>NC_090315.1:32610030-33870030 GCF_039906515.1 Pseudorca crassidens | reverse complement strand
ACAAGGCTTGGCATGGACTCCATGGTGAGTAACTGTCAGGACTACTCAAAGGGAACTCTATCCACTTGTCTCGCTTTGTTATTTACCGCCAGGTCTGCCTATCACCTACAATGATGCCGCCCCTGGGGAAGCATCCCATGATGAGGGAACCTCCACCCTGGCGTGGGGGTGGACCGGCTACAGTGAGGAGCGCCCCTGGAAAGTTCAGGCAAAGAAGCCCCCGGACAAATGAGCCAGGATCCCTCCAGGAAAGGAAAACACAAGTGACGCCTCGCGGCTGAAGGCAATGTTCACCGCGCTGCGGTTACAGGAGGCGGTACCGGAAAAACGCTTCCGAAGGACCGTGGTGGGGACCGGGGCTGGCAACGCCCGGGGACACATGGGGTCGGCGAAACGGTGGTGAGGGTCACATCCGCCTGCGCTCTCTGACACCGCTCCCCGGCTCCAGCCAAGCCAGGGACACGAGCGGGAGGCGGGGGCTGTTCTCAGGCTGCAGGAAACGGCGACCCGGAGGCCGGCGGCGCGGGGCCTGGGGCCTGGGGCCTGGGGCGGGGAAGACCGGAGGACGCGGGAGCCGGATTCCTGCACAAGCCGCCAACACGGTGGCTGCTCCCGTCGGGCACATTGGGAAGGGGCGGCCAGGGGGCTGGGACACCGCTTACCGCACGGCACCCGGTTCCTCCGCTCCAGCCGGCACCGACGTGGAATCGTGCGCTCGGCCCCGCCTGTTGCTCACAGCCCGGCCCAGGGCGCTGCGGGCGGCACGGGCGGCGCGGGCGGCGCGGGCGCGGAGCCGCGGGGCGGGTGCAAGGCGGGGGCGGGGCCTCTGCGCCCGGGCCGCCTCCTCGGCCTATAACTGAGCCCCCGGGCTCCTCGCTCCCACACGGCCCCCACCGGACCCGTGAAGCGGCTTCGCCCCTTGCTTTGGACCTCGGGCCTCACTCCTCCTCCAGATGGACCCCAAGTGCTCCTGCCCCACTGGTAAGGGAGCCCTGCCTTTGAGCCTTAGGATGCCCCCTTCCCAGGCACAGGACGAGAAGGGAGGGCTTTGAGTTTGAGCTCAGGAGGACTCCTGTCACGGGTCCAGGGCTTTCTTGGTAGCCAGGCTCCTGAGGGCACGTCAGTCTCCCTTTGCCTCTCCGTTGACACTGAGGGCACGGAGGCTCCAGGCTGTCCTTCTTGAGGTCACCCGGCAGGTCAGGGGATTGCTAGACCGGGACCCAGCGTTTGGAGGCGGTCTCGGACCTGCCACGATTTGATGGGAGGAGGGGACGCTGCCTCTTTAGGGTTCAGGCCATGGGCCCCGGCCCCCGGCCCCCGGCCCCAGTCGGCCTGGGCTGCGTCTGGAGCCCGGGACCTTCCCTGTGGAGTCCCATCAGGAGGGGACTTACTCTCCTTGGACCAGAAGAGAGGAGCTGGGGCTTCTCTATCCGCCCGAGTGGACACGAGCTCCCAGGGCTGGGTCCTGACAGAGGAGGAGGGCTCAGGGAGGCATTGCTGACCGTCTGCTGTGGCTCCTGCATCCCCGTCCCTGCTCACTGCTGGCCTCCTTTCCCTTCCCGGCAGGCGGCTCCTGCGGCTGCGCTGGATCCTGCACCTGCACCTGCAAAGCCTGCAGATGCGCCTCCTGCAAGAAGAGTGAGTGTGCGGGGCCTTCTCTGGGAATGCGGGGTCTGGGCTGAGTGCGAGGAGGGGGCCCAGAGCTCAGCAGGCAGGCAGGAGCAGGACAGTGACCAGACTTCCCGGCACCCCCCTCACCAGGAAGGGATTCACAGTCAGAGCTGGAATCACCTTCGGCATGACCGAGACCCAGGCGCGCACTAGAGACCAGGGAGACTGAGGCCCAGACGGGCCACCGACAAACAACCTCAGACCTGTCACTAGAACTAGTCCTCCTGCCTCCTGAGTCCCGCTTCCGAATCCTCTCAGGGACTGAAGCACTTTAGGGACAGGAACCAGTGGCCGTGCGTGGCTTCTCGGACCTGGTGCAGCCCCTCCCTGTCGAAGCAGCCCAGAGCTTCCCTATCCCGAGCGGGAGCTGCTCTGTGCGGGCTTTGCCTCCACTTTGATCCTGAGGACTTGGCTCACATCACTGGTGGTGCTGGGGGCTGGCTTTCTCCTGTCCCCGGAGGCCCTGCTCACTGTCTCTCCAAGGCGCTGTGCCCTGTCCTGGGCACAGATGGGCCGGGCAACCTGAACCTAGTGTCTGAGAGCAATTACCTCAGGACAGAGGACACCATCGTAAACTCAGGGTCTGGGCCCGAGGGCGGCTGGGGCCAGGCCTGCTGCTGGGAAGGGTGGTTCCGGACAACGCGTGGTCCGACCGCACGCTGCCCTTGCCTCCCCAGGCTGCTGCTCCTGCTGCCCCGTGGGCTGCGCCAAGTGTGCCCAGGGCTGCGCCAAGTGTGCCCAGGGCTGCGTCTGCAAAGGGGCCTCGGACAAGTGCAGCTGCTGTGCCTGATGTCGCGGAGAGCCTGCCCCGGGTGTCCACAGAGCAACCAGGACAAACCTGCATTTTACCGTTTTTCATACGACCGGACCTGACGCTACATTCCTTTTTCTATGAAATCTGTGACTTGTAATAAAAGCTGTTGACTTTATTCTGGCTCTGTCTTCCTTGGTGTGTCTTGGACAAAGAGACTCCGTGCCCATCAGGGCTGGCGTGGGGAACTGGACTGGACGTGCAGAGACCTCGGCTCTGGACCAAAGAGTACCCCCCCACACACACCCCACACCCCCAAAACACACACACTGAGCGTCTTAGCCGCTTAGGTTAATTTGAGCTTCCGTTTCTCAGCTCCAAAGGATACCCTCGCCAGATGACATAGGGCATTGGACACACAGAGGACACACTCCCTCTATTCCCCTTAGGAGGACGGATTGCAGAGAAAGTTGCCCATTTCTCATTTTCCTTCTCTGGGGGCCCCTGCCAAACTCAGCGCTCGGTGATGAGAGCCTAGAAAAGTACCCAGAGGGGATGGAATCCCACACCCCTCTCGTGTGACTTCTGCACGGGGCTTGCGTCTAAAACACCCTGGAAAGACCTCTTTGTATTTTCTGCCACAGTTTTCACCCTGGTCAGGAAAACGGATCGCGAAGAAAACACGTCAAAGGACACGATATGTGACACCCAGTTTTCCCTTCAACACGTAAAACCACCTTCACACGTGGAGGAGCAATTCTGGAAACTGGACGCTCTCATATGCTGCACGTACGTTGAAAGTGTGCCCGAGTCCTGGGAACACTTCACAGATGCCCCACTGTGTGGACCACACACGCCTGGAGCAGCTCTGCCCCCTGCCTCCCCACAGGGAACCTCAGTCTTGGCTTGCCCAGGGCTACGGACAGGACACTCGCCACCCGTGACAGCTCCCTGCAGGGGCTTGGCTCTGAATCTTCGCAAGTACCTCCCTAGGTCAGGCTGACATCTTCCCTTCCCTCAAAAACCAGCCCGTGGCTCCCTGACACCCCGAAAGAAAGTGATTTGGATTTGGTGGGAATTTCCCGGCTGTTTCCCTGAGACCTGGTTTCAGAAGAAGGACTTCACGTGTTCCTCTGCAGAGTGATGGTGGTGGTGCAGTGCGTGGCGGGGGGGGGGGGGGGGGGGCCTGGTGGGGTTTATTAGCAACAAGTGTGTGCTGAGGGAACGGGTAGTCTATTTCAGGTGTTGGGCCCCCTGGCGGTCTGGGGAGGGAACTCCTATTTGATGGGCACTCCGAGAGAAAGAGGAGACACGTGGCTCAGAAGTCAGGACCAAGATGGGCCACAGGTGCCCCGAGTGCACAGGGCATTTCGGGAGCCGGCCCGTGCTGCGTGCGTGGGCGTCGGCGTCAGGCACTCAGGTTCACAGCCACCGTGCCACTTCCTGACCTGGCAAGTCACTGATAAACTCTCTGAGATTTCATCTCCTCCTTTCGATACAAAAGATTAATGTCAATGAGGGGGAATAAGCGAGATAGTGGCCTGGCTCCCAGCTCGGGCTTCCCCCACGGTGTCCCGTACGATCGCTCTCTCCACACTGACATCTGTGCACAGAGAATCCTTGAGCTCCCGACAAGCTCCTGGAGAAAGGCTCCCTGGTTTGCAAGCAAGCTCGTGGTGAGGGCAGAGATGGATAGGAACCTTGCTTATCCAGTGCCAGAGGGCGTGGGGATGTCCTCCAGCAAGCCCCGTGGAACGAGTCACCGCCACAGCGTTCGGACAGACTCGGTGAACCTGCATGGTCTGGAGTGATGGTGCCAGTTCCAGAGAGGTTAAGCAACTTACCCAAGGGCACACAGCCTATACTCAGAGGACTAAACCTACACTGCAGCTGTCTCACCTCCCGGCCACACGGTGCCGGTTATGACATCACTGGAGGCTGAGTCCGGCCTCTCCTTTTTCAGGGCTGCAGGGTCTTCGGAGACAGTCCAGCTGTGCTCCTGGCTGCAGAGGTGGGAGGCCGAAGCCCAGAGAGGTCACAGAGCTGTGCGGAGGGTTCTGGCTGCCGGCTCAGGGCTCTCCCACTGCTGCCTCTGTGCCAGGTGTTCAGTGTTCTCACCCTTCGTGGGATGACATGGTGTCCGGTTGGGCGCGGGGCTGCAGTCAGCCTGCAGGAGGGCCAGTCCCATCTGTGCCACGTACAGCCATGGGACATAACCTCTCTGTGGCTCCGTCTGCTCTGCTCTAAAGGGAAAATAATAGTGTCTGGCTCTCGGGATTAAAGAACTGAATACATGCCAAGAAGGTCAGAATATACTGGGCACTCAGTGAGCAATCGATCACATCACCCATTCATTTATTTATCTATTGATTTATTTGTTATCATCAGCCTAGGAGACACTGTTCTCCTTCCAGACACGCAAGCGAGGACGGTGTGTTTCGCTCTGTGCTCTGGGCCGTCCCCATCGACCCTGTGAGCGTGGGACCAGTACCCCCGAGAGGGTTATCCTGCCTTCACGCAAAGAGCCGTCGACACTACAGATAGAAAGCCGTGAGGAGCACAGTCGGTGTCCTCCTCACAGACACAGAAGGGTCCTGCCACTTCTGCTGTCACCTGCATCAGGATTTCCTTACCATTTTCTTTTCAGTGATTTTCTGAAATACGTTATACCAAAAGAAACCTCTCGAACGCTACTGAAGGAGAGAGTCAGAAGGTAGCCACAAAATCATAAATACATTCCTACTGTGTCACCTTGGTCGCCCCCAGGATTGAGCTGGACATGGTAGAGACGGGCCGAGGACACAGCTCTGGGCCAAAGGGGAGCTTGCTCACTGACTCCCTCTTTCAGCTGCGAAGCGACAAAAACACAGAAGCAGGGCACCACTCCCCAGCCCTGTGTGCCTGCCTCAGTAGCCTCCCTGTACTGTAGGGACTTTGGACTTTGGGAAGCGGGCTCCTGACTGCTGTCTCCCTTCCCGGTTGGTGTGACAACTCAAAGAGCAAAAGTGACTAACAAGGCTTGGCATGGACTCCATGGTGAGTAACTGTCAGGACTACTCCAAGGGAACTCTATCCACTTGTCTCGCTTTGTTATTTACCGCCAGGTCTGCCTATCACCTACAATGATGCCGCCCCTGGGGAAGCATCCCATGATGAGGGAACCTCCACCCTGGCGTGGGGGTGGACCGGCTACAGTGAGGAGCGCCCCTGGAAAGTTCAGGCAAAGAAGCCCCCGGACAAATGAGCCAGGATCCCTCCAGGAAAGGAAAACACAAGTGACGCCTCGCGGCTGAAGGCAATGTTCACCGCGCTGCGGTTACAGGAGGCGGTACCGGAAAAACGCTTCCGAAGGACCGTGGTGGGGACCGGGGCTGGCAACGCCCGGGGACACATGGGGTCGGCGAAACGGTGGTGAGGGTCACATCCGCCTGCGCTCTCTGACACCGCTCCCCGGCTCCAGCCAAGCCAGGGACACGAGCGGGAGGCGGGGGCTGTTCTCAGGCTGCAGGAAACGGCGACCCGGAGGCCGGAGGCCGGCGGCGCGGGGCCTGGGGCCTGGGGCCTGGGGCGGGGAAGACCGGAGGACGCGGGAGCCGGATTCCTGCACAAGCCGCCAACACGGTGGCTGCTCCCGTCGGGCACATTGGGAAGGGGCGGCCAGGGGGCTGGGACACCGCTTACCGCACGGCACCCGGTTCCTCCGCTCCAGCCGGCACCGACGTGGAATCGTGCGCTCGGCCCCGCCTGTTGCTCACAGCCCGGCCCAGGGCGCTGCGGGCGGCACGGGCGGCGCGGGCGGCGCGGGCGCGGAGCCGCGGGGCGGGTGCAAGGCGGGGGCGGGGCCTCTGCGCCCGGGCCGCCTCCTCGGCCTATAACTGAGCCCCCGGGCTCCTCGCTCCCACACGGCCCCCACCGGACCCGTGAAGCGGCTTCGCCCCTTGCTTTGGACCTCGGGCCTCACTCCTCCTCCAGATGGACCCCAAGTGCTCCTGCCCCACTGGTAAGGGAGCCCTGCCTTTGAGCCTTAGGATGCCCCCTTCCCAGGCACAGGACGAGAAGGGAGGGCTTTGAGTTTGAGCTCAGGAGGACTCCTGTCACGGGTCCAGGGCTTTCTTGGTAGCCAGGCTCCTGAGGGCACGTCAGTCTCCCTTTGCCTCTCCGTTGACACTGAGGGCACGGAGGCTCCAGGCTGTCCTTCTTGAGGTCACCCGGCAGGTCAGGGGATTGCTAGACCGGGACCCAGCGTTTGGAGGCGGTCTCGGACCTGCCACGATTTGATGGGAGGAGGGGACGCTGCCTCTTTAGGGTTCAGGCCATGGGCCCCGGCCCCCGGCCCCCGGCCCCAGTCGGCCTGGGCTGCGTCTGGAGCCCGGGACCTTCCCTGTGGAGTCCCATCCGGAGGGGACTTACTCTCCTTGGACCAGAAGAGAGGAGCTGGGGCTTCTCTATCCGCCCGAGTGGACACGAGCTCCCAGGGCTGGGTCCTGACAGAGGAGGAGGGCTCAGGGAGGCATTGCTGACCGTCTGCTGTGGCTCCTGCATCCCCGTCCCTGCTCACTGCTGGCCTCCTTTCCCTTCCCGGCAGGCGGCTCCTGCGGCTGCGCTGGATCCTGCACCTGCACCTGCAAAGCCTGCAGATGCGCCTCCTGCAAGAAGAGTGAGTGTGCGGGGCCTTCTCTGGGAATGCGGGGTCTGGGCTGAGTGCGAGGAGGGGGCCCAGAGCTCAGCAGGCAGGCAGGAGCAGGACAGTGACCAGACTTCCCGGCACCCCCCTCACCAGGAAGGGATTCACAGTCAGAGCTGGAATCACCTTCGGCATGACCGAGACCCAGGCGCGCACTAGAGAACAGGGAGACTGAGGCCCAGACGGGCCACCGACAAACAACCTCAGACCTGTCACTAGAACTAGTCCTCCTGCCTCCTGAGTCCCGCTTCCGAATCCTCTCAGGGACTGAAGCACTTTAGGGACAGGAACCAGTGGCCGTGCGTGGCTTCTCGGACCTGGTGCAGCCCCTCCCTGTCGAAGCAGCCCAGAGCTTCCCTATCCCGAGCGGGAGCTGCTCTGTGCGGGCTTTGCCTCCACTTTGATCCTGAGGACTTGGCTCACATCACTGGTGGTGCTGGGGGCTGGCTTTCTCCTGTCCCCAGAGGCCCTGCTCACTGTCTCTCCAAGGCGCTGTGCCCTGTCCTGGGCACAGATGGGCCGGGCAACCTGAACCTAGTGTCTGAGAGCAATTACCTCAGGACAGAGGACACCATCGTAAACTCAGGGTCTGGGCCCGAGGGCGGCTGGGGCCAGGCCTGCTGCTGGGAAGGGTGGTTCCGGACAACGCGTGGTCCGACCGCACGCTGCCCTTGCCTCCCCAGGCTGCTGCTCCTGCTGCCCCGTGGGCTGCGCCAAGTGTGCCCAGGGCTGCGCCAAGTGTGCCCAGGGCTGCGTCTGCAAAGGGGCCTCGGACAAGTGCAGCTGCTGTGCCTGATGTCGCGGAGAGCCTGCCCCGGGTGTCCACAGAGCAACCAGGACAAACCTGCATTTTACCGTTTTTCATACGACCGGACCTGACGCTACATTCCTTTTTCTATGAAATCTGTGACTTGTAATAAAAGCTCTTGACTTTATTCTGGCTCTGTCTTCCTTGGTGTGTCTTGGACAAAGAGACTCCGTGCCCATCAGGGCTGGCGTGGGGAACTGGACTGGACGTGCAGAGACCTCGGCTCTGGACCAAAGAGTACCCCCCCACACACACCCCACACCCCCAAAACACACACACTGAGCGTCTTAGCCGCTTAGGTTAATTTGAGCTTCCGTTTCTCAGCTCCAAAGGATACCCTCGCCAGATGACATAGGGCATTGGACACACAGAGGACACACTCCCTCTATTCCCCTTAGGAGGACGGATTGCAGAGAAAGTTGCCCATTTCTCATTTTCCTTCTCTGGGGGCCCCTGCCAAACTCAGCGCTCGGTGATGAGAGCCTAGAAAAGTACCCAGAGGGGATGGAATCCCACACCCCTCTCGTGTGACTTCTGCACGGGGCTTGCGTCTAAAACACCCTGGAAAGACCTCTTTGTATTTTCTGCCACAGTTTTCACCCTGGTCAGGAAAACGGATCGCGAAGAAAACACGTCAAAGGACACGATATGTGACACCCAGTTTTCCCTTCAACACGTAAAACCACCTTCACACGTGGAGGAGCAATTCTGGAAACTGGACGCTCTCATATGCTGCACGTACGTTGAAAGTGTGCCCGAGTCCTGGGAACACTTCACAGATGCCCCACTGTGTGGACCACACACGCCTGGAGCAGCTCTGCCCCCTGCCTCCCCACAGGGAACCTCAGTCTTGGCTTGCCCAGGGCTACGGACAGGACACTCGCCACCCGTGACAGCTCCCTGCAGGGGCTTGGCTCTGAATCTTCGCAAGTACCTCCCTAGGTCAGGCTGACATCTTCCCTTCCCTCAAAAACCAGCCCGTGGCTCCCTGACACCCCGAAAGAAAGTGATTTGGATTTGGTGGGAATTTCCCGGCTGTTTCCCTGAGACCTGGTTTCAGAAGAAGGACTTCACGTGTTCCTCTGCAGAGTGATGGTGGTGCTGCAGTGCGTGGCGGGGGGGGGGGGGGGGGGGGCCTGGTGGGGTTTATTAGCAACAAGTGTGTGCTGAGGGAACGGGTAGTCTATTTCAGGTGTTGGGCCCCCTGGCGGTCTGGGGAGGGAACTCCTATTTGATGGGCACTCCGAGAGAAAGAGGAGACACGTGGCTCAGAAGTCAGGACCAAGATGGGCCACAGGTGCCCCGAGTGCACAGGGCATTTCGGGAGCCGGCCCGTGCTGCGTGCGTGGGCGTCGGCGTCAGGCACTCAGGTTCACAGCCACCGTGCCACTTCCTGACCTGGCAAGTCACTGATAAACTCTCTGAGATTTCATTTCCTCCTTTCGATACAAAAGATTAATGTCAATGAGGGGGAATAAGCGAGATAGTGGCCTGGCTCCCAGCTCGGGCTTCCCCCACGGTGTCCCGTACGATCGCTCTCTCCACACTGACATCTGTGCACAGAGAATCCTTGAGCTCCCGACAAGCTCCTGGAGAAAGGCTCCCTGGTTTGCAAGCAAGCTCATGGTGAGGGCAGAGATGGATAGGAACCTTGCTTATCCAGTGCCAGAGGGCGTGGGGATGTCCTCCAACAAGCCCCGTGGAACGAGTCACCGCCACAGCGTTTGGACAGACTCGGTGAACCTGCACGGTCTGGAGTGATGGTGCCAGTTCCAGAGAGGTTAAGCAACCTACCCAAGGGCACACAGCCTATACTCAGAGGACTAAACCTACACTGCAGCTGTCTCACCTCCCGGCCACACGGTGCCGGTTATGACATCACTGGAGGCTGAGTCCGGCCTCTCCTTTTTCAGGGCTGCAGGGTCTTCGGAGACAGTCCAGCTGTGCTCCTGGCTGCAGAGGTGGGAGGCCGAAGCCCAGAGAGGTCACAGAGCTGTGCGGAGGGTTCTGGCTGCCGGCTCAGGGCTCTCCCACTGCTGCCTCTGTGCCAGGTGTTCAGTGTTCTCACCCTTCGTGGGATGACATGGTGTCCGGTTGGGCGCGGGGCTGCAGTCAGCCTGCAGGAGGGCCAGTCCCATCTGTGCCACGTACAGCCATGGGACATAACCTCTCTGTGGCTCCGTCTGCTCTGCTCTAAAGGGAAAATAATAGTGTCTGGCTCTCGGGATTAAAGAACTGAATACATGCCAAGAAGGTCAGAATATACTGGGCACTCAGTGAGCAATCGATCACATCACCCATTCATTTATTTATCTATTGATTTATTTGTTATCATCAGCCTAGGAGACACTGTTCTCCTTCCAGACACGCAAGCAAGGACGGTGTGTTTCGCTCTGTGCTCTGGGCCGTCCCCATCGACCCTGTGAGCGTGGGACCAGTACCCCCGAGAGGGTTATCCTGCCTTCACGCAAAGAGAGCCGTCGACACTACAGATAGAAAGCCGTGAGGAGCACAGTCGGTGTCCTCCTCACAGACACAGAAGGGTCCTGCCACTTCTGCTGTCACCTGCATCAGGATTTCCTTACCATTTTCTTTTCAGTGATTTTCTGAAATACGTTATACCAAAAGAAACCTCTCGAACGCTACTGAAGGAGAGAGTCAGAAGGTAGCCACAAAATCATAAATACATTCCTACTGTGTCACCTTGGTCGCCCCCAGGATTGAGCTGGACATGGTAGAGACGGGCCGAGGACACAGCTCTGGGCCAAAGGGGAGCTTGCTCACTGACTCCCTCTTTCAGCTGCGAAGCGACAAAAACACAGAAGCAGGGCACCACTCCCCAGCCCTGTGTGCCTGCCTCAGTAGCCTCCCTGTACTGTAGGGACTTTGGACTTTGGGAAGCGGGCTCCTGACTGCTGTCTCCCTTCCCGGTTGGTGTGACAACTCAAAGAGCAAAAGTGACTAACAAGGCTTGGCATGGACTCCATGGTGAGTAACTGTCAGGACTACTCCAAGGGAACTCTATCCACTTGTCTCGCTTTGTTATTTACCGCCAGGTCTGCCTATCACCTACAATGATGCCGCCCCTGGGGAAGCATCCCATGATGAGGGAACCTCCACCCTGGCGTGGGGGTGGACCGGCTACAGTGAGGAGCGCCCCTGGAAAGTTCAGGCAAAGAAGCCCCCGGACAAATGAGCCAGGATCCCTCCAGGAAAGGAAAACACAAGTGACGCCTCGCGGCTGAAGGCAATGTTCACCGCGCTGCGGTTACAGGAGGCGGTACCGGAAAAACGCTTCCGAAGGACCGTGGTGGGGACCGGGGCTGGCAACGCCCGGGGACACATGGGGTCGGCGAAACGGTGGTGAGGGTCACATCCGCCTGCGCTCTCTGACACCGCTCCCCGGCTCCAGCCAAGCCAGGGACACGAGCGGGAGGCGGGGGCTGTTCTCAGGCTGCAGGAAACGGCGACCCGGAGGCCGGAGGCCGGCGGCGCGGGGCCTGGGGCGGGGAAGACCGGAGGACGCGGGAGCCGGATTCCTGCACAAGCCGCCAACACGGTGGCTGCTCCCGTCGGGCACATTGGGAAGGGGCGGCCAGGGGGCTGGGACACCGCTTACCGCACGGCACCCGGTTCCTCCGCTCCAGCCGGCACCGACGTGGAATCGTGCGCTCGGCCCCGCCTGTTGCTCACAGCCCGGCCCAGGGCGCTGCGGGCGGCACGGGCGGCGCGGGCGGCGCGGGCGCGGAGCCGCGGGGCGGGTGCAAGGCGGGGGCGGGGCCTCTGCGCCCGGGCCGCCTCCTCGGCCTATAACTGAGCCCCCGGGCTCCTCGCTCCCACACGGCCCCCACCGGACCCGTGAAGCGGCTTCGCCCCTTGCTTTGGACCTCGGGCCTCACTCCTCCTCCAGATGGACCCCAAGTGCTCCTGCCCCACTGGTAAGGGAGCCCTGCCTTTGAGCCTTAGGATGCCCCCTTCCCAGGCACAGGACGAGAAGGGAGGGCTTTGAGTTTGAGCTCAGGAGGACTCCTGTCACGGGTCCAGGGCTTTCTTGGTAGCCAGGCTCCTGAGGGCACGTCAGTCTCCCTTTGCCTCTCCGTTGACACTGAGGGCACGGAGGCTCCAGGCTGTCCTTCTTGAGGTCACCCGGCAGGTCAGGGGATTGCTAGACCGGGACCCAGCGTTTGGAGGCGGTCTCGGACCTGCCACGATTTGATGGGAGGAGGGGACGCTGCCTCTTTAGGGTTCAGGCCATGGGCCCCGGCCCCCGGCCCCCGGCCCCAGTCGGCCTGGGCTGCGTCTGGAGCCCGGGACCTTCCCTGTGGAGTCCCATCCGGAGGGGACTTACTCTCCTTGGACCAGAAGAGAGGAGCTGGGGCTTCTCTATCCGCCCGAGTGGACACGAGCTCCCAGGGCTGGGTCCTGACAGAGGAGGAGGGCTCAGGGAGGCATTGCTGACCGTCTGCTGTGGCTCCTGCATCCCCGTCCCTGCTCACTGCTGGCCTCCTTTCCCTTCCCGGCAGGCGGCTCCTGCGGCTGCGCTGGATCCTGCACCTGCACCTGCAAAGCCTGCAGATGCGCCTCCTGCAAGAAGAGTGAGTGTGCGGGGCCTTCTCTGGGAATGCGGGGTCTGGGCTGAGTGCGAGGAGGGGGCCCAGAGCTCAGCAGGCAGGCAGGAGCAGGACAGTGACCAGACTTCCCGGCACCCCCCTCACCAGGAAGGGATTCACAGTCAGAGCTGGAATCACCTTCGGCATGACCGAGACCCAGGCGCGCACTAGAGAACAGGGAGACTGAGGCCCAGACGGGCCACCGACAAACAACCTCAGACCTGTCACTAGAACTAGTCCTCCTGCCTCCTGAGTCCCGCTTCCGAATCCTCTCAGGGACTGAAGCACTTTAGGGACAGGAACCAGTGGCCGTGCGTGGCTTCTCGGACCTGGTGCAGCCCCTCCCTGTCGAAGCAGCCCAGAGCTTCCCTATCCCGAGCGGGAGCTGCTCTGTGCGGGCTTTGCCTCCACTTTGATCCTGAGGACTTGGCTCACATCACTGGTGGTGCTGGGGGCTGGCTTTCTCCTGTCCCCAGAGGCCCTGCTCACTGTCTCTCCAAGGCGCTGTGCCCTGTCCTGGGCACAGATGGGCCGGGCAACCTGAACCTAGTGTCTGAGAGCAATTACCTCAGGACAGAGGACACCATCGTAAACTCAGGGTCTGGGCCCGAGGGCGGCTGGGGCCAGGCCTGCTGCTGGGAAGGGTGGTTCCGGACAACGCGTGGTCCGACCGCACGCTGCCCTTGCCTCCCCAGGCTGCTGCTCCTGCTGCCCCGTGGGCTGCGCCAAGTGTGCCCAGGGCTGCGCCAAGTGTGCCCAGGGCTGCGTCTGCAAAGGGGCCTCGGACAAGTGCAGCTGCTGTGCCTGATGTCGCGGAGAGCCTGCCCCGGGTGTCCACAGAGCAACCAGGACAAACCTGCATTTTACCGTTTTTCATACGACCGGACCTGACGCTACATTCCTTTTTCTATGAAATCTGTGACTTGTAATAAAAGCTCTTGACTTTATTCTGGCTCTGTCTTCCTTGGTGTGTCTTGGACAAAGAGACTCCGTGCCCATCAGGGCTGGCGTGGGGAACTGGACTGGACGTGCAGAGACCTCGGCTCTGGACCAAAGAGTACCCCCCCACACACACCCCACACCCCCAAAACACACACACTGAGCGTCTTAGCCGCTTAGGTTAATTTGAGCTTCCGTTTCTCAGCTCCAAAGGATACCCTCGCCAGATGACATAGGGCATTGGACACACAGAGGACACACTCCCTCTATTCCCCTTAGGAGGACGGATTGCAGAGAAAGTTGCCCATTTCTCATTTTCCTTCTCTGGGGGCCCCTGCCAAACTCAGCGCTCGGTGATGAGAGCCTAGAAAAGTACCCAGAGGGGATGGAATCCCACACCCCTCTCGTGTGACTTCTGCACGGGGCTTGCGTCTAAAACACCCTGGAAAGACCTCTTTGTATTTTCTGCCACAGTTTTCACCCTGGTCAGGAAAACGGATCGCGAAGAAAACACGTCAAAGGACACGATATGTGACACCCAGTTTTCCCTTCAACACGTAAAACCACCTTCACACGTGGAGGAGCAATTCTGGAAACTGGACGCTCTCATATGCTGCACGTACGTTGAAAGTGTGCCCGAGTCCTGGGAACACTTCACAGATGCCCCACTGTGTGGACCACACACGCCTGGAGCAGCTCTGCCCCCTGCCTCCCCACAGGGAACCTCAGTCTTGGCTTGCCCAGGGCTACGGACAGGACACTCGCCACCCGTGACAGCTCCCTGCAGGGGCTTGGCTCTGAATCTTCGCAAGTACCTCCCTAGGTCAGGCTGACATCTTCCCTTCCCTCAAAAACCAGCCCGTGGCTCCCTGACACCCCGAAAGAAAGTGATTTGGATTTGGTGGGAATTTCCCGGCTGTTTCCCTGAGACCTGGTTTCAGAAGAAGGACTTCACGTGTTCCTCTGCAGAGTGATGGTGGTGCTGCAGTGCGTGGCGGGGGGGGGGGGGGGGGGGCCTGGTGGGGTTTATTAGCAACAAGTGTGTGCTGAGGGAACGGGTAGTCTATTTCAGGTGTTGGGCCCCCTGGCGGTCTGGGGAGGGAACTCCTATTTGATGGGCACTCCGAGAGAAAGAGGAGACACGTGGCTCAGAAGTCAGGACCAAGATGGGCCACAGGTGCCCCGAGTGCACAGGGCATTTCGGGAGCCGGCCCGTGCTGCGTGCGTGGGCGTCGGCGTCAGGCACTCAGGTTCACAGCCACCGTGCCACTTCCTGACCTGGCAAGTCACTGATAAACTCTCTGAGATTTCATTTCCTCCTTTCGATACAAAAGATTAATGTCAATGAGGGGGAATAAGCGAGATAGTGGCCTGGCTCCCAGCTCGGGCTTCCCCCACGGTGTCCCGTACGATCGCTCTCTCCACACTGACATCTGTGCACAGAGAATCCTTGAGCTCCCGACAAGCTCCTGGAGAAAGGCTCCCTGGTTTGCAAGCAAGCTCATGGTGAGGGCAGAGATGGATAGGAACCTTGCTTATCCAGTGCCAGAGGGCGTGGGGATGTCCTCCAACAAGCCCCGTGGAACGAGTCACCGCCACAGCGTTTGGACAGACTCGGTGAACCTGCACGGTCTGGAGTGATGGTGCCAGTTCCAGAGAGGTTAAGCAACCTACCCAAGGGCACACAGCCTATACTCAGAGGACTAAACCTACACTGCAGCTGTCTCACCTCCCGGCCACACGGTGCCGGTTATGACATCACTGGAGGCTGAGTCCGGCCTCTCCTTTTTCAGGGCTGCAGGGTCTTCGGAGACAGTCCAGCTGTGCTCCTGGCTGCAGAGGTGGGAGGCCGAAGCCCAGAGAGGTCACAGAGCTGTGCGGAGGGTTCTGGCTGCCGGCTCAGGGCTCTCCCACTGCTGCCTCTGTGCCAGGTGTTCAGTGTTCTCACCCTTCGTGGGATGACATGGTGTCCGGTTGGGCGCGGGGCTGCAGTCAGCCTGCAGGAGGGCCAGTCCCATCTGTGCCACGTACAGCCATGGGACATAACCTCTCTGTGGCTCCGTCTGCTCTGCTCTAAAGGGAAAATAATAGTGTCTGGCTCTCGGGATTAAAGAACTGAATACATGCCAAGAAGGTCAGAATATACTGGGCACTCAGTGAGCAATCGATCACATCACCCATTCATTTATTTATCTATTGATTTATTTGTTATCATCAGCCTAGGAGACACTGTTCTCCTTCCAGACACGCAAGCAAGGACGGTGTGTTTCGCTCTGTGCTCTGGGCCGTCCCCATCGACCCTGTGAGCGTGGGACCAGTACCCCCGAGAGGGTTATCCTGCCTTCACGCAAAGAGAGCCGTCGACACTACAGATAGAAAGCCGTGAGGAGCACAGTCGGTGTCCTCCTCACAGACACAGAAGGGTCCTGCCACTTCTGCTGTCACCTGCATCAGGATTTCCTTACCATTTTCTTTTCAGTGATTTTCTGAAATACGTTATACCAAAAGAAACCTCTCGAACGCTACTGAAGGAGAGAGTCAGAAGGTAGCCACAAAATCATAAATACATTCCTACTGTGTCACCTTGGTCGCCCCCAGGATTGAGCTGGACATGGTAGAGACGGGCCGAGGACACAGCTCTGGGCCAAAGGGGAGCTTGCTCACTGACTCCCTCTTTCAGCTGCGAAGCGACAAAAACACAGAAGCAGGGCACCACTCCCCAGCCCTGTGTGCCTGCCTCAGTAGCCTCCCTGTACTGTAGGGACTTTGGACTTTGGGAAGCGGGCTCCTGACTGCTGTCTCCCTTCCCGGTTGGTGTGACAACTCAAAGAGCAAAAGTGACTAACAAGGCTTGGCATGGACTCCATGGTGAGTAACTGTCAGGACTACTCCAAGGGAACTCTATCCACTTGTCTCGCTTTGTTATTTACCGCCAGGTCTGCCTATCACCTACAATGATGCCGCCCCTGGGGAAGCATCCCATGATGAGGGAACCTCCACCCTGGCGTGGGGGTGGACCGGCTACAGTGAGGAGCGCCCCTGGAAAGTTCAGGCAAAGAAGCCCCCGGACAAATGAGCCAGGATCCCTCCAGGAAAGGAAAACACAAGTGACGCCTCGCGGCTGAAGGCAATGTTCACCGCGCTGCGGTTACAGGAGGCGGTACCGGAAAAACGCTTCCGAAGGACCGTGGTGGGGACCGGGGCTGGCAACGCCCGGGGACACATGGGGTCGGCGAAACGGTGGTGAGGGTCACATCCGCCTGCGCTCTCTGACACCGCTCCCCGGCTCCAGCCAAGCCAGGGACACGAGCGGGAGGCGGGGGCTGTTCTCAGGCTGCAGGAAACGGCGACCCGGAGGCCGGAGGCCGGCGGCGCGGGGCCTGGGGCGGGGAAGACCGGAGGACGCGGGAGCCGGATTCCTGCACAAGCCGCCAACACGGTGGCTGCTCCCGTCGGGCACATTGGGAAGGGGCGGCCAGGGGGCTGGGACACCGCTTACCGCACGGCACCCGGTTCCTCCGCTCCAGCCGGCACCGACGTGGAATCGTGCGCTCGGCCCCGCCTGTTGCTCACAGCCCGGCCCAGGGCGCTGCGGGCGGCACGGGCGGCGCGGGCGGCGCGGGCGCGGAGCCGCGGGGCGGGTGCAAGGCGGGGGCGGGGCCTCTGCGCCCGGGCCGCCTCCTCGGCCTATAACTGAGCCCCCGGGCTCCTCGCTCCCACACGGCCCCCACCGGACCCGTGAAGCGGCTTCGCCCCTTGCTTTGGACCTCGGGCCTCACTCCTCCTCCAGATGGACCCCAAGTGCTCCTGCCCCACTGGTAAGGGAGCCCTGCCTTTGAGCCTTAGGATGCCCCCTTCCCAGGCACAGGACGAGAAGGGAGGGCTTTGAGTTTGAGCTCAGGAGGACTCCTGTCACGGGTCCAGGGCTTTCTTGGTAGCCAGGCTCCTGAGGGCACGTCAGTCTCCCTTTGCCTCTCCGTTGACACTGAGGGCACGGAGGCTCCAGGCTGTCCTTCTTGAGGTCACCCGGCAGGTCAGGGGATTGCTAGACCGGGACCCAGCGTTTGGAGGCGGTCTCGGACCTGCCACGATTTGATGGGAGGAGGGGACGCTGCCTCTTTAGGGTTCAGGCCATGGGCCCCGGCCCCCGGCCCCCGGCCCCAGTCGGCCTGGGCTGCGTCTGGAGCCCGGGACCTTCCCTGTGGAGTCCCATCCGGAGGGGACTTACTCTCCTTGGACCAGAAGAGAGGAGCTGGGGCTTCTCTATCCGCCCGAGTGGACACGAGCTCCCAGGGCTGGGTCCTGACAGAGGAGGAGGGCTCAGGGAGGCATTGCTGACCGTCTGCTGTGGCTCCTGCATCCCCGTCCCTGCTCACTGCTGGCCTCCTTTCCCTTCCCGGCAGGCGGCTCCTGCGGCTGCGCTGGATCCTGCACCTGCACCTGCAAAGCCTGCAGATGCGCCTCCTGCAAGAAGAGTGAGTGTGCGGGGCCTTCTCTGGGAATGCGGGGTCTGGGCTGAGTGCGAGGAGGGGGCCCAGAGCTCAGCAGGCAGGCAGGAGCAGGACAGTGACCAGACTTCCCGGCACCCCCCTCACCAGGAAGGGATTCACAGTCAGAGCTGGAATCACCTTCGGCATGACCGAGACCCAGGCGCGCACTAGAGAACAGGGAGACTGAGGCCCAGACGGGCCACCGACAAACAACCTCAGACCTGTCACTAGAACTAGTCCTCCTGCCTCCTGAGTCCCGCTTCCGAATCCTCTCAGGGACTGAAGCACTTTAGGGACAGGAACCAGTGGCCGTGCGTGGCTTCTCGGACCTGGTGCAGCCCCTCCCTGTCGAAGCAGCCCAGAGCTTCCCTATCCCGAGCGGGAGCTGCTCTGTGCGGGCTTTGCCTCCACTTTGATCCTGAGGACTTGGCTCACATCACTGGTGGTGCTGGGGGCTGGCTTTCTCCTGTCCCCAGAGGCCCTGCTCACTGTCTCTCCAAGGCGCTGTGCCCTGTCCTGGGCACAGATGGGCCGGGCAACCTGAACCTAGTGTCTGAGAGCAATTACCTCAGGACAGAGGACACCATCGTAAACTCAGGGTCTGGGCCCGAGGGCGGCTGGGGCCAGGCCTGCTGCTGGGAAGGGTGGTTCCGGACAACGCGTGGTCCGACCGCACGCTGCCCTTGCCTCCCCAGGCTGCTGCTCCTGCTGCCCCGTGGGCTGCGCCAAGTGTGCCCAGGGCTGCGCCAAGTGTGCCCAGGGCTGCGTCTGCAAAGGGGCCTCGGACAAGTGCAGCTGCTGTGCCTGATGTCGCGGAGAGCCTGCCCCGGGTGTCCACAGAGCAACCAGGACAAACCTGCATTTTACCGTTTTTCATACGACCGGACCTGACGCTACATTCCTTTTTCTATGAAATCTGTGACTTGTAATAAAAGCTCTTGACTTTATTCTGGCTCTGTCTTCCTTGGTGTGTCTTGGACAAAGAGACTCCGTGCCCATCAGGGCTGGCGTGGGGAACTGGACTGGACGTGCAGAGACCTCGGCTCTGGACCAAAGAGTACCCCCCCACACACACCCCACACCCCCAAAACACACACACTGAGCGTCTTAGCCGCTTAGGTTAATTTGAGCTTCCGTTTCTCAGCTCCAAAGGATACCCTCGCCAGATGACATAGGGCATTGGACACACAGAGGACACACTCCCTCTATTCCCCTTAGGAGGACGGATTGCAGAGAAAGTTGCCCATTTCTCATTTTCCTTCTCTGGGGGCCCCTGCCAAACTCAGCGCTCGGTGATGAGAGCCTAGAAAAGTACCCAGAGGGGATGGAATCCCACACCCCTCTCGTGTGACTTCTGCACGGGGCTTGCGTCTAAAACACCCTGGAAAGACCTCTTTGTATTTTCTGCCACAGTTTTCACCCTGGTCAGGAAAACGGATCGCGAAGAAAACACGTCAAAGGACACGATATGTGACACCCAGTTTTCCCTTCAACACGTAAAACCACCTTCACACGTGGAGGAGCAATTCTGGAAACTGGACGCTCTCATATGCTGCACGTACGTTGAAAGTGTGCCCGAGTCCTGGGAACACTTCACAGATGCCCCACTGTGTGGACCACACACGCCTGGAGCAGCTCTGCCCCCTGCCTCCCCACAGGGAACCTCAGTCTTGGCTTGCCCAGGGCTACGGACAGGACACTCGCCACCCGTGACAGCTCCCTGCAGGGGCTTGGCTCTGAATCTTCGCAAGTACCTCCCTAGGTCAGGCTGACATCTTCCCTTCCCTCAAAAACCAGCCCGTGGCTCCCTGACACCCCGAAAGAAAGTGATTTGGATTTGGTGGGAATTTCCCGGCTGTTTCCCTGAGACCTGGTTTCAGAAGAAGGACTTCACGTGTTCCTCTGCAGAGTGATGGTGGTGCTGCAGTGCGTGGCGGGGGGGGGGGGGGGGGGGTGGCCTGGTGGGGTTTATTAGCAACAAGTGTGTGCTGAGGGAACGGGTAGTCTATTTCAGGTGTTGGGCCCCCTGGCGGTCTGGGGAGGGAACTCCTATTTGATGGGCACTCCGAGAGAAAGAGGAGACACGTGGCTCAGAAGTCAGGACCAAGATGGGCCACAGGTGCCCCGAGTGCACAGGGCATTTCGGGAGCCGGCCCGTGCTGCGTGCGTGGGCGTCGGCGTCAGGCACTCAGGTTCACAGCCACCGTGCCACTTCCTGACCTGGCAAGTCACTGATAAACTCTCTGAGATTTCATTTCCTCCTTTCGATACAAAAGATTAATGTCAATGAGGGGGAATAAGCGAGATAGTGGCCTGGCTCCCAGCTCGGGCTTCCCCCACGGTGTCCCGTACGATCGCTCTCTCCACACTGACATCTGTGCACAGAGAATCCTTGAGCTCCCGACAAGCTCCTGGAGAAAGGCTCCCTGGTTTGCAAGCAAGCTCATGGTGAGGGCAGAGATGGATAGGAACCTTGCTTATCCAGTGCCAGAGGGCGTGGGGATGTCCTCCAACAAGCCCCGTGGAACGAGTCACCGCCACAGCGTTTGGACAGACTCGGTGAACCTGCACGGTCTGGAGTGATGGTGCCAGTTCCAGAGAGGTTAAGCAACCTACCCAAGGGCACACAGCCTATACTCAGAGGACTAAACCTACACTGCAGCTGTCTCACCTCCCGGCCACACGGTGCCGGTTATGACATCACTGGAGGCTGAGTCCGGCCTCTCCTTTTTCAGGGCTGCAGGGTCTTCGGAGACAGTCCAGCTGTGCTCCTGGCTGCAGAGGTGGGAGGCCGAAGCCCAGAGAGGTCACAGAGCTGTGCGGAGGGTTCTGGCTGCCGGCTCAGGGCTCTCCCACTGCTGCCTCTGTGCCAGGTGTTCAGTGTTCTCACCCTTCGTGGGATGACATGGTGTCCGGTTGGGCGCGGGGCTGCAGTCAGCCTGCAGGAGGGCCAGTCCCATCTGTGCCACGTACAGCCATGGGACATAACCTCTCTGTGGCTCCGTCTGCTCTGCTCTAAAGGGAAAATAATAGTGTCTGGCTCTCGGGATTAAAGAACTGAATACATGCCAAGAAGGTCAGAATATACTGGGCACTCAGTGAGCAATCGATCACATCACCCATTCATTTATTTATCTATTGATTTATTTGTTATCATCAGCCTAGGAGACACTGTTCTCCTTCCAGACACGCAAGCAAGGACGGTGTGTTTCGCTCTGTGCTCTGGGCCGTCCCCATCGACCCTGTGAGCGTGGGACCAGTACCCCCGAGAGGGTTATCCTGCCTTCACGCAAAGAGAGCCGTCGACACTACAGATAGAAAGCCGTGAGGAGCACAGTCGGTGTCCTCCTCACAGACACAGAAGGGTCCTGCCACTTCTGCTGTCACCTGCATCAGGATTTCCTTACCAGTTTCTTTTCAGTGATTTTCTGAAATACGTTATACCAAAAGAAACCTCTCGAACGCTACTGAAGGAGAGAGTCAGAAGGTAGCCACAAAATCATAAATACATTCCTACTGTGTCACCTTGGTCGCCCCCAGGATTGAGCTGGACATGGTAGAGACGGGCCGAGGACACAGCTCTGGGCCAAAGGGGAGCTTGCTCACTGACTCCCTCTTTCAGCTGCGAAGCGACAAAAACACAGAAGCAGGGCACCACTCCCCAGCCCTGTGTGCCTGCCTCAGTAGCCTCCCTGTACTGTAGGGACTTTGGACTTTGGGAAGCGGGCTCCTGACTGCTGTCTCCCTTCCCGGTTGGTGTGACAACTCAAAGAGCAAAAGTGACTAACAAGGCTTGGCATGGACTCCATGGTGAGTAACTGTCAGGACTACTCCAAGGGAACTCTATCCACTTGTCTCGCTTTGTTATTTACCGCCAGGTCTGCCTATCACCTACAATGATGCCGCCCCTGGGGAAGCATCCCATGATGAGGGAACCTCCACCCTGGCGTGGGGGTGGACCGGCTACAGTGAGGAGCGCCCCTGGAAAGTTCAGGCAAAGAAGCCCCCGGACAAATGAGCCAGGATCCCTCCAGGAAAGGAAAACACAAGTGACGCCTCGCGGCTGAAGGCAATGTTCACCGCGCTGCGGTTACAGGAGGCGGTACCGGAAAAACGCTTCCGAAGGACCGTGGTGGGGACCGGGGCTGGCAACGCCCGGGGACACATGGGGTCGGCGAAACGGTGGTGAGGGTCACATCCGCCTGCGCTCTCTGACACCGCTCCCCGGCTCCAGCCAAGCCAGGGACACGAGCGGGAGGCGGGGGCTGTTCTCAGGCTGCAGGAAACGGCGACCCGGAGGCCGGAGGCCGGCGGCGCGGGGCCTGGGGCCTGGGGCCTGGGGCGGGGAAGACCGGAGGACGCGGGAGCCGGATTCCTGCACTAGCCGCCAACACGGTGGCTGCTCCCGTCGGGCACATTGGGAAGGGGCGGCCAGGGGGCTGGGACACCGCTTACCGCACGGCACCCGGTTCCTCCGCTCCAGCCGGCACCGACGTGGAATCGTGCGCTCGGCCCCGCCTGTTGCTCACAGCCCGGCCCAGGGCGCTGCGGGCGGCACGGGCGGCGCGGGCGGCGCGGGCGCGGAGCCGCGGGGCGGGTGCAAGGCGGGGGCGGGGCCTCTGCGCCCGGGCCGCCTCCTCGGCCTATAACTGAGCCCCCGGGCTCCTCGCTCCCACACGGCCCCCACCGGACCCGTGAAGCGGCTTCGCCCCTTGCTTTGGACCTCGGGCCTCACTCCTCCTCCAGATGGACCCCAAGTGCTCCTGCCCCACTGGTAAGGGAGCCCTGCCTTTGAGCCTTAGGATGCCCCCTTCCCAGGCACAGGACGAGAAGGGAGGGCTTTGAGTTTGAGCTCAGGAGGACTCCTGTCACGGGTCCAGGGCTTTCTTGGTAGCCAGGCTCCTGAGGGCACGTCAGTCTCCCTTTGCCTCTCCGTTGACACTGAGGGCACGGAGGCTCCAGGCTGTCCTTCTTGAGGTCACCCGGCAGGTCAGGGGATTGCTAGACCGGGACCCAGCGTTTGGAGGCGGTCTCGGACCTGCCACGATTTGATGGGAGGAGGGGACGCTGCCTCTTTAGGGTTCAGGCCATGGGCCCCGGCCCCCGGCCCCCGGCCCCAGTCGGCCTGGGCTGCGTCTGGAGCCCGGGACCTTCCCTGTGGAGTCCCATCCGGAGGGGACTTACTCTCCTTGGACCAGAAGAGAGGAGCTGGGGCTTCTCTATCCGCCCGAGTGGACACGAGCTCCCAGGGCTGGGTCCTGACAGAGGAGGAGGGCTCAGGGAGGCATTGCTGACCGTCTGCTGTGGCTCCTGCATCCCCGTCCCTGCTCACTGCTGGCCTCCTTTCCCTTCCCGGCAGGCGGCTCCTGCGGCTGCGCTGGATCCTGCACCTGCACCTGCAAAGCCTGCAGATGCGCCTCCTGCAAGAAGAGTGAGTGTGCGGGGCCTTCTCTGGGAATGCGGGGTCTGGGCTGAGTGCGAGGAGGGGGCCCAGAGCTCAGCAGGCAGGCAGGAGCAGGACAGTGACCAGACTTCCCGGCACCCCCCTCACCAGGAAGGGATTCACAGTCAGAGCTGGAATCACCTTCGGCATGACCGAGACCCAGGCGCGCACTAGAGAACAGGGAGACTGAGGCCCAGACGGGCCACCGACAAACAACCTCAGACCTGTCACTAGAACTAGTCCTCCTGCCTCCTGAGTCCCGCTTCCGAATCCTCTCAGGGACTGAAGCACTTTAGGGACAGGAACCAGTGGCCGTGCGTGGCTTCTCGGACCTGGTGCAGCCCCTCCCTGTCGAAGCAGCCCAGAGCTTCCCTATCCCGAGCGGGAGCTGCTCTGTGCGGGCTTTGCCTCCACTTTGATCCTGAGGACTTGGCTCACATCACTGGTGGTGCTGGGGGCTGGCTTTCTCCTGTCCCCAGAGGCCCTGCTCACTGTCTCTCCAAGGCGCTGTGCCCTGTCCTGGGCACAGATGGGCCGGGCAACCTGAACCTAGTGTCTGAGAGCAATTACCTCAGGACAGAGGACACCATCGTAAACTCAGGGTCTGGGCCCGAGGGCGGCTGGGGCCAGGCCTGCTGCTGGGAAGGGTGGTTCCGGACAACGCGTGGTCCGACCGCACGCTGCCCTTGCCTCCCCAGGCTGCTGCTCCTGCTGCCCCGTGGGCTGCGCCAAGTGTGCCCAGGGCTGCGCCAAGTGTGCCCAGGGCTGCGTCTGCAAAGGGGCCTCGGACAAGTGCAGCTGCTGTGCCTGATGTCGCGGAGAGCCTGCCCCGGGTGTCCACAGAGCAACCAGGACAAACCTGCATTTTACCGTTTTTCATACGACCGGACCTGACGCTACATTCCTTTTTCTATGAAATCTGTGACTTGTAATAAAAGCTCTTGACTTTATTCTGGCTCTGTCTTCCTTGGTGTGTCTTGGACAAAGAGACTCCGTGCCCATCAGGGCTGGCGTGGGGAACTGGACTGGACGTGCAGAGACCTCGGCTCTGGACCAAAGAGTACCCCCCCACACACACCCCACACCCCCAAAACACACACACTGAGCGTCTTAGCCGCTTAGGTTAATTTGAGCTTCCGTTTCTCAGCTCCAAAGGATACCCTCGCCAGATGACATAGGGCATTGGACACACAGAGGACACACTCCCTCTATTCCCCTTAGGAGGACGGATTGCAGAGAAAGTTGCCCATTTCTCATTTTCCTTCTCTGGGGGCCCCTGCCAAACTCAGCGCTCGGTGATGAGAGCCTAGAAAAGTACCCAGAGGGGATGGAATCCCACACCCCTCTCGTGTGACTTCTGCACGGGGCTTGCGTCTAAAACACCCTGGAAAGACCTCTTTGTATTTTCTGCCACAGTTTTCACCCTGGTCAGGAAAACGGATCGCGAAGAAAACACGTCAAAGGACACGATATGTGACACCCAGTTTTCCCTTCAACACGTAAAACCACCTTCACACGTGGAGGAGCAATTCTGGAAACTGGACGCTCTCATATGCTGCACGTACGTTGAAAGTGTGCCCGAGTCCTGGGAACACTTCACAGATGCCCCACTGTGTGGACCACACACGCCTGGAGCAGCTCTGCCCCCTGCCTCCCCACAGGGAACCTCAGTCTTGGCTTGCCCAGGGCTACGGACAGGACACTCGCCACCCGTGACAGCTCCCTGCAGGGGCTTGGCTCTGAATCTTCGCAAGTACCTCCCTAGGTCAGGCTGACATCTTCCCTTCCCTCAAAAACCAGCCCGTGGCTCCCTGACACCCCGAAAGAAAGTGATTTGGATTTGGTGGGAATTTCCCGGCTGTTTCCCTGAGACCTGGTTTCAGAAGAAGGACTTCACGTGTTCCTCTGCAGAGTGATGGTGGTGCTGCAGTGCGTGGCGGGGGGGGGGGGGGGGGGGGGGGGGGCCTGGTGGGGTTTATTAGCAACAAGTGTGTGCTGAGGGAACGGGTAGTCTATTTCAGGTGTTGGGCCCCCTGGCGGTCTGGGGAGGGAACTCCTATTTGATGGGCACTCCGAGAGAAAGAGGAGACACGTGGCTCAGAAGTCAGGACCAAGATGGGCCACAGGTGCCCCGAGTGCACAGGGCATTTCGGGAGCCGGCCCGTGCTGCGTGCGTGGGCGTCGGCGTCAGGCACTCAGGTTCACAGCCACCGTGCCACTTCCTGACCTGGCAAGTCACTGATAAACTCTCTGAGATTTCATTTCCTCCTTTCGATACAAAAGATTAATGTCAATGAGGGGGAATAAGCGAGATAGTGGCCTGGCTCCCAGCTCGGGCTTCCCCCACGGTGTCCCGTACGATCGCTCTCTCCACACTGACATCTGTGCACAGAGAATCCTTGAGCTCCCGACAAGCTCCTGGAGAAAGGCTCCCTGGTTTGCAAGCAAGCTCATGGTGAGGGCAGAGATGGATAGGAACCTTGCTTATCCAGTGCCAGAGGGCGTGGGGATGTCCTCCAACAAGCCCCGTGGAACGAGTCACCGCCACAGCGTTTGGACAGACTCGGTGAACCTGCACGGTCTGGAGTGATGGTGCCAGTTCCAGAGAGGTTAAGCAACCTACCCAAGGGCACACAGCCTATACTCAGAGGACTAAACCTACACTGCAGCTGTCTCACCTCCCGGCCACACGGTGCCGGTTATGACATCACTGGAGGCTGAGTCCGGCCTCTCCTTTTTCAGGGCTGCAGGGTCTTCGGAGACAGTCCAGCTGTGCTCCTGGCTGCAGAGGTGGGAGGCCGAAGCCCAGAGAGGTCACAGAGCTGTGCGGAGGGTTCTGGCTGCCGGCTCAGGGCTCTCCCACTGCTGCCTCTGTGCCAGGTGTTCAGTGTTCTCACCCTTCGTGGGATGACATGGTGTCCGGTTGGGCGCGGGGCTGCAGTCAGCCTGCAGGAGGGCCAGTCCCATCTGTGCCACGTACAGCCATGGGACATAACCTCTCTGTGGCTCCGTCTGCTCTGCTCTAAAGGGAAAATAATAGTGTCTGGCTCTCGGGATTAAAGAACTGAATACATGCCAAGAAGGTCAGAATATACTGGGCACTCAGTGAGCAATCGATCACATCACCCATTCATTTATTTATCTATTGATTTATTTGTTATCATCAGCCTAGGAGACACTGTTCT
This sequence comes from Pseudorca crassidens, assembly GCF_039906515.1. Classification (NCBI taxonomy): domain Eukaryota; kingdom Metazoa; phylum Chordata; class Mammalia; order Artiodactyla; family Delphinidae; genus Pseudorca; species Pseudorca crassidens. The sequence goes on along the minus strand of NC_090315.1, from coordinate 33,843,449 downwards.
CCTTCCAGACACGCAAGCAAGGACGGTGTGTTTCGCTCTGTGCTCTGGGCCGTCCCCATCGACCCTGTGAGCGTGGGACCAGTACCCCCGAGAGGGTTATCCTGCCTTCACGCAAAGAGAGCCGTCGACACTACAGATAGAAAGCCGTGAGGAGCACAGTCGGTGTCCTCCTCACAGACACAGAAGGGTCCTGCCACTTCTGCTGTCACCTGCATCAGGATTTCCTTACCATTTTCTTTTCAGTGATTTTCTGAAATACGTTATACCAAAAGAAACCTCTCGAACGCTACTGAAGGAGAGAGTCAGAAGGTAGCCACAAAATCATAAATACATTCCTACTGTGTCACCTCGGTCGCCCCCAGGATTGAGCTGGACATGGTAGAGACGGGCCGAGGACACAGCTCTGGGCCAAAGGGGAGCTTGCTCACTGACTCCCTCTTTCAGCTGCGAAGTGACAAAAACACAGAAGCAGGGCACCACTCCCCAGCCCTGTGTGCCTGCCTCAGTAGCCTCCCTGTACTGTAGGGACTTTGGACTTTGGGAAGCGGGCTCCTGACTGCTGTCTCCCTTCCCGGTTGGTGTGACAACTCAAAGAGCAAAAGTGACTAACAAGGCTTGGCATGGACTCCATGGTGAGTAACTGTCAGGACTACTCCAAGGGAACTCTATCCACTTGTCTCGCTTTGTTATTTACCGCCAGGTCTGCCTATCACCTACAATGATGCCGCCCCTGGGGAAGCATCCCATGATGAGGGAACCTCCACCCTGGCGTGGGGGTGGACCGGCTACAGTGAGGAGCGCCCCTGGAAAGTTCAGGCAAAGAAGCCCCCGGACAAATGAGCCAGGATCCCTCCAGGAAAGGAAAACACAAGTGACGCCTCGCGGCTGAAGGCAATGTTCACCGCGCTGCGGTTACAGGAGGCGGTACCGGAAAAACGCTTCCGAAGGACCGTGGTGGGGACCGGGGCTGGCAACGCCCGGGGACACATGGGGTCGGCGAAACGGTGGTGAGGGTCACATCCGCCTGCGCTCTCTGACACCGCTCCCCGGCTCCAGCCAAGCCAGGGACACGAGCGGGAGGCGGGGGCTGTTCTCAGGCTGCAGGAAACGGCGACCCGGAGGCCGGAGGCCGGCGGCGCGGGGCCTGGGGCGGGGAAGACCGGAGGACGCGGGAGCCGGATTCCTGCACAAGCCGCCAACACGGTGGCTGCTCCCGTCGGGCACATTGGGAAGGGGCGGCCAGGGGGCTGGGACACCGCTTACCGCACGGCACCCGGTTCCTCCGCTCCAGCCGGCACCGACGTGGAATCGTGCGCTCGGCCCCGCCTGTTGCTCACAGCCCGGCCCAGGGCGCTGCGGGCGGCACGGGCGGCGCGGGCGGCGCGGGCGCGGAGCCGCGGGGCGGGTGCAAGGCGGGGGCGGGGCCTCTGCGCCCGGGCCGCCTCCTCGGCCTATAACTGAGCCCCCGGGCTCCTCGCTCCCACACGGCCCCCACCGGACCCGTGAAGCGGCTTCGCCCCTTGCTTTGGACCTCGGGCCTCACTCCTCCTCCAGATGGACCCCAAGTGCTCCTGCCCCACTGGTAAGGGAGCCCTGCCTTTGAGCCTTAGGATGCCCCCTTCCCAGGCACAGGACGAGAAGGGAGGGCTTTGAGTTTGAGCTCAGGAGGACTCCTGTCACGGGTCCAGGGCTTTCTTGGTAGCCAGGCTCCTGAGGGCACGTCAGTCTCCCTTTGCCTCTCCGTTGACACTGAGGGCACGGAGGCTCCAGGCTGTCCTTCTTGAGGTCACCCGGCAGGTCAGGGGATTGCTAGACCGGGACCCAGCGTTTGGAGGCGGTCTCGGACCTGCCACGATTTGATGGGAGGAGGGGACGCTGCCTCTTTAGGGTTCAGGCCATGGGCCCCGGCCCCCGGCCCCCGGCCCCAGTCGGCCTGGGCTGCGTCTGGAGCCCGGGACCTTCCCTGTGGAGTCCCATCCGGAGGGGACTTACTCTCCTTGGACCAGAAGAGAGGAGCTGGGGCTTCTCTATCCGCCCGAGTGGACACGAGCTCCCAGGGCTGGGTCCTGACAGAGGAGGAGGGCTCAGGGAGGCATTGCTGACCGTCTGCTGTGGCTCCTGCATCCCCGTCCCTGCTCACTGCTGGCCTCCTTTCCCTTCCCGGCAGGCGGCTCCTGCGGCTGCGCTGGATCCTGCACCTGCACCTGCAAAGCCTGCAGATGCGCCTCCTGCAAGAAGAGTGAGTGTGCGGGGCCTTCTCTGGGAATGCGGGGTCTGGGCTGAGTGCGAGGAGGGGGCCCAGAGCTCAGCAGGCAGGCAGGAGCAGGACAGTGACCAGACTTCCCGGCACCCCCCTCACCAGGAAGGGATTCACAGTCAGAGCTGGAATCACCTTCGGCATGACCGAGACCCAGGCGCGCACTAGAGAACAGGGAGACTGAGGCCCAGACGGGCCACCGACAAACAACCTCAGACCTGTCACTAGAACTAGTCCTCCTGCCTCCTGAGTCCCGCTTCCGAATCCTCTCAGGGACTGAAGCACTTTAGGGACAGGAACCAGTGGCCGTGCGTGGCTTCTCGGACCTGGTGCAGCCCCTCCCTGTCGAAGCAGCCCAGAGCTTCCCTATCCCGAGCGGGAGCTGCTCTGTGCGGGCTTTGCCTCCACTTTGATCCTGAGGACTTGGCTCACATCACTGGTGGTGCTGGGGGCTGGCTTTCTCCTGTCCCCAGAGGCCCTGCTCACTGTCTCTCCAAGGCGCTGTGCCCTGTCCTGGGCACAGATGGGCCGGGCAACCTGAACCTAGTGTCTGAGAGCAATTACCTCAGGACAGAGGACACCATCGTAAACTCAGGGTCTGGGCCCGAGGGCGGCTGGGGCCAGGCCTGCTGCTGGGAAGGGTGGTTCCGGACAACGCGTGGTCCGACCGCACGCTGCCCTTGCCTCCCCAGGCTGCTGCTCCTGCTGCCCCGTGGGCTGCGCCAAGTGTGCCCAGGGCTGCGCCAAGTGTGCCCAGGGCTGCGTCTGCAAAGGGGCCTCGGACAAGTGCAGCTGCTGTGCCTGATGTCGCGGAGAGCCTGCCCCGGGTGTCCACAGAGCAACCAGGACAAACCTGCATTTTACCGTTTTTCATACGACCGGACCTGACGCTACATTCCTTTTTCTATGAAATCTGTGACTTGTAATAAAAGCTCTTGACTTTATTCTGGCTCTGTCTTCCTTGGTGTGTCTTGGACAAAGAGACTCCGTGCCCATCAGGGCTGGCGTGGGGAACTGGACTGGACGTGCAGAGACCTCGGCTCTGGACCAAAGAGTACCCCCCCACACACACCCCACACCCCCAAAACACACACACTGAGCGTCTTAGCCGCTTAGGTTAATTTGAGCTTCCGTTTCTCAGCTCCAAAGGATACCCTCGCCAGATGACATAGGGCATTGGACACACAGAGGACACACTCCCTCTATTCCCCTTAGGAGGACGGATTGCAGAGAAAGTTGCCCATTTCTCATTTTCCTTCTCTGGGGGCCCCTGCCAAACTCAGCGCTCGGTGATGAGAGCCTAGAAAAGTACCCAGAGGGGATGGAATCCCACACCCCTCTCGTGTGACTTCTGCACGGGGCTTGCGTCTAAAACACCCTGGAAAGACCTCTTTGTATTTTCTGCCACAGTTTTCACCCTGGTCAGGAAAACGGATCGCGAAGAAAACACGTCAAAGGACACGATATGTGACACCCAGTTTTCCCTTCAACACGTAAAACCACCTTCACACGTGGAGGAGCAATTCTGGAAACTGGACGCTCTCATATGCTGCACGTACGTTGAAAGTGTGCCCGAGTCCTGGGAACACTTCACAGATGCCCCACTGTGTGGACCACACACGCCTGGAGCAGCTCTGCCCCCTGCCTCCCCACAGGGAACCTCAGTCTTGGCTTGCCCAGGGCTACGGACAGGACACTCGCCACCCGTGACAGCTCCCTGCAGGGGCTTGGCTCTGAATCTTCGCAAGTACCTCCCTAGGTCAGGCTGACATCTTCCCTTCCCTCAAAAACCAGCCCGTGGCTCCCTGACACCCCGAAAGAAAGTGATTTGGATTTGGTGGGAATTTCCCGGCTGTTTCCCTGAGACCTGGTTTCAGAAGAAGGACTTCACGTGTTCCTCTGCAGAGTGATGGTGGTGCTGCAGTGCGTGGCGGGGGGGGGGGGGGGGGGTGGCCTGGTGGGGTTTATTAGCAACAAGTGTGTGCTGAGGGAACGGGTAGTCTATTTCAGGTGTTGGGCCCCCTGGCGGTCTGGGGAGGGAACTCCTATTTGATGGGCACTCCGAGAGAAAGAGGAGACACGTGGCTCAGAAGTCAGGACCAAGATGGGCCACAGGTGCCCCGAGTGCACAGGGCATTTCGGGAGCCGGCCCGTGCTGCGTGCGTGGGCGTCGGCGTCAGGCACTCAGGTTCACAGCCACCGTGCCACTTCCTGACCTGGCAAGTCACTGATAAACTCTCTGAGATTTCATTTCCTCCTTTCGATACAAAAGATTAATGTCAATGAGGGGGAATAAGCGAGATAGTGGCCTGGCTCCCAGCTCGGGCTTCCCCCACGGTGTCCCGTACGATCGCTCTCTCCACACTGACATCTGTGCACAGAGAATCCTTGAGCTCCCGACAAGCTCCTGGAGAAAGGCTCCCTGGTTTGCAAGCAAGCTCATGGTGAGGGCAGAGATGGATAGGAACCTTGCTTATCCAGTGCCAGAGGGCGTGGGGATGTCCTCCAACAAGCCCCGTGGAACGAGTCACCGCCACAGCGTTTGGACAGACTCGGTGAACCTGCACGGTCTGGAGTGATGGTGCCAGTTCCAGAGAGGTTAAGCAACCTACCCAAGGGCACACAGCCTATACTCAGAGGACTAAACCTACACTGCAGCTGTCTCACCTCCCGGCCACACGGTGCCGGTTATGACATCACTGGAGGCTGAGTCCGGCCTCTCCTTTTTCAGGGCTGCAGGGTCTTCGGAGACAGTCCAGCTGTGCTCCTGGCTGCAGAGGTGGGAGGCCGAAGCCCAGAGAGGTCACAGAGCTGTGCGGAGGGTTCTGGCTGCCGGCTCAGGGCTCTCCCACTGCTGCCTCTGTGCCAGGTGTTCAGTGTTCTCACCCTTCGTGGGATGACATGGTGTCCGGTTGGGCGCGGGGCTGCAGTCAGCCTGCAGGAGGGCCAGTCCCATCTGTGCCACGTACAGCCATGGGACATAACCTCTCTGTGGCTCCGTCTGCTCTGCTCTAAAGGGAAAATAATAGTGTCTGGCTCTCGGGATTAAAGAACTGAATACATGCCAAGAAGGTCAGAATATACTGGGCACTCAGTGAGCAATCGATCACATCACCCATTCATTTATTTATCTATTGATTTATTTGTTATCATCAGCCTAGGAGACACTGTTCTCCTTCCAGACACGCAAGCAAGGACGGTGTGTTTCGCTCTGTGCTCTGGGCCGTCCCCATCGACCCTGTGAGCGTGGGACCAGTACCCCCGAGAGGGTTATCCTGCCTTCACGCAAAGAGAGCCGTCGACACTACAGATAGAAAGCCGTGAGGAGCACAGTCGGTGTCCTCCTCACAGACACAGAAGGGTCCTGCCACTTCTGCTGTCACCTGCATCAGGATTTCCTTACCATTTTCTTTTCAGTGATTTTCTGAAATACGTTATACCAAAAGAAACCTCTCGAACGCTACTGAAGGAGAGAGTCAGAAGGTAGCCACAAAATCATAAATACATTCCTACTGTGTCACCTTGGTCGCCCCCAGGATTGAGCTGGACATGGTAGAGACGGGCCGAGGACACAGCTCTGGGCCAAAGGGGAGCTTGCTCACTGACTCCCTCTTTCAGCTGCGAAGCGACAAAAACACAGAAGCAGGGCACCACTCCCCAGCCCTGTGTGCCTGCCTCAGTAGCCTCCCTGTACTGTAGGGACTTTGGACTTTGGGAAGCGGGCTCCTGACTGCTGTCTCCCTTCCCGGTTGGTGTGACAACTCAAAGAGCAAAAGTGACTAACAAGGCTTGGCATGGACTCCATGGTGAGTAACTGTCAGGACTACTCCAAGGGAACTCTATCCACTTGTCTCGCTTTGTTATTTACCGCCAGGTCTGCCTATCACCTACAATGATGCCGCCCCTGGGGAAGCATCCCATGATGAGGGAACCTCCACCCTGGCGTGGGGGTGGACCGGCTACAGTGAGGAGCGCCCCTGGAAAGTTCAGGCAAAGAAGCCCCCGGACAAATGAGCCAGGATCCCTCCAGGAAAGGAAAACACAAGTGACGCCTCGCGGCTGAAGGCAATGTTCACCGCGCTGCGGTTACAGGAGGCGGTACCGGAAAAACGCTTCCGAAGGACCGTGGTGGGGACCGGGGCTGGCAACGCCCGGGGACACATGGGGTCGGCGAAACGGTGGTGAGGGTCACATCCGCCTGCGCTCTCTGACACCGCTCCCCGGCTCCAGCCAAGCCAGGGACACGAGCGGGAGGCGGGGGCTGTTCTCAGGCTGCAGGAAACGGCGACCCGGAGGCCGGAGGCCGGCGGCGCGGGGCCTGGGGCCTGGGGCCTGGGGCGGGGAAGACCGGAGGACGCGGGAGCCGGATTCCTGCACAAGCCGCCAACACGGTGGCTGCTCCCGTCGGGCACATTGGGAAGGGGCGGCCAGGGGGCTGGGACACCGCTTACCGCACGGCACCCGGTTCCTCCGCTCCAGCCGGCACCGACGTGGAATCGTGCGCTCGGCCCCGCCTGTTGCTCACAGCCCGGCCCAGGGCGCTGCGGGCGGCACGGGCGGCGCGGGCGGCGCGGGCGCGGAGCCGCGGGGCGGGTGCAAGGCGGGGGCGGGGCCTCTGCGCCCGGGCCGCCTCCTCGGCCTATAACTGAGCCCCCGGGCTCCTCGCTCCCACACGGCCCCCACCGGACCCGTGAAGCGGCTTCGCCCCTTGCTTTGGACCTCGGGCCTCACTCCTCCTCCAGATGGACCCCAAGTGCTCCTGCCCCACTGGTAAGGGAGCCCTGCCTTTGAGCCTTAGGATGCCCCCTTCCCAGGCACAGGACGAGAAGGGAGGGCTTTGAGTTTGAGCTCAGGAGGACTCCTGTCACGGGTCCAGGGCTTTCTTGGTAGCCAGGCTCCTGAGGGCACGTCAGTCTCCCTTTGCCTCTCCGTTGACACTGAGGGCACGGAGGCTCCAGGCTGTCCTTCTTGAGGTCACCCGGCAGGTCAGGGGATTGCTAGACCGGGACCCAGCGTTTGGAGGCGGTCTCGGACCTGCCACGATTTGATGGGAGGAGGGGACGCTGCCTCTTTAGGGTTCAGGCCATGGGCCCCGGCCCCCGGCCCCCGGCCCCAGTCGGCCTGGGCTGCGTCTGGAGCCCGGGACCTTCCCTGTGGAGTCCCATCCGGAGGGGACTTACTCTCCTTGGACCAGAAGAGAGGAGCTGGGGCTTCTCTATCCGCCCGAGTGGACACGAGCTCCCAGGGCTGGGTCCTGACAGAGGAGGAGGGCTCAGGGAGGCATTGCTGACCGTCTGCTGTGGCTCCTGCATCCCCGTCCCTGCTCACTGCTGGCCTCCTTTCCCTTCCCGGCAGGCGGCTCCTGCGGCTGCGCTGGATCCTGCACCTGCACCTGCAAAGCCTGCAGATGCGCCTCCTGCAAGAAGAGTGAGTGTGCGGGGCCTTCTCTGGGAATGCGGGGTCTGGGCTGAGTGCGAGGAGGGGGCCCAGAGCTCAGCAGGCAGGCAGGAGCAGGACAGTGACCAGACTTCCCGGCACCCCCCTCACCAGGAAGGGATTCACAGTCAGAGCTGGAATCACCTTCGGCATGACCGAGACCCAGGCGCGCACTAGAGAACAGGGAGACTGAGGCCCAGACGGGCCACCGACAAACAACCTCAGACCTGTCACTAGAACTAGTCCTCCTGCCTCCTGAGTCCCGCTTCCGAATCCTCTCAGGGACTGAAGCACTTTAGGGACAGGAACCAGTGGCCGTGCGTGGCTTCTCGGACCTGGTGCAGCCCCTCCCTGTCGAAGCAGCCCAGAGCTTCCCTATCCCGAGCGGGAGCTGCTCTGTGCGGGCTTTGCCTCCACTTTGATCCTGAGGACTTGGCTCACATCACTGGTGGTGCTGGGGGCTGGCTTTCTCCTGTCCCCAGAGGCCCTGCTCACTGTCTCTCCAAGGCGCTGTGCCCTGTCCTGGGCACAGATGGGCCGGGCAACCTGAACCTAGTGTCTGAGAGCAATTACCTCAGGACAGAGGACACCATCGTAAACTCAGGGTCTGGGCCCGAGGGCGGCTGGGGCCAGGCCTGCTGCTGGGAAGGGTGGTTCCGGACAACGCGTGGTCCGACCGCACGCTGCCCTTGCCTCCCCAGGCTGCTGCTCCTGCTGCCCCGTGGGCTGCGCCAAGTGTGCCCAGGGCTGCGCCAAGTGTGCCCAGGGCTGCGTCTGCAAAGGGGCCTCGGACAAGTGCAGCTGCTGTGCCTGATGTCGCGGAGAGCCTGCCCCGGGTGTCCACAGAGCAACCAGGACAAACCTGCATTTTACCGTTTTTCATACGACCGGACCTGACGCTACATTCCTTTTTCTATGAAATCTGTGACTTGTAATAAAAGCTCTTGACTTTATTCTGGCTCTGTCTTCCTTGGTGTGTCTTGGACAAAGAGACTCCGTGCCCATCAGGGCTGGCGTGGGGAACTGGACTGGACGTGCAGAGACCTCGGCTCTGGACCAAAGAGTACCCCCCCACACACACCCCACACCCCCAAAACACACACACTGAGCGTCTTAGCCGCTTAGGTTAATTTGAGCTTCCGTTTCTCAGCTCCAAAGGATACCCTCGCCAGATGACATAGGGCATTGGACACACAGAGGACACACTCCCTCTATTCCCCTTAGGAGGACGGATTGCAGAGAAAGTTGCCCATTTCTCATTTTCCTTCTCTGGGGGCCCCTGCCAAACTCAGCGCTCGGTGATGAGAGCCTAGAAAAGTACCCAGAGGGGATGGAATCCCACACCCCTCTCGTGTGACTTCTGCACGGGGCTTGCGTCTAAAACACCCTGGAAAGACCTCTTTGTATTTTCTGCCACAGTTTTCACCCTGGTCAGGAAAACGGATCGCGAAGAAAACACGTCAAAGGACACGATATGTGACACCCAGTTTTCCCTTCAACACGTAAAACCACCTTCACACGTGGAGGAGCAATTCTGGAAACTGGACGCTCTCATATGCTGCACGTACGTTGAAAGTGTGCCCGAGTCCTGGGAACACTTCACAGATGCCCCACTGTGTGGACCACACACGCCTGGAGCAGCTCTGCCCCCTGCCTCCCCACAGGGAACCTCAGTCTTGGCTTGCCCAGGGCTACGGACAGGACACTCGCCACCCGTGACAGCTCCCTGCAGGGGCTTGGCTCTGAATCTTCGCAAGTACCTCCCTAGGTCAGGCTGACATCTTCCCTTCCCTCAAAAACCAGCCCGTGGCTCCCTGACACCCCGAAAGAAAGTGATTTGGATTTGGTGGGAATTTCCCGGCTGTTTCCCTGAGACCTGGTTTCAGAAGAAGGACTTCACGTGTTCCTCTGCAGAGTGATGGTGGTGCTGCAGTGCGTGGCGGGGGGGGGGGGGGGGGGGGTGGCCTGGTGGGGTTTATTAGCAACAAGTGTGTGCTGAGGGAACGGGTAGTCTATTTCAGGTGTTGGGCCCCCTGGCGGTCTGGGGAGGGAACTCCTATTTGATGGGCACTCCGAGAGAAAGAGGAGACACGTGGCTCAGAAGTCAGGACCAAGATGGGCCACAGGTGCCCCGAGTGCACAGGGCATTTCGGGAGCCGGCCCGTGCTGCGTGCGTGGGCGTCGGCGTCAGGCACTCAGGTTCACAGCCACCGTGCCACTTCCTGACCTGGCAAGTCACTGATAAACTCTCTGAGATTTCATTTCCTCCTTTCGATACAAAAGATTAATGTCAATGAGGGGGAATAAGCGAGATAGTGGCCTGGCTCCCAGCTCGGGCTTCCCCCACGGTGTCCCGTACGATCGCTCTCTCCACACTGACATCTGTGCACAGAGAATCCTTGAGCTCCCGACAAGCTCCTGGAGAAAGGCTCCCTGGTTTGCAAGCAAGCTCATGGTGAGGGCAGAGATGGATAGGAACCTTGCTTATCCAGTGCCAGAGGGCGTGGGGATGTCCTCCAACAAGCCCCGTGGAACGAGTCACCGCCACAGCGTTTGGACAGACTCGGTGAACCTGCACGGTCTGGAGTGATGGTGCCAGTTCCAGAGAGGTTAAGCAACCTACCCAAGGGCACACAGCCTATACTCAGAGGACTAAACCTACACTGCAGCTGTCTCACCTCCCGGCCACACGGTGCCGGTTATGACATCACTGGAGGCTGAGTCCGGCCTCTCCTTTTTCAGGGCTGCAGGGTCTTCGGAGACAGTCCAGCTGTGCTCCTGGCTGCAGAGGTGGGAGGCCGAAGCCCAGAGAGGTCACAGAGCTGTGCGGAGGGTTCTGGCTGCCGGCTCAGGGCTCTCCCACTGCTGCCTCTGTGCCAGGTGTTCAGTGTTCTCACCCTTCGTGGGATGACATGGTGTCCGGTTGGGCGCGGGGCTGCAGTCAGCCTGCAGGAGGGCCAGTCCCATCTGTGCCACGTACAGCCATGGGACATAACCTCTCTGTGGCTCCGTCTGCTCTGCTCTAAAGGGAAAATAATAGTGTCTGGCTCTCGGGATTAAAGAACTGAATACATGCCAAGAAGGTCAGAATATACTGGGCACTCAGTGAGCAATCGATCACATCACCCATTCATTTATTTATCTATTGATTTATTTGTTATCATCAGCCTAGGAGACACTGTTCTCCTTCCAGACACGCAAGCAAGGACGGTGTGTTTCGCTCTGTGCTCTGGGCCGTCCCCATCGACCCTGTGAGCGTGGGACCAGTACCCCCGAGAGGGTTATCCTGCCTTCACGCAAAGAGAGCCGTCGACACTACAGATAGAAAGCCGTGAGGAGCACAGTCGGTGTCCTCCTCACAGACACAGAAGGGTCCTGCCACTTCTGCTGTCACCTGCATCAGGATTTCCTTACCAGTTTCTTTTCAGTGATTTTCTGAAATACGTTATACCAAAAGAAACCTCTCGAACGCTACTGAAGGAGAGAGTCAGAAGGTAGCCACAAAATCATAAATACATTCCTACTGTGTCACCTTGGTCGCCCCCAGGATTGAGCTGGACATGGTAGAGACGGGCCGAGGACACAGCTCTGGGCCAAAGGGGAGCTTGCTCACTGACTCCCTCTTTCAGCTGCGAAGCGACAAAAACACAGAAGCAGGGCACCACTCCCCAGCCCTGTGTGCCTGCCTCAGTAGCCTCCCTGTACTGTAGGGACTTTGGACTTTGGGAAGCGGGCTCCTGACTGCTGTCTCCCTTCCCGGTTGGTGTGACAACTCAAAGAGCAAAAGTGACTAACAAGGCTTGGCATGGACTCCATGGTGAGTAACTGTCAGGACTACTCAAAGGGAACTCTATCCACTTGTCTCGCTTTGTTATTTACCGCCAGGTCTGCCTATCACCTACAATGATGCCGCCCCTGGGGAAGCATCCCATGATGAGGGAACCTCCACCCTGGCGTGGGGGTGGACCGGCTACAGTGAGGAGCGCCCCTGGAAAGTTCAGGCAAAGAAGCCCCCGGACAAATGAGCCAGGATCCCTCCAGGAAAGGAAAACACAAGTGACGCCTCGCGGCTGAAGGCAATGTTCACCGCGCTGCGGTTACAGGAGGCGGTACCGGAAAAACGCTTCCGAAGGACCGTGGTGGGGACCGGGGCTGGCAACGCCCGGGGACACATGGGGTCGGCGAAACGGTGGTGAGGGTCACATCCGCCTGCGCTCTCTGACACCGCTCCCCGGCTCCAGCCAAGCCAGGGACACGAGCGGGAGGCGGGGGCTGTTCTCAGGCTGCAGGAAACGGCGACCCGGAGGCCGGAGGCCGGCGGCGCGGGGCCTGGGGCCTGGGGCCTGGGGCGGGGAAGACCGGAGGACGCGGGAGCCGGATTCCTGCACAAGCCGCCAACACGGTGGCTGCTCCCGTCGGGCACATTGGGAAGGGGCGGCCAGGGGGCTGGGACACCGCTTACCGCACGGCACCCGGTTCCTCCGCTCCAGCCGGCACCGACGTGGAATCGTGCGCTCGGCCCCGCCTGTTGCTCACAGCCCGGCCCAGGGCGCTGCGGGCGGCACGGGCGGCGCGGGCGGCGCGGGCGCGGAGCCGCGGGGCGGGTGCAAGGCGGGGGCGGGGCCTCTGCGCCCGGGCCGCCTCCTCGGCCTATAACTGAGCCCCCGGGCTCCTCGCTCCCACACGGCCCCCACCGGACCCGTGAAGCGGCTTCGCCCCTTGCTTTGGACCTCGGGCCTCACTCCTCCTCCAGATGGACCCCAAGTGCTCCTGCCCCACTGGTAAGGGAGCCCTGCCTTTGAGCCTTAGGATGCCCCCTTCCCAGGCACAGGACGAGAAGGGAGGGCTTTGAGTTTGAGCTCAGGAGGACTCCTGTCACGGGTCCAGGGCTTTCTTGGTAGCCAGGCTCCTGAGGGCACGTCAGTCTCCCTTTGCCTCTCCGTTGACACTGAGGGCACGGAGGCTCCAGGCTGTCCTTCTTGAGGTCACCCGGCAGGTCAGGGGATTGCTAGACCGGGACCCAGCGTTTGGAGGCGGTCTCGGACCTGCCACGATTTGATGGGAGGAGGGGACGCTGCCTCTTTAGGGTTCAGGCCATGGGCCCCGGCCCCCGGCCCCCGGCCCCAGTCGGCCTGGGCTGCGTCTGGAGCCCGGGACCTTCCCTGTGGAGTCCCATCCGGAGGGGACTTACTCTCCTTGGACCAGAAGAGAGGAGCTGGGGCTTCTCTATCCGCCCGAGTGGACACGAGCTCCCAGGGCTGGGTCCTGACAGAGGAGGAGGGCTCAGGGAGGCATTGCTGACCGTCTGCTGTGGCTCCTGCATCCCCGTCCCTGCTCACTGCTGGCCTCCTTTCCCTTCCCGGCAGGCGGCTCCTGCGGCTGCGCTGGATCCTGCACCTGCACCTGCAAAGCCTGCAGATGCGCCTCCTGCAAGAAGAGTGAGTGTGCGGGGCCTTCTCTGGGAATGCGGGGTCTGGGCTGAGTGCGAGGAGGGGGCCCAGAGCTCAGCAGGCAGGCAGGAGCAGGACAGTGACCAGACTTCCCGGCACCCCCCTCACCAGGAAGGGATTCACAGTCAGAGCTGGAATCACCTTCGGCATGACCGAGACCCAGGCGCGCACTAGAGAACAGGGAGACTGAGGCCCAGACGGGCCACCGACAAACAACCTCAGACCTGTCACTAGAACTAGTCCTCCTGCCTCCTGAGTCCCGCTTCCGAATCCTCTCAGGGACTGAAGCACTTTAGGGACAGGAACCAGTGGCCGTGCGTGGCTTCTCGGACCTGGTGCAGCCCCTCCCTGTCGAAGCAGCCCAGAGCTTCCCTATCCCGAGCGGGAGCTGCTCTGTGCGGGCTTTGCCTCCACTTTGATCCTGAGGACTTGGCTCACATCACTGGTGGTGCTGGGGGCTGGCTTTCTCCTGTCCCCAGAGGCCCTGCTCACTGTCTCTCCAAGGCGCTGTGCCCTGTCCTGGGCACAGATGGGCCGGGCAACCTGAACCTAGTGTCTGAGAGCAATTACCTCAGGACAGAGGACACCATCGTAAACTCAGGGTCTGGGCCCGAGGGCGGCTGGGGCCAGGCCTGCTGCTGGGAAGGGTGGTTCCGGACAACGCGTGGTCCGACCGCACGCTGCCCTTGCCTCCCCAGGCTGCTGCTCCTGCTGCCCCGTGGGCTGCGCCAAGTGTGCCCAGGGCTGCGCCAAGTGTGCCCAGGGCTGCGTCTGCAAAGGGGCCTCGGACAAGTGCAGCTGCTGTGCCTGATGTCGCGGAGAGCCTGCCCCGGGTGTCCACAGAGCAACCAGGACAAACCTGCATTTTACCGTTTTTCATACGACCGGACCTGACGCTACATTCCTTTTTCTATGAAATCTGTGACTTGTAATAAAAGCTCTTGACTTTATTCTGGCTCTGTCTTCCTTGGTGTGTCTTGGACAAAGAGACTCCGTGCCCATCAGGGCTGGCGTGGGGAACTGGACTGGACGTGCAGAGACCTCGGCTCTGGACCAAAGAGTACCCCCCCACACACACCCCACACCCCCAAAACACACACACTGAGCGTCTTAGCCGCTTAGGTTAATTTGAGCTTCCGTTTCTCAGCTCCAAAGGATACCCTCGCCAGATGACATAGGGCATTGGACACACAGAGGACACACTCCCTCTATTCCCCTTAGGAGGACGGATTGCAGAGAAAGTTGCCCATTTCTCATTTTCCTTCTCTGGGGGCCCCTGCCAAACTCAGCGCTCGGTGATGAGAGCCTAGAAAAGTACCCAGAGGGGATGGAATCCCACACCCCTCTCGTGTGACTTCTGCACGGGGCTTGCGTCTAAAACACCCTGGAAAGACCTCTTTGTATTTTCTGCCACAGTTTTCACCCTGGTCAGGAAAACGGATCGCGAAGAAAACACGTCAAAGGACACGATATGTGACACCCAGTTTTCCCTTCAACACGTAAAACCACCTTCACACGTGGAGGAGCAATTCTGGAAACTGGACGCTCTCATATGCTGCACGTACGTTGAAAGTGTGCCCGAGTCCTGGGAACACTTCACAGATGCCCCACTGTGTGGACCACACACGCCTGGAGCAGCTCTGCCCCCTGCCTCCCCACAGGGAACCTCAGTCTTGGCTTGCCCAGGGCTACGGACAGGACACTCGCCACCCGTGACAGCTCCCTGCAGGGGCTTGGCTCTGAATCTTCGCAAGTACCTCCCTAGGTCAGGCTGACATCTTCCCTTCCCTCAAAAACCAGCCCGTGGCTCCCTGACACCCCGAAAGAAAGTGATTTGGATTTGGTGGGAATTTCCCGGCTGTTTCCCTGAGACCTGGTTTCAGAAGAAGGACTTCACGTGTTCCTCTGCAGAGTGATGGTGGTGCTGCAGTGCGTGGCGGGGGGGGGGGGGGGTGGCCTGGTGGGGTTTATTAGCAACAAGTGTGTGCTGAGGGAACGGGTAGTCTATTTCAGGTGTTGGGCCCCCTGGCGGTCTGGGGAGGGAACTCCTATTTGATGGGCACTCCGAGAGAAAGAGGAGACACGTGGCTCAGAAGTCAGGACCAAGATGGGCCACAGGTGCCCCGAGTGCACAGGGCATTTCGGGAGCCGGCCCGTGCTGCGTGCGTGGGCGTCGGCGTCAGGCACTCAGGTTCACAGCCACCGTGCCACTTCCTGACCTGGCAAGTCACTGATAAACTCTCTGAGATTTCATTTCCTCCTTTCGATACAAAAGATTAATGTCAATGAGGGGGAATAAGCGAGATAGTGGCCTGGCTCCCAGCTCGGGCTTCCCCCACGGTGTCCCGTACGATCGCTCTCTCCACACTGACATCTGTGCACAGAGAATCCTTGAGCTCCCGACAAGCTCCTGGAGAAAGGCTCCCTGGTTTGCAAGCAAGCTCATGGTGAGGGCAGAGATGGATAGGAACCTTGCTTATCCAGTGCCAGAGGGCGTGGGGATGTCCTCCAACAAGCCCCGTGGAACGAGTCACCGCCACAGCGTTTGGACAGACTCGGTGAACCTGCACGGTCTGGAGTGATGGTGCCAGTTCCAGAGAGGTTAAGCAACCTACCCAAGGGCACACAGCCTATACTCAGAGGACTAAACCTACACTGCAGCTGTCTCACCTCCCGGCCACACGGTGCCGGTTATGACATCACTGGAGGCTGAGTCCGGCCTCTCCTTTTTCAGGGCTGCAGGGTCTTCGGAGACAGTCCAGCTGTGCTCCTGGCTGCAGAGGTGGGAGGCCGAAGCCCAGAGAGGTCACAGAGCTGTGCGGAGGGTTCTGGCTGCCGGCTCAGGGCTCTCCCACTGCTGCCTCTGTGCCAGGTGTTCAGTGTTCTCACCCTTCGTGGGATGACATGGTGTCCGGTTGGGCGCGGGGCTGCAGTCAGCCTGCAGGAGGGCCAGTCCCATCTGTGCCACGTACAGCCATGGGACATAACCTCTCTGTGGCTCCGTCTGCTCTGCTCTAAAGGGAAAATAATAGTGTCTGGCTCTCGGGATTAAAGAACTGAATACATGCCAAGAAGGTCAGAATATACTGGGCACTCAGTGAGCAATCGATCACATCACCCATTCATTTATTTATCTATTGATTTATTTGTTATCATCAGCCTAGGAGACACTGTTCTCCTTCCAGACACGCAAGCAAGGACGGTGTGTTTCGCTCTGTGCTCTGGGCCGTCCCCATCGACCCTGTGAGCGTGGGACCAGTACCCCCGAGAGGGTTATCCTGCCTTCACGCAAAGAGAGCCGTCGACACTACAGATAGAAAGCCGTGAGGAGCACAGTCGGTGTCCTCCTCACAGACACAGAAGGGTCCTGCCACTTCTGCTGTCACCTGCATCAGGATTTCCTTACCATTTTCTTTTCAGTGATTTTCTGAAATACGTTATACCAAAAGAAACCTCTCGAACGCTACTGAAGGAGAGAGTCAGAAGGTAGCCACAAAATCATAAATACATTCCTACTGTGTCACCTTGGTCGCCCCCAGGATTGAGCTGGACATGGTAGAGACGGGCCGAGGACACAGCTCTGGGCCAAAGGGGAGCTTGCTCACTGACTCCCTCTTTCAGCTGCGAAGCGACAAAAACACAGAAGCAGGGCACCACTCCCCAGCCCTGTGTGCCTGCCTCAGTAGCCTCCCTGTACTGTAGGGACTTTGGACTTTGGGAAGCGGGCTCCTGACTGCTGTCTCCCTTCCCGGTTGGTGTGACAACTCAAAGAGCAAAAGTGACTAACAAGGCTTGGCATGGACTCCATGGTGAGTAACTGTCAGGACTACTCCAAGGGAACTCTATCCACTTGTCTCGCTTTGTTATTTACCGCCAGGTCTGCCTATCACCTACAACGATGCCGCCCCTGGGGAAGCATCCCATGATGAGGGAACCTCCACCCTGGCGTGGGGGTGGACCGGCTACAGTGAGGAGCGCCCCTGGAAAGTTCAGGCAAAGAAGCCCCCGGACAAATGAGCCAGGATCCCTCCAGGAAAGGAAAACACAAGTGACGCCTCGCGGCTGAAGGCAATGTTCACCGCGCTGCGGTTACAGGAGGCGGTACCGGAAAAACGCTTCCGAAGGACCGTGGTGGGGACCGGGGCTGGCAACGCCCGGGGACACATGGGGTCGGCGAAACGGTGGTGAGGGTCACATCCGCCTGCGCTCTCTGACACCGCTCCCCGGCTCCAGCCAAGCCAGGGACACGAGCGGGAGGCGGGGGCTGTTCTCAGGCTGCAGGAAACGGCGACCCGGAGGCCGGAGGCCGGCGGCGCGGGGCCTGGGGCCTGGGGCCTGGGGCGGGGAAGACCGGAGGACGCGGGAGCCGGATTCCTGCACTAGCCGCCAACACGGTGGCTGCTCCCGTCGGGCACATTGGGAAGGGGCGGCCAGGGGGCTGGGACACCGCTTACCGCACGGCACCCGGTTCCTCCGCTCCAGCCGGCACCGACGTGGAATCGTGCGCTCGGCCCCGCCTGTTGCTCACAGCCCGGCCCAGGGCGCTGCGGGCGGCACGGGCGGCGCGGGCGGCGCGGGCGCGGAGCCGCGGGGCGGGTGCAAGGCGGGGGCGGGGCCTCTGCGCCCGGGCCGCCTCCTCGGCCTATAACTGAGCCCCCGGGCTCCTCGCTCCCACACGGCCCCCACCGGACCCGTGAAGCGGCTTCGCCCCTTGCTTTGGACCTCGGGCCTCACTCCTCCTCCAGATGGACCCCAAGTGCTCCTGCCCCACTGGTAAGGGAGCCCTGCCTTTGAGCCTTAGGATGCCCCCTTCCCAGGCACAGGACGAGAAGGGAGGGCTTTGAGTTTGAGCTCAGGAGGACTCCTGTCACGGGTCCAGGGCTTTCTTGGTAGCCAGGCTCCTGAGGGCACGTCAGTCTCCCTTTGCCTCTCCGTTGACACTGAGGGCACGGAGGCTCCAGGCTGTCCTTCTTGAGGTCACCCGGCAGGTCAGGGGATTGCTAGACCGGGACCCAGCGTTTGGAGGCGGTCTCGGACCTGCCACGATTTGATGGGAGGAGGGGACGCTGCCTCTTTAGGGTTCAGGCCATGGGCCCCGGCCCCCGGCCCCCGGCCCCAGTCGGCCTGGGCTGCGTCTGGAGCCCGGGACCTTCCCTGTGGAGTCCCATCCGGAGGGGACTTACTCTCCTTGGACCAGAAGAGAGGAGCTGGGGCTTCTCTATCCGCCCGAGTGGACACGAGCTCCCAGGGCTGGGTCCTGACAGAGGAGGAGGGCTCAGGGAGGCATTGCTGACCGTCTGCTGTGGCTCCTGCATCCCCGTCCCTGCTCACTGCTGGCCTCCTTTCCCTTCCCGGCAGGCGGCTCCTGCGGCTGCGCTGGATCCTGCACCTGCACCTGCAAAGCCTGCAGATGCGCCTCCTGCAAGAAGAGTGAGTGTGCGGGGCCTTCTCTGGGAATGCGGGGTCTGGGCTGAGTGCGAGGAGGGGGCCCAGAGCTCAGCAGGCAGGCAGGAGCAGGACAGTGACCAGACTTCCCGGCACCCCCCTCACCAGGAAGGGATTCACAGTCAGAGCTGGAATCACCTTCGGCATGACCGAGACCCAGGCGCGCACTAGAGAACAGGGAGACTGAGGCCCAGACGGGCCACCGACAAACAACCTCAGACCTGTCACTAGAACTAGTCCTCCTGCCTCCTGAGTCCCGCTTCCGAATCCTCTCAGGGACTGAAGCACTTTAGGGACAGGAACCAGTGGCCGTGCGTGGCTTCTCGGACCTGGTGCAGCCCCTCCCTGTCGAAGCAGCCCAGAGCTTCCCTATCCCGAGCGGGAGCTGCTCTGTGCGGGCTTTGCCTCCACTTTGATCCTGAGGACTTGGCTCACATCACTGGTGGTGCTGGGGGCTGGCTTTCTCCTGTCCCCAGAGGCCCTGCTCACTGTCTCTCCAAGGCGCTGTGCCCTGTCCTGGGCACAGATGGGCCGGGCAACCTGAACCTAGTGTCTGAGAGCAATTACCTCAGGACAGAGGACACCATCGTAAACTCAGGGTCTGGGCCCGAGGGCGGCTGGGGCCAGGCCTGCTGCTGGGAAGGGTGGTTCCGGACAACGCGTGGTCCGACCGCACGCTGCCCTTGCCTCCCCAGGCTGCTGCTCCTGCTGCCCCGTGGGCTGCGCCAAGTGTGCCCAGGGCTGCGCCAAGTGTGCCCAGGGCTGCGTCTGCAAAGGGGCCTCGGACAAGTGCAGCTGCTGTGCCTGATGTCGCGGAGAGCCTGCCCCGGGTGTCCACAGAGCAACCAGGACAAACCTGCATTTTACCGTTTTTCATACGACCGGACCTGACGCTACATTCCTTTTTCTATGAAATCTGTGACTTGTAATAAAAGCTCTTGACTTTATTCTGGCTCTGTCTTCCTTGGTGTGTCTTGGACAAAGAGACTCCGTGCCCATCAGGGCTGGCGTGGGGAACTGGACTGGACGTGCAGAGACCTCGGCTCTGGACCAAAGAGTACCCCCCCACACACACCCCACACCCCCAAAACACACACACTGAGCGTCTTAGCCGCTTAGGTTAATTTGAGCTTCCGTTTCTCAGCTCCAAAGGATACCCTCGCCAGATGACATAGGGCATTGGACACACAGAGGACACACTCCCTCTATTCCCCTTAGGAGGACGGATTGCAGAGAAAGTTGCCCATTTCTCATTTTCCTTCTCTGGGGGCCCCTGCCAAACTCAGCGCTCGGTGATGAGAGCCTAGAAAAGTACCCAGAGGGGATGGAATCCCACACCCCTCTCGTGTGACTTCTGCACGGGGCTTGCGTCTAAAACACCCTGGAAAGACCTCTTTGTATTTTCTGCCACAGTTTTCACCCTGGTCAGGAAAACGGATCGCGAAGAAAACACGTCAAAGGACACGATATGTGACACCCAGTTTTCCCTTCAACACGTAAAACCACCTTCACACGTGGAGGAGCAATTCTGGAAACTGGACGCTCTCATATGCTGCACGTACGTTGAAAGTGTGCCCGAGTCCTGGGAACACTTCACAGATGCCCCACTGTGTGGACCACACACGCCTGGAGCAGCTCTGCCCCCTGCCTCCCCACAGGGAACCTCAGTCTTGGCTTGCCCAGGGCTACGGACAGGACACTCGCCACCCGTGACAGCTCCCTGCAGGGGCTTGGCTCTGAATCTTCGCAAGTACCTCCCTAGGTCAGGCTGACATCTTCCCTTCCCTCAAAAACCAGCCCGTGGCTCCCTGACACCCCGAAAGAAAGTGATTTGGATTTGGTGGGAATTTCCCGGCTGTTTCCCTGAGACCTGGTTTCAGAAGAAGGACTTCACGTGTTCCTCTGCAGAGTGATGGTGGTGCTGCAGTGCGTGGCGGGGGGGGGGGGGGGTGGTGGCCTGGTGGGGTTTATTAGCAACAAGTGTGTGCTGAGGGAACGGGTAGTCTATTTCAGGTGTTGGGCCCCCTGGCGGTCTGGGGAGGGAACTCCTATTTGATGGGCACTCCGAGAGAAAGAGGAGACACGTGGCTCAGAAGTCAGGACCAAGATGGGCCACAGGTGCCCCGAGTGCACAGGGCATTTCGGGAGCCGGCCCGTGCTGCGTGCGTGGGCGTCGGCGTCAGGCACTCAGGTTCACAGCCACCGTGCCACTTCCTGACCTGGCAAGTCACTGATAAACTCTCTGAGATTTCATTTCCTCCTTTCGATACAAAAGATTAATGTCAATGAGGGGGAATAAGCGAGATAGTGGCCTGGCTCCCAGCTCGGGCTTCCCCCACGGTGTCCCGTACGATCGCTCTCTCCACACTGACATCTGTGCACAGAGAATCCTTGAGCTCCCGACAAGCTCCTGGAGAAAGGCTCCCTGGTTTGCAAGCAAGCTCATGGTGAGGGCAGAGATGGATAGGAACCTTGCTTATCCAGTGCCAGAGGGCGTGGGGATGTCCTCCAACAAGCCCCGTGGAACGAGTCACCGCCACAGCGTTTGGACAGACTCGGTGAACCTGCACGGTCTGGAGTGATGGTGCCAGTTCCAGAGAGGTTAAGCAACCTACCCAAGGGCACACAGCCTATACTCAGAGGACTAAACCTACACTGCAGCTGTCTCACCTCCCGGCCACACGGTGCCGGTTATGACATCACTGGAGGCTGAGTCCGGCCTCTCCTTTTTCAGGGCTGCAGGGTCTTCGGAGACAGTCCAGCTGTGCTCCTGGCTGCAGAGGTGGGAGGCCGAAGCCCAGAGAGGTCACAGAGCTGTGCGGAGGGTTCTGGCTGCCGGCTCAGGGCTCTCCCACTGCTGCCTCTGTGCCAGGTGTTCAGTGTTCTCACCCTTCGTGGGATGACATGGTGTCCGGTTGGGCGCGGGGCTGCAGTCAGCCTGCAGGAGGGCCAGTCCCATCTGTGCCACGTACAGCCATGGGACATAACCTCTCTGTGGCTCCGTCTGCTCTGCTCTAAAGGGAAAATAATAGTGTCTGGCTCTCGGGATTAAAGAACTGAATACATGCCAAGAAGGTCAGAATATACTGGGCACTCAGTGAGCAATCGATCACATCACCCATTCATTTATTTATCTATTGATTTATTTGTTATCATCAGCCTAGGAGACACTGTTCTCCTTCCAGACACGCAAGCAAGGACGGTGTGTTTCGCTCTGTGCTCTGGGCCGTCCCCATCGACCCTGTGAGCGTGGGACCAGTACCCCCGAGAGGGTTATCCTGCCTTCACGCAAAGAGAGCCGTCGACACTACAGATAGAAAGCCGTGAGGAGCACAGTCGGTGTCCTCCTCACAGACACAGAAGGGTCCTGCCACTTCTGCTGTCACCTGCATCAGGATTTCCTTACCATTTTCTTTTCAGTGATTTTCTGAAATACGTTATACCAAAAGAAACCTCTCGAACGCTACTGAAGGAGAGAGTCAGAAGGTAGCCACAAAATCATAAATACATTCCTACTGTGTCACCTTGGTCGCCCCCAGGATTGAGCTGGACATGGTAGAGACGGGCCGAGGACACAGCTCTGGGCCAAAGGGGAGCTTGCTCACTGACTCCCTCTTTCAGCTGCGAAGCGACAAAAACACAGAAGCAGGGCACCACTCCCCAGCCCTGTGTGCCTGCCTCAGTAGCCTCCCTGTACTGTAGGGACTTTGGACTTTGGGAAGCGGGCTCCTGACTGCTGTCTCCCTTCCCGGTTGGTGTGACAACTCAAAGAGCAAAAGTGACTAACAAGGCTTGGCATGGACTCCATGGTGAGTAACTGTCAGGACTACTCCAAGGGAACTCTATCCACTTGTCTCGCTTTGTTATTTACCGCCAGGTCTGCCTATCACCTACAACGATGCCGCCCCTGGGGAAGCATCCCATGATGAGGGAACCTCCACCCTGGCGTGGGGGTGGACCGGCTACAGTGAGGAGCGCCCCTGGAAAGTTCAGGCAAAGAAGCCCCCGGACAAATGAGCCAGGATCCCTCCAGGAAAGGAAAACACAAGTGACGCCTCGCGGCTGAAGGCAATGTTCACCGCGCTGCGGTTACAGGAGGCGGTACCGGAAAAACGCTTCCGAAGGACCGTGGTGGGGACCGGGGCTGGCAACGCCCGGGGACACATGGGGTCGGCGAAACGGTGGTGAGGGTCACATCCGCCTGCGCTCTCTGACACCGCTCCCCGGCTCCAGCCAAGCCAGGGACACGAGCGGGAGGCGGGGGCTGTTCTCAGGCTGCAGGAAACGGCGACCCGGAGGCCGGAGGCCGGCGGCGCGGGGCCTGGGGCGGGGAAGACCGGAGGACGCGGGAGCCGGATTCCTGCACAAGCCGCCAACACGGTGGCTGCTCCCGTCGGGCACATTGGGAAGGGGCGGCCAGGGGGCTGGGACACCGCTTACCGCACGGCACCCGGTTCCTCCGCTCCAGCCGGCACCGACGTGGAATCGTGCGCTCGGCCCCGCCTGTTGCTCACAGCCCGGCCCAGGGCGCTGCGGGCGGCACGGGCGGCGCGGGCGGCGCGGGCGCGGAGCCGCGGGGCGGGTGCAAGGCGGGGGCGGGGCCTCTGCGCCCGGGCCGCCTCCTCGGCCTATAACTGAGCCCCCGGGCTCCTCGCTCCCACACGGCCCCCACCGGACCCGTGAAGCGGCTTCGCCCCTTGCTTTGGACCTCGGGCCTCACTCCTCCTCCAGATGGACCCCAAGTGCTCCTGCCCCACTGGTAAGGGAGCCCTGCCTTTGAGCCTTAGGATGCCCCCTTCCCAGGCACAGGACGAGAAGGGAGGGCTTTGAGTTTGAGCTCAGGAGGACTCCTGTCACGGGTCCAGGGCTTTCTTGGTAGCCAGGCTCCTGAGGGCACGTCAGTCTCCCTTTGCCTCTCCGTTGACACTGAGGGCACGGAGGCTCCAGGCTGTCCTTCTTGAGGTCACCCGGCAGGTCAGGGGATTGCTAGACCGGGACCCAGCGTTTGGAGGCGGTCTCGGACCTGCCACGATTTGATGGGAGGAGGGGACGCTGCCTCTTTAGGGTTCAGGCCATGGGCCCCGGCCCCCGGCCCCCGGCCCCAGTCGGCCTGGGCTGCGTCTGGAGCCCGGGACCTTCCCTGTGGAGTCCCATCCGGAGGGGACTTACTCTCCTTGGACCAGAAGAGAGGAGCTGGGGCTTCTCTATCCGCCCGAGTGGACACGAGCTCCCAGGGCTGGGTCCTGACAGAGGAGGAGGGCTCAGGGAGGCATTGCTGACCGTCTGCTGTGGCTCCTGCATCCCCGTCCCTGCTCACTGCTGGCCTCCTTTCCCTTCCCGGCAGGCGGCTCCTGCGGCTGCGCTGGATCCTGCACCTGCACCTGCAAAGCCTGCAGATGCGCCTCCTGCAAGAAGAGTGAGTGTGCGGGGCCTTCTCTGGGAATGCGGGGTCTGGGCTGAGTGCGAGGAGGGGGCCCAGAGCTCAGCAGGCAGGCAGGAGCAGGACAGTGACCAGACTTCCCGGCACCCCCCTCACCAGGAAGGGATTCACAGTCAGAGCTGGAATCACCTTCGGCATGACCGAGACCCAGGCGCGCACTAGAGAACAGGGAGACTGAGGCCCAGACGGGCCACCGACAAACAACCTCAGACCTGTCACTAGAACTAGTCCTCCTGCCTCCTGAGTCCCGCTTCCGAATCCTCTCAGGGACTGAAGCACTTTAGGGACAGGAACCAGTGGCCGTGCGTGGCTTCTCGGACCTGGTGCAGCCCCTCCCTGTCGAAGCAGCCCAGAGCTTCCCTATCCCGAGCGGGAGCTGCTCTGTGCGGGCTTTGCCTCCACTTTGATCCTGAGGACTTGGCTCACATCACTGGTGGTGCTGGGGGCTGGCTTTCTCCTGTCCCCAGAGGCCCTGCTCACTGTCTCTCCAAGGCGCTGTGCCCTGTCCTGGGCACAGATGGGCCGGGCAACCTGAACCTAGTGTCTGAGAGCAATTACCTCAGGACAGAGGACACCATCGTAAACTCAGGGTCTGGGCCCGAGGGCGGCTGGGGCCAGGCCTGCTGCTGGGAAGGGTGGTTCCGGACAACGCGTGGTCCGACCGCACGCTGCCCTTGCCTCCCCAGGCTGCTGCTCCTGCTGCCCCGTGGGCTGCGCCAAGTGTGCCCAGGGCTGCGCCAAGTGTGCCCAGGGCTGCGTCTGCAAAGGGGCCTCGGACAAGTGCAGCTGCTGTGCCTGATGTCGCGGAGAGCCTGCCCCGGGTGTCCACAGAGCAACCAGGACAAACCTGCATTTTACCGTTTTTCATACGACCGGACCTGACGCTACATTCCTTTTTCTATGAAATCTGTGACTTGTAATAAAAGCTCTTGACTTTATTCTGGCTCTGTCTTCCTTGGTGTGTCTTGGACAAAGAGACTCCGTGCCCATCAGGGCTGGCGTGGGGAACTGGACTGGACGTGCAGAGACCTCGGCTCTGGACCAAAGAGTACCCCCCCACACACACCCCACACCCCCAAAACACACACACTGAGCGTCTTAGCCGCTTAGGTTAATTTGAGCTTCCGTTTCTCAGCTCCAAAGGATACCCTCGCCAGATGACATAGGGCATTGGACACACAGAGGACACACTCCCTCTATTCCCCTTAGGAGGACGGATTGCAGAGAAAGTTGCCCATTTCTCATTTTCCTTCTCTGGGGGCCCCTGCCAAACTCAGCGCTCGGTGATGAGAGCCTAGAAAAGTACCCAGAGGGGATGGAATCCCACACCCCTCTCGTGTGACTTCTGCACGGGGCTTGCGTCTAAAACACCCTGGAAAGACCTCTTTGTATTTTCTGCCACAGTTTTCACCCTGGTCAGGAAAACGGATCGCGAAGAAAACACGTCAAAGGACACGATATGTGACACCCAGTTTTCCCTTCAACACGTAAAACCACCTTCACACGTGGAGGAGCAATTCTGGAAACTGGACGCTCTCATATGCTGCACGTACGTTGAAAGTGTGCCCGAGTCCTGGGAACACTTCACAGATGCCCCACTGTGTGGACCACACACGCCTGGAGCAGCTCTGCCCCCTGCCTCCCCACAGGGAACCTCAGTCTTGGCTTGCCCAGGGCTACGGACAGGACACTCGCCACCCGTGACAGCTCCCTGCAGGGGCTTGGCTCTGAATCTTCGCAAGTACCTCCCTAGGTCAGGCTGACATCTTCCCTTCCCTCAAAAACCAGCCCGTGGCTCCCTGACACCCCGAAAGAAAGTGATTTGGATTTGGTGGGAATTTCCCGGCTGTTTCCCTGAGACCTGGTTTCAGAAGAAGGACTTCACGTGTTCCTCTGCAGAGTGATGGTGGTGCTGCAGTGCGTGGCGGGGGGGGGGGGGGGGTGGTGGCCTGGTGGGGTTTATTAGCAACAAGTGTGTGCTGAGGGAACGGGTAGTCTATTTCAGGTGTTGGGCCCCCTGGCGGTCTGGGGAGGGAACTCCTATTTGATGGGCACTCCGAGAGAAAGAGGAGACACGTGGCTCAGAAGTCAGGACCAAGATGGGCCACAGGTGCCCCGAGTGCACAGGGCATTTCGGGAGCCGGCCCGTGCTGCGTGCGTGGGCGTCGGCGTCAGGCACTCAGGTTCACAGCCACCGTGCCACTTCCTGACCTGGCAAGTCACTGATAAACTCTCTGAGATTTCATTTCCTCCTTTCGATACAAAAGATTAATGTCAATGAGGGGGAATAAGCGAGATAGTGGCCTGGCTCCCAGCTCGGGCTTCCCCCACGGTGTCCCGTACGATCGCTCTCTCCACACTGACATCTGTGCACAGAGAATCCTTGAGCTCCCGACAAGCTCCTGGAGAAAGGCTCCCTGGTTTGCAAGCAAGCTCATGGTGAGGGCAGAGATGGATAGGAACCTTGCTTATCCAGTGCCAGAGGGCGTGGGGATGTCCTCCAACAAGCCCCGTGGAACGAGTCACCGCCACAGCGTTTGGACAGACTCGGTGAACCTGCACGGTCTGGAGTGATGGTGCCAGTTCCAGAGAGGTTAAGCAACCTACCCAAGGGCACACAGCCTATACTCAGAGGACTAAACCTACACTGCAGCTGTCTCACCTCCCGGCCACACGGTGCCGGTTATGACATCACTGGAGGCTGAGTCCGGCCTCTCCTTTTTCAGGGCTGCAGGGTCTTCGGAGACAGTCCAGCTGTGCTCCTGGCTGCAGAGGTGGGAGGCCGAAGCCCAGAGAGGTCACAGAGCTGTGCGGAGGGTTCTGGCTGCCGGCTCAGGGCTCTCCCACTGCTGCCTCTGTGCCAGGTGTTCAGTGTTCTCACCCTTCGTGGGATGACATGGTGTCCGGTTGGGCGCGGGGCTGCAGTCAGCCTGCAGGAGGGCCAGTCCCATCTGTGCCACGTACAGCCATGGGACATAACCTCTCTGTGGCTCCGTCTGCTCTGCTCTAAAGGGAAAATAATAGTGTCTGGCTCTCGGGATTAAAGAACTGAATACATGCCAAGAAGGTCAGAATATACTGGGCACTCAGTGAGCAATCGATCACATCACCCATTCATTTATTTATCTATTGATTTATTTGTTATCATCAGCCTAGGAGACACTGTTCTCCTTCCAGACACGCAAGCAAGGACGGTGTGTTTCGCTCTGTGCTCTGGGCCGTCCCCATCGACCCTGTGAGCGTGGGACCAGTACCCCCGAGAGGGTTATCCTGCCTTCACGCAAAGAGAGCCGTCGACACTACAGATAGAAAGCCGTGAGGAGCACAGTCGGTGTCCTCCTCACAGACACAGAAGGGTCCTGCCACTTCTGCTGTCACCTGCATCAGGATTTCCTTACCATTTTCTTTTCAGTGATTTTCTGAAATACGTTATACCAAAAGAAACCTCTCGAACGCTACTGAAGGAGAGAGTCAGAAGGTAGCCACAAAATCATAAATACATTCCTACTGTGTCACCTTGGTCGCCCCCAGGATTGAGCTGGACATGGTAGAGACGGGCCGAGGACACAGCTCTGGGCCAAAGGGGAGCTTGCTCACTGACTCCCTCTTTCAGCTGCGAAGCGACAAAAACACAGAAGCAGGGCACCACTCCCCAGCCCTGTGTGCCTGCCTCAGTAGCCTCCCTGTACTGTAGGGACTTTGGACTTTGGGAAGCGGGCTCCTGACTGCTGTCTCCCTTCCCGGTTGGTGTGACAACTCAAAGAGCAAAAGTGACTAACAAGGCTTGGCATGGACTCCATGGTGAGTAACTGTCAGGACTACTCAAAGGGAACTCTATCCACTTGTCTCGCTTTGTTATTTACCGCCAGGTCTGCCTATCACCTACAATGATGCCGCCCCTGGGGAAGCATCCCATGATGAGGGAACCTCCACCCTGGCGTGGGGGTGGACCGGCTACAGTGAGGAGCGCCCCTGGAAAGTTCAGGCAAAGAAGCCCCCGGACAAATGAGCCAGGATCCCTCCAGGAAAGGAAAACACAAGTGACGCCTCGCGGCTGAAGGCAATGTTCACCGCGCTGCGGTTACAGGAGGCGGTACCGGAAAAACGCTTCCGAAGGACCGTGGTGGGGACCGGGGCTGGCAACGCCCGGGGACACATGGGGTCGGCGAAACGGTGGTGAGGGTCACATCCGCCTGCGCTCTCTGACACCGCTCCCCGGCTCCAGCCAAGCCAGGGACACGAGCGGGAGGCGGGGGCTGTTCTCAGGCTGCAGGAAACGGCGACCCGGAGGCCGGAGGCCGGCGGCGCGGGGCCTGGGGCGGGGAAGACCGGAGGACGCGGGAGCCGGATTCCTGCACAAGCCGCCAACACGGTGGCTGCTCCCGTCGGGCACATTGGGAAGGGGCGGCCAGGGGGCTGGGACACCGCTTACCGCACGGCACCCGGTTCCTCCGCTCCAGCCGGCACCGACGTGGAATCGTGCGCTCGGCCCCGCCTGTTGCTCACAGCCCGGCCCAGGGCGCTGCGGGCGGCACGGGCGGCGCGGGCGGCGCGGGCGCGGAGCCGCGGGGCGGGTGCAAGGCGGGGGCGGGGCCTCTGCGCCCGGGCCGCCTCCTCGGCCTATAACTGAGCCCCCGGGCTCCTCGCTCCCACACGGCCCCCACCGGACCCGTGAAGCGGCTTCGCCCCTTGCTTTGGACCTCGGGCCTCACTCCTCCTCCAGATGGACCCCAAGTGCTCCTGCCCCACTGGTAAGGGAGCCCTGCCTTTGAGCCTTAGGATGCCCCCTTCCCAGGCACAGGACGAGAAGGGAGGGCTTTGAGTTTGAGCTCAGGAGGACTCCTGTCACGGGTCCAGGGCTTTCTTGGTAGCCAGGCTCCTGAGGGCACGTCAGTCTCCCTTTGCCTCTCCGTTGACACTGAGGGCACGGAGGCTCCAGGCTGTCCTTCTTGAGGTCACCCGGCAGGTCAGGGGATTGCTAGACCGGGACCCAGCGTTTGGAGGCGGTCTCGGACCTGCCACGATTTGATGGGAGGAGGGGACGCTGCCTCTTTAGGGTTCAGGCCATGGGCCCCGGCCCCCGGCCCCCGGCCCCAGTCGGCCTGGGCTGCGTCTGGAGCCCGGGACCTTCCCTGTGGAGTCCCATCCGGAGGGGACTTACTCTCCTTGGACCAGAAGAGAGGAGCTGGGGCTTCTCTATCCGCCCGAGTGGACACGAGCTCCCAGGGCTGGGTCCTGACAGAGGAGGAGGGCTCAGGGAGGCATTGCTGACCGTCTGCTGTGGCTCCTGCATCCCCGTCCCTGCTCACTGCTGGCCTCCTTTCCCTTCCCGGCAGGCGGCTCCTGCGGCTGCGCTGGATCCTGCACCTGCACCTGCAAAGCCTGCAGATGCGCCTCCTGCAAGAAGAGTGAGTGTGCGGGGCCTTCTCTGGGAATGCGGGGTCTGGGCTGAGTGCGAGGAGGGGGCCCAGAGCTCAGCAGGCAGGCAGGAGCAGGACAGTGACCAGACTTCCCGGCACCCCCCTCACCAGGAAGGGATTCACAGTCAGAGCTGGAATCACCTTCGGCATGACCGAGACCCAGGCGCGCACTAGAGAACAGGGAGACTGAGGCCCAGACGGGCCACCGACAAACAACCTCAGACCTGTCACTAGAACTAGTCCTCCTGCCTCCTGAGTCCCGCTTCCGAATCCTCTCAGGGACTGAAGCACTTTAGGGACAGGAACCAGTGGCCGTGCGTGGCTTCTCGGACCTGGTGCAGCCCCTCCCTGTCGAAGCAGCCCAGAGCTTCCCTATCCCGAGCGGGAGCTGCTCTGTGCGGGCTTTGCCTCCACTTTGATCCTGAGGACTTGGCTCACATCACTGGTGGTGCTGGGGGCTGGCTTTCTCCTGTCCCCAGAGGCCCTGCTCACTGTCTCTCCAAGGCGCTGTGCCCTGTCCTGGGCACAGATGGGCCGGGCAACCTGAACCTAGTGTCTGAGAGCAATTACCTCAGGACAGAGGACACCATCGTAAACTCAGGGTCTGGGCCCGAGGGCGGCTGGGGCCAGGCCTGCTGCTGGGAAGGGTGGTTCCGGACAACGCGTGGTCCGACCGCACGCTGCCCTTGCCTCCCCAGGCTGCTGCTCCTGCTGCCCCGTGGGCTGCGCCAAGTGTGCCCAGGGCTGCGCCAAGTGTGCCCAGGGCTGCGTCTGCAAAGGGGCCTCGGACAAGTGCAGCTGCTGTGCCTGATGTCGCGGAGAGCCTGCCCCGGGTGTCCACAGAGCAACCAGGACAAACCTGCATTTTACCGTTTTTCATACGACCGGACCTGACGCTACATTCCTTTTTCTATGAAATCTGTGACTTGTAATAAAAGCTCTTGACTTTATTCTGGCTCTGTCTTCCTTGGTGTGTCTTGGACAAAGAGACTCCGTGCCCATCAGGGCTGGCGTGGGGAACTGGACTGGACGTGCAGAGACCTCGGCTCTGGACCAAAGAGTACCCCCCCACACACACCCCACACCCCCAAAACACACACACTGAGCGTCTTAGCCGCTTAGGTTAATTTGAGCTTCCGTTTCTCAGCTCCAAAGGATACCCTCGCCAGATGACATAGGGCATTGGACACACAGAGGACACACTCCCTCTATTCCCCTTAGGAGGACGGATTGCAGAGAAAGTTGCCCATTTCTCATTTTCCTTCTCTGGGGGCCCCTGCCAAACTCAGCGCTCGGTGATGAGAGCCTAGAAAAGTACCCAGAGGGGATGGAATCCCACACCCCTCTCGTGTGACTTCTGCACGGGGCTTGCGTCTAAAACACCCTGGAAAGACCTCTTTGTATTTTCTGCCACAGTTTTCACCCTGGTCAGGAAAACGGATCGCGAAGAAAACACGTCAAAGGACACGATATGTGACACCCAGTTTTCCCTTCAACACGTAAAACCACCTTCACACGTGGAGGAGCAATTCTGGAAACTGGACGCTCTCATATGCTGCACGTACGTTGAAAGTGTGCCCGAGTCCTGGGAACACTTCACAGATGCCCCACTGTGTGGACCACACACGCCTGGAGCAGCTCTGCCCCCTGCCTCCCCACAGGGAACCTCAGTCTTGGCTTGCCCAGGGCTACGGACAGGACACTCGCCACCCGTGACAGCTCCCTGCAGGGGCTTGGCTCTGAATCTTCGCAAGTACCTCCCTAGGTCAGGCTGACATCTTCCCTTCCCTCAAAAACCAGCCCGTGGCTCCCTGACACCCCGAAAGAAAGTGATTTGGATTTGGTGGGAATTTCCCGGCTGTTTCCCTGAGACCTGGTTTCAGAAGAAGGACTTCACGTGTTCCTCTGCAGAGTGATGGTGGTGCTGCAGTGCGTGGCGGGGGGGGGGGGGGGGGGTGGTGGCCTGGTGGGGTTTATTAGCAACAAGTGTGTGCTGAGGGAACGGGTAGTCTATTTCAGGTGTTGGGCCCCCTGGCGGTCTGGGGAGGGAACTCCTATTTGATGGGCACTCCGAGAGAAAGAGGAGACACGTGGCTCAGAAGTCAGGACCAAGATGGGCCACAGGTGCCCCGAGTGCACAGGGCATTTCGGGAGCCGGCCCGTGCTGCGTGCGTGGGCGTCGGCGTCAGGCACTCAGGTTCACAGCCACCGTGCCACTTCCTGACCTGGCAAGTCACTGATAAACTCTCTGAGATTTCATTTCCTCCTTTCGATACAAAAGATTAATGTCAATGAGGGGGAATAAGCGAGATAGTGGCCTGGCTCCCAGCTCGGGCTTCCCCCACGGTGTCCCGTACGATCGCTCTCTCCACACTGACATCTGTGCACAGAGAATCCTTGAGCTCCCGACAAGCTCCTGGAGAAAGGCTCCCTGGTTTGCAAGCAAGCTCATGGTGAGGGCAGAGATGGATAGGAACCTTGCTTATCCAGTGCCAGAGGGCGTGGGGATGTCCTCCAACAAGCCCCGTGGAACGAGTCACCGCCACAGCGTTTGGACAGACTCGGTGAACCTGCACGGTCTGGAGTGATGGTGCCAGTTCCAGAGAGGTTAAGCAACCTACCCAAGGGCACACAGCCTATACTCAGAGGACTAAACCTACACTGCAGCTGTCTCACCTCCCGGCCACACGGTGCCGGTTATGACATCACTGGAGGCTGAGTCCGGCCTCTCCTTTTTCAGGGCTGCAGGGTCTTCGGAGACAGTCCAGCTGTGCTCCTGGCTGCAGAGGTGGGAGGCCGAAGCCCAGAGAGGTCACAGAGCTGTGCGGAGGGTTCTGGCTGCCGGCTCAGGGCTCTCCCACTGCTGCCTCTGTGCCAGGTGTTCAGTGTTCTCACCCTTCGTGGGATGACATGGTGTCCGGTTGGGCGCGGGGCTGCAGTCAGCCTGCAGGAGGGCCAGTCCCATCTGTGCCACGTACAGCCATGGGACATAACCTCTCTGTGGCTCCGTCTGCTCTGCTCTAAAGGGAAAATAATAGTGTCTGGCTCTCGGGATTAAAGAACTGAATACATGCCAAGAAGGTCAGAATATACTGGGCACTCAGTGAGCAATCGATCACATCACCCATTCATTTATTTATCTATTGATTTATTTGTTATCATCAGCCTAGGAGACACTGTTCTCCTTCCAGACACGCAAGCAAGGACGGTGTGTTTCGCTCTGTGCTCTGGGCCGTCCCCATCGACCCTGTGAGCGTGGGACCAGTACCCCCGAGAGGGTTATCCTGCCTTCACGCAAAGAGAGCCGTCGACACTACAGATAGAAAGCCGTGAGGAGCACAGTCGGTGTCCTCCTCACAGACACAGAAGGGTCCTGCCACTTCTGCTGTCACCTGCATCAGGATTTCCTTACCATTTTCTTTTCAGTGATTTTCTGAAATACGTTATACCAAAAGAAACCTCTCGAACGCTACTGAAGGAGAGAGTCAGAAGGTAGCCACAAAATCATAAATACATTCCTACTGTGTCACCTTGGTCGCCCCCAGGATTGAGCTGGACATGGTAGAGACGGGCCGAGGACACAGCTCTGGGCCAAAGGGGAGCTTGCTCACTGACTCCCTCTTTCAGCTGCGAAGCGACAAAAACACAGAAGCAGGGCACCACTCCCCAGCCCTGTGTGCCTGCCTCAGTAGCCTCCCTGTACTGTAGGGACTTTGGACTTTGGGAAGCGGGCTCCTGACTGCTGTCTCCCTTCCCGGTTGGTGTGACAACTCAAAGAGCAAAAGTGACTAACAAGGCTTGGCATGGACTCCATGGTGAGTAACTGTCAGGACTACTCAAAGGGAACTCTATCCACTTGTCTCGCTTTGTTATTTACCGCCAGGTCTGCCTATCACCTACAATGATGCCGCCCCTGGGGAAGCATCCCATGATGAGGGAACCTCCACCCTGGCGTGGGGGTGGACCGGCTACAGTGAGGAGCGCCCCTGGAAAGTTCAGGCAAAGAAGCCCCCGGACAAATGAGCCAGGATCCCTCCAGGAAAGGAAAACACAAGTGACGCCTCGCGGCTGAAGGCAATGTTCACCGCGCTGCGGTTACAGGAGGCGGTACCGGAAAAACGCTTCCGAAGGACCGTGGTGGGGACCGGGGCTGGCAACGCCCGGGGACACATGGGGTCGGCGAAACGGTGGTGAGGGTCACATCCGCCTGCGCTCTCTGACACCGCTCCCCGGCTCCAGCCAAGCCAGGGACACGAGCGGGAGGCGGGGGCTGTTCTCAGGCTGCAGGAAACGGCGACCCGGAGGCCGGAGGCCGGCGGCGCGGGGCCTGGGGCGGGGAAGACCGGAGGACGCGGGAGCCGGATTCCTGCACAAGCCGCCAACACGGTGGCTGCTCCCGTCGGGCACATTGGGAAGGGGCGGCCAGGGGGCTGGGACACCGCTTACCGCACGGCACCCGGTTCCTCCGCTCCAGCCGGCACCGACGTGGAATCGTGCGCTCGGCCCCGCCTGTTGCTCACAGCCCGGCCCAGGGCGCTGCGGGCGGCACGGGCGGCGCGGGCGGCGCGGGCGCGGAGCCGCGGGGCGGGTGCAAGGCGGGGGCGGGGCCTCTGCGCCCGGGCCGCCTCCTCGGCCTATAACTGAGCCCCCGGGCTCCTCGCTCCCACACGGCCCCCACCGGACCCGTGAAGCGGCTTCGCCCCTTGCTTTGGACCTCGGGCCTCACTCCTCCTCCAGATGGACCCCAAGTGCTCCTGCCCCACTGGTAAGGGAGCCCTGCCTTTGAGCCTTAGGATGCCCCCTTCCCAGGCACAGGACGAGAAGGGAGGGCTTTGAGTTTGAGCTCAGGAGGACTCCTGTCACGGGTCCAGGGCTTTCTTGGTAGCCAGGCTCCTGAGGGCACGTCAGTCTCCCTTTGCCTCTCCGTTGACACTGAGGGCACGGAGGCTCCAGGCTGTCCTTCTTGAGGTCACCCGGCAGGTCAGGGGATTGCTAGACCGGGACCCAGCGTTTGGAGGCGGTCTCGGACCTGCCACGATTTGATGGGAGGAGGGGACGCTGCCTCTTTAGGGTTCAGGCCATGGGCCCCGGCCCCCGGCCCCCGGCCCCAGTCGGCCTGGGCTGCGTCTGGAGCCCGGGACCTTCCCTGTGGAGTCCCATCCGGAGGGGACTTACTCTCCTTGGACCAGAAGAGAGGAGCTGGGGCTTCTCTATCCGCCCGAGTGGACACGAGCTCCCAGGGCTGGGTCCTGACAGAGGAGGAGGGCTCAGGGAGGCATTGCTGACCGTCTGCTGTGGCTCCTGCATCCCCGTCCCTGCTCACTGCTGGCCTCCTTTCCCTTCCCGGCAGGCGGCTCCTGCGGCTGCGCTGGATCCTGCACCTGCACCTGCAAAGCCTGCAGATGCGCCTCCTGCAAGAAGAGTGAGTGTGCGGGGCCTTCTCTGGGAATGCGGGGTCTGGGCTGAGTGCGAGGAGGGGGCCCAGAGCTCAGCAGGCAGGCAGGAGCAGGACAGTGACCAGACTTCCCGGCACCCCCCTCACCAGGAAGGGATTCACAGTCAGAGCTGGAATCACCTTCGGCATGACCGAGACCCAGGCGCGCACTAGAGAACAGGGAGACTGAGGCCCAGACGGGCCACCGACAAACAACCTCAGACCTGTCACTAGAACTAGTCCTCCTGCCTCCTGAGTCCCGCTTCCGAATCCTCTCAGGGACTGAAGCACTTTAGGGACAGGAACCAGTGGCCGTGCGTGGCTTCTCGGACCTGGTGCAGCCCCTCCCTGTCGAAGCAGCCCAGAGCTTCCCTATCCCGAGCGGGAGCTGCTCTGTGCGGGCTTTGCCTCCACTTTGATCCTGAGGACTTGGCTCACATCACTGGTGGTGCTGGGGGCTGGCTTTCTCCTGTCCCCAGAGGCCCTGCTCACTGTCTCTCCAAGGCGCTGTGCCCTGTCCTGGGCACAGATGGGCCGGGCAACCTGAACCTAGTGTCTGAGAGCAATTACCTCAGGACAGAGGACACCATCGTAAACTCAGGGTCTGGGCCCGAGGGCGGCTGGGGCCAGGCCTGCTGCTGGGAAGGGTGGTTCCGGACAACGCGTGGTCCGACCGCACGCTGCCCTTGCCTCCCCAGGCTGCTGCTCCTGCTGCCCCGTGGGCTGCGCCAAGTGTGCCCAGGGCTGCGCCAAGTGTGCCCAGGGCTGCGTCTGCAAAGGGGCCTCGGACAAGTGCAGCTGCTGTGCCTGATGTCGCGGAGAGCCTGCCCCGGGTGTCCACAGAGCAACCAGGACAAACCTGCATTTTACCGTTTTTCATACGACCGGACCTGACGCTACATTCCTTTTTCTATGAAATCTGTGACTTGTAATAAAAGCTCTTGACTTTATTCTGGCTCTGTCTTCCTTGGTGTGTCTTGGACAAAGAGACTCCGTGCCCATCAGGGCTGGCGTGGGGAACTGGACTGGACGTGCAGAGACCTCGGCTCTGGACCAAAGAGTACCCCCCCACACACACCCCACACCCCCAAAACACACACACTGAGCGTCTTAGCCGCTTAGGTTAATTTGAGCTTCCGTTTCTCAGCTCCAAAGGATACCCTCGCCAGATGACATAGGGCATTGGACACACAGAGGACACACTCCCTCTATTCCCCTTAGGAGGACGGATTGCAGAGAAAGTTGCCCATTTCTCATTTTCCTTCTCTGGGGGCCCCTGCCAAACTCAGCGCTCGGTGATGAGAGCCTAGAAAAGTACCCAGAGGGGATGGAATCCCACACCCCTCTCGTGTGACTTCTGCACGGGGCTTGCGTCTAAAACACCCTGGAAAGACCTCTTTGTATTTTCTGCCACAGTTTTCACCCTGGTCAGGAAAACGGATCGCGAAGAAAACACGTCAAAGGACACGATATGTGACACCCAGTTTTCCCTTCAACACGTAAAACCACCTTCACACGTGGAGGAGCAATTCTGGAAACTGGACGCTCTCATATGCTGCACGTACGTTGAAAGTGTGCCCGAGTCCTGGGAACACTTCACAGATGCCCCACTGTGTGGACCACACACGCCTGGAGCAGCTCTGCCCCCTGCCTCCCCACAGGGAACCTCAGTCTTGGCTTGCCCAGGGCTACGGACAGGACACTCGCCACCCGTGACAGCTCCCTGCAGGGGCTTGGCTCTGAATCTTCGCAAGTACCTCCCTAGGTCAGGCTGACATCTTCCCTTCCCTCAAAAACCAGCCCGTGGCTCCCTGACACCCCGAAAGAAAGTGATTTGGATTTGGTGGGAATTTCCCGGCTGTTTCCCTGAGACCTGGTTTCAGAAGAAGGACTTCACGTGTTCCTCTGCAGAGTGATGGTGGTGCTGCAGTGCGTGGCGGGGGGGGGGGGGGGGGGGGTGGCCTGGTGGGGTTTATTAGCAACAAGTGTGTGCTGAGGGAACGGGTAGTCTATTTCAGGTGTTGGGCCCCCTGGCGGTCTGGGGAGGGAACTCCTATTTGATGGGCACTCCGAGAGAAAGAGGAGACACGTGGCTCAGAAGTCAGGACCAAGATGGGCCACAGGTGCCCCGAGTGCACAGGGCATTTCGGGAGCCGGCCCGTGCTGCGTGCGTGGGCGTCGGCGTCAGGCACTCAGGTTCACAGCCACCGTGCCACTTCCTGACCTGGCAAGTCACTGATAAACTCTCTGAGATTTCATTTCCTCCTTTCGATACAAAAGATTAATGTCAATGAGGGGGAATAAGCGAGATAGTGGCCTGGCTCCCAGCTCGGGCTTCCCCCACGGTGTCCCGTACGATCGCTCTCTCCACACTGACATCTGTGCACAGAGAATCCTTGAGCTCCCGACAAGCTCCTGGAGAAAGGCTCCCTGGTTTGCAAGCAAGCTCATGGTGAGGGCAGAGATGGATAGGAACCTTGCTTATCCAGTGCCAGAGGGCGTGGGGATGTCCTCCAACAAGCCCCGTGGAACGAGTCACCGCCACAGCGTTTGGACAGACTCGGTGAACCTGCACGGTCTGGAGTGATGGTGCCAGTTCCAGAGAGGTTAAGCAACCTACCCAAGGGCACACAGCCTATACTCAGAGGACTAAACCTACACTGCAGCTGTCTCACCTCCCGGCCACACGGTGCCGGTTATGACATCACTGGAGGCTGAGTCCGGCCTCTCCTTTTTCAGGGCTGCAGGGTCTTCGGAGACAGTCCAGCTGTGCTCCTGGCTGCAGAGGTGGGAGGCCGAAGCCCAGAGAGGTCACAGAGCTGTGCGGAGGGTTCTGGCTGCCGGCTCAGGGCTCTCCCACTGCTGCCTCTGTGCCAGGTGTTCAGTGTTCTCACCCTTCGTGGGATGACATGGTGTCCGGTTGGGCGCGGGGCTGCAGTCAGCCTGCAGGAGGGCCAGTCCCATCTGTGCCACGTACAGCCATGGGACATAACCTCTCTGTGGCTCCGTCTGCTCTGCTCTAAAGGGAAAATAATAGTGTCTGGCTCTCGGGATTAAAGAACTGAATACATGCCAAGAAGGTCAGAATATACTGGGCACTCAGTGAGCAATCGATCACATCACCCATTCATTTATTTATCTATTGATTTATTTGTTATCATCAGCCTAGGAGACACTGTTCTCCTTCCAGACACGCAAGCAAGGACGGTGTGTTTCGCTCTGTGCTCTGGGCCGTCCCCATCGACCCTGTGAGCGTGGGACCAGTACCCCCGAGAGGGTTATCCTGCCTTCACGCAAAGAGAGCCGTCGACACTACAGATAGAAAGCCGTGAGGAGCACAGTCGGTGTCCTCCTCACAGACACAGAAGGGTCCTGCCACTTCTGCTGTCACCTGCATCAGGATTTCCTTACCATTTTCTTTTCAGTGATTTTCTGAAATACGTTATACCAAAAGAAACCTCTCGAACGCTACTGAAGGAGAGAGTCAGAAGGTAGCCACAAAATCATAAATACATTCCTACTGTGTCACCTTGGTCGCCCCCAGGATTGAGCTGGACATGGTAGAGACGGGCCGAGGACACAGCTCTGGGCCAAAGGGGAGCTTGCTCACTGACTCCCTCTTTCAGCTGCGAAGCGACAAAAACACAGAAGCAGGGCACCACTCCCCAGCCCTGTGTGCCTGCCTCAGTAGCCTCCCTGTACTGTAGGGACTTTGGACTTTGGGAAGCGGGCTCCTGACTGCTGTCTCCCTTCCCGGTTGGTGTGACAACTCAAAGAGCAAAAGTGACTAACAAGGCTTGGCATGGACTCCATGGTGAGTAACTGTCAGGACTACTCCAAGGGAACTCTATCCACTTGTCTCGCTTTGTTATTTACCGCCAGGTCTGCCTATCACCTACAATGATGCCGCCCCTGGGGAAGCATCCCATGATGAGGGAACCTCCACCCTGGCGTGGGGGTGGACCGGCTACAGTGAGGAGCGCCCCTGGAAAGTTCAGGCAAAGAAGCCCCCGGACAAATGAGCCAGGATCCCTCCAGGAAAGGAAAACACAAGTGACGCCTCGCGGCTGAAGGCAATGTTCACCGCGCTGCGGTTACAGGAGGCGGTACCGGAAAAACGCTTCCGAAGGACCGTGGTGGGGACCGGGGCTGGCAACGCCCGGGGACACATGGGGTCGGCGAAACGGTGGTGAGGGTCACATCCGCCTGCGCTCTCTGACACCGCTCCCCGGCTCCAGCCAAGCCAGGGACACGAGCGGGAGGCGGGGGCTGTTCTCAGGCTGCAGGAAACGGCGACCCGGAGGCCGGAGGCCGGCGGCGCGGGGCCTGGGGCCTGGGGCCTGGGGCGGGGAAGACCGGAGGACGCGGGAGCCGGATTCCTGCACAAGCCGCCAACACGGTGGCTGCTCCCGTCGGGCACATTGGGAAGGGGCGGCCAGGGGGCTGGGACACCGCTTACCGCACGGCACCCGGTTCCTCCGCTCCAGCCGGCACCGACGTGGAATCGTGCGCTCGGCCCCGCCTGTTGCTCACAGCCCGGCCCAGGGCGCTGCGGGCGGCACGGGCGGCGCGGGCGGCGCGGGCGCGGAGCCGCGGGGCGGGTGCAAGGCGGGGGCGGGGCCTCTGCGCCCGGGCCGCCTCCTCGGCCTATAACTGAGCCCCCGGGCTCCTCGCTCCCACACGGCCCCCACCGGACCCGTGAAGCGGCTTCGCCCCTTGCTTTGGACCTCGGGCCTCACTCCTCCTCCAGATGGACCCCAAGTGCTCCTGCCCCACTGGTAAGGGAGCCCTGCCTTTGAGCCTTAGGATGCCCCCTTCCCAGGCACAGGACGAGAAGGGAGGGCTTTGAGTTTGAGCTCAGGAGGACTCCTGTCACGGGTCCAGGGCTTTCTTGGTAGCCAGGCTCCTGAGGGCACGTCAGTCTCCCTTTGCCTCTCCGTTGACACTGAGGGCACGGAGGCTCCAGGCTGTCCTTCTTGAGGTCACCCGGCAGGTCAGGGGATTGCTAGACCGGGACCCAGCGTTTGGAGGCGGTCTCGGACCTGCCACGATTTGATGGGAGGAGGGGACGCTGCCTCTTTAGGGTTCAGGCCATGGGCCCCGGCCCCCGGCCCCCGGCCCCAGTCGGCCTGGGCTGCGTCTGGAGCCCGGGACCTTCCCTGTGGAGTCCCATCCGGAGGGGACTTACTCTCCTTGGACCAGAAGAGAGGAGCTGGGGCTTCTCTATCCGCCCGAGTGGACACGAGCTCCCAGGGCTGGGTCCTGACAGAGGAGGAGGGCTCAGGGAGGCATTGCTGACCGTCTGCTGTGGCTCCTGCATCCCCGTCCCTGCTCACTGCTGGCCTCCTTTCCCTTCCCGGCAGGCGGCTCCTGCGGCTGCGCTGGATCCTGCACCTGCACCTGCAAAGCCTGCAGATGCGCCTCCTGCAAGAAGAGTGAGTGTGCGGGGCCTTCTCTGGGAATGCGGGGTCTGGGCTGAGTGCGAGGAGGGGGCCCAGAGCTCAGCAGGCAGGCAGGAGCAGGACAGTGACCAGACTTCCCGGCACCCCCCTCACCAGGAAGGGATTCACAGTCAGAGCTGGAATCACCTTCGGCATGACCGAGACCCAGGCGCGCACTAGAGAACAGGGAGACTGAGGCCCAGACGGGCCACCGACAAACAACCTCAGACCTGTCACTAGAACTAGTCCTCCTGCCTCCTGAGTCCCGCTTCCGAATCCTCTCAGGGACTGAAGCACTTTAGGGACAGGAACCAGTGGCCGTGCGTGGCTTCTCGGACCTGGTGCAGCCCCTCCCTGTCGAAGCAGCCCAGAGCTTCCCTATCCCGAGCGGGAGCTGCTCTGTGCGGGCTTTGCCTCCACTTTGATCCTGAGGACTTGGCTCACATCACTG
This sequence comes from Pseudorca crassidens, assembly GCF_039906515.1. Taxonomy (NCBI): domain Eukaryota; kingdom Metazoa; phylum Chordata; class Mammalia; order Artiodactyla; family Delphinidae; genus Pseudorca; species Pseudorca crassidens. The sequence continues at coordinate 33,802,675 of NC_090315.1, read as the reverse complement.
GTGGTGCTGGGGGCTGGCTTTCTCCTGTCCCCAGAGGCCCTGCTCACTGTCTCTCCAAGGCGCTGTGCCCTGTCCTGGGCACAGATGGGCCGGGCAACCTGAACCTAGTGTCTGAGAGCAATTACCTCAGGACAGAGGACACCATCGTAAACTCAGGGTCTGGGCCCGAGGGCGGCTGGGGCCAGGCCTGCTGCTGGGAAGGGTGGTTCCGGACAACGCGTGGTCCGACCGCACGCTGCCCTTGCCTCCCCAGGCTGCTGCTCCTGCTGCCCCGTGGGCTGCGCCAAGTGTGCCCAGGGCTGCGCCAAGTGTGCCCAGGGCTGCGTCTGCAAAGGGGCCTCGGACAAGTGCAGCTGCTGTGCCTGATGTCGCGGAGAGCCTGCCCCGGGTGTCCACAGAGCAACCAGGACAAACCTGCATTTTACCGTTTTTCATACGACCGGACCTGACGCTACATTCCTTTTTCTATGAAATCTGTGACTTGTAATAAAAGCTCTTGACTTTATTCTGGCTCTGTCTTCCTTGGTGTGTCTTGGACAAAGAGACTCCGTGCCCATCAGGGCTGGCGTGGGGAACTGGACTGGACGTGCAGAGACCTCGGCTCTGGACCAAAGAGTACCCCCCCACACACACCCCACACCCCCAAAACACACACACTGAGCGTCTTAGCCGCTTAGGTTAATTTGAGCTTCCGTTTCTCAGCTCCAAAGGATACCCTCGCCAGATGACATAGGGCATTGGACACACAGAGGACACACTCCCTCTATTCCCCTTAGGAGGACGGATTGCAGAGAAAGTTGCCCATTTCTCATTTTCCTTCTCTGGGGGCCCCTGCCAAACTCAGCGCTCGGTGATGAGAGCCTAGAAAAGTACCCAGAGGGGATGGAATCCCACACCCCTCTCGTGTGACTTCTGCACGGGGCTTGCGTCTAAAACACCCTGGAAAGACCTCTTTGTATTTTCTGCCACAGTTTTCACCCTGGTCAGGAAAACGGATCGCGAAGAAAACACGTCAAAGGACACGATATGTGACACCCAGTTTTCCCTTCAACACGTAAAACCACCTTCACACGTGGAGGAGCAATTCTGGAAACTGGACGCTCTCATATGCTGCACGTACGTTGAAAGTGTGCCCGAGTCCTGGGAACACTTCACAGATGCCCCACTGTGTGGACCACACACGCCTGGAGCAGCTCTGCCCCCTGCCTCCCCACAGGGAACCTCAGTCTTGGCTTGCCCAGGGCTACGGACAGGACACTCGCCACCCGTGACAGCTCCCTGCAGGGGCTTGGCTCTGAATCTTCGCAAGTACCTCCCTAGGTCAGGCTGACATCTTCCCTTCCCTCAAAAACCAGCCCGTGGCTCCCTGACACCCCGAAAGAAAGTGATTTGGATTTGGTGGGAATTTCCCGGCTGTTTCCCTGAGACCTGGTTTCAGAAGAAGGACTTCACGTGTTCCTCTGCAGAGTGATGGTGGTGCTGCAGTGCGTGGCGGGGGGGGGGGGGGGGGTGGTGGCCTGGTGGGGTTTATTAGCAACAAGTGTGTGCTGAGGGAACGGGTAGTCTATTTCAGGTGTTGGGCCCCCTGGCGGTCTGGGGAGGGAACTCCTATTTGATGGGCACTCCGAGAGAAAGAGGAGACACGTGGCTCAGAAGTCAGGACCAAGATGGGCCACAGGTGCCCCGAGTGCACAGGGCATTTCGGGAGCCGGCCCGTGCTGCGTGCGTGGGCGTCGGCGTCAGGCACTCAGGTTCACAGCCACCGTGCCACTTCCTGACCTGGCAAGTCACTGATAAACTCTCTGAGATTTCATTTCCTCCTTTCGATACAAAAGATTAATGTCAATGAGGGGGAATAAGCGAGATAGTGGCCTGGCTCCCAGCTCGGGCTTCCCCCACGGTGTCCCGTACGATCGCTCTCTCCACACTGACATCTGTGCACAGAGAATCCTTGAGCTCCCGACAAGCTCCTGGAGAAAGGCTCCCTGGTTTGCAAGCAAGCTCATGGTGAGGGCAGAGATGGATAGGAACCTTGCTTATCCAGTGCCAGAGGGCGTGGGGATGTCCTCCAACAAGCCCCGTGGAACGAGTCACCGCCACAGCGTTTGGACAGACTCGGTGAACCTGCACGGTCTGGAGTGATGGTGCCAGTTCCAGAGAGGTTAAGCAACCTACCCAAGGGCACACAGCCTATACTCAGAGGACTAAACCTACACTGCAGCTGTCTCACCTCCCGGCCACACGGTGCCGGTTATGACATCACTGGAGGCTGAGTCCGGCCTCTCCTTTTTCAGGGCTGCAGGGTCTTCGGAGACAGTCCAGCTGTGCTCCTGGCTGCAGAGGTGGGAGGCCGAAGCCCAGAGAGGTCACAGAGCTGTGCGGAGGGTTCTGGCTGCCGGCTCAGGGCTCTCCCACTGCTGCCTCTGTGCCAGGTGTTCAGTGTTCTCACCCTTCGTGGGATGACATGGTGTCCGGTTGGGCGCGGGGCTGCAGTCAGCCTGCAGGAGGGCCAGTCCCATCTGTGCCACGTACAGCCATGGGACATAACCTCTCTGTGGCTCCGTCTGCTCTGCTCTAAAGGGAAAATAATAGTGTCTGGCTCTCGGGATTAAAGAACTGAATACATGCCAAGAAGGTCAGAATATACTGGGCACTCAGTGAGCAATCGATCACATCACCCATTCATTTATTTATCTATTGATTTATTTGTTATCATCAGCCTAGGAGACACTGTTCTCCTTCCAGACACGCAAGCAAGGACGGTGTGTTTCGCTCTGTGCTCTGGGCCGTCCCCATCGACCCTGTGAGCGTGGGACCAGTACCCCCGAGAGGGTTATCCTGCCTTCACGCAAAGAGAGCCGTCGACACTACAGATAGAAAGCCGTGAGGAGCACAGTCGGTGTCCTCCTCACAGACACAGAAGGGTCCTGCCACTTCTGCTGTCACCTGCATCAGGATTTCCTTACCAGTTTCTTTTCAGTGATTTTCTGAAATACGTTATACCAAAAGAAACCTCTCGAACGCTACTGAAGGAGAGAGTCAGAAGGTAGCCACAAAATCATAAATACATTCCTACTGTGTCACCTTGGTCGCCCCCAGGATTGAGCTGGACATGGTAGAGACGGGCCGAGGACACAGCTCTGGGCCAAAGGGGAGCTTGCTCACTGACTCCCTCTTTCAGCTGCGAAGCGACAAAAACACAGAAGCAGGGCACCACTCCCCAGCCCTGTGTGCCTGCCTCAGTAGCCTCCCTGTACTGTAGGGACTTTGGACTTTGGGAAGCGGGCTCCTGACTGCTGTCTCCCTTCCCGGTTGGTGTGACAACTCAAAGAGCAAAAGTGACTAACAAGGCTTGGCATGGACTCCATGGTGAGTAACTGTCAGGACTACTCCAAGGGAACTCTATCCACTTGTCTCGCTTTGTTATTTACCGCCAGGTCTGCCTATCACCTACAATGATGCCGCCCCTGGGGAAGCATCCCATGATGAGGGAACCTCCACCCTGGCGTGGGGGTGGACCGGCTACAGTGAGGAGCGCCCCTGGAAAGTTCAGGCAAAGAAGCCCCCGGACAAATGAGCCAGGATCCCTCCAGGAAAGGAAAACACAAGTGACGCCTCGCGGCTGAAGGCAATGTTCACCGCGCTGCGGTTACAGGAGGCGGTACCGGAAAAACGCTTCCGAAGGACCGTGGTGGGGACCGGGGCTGGCAACGCCCGGGGACACATGGGGTCGGCGAAACGGTGGTGAGGGTCACATCCGCCTGCGCTCTCTGACACCGCTCCCCGGCTCCAGCCAAGCCAGGGACACGAGCGGGAGGCGGGGGCTGTTCTCAGGCTGCAGGAAACGGCGACCCGGAGGCCGGAGGCCGGCGGCGCGGGGCCTGGGGCGGGGAAGACCGGAGGACGCGGGAGCCGGATTCCTGCACAAGCCGCCAACACGGTGGCTGCTCCCGTCGGGCACATTGGGAAGGGGCGGCCAGGGGGCTGGGACACCGCTTACCGCACGGCACCCGGTTCCTCCGCTCCAGCCGGCACCGACGTGGAATCGTGCGCTCGGCCCCGCCTGTTGCTCACAGCCCGGCCCAGGGCGCTGCGGGCGGCACGGGCGGCGCGGGCGGCGCGGGCGCGGAGCCGCGGGGCGGGTGCAAGGCGGGGGCGGGGCCTCTGCGCCCGGGCCGCCTCCTCGGCCTATAACTGAGCCCCCGGGCTCCTCGCTCCCACACGGCCCCCACCGGACCCGTGAAGCGGCTTCGCCCCTTGCTTTGGACCTCGGGCCTCACTCCTCCTCCAGATGGACCCCAAGTGCTCCTGCCCCACTGGTAAGGGAGCCCTGCCTTTGAGCCTTAGGATGCCCCCTTCCCAGGCACAGGACGAGAAGGGAGGGCTTTGAGTTTGAGCTCAGGAGGACTCCTGTCACGGGTCCAGGGCTTTCTTGGTAGCCAGGCTCCTGAGGGCACGTCAGTCTCCCTTTGCCTCTCCGTTGACACTGAGGGCACGGAGGCTCCAGGCTGTCCTTCTTGAGGTCACCCGGCAGGTCAGGGGATTGCTAGACCGGGACCCAGCGTTTGGAGGCGGTCTCGGACCTGCCACGATTTGATGGGAGGAGGGGACGCTGCCTCTTTAGGGTTCAGGCCATGGGCCCCGGCCCCCGGCCCCCGGCCCCAGTCGGCCTGGGCTGCGTCTGGAGCCCGGGACCTTCCCTGTGGAGTCCCATCCGGAGGGGACTTACTCTCCTTGGACCAGAAGAGAGGAGCTGGGGCTTCTCTATCCGCCCGAGTGGACACGAGCTCCCAGGGCTGGGTCCTGACAGAGGAGGAGGGCTCAGGGAGGCATTGCTGACCGTCTGCTGTGGCTCCTGCATCCCCGTCCCTGCTCACTGCTGGCCTCCTTTCCCTTCCCGGCAGGCGGCTCCTGCGGCTGCGCTGGATCCTGCACCTGCACCTGCAAAGCCTGCAGATGCGCCTCCTGCAAGAAGAGTGAGTGTGCGGGGCCTTCTCTGGGAATGCGGGGTCTGGGCTGAGTGCGAGGAGGGGGCCCAGAGCTCAGCAGGCAGGCAGGAGCAGGACAGTGACCAGACTTCCCGGCACCCCCCTCACCAGGAAGGGATTCACAGTCAGAGCTGGAATCACCTTCGGCATGACCGAGACCCAGGCGCGCACTAGAGAACAGGGAGACTGAGGCCCAGACGGGCCACCGACAAACAACCTCAGACCTGTCACTAGAACTAGTCCTCCTGCCTCCTGAGTCCCGCTTCCGAATCCTCTCAGGGACTGAAGCACTTTAGGGACAGGAACCAGTGGCCGTGCGTGGCTTCTCGGACCTGGTGCAGCCCCTCCCTGTCGAAGCAGCCCAGAGCTTCCCTATCCCGAGCGGGAGCTGCTCTGTGCGGGCTTTGCCTCCACTTTGATCCTGAGGACTTGGCTCACATCACTGGTGGTGCTGGGGGCTGGCTTTCTCCTGTCCCCAGAGGCCCTGCTCACTGTCTCTCCAAGGCGCTGTGCCCTGTCCTGGGCACAGATGGGCCGGGCAACCTGAACCTAGTGTCTGAGAGCAATTACCTCAGGACAGAGGACACCATCGTAAACTCAGGGTCTGGGCCCGAGGGCGGCTGGGGCCAGGCCTGCTGCTGGGAAGGGTGGTTCCGGACAACGCGTGGTCCGACCGCACGCTGCCCTTGCCTCCCCAGGCTGCTGCTCCTGCTGCCCCGTGGGCTGCGCCAAGTGTGCCCAGGGCTGCGCCAAGTGTGCCCAGGGCTGCGTCTGCAAAGGGGCCTCGGACAAGTGCAGCTGCTGTGCCTGATGTCGCGGAGAGCCTGCCCCGGGTGTCCACAGAGCAACCAGGACAAACCTGCATTTTACCGTTTTTCATACGACCGGACCTGACGCTACATTCCTTTTTCTATGAAATCTGTGACTTGTAATAAAAGCTCTTGACTTTATTCTGGCTCTGTCTTCCTTGGTGTGTCTTGGACAAAGAGACTCCGTGCCCATCAGGGCTGGCGTGGGGAACTGGACTGGACGTGCAGAGACCTCGGCTCTGGACCAAAGAGTACCCCCCCACACACACCCCACACCCCCAAAACACACACACTGAGCGTCTTAGCCGCTTAGGTTAATTTGAGCTTCCGTTTCTCAGCTCCAAAGGATACCCTCGCCAGATGACATAGGGCATTGGACACACAGAGGACACACTCCCTCTATTCCCCTTAGGAGGACGGATTGCAGAGAAAGTTGCCCATTTCTCATTTTCCTTCTCTGGGGGCCCCTGCCAAACTCAGCGCTCGGTGATGAGAGCCTAGAAAAGTACCCAGAGGGGATGGAATCCCACACCCCTCTCGTGTGACTTCTGCACGGGGCTTGCGTCTAAAACACCCTGGAAAGACCTCTTTGTATTTTCTGCCACAGTTTTCACCCTGGTCAGGAAAACGGATCGCGAAGAAAACACGTCAAAGGACACGATATGTGACACCCAGTTTTCCCTTCAACACGTAAAACCACCTTCACACGTGGAGGAGCAATTCTGGAAACTGGACGCTCTCATATGCTGCACGTACGTTGAAAGTGTGCCCGAGTCCTGGGAACACTTCACAGATGCCCCACTGTGTGGACCACACACGCCTGGAGCAGCTCTGCCCCCTGCCTCCCCACAGGGAACCTCAGTCTTGGCTTGCCCAGGGCTACGGACAGGACACTCGCCACCCGTGACAGCTCCCTGCAGGGGCTTGGCTCTGAATCTTCGCAAGTACCTCCCTAGGTCAGGCTGACATCTTCCCTTCCCTCAAAAACCAGCCCGTGGCTCCCTGACACCCCGAAAGAAAGTGATTTGGATTTGGTGGGAATTTCCCGGCTGTTTCCCTGAGACCTGGTTTCAGAAGAAGGACTTCACGTGTTCCTCTGCAGAGTGATGGTGGTGCTGCAGTGCGTGGCGGGGGGGGGGGGGGGGGGGTGGCCTGGTGGGGTTTATTAGCAACAAGTGTGTGCTGAGGGAACGGGTAGTCTATTTCAGGTGTTGGGCCCCCTGGCGGTCTGGGGAGGGAACTCCTATTTGATGGGCACTCCGAGAGAAAGAGGAGACACGTGGCTCAGAAGTCAGGACCAAGATGGGCCACAGGTGCCCCGAGTGCACAGGGCATTTCGGGAGCCGGCCCGTGCTGCGTGCGTGGGCGTCGGCGTCAGGCACTCAGGTTCACAGCCACCGTGCCACTTCCTGACCTGGCAAGTCACTGATAAACTCTCTGAGATTTCATTTCCTCCTTTCGATACAAAAGATTAATGTCAATGAGGGGGAATAAGCGAGATAGTGGCCTGGCTCCCAGCTCGGGCTTCCCCCACGGTGTCCCGTACGATCGCTCTCTCCACACTGACATCTGTGCACAGAGAATCCTTGAGCTCCCGACAAGCTCCTGGAGAAAGGCTCCCTGGTTTGCAAGCAAGCTCATGGTGAGGGCAGAGATGGATAGGAACCTTGCTTATCCAGTGCCAGAGGGCGTGGGGATGTCCTCCAACAAGCCCCGTGGAACGAGTCACCGCCACAGCGTTTGGACAGACTCGGTGAACCTGCACGGTCTGGAGTGATGGTGCCAGTTCCAGAGAGGTTAAGCAACCTACCCAAGGGCACACAGCCTATACTCAGAGGACTAAACCTACACTGCAGCTGTCTCACCTCCCGGCCACACGGTGCCGGTTATGACATCACTGGAGGCTGAGTCCGGCCTCTCCTTTTTCAGGGCTGCAGGGTCTTCGGAGACAGTCCAGCTGTGCTCCTGGCTGCAGAGGTGGGAGGCCGAAGCCCAGAGAGGTCACAGAGCTGTGCGGAGGGTTCTGGCTGCCGGCTCAGGGCTCTCCCACTGCTGCCTCTGTGCCAGGTGTTCAGTGTTCTCACCCTTCGTGGGATGACATGGTGTCCGGTTGGGCGCGGGGCTGCAGTCAGCCTGCAGGAGGGCCAGTCCCATCTGTGCCACGTACAGCCATGGGACATAACCTCTCTGTGGCTCCGTCTGCTCTGCTCTAAAGGGAAAATAATAGTGTCTGGCTCTCGGGATTAAAGAACTGAATACATGCCAAGAAGGTCAGAATATACTGGGCACTCAGTGAGCAATCGATCACATCACCCATTCATTTATTTATCTATTGATTTATTTGTTATCATCAGCCTAGGAGACACTGTTCTCCTTCCAGACACGCAAGCAAGGACGGTGTGTTTCGCTCTGTGCTCTGGGCCGTCCCCATCGACCCTGTGAGCGTGGGACCAGTACCCCCGAGAGGGTTATCCTGCCTTCACGCAAAGAGAGCCGTCGACACTACAGATAGAAAGCCGTGAGGAGCACAGTCGGTGTCCTCCTCACAGACACAGAAGGGTCCTGCCACTTCTGCTGTCACCTGCATCAGGATTTCCTTACCAGTTTCTTTTCAGTGATTTTCTGAAATACGTTATACCAAAAGAAACCTCTCGAACGCTACTGAAGGAGAGAGTCAGAAGGTAGCCACAAAATCATAAATACATTCCTACTGTGTCACCTTGGTCGCCCCCAGGATTGAGCTGGACATGGTAGAGACGGGCCGAGGACACAGCTCTGGGCCAAAGGGGAGCTTGCTCACTGACTCCCTCTTTCAGCTGCGAAGCGACAAAAACACAGAAGCAGGGCACCACTCCCCAGCCCTGTGTGCCTGCCTCAGTAGCCTCCCTGTACTGTAGGGACTTTGGACTTTGGGAAGCGGGCTCCTGACTGCTGTCTCCCTTCCCGGTTGGTGTGACAACTCAAAGAGCAAAAGTGACTAACAAGGCTTGGCATGGACTCCATGGTGAGTAACTGTCAGGACTACTCCAAGGGAACTCTATCCACTTGTCTCGCTTTGTTATTTACCGCCAGGTCTGCCTATCACCTACAATGATGCCGCCCCTGGGGAAGCATCCCATGATGAGGGAACCTCCACCCTGGCGTGGGGGTGGACCGGCTACAGTGAGGAGCGCCCCTGGAAAGTTCAGGCAAAGAAGCCCCCGGACAAATGAGCCAGGATCCCTCCAGGAAAGGAAAACACAAGTGACGCCTCGCGGCTGAAGGCAATGTTCACCGCGCTGCGGTTACAGGAGGCGGTACCGGAAAAACGCTTCCGAAGGACCGTGGTGGGGACCGGGGCTGGCAACGCCCGGGGACACATGGGGTCGGCGAAACGGTGGTGAGGGTCACATCCGCCTGCGCTCTCTGACACCGCTCCCCGGCTCCAGCCAAGCCAGGGACACGAGCGGGAGGCGGGGGCTGTTCTCAGGCTGCAGGAAACGGCGACCCGGAGGCCGGAGGCCGGCGGCGCGGGGCCTGGGGCGGGGAAGACCGGAGGACGCGGGAGCCGGATTCCTGCACAAGCCGCCAACACGGTGGCTGCTCCCGTCGGGCACATTGGGAAGGGGCGGCCAGGGGGCTGGGACACCGCTTACCGCACGGCACCCGGTTCCTCCGCTCCAGCCGGCACCGACGTGGAATCGTGCGCTCGGCCCCGCCTGTTGCTCACAGCCCGGCCCAGGGCGCTGCGGGCGGCACGGGCGGCGCGGGCGGCGCGGGCGCGGAGCCGCGGGGCGGGTGCAAGGCGGGGGCGGGGCCTCTGCGCCCGGGCCGCCTCCTCGGCCTATAACTGAGCCCCCGGGCTCCTCGCTCCCACACGGCCCCCACCGGACCCGTGAAGCGGCTTCGCCCCTTGGTTTGGACCTCGGGCCTCACTCCTCCTCCAGATGGACCCCAAGTGCTCCTGCCCCACTGGTAAGGGAGCCCTGCCTTTGAGCCTTAGGATGCCCCCTTCCCAGGCACAGGACGAGAAGGGAGGGCTTTGAGTTTGAGCTCAGGAGGACTCCTGTCACGGGTCCAGGGCTTTCTTGGTAGCCAGGCTCCTGAGGGCACGTCAGTCTCCCTTTGCCTCTCCGTTGACACTGAGGGCACGGAGGCTCCAGGCTGTCCTTCTTGAGGTCACCCGGCAGGTCAGGGGATTGCTAGACCGGGACCCAGCGTTTGGAGGCGGTCTCGGACCTGCCACGATTTGATGGGAGGAGGGGACGCTGCCTCTTTAGGGTTCAGGCCATGGGCCCCGGCCCCCGGCCCCCGGCCCCAGTCGGCCTGGGCTGCGTCTGGAGCCCGGGACCTTCCCTGTGGAGTCCCATCCGGAGGGGACTTACTCTCCTTGGACCAGAAGAGAGGAGCTGGGGCTTCTCTATCCGCCCGAGTGGACACGAGCTCCCAGGGCTGGGTCCTGACAGAGGAGGAGGGCTCAGGGAGGCATTGCTGACCGTCTGCTGTGGCTCCTGCATCCCCGTCCCTGCTCACTGCTGGCCTCCTTTCCCTTCCCGGCAGGCGGCTCCTGCGGCTGCGCTGGATCCTGCACCTGCACCTGCAAAGCCTGCAGATGCGCCTCCTGCAAGAAGAGTGAGTGTGCGGGGCCTTCTCTGGGAATGCGGGGTCTGGGCTGAGTGCGAGGAGGGGGCCCAGAGCTCAGCAGGCAGGCAGGAGCAGGACAGTGACCAGACTTCCCGGCACCCCCCTCACCAGGAAGGGATTCACAGTCAGAGCTGGAATCACCTTCGGCATGACCGAGACCCAGGCGCGCACTAGAGAACAGGGAGACTGAGGCCCAGACGGGCCACCGACAAACAACCTCAGACCTGTCACTAGAACTAGTCCTCCTGCCTCCTGAGTCCCGCTTCCGAATCCTCTCAGGGACTGAAGCACTTTAGGGACAGGAACCAGTGGCCGTGCGTGGCTTCTCGGACCTGGTGCAGCCCCTCCCTGTCGAAGCAGCCCAGAGCTTCCCTATCCCGAGCGGGAGCTGCTCTGTGCGGGCTTTGCCTCCACTTTGATCCTGAGGACTTGGCTCACATCACTGGTGGTGCTGGGGGCTGGCTTTCTCCTGTCCCCAGAGGCCCTGCTCACTGTCTCTCCAAGGCGCTGTGCCCTGTCCTGGGCACAGATGGGCCGGGCAACCTGAACCTAGTGTCTGAGAGCAATTACCTCAGGACAGAGGACACCATCGTAAACTCAGGGTCTGGGCCCGAGGGCGGCTGGGGCCAGGCCTGCTGCTGGGAAGGGTGGTTCCGGACAACGCGTGGTCCGACCGCACGCTGCCCTTGCCTCCCCAGGCTGCTGCTCCTGCTGCCCCGTGGGCTGCGCCAAGTGTGCCCAGGGCTGCGCCAAGTGTGCCCAGGGCTGCGTCTGCAAAGGGGCCTCGGACAAGTGCAGCTGCTGTGCCTGATGTCGCGGAGAGCCTGCCCCGGGTGTCCACAGAGCAACCAGGACAAACCTGCATTTTACCGTTTTTCATACGACCGGACCTGACGCTACATTCCTTTTTCTATGAAATCTGTGACTTGTAATAAAAGCTCTTGACTTTATTCTGGCTCTGTCTTCCTTGGTGTGTCTTGGACAAAGAGACTCCGTGCCCATCAGGGCTGGCGTGGGGAACTGGACTGGACGTGCAGAGACCTCGGCTCTGGACCAAAGAGTACCCCCCCACACACACCCCACACCCCCAAAACACACACACTGAGCGTCTTAGCCGCTTAGGTTAATTTGAGCTTCCGTTTCTCAGCTCCAAAGGATACCCTCGCCAGATGACATAGGGCATTGGACACACAGAGGACACACTCCCTCTATTCCCCTTAGGAGGACGGATTGCAGAGAAAGTTGCCCATTTCTCATTTTCCTTCTCTGGGGGCCCCTGCCAAACTCAGCGCTCGGTGATGAGAGCCTAGAAAAGTACCCAGAGGGGATGGAATCCCACACCCCTCTCGTGTGACTTCTGCACGGGGCTTGCGTCTAAAACACCCTGGAAAGACCTCTTTGTATTTTCTGCCACAGTTTTCACCCTGGTCAGGAAAACGGATCGCGAAGAAAACACGTCAAAGGACACGATATGTGACACCCAGTTTTCCCTTCAACACGTAAAACCACCTTCACACGTGGAGGAGCAATTCTGGAAACTGGACGCTCTCATATGCTGCACGTACGTTGAAAGTGTGCCCGAGTCCTGGGAACACTTCACAGATGCCCCACTGTGTGGACCACACACGCCTGGAGCAGCTCTGCCCCCTGCCTCCCCACAGGGAACCTCAGTCTTGGCTTGCCCAGGGCTACGGACAGGACACTCGCCACCCGTGACAGCTCCCTGCAGGGGCTTGGCTCTGAATCTTCGCAAGTACCTCCCTAGGTCAGGCTGACATCTTCCCTTCCCTCAAAAACCAGCCCGTGGCTCCCTGACACCCCGAAAGAAAGTGATTTGGATTTGGTGGGAATTTCCCGGCTGTTTCCCTGAGACCTGGTTTCAGAAGAAGGACTTCACGTGTTCCTCTGCAGAGTGATGGTGGTGCTGCAGTGCGTGGCGGGGGGGGGGGGGGGGGGGGGGTGGCCTGGTGGGGTTTATTAGCAACAAGTGTGTGCTGAGGGAACGGGTAGTCTATTTCAGGTGTTGGGCCCCCTGGCGGTCTGGGGAGGGAACTCCTATTTGATGGGCACTCCGAGAGAAAGAGGAGACACGTGGCTCAGAAGTCAGGACCAAGATGGGCCACAGGTGCCCCGAGTGCACAGGGCATTTCGGGAGCCGGCCCGTGCTGCGTGCGTGGGCGTCGGCGTCAGGCACTCAGGTTCACAGCCACCGTGCCACTTCCTGACCTGGCAAGTCACTGATAAACTCTCTGAGATTTCATTTCCTCCTTTCGATACAAAAGATTAATGTCAATGAGGGGGAATAAGCGAGATAGTGGCCTGGCTCCCAGCTCGGGCTTCCCCCACGGTGTCCCGTACGATCGCTCTCTCCACACTGACATCTGTGCACAGAGAATCCTTGAGCTCCCGACAAGCTCCTGGAGAAAGGCTCCCTGGTTTGCAAGCAAGCTCATGGTGAGGGCAGAGATGGATAGGAACCTTGCTTATCCAGTGCCAGAGGGCGTGGGGATGTCCTCCAACAAGCCCCGTGGAACGAGTCACCGCCACAGCGTTTGGACAGACTCGGTGAACCTGCACGGTCTGGAGTGATGGTGCCAGTTCCAGAGAGGTTAAGCAACCTACCCAAGGGCACACAGCCTATACTCAGAGGACTAAACCTACACTGCAGCTGTCTCACCTCCCGGCCACACGGTGCCGGTTATGACATCACTGGAGGCTGAGTCCGGCCTCTCCTTTTTCAGGGCTGCAGGGTCTTCGGAGACAGTCCAGCTGTGCTCCTGGCTGCAGAGGTGGGAGGCCGAAGCCCAGAGAGGTCACAGAGCTGTGCGGAGGGTTCTGGCTGCCGGCTCAGGGCTCTCCCACTGCTGCCTCTGTGCCAGGTGTTCAGTGTTCTCACCCTTCGTGGGATGACATGGTGTCCGGTTGGGCGCGGGGCTGCAGTCAGCCTGCAGGAGGGCCAGTCCCATCTGTGCCACGTACAGCCATGGGACATAACCTCTCTGTGGCTCCGTCTGCTCTGCTCTAAAGGGAAAATAATAGTGTCTGGCTCTCGGGATTAAAGAACTGAATACATGCCAAGAAGGTCAGAATATACTGGGCACTCAGTGAGCAATCGATCACATCACCCATTCATTTATTTATCTATTGATTTATTTGTTATCATCAGCCTAGGAGACACTGTTCTCCTTCCAGACACGCAAGCAAGGACGGTGTGTTTCGCTCTGTGCTCTGGGCCGTCCCCATCGACCCTGTGAGCGTGGGACCAGTACCCCCGAGAGGGTTATCCTGCCTTCACGCAAAGAGAGCCGTCGACACTACAGATAGAAAGCCGTGAGGAGCACAGTCGGTGTCCTCCTCACAGACACAGAAGGGTCCTGCCACTTCTGCTGTCACCTGCATCAGGATTTCCTTACCAGTTTCTTTTCAGTGATTTTCTGAAATACGTTATACCAAAAGAAACCTCTCGAACGCTACTGAAGGAGAGAGTCAGAAGGTAGCCACAAAATCATAAATACATTCCTACTGTGTCACCTTGGTCGCCCCCAGGATTGAGCTGGACATGGTAGAGACGGGCCGAGGACACAGCTCTGGGCCAAAGGGGAGCTTGCTCACTGACTCCCTCTTTCAGCTGCGAAGCGACAAAAACACAGAAGCAGGGCACCACTCCCCAGCCCTGTGTGCCTGCCTCAGTAGCCTCCCTGTACTGTAGGGACTTTGGACTTTGGGAAGCGGGCTCCTGACTGCTGTCTCCCTTCCCGGTTGGTGTGACAACTCAAAGAGCAAAAGTGACTAACAAGGCTTGGCATGGACTCCATGGTGAGTAACTGTCAGGACTACTCCAAGGGAACTCTATCCACTTGTCTCGCTTTGTTATTTACCGCCAGGTCTGCCTATCACCTACAATGATGCCGCCCCTGGGGAAGCATCCCATGATGAGGGAACCTCCACCCTGGCGTGGGGGTGGACCGGCTACAGTGAGGAGCGCCCCTGGAAAGTTCAGGCAAAGAAGCCCCCGGACAAATGAGCCAGGATCCCTCCAGGAAAGGAAAACACAAGTGACGCCTCGCGGCTGAAGGCAATGTTCACCGCGCTGCGGTTACAGGAGGCGGTACCGGAAAAACGCTTCCGAAGGACCGTGGTGGGGACCGGGGCTGGCAACGCCCGGGGACACATGGGGTCGGCGAAACGGTGGTGAGGGTCACATCCGCCTGCGCTCTCTGACACCGCTCCCCGGCTCCAGCCAAGCCAGGGACACGAGCGGGAGGCGGGGGCTGTTCTCAGGCTGCAGGAAACGGCGACCCGGAGGCCGGAGGCCGGCGGCGCGGGGCCTGGGGCGGGGAAGACCGGAGGACGCGGGAGCCGGATTCCTGCACAAGCCGCCAACACGGTGGCTGCTCCCGTCGGGCACATTGGGAAGGGGCGGCCAGGGGGCTGGGACACCGCTTACCGCACGGCACCCGGTTCCTCCGCTCCAGCCGGCACCGACGTGGAATCGTGCGCTCGGCCCCGCCTGTTGCTCACAGCCCGGCCCAGGGCGCTGCGGGCGGCACGGGCGGCGCGGGCGGCGCGGGCGCGGAGCCGCGGGGCGGGTGCAAGGCGGGGGCGGGGCCTCTGCGCCCGGGCCGCCTCCTCGGCCTATAACTGAGCCCCCGGGCTCCTCGCTCCCACACGGCCCCCACCGGACCCGTGAAGCGGCTTCGCCCCTTGCTTTGGACCTCGGGCCTCACTCCTCCTCCAGATGGACCCCAAGTGCTCCTGCCCCACTGGTAAGGGAGCCCTGCCTTTGAGCCTTAGGATGCCCCCTTCCCAGGCACAGGACGAGAAGGGAGGGCTTTGAGTTTGAGCTCAGGAGGACTCCTGTCACGGGTCCAGGGCTTTCTTGGTAGCCAGGCTCCTGAGGGCACGTCAGTCTCCCTTTGCCTCTCCGTTGACACTGAGGGCACGGAGGCTCCAGGCTGTCCTTCTTGAGGTCACCCGGCAGGTCAGGGGATTGCTAGACCGGGACCCAGCGTTTGGAGGCGGTCTCGGACCTGCCACGATTTGATGGGAGGAGGGGACGCTGCCTCTTTAGGGTTCAGGCCATGGGCCCCGGCCCCCGGCCCCCGGCCCCAGTCGGCCTGGGCTGCGTCTGGAGCCCGGGACCTTCCCTGTGGAGTCCCATCCGGAGGGGACTTACTCTCCTTGGACCAGAAGAGAGGAGCTGGGGCTTCTCTATCCGCCCGAGTGGACACGAGCTCCCAGGGCTGGGTCCTGACAGAGGAGGAGGGCTCAGGGAGGCATTGCTGACCGTCTGCTGTGGCTCCTGCATCCCCGTCCCTGCTCACTGCTGGCCTCCTTTCCCTTCCCGGCAGGCGGCTCCTGCGGCTGCGCTGGATCCTGCACCTGCACCTGCAAAGCCTGCAGATGCGCCTCCTGCAAGAAGAGTGAGTGTGCGGGGCCTTCTCTGGGAATGCGGGGTCTGGGCTGAGTGCGAGGAGGGGGCCCAGAGCTCAGCAGGCAGGCAGGAGCAGGACAGTGACCAGACTTCCCGGCACCCCCCTCACCAGGAAGGGATTCACAGTCAGAGCTGGAATCACCTTCGGCATGACCGAGACCCAGGCGCGCACTAGAGAACAGGGAGACTGAGGCCCAGACGGGCCACCGACAAACAACCTCAGACCTGTCACTAGAACTAGTCCTCCTGCCTCCTGAGTCCCGCTTCCGAATCCTCTCAGGGACTGAAGCACTTTAGGGACAGGAACCAGTGGCCGTGCGTGGCTTCTCGGACCTGGTGCAGCCCCTCCCTGTCGAAGCAGCCCAGAGCTTCCCTATCCCGAGCGGGAGCTGCTCTGTGCGGGCTTTGCCTCCACTTTGATCCTGAGGACTTGGCTCACATCACTGGTGGTGCTGGGGGCTGGCTTTCTCCTGTCCCCAGAGGCCCTGCTCACTGTCTCTCCAAGGCGCTGTGCCCTGTCCTGGGCACAGATGGGCCGGGCAACCTGAACCTAGTGTCTGAGAGCAATTACCTCAGGACAGAGGACACCATCGTAAACTCAGGGTCTGGGCCCGAGGGCGGCTGGGGCCAGGCCTGCTGCTGGGAAGGGTGGTTCCGGACAACGCGTGGTCCGACCGCACGCTGCCCTTGCCTCCCCAGGCTGCTGCTCCTGCTGCCCCGTGGGCTGCGCCAAGTGTGCCCAGGGCTGCGCCAAGTGTGCCCAGGGCTGCGTCTGCAAAGGGGCCTCGGACAAGTGCAGCTGCTGTGCCTGATGTCGCGGAGAGCCTGCCCCGGGTGTCCACAGAGCAACCAGGACAAACCTGCATTTTACCGTTTTTCATACGACCGGACCTGACGCTACATTCCTTTTTCTATGAAATCTGTGACTTGTAATAAAAGCTCTTGACTTTATTCTGGCTCTGTCTTCCTTGGTGTGTCTTGGACAAAGAGACTCCGTGCCCATCAGGGCTGGCGTGGGGAACTGGACTGGACGTGCAGAGACCTCGGCTCTGGACCAAAGAGTACCCCCCCACACACACCCCACACCCCCAAAACACACACACTGAGCGTCTTAGCCGCTTAGGTTAATTTGAGCTTCCGTTTCTCAGCTCCAAAGGATACCCTCGCCAGATGACATAGGGCATTGGACACACAGAGGACACACTCCCTCTATTCCCCTTAGGAGGACGGATTGCAGAGAAAGTTGCCCATTTCTCATTTTCCTTCTCTGGGGGCCCCTGCCAAACTCAGCGCTCGGTGATGAGAGCCTAGAAAAGTACCCAGAGGGGATGGAATCCCACACCCCTCTCGTGTGACTTCTGCACGGGGCTTGCGTCTAAAACACCCTGGAAAGACCTCTTTGTATTTTCTGCCACAGTTTTCACCCTGGTCAGGAAAACGGATCGCGAAGAAAACACGTCAAAGGACACGATATGTGACACCCAGTTTTCCCTTCAACACGTAAAACCACCTTCACACGTGGAGGAGCAATTCTGGAAACTGGACGCTCTCATATGCTGCACGTACGTTGAAAGTGTGCCCGAGTCCTGGGAACACTTCACAGATGCCCCACTGTGTGGACCACACACGCCTGGAGCAGCTCTGCCCCCTGCCTCCCCACAGGGAACCTCAGTCTTGGCTTGCCCAGGGCTACGGACAGGACACTCGCCACCCGTGACAGCTCCCTGCAGGGGCTTGGCTCTGAATCTTCGCAAGTACCTCCCTAGGTCAGGCTGACATCTTCCCTTCCCTCAAAAACCAGCCCGTGGCTCCCTGACACCCCGAAAGAAAGTGATTTGGATTTGGTGGGAATTTCCCGGCTGTTTCCCTGAGACCTGGTTTCAGAAGAAGGACTTCACGTGTTCCTCTGCAGAGTGATGGTGGTGCTGCAGTGCGTGGCGGGGGGGGGGGGGGGGGGGGGCCTGGTGGGGTTTATTAGCAACAAGTGTGTGCTGAGGGAACGGGTAGTCTATTTCAGGTGTTGGGCCCCCTGGCGGTCTGGGGAGGGAACTCCTATTTGATGGGCACTCCGAGAGAAAGAGGAGACACGTGGCTCAGAAGTCAGGACCAAGATGGGCCACAGGTGCCCCGAGTGCACAGGGCATTTCGGGAGCCGGCCCGTGCTGCGTGCGTGGGCGTCGGCGTCAGGCACTCAGGTTCACAGCCACCGTGCCACTTCCTGACCTGGCAAGTCACTGATAAACTCTCTGAGATTTCATTTCCTCCTTTCGATACAAAAGATTAATGTCAATGAGGGGGAATAAGCGAGATAGTGGCCTGGCTCCCAGCTCGGGCTTCCCCCACGGTGTCCCGTACGATCGCTCTCTCCACACTGACATCTGTGCACAGAGAATCCTTGAGCTCCCGACAAGCTCCTGGAGAAAGGCTCCCTGGTTTGCAAGCAAGCTCATGGTGAGGGCAGAGATGGATAGGAACCTTGCTTATCCAGTGCCAGAGGGCGTGGGGATGTCCTCCAACAAGCCCCGTGGAACGAGTCACCGCCACAGCGTTTGGACAGACTCGGTGAACCTGCACGGTCTGGAGTGATGGTGCCAGTTCCAGAGAGGTTAAGCAACCTACCCAAGGGCACACAGCCTATACTCAGAGGACTAAACCTACACTGCAGCTGTCTCACCTCCCGGCCACACGGTGCCGGTTATGACATCACTGGAGGCTGAGTCCGGCCTCTCCTTTTTCAGGGCTGCAGGGTCTTCGGAGACAGTCCAGCTGTGCTCCTGGCTGCAGAGGTGGGAGGCCGAAGCCCAGAGAGGTCACAGAGCTGTGCGGAGGGTTCTGGCTGCCGGCTCAGGGCTCTCCCACTGCTGCCTCTGTGCCAGGTGTTCAGTGTTCTCACCCTTCGTGGGATGACATGGTGTCCGGTTGGGCGCGGGGCTGCAGTCAGCCTGCAGGAGGGCCAGTCCCATCTGTGCCACGTACAGCCATGGGACATAACCTCTCTGTGGCTCCGTCTGCTCTGCTCTAAAGGGAAAATAATAGTGTCTGGCTCTCGGGATTAAAGAACTGAATACATGCCAAGAAGGTCAGAATATACTGGGCACTCAGTGAGCAATCGATCACATCACCCATTCATTTATTTATCTATTGATTTATTTGTTATCATCAGCCTAGGAGACACTGTTCTCCTTCCAGACACGCAAGCAAGGACGGTGTGTTTCGCTCTGTGCTCTGGGCCGTCCCCATCGACCCTGTGAGCGTGGGACCAGTACCCCCGAGAGGGTTATCCTGCCTTCACGCAAAGAGAGCCGTCGACACTACAGATAGAAAGCCGTGAGGAGCACAGTCGGTGTCCTCCTCACAGACACAGAAGGGTCCTGCCACTTCTGCTGTCACCTGCATCAGGATTTCCTTACCATTTTCTTTTCAGTGATTTTCTGAAATACGTTATACCAAAAGAAACCTCTCGAACGCTACTGAAGGAGAGAGTCAGAAGGTAGCCACAAAATCATAAATACATTCCTACTGTGTCACCTTGGTCGCCCCCAGGATTGAGCTGGACATGGTAGAGACGGGCCGAGGACACAGCTCTGGGCCAAAGGGGAGCTTGCTCACTGACTCCCTCTTTCAGCTGCGAAGCGACAAAAACACAGAAGCAGGGCACCACTCCCCAGCCCTGTGTGCCTGCCTCAGTAGCCTCCCTGTACTGTAGGGACTTTGGACTTTGGGAAGCGGGCTCCTGACTGCTGTCTCCCTTCCCGGTTGGTGTGACAACTCAAAGAGCAAAAGTGACTAACAAGGCTTGGCATGGACTCCATGGTGAGTAACTGTCAGGACTACTCCAAGGGAACTCTATCCACTTGTCTCGCTTTGTTATTTACCGCCAGGTCTGCCTATCACCTACAATGATGCCGCCCCTGGGGAAGCATCCCATGATGAGGGAACCTCCACCCTGGCGTGGGGGTGGACCGGCTACAGTGAGGAGCGCCCCTGGAAAGTTCAGGCAAAGAAGCCCCCGGACAAATGAGCCAGGATCCCTCCAGGAAAGGAAAACACAAGTGACGCCTCGCGGCTGAAGGCAATGTTCACCGCGCTGCGGTTACAGGAGGCGGTACCGGAAAAACGCTTCCGAAGGACCGTGGTGGGGACCGGGGCTGGCAACGCCCGGGGACACATGGGGTCGGCGAAACGGTGGTGAGGGTCACATCCGCCTGCGCTCTCTGACACCGCTCCCCGGCTCCAGCCAAGCCAGGGACACGAGCGGGAGGCGGGGGCTGTTCTCAGGCTGCAGGAAACGGCGACCCGGAGGCCGGAGGCCGGCGGCGCGGGGCCTGGGGCCTGGGGCCTGGGGCGGGGAAGACCGGAGGACGCGGGAGCCGGATTCCTGCACAAGCCGCCAACACGGTGGCTGCTCCCGTCGGGCACATTGGGAAGGGGCGGCCAGGGGGCTGGGACACCGCTTACCGCACGGCACCCGGTTCCTCCGCTCCAGCCGGCACCGACGTGGAATCGTGCGCTCGGCCCCGCCTGTTGCTCACAGCCCGGCCCAGGGCGCTGCGGGCGGCACGGGCGGCGCGGGCGGCGCGGGCGCGGAGCCGCGGGGCGGGTGCAAGGCGGGGGCGGGGCCTCTGCGCCCGGGCCGCCTCCTCGGCCTATAACTGAGCCCCCGGGCTCCTCGCTCCCACACGGCCCCCACCGGACCCGTGAAGCGGCTTCGCCCCTTGCTTTGGACCTCGGGCCTCACTCCTCCTCCAGATGGACCCCAAGTGCTCCTGCCCCACTGGTAAGGGAGCCCTGCCTTTGAGCCTTAGGATGCCCCCTTCCCAGGCACAGGACGAGAAGGGAGGGCTTTGAGTTTGAGCTCAGGAGGACTCCTGTCACGGGTCCAGGGCTTTCTTGGTAGCCAGGCTCCTGAGGGCACGTCAGTCTCCCTTTGCCTCTCCGTTGACACTGAGGGCACGGAGGCTCCAGGCTGTCCTTCTTGAGGTCACCCGGCAGGTCAGGGGATTGCTAGACCGGGACCCAGCGTTTGGAGGCGGTCTCGGACCTGCCACGATTTGATGGGAGGAGGGGACGCTGCCTCTTTAGGGTTCAGGCCATGGGCCCCGGCCCCCGGCCCCCGGCCCCAGTCGGCCTGGGCTGCGTCTGGAGCCCGGGACCTTCCCTGTGGAGTCCCATCCGGAGGGGACTTACTCTCCTTGGACCAGAAGAGAGGAGCTGGGGCTTCTCTATCCGCCCGAGTGGACACGAGCTCCCAGGGCTGGGTCCTGACAGAGGAGGAGGGCTCAGGGAGGCATTGCTGACCGTCTGCTGTGGCTCCTGCATCCCCGTCCCTGCTCACTGCTGGCCTCCTTTCCCTTCCCGGCAGGCGGCTCCTGCGGCTGCGCTGGATCCTGCACCTGCACCTGCAAAGCCTGCAGATGCGCCTCCTGCAAGAAGAGTGAGTGTGCGGGGCCTTCTCTGGGAATGCGGGGTCTGGGCTGAGTGCGAGGAGGGGGCCCAGAGCTCAGCAGGCAGGCAGGAGCAGGACAGTGACCAGACTTCCCGGCACCCCCCTCACCAGGAAGGGATTCACAGTCAGAGCTGGAATCACCTTCGGCATGACCGAGACCCAGGCGCGCACTAGAGAACAGGGAGACTGAGGCCCAGACGGGCCACCGACAAACAACCTCAGACCTGTCACTAGAACTAGTCCTCCTGCCTCCTGAGTCCCGCTTCCGAATCCTCTCAGGGACTGAAGCACTTTAGGGACAGGAACCAGTGGCCGTGCGTGGCTTCTCGGACCTGGTGCAGCCCCTCCCTGTCGAAGCAGCCCAGAGCTTCCCTATCCCGAGCGGGAGCTGCTCTGTGCGGGCTTTGCCTCCACTTTGATCCTGAGGACTTGGCTCACATCACTGGTGGTGCTGGGGGCTGGCTTTCTCCTGTCCCCAGAGGCCCTGCTCACTGTCTCTCCAAGGCGCTGTGCCCTGTCCTGGGCACAGATGGGCCGGGCAACCTGAACCTAGTGTCTGAGAGCAATTACCTCAGGACAGAGGACACCATCGTAAACTCAGGGTCTGGGCCCGAGGGCGGCTGGGGCCAGGCCTGCTGCTGGGAAGGGTGGTTCCGGACAACGCGTGGTCCGACCGCACGCTGCCCTTGCCTCCCCAGGCTGCTGCTCCTGCTGCCCCGTGGGCTGCGCCAAGTGTGCCCAGGGCTGCGCCAAGTGTGCCCAGGGCTGCGTCTGCAAAGGGGCCTCGGACAAGTGCAGCTGCTGTGCCTGATGTCGCGGAGAGCCTGCCCCGGGTGTCCACAGAGCAACCAGGACAAACCTGCATTTTACCGTTTTTCATACGACCGGACCTGACGCTACATTCCTTTTTCTATGAAATCTGTGACTTGTAATAAAAGCTCTTGACTTTATTCTGGCTCTGTCTTCCTTGGTGTGTCTTGGACAAAGAGACTCCGTGCCCATCAGGGCTGGCGTGGGGAACTGGACTGGACGTGCAGAGACCTCGGCTCTGGACCAAAGAGTACCCCCCCACACACACCCCACACCCCCAAAACACACACACTGAGCGTCTTAGCCGCTTAGGTTAATTTGAGCTTCCGTTTCTCAGCTCCAAAGGATACCCTCGCCAGATGACATAGGGCATTGGACACACAGAGGACACACTCCCTCTATTCCCCTTAGGAGGACGGATTGCAGAGAAAGTTGCCCATTTCTCATTTTCCTTCTCTGGGGGCCCCTGCCAAACTCAGCGCTCGGTGATGAGAGCCTAGAAAAGTACCCAGAGGGGATGGAATCCCACACCCCTCTCGTGTGACTTCTGCACGGGGCTTGCGTCTAAAACACCCTGGAAAGACCTCTTTGTATTTTCTGCCACAGTTTTCACCCTGGTCAGGAAAACGGATCGCGAAGAAAACACGTCAAAGGACACGATATGTGACACCCAGTTTTCCCTTCAACACGTAAAACCACCTTCACACGTGGAGGAGCAATTCTGGAAACTGGACGCTCTCATATGCTGCACGTACGTTGAAAGTGTGCCCGAGTCCTGGGAACACTTCACAGATGCCCCACTGTGTGGACCACACACGCCTGGAGCAGCTCTGCCCCCTGCCTCCCCACAGGGAACCTCAGTCTTGGCTTGCCCAGGGCTACGGACAGGACACTCGCCACCCGTGACAGCTCCCTGCAGGGGCTTGGCTCTGAATCTTCGCAAGTACCTCCCTAGGTCAGGCTGACATCTTCCCTTCCCTCAAAAACCAGCCCGTGGCTCCCTGACACCCCGAAAGAAAGTGATTTGGATTTGGTGGGAATTTCCCGGCTGTTTCCCTGAGACCTGGTTTCAGAAGAAGGACTTCACGTGTTCCTCTGCAGAGTGATGGTGGTGCTGCAGTGCGTGGCGGGGGGGGGGGGGGGGGGTGGCCTGGTGGGGTTTATTAGCAACAAGTGTGTGCTGAGGGAACGGGTAGTCTATTTCAGGTGTTGGGCCCCCTGGCGGTCTGGGGAGGGAACTCCTATTTGATGGGCACTCCGAGAGAAAGAGGAGACACGTGGCTCAGAAGTCAGGACCAAGATGGGCCACAGGTGCCCCGAGTGCACAGGGCATTTCGGGAGCCGGCCCGTGCTGCGTGCGTGGGCGTCGGCGTCAGGCACTCAGGTTCACAGCCACCGTGCCACTTCCTGACCTGGCAAGTCACTGATAAACTCTCTGAGATTTCATTTCCTCCTTTCGATACAAAAGATTAATGTCAATGAGGGGGAATAAGCGAGATAGTGGCCTGGCTCCCAGCTCGGGCTTCCCCCACGGTGTCCCGTACGATCGCTCTCTCCACACTGACATCTGTGCACAGAGAATCCTTGAGCTCCCGACAAGCTCCTGGAGAAAGGCTCCCTGGTTTGCAAGCAAGCTCATGGTGAGGGCAGAGATGGATAGGAACCTTGCTTATCCAGTGCCAGAGGGCGTGGGGATGTCCTCCAACAAGCCCCGTGGAACGAGTCACCGCCACAGCGTTTGGACAGACTCGGTGAACCTGCACGGTCTGGAGTGATGGTGCCAGTTCCAGAGAGGTTAAGCAACCTACCCAAGGGCACACAGCCTATACTCAGAGGACTAAACCTACACTGCAGCTGTCTCACCTCCCGGCCACACGGTGCCGGTTATGACATCACTGGAGGCTGAGTCCGGCCTCTCCTTTTTCAGGGCTGCAGGGTCTTCGGAGACAGTCCAGCTGTGCTCCTGGCTGCAGAGGTGGGAGGCCGAAGCCCAGAGAGGTCACAGAGCTGTGCGGAGGGTTCTGGCTGCCGGCTCAGGGCTCTCCCACTGCTGCCTCTGTGCCAGGTGTTCAGTGTTCTCACCCTTCGTGGGATGACATGGTGTCCGGTTGGGCGCGGGGCTGCAGTCAGCCTGCAGGAGGGCCAGTCCCATCTGTGCCACGTACAGCCATGGGACATAACCTCTCTGTGGCTCCGTCTGCTCTGCTCTAAAGGGAAAATAATAGTGTCTGGCTCTCGGGATTAAAGAACTGAATACATGCCAAGAAGGTCAGAATATACTGGGCACTCAGTGAGCAATCGATCACATCACCCATTCATTTATTTATCTATTGATTTATTTGTTATCATCAGCCTAGGAGACACTGTTCTCCTTCCAGACACGCAAGCAAGGACGGTGTGTTTCGCTCTGTGCTCTGGGCCGTCCCCATCGACCCTGTGAGCGTGGGACCAGTACCCCCGAGAGGGTTATCCTGCCTTCACGCAAAGAGAGCCGTCGACACTACAGATAGAAAGCCGTGAGGAGCACAGTCGGTGTCCTCCTCACAGACACAGAAGGGTCCTGCCACTTCTGCTGTCACCTGCATCAGGATTTCCTTACCATTTTCTTTTCAGTGATTTTCTGAAATACGTTATACCAAAAGAAACCTCTCGAACGCTACTGAAGGAGAGAGTCAGAAGGTAGCCACAAAATCATAAATACATTCCTACTGTGTCACCTTGGTCGCCCCCAGGATTGAGCTGGACATGGTAGAGACGGGCCGAGGACACAGCTCTGGGCCAAAGGGGAGCTTGCTCACTGACTCCCTCTTTCAGCTGCGAAGCGACAAAAACACAGAAGCAGGGCACCACTCCCCAGCCCTGTGTGCCTGCCTCAGTAGCCTCCCTGTACTGTAGGGACTTTGGACTTTGGGAAGCGGGCTCCTGACTGCTGTCTCCCTTCCCGGTTGGTGTGACAACTCAAAGAGCAAAAGTGACTAACAAGGCTTGGCATGGACTCCATGGTGAGTAACTGTCAGGACTACTCCAAGGGAACTCTATCCACTTGTCTCGCTTTGTTATTTACCGCCAGGTCTGCCTATCACCTACAATGATGCCGCCCCTGGGGAAGCATCCCATGATGAGGGAACCTCCACCCTGGCGTGGGGGTGGACCGGCTACAGTGAGGAGCGCCCCTGGAAAGTTCAGGCAAAGAAGCCCCCGGACAAATGAGCCAGGATCCCTCCAGGAAAGGAAAACACAAGTGACGCCTCGCGGCTGAAGGCAATGTTCACCGCGCTGCGGTTACAGGAGGCGGTACCGGAAAAACGCTTCCGAAGGACCGTGGTGGGGACCGGGGCTGGCAACGCCCGGGGACACATGGGGTCGGCGAAACGGTGGTGAGGGTCACATCCGCCTGCGCTCTCTGACACCGCTCCCCGGCTCCAGCCAAGCCAGGGACACGAGCGGGAGGCGGGGGCTGTTCTCAGGCTGCAGGAAACGGCGACCCGGAGGCCGGAGGCCGGCGGCGCGGGGCCTGGGGCGGGGAAGACCGGAGGACGCGGGAGCCGGATTCCTGCACAAGCCGCCAACACGGTGGCTGCTCCCGTCGGGCACATTGGGAAGGGGCGGCCAGGGGGCTGGGACACCGCTTACCGCACGGCACCCGGTTCCTCCGCTCCAGCCGGCACCGACGTGGAATCGTGCGCTCGGCCCCGCCTGTTGCTCACAGCCCGGCCCAGGGCGCTGCGGGCGGCACGGGCGGCGCGGGCGGCGCGGGCGCGGAGCCGCGGGGCGGGTGCAAGGCGGGGGCGGGGCCTCTGCGCCCGGGCCGCCTCCTCGGCCTATAACTGAGCCCCCGGGCTCCTCGCTCCCACACGGCCCCCACCGGACCCGTGAAGCGGCTTCGCCCCTTGCTTTGGACCTCGGGCCTCACTCCTCCTCCAGATGGACCCCAAGTGCTCCTGCCCCACTGGTAAGGGAGCCCTGCCTTTGAGCCTTAGGATGCCCCCTTCCCAGGCACAGGACGAGAAGGGAGGGCTTTGAGTTTGAGCTCAGGAGGACTCCTGTCACGGGTCCAGGGCTTTCTTGGTAGCCAGGCTCCTGAGGGCACGTCAGTCTCCCTTTGCCTCTCCGTTGACACTGAGGGCACGGAGGCTCCAGGCTGTCCTTCTTGAGGTCACCCGGCAGGTCAGGGGATTGCTAGACCGGGACCCAGCGTTTGGAGGCGGTCTCGGACCTGCCACGATTTGATGGGAGGAGGGGACGCTGCCTCTTTAGGGTTCAGGCCATGGGCCCCGGCCCCCGGCCCCCGGCCCCAGTCGGCCTGGGCTGCGTCTGGAGCCCGGGACCTTCCCTGTGGAGTCCCATCCGGAGGGGACTTACTCTCCTTGGACCAGAAGAGAGGAGCTGGGGCTTCTCTATCCGCCCGAGTGGACACGAGCTCCCAGGGCTGGGTCCTGACAGAGGAGGAGGGCTCAGGGAGGCATTGCTGACCGTCTGCTGTGGCTCCTGCATCCCCGTCCCTGCTCACTGCTGGCCTCCTTTCCCTTCCCGGCAGGCGGCTCCTGCGGCTGCGCTGGATCCTGCACCTGCACCTGCAAAGCCTGCAGATGCGCCTCCTGCAAGAAGAGTGAGTGTGCGGGGCCTTCTCTGGGAATGCGGGGTCTGGGCTGAGTGCGAGGAGGGGGCCCAGAGCTCAGCAGGCAGGCAGGAGCAGGACAGTGACCAGACTTCCCGGCACCCCCCTCACCAGGAAGGGATTCACAGTCAGAGCTGGAATCACCTTCGGCATGACCGAGACCCAGGCGCGCACTAGAGAACAGGGAGACTGAGGCCCAGACGGGCCACCGACAAACAACCTCAGACCTGTCACTAGAACTAGTCCTCCTGCCTCCTGAGTCCCGCTTCCGAATCCTCTCAGGGACTGAAGCACTTTAGGGACAGGAACCAGTGGCCGTGCGTGGCTTCTCGGACCTGGTGCAGCCCCTCCCTGTCGAAGCAGCCCAGAGCTTCCCTATCCCGAGCGGGAGCTGCTCTGTGCGGGCTTTGCCTCCACTTTGATCCTGAGGACTTGGCTCACATCACTGGTGGTGCTGGGGGCTGGCTTTCTCCTGTCCCCAGAGGCCCTGCTCACTGTCTCTCCAAGGCGCTGTGCCCTGTCCTGGGCACAGATGGGCCGGGCAACCTGAACCTAGTGTCTGAGAGCAATTACCTCAGGACAGAGGACACCATCGTAAACTCAGGGTCTGGGCCCGAGGGCGGCTGGGGCCAGGCCTGCTGCTGGGAAGGGTGGTTCCGGACAACGCGTGGTCCGACCGCACGCTGCCCTTGCCTCCCCAGGCTGCTGCTCCTGCTGCCCCGTGGGCTGCGCCAAGTGTGCCCAGGGCTGCGCCAAGTGTGCCCAGGGCTGCGTCTGCAAAGGGGCCTCGGACAAGTGCAGCTGCTGTGCCTGATGTCGCGGAGAGCCTGCCCCGGGTGTCCACAGAGCAACCAGGACAAACCTGCATTTTACCGTTTTTCATACGACCGGACCTGACGCTACATTCCTTTTTCTATGAAATCTGTGACTTGTAATAAAAGCTCTTGACTTTATTCTGGCTCTGTCTTCCTTGGTGTGTCTTGGACAAAGAGACTCCGTGCCCATCAGGGCTGGCGTGGGGAACTGGACTGGACGTGCAGAGACCTCGGCTCTGGACCAAAGAGTACCCCCCCACACACACCCCACACCCCCAAAACACACACACTGAGCGTCTTAGCCGCTTAGGTTAATTTGAGCTTCCGTTTCTCAGCTCCAAAGGATACCCTCGCCAGATGACATAGGGCATTGGACACACAGAGGACACACTCCCTCTATTCCCCTTAGGAGGACGGATTGCAGAGAAAGTTGCCCATTTCTCATTTTCCTTCTCTGGGGGCCCCTGCCAAACTCAGCGCTCGGTGATGAGAGCCTAGAAAAGTACCCAGAGGGGATGGAATCCCACACCCCTCTCGTGTGACTTCTGCACGGGGCTTGCGTCTAAAACACCCTGGAAAGACCTCTTTGTATTTTCTGCCACAGTTTTCACCCTGGTCAGGAAAACGGATCGCGAAGAAAACACGTCAAAGGACACGATATGTGACACCCAGTTTTCCCTTCAACACGTAAAACCACCTTCACACGTGGAGGAGCAATTCTGGAAACTGGACGCTCTCATATGCTGCACGTACGTTGAAAGTGTGCCCGAGTCCTGGGAACACTTCACAGATGCCCCACTGTGTGGACCACACACGCCTGGAGCAGCTCTGCCCCCTGCCTCCCCACAGGGAACCTCAGTCTTGGCTTGCCCAGGGCTACGGACAGGACACTCGCCACCCGTGACAGCTCCCTGCAGGGGCTTGGCTCTGAATCTTCGCAAGTACCTCCCTAGGTCAGGCTGACATCTTCCCTTCCCTCAAAAACCAGCCCGTGGCTCCCTGACACCCCGAAAGAAAGTGATTTGGATTTGGTGGGAATTTCCCGGCTGTTTCCCTGAGACCTGGTTTCAGAAGAAGGACTTCACGTGTTCCTCTGCAGAGTGATGGTGGTGCTGCAGTGCGTGGCGGGGGGGGGGGGGGGGGGTGGCCTGGTGGGGTTTATTAGCAACAAGTGTGTGCTGAGGGAACGGGTAGTCTATTTCAGGTGTTGGGCCCCCTGGCGGTCTGGGGAGGGAACTCCTATTTGATGGGCACTCCGAGAGAAAGAGGAGACACGTGGCTCAGAAGTCAGGACCAAGATGGGCCACAGGTGCCCCGAGTGCACAGGGCATTTCGGGAGCCGGCCCGTGCTGCGTGCGTGGGCGTCGGCGTCAGGCACTCAGGTTCACAGCCACCGTGCCACTTCCTGACCTGGCAAGTCACTGATAAACTCTCTGAGATTTCATTTCCTCCTTTCGATACAAAAGATTAATGTCAATGAGGGGGAATAAGCGAGATAGTGGCCTGGCTCCCAGCTCGGGCTTCCCCCACGGTGTCCCGTACGATCGCTCTCTCCACACTGACATCTGTGCACAGAGAATCCTTGAGCTCCCGACAAGCTCCTGGAGAAAGGCTCCCTGGTTTGCAAGCAAGCTCATGGTGAGGGCAGAGATGGATAGGAACCTTGCTTATCCAGTGCCAGAGGGCGTGGGGATGTCCTCCAACAAGCCCCGTGGAACGAGTCACCGCCACAGCGTTTGGACAGACTCGGTGAACCTGCACGGTCTGGAGTGATGGTGCCAGTTCCAGAGAGGTTAAGCAACCTACCCAAGGGCACACAGCCTATACTCAGAGGACTAAACCTACACTGCAGCTGTCTCACCTCCCGGCCACACGGTGCCGGTTATGACATCACTGGAGGCTGAGTCCGGCCTCTCCTTTTTCAGGGCTGCAGGGTCTTCGGAGACAGTCCAGCTGTGCTCCTGGCTGCAGAGGTGGGAGGCCGAAGCCCAGAGAGGTCACAGAGCTGTGCGGAGGGTTCTGGCTGCCGGCTCAGGGCTCTCCCACTGCTGCCTCTGTGCCAGGTGTTCAGTGTTCTCACCCTTCGTGGGATGACATGGTGTCCGGTTGGGCGCGGGGCTGCAGTCAGCCTGCAGGAGGGCCAGTCCCATCTGTGCCACGTACAGCCATGGGACATAACCTCTCTGTGGCTCCGTCTGCTCTGCTCTAAAGGGAAAATAATAGTGTCTGGCTCTCGGGATTAAAGAACTGAATACATGCCAAGAAGGTCAGAATATACTGGGCACTCAGTGAGCAATCGATCACATCACCCATTCATTTATTTATCTATTGATTTATTTGTTATCATCAGCCTAGGAGACACTGTTCTCCTTCCAGACACGCAAGCAAGGACGGTGTGTTTCGCTCTGTGCTCTGGGCCGTCCCCATCGACCCTGTGAGCGTGGGACCAGTACCCCCGAGAGGGTTATCCTGCCTTCACGCAAAGAGAGCCGTCGACACTACAGATAGAAAGCCGTGAGGAGCACAGTCGGTGTCCTCCTCACAGACACAGAAGGGTCCTGCCACTTCTGCTGTCACCTGCATCAGGATTTCCTTACCATTTTCTTTTCAGTGATTTTCTGAAATACGTTATACCAAAAGAAACCTCTCGAACGCTACTGAAGGAGAGAGTCAGAAGGTAGCCACAAAATCATAAATACATTCCTACTGTGTCACCTTGGTCGCCCCCAGGATTGAGCTGGACATGGTAGAGACGGGCCGAGGACACAGCTCTGGGCCAAAGGGGAGCTTGCTCACTGACTCCCTCTTTCAGCTGCGAAGCGACAAAAACACAGAAGCAGGGCACCACTCCCCAGCCCTGTGTGCCTGCCTCAGTAGCCTCCCTGTACTGTAGGGACTTTGGACTTTGGGAAGCGGGCTCCTGACTGCTGTCTCCCTTCCCGGTTGGTGTGACAACTCAAAGAGCAAAAGTGACTAACAAGGCTTGGCATGGACTCCATGGTGAGTAACTGTCAGGACTACTCCAAGGGAACTCTATCCACTTGTCTCGCTTTGTTATTTACCGCCAGGTCTGCCTATCACCTACAATGATGCCGCCCCTGGGGAAGCATCCCATGATGAGGGAACCTCCACCCTGGCGTGGGGGTGGACCGGCTACAGTGAGGAGCGCCCCTGGAAAGTTCAGGCAAAGAAGCCCCCGGACAAATGAGCCAGGATCCCTCCAGGAAAGGAAAACACAAGTGACGCCTCGCGGCTGAAGGCAATGTTCACCGCGCTGCGGTTACAGGAGGCGGTACCGGAAAAACGCTTCCGAAGGACCGTGGTGGGGACCGGGGCTGGCAACGCCCGGGGACACATGGGGTCGGCGAAACGGTGGTGAGGGTCACATCCGCCTGCGCTCTCTGACACCGCTCCCCGGCTCCAGCCAAGCCAGGGACACGAGCGGGAGGCGGGGGCTGTTCTCAGGCTGCAGGAAACGGCGACCCGGAGGCCGGAGGCCGGCGGCGCGGGGCCTGGGGCCTGGGGCCTGGGGCGGGGAAGACCGGAGGACGCGGGAGCCGGATTCCTGCACAAGCCGCCAACACGGTGGCTGCTCCCGTCGGGCACATTGGGAAGGGGCGGCCAGGGGGCTGGGACACCGCTTACCGCACGGCACCCGGTTCCTCCGCTCCAGCCGGCACCGACGTGGAATCGTGCGCTCGGCCCCGCCTGTTGCTCACAGCCCGGCCCAGGGCGCTGCGGGCGGCACGGGCGGCGCGGGCGGCGCGGGCGCGGAGCCGCGGGGCGGGTGCAAGGCGGGGGCGGGGCCTCTGCGCCCGGGCCGCCTCCTCGGCCTATAACTGAGCCCCCGGGCTCCTCGCTCCCACACGGCCCCCACCGGACCCGTGAAGCGGCTTCGCCCCTTGCTTTGGACCTCGGGCCTCACTCCTCCTCCAGATGGACCCCAAGTGCTCCTGCCCCACTGGTAAGGGAGCCCTGCCTTTGAGCCTTAGGATGCCCCCTTCCCAGGCACAGGACGAGAAGGGAGGGCTTTGAGTTTGAGCTCAGGAGGACTCCTGTCACGGGTCCAGGGCTTTCTTGGTAGCCAGGCTCCTGAGGGCACGTCAGTCTCCCTTTGCCTCTCCGTTGACACTGAGGGCACGGAGGCTCCAGGCTGTCCTTCTTGAGGTCACCCGGCAGGTCAGGGGATTGCTAGACCGGGACCCAGCGTTTGGAGGCGGTCTCGGACCTGCCACGATTTGATGGGAGGAGGGGACGCTGCCTCTTTAGGGTTCAGGCCATGGGCCCCGGCCCCCGGCCCCCGGCCCCAGTCGGCCTGGGCTGCGTCTGGAGCCCGGGACCTTCCCTGTGGAGTCCCATCCGGAGGGGACTTACTCTCCTTGGACCAGAAGAGAGGAGCTGGGGCTTCTCTATCCGCCCGAGTGGACACGAGCTCCCAGGGCTGGGTCCTGACAGAGGAGGAGGGCTCAGGGAGGCATTGCTGACCGTCTGCTGTGGCTCCTGCATCCCCGTCCCTGCTCACTGCTGGCCTCCTTTCCCTTCCCGGCAGGCGGCTCCTGCGGCTGCGCTGGATCCTGCACCTGCACCTGCAAAGCCTGCAGATGCGCCTCCTGCAAGAAGAGTGAGTGTGCGGGGCCTTCTCTGGGAATGCGGGGTCTGGGCTGAGTGCGAGGAGGGGGCCCAGAGCTCAGCAGGCAGGCAGGAGCAGGACAGTGACCAGACTTCCCGGCACCCCCCTCACCAGGAAGGGATTCACAGTCAGAGCTGGAATCACCTTCGGCATGACCGAGACCCAGGCGCGCACTAGAGAACAGGGAGACTGAGGCCCAGACGGGCCACCGACAAACAACCTCAGACCTGTCACTAGAACTAGTCCTCCTGCCTCCTGAGTCCCGCTTCCGAATCCTCTCAGGGACTGAAGCACTTTAGGGACAGGAACCAGTGGCCGTGCGTGGCTTCTCGGACCTGGTGCAGCCCCTCCCTGTCGAAGCAGCCCAGAGCTTCCCTATCCCGAGCGGGAGCTGCTCTGTGCGGGCTTTGCCTCCACTTTGATCCTGAGGACTTGGCTCACATCACTGGTGGTGCTGGGGGCTGGCTTTCTCCTGTCCCCAGAGGCCCTGCTCACTGTCTCTCCAAGGCGCTGTGCCCTGTCCTGGGCACAGATGGGCCGGGCAACCTGAACCTAGTGTCTGAGAGCAATTACCTCAGGACAGAGGACACCATCGTAAACTCAGGGTCTGGGCCCGAGGGCGGCTGGGGCCAGGCCTGCTGCTGGGAAGGGTGGTTCCGGACAACGCGTGGTCCGACCGCACGCTGCCCTTGCCTCCCCAGGCTGCTGCTCCTGCTGCCCCGTGGGCTGCGCCAAGTGTGCCCAGGGCTGCGCCAAGTGTGCCCAGGGCTGCGTCTGCAAAGGGGCCTCGGACAAGTGCAGCTGCTGTGCCTGATGTCGCGGAGAGCCTGCCCCGGGTGTCCACAGAGCAACCAGGACAAACCTGCATTTTACCGTTTTTCATACGACCGGACCTGACGCTACATTCCTTTTTCTATGAAATCTGTGACTTGTAATAAAAGCTCTTGACTTTATTCTGGCTCTGTCTTCCTTGGTGTGTCTTGGACAAAGAGACTCCGTGCCCATCAGGGCTGGCGTGGGGAACTGGACTGGACGTGCAGAGACCTCGGCTCTGGACCAAAGAGTACCCCCCCACACACACCCCACACCCCCAAAACACACACACTGAGCGTCTTAGCCGCTTAGGTTAATTTGAGCTTCCGTTTCTCAGCTCCAAAGGATACCCTCGCCAGATGACATAGGGCATTGGACACACAGAGGACACACTCCCTCTATTCCCCTTAGGAGGACGGATTGCAGAGAAAGTTGCCCATTTCTCATTTTCCTTCTCTGGGGGCCCCTGCCAAACTCAGCGCTCGGTGATGAGAGCCTAGAAAAGTACCCAGAGGGGATGGAATCCCACACCCCTCTCGTGTGACTTCTGCACGGGGCTTGCGTCTAAAACACCCTGGAAAGACCTCTTTGTATTTTCTGCCACAGTTTTCACCCTGGTCAGGAAAACGGATCGCGAAGAAAACACGTCAAAGGACACGATATGTGACACCCAGTTTTCCCTTCAACACGTAAAACCACCTTCACACGTGGAGGAGCAATTCTGGAAACTGGACGCTCTCATATGCTGCACGTACGTTGAAAGTGTGCCCGAGTCCTGGGAACACTTCACAGATGCCCCACTGTGTGGACCACACACGCCTGGAGCAGCTCTGCCCCCTGCCTCCCCACAGGGAACCTCAGTCTTGGCTTGCCCAGGGCTACGGACAGGACACTCGCCACCCGTGACAGCTCCCTGCAGGGGCTTGGCTCTGAATCTTCGCAAGTACCTCCCTAGGTCAGGCTGACATCTTCCCTTCCCTCAAAAACCAGCCCGTGGCTCCCTGACACCCCGAAAGAAAGTGATTTGGATTTGGTGGGAATTTCCCGGCTGTTTCCCTGAGACCTGGTTTCAGAAGAAGGACTTCACGTGTTCCTCTGCAGAGTGATGGTGGTGCTGCAGTGCGTGGCGGGGGGGGGGGGGGGGGGGTGGCCTGGTGGGGTTTATTAGCAACAAGTGTGTGCTGAGGGAACGGGTAGTCTATTTCAGGTGTTGGGCCCCCTGGCGGTCTGGGGAGGGAACTCCTATTTGATGGGCACTCCGAGAGAAAGAGGAGACACGTGGCTCAGAAGTCAGGACCAAGATGGGCCACAGGTGCCCCGAGTGCACAGGGCATTTCGGGAGCCGGCCCGTGCTGCGTGCGTGGGCGTCGGCGTCAGGCACTCAGGTTCACAGCCACCGTGCCACTTCCTGACCTGGCAAGTCACTGATAAACTCTCTGAGATTTCATTTCCTCCTTTCGATACAAAAGATTAATGTCAATGAGGGGGAATAAGCGAGATAGTGGCCTGGCTCCCAGCTCGGGCTTCCCCCACGGTGTCCCGTACGATCGCTCTCTCCACACTGACATCTGTGCACAGAGAATCCTTGAGCTCCCGACAAGCTCCTGGAGAAAGGCTCCCTGGTTTGCAAGCAAGCTCATGGTGAGGGCAGAGATGGATAGGAACCTTGCTTATCCAGTGCCAGAGGGCGTGGGGATGTCCTCCAACAAGCCCCGTGGAACGAGTCACCGCCACAGCGTTTGGACAGACTCGGTGAACCTGCACGGTCTGGAGTGATGGTGCCAGTTCCAGAGAGGTTAAGCAACCTACCCAAGGGCACACAGCCTATACTCAGAGGACTAAACCTACACTGCAGCTGTCTCACCTCCCGGCCACACGGTGCCGGTTATGACATCACTGGAGGCTGAGTCCGGCCTCTCCTTTTTCAGGGCTGCAGGGTCTTCGGAGACAGTCCAGCTGTGCTCCTGGCTGCAGAGGTGGGAGGCCGAAGCCCAGAGAGGTCACAGAGCTGTGCGGAGGGTTCTGGCTGCCGGCTCAGGGCTCTCCCACTGCTGCCTCTGTGCCAGGTGTTCAGTGTTCTCACCCTTCGTGGGATGACATGGTGTCCGGTTGGGCGCGGGGCTGCAGTCAGCCTGCAGGAGGGCCAGTCCCATCTGTGCCACGTACAGCCATGGGACATAACCTCTCTGTGGCTCCGTCTGCTCTGCTCTAAAGGGAAAATAATAGTGTCTGGCTCTCGGGATTAAAGAACTGAATACATGCCAAGAAGGTCAGAATATACTGGGCACTCAGTGAGCAATCGATCACATCACCCATTCATTTATTTATCTATTGATTTATTTGTTATCATCAGCCTAGGAGACACTGTTCTCCTTCCAGACACGCAAGCAAGGACGGTGTGTTTCGCTCTGTGCTCTGGGCCGTCCCCATCGACCCTGTGAGCGTGGGACCAGTACCCCCGAGAGGGTTATCCTGCCTTCACGCAAAGAGAGCCGTCGACACTACAGATAGAAAGCCGTGAGGAGCACAGTCGGTGTCCTCCTCACAGACACAGAAGGGTCCTGCCACTTCTGCTGTCACCTGCATCAGGATTTCCTTACCAGTTTCTTTTCAGTGATTTTCTGAAATACGTTATACCAAAAGAAACCTCTCGAACGCTACTGAAGGAGAGAGTCAGAAGGTAGCCACAAAATCATAAATACATTCCTACTGTGTCACCTTGGTCGCCCCCAGGATTGAGCTGGACATGGTAGAGACGGGCCGAGGACACAGCTCTGGGCCAAAGGGGAGCTTGCTCACTGACTCCCTCTTTCAGCTGCGAAGCGACAAAAACACAGAAGCAGGGCACCACTCCCCAGCCCTGTGTGCCTGCCTCAGTAGCCTCCCTGTACTGTAGGGACTTTGGACTTTGGGAAGCGGGCTCCTGACTGCTGTCTCCCTTCCCGGTTGGTGTGACAACTCAAAGAGCAAAAGTGACTAACAAGGCTTGGCATGGACTCCATGGTGAGTAACTGTCAGGACTACTCCAAGGGAACTCTATCCACTTGTCTCGCTTTGTTATTTACCGCCAGGTCTGCCTATCACCTACAACGATGCCGCCCCTGGGGAAGCATCCCATGATGAGGGAACCTCCACCCTGGCGTGGGGGTGGACCGGCTACAGTGAGGAGCGCCCCTGGAAAGTTCAGGCAAAGAAGCCCCCGGACAAATGAGCCAGGATCCCTCCAGGAAAGGAAAACACAAGTGACGCCTCGCGGCTGAAGGCAATGTTCACCGCGCTGCGGTTACAGGAGGCGGTACCGGAAAAACGCTTCCGAAGGACCGTGGTGGGGACCGGGGCTGGCAACGCCCGGGGACACATGGGGTCGGCGAAACGGTGGTGAGGGTCACATCCGCCTGCGCTCTCTGACACCGCTCCCCGGCTCCAGCCAAGCCAGGGACACGAGCGGGAGGCGGGGGCTGTTCTCAGGCTGCAGGAAACGGCGACCCGGAGGCCGGAGGCCGGCGGCGCGGGGCCTGGGGCCTGGGGCCTGGGGCGGGGAAGACCGGAGGACGCGGGAGCCGGATTCCTGCACTAGCCGCCAACACGGTGGCTGCTCCCGTCGGGCACATTGGGAAGGGGCGGCCAGGGGGCTGGGACACCGCTTACCGCACGGCACCCGGTTCCTCCGCTCCAGCCGGCACCGACGTGGAATCGTGCGCTCGGCCCCGCCTGTTGCTCACAGCCCGGCCCAGGGCGCTGCGGGCGGCACGGGCGGCGCGGGCGGCGCGGGCGCGGAGCCGCGGGGCGGGTGCAAGGCGGGGGCGGGGCCTCTGCGCCCGGGCCGCCTCCTCGGCCTATAACTGAGCCCCCGGGCTCCTCGCTCCCACACGGCCCCCACCGGACCCGTGAAGCGGCTTCGCCCCTTGCTTTGGACCTCGGGCCTCACTCCTCCTCCAGATGGACCCCAAGTGCTCCTGCCCCACTGGTAAGGGAGCCCTGCCTTTGAGCCTTAGGATGCCCCCTTCCCAGGCACAGGACGAGAAGGGAGGGCTTTGAGTTTGAGCTCAGGAGGACTCCTGTCACGGGTCCAGGGCTTTCTTGGTAGCCAGGCTCCTGAGGGCACGTCAGTCTCCCTTTGCCTCTCCGTTGACACTGAGGGCACGGAGGCTCCAGGCTGTCCTTCTTGAGGTCACCCGGCAGGTCAGGGGATTGCTAGACCGGGACCCAGCGTTTGGAGGCGGTCTCGGACCTGCCACGATTTGATGGGAGGAGGGGACGCTGCCTCTTTAGGGTTCAGGCCATGGGCCCCGGCCCCCGGCCCCCGGCCCCAGTCGGCCTGGGCTGCGTCTGGAGCCCGGGACCTTCCCTGTGGAGTCCCATCCGGAGGGGACTTACTCTCCTTGGACCAGAAGAGAGGAGCTGGGGCTTCTCTATCCGCCCGAGTGGACACGAGCTCCCAGGGCTGGGTCCTGACAGAGGAGGAGGGCTCAGGGAGGCATTGCTGACCGTCTGCTGTGGCTCCTGCATCCCCGTCCCTGCTCACTGCTGGCCTCCTTTCCCTTCCCGGCAGGCGGCTCCTGCGGCTGCGCTGGATCCTGCACCTGCACCTGCAAAGCCTGCAGATGCGCCTCCTGCAAGAAGAGTGAGTGTGCGGGGCCTTCTCTGGGAATGCGGGGTCTGGGCTGAGTGCGAGGAGGGGGCCCAGAGCTCAGCAGGCAGGCAGGAGCAGGACAGTGACCAGACTTCCCGGCACCCCCCTCACCAGGAAGGGATTCACAGTCAGAGCTGGAATCACCTTCGGCATGACCGAGACCCAGGCGCGCACTAGAGAACAGGGAGACTGAGGCCCAGACGGGCCACCGACAAACAACCTCAGACCTGTCACTAGAACTAGTCCTCCTGCCTCCTGAGTCCCGCTTCCGAATCCTCTCAGGGACTGAAGCACTTTAGGGACAGGAACCAGTGGCCGTGCGTGGCTTCTCGGACCTGGTGCAGCCCCTCCCTGTCGAAGCAGCCCAGAGCTTCCCTATCCCGAGCGGGAGCTGCTCTGTGCGGGCTTTGCCTCCACTTTGATCCTGAGGACTTGGCTCACATCACTGGTGGTGCTGGGGGCTGGCTTTCTCCTGTCCCCAGAGGCCCTGCTCACTGTCTCTCCAAGGCGCTGTGCCCTGTCCTGGGCACAGATGGGCCGGGCAACCTGAACCTAGTGTCTGAGAGCAATTACCTCAGGACAGAGGACACCATCGTAAACTCAGGGTCTGGGCCCGAGGGCGGCTGGGGCCAGGCCTGCTGCTGGGAAGGGTGGTTCCGGACAACGCGTGGTCCGACCGCACGCTGCCCTTGCCTCCCCAGGCTGCTGCTCCTGCTGCCCCGTGGGCTGCGCCAAGTGTGCCCAGGGCTGCGCCAAGTGTGCCCAGGGCTGCGTCTGCAAAGGGGCCTCGGACAAGTGCAGCTGCTGTGCCTGATGTCGCGGAGAGCCTGCCCCGGGTGTCCACAGAGCAACCAGGACAAACCTGCATTTTACCGTTTTTCATACGACCGGACCTGACGCTACATTCCTTTTTCTATGAAATCTGTGACTTGTAATAAAAGCTCTTGACTTTATTCTGGCTCTGTCTTCCTTGGTGTGTCTTGGACAAAGAGACTCCGTGCCCATCAGGGCTGGCGTGGGGAACTGGACTGGACGTGCAGAGACCTCGGCTCTGGACCAAAGAGTACCCCCCCACACACACCCCACACCCCCAAAACACACACACTGAGCGTCTTAGCCGCTTAGGTTAATTTGAGCTTCCGTTTCTCAGCTCCAAAGGATACCCTCGCCAGATGACATAGGGCATTGGACACACAGAGGACACACTCCCTCTATTCCCCTTAGGAGGACGGATTGCAGAGAAAGTTGCCCATTTCTCATTTTCCTTCTCTGGGGGCCCCTGCCAAACTCAGCGCTCGGTGATGAGAGCCTAGAAAAGTACCCAGAGGGGATGGAATCCCACACCCCTCTCGTGTGACTTCTGCACGGGGCTTGCGTCTAAAACACCCTGGAAAGACCTCTTTGTATTTTCTGCCACAGTTTTCACCCTGGTCAGGAAAACGGATCGCGAAGAAAACACGTCAAAGGACACGATATGTGACACCCAGTTTTCCCTTCAACACGTAAAACCACCTTCACACGTGGAGGAGCAATTCTGGAAACTGGACGCTCTCATATGCTGCACGTACGTTGAAAGTGTGCCCGAGTCCTGGGAACACTTCACAGATGCCCCACTGTGTGGACCACACACGCCTGGAGCAGCTCTGCCCCCTGCCTCCCCACAGGGAACCTCAGTCTTGGCTTGCCCAGGGCTACGGACAGGACACTCGCCACCCGTGACAGCTCCCTGCAGGGGCTTGGCTCTGAATCTTCGCAAGTACCTCCCTAGGTCAGGCTGACATCTTCCCTTCCCTCAAAAACCAGCCCGTGGCTCCCTGACACCCCGAAAGAAAGTGATTTGGATTTGGTGGGAATTTCCCGGCTGTTTCCCTGAGACCTGGTTTCAGAAGAAGGACTTCACGTGTTCCTCTGCAGAGTGATGGTGGTGCTGCAGTGCGTGGCGGGGGGGGGGGGGGGGGGGCCTGGTGGGGTTTATTAGCAACAAGTGTGTGCTGAGGGAACGGGTAGTCTATTTCAGGTGTTGGGCCCCCTGGCGGTCTGGGGAGGGAACTCCTATTTGATGGGCACTCCGAGAGAAAGAGGAGACACGTGGCTCAGAAGTCAGGACCAAGATGGGCCACAGGTGCCCCAAGTGCACAGGGCATTTCGGGAGCCGGCCCGTGCTGCGTGCGTGGGCGTCGGCGTCAGGCACTCAGGTTCACAGCCACCGTGCCACTTCCTGACCTGGCAAGTCACTGATAAACTCTCTGAGATTTCATTTCCTCCTTTCGATACAAAAGATTAATGTCAATGAGGGGGAATAAGCGAGATAGTGGCCTGGCTCCCAGCTCGGGCTTCCCCCACGGTGTCCCGTACGATCGCTCTCTCCACACTGACATCTGTGCACAGAGAATCCTTGAGCTCCCGACAAGCTCCTGGAGAAAGGCTCCCTGGTTTGCAAGCAAGCTCATGGTGAGGGCAGAGATGGATAGGAACCTTGCTTATCCAGTGCCAGAGGGCGTGGGGATGTCCTCCAACAAGCCCCGTGGAACGAGTCACCGCCACAGCGTTTGGACAGACTCGGTGAACCTGCACGGTCTGGAGTGATGGTGCCAGTTCCAGAGAGGTTAAGCAACCTACCCAAGGGCACACAGCCTATACTCAGAGGACTAAACCTACACTGCAGCTGTCTCACCTCCCGGCCACACGGTGCCGGTTATGACATCACTGGAGGCTGAGTCCGGCCTCTCCTTTTTCAGGGCTGCAGGGTCTTCGGAGACAGTCCAGCTGTGCTCCTGGCTGCAGAGGTGGGAGGCCGAAGCCCAGAGAGGTCACAGAGCTGTGCGGAGGGTTCTGGCTGCCGGCTCAGGGCTCTCCCACTGCTGCCTCTGTGCCAGGTGTTCAGTGTTCTCACCCTTCGTGGGATGACATGGTGTCCGGTTGGGCGCGGGGCTGCAGTCAGCCTGCAGGAGGGCCAGTCCCATCTGTGCCACGTACAGCCATGGGACATAACCTCTCTGTGGCTCCGTCTGCTCTGCTCTAAAGGGAAAATAATAGTGTCTGGCTCTCGGGATTAAAGAACTGAATACATGCCAAGAAGGTCAGAATATACTGGGCACTCAGTGAGCAATCGATCACATCACCCATTCATTTATTTATCTATTGATTTATTTGTTATCATCAGCCTAGGAGACACTGTTCTCCTTCCAGACACGCAAGCAAGGACGGTGTGTTTCGCTCTGTGCTCTGGGCCGTCCCCATCGACCCTGTGAGCGTGGGACCAGTACCCCCGAGAGGGTTATCCTGCCTTCACGCAAAGAGAGCCGTCGACACTACAGATAGAAAGCCGTGAGGAGCACAGTCGGTGTCCTCCTCACAGACACAGAAGGGTCCTGCCACTTCTGCTGTCACCTGCATCAGGATTTCCTTACCATTTTCTTTTCAGTGATTTTCTGAAATACGTTATACCAAAAGAAACCTCTCGAACGCTACTGAAGGAGAGAGTCAGAAGGTAGCCACAAAATCATAAATACATTCCTACTGTGTCACCTTGGTCGCCCCCAGGATTGAGCTGGACATGGTAGAGACGGGCCGAGGACACAGCTCTGGGCCAAAGGGGAGCTTGCTCACTGACTCCCTCTTTCAGCTGCGAAGCGACAAAAACACAGAAGCAGGGCACCACTCCCCAGCCCTGTGTGCCTGCCTCAGTAGCCTCCCTGTACTGTAGGGACTTTGGACTTTGGGAAGCGGGCTCCTGACTGCTGTCTCCCTTCCCGGTTGGTGTGACAACTCAAAGAGCAAAAGTGACTAACAAGGCTTGGCATGGACTCCATGGTGAGTAACTGTCAGGACTACTCAAAGGGAACTCTATCCACTTGTCTCGCTTTGTTATTTACCGCCAGGTCTGCCTATCACCTACAATGATGCCGCCCCTGGGGAAGCATCCCATGATGAGGGAACCTCCACCCTGGCGTGGGGGTGGACCGGCTACAGTGAGGAGCGCCCCTGGAAAGTTCAGGCAAAGAAGCCCCCGGACAAATGAGCCAGGATCCCTCCAGGAAAGGAAAACACAAGTGACGCCTCGCGGCTGAAGGCAATGTTCACCGCGCTGCGGTTACAGGAGGCGGTACCGGAAAAACGCTTCCGAAGGACCGTGGTGGGGACCGGGGCTGGCAACGCCCGGGGACACATGGGGTCGGCGAAACGGTGGTGAGGGTCACATCCGCCTGCGCTCTCTGACACCGCTCCCCGGCTCCAGCCAAGCCAGGGACACGAGCGGGAGGCGGGGGCTGTTCTCAGGCTGCAGGAAACGGCGACCCGGAGGCCGGAGGCCGGCGGCGCGGGGCCTGGGGCGGGGAAGACCGGAGGACGCGGGAGCCGGATTCCTGCACAAGCCGCCAACACGGTGGCTGCTCCCGTCGGGCACATTGGGAAGGGGCGGCCAGGGGGCTGGGACACCGCTTACCGCACGGCACCCGGTTCCTCCGCTCCAGCCGGCACCGACGTGGAATCGTGCGCTCGGCCCCGCCTGTTGCTCACAGCCCGGCCCAGGGCGCTGCGGGCGGCACGGGCGGCGCGGGCGGCGCGGGCGCGGAGCCGCGGGGCGGGTGCAAGGCGGGGGCGGGGCCTCTGCGCCCGGGCCGCCTCCTCGGCCTATAACTGAGCCCCCGGGCTCCTCGCTCCCACACGGCCCCCACCGGACCCGTGAAGCGGCTTCGCCCCTTGCTTTGGACCTCGGGCCTCACTCCTCCTCCAGATGGACCCCAAGTGCTCCTGCCCCACTGGTAAGGGAGCCCTGCCTTTGAGCCTTAGGATGCCCCCTTCCCAGGCACAGGACGAGAAGGGAGGGCTTTGAGTTTGAGCTCAGGAGGACTCCTGTCACGGGTCCAGGGCTTTCTTGGTAGCCAGGCTCCTGAGGGCACGTCAGTCTCCCTTTGCCTCTCCGTTGACACTGAGGGCACGGAGGCTCCAGGCTGTCCTTCTTGAGGTCACCCGGCAGGTCAGGGGATTGCTAGACCGGGACCCAGCGTTTGGAGGCGGTCTCGGACCTGCCACGATTTGATGGGAGGAGGGGACGCTGCCTCTTTAGGGTTCAGGCC
Organism: Pseudorca crassidens; assembly: GCF_039906515.1. Classification (NCBI taxonomy): domain Eukaryota; kingdom Metazoa; phylum Chordata; class Mammalia; order Artiodactyla; family Delphinidae; genus Pseudorca; species Pseudorca crassidens. The sequence goes on along the minus strand of NC_090315.1, from coordinate 33,759,978 downwards.
ATGGGCCCCGGCCCCCGGCCCCCGGCCCCAGTCGGCCTGGGCTGCGTCTGGAGCCCGGGACCTTCCCTGTGGAGTCCCATCCGGAGGGGACTTACTCTCCTTGGACCAGAAGAGAGGAGCTGGGGCTTCTCTATCCGCCCGAGTGGACACGAGCTCCCAGGGCTGGGTCCTGACAGAGGAGGAGGGCTCAGGGAGGCATTGCTGACCGTCTGCTGTGGCTCCTGCATCCCCGTCCCTGCTCACTGCTGGCCTCCTTTCCCTTCCCGGCAGGCGGCTCCTGCGGCTGCGCTGGATCCTGCACCTGCACCTGCAAAGCCTGCAGATGCGCCTCCTGCAAGAAGAGTGAGTGTGCGGGGCCTTCTCTGGGAATGCGGGGTCTGGGCTGAGTGCGAGGAGGGGGCCCAGAGCTCAGCAGGCAGGCAGGAGCAGGACAGTGACCAGACTTCCCGGCACCCCCCTCACCAGGAAGGGATTCACAGTCAGAGCTGGAATCACCTTCGGCATGACCGAGACCCAGGCGCGCACTAGAGAACAGGGAGACTGAGGCCCAGACGGGCCACCGACAAACAACCTCAGACCTGTCACTAGAACTAGTCCTCCTGCCTCCTGAGTCCCGCTTCCGAATCCTCTCAGGGACTGAAGCACTTTAGGGACAGGAACCAGTGGCCGTGCGTGGCTTCTCGGACCTGGTGCAGCCCCTCCCTGTCGAAGCAGCCCAGAGCTTCCCTATCCCGAGCGGGAGCTGCTCTGTGCGGGCTTTGCCTCCACTTTGATCCTGAGGACTTGGCTCACATCACTGGTGGTGCTGGGGGCTGGCTTTCTCCTGTCCCCAGAGGCCCTGCTCACTGTCTCTCCAAGGCGCTGTGCCCTGTCCTGGGCACAGATGGGCCGGGCAACCTGAACCTAGTGTCTGAGAGCAATTACCTCAGGACAGAGGACACCATCGTAAACTCAGGGTCTGGGCCCGAGGGCGGCTGGGGCCAGGCCTGCTGCTGGGAAGGGTGGTTCCGGACAACGCGTGGTCCGACCGCACGCTGCCCTTGCCTCCCCAGGCTGCTGCTCCTGCTGCCCCGTGGGCTGCGCCAAGTGTGCCCAGGGCTGCGCCAAGTGTGCCCAGGGCTGCGTCTGCAAAGGGGCCTCGGACAAGTGCAGCTGCTGTGCCTGATGTCGCGGAGAGCCTGCCCCGGGTGTCCACAGAGCAACCAGGACAAACCTGCATTTTACCGTTTTTCATACGACCGGACCTGACGCTACATTCCTTTTTCTATGAAATCTGTGACTTGTAATAAAAGCTCTTGACTTTATTCTGGCTCTGTCTTCCTTGGTGTGTCTTGGACAAAGAGACTCCGTGCCCATCAGGGCTGGCGTGGGGAACTGGACTGGACGTGCAGAGACCTCGGCTCTGGACCAAAGAGTACCCCCCCACACACACCCCACACCCCCAAAACACACACACTGAGCGTCTTAGCCGCTTAGGTTAATTTGAGCTTCCGTTTCTCAGCTCCAAAGGATACCCTCGCCAGATGACATAGGGCATTGGACACACAGAGGACACACTCCCTCTATTCCCCTTAGGAGGACGGATTGCAGAGAAAGTTGCCCATTTCTCATTTTCCTTCTCTGGGGGCCCCTGCCAAACTCAGCGCTCGGTGATGAGAGCCTAGAAAAGTACCCAGAGGGGATGGAATCCCACACCCCTCTCGTGTGACTTCTGCACGGGGCTTGCGTCTAAAACACCCTGGAAAGACCTCTTTGTATTTTCTGCCACAGTTTTCACCCTGGTCAGGAAAACGGATCGCGAAGAAAACACGTCAAAGGACACGATATGTGACACCCAGTTTTCCCTTCAACACGTAAAACCACCTTCACACGTGGAGGAGCAATTCTGGAAACTGGACGCTCTCATATGCTGCACGTACGTTGAAAGTGTGCCCGAGTCCTGGGAACACTTCACAGATGCCCCACTGTGTGGACCACACACGCCTGGAGCAGCTCTGCCCCCTGCCTCCCCACAGGGAACCTCAGTCTTGGCTTGCCCAGGGCTACGGACAGGACACTCGCCACCCGTGACAGCTCCCTGCAGGGGCTTGGCTCTGAATCTTCGCAAGTACCTCCCTAGGTCAGGCTGACATCTTCCCTTCCCTCAAAAACCAGCCCGTGGCTCCCTGACACCCCGAAAGAAAGTGATTTGGATTTGGTGGGAATTTCCCGGCTGTTTCCCTGAGACCTGGTTTCAGAAGAAGGACTTCACGTGTTCCTCTGCAGAGTGATGGTGGTGCTGCAGTGCGTGGCGGGGGGGGGGGGGGGTGGTGGCCTGGTGGGGTTTATTAGCAACAAGTGTGTGCTGAGGGAACGGGTAGTCTATTTCAGGTGTTGGGCCCCCTGGCGGTCTGGGGAGGGAACTCCTATTTGATGGGCACTCCGAGAGAAAGAGGAGACACGTGGCTCAGAAGTCAGGACCAAGATGGGCCACAGGTGCCCCGAGTGCACAGGGCATTTCGGGAGCCGGCCCGTGCTGCGTGCGTGGGCGTCGGCGTCAGGCACTCAGGTTCACAGCCACCGTGCCACTTCCTGACCTGGCAAGTCACTGATAAACTCTCTGAGATTTCATTTCCTCCTTTCGATACAAAAGATTAATGTCAATGAGGGGGAATAAGCGAGATAGTGGCCTGGCTCCCAGCTCGGGCTTCCCCCACGGTGTCCCGTACGATCGCTCTCTCCACACTGACATCTGTGCACAGAGAATCCTTGAGCTCCCGACAAGCTCCTGGAGAAAGGCTCCCTGGTTTGCAAGCAAGCTCATGGTGAGGGCAGAGATGGATAGGAACCTTGCTTATCCAGTGCCAGAGGGCGTGGGGATGTCCTCCAACAAGCCCCGTGGAACGAGTCACCGCCACAGCGTTTGGACAGACTCGGTGAACCTGCACGGTCTGGAGTGATGGTGCCAGTTCCAGAGAGGTTAAGCAACCTACCCAAGGGCACACAGCCTATACTCAGAGGACTAAACCTACACTGCAGCTGTCTCACCTCCCGGCCACACGGTGCCGGTTATGACATCACTGGAGGCTGAGTCCGGCCTCTCCTTTTTCAGGGCTGCAGGGTCTTCGGAGACAGTCCAGCTGTGCTCCTGGCTGCAGAGGTGGGAGGCCGAAGCCCAGAGAGGTCACAGAGCTGTGCGGAGGGTTCTGGCTGCCGGCTCAGGGCTCTCCCACTGCTGCCTCTGTGCCAGGTGTTCAGTGTTCTCACCCTTCGTGGGATGACATGGTGTCCGGTTGGGCGCGGGGCTGCAGTCAGCCTGCAGGAGGGCCAGTCCCATCTGTGCCACGTACAGCCATGGGACATAACCTCTCTGTGGCTCCGTCTGCTCTGCTCTAAAGGGAAAATAATAGTGTCTGGCTCTCGGGATTAAAGAACTGAATACATGCCAAGAAGGTCAGAATATACTGGGCACTCAGTGAGCAATCGATCACATCACCCATTCATTTATTTATCTATTGATTTATTTGTTATCATCAGCCTAGGAGACACTGTTCTCCTTCCAGACACGCAAGCAAGGACGGTGTGTTTCGCTCTGTGCTCTGGGCCGTCCCCATCGACCCTGTGAGCGTGGGACCAGTACCCCCGAGAGGGTTATCCTGCCTTCACGCAAAGAGAGCCGTCGACACTACAGATAGAAAGCCGTGAGGAGCACAGTCGGTGTCCTCCTCACAGACACAGAAGGGTCCTGCCACTTCTGCTGTCACCTGCATCAGGATTTCCTTACCATTTTCTTTTCAGTGATTTTCTGAAATACGTTATACCAAAAGAAACCTCTCGAACGCTACTGAAGGAGAGAGTCAGAAGGTAGCCACAAAATCATAAATACATTCCTACTGTGTCACCTTGGTCGCCCCCAGGATTGAGCTGGACATGGTAGAGACGGGCCGAGGACACAGCTCTGGGCCAAAGGGGAGCTTGCTCACTGACTCCCTCTTTCAGCTGCGAAGCGACAAAAACACAGAAGCAGGGCACCACTCCCCAGCCCTGTGTGCCTGCCTCAGTAGCCTCCCTGTACTGTAGGGACTTTGGACTTTGGGAAGCGGGCTCCTGACTGCTGTCTCCCTTCCCGGTTGGTGTGACAACTCAAAGAGCAAAAGTGACTAACAAGGCTTGGCATGGACTCCATGGTGAGTAACTGTCAGGACTACTCAAAGGGAACTCTATCCACTTGTCTCGCTTTGTTATTTACCGCCAGGTCTGCCTATCACCTACAATGATGCCGCCCCTGGGGAAGCATCCCATGATGAGGGAACCTCCACCCTGGCGTGGGGGTGGACCGGCTACAGTGAGGAGCGCCCCTGGAAAGTTCAGGCAAAGAAGCCCCCGGACAAATGAGCCAGGATCCCTCCAGGAAAGGAAAACACAAGTGACGCCTCGCGGCTGAAGGCAATGTTCACCGCGCTGCGGTTACAGGAGGCGGTACCGGAAAAACGCTTCCGAAGGACCGTGGTGGGGACCGGGGCTGGCAACGCCCGGGGACACATGGGGTCGGCGAAACGGTGGTGAGGGTCACATCCGCCTGCGCTCTCTGACACCGCTCCCCGGCTCCAGCCAAGCCAGGGACACGAGCGGGAGGCGGGGGCTGTTCTCAGGCTGCAGGAAACGGCGACCCGGAGGCCGGAGGCCGGCGGCGCGGGGCCTGGGGCGGGGAAGACCGGAGGACGCGGGAGCCGGATTCCTGCACAAGCCGCCAACACGGTGGCTGCTCCCGTCGGGCACATTGGGAAGGGGCGGCCAGGGGGCTGGGACACCGCTTACCGCACGGCACCCGGTTCCTCCGCTCCAGCCGGCACCGACGTGGAATCGTGCGCTCGGCCCCGCCTGTTGCTCACAGCCCGGCCCAGGGCGCTGCGGGCGGCACGGGCGGCGCGGGCGGCGCGGGCGCGGAGCCGCGGGGCGGGTGCAAGGCGGGGGCGGGGCCTCTGCGCCCGGGCCGCCTCCTCGGCCTATAACTGAGCCCCCGGGCTCCTCGCTCCCACACGGCCCCCACCGGACCCGTGAAGCGGCTTCGCCCCTTGCTTTGGACCTCGGGCCTCACTCCTCCTCCAGATGGACCCCAAGTGCTCCTGCCCCACTGGTAAGGGAGCCCTGCCTTTGAGCCTTAGGATGCCCCCTTCCCAGGCACAGGACGAGAAGGGAGGGCTTTGAGTTTGAGCTCAGGAGGACTCCTGTCACGGGTCCAGGGCTTTCTTGGTAGCCAGGCTCCTGAGGGCACGTCAGTCTCCCTTTGCCTCTCCGTTGACACTGAGGGCACGGAGGCTCCAGGCTGTCCTTCTTGAGGTCACCCGGCAGGTCAGGGGATTGCTAGACCGGGACCCAGCGTTTGGAGGCGGTCTCGGACCTGCCACGATTTGATGGGAGGAGGGGACGCTGCCTCTTTAGGGTTCAGGCCATGGGCCCCGGCCCCCGGCCCCCGGCCCCAGTCGGCCTGGGCTGCGTCTGGAGCCCGGGACCTTCCCTGTGGAGTCCCATCCGGAGGGGACTTACTCTCCTTGGACCAGAAGAGAGGAGCTGGGGCTTCTCTATCCGCCCGAGTGGACACGAGCTCCCAGGGCTGGGTCCTGACAGAGGAGGAGGGCTCAGGGAGGCATTGCTGACCGTCTGCTGTGGCTCCTGCATCCCCGTCCCTGCTCACTGCTGGCCTCCTTTCCCTTCCCGGCAGGCGGCTCCTGCGGCTGCGCTGGATCCTGCACCTGCACCTGCAAAGCCTGCAGATGCGCCTCCTGCAAGAAGAGTGAGTGTGCGGGGCCTTCTCTGGGAATGCGGGGTCTGGGCTGAGTGCGAGGAGGGGGCCCAGAGCTCAGCAGGCAGGCAGGAGCAGGACAGTGACCAGACTTCCCGGCACCCCCCTCACCAGGAAGGGATTCACAGTCAGAGCTGGAATCACCTTCGGCATGACCGAGACCCAGGCGCGCACTAGAGAACAGGGAGACTGAGGCCCAGACGGGCCACCGACAAACAACCTCAGACCTGTCACTAGAACTAGTCCTCCTGCCTCCTGAGTCCCGCTTCCGAATCCTCTCAGGGACTGAAGCACTTTAGGGACAGGAACCAGTGGCCGTGCGTGGCTTCTCGGACCTGGTGCAGCCCCTCCCTGTCGAAGCAGCCCAGAGCTTCCCTATCCCGAGCGGGAGCTGCTCTGTGCGGGCTTTGCCTCCACTTTGATCCTGAGGACTTGGCTCACATCACTGGTGGTGCTGGGGGCTGGCTTTCTCCTGTCCCCAGAGGCCCTGCTCACTGTCTCTCCAAGGCGCTGTGCCCTGTCCTGGGCACAGATGGGCCGGGCAACCTGAACCTAGTGTCTGAGAGCAATTACCTCAGGACAGAGGACACCATCGTAAACTCAGGGTCTGGGCCCGAGGGCGGCTGGGGCCAGGCCTGCTGCTGGGAAGGGTGGTTCCGGACAACGCGTGGTCCGACCGCACGCTGCCCTTGCCTCCCCAGGCTGCTGCTCCTGCTGCCCCGTGGGCTGCGCCAAGTGTGCCCAGGGCTGCGCCAAGTGTGCCCAGGGCTGCGTCTGCAAAGGGGCCTCGGACAAGTGCAGCTGCTGTGCCTGATGTCGCGGAGAGCCTGCCCCGGGTGTCCACAGAGCAACCAGGACAAACCTGCATTTTACCGTTTTTCATACGACCGGACCTGACGCTACATTCCTTTTTCTATGAAATCTGTGACTTGTAATAAAAGCTCTTGACTTTATTCTGGCTCTGTCTTCCTTGGTGTGTCTTGGACAAAGAGACTCCGTGCCCATCAGGGCTGGCGTGGGGAACTGGACTGGACGTGCAGAGACCTCGGCTCTGGACCAAAGAGTACCCCCCCACACACACCCCACACCCCCAAAACACACACACTGAGCGTCTTAGCCGCTTAGGTTAATTTGAGCTTCCGTTTCTCAGCTCCAAAGGATACCCTCGCCAGATGACATAGGGCATTGGACACACAGAGGACACACTCCCTCTATTCCCCTTAGGAGGACGGATTGCAGAGAAAGTTGCCCATTTCTCATTTTCCTTCTCTGGGGGCCCCTGCCAAACTCAGCGCTCGGTGATGAGAGCCTAGAAAAGTACCCAGAGGGGATGGAATCCCACACCCCTCTCGTGTGACTTCTGCACGGGGCTTGCGTCTAAAACACCCTGGAAAGACCTCTTTGTATTTTCTGCCACAGTTTTCACCCTGGTCAGGAAAACGGATCGCGAAGAAAACACGTCAAAGGACACGATATGTGACACCCAGTTTTCCCTTCAACACGTAAAACCACCTTCACACGTGGAGGAGCAATTCTGGAAACTGGACGCTCTCATATGCTGCACGTACGTTGAAAGTGTGCCCGAGTCCTGGGAACACTTCACAGATGCCCCACTGTGTGGACCACACACGCCTGGAGCAGCTCTGCCCCCTGCCTCCCCACAGGGAACCTCAGTCTTGGCTTGCCCAGGGCTACGGACAGGACACTCGCCACCCGTGACAGCTCCCTGCAGGGGCTTGGCTCTGAATCTTCGCAAGTACCTCCCTAGGTCAGGCTGACATCTTCCCTTCCCTCAAAAACCAGCCCGTGGCTCCCTGACACCCCGAAAGAAAGTGATTTGGATTTGGTGGGAATTTCCCGGCTGTTTCCCTGAGACCTGGTTTCAGAAGAAGGACTTCACGTGTTCCTCTGCAGAGTGATGGTGGTGCTGCAGTGCGTGGCGGGGGGGGGGGGGCGGTGGTGGCCTGGTGGGGTTTATTAGCAACAAGTGTGTGCTGAGGGAACGGGTAGTCTATTTCAGGTGTTGGGCCCCCTGGCGGTCTGGGGAGGGAACTCCTATTTGATGGGCACTCCGAGAGAAAGAGGAGACACGTGGCTCAGAAGTCAGGACCAAGATGGGCCACAGGTGCCCCGAGTGCACAGGGCATTTCGGGAGCCGGCCCGTGCTGCGTGCGTGGGCGTCGGCGTCAGGCACTCAGGTTCACAGCCACCGTGCCACTTCCTGACCTGGCAAGTCACTGATAAACTCTCTGAGATTTCATTTCCTCCTTTCGATACAAAAGATTAATGTCAATGAGGGGGAATAAGCGAGATAGTGGCCTGGCTCCCAGCTCGGGCTTCCCCCACGGTGTCCCGTACGATCGCTCTCTCCACACTGACATCTGTGCACAGAGAATCCTTGAGCTCCCGACAAGCTCCTGGAGAAAGGCTCCCTGGTTTGCAAGCAAGCTCATGGTGAGGGCAGAGATGGATAGGAACCTTGCTTATCCAGTGCCAGAGGGCGTGGGGATGTCCTCCAACAAGCCCCGTGGAACGAGTCACCGCCACAGCGTTTGGACAGACTCGGTGAACCTGCACGGTCTGGAGTGATGGTGCCAGTTCCAGAGAGGTTAAGCAACTTACCCAAGGGCACACAGCCTATACTCAGAGGACTAAACCTACACTGCAGCTGTCTCACCTCCCGGCCACACGGTGCCGGTTATGACATCACTGGAGGCTGAGTCCGGCCTCTCCTTTTTCAGGGCTGCAGGGTCTTCGGAGACAGTCCAGCTGTGCTCCTGGCTGCAGAGGTGGGAGGCCGAAGCCCAGAGAGGTCACAGAGCTGTGCGGAGGGTTCTGGCTGCCGGCTCAGGGCTCTCCCACTGCTGCCTCTGTGCCAGGTGTTCAGTGTTCTCACCCTTCGTGGGATGACATGGTGTCCGGTTGGGCGCGGGGCTGCAGTCAGCCTGCAGGAGGGCCAGTCCCATCTGTGCCACGTACAGCCATGGGACATAACCTCTCTGTGGCTCCGTCTGCTCTGCTCTAAAGGGAAAATAATAGTGTCTGGCTCTCGGGATTAAAGAACTGAATACATGCCAAGAAGGTCAGAATATACTGGGCACTCAGTGAGCAATCGATCACATCACCCATTCATTTATTTATCTATTGATTTATTTGTTATCATCAGCCTAGGAGACACTGTTCTCCTTCCAGACACGCAAGCAAGGACGGTGTGTTTCGCTCTGTGCTCTGGGCCGTCCCCATCGACCCTGTGAGCGTGGGACCAGTACCCCCGAGAGGGTTATCCTGCCTTCACGCAAAGAGAGCCGTCGACACTACAGATAGAAAGCCGTGAGGAGCACAGTCGGTGTCCTCCTCACAGACACAGAAGGGTCCTGCCACTTCTGCTGTCACCTGCATCAGGATTTCCTTACCATTTTCTTTTCAGTGATTTTCTGAAATACGTTATACCAAAAGAAACCTCTCGAACGCTACTGAAGGAGAGAGTCAGAAGGTAGCCACAAAATCATAAATACATTCCTACTGTGTCACCTTGGTCGCCCCCAGGATTGAGCTGGACATGGTAGAGACGGGCCGAGGACACAGCTCTGGGCCAAAGGGGAGCTTGCTCACTGACTCCCTCTTTCAGCTGCGAAGCGACAAAAACACAGAAGCAGGGCACCACTCCCCAGCCCTGTGTGCCTGCCTCAGTAGCCTCCCTGTACTGTAGGGACTTTGGACTTTGGGAAGCGGGCTCCTGACTGCTGTCTCCCTTCCCGGTTGGTGTGACAACTCAAAGAGCAAAAGTGACTAACAAGGCTTGGCATGGACTCCATGGTGAGTAACTGTCAGGACTACTCAAAGGGAACTCTATCCACTTGTCTCGCTTTGTTATTTACCGCCAGGTCTGCCTATCACCTACAATGATGCCGCCCCTGGGGAAGCATCCCATGATGAGGGAACCTCCACCCTGGCGTGGGGGTGGACCGGCTACAGTGAGGAGCGCCCCTGGAAAGTTCAGGCAAAGAAGCCCCCGGACAAATGAGCCAGGATCCCTCCAGGAAAGGAAAACACAAGTGACGCCTCGCGGCTGAAGGCAATGTTCACCGCGCTGCGGTTACAGGAGGCGGTACCGGAAAAACGCTTCCGAAGGACCGTGGTGGGGACCGGGGCTGGCAACGCCCGGGGACACATGGGGTCGGCGAAACGGTGGTGAGGGTCACATCCGCCTGCGCTCTCTGACACCGCTCCCCGGCTCCAGCCAAGCCAGGGACACGAGCGGGAGGCGGGGGCTGTTCTCAGGCTGCAGGAAACGGCGACCCGGAGGCCGGAGGCCGGCGGCGCGGGGCCTGGGGCCTGGGGCCTGGGGCGGGGAAGACCGGAGGACGCGGGAGCCGGATTCCTGCACAAGCCGCCAACACGGTGGCTGCTCCCGTCGGGCACATTGGGAAGGGGCGGCCAGGGGGCTGGGACACCGCTTACCGCACGGCACCCGGTTCCTCCGCTCCAGCCGGCACCGACGTGGAATCGTGCGCTCGGCCCCGCCTGTTGCTCACAGCCCGGCCCAGGGCGCTGCGGGCGGCACGGGCGGCGCGGGCGGCGCGGGCGCGGAGCCGCGGGGCGGGTGCAAGGCGGGGGCGGGGCCTCTGCGCCCGGGCCGCCTCCTCGGCCTATAACTGAGCCCCCGGGCTCCTCGCTCCCACACGGCCCCCACCGGACCCGTGAAGCGGCTTCGCCCCTTGCTTTGGACCTCGGGCCTCACTCCTCCTCCAGATGGACCCCAAGTGCTCCTGCCCCACTGGTAAGGGAGCCCTGCCTTTGAGCCTTAGGATGCCCCCTTCCCAGGCACAGGACGAGAAGGGAGGGCTTTGAGTTTGAGCTCAGGAGGACTCCTGTCACGGGTCCAGGGCTTTCTTGGTAGCCAGGCTCCTGAGGGCACGTCAGTCTCCCTTTGCCTCTCCGTTGACACTGAGGGCACGGAGGCTCCAGGCTGTCCTTCTTGAGGTCACCCGGCAGGTCAGGGGATTGCTAGACCGGGACCCAGCGTTTGGAGGCGGTCTCGGACCTGCCACGATTTGATGGGAGGAGGGGACGCTGCCTCTTTAGGGTTCAGGCCATGGGCCCCGGCCCCCGGCCCCCGGCCCCAGTCGGCCTGGGCTGCGTCTGGAGCCCGGGACCTTCCCTGTGGAGTCCCATCCGGAGGGGACTTACTCTCCTTGGACCAGAAGAGAGGAGCTGGGGCTTCTCTATCCGCCCGAGTGGACACGAGCTCCCAGGGCTGGGTCCTGACAGAGGAGGAGGGCTCAGGGAGGCATTGCTGACCGTCTGCTGTGGCTCCTGCATCCCCGTCCCTGCTCACTGCTGGCCTCCTTTCCCTTCCCGGCAGGCGGCTCCTGCGGCTGCGCTGGATCCTGCACCTGCACCTGCAAAGCCTGCAGATGCGCCTCCTGCAAGAAGAGTGAGTGTGCGGGGCCTTCTCTGGGAATGCGGGGTCTGGGCTGAGTGCGAGGAGGGGGCCCAGAGCTCAGCAGGCAGGCAGGAGCAGGACAGTGACCAGACTTCCCGGCACCCCCCTCACCAGGAAGGGATTCACAGTCAGAGCTGGAATCACCTTCGGCATGACCGAGACCCAGGCGCGCACTAGAGAACAGGGAGACTGAGGCCCAGACGGGCCACCGACAAACAACCTCAGACCTGTCACTAGAACTAGTCCTCCTGCCTCCTGAGTCCCGCTTCCGAATCCTCTCAGGGACTGAAGCACTTTAGGGACAGGAACCAGTGGCCGTGCGTGGCTTCTCGGACCTGGTGCAGCCCCTCCCTGTCGAAGCAGCCCAGAGCTTCCCTATCCCGAGCGGGAGCTGCTCTGTGCGGGCTTTGCCTCCACTTTGATCCTGAGGACTTGGCTCACATCACTGGTGGTGCTGGGGGCTGGCTTTCTCCTGTCCCCAGAGGCCCTGCTCACTGTCTCTCCAAGGCGCTGTGCCCTGTCCTGGGCACAGATGGGCCGGGCAACCTGAACCTAGTGTCTGAGAGCAATTACCTCAGGACAGAGGACACCATCGTAAACTCAGGGTCTGGGCCCGAGGGCGGCTGGGGCCAGGCCTGCTGCTGGGAAGGGTGGTTCCGGACAACGCGTGGTCCGACCGCACGCTGCCCTTGCCTCCCCAGGCTGCTGCTCCTGCTGCCCCGTGGGCTGCGCCAAGTGTGCCCAGGGCTGCGCCAAGTGTGCCCAGGGCTGCGTCTGCAAAGGGGCCTCGGACAAGTGCAGCTGCTGTGCCTGATGTCGCGGAGAGCCTGCCCCGGGTGTCCACAGAGCAACCAGGACAAACCTGCATTTTACCGTTTTTCATACGACCGGACCTGACGCTACATTCCTTTTTCTATGAAATCTGTGACTTGTAATAAAAGCTCTTGACTTTATTCTGGCTCTGTCTTCCTTGGTGTGTCTTGGACAAAGAGACTCCGTGCCCATCAGGGCTGGCGTGGGGAACTGGACTGGACGTGCAGAGACCTCGGCTCTGGACCAAAGAGTACCCCCCCACACACACCCCACACCCCCAAAACACACACACTGAGCGTCTTAGCCGCTTAGGTTAATTTGAGCTTCCGTTTCTCAGCTCCAAAGGATACCCTCGCCAGATGACATAGGGCATTGGACACACAGAGGACACACTCCCTCTATTCCCCTTAGGAGGACGGATTGCAGAGAAAGTTGCCCATTTCTCATTTTCCTTCTCTGGGGGCCCCTGCCAAACTCAGCGCTCGGTGATGAGAGCCTAGAAAAGTACCCAGAGGGGATGGAATCCCACACCCCTCTCGTGTGACTTCTGCACGGGGCTTGCGTCTAAAACACCCTGGAAAGACCTCTTTGTATTTTCTGCCACAGTTTTCACCCTGGTCAGGAAAACGGATCGCGAAGAAAACACGTCAAAGGACACGATATGTGACACCCAGTTTTCCCTTCAACACGTAAAACCACCTTCACACGTGGAGGAGCAATTCTGGAAACTGGACGCTCTCATATGCTGCACGTACGTTGAAAGTGTGCCCGAGTCCTGGGAACACTTCACAGATGCCCCACTGTGTGGACCACACACGCCTGGAGCAGCTCTGCCCCCTGCCTCCCCACAGGGAACCTCAGTCTTGGCTTGCCCAGGGCTACGGACAGGACACTCGCCACCCGTGACAGCTCCCTGCAGGGGCTTGGCTCTGAATCTTCGCAAGTACCTCCCTAGGTCAGGCTGACATCTTCCCTTCCCTCAAAAACCAGCCCGTGGCTCCCTGACACCCCGAAAGAAAGTGATTTGGATTTGGTGGGAATTTCCCGGCTGTTTCCCTGAGACCTGGTTTCAGAAGAAGGACTTCACGTGTTCCTCTGCAGAGTGATGGTGGTGCTGCAGTGCGTGGCGGGGGGGGGGGGGGGGGGGGTGGCCTGGTGGGGTTTATTAGCAACAAGTGTGTGCTGAGGGAACGGGTAGTCTATTTCAGGTGTTGGGCCCCCTGGCGGTCTGGGGAGGGAACTCCTATTTGATGGGCACTCCGAGAGAAAGAGGAGACACGTGGCTCAGAAGTCAGGACCAAGATGGGCCACAGGTGCCCCGAGTGCACAGGGCATTTCGGGAGCCGGCCCGTGCTGCGTGCGTGGGCGTCGGCGTCAGGCACTCAGGTTCACAGCCACCGTGCCACTTCCTGACCTGGCAAGTCACTGATAAACTCTCTGAGATTTCATTTCCTCCTTTCGATACAAAAGATTAATGTCAATGAGGGGGAATAAGCGAGATAGTGGCCTGGCTCCCAGCTCGGGCTTCCCCCACGGTGTCCCGTACGATCGCTCTCTCCACACTGACATCTGTGCACAGAGAATCCTTGAGCTCCCGACAAGCTCCTGGAGAAAGGCTCCCTGGTTTGCAAGCAAGCTCATGGTGAGGGCAGAGATGGATAGGAACCTTGCTTATCCAGTGCCAGAGGGCGTGGGGATGTCCTCCAACAAGCCCCGTGGAACGAGTCACCGCCACAGCGTTTGGACAGACTCGGTGAACCTGCACGGTCTGGAGTGATGGTGCCAGTTCCAGAGAGGTTAAGCAACCTACCCAAGGGCACACAGCCTATACTCAGAGGACTAAACCTACACTGCAGCTGTCTCACCTCCCGGCCACACGGTGCCGGTTATGACATCACTGGAGGCTGAGTCCGGCCTCTCCTTTTTCAGGGCTGCAGGGTCTTCGGAGACAGTCCAGCTGTGCTCCTGGCTGCAGAGGTGGGAGGCCGAAGCCCAGAGAGGTCACAGAGCTGTGCGGAGGGTTCTGGCTGCCGGCTCAGGGCTCTCCCACTGCTGCCTCTGTGCCAGGTGTTCAGTGTTCTCACCCTTCGTGGGATGACATGGTGTCCGGTTGGGCGCGGGGCTGCAGTCAGCCTGCAGGAGGGCCAGTCCCATCTGTGCCACGTACAGCCATGGGACATAACCTCTCTGTGGCTCCGTCTGCTCTGCTCTAAAGGGAAAATAATAGTGTCTGGCTCTCGGGATTAAAGAACTGAATACATGCCAAGAAGGTCAGAATATACTGGGCACTCAGTGAGCAATCGATCACATCACCCATTCATTTATTTATCTATTGATTTATTTGTTATCATCAGCCTAGGAGACACTGTTCTCCTTCCAGACACGCAAGCAAGGACGGTGTGTTTCGCTCTGTGCTCTGGGCCGTCCCCATCGACCCTGTGAGCGTGGGACCAGTACCCCCGAGAGGGTTATCCTGCCTTCACGCAAAGAGAGCCGTCGACACTACAGATAGAAAGCCGTGAGGAGCACAGTCGGTGTCCTCCTCACAGACACAGAAGGGTCCTGCCACTTCTGCTGTCACCTGCATCAGGATTTCCTTACCATTTTCTTTTCAGTGATTTTCTGAAATACGTTATACCAAAAGAAACCTCTCGAACGCTACTGAAGGAGAGAGTCAGAAGGTAGCCACAAAATCATAAATACATTCCTACTGTGTCACCTTGGTCGCCCCCAGGATTGAGCTGGACATGGTAGAGACGGGCCGAGGACACAGCTCTGGGCCAAAGGGGAGCTTGCTCACTGACTCCCTCTTTCAGCTGCGAAGCGACAAAAACACAGAAGCAGGGCACCACTCCCCAGCCCTGTGTGCCTGCCTCAGTAGCCTCCCTGTACTGTAGGGACTTTGGACTTTGGGAAGCGGGCTCCTGACTGCTGTCTCCCTTCCCGGTTGGTGTGACAACTCAAAGAGCAAAAGTGACTAACAAGGCTTGGCATGGACTCCATGGTGAGTAACTGTCAGGACTACTCAAAGGGAACTCTATCCACTTGTCTCGCTTTGTTATTTACCGCCAGGTCTGCCTATCACCTACAATGATGCCGCCCCTGGGGAAGCATCCCATGATGAGGGAACCTCCACCCTGGCGTGGGGGTGGACCGGCTACAGTGAGGAGCGCCCCTGGAAAGTTCAGGCAAAGAAGCCCCCGGACAAATGAGCCAGGATCCCTCCAGGAAAGGAAAACACAAGTGACGCCTCGCGGCTGAAGGCAATGTTCACCGCGCTGCGGTTACAGGAGGCGGTACCGGAAAAACGCTTCCGAAGGACCGTGGTGGGGACCGGGGCTGGCAACGCCCGGGGACACATGGGGTCGGCGAAACGGTGGTGAGGGTCACATCCGCCTGCGCTCTCTGACACCGCTCCCCGGCTCCAGCCAAGCCAGGGACACGAGCGGGAGGCGGGGGCTGTTCTCAGGCTGCAGGAAACGGCGACCCGGAGGCCGGAGGCCGGCGGCGCGGGGCCTGGGGCCTGGGGCCTGGGGCGGGGAAGACCGGAGGACGCGGGAGCCGGATTCCTGCACAAGCCGCCAACACGGTGGCTGCTCCCGTCGGGCACATTGGGAAGGGGCGGCCAGGGGGCTGGGACACCGCTTACCGCACGGCACCCGGTTCCTCCGCTCCAGCCGGCACCGACGTGGAATCGTGCGCTCGGCCCCGCCTGTTGCTCACAGCCCGGCCCAGGGCGCTGCGGGCGGCACGGCCGGCGCGGGCGGCGCGGGCGGCGCGGGCGCGGAGCCGCGGGGCGGGTGCAAGGCGGGGGCGGGGCCTCTGCGCCCGGGCCGCCTCCTCGGCCTATAACTGAGCCCCCGGGCTCCTCGCTCCCACACGGCCCCCACCGGACCCGTGAAGCGGCTTCGCCCCTTGCTTTGGACCTCGGGCCTCACTCCTCCTCCAGATGGACCCCAAGTGCTCCTGCCCCACTGGTAAGGGAGCCCTGCCTTTGAGCCTTAGGATGCCCCCTTCCCAGGCACAGGACGAGAAGGGAGGGCTTTGAGTTTGAGCTCAGGAGGACTCCTGTCACGGGTCCAGGGCTTTCTTGGTAGCCAGGCTCCTGAGGGCACGTCAGTCTCCCTTTGCCTCTCCGTTGACACTGAGGGCACGGAGGCTCCAGGCTGTCCTTCTTGAGGTCACCCGGCAGGTCAGGGGATTGCTAGACCGGGACCCAGCGTTTGGAGGCGGTCTCGGACCTGCCACGATTTGATGGGAGGAGGGGACGCTGCCTCTTTAGGGTTCAGGCCATGGGCCCCGGCCCCCGGCCCCCGGCCCCAGTCGGCCTGGGCTGCGTCTGGAGCCCGGGACCTTCCCTGTGGAGTCCCATCCGGAGGGGACTTACTCTCCTTGGACCAGAAGAGAGGAGCTGGGGCTTCTCTATCCGCCCGAGTGGACACGAGCTCCCAGGGCTGGGTCCTGACAGAGGAGGAGGGCTCAGGGAGGCATTGCTGACCGTCTGCTGTGGCTCCTGCATCCCCGTCCCTGCTCACTGCTGGCCTCCTTTCCCTTCCCGGCAGGCGGCTCCTGCGGCTGCGCTGGATCCTGCACCTGCACCTGCAAAGCCTGCAGATGCGCCTCCTGCAAGAAGAGTGAGTGTGCGGGGCCTTCTCTGGGAATGCGGGGTCTGGGCTGAGTGCGAGGAGGGGGCCCAGAGCTCAGCAGGCAGGCAGGAGCAGGACAGTGACCAGACTTCCCGGCACCCCCCTCACCAGGAAGGGATTCACAGTCAGAGCTGGAATCACCTTCGGCATGACCGAGACCCAGGCGCGCACTAGAGAACAGGGAGACTGAGGCCCAGACGGGCCACCGACAAACAACCTCAGACCTGTCACTAGAACTAGTCCTCCTGCCTCCTGAGTCCCGCTTCCGAATCCTCTCAGGGACTGAAGCACTTTAGGGACAGGAACCAGTGGCCGTGCGTGGCTTCTCGGACCTG
Source organism: Pseudorca crassidens (assembly GCF_039906515.1). Taxonomy (NCBI): domain Eukaryota; kingdom Metazoa; phylum Chordata; class Mammalia; order Artiodactyla; family Delphinidae; genus Pseudorca; species Pseudorca crassidens. The sequence goes on along the minus strand of NC_090315.1, from coordinate 33,742,956 downwards.
GTGCAGCCCCTCCCTGTCGAAGCAGCCCAGAGCTTCCCTATCCCGAGCGGGAGCTGCTCTGTGCGGGCTTTGCCTCCACTTTGATCCTGAGGACTTGGCTCACATCACTGGTGGTGCTGGGGGCTGGCTTTCTCCTGTCCCCAGAGGCCCTGCTCACTGTCTCTCCAAGGCGCTGTGCCCTGTCCTGGGCACAGATGGGCCGGGCAACCTGAACCTAGTGTCTGAGAGCAATTACCTCAGGACAGAGGACACCATCGTAAACTCAGGGTCTGGGCCCGAGGGCGGCTGGGGCCAGGCCTGCTGCTGGGAAGGGTGGTTCCGGACAACGCGTGGTCCGACCGCACGCTGCCCTTGCCTCCCCAGGCTGCTGCTCCTGCTGCCCCGTGGGCTGCGCCAAGTGTGCCCAGGGCTGCGCCAAGTGTGCCCAGGGCTGCGTCTGCAAAGGGGCCTCGGACAAGTGCAGCTGCTGTGCCTGATGTCGCGGAGAGCCTGCCCCGGGTGTCCACAGAGCAACCAGGACAAACCTGCATTTTACCGTTTTTCATACGACCGGACCTGACGCTACATTCCTTTTTCTATGAAATCTGTGACTTGTAATAAAAGCTCTTGACTTTATTCTGGCTCTGTCTTCCTTGGTGTGTCTTGGACAAAGAGACTCCGTGCCCATCAGGGCTGGCGTGGGGAACTGGACTGGACGTGCAGAGACCTCGGCTCTGGACCAAAGAGTACCCCCCCACACACACCCCACACCCCCAAAACACACACACTGAGCGTCTTAGCCGCTTAGGTTAATTTGAGCTTCCGTTTCTCAGCTCCAAAGGATACCCTCGCCAGATGACATAGGGCATTGGACACACAGAGGACACACTCCCTCTATTCCCCTTAGGAGGACGGATTGCAGAGAAAGTTGCCCATTTCTCATTTTCCTTCTCTGGGGGCCCCTGCCAAACTCAGCGCTCGGTGATGAGAGCCTAGAAAAGTACCCAGAGGGGATGGAATCCCACACCCCTCTCGTGTGACTTCTGCACGGGGCTTGCGTCTAAAACACCCTGGAAAGACCTCTTTGTATTTTCTGCCACAGTTTTCACCCTGGTCAGGAAAACGGATCGCGAAGAAAACACGTCAAAGGACACGATATGTGACACCCAGTTTTCCCTTCAACACGTAAAACCACCTTCACACGTGGAGGAGCAATTCTGGAAACTGGACGCTCTCATATGCTGCACGTACGTTGAAAGTGTGCCCGAGTCCTGGGAACACTTCACAGATGCCCCACTGTGTGGACCACACACGCCTGGAGCAGCTCTGCCCCCTGCCTCCCCACAGGGAACCTCAGTCTTGGCTTGCCCAGGGCTACGGACAGGACACTCGCCACCCGTGACAGCTCCCTGCAGGGGCTTGGCTCTGAATCTTCGCAAGTACCTCCCTAGGTCAGGCTGACATCTTCCCTTCCCTCAAAAACCAGCCCGTGGCTCCCTGACACCCCGAAAGAAAGTGATTTGGATTTGGTGGGAATTTCCCGGCTGTTTCCCTGAGACCTGGTTTCAGAAGAAGGACTTCACGTGTTCCTCTGCAGAGTGATGGTGGTGCTGCAGTGCGTGGCGGGGGGGGGGGGGGGGTGGTGGCCTGGTGGGGTTTATTAGCAACAAGTGTGTGCTGAGGGAACGGGTAGTCTATTTCAGGTGTTGGGCCCCCTGGCGGTCTGGGGAGGGAACTCCTATTTGATGGGCACTCCGAGAGAAAGAGGAGACACGTGGCTCAGAAGTCAGGACCAAGATGGGCCACAGGTGCCCCGAGTGCACAGGGCATTTCGGGAGCCGGCCCGTGCTGCGTGCGTGGGCGTCGGCGTCAGGCACTCAGGTTCACAGCCACCGTGCCACTTCCTGACCTGGCAAGTCACTGATAAACTCTCTGAGATTTCATTTCCTCCTTTCGATACAAAAGATTAATGTCAATGAGGGGGAATAAGCGAGATAGTGGCCTGGCTCCCAGCTCGGGCTTCCCCCACGGTGTCCCGTACGATCGCTCTCTCCACACTGACATCTGTGCACAGAGAATCCTTGAGCTCCCGACAAGCTCCTGGAGAAAGGCTCCCTGGTTTGCAAGCAAGCTCATGGTGAGGGCAGAGATGGATAGGAACCTTGCTTATCCAGTGCCAGAGGGCGTGGGGATGTCCTCCAACAAGCCCCGTGGAACGAGTCACCGCCACAGCGTTTGGACAGACTCGGTGAACCTGCACGGTCTGGAGTGATGGTGCCAGTTCCAGAGAGGTTAAGCAACTTACCCAAGGGCACACAGCCTATACTCAGAGGACTAAACCTACACTGCAGCTGTCTCACCTCCCGGCCACACGGTGCCGGTTATGACATCACTGGAGGCTGAGTCCGGCCTCTCCTTTTTCAGGGCTGCAGGGTCTTCGGAGACAGTCCAGCTGTGCTCCTGGCTGCAGAGGTGGGAGGCCGAAGCCCAGAGAGGTCACAGAGCTGTGCGGAGGGTTCTGGCTGCCGGCTCAGGGCTCTCCCACTGCTGCCTCTGTGCCAGGTGTTCAGTGTTCTCACCCTTCGTGGGATGACATGGTGTCCGGTTGGGCGCGGGGCTGCAGTCAGCCTGCAGGAGGGCCAGTCCCATCTGTGCCACGTACAGCCATGGGACATAACCTCTCTGTGGCTCCGTCTGCTCTGCTCTAAAGGGAAAATAATAGTGTCTGGCTCTCGGGATTAAAGAACTGAATACATGCCAAGAAGGTCAGAATATACTGGGCACTCAGTGAGCAATCGATCACATCACCCATTCATTTATTTATCTATTGATTTATTTGTTATCATCAGCCTAGGAGACACTGTTCTCCTTCCAGACACGCAAGCAAGGACGGTGTGTTTCGCTCTGTGCTCTGGGCCGTCCCCATCGACCCTGTGAGCGTGGGACCAGTACCCCCGAGAGGGTTATCCTGCCTTCACGCAAAGAGAGCCGTCGACACTACAGATAGAAAGCCGTGAGGAGCACAGTCGGTGTCCTCCTCACAGACACAGAAGGGTCCTGCCACTTCTGCTGTCACCTGCATCAGGATTTCCTTACCAGTTTCTTTTCAGTGATTTTCTGAAATACGTTATACCAAAAGAAACCTCTCGAACGCTACTGAAGGAGAGAGTCAGAAGGTAGCCACAAAATCATAAATACATTCCTACTGTGTCACCTTGGTCGCCCCCAGGATTGAGCTGGACATGGTAGAGACGGGCCGAGGACACAGCTCTGGGCCAAAGGGGAGCTTGCTCACTGACTCCCTCTTTCAGCTGCGAAGCGACAAAAACACAGAAGCAGGGCACCACTCCCCAGCCCTGTGTGCCTGCCTCAGTAGCCTCCCTGTACTGTAGGGACTTTGGACTTTGGGAAGCGGGCTCCTGACTGCTGTCTCCCTTCCCGGTTGGTGTGACAACTCAAAGAGCAAAAGTGACTAACAAGGCTTGGCATGGACTCCATGGTGAGTAACTGTCAGGACTACTCCAAGGGAACTCTATCCACTTGTCTCGCTTTGTTATTTACCGCCAGGTCTGCCTATCACCTACAATGATGCCGCCCCTGGGGAAGCATCCCATGATGAGGGAACCTCCACCCTGGCGTGGGGGTGGACCGGCTACAGTGAGGAGCGCCCCTGGAAAGTTCAGGCAAAGAAGCCCCCGGACAAATGAGCCAGGATCCCTCCAGGAAAGGAAAACACAAGTGACGCCTCGCGGCTGAAGGCAATGTTCACCGCGCTGCGGTTACAGGAGGCGGTACCGGAAAAACGCTTCCGAAGGACCGTGGTGGGGACCGGGGCTGGCAACGCCCGGGGACACATGGGGTCGGCGAAACGGTGGTGAGGGTCACATCCGCCTGCGCTCTCTGACACCGCTCCCCGGCTCCAGCCAAGCCAGGGACACGAGCGGGAGGCGGGGGCTGTTCTCAGGCTGCAGGAAACGGCGACCCGGAGGCCGGAGGCCGGCGGCGCGGGGCCTGGGGCGGGGAAGACCGGAGGACGCGGGAGCCGGATTCCTGCACAAGCCGCCAACACGGTGGCTGCTCCCGTCGGGCACATTGGGAAGGGGCGGCCAGGGGGCTGGGACACCGCTTACCGCACGGCACCCGGTTCCTCCGCTCCAGCCGGCACCGACGTGGAATCGTGCGCTCGGCCCCGCCTGTTGCTCACAGCCCGGCCCAGGGCGCTGCGGGCGGCACGGGCGGCGCGGGCGGCGCGGGCGCGGAGCCGCGGGGCGGGTGCAAGGCGGGGGCGGGGCCTCTGCGCCCGGGCCGCCTCCTCGGCCTATAACTGAGCCCCCGGGCTCCTCGCTCCCACACGGCCCCCACCGGACCCGTGAAGCGGCTTCGCCCCTTGCTTTGGACCTCGGGCCTCACTCCTCCTCCAGATGGACCCCAAGTGCTCCTGCCCCACTGGTAAGGGAGCCCTGCCTTTGAGCCTTAGGATGCCCCCTTCCCAGGCACAGGACGAGAAGGGAGGGCTTTGAGTTTGAGCTCAGGAGGACTCCTGTCACGGGTCCAGGGCTTTCTTGGTAGCCAGGCTCCTGAGGGCACGTCAGTCTCCCTTTGCCTCTCCGTTGACACTGAGGGCACGGAGGCTCCAGGCTGTCCTTCTTGAGGTCACCCGGCAGGTCAGGGGATTGCTAGACCGGGACCCAGCGTTTGGAGGCGGTCTCGGACCTGCCACGATTTGATGGGAGGAGGGGACGCTGCCTCTTTAGGGTTCAGGCCATGGGCCCCGGCCCCCGGCCCCCGGCCCCAGTCGGCCTGGGCTGCGTCTGGAGCCCGGGACCTTCCCTGTGGAGTCCCATCCGGAGGGGACTTACTCTCCTTGGACCAGAAGAGAGGAGCTGGGGCTTCTCTATCCGCCCGAGTGGACACGAGCTCCCAGGGCTGGGTCCTGACAGAGGAGGAGGGCTCAGGGAGGCATTGCTGACCGTCTGCTGTGGCTCCTGCATCCCCGTCCCTGCTCACTGCTGGCCTCCTTTCCCTTCCCGGCAGGCGGCTCCTGCGGCTGCGCTGGATCCTGCACCTGCACCTGCAAAGCCTGCAGATGCGCCTCCTGCAAGAAGAGTGAGTGTGCGGGGCCTTCTCTGGGAATGCGGGGTCTGGGCTGAGTGCGAGGAGGGGGCCCAGAGCTCAGCAGGCAGGCAGGAGCAGGACAGTGACCAGACTTCCCGGCACCCCCCTCACCAGGAAGGGATTCACAGTCAGAGCTGGAATCACCTTCGGCATGACCGAGACCCAGGCGCGCACTAGAGAACAGGGAGACTGAGGCCCAGACGGGCCACCGACAAACAACCTCAGACCTGTCACTAGAACTAGTCCTCCTGCCTCCTGAGTCCCGCTTCCGAATCCTCTCAGGGACTGAAGCACTTTAGGGACAGGAACCAGTGGCCGTGCGTGGCTTCTCGGACCTGGTGCAGCCCCTCCCTGTCGAAGCAGCCCAGAGCTTCCCTATCCCGAGCGGGAGCTGCTCTGTGCGGGCTTTGCCTCCACTTTGATCCTGAGGACTTGGCTCACATCACTGGTGGTGCTGGGGGCTGGCTTTCTCCTGTCCCCAGAGGCCCTGCTCACTGTCTCTCCAAGGCGCTGTGCCCTGTCCTGGGCACAGATGGGCCGGGCAACCTGAACCTAGTGTCTGAGAGCAATTACCTCAGGACAGAGGACACCATCGTAAACTCAGGGTCTGGGCCCGAGGGCGGCTGGGGCCAGGCCTGCTGCTGGGAAGGGTGGTTCCGGACAACGCGTGGTCCGACCGCACGCTGCCCTTGCCTCCCCAGGCTGCTGCTCCTGCTGCCCCGTGGGCTGCGCCAAGTGTGCCCAGGGCTGCGCCAAGTGTGCCCAGGGCTGCGTCTGCAAAGGGGCCTCGGACAAGTGCAGCTGCTGTGCCTGATGTCGCGGAGAGCCTGCCCCGGGTGTCCACAGAGCAACCAGGACAAACCTGCATTTTACCGTTTTTCATACGACCGGACCTGACGCTACATTCCTTTTTCTATGAAATCTGTGACTTGTAATAAAAGCTCTTGACTTTATTCTGGCTCTGTCTTCCTTGGTGTGTCTTGGACAAAGAGACTCCGTGCCCATCAGGGCTGGCGTGGGGAACTGGACTGGACGTGCAGAGACCTCGGCTCTGGACCAAAGAGTACCCCCCCACACACACCCCACACCCCCAAAACACACACACTGAGCGTCTTAGCCGCTTAGGTTAATTTGAGCTTCCGTTTCTCAGCTCCAAAGGATACCCTCGCCAGATGACATAGGGCATTGGACACACAGAGGACACACTCCCTCTATTCCCCTTAGGAGGACGGATTGCAGAGAAAGTTGCCCATTTCTCATTTTCCTTCTCTGGGGGCCCCTGCCAAACTCAGCGCTCGGTGATGAGAGCCTAGAAAAGTACCCAGAGGGGATGGAATCCCACACCCCTCTCGTGTGACTTCTGCACGGGGCTTGCGTCTAAAACACCCTGGAAAGACCTCTTTGTATTTTCTGCCACAGTTTTCACCCTGGTCAGGAAAACGGATCGCGAAGAAAACACGTCAAAGGACACGATATGTGACACCCAGTTTTCCCTTCAACACGTAAAACCACCTTCACACGTGGAGGAGCAATTCTGGAAACTGGACGCTCTCATATGCTGCACGTACGTTGAAAGTGTGCCCGAGTCCTGGGAACACTTCACAGATGCCCCACTGTGTGGACCACACACGCCTGGAGCAGCTCTGCCCCCTGCCTCCCCACAGGGAACCTCAGTCTTGGCTTGCCCAGGGCTACGGACAGGACACTCGCCACCCGTGACAGCTCCCTGCAGGGGCTTGGCTCTGAATCTTCGCAAGTACCTCCCTAGGTCAGGCTGACATCTTCCCTTCCCTCAAAAACCAGCCCGTGGCTCCCTGACACCCCGAAAGAAAGTGATTTGGATTTGGTGGGAATTTCCCGGCTGTTTCCCTGAGACCTGGTTTCAGAAGAAGGACTTCACGTGTTCCTCTGCAGAGTGATGGTGGTGCTGCAGTGCGTGGCGGGGGGGGGGGGGGGGGGGGGTGGTGGCCTGGTGGGGTTTATTAGCAACAAGTGTGTGCTGAGGGAACGGGTAGTCTATTTCAGGTGTTGGGCCCCCTGGCGGTCTGGGGAGGGAACTCCTATTTGATGGGCACTCCGAGAGAAAGAGGAGACACGTGGCTCAGAAGTCAGGACCAAGATGGGCCACAGGTGCCCCGAGTGCACAGGGCATTTCGGGAGCCGGCCCGTGCTGCGTGCGTGGGCGTCGGCGTCAGGCACTCAGGTTCACAGCCACCGTGCCACTTCCTGACCTGGCAAGTCACTGATAAACTCTCTGAGATTTCATTTCCTCCTTTCGATACAAAAGATTAATGTCAATGAGGGGGAATAAGCGAGATAGTGGCCTGGCTCCCAGCTCGGGCTTCCCCCACGGTGTCCCGTACGATCGCTCTCTCCACACTGACATCTGTGCACAGAGAATCCTTGAGCTCCCGACAAGCTCCTGGAGAAAGGCTCCCTGGTTTGCAAGCAAGCTCATGGTGAGGGCAGAGATGGATAGGAACCTTGCTTATCCAGTGCCAGAGGGCGTGGGGATGTCCTCCAACAAGCCCCGTGGAACGAGTCACCGCCACAGCGTTTGGACAGACTCGGTGAACCTGCACGGTCTGGAGTGATGGTGCCAGTTCCAGAGAGGTTAAGCAACTTACCCAAGGGCACACAGCCTATACTCAGAGGACTAAACCTACACTGCAGCTGTCTCACCTCCCGGCCACACGGTGCCGGTTATGACATCACTGGAGGCTGAGTCCGGCCTCTCCTTTTTCAGGGCTGCAGGGTCTTCGGAGACAGTCCAGCTGTGCTCCTGGCTGCAGAGGTGGGAGGCCGAAGCCCAGAGAGGTCACAGAGCTGTGCGGAGGGTTCTGGCTGCCGGCTCAGGGCTCTCCCACTGCTGCCTCTGTGCCAGGTGTTCAGTGTTCTCACCCTTCGTGGGATGACATGGTGTCCGGTTGGGCGCGGGGCTGCAGTCAGCCTGCAGGAGGGCCAGTCCCATCTGTGCCACGTACAGCCATGGGACATAACCTCTCTGTGGCTCCGTCTGCTCTGCTCTAAAGGGAAAATAATAGTGTCTGGCTCTCGGGATTAAAGAACTGAATACATGCCAAGAAGGTCAGAATATACTGGGCACTCAGTGAGCAATCGATCACATCACCCATTCATTTATTTATCTATTGATTTATTTGTTATCATCAGCCTAGGAGACACTGTTCTCCTTCCAGACACGCAAGCAAGGACGGTGTGTTTCGCTCTGTGCTCTGGGCCGTCCCCATCGACCCTGTGAGCGTGGGACCAGTACCCCCGAGAGGGTTATCCTGCCTTCACGCAAAGAGAGCCGTCGACACTACAGATAGAAAGCCGTGAGGAGCACAGTCGGTGTCCTCCTCACAGACACAGAAGGGTCCTGCCACTTCTGCTGTCACCTGCATCAGGATTTCTTTACCATTTTCTTTTCAGTGATTTTCTGAAATACGTTATACCAAAAGAAACCTCTCGAACGCTACTGAAGGAGAGAGTCAGAAGGTAGCCACAAAATCATAAATACATTCCTACTGTGTCACCTTGGTCGCCCCCAGGATTGAGCTGGACATGGTAGAGACGGGCCGAGGACACAGCTCTGGGCCAAAGGGGAGCTTGCTCACTGACTCCCTCTTTCAGCTGCGAAGCGACAAAAACACAGAAGCAGGGCACCACTCCCCAGCCCTGTGTGCCTGCCTCAGTAGCCTCCCTGTACTGTAGGGACTTTGGACTTTGGGAAGCGGGCTCCTGACTGCTGTCTCCCTTCCCGGTTGGTGTGACAACTCAAAGAGCAAAAGTGACTAACAAGGCTTGGCATGGACTCCATGGTGAGTAACTGTCAGGACTACTCAAAGGGAACTCTATCCACTTGTCTCGCTTTGTTATTTACCGCCAGGTCTGCCTATCACCTACAATGATGCCGCCCCTGGGGAAGCATCCCATGATGAGGGAACCTCCACCCTGGCGTGGGGGTGGACCGGCTACAGTGAGGAGCGCCCCTGGAAAGTTCAGGCAAAGAAGCCCCCGGACAAATGAGCCAGGATCCCTCCAGGAAAGGAAAACACAAGTGACGCCTCGCGGCTGAAGGCAATGTTCACCGCGCTGCGGTTACAGGAGGCGGTACCGGAAAAACGCTTCCGAAGGACCGTGGTGGGGACCGGGGCTGGCAACGCCCGGGGACACATGGGGTCGGCGAAACGGTGGTGAGGGTCACATCCGCCTGCGCTCTCTGACACCGCTCCCCGGCTCCAGCCAAGCCAGGGACACGAGCGGGAGGCGGGGGCTGTTCTCAGGCTGCAGGAAACGGCGACCCGGAGGCCGGAGGCCGGCGGCGCGGGGCCTGGGGCCTGGGGCCTGGGGCGGGGAAGACCGGAGGACGCGGGAGCCGGATTCCTGCACAAGCCGCCAACACGGTGGCTGCTCCCGTCGGGCACATTGGGAAGGGGCGGCCAGGGGGCTGGGACACCGCTTACCGCACGGCACCCGGTTCCTCCGCTCCAGCCGGCACCGACGTGGAATCGTGCGCTCGGCCCCGCCTGTTGCTCACAGCCCGGCCCAGGGCGCTGCGGGCGGCACGGGCGGCGCGGGCGGCGCGGGCGCGGAGCCGCGGGGCGGGTGCAAGGCGGGGGCGGGGCCTCTGCGCCCGGGCCGCCTCCTCGGCCTATAACTGAGCCCCCGGGCTCCTCGCTCCCACACGGCCCCCACCGGACCCGTGAAGCGGCTTCGCCCCTTGCTTTGGACCTCGGGCCTCACTCCTCCTCCAGATGGACCCCAAGTGCTCCTGCCCCACTGGTAAGGGAGCCCTGCCTTTGAGCCTTAGGATGCCCCCTTCCCAGGCACAGGACGAGAAGGGAGGGCTTTGAGTTTGAGCTCAGGAGGACTCCTGTCACGGGTCCAGGGCTTTCTTGGTAGCCAGGCTCCTGAGGGCACGTCAGTCTCCCTTTGCCTCTCCGTTGACACTGAGGGCACGGAGGCTCCAGGCTGTCCTTCTTGAGGTCACCCGGCAGGTCAGGGGATTGCTAGACCGGGACCCAGCGTTTGGAGGCGGTCTCGGACCTGCCACGATTTGATGGGAGGAGGGGACGCTGCCTCTTTAGGGTTCAGGCCATGGGCCCCGGCCCCCGGCCCCCGGCCCCAGTCGGCCTGGGCTGCGTCTGGAGCCCGGGACCTTCCCTGTGGAGTCCCATCCGGAGGGGACTTACTCTCCTTGGACCAGAAGAGAGGAGCTGGGGCTTCTCTATCCGCCCGAGTGGACACGAGCTCCCAGGGCTGGGTCCTGACAGAGGAGGAGGGCTCAGGGAGGCATTGCTGACCGTCTGCTGTGGCTCCTGCATCCCCGTCCCTGCTCACTGCTGGCCTCCTTTCCCTTCCCGGCAGGCGGCTCCTGCGGCTGCGCTGGATCCTGCACCTGCACCTGCAAAGCCTGCAGATGCGCCTCCTGCAAGAAGAGTGAGTGTGCGGGGCCTTCTCTGGGAATGCGGGGTCTGGGCTGAGTGCGAGGAGGGGGCCCAGAGCTCAGCAGGCAGGCAGGAGCAGGACAGTGACCAGACTTCCCGGCACCCCCCTCACCAGGAAGGGATTCACAGTCAGAGCTGGAATCACCTTCGGCATGACCGAGACCCAGGCGCGCACTAGAGAACAGGGAGACTGAGGCCCAGACGGGCCACCGACAAACAACCTCAGACCTGTCACTAGAACTAGTCCTCCTGCCTCCTGAGTCCCGCTTCCGAATCCTCTCAGGGACTGAAGCACTTTAGGGACAGGAACCAGTGGCCGTGCGTGGCTTCTCGGACCTGGTGCAGCCCCTCCCTGTCGAAGCAGCCCAGAGCTTCCCTATCCCGAGCGGGAGCTGCTCTGTGCGGGCTTTGCCTCCACTTTGATCCTGAGGACTTGGCTCACATCACTGGTGGTGCTGGGGGCTGGCTTTCTCCTGTCCCCAGAGGCCCTGCTCACTGTCTCTCCAAGGCGCTGTGCCCTGTCCTGGGCACAGATGGGCCGGGCAACCTGAACCTAGTGTCTGAGAGCAATTACCTCAGGACAGAGGACACCATCGTAAACTCAGGGTCTGGGCCCGAGGGCGGCTGGGGCCAGGCCTGCTGCTGGGAAGGGTGGTTCCGGACAACGCGTGGTCCGACCGCACGCTGCCCTTGCCTCCCCAGGCTGCTGCTCCTGCTGCCCCGTGGGCTGCGCCAAGTGTGCCCAGGGCTGCGCCAAGTGTGCCCAGGGCTGCGTCTGCAAAGGGGCCTCGGACAAGTGCAGCTGCTGTGCCTGATGTCGCGGAGAGCCTGCCCCGGGTGTCCACAGAGCAACCAGGACAAACCTGCATTTTACCGTTTTTCATACGACCGGACCTGACGCTACATTCCTTTTTCTATGAAATCTGTGACTTGTAATAAAAGCTCTTGACTTTATTCTGGCTCTGTCTTCCTTGGTGTGTCTTGGACAAAGAGACTCCGTGCCCATCAGGGCTGGCGTGGGGAACTGGACTGGACGTGCAGAGACCTCGGCTCTGGACCAAAGAGTACCCCCCCACACACACCCCACACCCCCAAAACACACACACTGAGCGTCTTAGCCGCTTAGGTTAATTTGAGCTTCCGTTTCTCAGCTCCAAAGGATACCCTCGCCAGATGACATAGGGCATTGGACACACAGAGGACACACTCCCTCTATTCCCCTTAGGAGGACGGATTGCAGAGAAAGTTGCCCATTTCTCATTTTCCTTCTCTGGGGGCCCCTGCCAAACTCAGCGCTCGGTGATGAGAGCCTAGAAAAGTACCCAGAGGGGATGGAATCCCACACCCCTCTCGTGTGACTTCTGCACGGGGCTTGCGTCTAAAACACCCTGGAAAGACCTCTTTGTATTTTCTGCCACAGTTTTCACCCTGGTCAGGAAAACGGATCGCGAAGAAAACACGTCAAAGGACACGATATGTGACACCCAGTTTTCCCTTCAACACGTAAAACCACCTTCACACGTGGAGGAGCAATTCTGGAAACTGGACGCTCTCATATGCTGCACGTACGTTGAAAGTGTGCCCGAGTCCTGGGAACACTTCACAGATGCCCCACTGTGTGGACCACACACGCCTGGAGCAGCTCTGCCCCCTGCCTCCCCACAGGGAACCTCAGTCTTGGCTTGCCCAGGGCTACGGACAGGACACTCGCCACCCGTGACAGCTCCCTGCAGGGGCTTGGCTCTGAATCTTCGCAAGTACCTCCCTAGGTCAGGCTGACATCTTCCCTTCCCTCAAAAACCAGCCCGTGGCTCCCTGACACCCCGAAAGAAAGTGATTTGGATTTGGTGGGAATTTCCCGGCTGTTTCCCTGAGACCTGGTTTCAGAAGAAGGACTTCACGTGTTCCTCTGCAGAGTGATGGTGGTGCTGCAGTGCGTGGCGGGGGGGGGGGGGGGGGGGTGGTGGCCTGGTGGGGTTTATTAGCAACAAGTGTGTGCTGAGGGAACGGGTAGTCTATTTCAGGTGTTGGGCCCCCTGGCGGTCTGGGGAGGGAACTCCTATTTGATGGGCACTCCGAGAGAAAGAGGAGACACGTGGCTCAGAAGTCAGGACCAAGATGGGCCACAGGTGCCCCGAGTGCACAGGGCATTTCGGGAGCCGGCCCGTGCTGCGTGCGTGGGCGTCGGCGTCAGGCACTCAGGTTCACAGCCACCGTGCCACTTCCTGACCTGGCAAGTCACTGATAAACTCTCTGAGATTTCATTTCCTCCTTTCGATACAAAAGATTAATGTCAATGAGGGGGAATAAGCGAGATAGTGGCCTGGCTCCCAGCTCGGGCTTCCCCCACGGTGTCCCGTACGATCGCTCTCTCCACACTGACATCTGTGCACAGAGAATCCTTGAGCTCCCGACAAGCTCCTGGAGAAAGGCTCCCTGGTTTGCAAGCAAGCTCATGGTGAGGGCAGAGATGGATAGGAACCTTGCTTATCCAGTGCCAGAGGGCGTGGGGATGTCCTCCAACAAGCCCCGTGGAACGAGTCACCGCCACAGCGTTTGGACAGACTCGGTGAACCTGCACGGTCTGGAGTGATGGTGCCAGTTCCAGAGAGGTTAAGCAACTTACCCAAGGGCACACAGCCTATACTCAGAGGACTAAACCTACACTGCAGCTGTCTCACCTCCCGGCCACACGGTGCCGGTTATGACATCACTGGAGGCTGAGTCCGGCCTCTCCTTTTTCAGGGCTGCAGGGTCTTCGGAGACAGTCCAGCTGTGCTCCTGGCTGCAGAGGTGGGAGGCCGAAGCCCAGAGAGGTCACAGAGCTGTGCGGAGGGTTCTGGCTGCCGGCTCAGGGCTCTCCCACTGCTGCCTCTGTGCCAGGTGTTCAGTGTTCTCACCCTTCGTGGGATGACATGGTGTCCGGTTGGGCGCGGGGCTGCAGTCAGCCTGCAGGAGGGCCAGTCCCATCTGTGCCACGTACAGCCATGGGACATAACCTCTCTGTGGCTCCGTCTGCTCTGCTCTAAAGGGAAAATAATAGTGTCTGGCTCTCGGGATTAAAGAACTGAATACATGCCAAGAAGGTCAGAATATACTGGGCACTCAGTGAGCAATCGATCACATCACCCATTCATTTATTTATCTATTGATTTATTTGTTATCATCAGCCTAGGAGACACTGTTCTCCTTCCAGACACGCAAGCAAGGACGGTGTGTTTCGCTCTGTGCTCTGGGCCGTCCCCATCGACCCTGTGAGCGTGGGACCAGTACCCCCGAGAGGGTTATCCTGCCTTCACGCAAAGAGAGCCGTCGACACTACAGATAGAAAGCCGTGAGGAGCACAGTCGGTGTCCTCCTCACAGACACAGAAGGGTCCTGCCACTTCTGCTGTCACCTGCATCAGGATTTCCTTACCATTTTCTTTTCAGTGATTTTCTGAAATACGTTATACCAAAAGAAACCTCTCGAACGCTACTGAAGGAGAGAGTCAGAAGGTAGCCACAAAATCATAAATACATTCCTACTGTGTCACCTTGGTCGCCCCCAGGATTGAGCTGGACATGGTAGAGACGGGCCGAGGACACAGCTCTGGGCCAAAGGGGAGCTTGCTCACTGACTCCCTCTTTCAGCTGCGAAGCGACAAAAACACAGAAGCAGGGCACCACTCCCCAGCCCTGTGTGCCTGCCTCAGTAGCCTCCCTGTACTGTAGGGACTTTGGACTTTGGGAAGCGGGCTCCTGACTGCTGTCTCCCTTCCCGGTTGGTGTGACAACTCAAAGAGCAAAAGTGACTAACAAGGCTTGGCATGGACTCCATGGTGAGTAACTGTCAGGACTACTCAAAGGGAACTCTATCCACTTGTCTCGCTTTGTTATTTACCGCCAGGTCTGCCTATCACCTACAATGATGCCGCCCCTGGGGAAGCATCCCATGATGAGGGAACCTCCACCCTGGCGTGGGGGTGGACCGGCTACAGTGAGGAGCGCCCCTGGAAAGTTCAGGCAAAGAAGCCCCCGGACAAATGAGCCAGGATCCCTCCAGGAAAGGAAAACACAAGTGACGCCTCGCGGCTGAAGGCAATGTTCACCGCGCTGCGGTTACAGGAGGCGGTACCGGAAAAACGCTTCCGAAGGACCGTGGTGGGGACCGGGGCTGGCAACGCCCGGGGACACATGGGGTCGGCGAAACGGTGGTGAGGGTCACATCCGCCTGCGCTCTCTGACACCGCTCCCCGGCTCCAGCCAAGCCAGGGACACGAGCGGGAGGCGGGGGCTGTTCTCAGGCTGCAGGAAACGGCGACCCGGAGGCCGGAGGCCGGCGGCGCGGGGCCTGGGGCCTGGGGCCTGGGGCGGGGAAGACCGGAGGACGCGGGAGCCGGATTCCTGCACAAGCCGCCAACACGGTGGCTGCTCCCGTCGGGCACATTGGGAAGGGGCGGCCAGGGGGCTGGGACACCGCTTACCGCACGGCACCCGGTTCCTCCGCTCCAGCCGGCACCGACGTGGAATCGTGCGCTCGGCCCCGCCTGTTGCTCACAGCCCGGCCCAGGGCGCTGCGGGCGGCACGGGCGGCGCGGGCGGCGCGGGCGCGGAGCCGCGGGGCGGGTGCAAGGCGGGGGCGGGGCCTCTGCGCCCGGGCCGCCTCCTCGGCCTATAACTGAGCCCCCGGGCTCCTCGCTCCCACACGGCCCCCACCGGACCCGTGAAGCGGCTTCGCCCCTTGCTTTGGACCTCGGGCCTCACTCCTCCTCCAGATGGACCCCAAGTGCTCCTGCCCCACTGGTAAGGGAGCCCTGCCTTTGAGCCTTAGGATGCCCCCTTCCCAGGCACAGGACGAGAAGGGAGGGCTTTGAGTTTGAGCTCAGGAGGACTCCTGTCACGGGTCCAGGGCTTTCTTGGTAGCCAGGCTCCTGAGGGCACGTCAGTCTCCCTTTGCCTCTCCGTTGACACTGAGGGCACGGAGGCTCCAGGCTGTCCTTCTTGAGGTCACCCGGCAGGTCAGGGGATTGCTAGACCGGGACCCAGCGTTTGGAGGCGGTCTCGGACCTGCCACGATTTGATGGGAGGAGGGGACGCTGCCTCTTTAGGGTTCAGGCCATGGGCCCCGGCCCCCGGCCCCCGGCCCCAGTCGGCCTGGGCTGCGTCTGGAGCCCGGGACCTTCCCTGTGGAGTCCCATCCGGAGGGGACTTACTCTCCTTGGACCAGAAGAGAGGAGCTGGGGCTTCTCTATCCGCCCGAGTGGACACGAGCTCCCAGGGCTGGGTCCTGACAGAGGAGGAGGGCTCAGGGAGGCATTGCTGACCGTCTGCTGTGGCTCCTGCATCCCCGTCCCTGCTCACTGCTGGCCTCCTTTCCCTTCCCGGCAGGCGGCTCCTGCGGCTGCGCTGGATCCTGCACCTGCACCTGCAAAGCCTGCAGATGCGCCTCCTGCAAGAAGAGTGAGTGTGCGGGGCCTTCTCTGGGAATGCGGGGTCTGGGCTGAGTGCGAGGAGGGGGCCCAGAGCTCAGCAGGCAGGCAGGAGCAGGACAGTGACCAGACT
The DNA here is from genome assembly GCF_039906515.1 of Pseudorca crassidens. Taxonomy (NCBI): domain Eukaryota; kingdom Metazoa; phylum Chordata; class Mammalia; order Artiodactyla; family Delphinidae; genus Pseudorca; species Pseudorca crassidens. The sequence goes on along the minus strand of NC_090315.1, from coordinate 33,726,869 downwards.
TCCCGGCACCCCCCTCACCAGGAAGGGATTCACAGTCAGAGCTGGAATCACCTTCGGCATGACCGAGACCCAGGCGCGCACTAGAGAACAGGGAGACTGAGGCCCAGACGGGCCACCGACAAACAACCTCAGACCTGTCACTAGAACTAGTCCTCCTGCCTCCTGAGTCCCGCTTCCGAATCCTCTCAGGGACTGAAGCACTTTAGGGACAGGAACCAGTGGCCGTGCGTGGCTTCTCGGACCTGGTGCAGCCCCTCCCTGTCGAAGCAGCCCAGAGCTTCCCTATCCCGAGCGGGAGCTGCTCTGTGCGGGCTTTGCCTCCACTTTGATCCTGAGGACTTGGCTCACATCACTGGTGGTGCTGGGGGCTGGCTTTCTCCTGTCCCCAGAGGCCCTGCTCACTGTCTCTCCAAGGCGCTGTGCCCTGTCCTGGGCACAGATGGGCCGGGCAACCTGAACCTAGTGTCTGAGAGCAATTACCTCAGGACAGAGGACACCATCGTAAACTCAGGGTCTGGGCCCGAGGGCGGCTGGGGCCAGGCCTGCTGCTGGGAAGGGTGGTTCCGGACAACGCGTGGTCCGACCGCACGCTGCCCTTGCCTCCCCAGGCTGCTGCTCCTGCTGCCCCGTGGGCTGCGCCAAGTGTGCCCAGGGCTGCGCCAAGTGTGCCCAGGGCTGCGTCTGCAAAGGGGCCTCGGACAAGTGCAGCTGCTGTGCCTGATGTCGCGGAGAGCCTGCCCCGGGTGTCCACAGAGCAACCAGGACAAACCTGCATTTTACCGTTTTTCATACGACCGGACCTGACGCTACATTCCTTTTTCTATGAAATCTGTGACTTGTAATAAAAGCTCTTGACTTTATTCTGGCTCTGTCTTCCTTGGTGTGTCTTGGACAAAGAGACTCCGTGCCCATCAGGGCTGGCGTGGGGAACTGGACTGGACGTGCAGAGACCTCGGCTCTGGACCAAAGAGTACCCCCCCACACACACCCCACACCCCCAAAACACACACACTGAGCGTCTTAGCCGCTTAGGTTAATTTGAGCTTCCGTTTCTCAGCTCCAAAGGATACCCTCGCCAGATGACATAGGGCATTGGACACACAGAGGACACACTCCCTCTATTCCCCTTAGGAGGACGGATTGCAGAGAAAGTTGCCCATTTCTCATTTTCCTTCTCTGGGGGCCCCTGCCAAACTCAGCGCTCGGTGATGAGAGCCTAGAAAAGTACCCAGAGGGGATGGAATCCCACACCCCTCTCGTGTGACTTCTGCACGGGGCTTGCGTCTAAAACACCCTGGAAAGACCTCTTTGTATTTTCTGCCACAGTTTTCACCCTGGTCAGGAAAACGGATCGCGAAGAAAACACGTCAAAGGACACGATATGTGACACCCAGTTTTCCCTTCAACACGTAAAACCACCTTCACACGTGGAGGAGCAATTCTGGAAACTGGACGCTCTCATATGCTGCACGTACGTTGAAAGTGTGCCCGAGTCCTGGGAACACTTCACAGATGCCCCACTGTGTGGACCACACACGCCTGGAGCAGCTCTGCCCCCTGCCTCCCCACAGGGAACCTCAGTCTTGGCTTGCCCAGGGCTACGGACAGGACACTCGCCACCCGTGACAGCTCCCTGCAGGGGCTTGGCTCTGAATCTTCGCAAGTACCTCCCTAGGTCAGGCTGACATCTTCCCTTCCCTCAAAAACCAGCCCGTGGCTCCCTGACACCCCGAAAGAAAGTGATTTGGATTTGGTGGGAATTTCCCGGCTGTTTCCCTGAGACCTGGTTTCAGAAGAAGGACTTCACGTGTTCCTCTGCAGAGTGATGGTGGTGCTGCAGTGCGTGGCGGGGGGGGGGGGGGGGTGGTGGCCTGGTGGGGTTTATTAGCAACAAGTGTGTGCTGAGGGAACGGGTAGTCTATTTCAGGTGTTGGGCCCCCTGGCGGTCTGGGGAGGGAACTCCTATTTGATGGGCACTCCGAGAGAAAGAGGAGACACGTGGCTCAGAAGTCAGGACCAAGATGGGCCACAGGTGCCCCGAGTGCACAGGGCATTTCGGGAGCCGGCCCGTGCTGCGTGCGTGGGCGTCGGCGTCAGGCACTCAGGTTCACAGCCACCGTGCCACTTCCTGACCTGGCAAGTCACTGATAAACTCTCTGAGATTTCATTTCCTCCTTTCGATACAAAAGATTAATGTCAATGAGGGGGAATAAGCGAGATAGTGGCCTGGCTCCCAGCTCGGGCTTCCCCCACGGTGTCCCGTACGATCGCTCTCTCCACACTGACATCTGTGCACAGAGAATCCTTGAGCTCCCGACAAGCTCCTGGAGAAAGGCTCCCTGGTTTGCAAGCAAGCTCATGGTGAGGGCAGAGATGGATAGGAACCTTGCTTATCCAGTGCCAGAGGGCGTGGGGATGTCCTCCAACAAGCCCCGTGGAACGAGTCACCGCCACAGCGTTTGGACAGACTCGGTGAACCTGCACGGTCTGGAGTGATGGTGCCAGTTCCAGAGAGGTTAAGCAACCTACCCAAGGGCACACAGCCTATACTCAGAGGACTAAACCTACACTGCAGCTGTCTCACCTCCCGGCCACACGGTGCCGGTTATGACATCACTGGAGGCTGAGTCCGGCCTCTCCTTTTTCAGGGCTGCAGGGTCTTCGGAGACAGTCCAGCTGTGCTCCTGGCTGCAGAGGTGGGAGGCCGAAGCCCAGAGAGGTCACAGAGCTGTGCGGAGGGTTCTGGCTGCCGGCTCAGGGCTCTCCCACTGCTGCCTCTGTGCCAGGTGTTCAGTGTTCTCACCCTTCGTGGGATGACATGGTGTCCGGTTGGGCGCGGGGCTGCAGTCAGCCTGCAGGAGGGCCAGTCCCATCTGTGCCACGTACAGCCATGGGACATAACCTCTCTGTGGCTCCGTCTGCTCTGCTCTAAAGGGAAAATAATAGTGTCTGGCTCTCGGGATTAAAGAACTGAATACATGCCAAGAAGGTCAGAATATACTGGGCACTCAGTGAGCAATCGATCACATCACCCATTCATTTATTTATCTATTGATTTATTTGTTATCATCAGCCTAGGAGACACTGTTCTCCTTCCAGACACGCAAGCAAGGACGGTGTGTTTCGCTCTGTGCTCTGGGCCGTCCCCATCGACCCTGTGAGCGTGGGACCAGTACCCCCGAGAGGGTTATCCTGCCTTCACGCAAAGAGAGCCGTCGACACTACAGATAGAAAGCCGTGAGGAGCACAGTCGGTGTCCTCCTCACAGACACAGAAGGGTCCTGCCACTTCTGCTGTCACCTGCATCAGGATTTCCTTACCAGTTTCTTTTCAGTGATTTTCTGAAATACGTTATACCAAAAGAAACCTCTCGAACGCTACTGAAGGAGAGAGTCAGAAGGTAGCCACAAAATCATAAATACATTCCTACTGTGTCACCTTGGTCGCCCCCAGGATTGAGCTGGACATGGTAGAGACGGGCCGAGGACACAGCTCTGGGCCAAAGGGGAGCTTGCTCACTGACTCCCTCTTTCAGCTGCGAAGCGACAAAAACACAGAAGCAGGGCACCACTCCCCAGCCCTGTGTGCCTGCCTCAGTAGCCTCCCTGTACTGTAGGGACTTTGGACTTTGGGAAGCGGGCTCCTGACTGCTGTCTCCCTTCCCGGTTGGTGTGACAACTCAAAGAGCAAAAGTGACTAACAAGGCTTGGCATGGACTCCATGGTGAGTAACTGTCAGGACTACTCAAAGGGAACTCTATCCACTTGTCTCGCTTTGTTATTTACCGCCAGGTCTGCCTATCACCTACAATGATGCCGCCCCTGGGGAAGCATCCCATGATGAGGGAACCTCCACCCTGGCGTGGGGGTGGACCGGCTACAGTGAGGAGCGCCCCTGGAAAGTTCAGGCAAAGAAGCCCCCGGACAAATGAGCCAGGATCCCTCCAGGAAAGGAAAACACAAGTGACGCCTCGCGGCTGAAGGCAATGTTCACCGCGCTGCGGTTACAGGAGGCGGTACCGGAAAAACGCTTCCGAAGGACCGTGGTGGGGACCGGGGCTGGCAACGCCCGGGGACACATGGGGTCGGCGAAACGGTGGTGAGGGTCACATCCGCCTGCGCTCTCTGACACCGCTCCCCGGCTCCAGCCAAGCCAGGGACACGAGCGGGAGGCGGGGGCTGTTCTCAGGCTGCAGGAAACGGCGACCCGGAGGCCGGAGGCCGGCGGCGCGGGGCCTGGGGCCTGGGGCCTGGGGCGGGGAAGACCGGAGGACGCGGGAGCCGGATTCCTGCACAAGCCGCCAACACGGTGGCTGCTCCCGTCGGGCACATTGGGAAGGGGCGGCCAGGGGGCTGGGACACCGCTTACCGCACGGCACCCGGTTCCTCCGCTCCAGCCGGCACCGACGTGGAATCGTGCGCTCGGCCCCGCCTGTTGCTCACAGCCCGGCCCAGGGCGCTGCGGGCGGCACGGCCGGCGCGGGCGGCGCGGGCGGCGCGGGCGCGGAGCCGCGGGGCGGGTGCAAGGCGGGGGCGGGGCCTCTGCGCCCGGGCCGCCTCCTCGGCCTATAACTGAGCCCCCGGGCTCCTCGCTCCCACACGGCCCCCACCGGACCCGTGAAGCGGCTTCGCCCCTTGCTTTGGACCTCGGGCCTCACTCCTCCTCCAGATGGACCCCAAGTGCTCCTGCCCCACTGGTAAGGGAGCCCTGCCTTTGAGCCTTAGGATGCCCCCTTCCCAGGCACAGGACGAGAAGGGAGGGCTTTGAGTTTGAGCTCAGGAGGACTCCTGTCACGGGTCCAGGGCTTTCTTGGTAGCCAGGCTCCTGAGGGCACGTCAGTCTCCCTTTGCCTCTCCGTTGACACTGAGGGCACGGAGGCTCCAGGCTGTCCTTCTTGAGGTCACCCGGCAGGTCAGGGGATTGCTAGACCGGGACCCAGCGTTTGGAGGCGGTCTCGGACCTGCCACGATTTGATGGGAGGAGGGGACGCTGCCTCTTTAGGGTTCAGGCCATGGGCCCCGGCCCCCGGCCCCCGGCCCCAGTCGGCCTGGGCTGCGTCTGGAGCCCGGGACCTTCCCTGTGGAGTCCCATCCGGAGGGGACTTACTCTCCTTGGACCAGAAGAGAGGAGCTGGGGCTTCTCTATCCGCCCGAGTGGACACGAGCTCCCAGGGCTGGGTCCTGACAGAGGAGGAGGGCTCAGGGAGGCATTGCTGACCGTCTGCTGTGGCTCCTGCATCCCCGTCCCTGCTCACTGCTGGCCTCCTTTCCCTTCCCGGCAGGCGGCTCCTGCGGCTGCGCTGGATCCTGCACCTGCACCTGCAAAGCCTGCAGATGCGCCTCCTGCAAGAAGAGTGAGTGTGCGGGGCCTTCTCTGGGAATGCGGGGTCTGGGCTGAGTGCGAGGAGGGGGCCCAGAGCTCAGCAGGCAGGCAGGAGCAGGACAGTGACCAGACTTCCCGGCACCCCCCTCACCAGGAAGGGATTCACAGTCAGAGCTGGAATCACCTTCGGCATGACCGAGACCCAGGCGCGCACTAGAGAACAGGGAGACTGAGGCCCAGACGGGCCACCGACAAACAACCTCAGACCTGTCACTAGAACTAGTCCTCCTGCCTCCTGAGTCCCGCTTCCGAATCCTCTCAGGGACTGAAGCACTTTAGGGACAGGAACCAGTGGCCGTGCGTGGCTTCTCGGACCTGGTGCAGCCCCTCCCTGTCGAAGCAGCCCAGAGCTTCCCTATCCCGAGCGGGAGCTGCTCTGTGCGGGCTTTGCCTCCACTTTGATCCTGAGGACTTGGCTCACATCACTGGTGGTGCTGGGGGCTGGCTTTCTCCTGTCCCCAGAGGCCCTGCTCACTGTCTCTCCAAGGCGCTGTGCCCTGTCCTGGGCACAGATGGGCCGGGCAACCTGAACCTAGTGTCTGAGAGCAATTACCTCAGGACAGAGGACACCATCGTAAACTCAGGGTCTGGGCCCGAGGGCGGCTGGGGCCAGGCCTGCTGCTGGGAAGGGTGGTTCCGGACAACGCGTGGTCCGACCGCACGCTGCCCTTGCCTCCCCAGGCTGCTGCTCCTGCTGCCCCGTGGGCTGCGCCAAGTGTGCCCAGGGCTGCGCCAAGTGTGCCCAGGGCTGCGTCTGCAAAGGGGCCTCGGACAAGTGCAGCTGCTGTGCCTGATGTCGCGGAGAGCCTGCCCCGGGTGTCCACAGAGCAACCAGGACAAACCTGCATTTTACCGTTTTTCATACGACCGGACCTGACGCTACATTCCTTTTTCTATGAAATCTGTGACTTGTAATAAAAGCTCTTGACTTTATTCTGGCTCTGTCTTCCTTGGTGTGTCTTGGACAAAGAGACTCCGTGCCCATCAGGGCTGGCGTGGGGAACTGGACTGGACGTGCAGAGACCTCGGCTCTGGACCAAAGAGTACCCCCCCACACACACCCCACACCCCCAAAACACACACACTGAGCGTCTTAGCCGCTTAGGTTAATTTGAGCTTCCGTTTCTCAGCTCCAAAGGATACCCTCGCCAGATGACATAGGGCATTGGACACACAGAGGACACACTCCCTCTATTCCCCTTAGGAGGACGGATTGCAGAGAAAGTTGCCCATTTCTCATTTTCCTTCTCTGGGGGCCCCTGCCAAACTCAGCGCTCGGTGATGAGAGCCTAGAAAAGTACCCAGAGGGGATGGAATCCCACACCCCTCTCGTGTGACTTCTGCACGGGGCTTGCGTCTAAAACACCCTGGAAAGACCTCTTTGTATTTTCTGCCACAGTTTTCACCCTGGTCAGGAAAACGGATCGCGAAGAAAACACGTCAAAGGACACGATATGTGACACCCAGTTTTCCCTTCAACACGTAAAACCACCTTCACACGTGGAGGAGCAATTCTGGAAACTGGACGCTCTCATATGCTGCACGTACGTTGAAAGTGTGCCCGAGTCCTGGGAACACTTCACAGATGCCCCACTGTGTGGACCACACACGCCTGGAGCAGCTCTGCCCCCTGCCTCCCCACAGGGAACCTCAGTCTTGGCTTGCCCAGGGCTACGGACAGGACACTCGCCACCCGTGACAGCTCCCTGCAGGGGCTTGGCTCTGAATCTTCGCAAGTACCTCCCTAGGTCAGGCTGACATCTTCCCTTCCCTCAAAAACCAGCCCGTGGCTCCCTGACACCCCGAAAGAAAGTGATTTGGATTTGGTGGGAATTTCCCGGCTGTTTCCCTGAGACCTGGTTTCAGAAGAAGGACTTCACGTGTTCCTCTGCAGAGTGATGGTGGTGCTGCAGTGCGTGGCGGGGGGGGGGGGGGGGGGGGGTGGCCTGGTGGGGTTTATTAGCAACAAGTGTGTGCTGAGGGAACGGGTAGTCTATTTCAGGTGTTGGGCCCCCTGGCGGTCTGGGGAGGGAACTCCTATTTGATGGGCACTCCGAGAGAAAGAGGAGACACGTGGCTCAGAAGTCAGGACCAAGATGGGCCACAGGTGCCCCGAGTGCACAGGGCATTTCGGGAGCCGGCCCGTGCTGCGTGCGTGGGCGTCGGCGTCAGGCACTCAGGTTCACAGCCACCGTGCCACTTCCTGACCTGGCAAGTCACTGATAAACTCTCTGAGATTTCATTTCCTCCTTTCGATACAAAAGATTAATGTCAATGAGGGGGAATAAGCGAGATAGTGGCCTGGCTCCCAGCTCGGGCTTCCCCCACGGTGTCCCGTACGATCGCTCTCTCCACACTGACATCTGTGCACAGAGAATCCTTGAGCTCCCGACAAGCTCCTGGAGAAAGGCTCCCTGGTTTGCAAGTAAGCTCATGGTGAGGGCAGAGATGGATAGGAACCTTGCTTATCCAGTGCCAGAGGGCGTGGGGATGTCCTCCAACAAGCCCCGTGGAACGAGTCACCGCCACAGCGTTTGGACAGACTCGGTGAACCTGCACGGTCTGGAGTGATGGTGCCAGTTCCAGAGAGGTTAAGCAACCTACCCAAGGGCACACAGCCTATACTCAGAGGACTAAACCTACACTGCAGCTGTCTCACCTCCCGGCCACACGGTGCCGGTTATGACATCACTGGAGGCTGAGTCCGGCCTCTCCTTTTTCAGGGCTGCAGGGTCTTCGGAGACAGTCCAGCTGTGCTCCTGGCTGCAGAGGTGGGAGGCCGAAGCCCAGAGAGGTCACAGAGCTGTGCGGAGGGTTCTGGCTGCCGGCTCAGGGCTCTCCCACTGCTGCCTCTGTGCCAGGTGTTCAGTGTTCTCACCCTTCGTGGGATGACATGGTGTCCGGTTGGGCGCGGGGCTGCAGTCAGCCTGCAGGAGGGCCAGTCCCATCTGTGCCACGTACAGCCATGGGACATAACCTCTCTGTGGCTCCGTCTGCTCTGCTCTAAAGGGAAAATAATAGTGTCTGGCTCTCGGGATTAAAGAACTGAATACATGCCAAGAAGGTCAGAATATACTGGGCACTCAGTGAGCAATCGATCACATCACCCATTCATTTATTTATCTATTGATTTATTTGTTATCATCAGCCTAGGAGACACTGTTCTCCTTCCAGACACGCAAGCAAGGACGGTGTGTTTCGCTCTGTGCTCTGGGCCGTCCCCATCGACCCTGTGAGCGTGGGACCAGTACCCCCGAGAGGGTTATCCTGCCTTCACGCAAAGAGCCGTCGACACTACAGATAGAAAGCCGTGAGGAGCACAGTCGGTGTCCTCCTCACAGACACAGAAGGGTCCTGCCACTTCTGCTGTCACCTGCATCAGGATTTCCTTACCAGTTTCTTTTCAGTGATTTTCTGAAATACGTTATACCAAAAGAAACCTCTCGAACGCTACTGAAGGAGAGAGTCAGAAGGTAGCCACAAAATCATAAATACATTCCTACTGTGTCACCTTGGTCGCCCCCAGGATTGAGCTGGACATGGTAGAGACGGGCCGAGGACACAGCTCTGGGCCAAAGGGGAGCTTGCTCACTGACTCCCTCTTTCAGCTGCGAAGCGACAAAAACACAGAAGCAGGGCACCACTCCCCAGCCCTGTGTGCCTGCCTCAGTAGCCTCCCTGTACTGTAGGGACTTTGGACTTTGGGAAGCGGGCTCCTGACTGCTGTCTCCCTTCCCGGTTGGTGTGACAACTCAAAGAGCAAAAGTGACTAACAAGGCTTGGCATGGACTCCATGGTGAGTAACTGTCAGGACTACTCAAAGGGAACTCTATCCACTTGTCTCGCTTTGTTATTTACCGCCAGGTCTGCCTATCACCTACAATGATGCCGCCCCTGGGGAAGCATCCCATGATGAGGGAACCTCCACCCTGGCGTGGGGGTGGACCGGCTACAGTGAGGAGCGCCCCTGGAAAGTTCAGGCAAAGAAGCCCCCGGACAAATGAGCCAGGATCCCTCCAGGAAAGGAAAACACAAGTGACGCCTCGCGGCTGAAGGCAATGTTCACCGCGCTGCGGTTACAGGAGGCGGTACCGGAAAAACGCTTCCGAAGGACCGTGGTGGGGACCGGGGCTGGCAACGCCCGGGGACACATGGGGTCGGCGAAACGGTGGTGAGGGTCACATCCGCCTGCGCTCTCTGACACCGCTCCCCGGCTCCAGCCAAGCCAGGGACACGAGCGGGAGGCGGGGGCTGTTCTCAGGCTGCAGGAAACGGCGACCCGGAGGCCGGAGGCCGGCGGCGCGGGGCCTGGGGCCTGGGGCCTGGGGCGGGGAAGACCGGAGGACGCGGGAGCCGGATTCCTGCACAAGCCGCCAACACGGTGGCTGCTCCCGTCGGGCACATTGGGAAGGGGCGGCCAGGGGGCTGGGACACCGCTTACCGCACGGCACCCGGTTCCTCCGCTCCAGCCGGCACCGACGTGGAATCGTGCGCTCGGCCCCGCCTGTTGCTCACAGCCCGGCCCAGGGCGCTGCGGGCGGCACGGGCGGCGCGGGCGGCGCGGGCGGCGCGGGCGCGGAGCCGCGGGGCGGGTGCAAGGCGGGGGCGGGGCCTCTGCGCCCGGGCCGCCTCCTCGGCCTATAACTGAGCCCCCGGGCTCCTCGCTCCCACACGGCCCCCACCGGACCCGTGAAGCGGCTTCGCCCCTTGCTTTGGACCTCGGGCCTCACTCCTCCTCCAGATGGACCCCAAGTGCTCCTGCCCCACTGGTAAGGGAGCCCTGCCTTTGAGCCTTAGGATGCCCCCTTCCCAGGCACAGGACGAGAAGGGAGGGCTTTGAGTTTGAGCTCAGGAGGACTCCTGTCACGGGTCCAGGGCTTTCTTGGTAGCCAGGCTCCTGAGGGCACGTCAGTCTCCCTTTGCCTCTCCGTTGACACTGAGGGCACGGAGGCTCCAGGCTGTCCTTCTTGAGGTCACCCGGCAGGTCAGGGGATTGCTAGACCGGGACCCAGCGTTTGGAGGCGGTCTCGGACCTGCCACGATTTGATGGGAGGAGGGGACGCTGCCTCTTTAGGGTTCAGGCCATGGGCCCCGGCCCCCGGCCCCCGGCCCCAGTCGGCCTGGGCTGCGTCTGGAGCCCGGGACCTTCCCTGTGGAGTCCCATCCGGAGGGGACTTACTCTCCTTGGACCAGAAGAGAGGAGCTGGGGCTTCTCTATCCGCCCGAGTGGACACGAGCTCCCAGGGCTGGGTCCTGACAGAGGAGGAGGGCTCAGGGAGGCATTGCTGACCGTCTGCTGTGGCTCCTGCATCCCCGTCCCTGCTCACTGCTGGCCTCCTTTCCCTTCCCGGCAGGCGGCTCCTGCGGCTGCGCTGGATCCTGCACCTGCACCTGCAAAGCCTGCAGATGCGCCTCCTGCAAGAAGAGTGAGTGTGCGGGGCCTTCTCTGGGAATGCGGGGTCTGGGCTGAGTGCGAGGAGGGGGCCCAGAGCTCAGCAGGCAGGCAGGAGCAGGACAGTGACCAGACTTCCCGGCACCCCCCTCACCAGGAAGGGATTCACAGTCAGAGCTGGAATCACCTTCGGCATGACCGAGACCCAGGCGCGCACTAGAGAACAGGGAGACTGAGGCCCAGACGGGCCACCGACAAACAACCTCAGACCTGTCACTAGAACTAGTCCTCCTGCCTCCTGAGTCCCGCTTCCGAATCCTCTCAGGGACTGAAGCACTTTAGGGACAGGAACCAGTGGCCGTGCGTGGCTTCTCGGACCTGGTGCAGCCCCTCCCTGTCGAAGCAGCCCAGAGCTTCCCTATCCCGAGCGGGAGCTGCTCTGTGCGGGCTTTGCCTCCACTTTGATCCTGAGGACTTGGCTCACATCACTGGTGGTGCTGGGGGCTGGCTTTCTCCTGTCCCCAGAGGCCCTGCTCACTGTCTCTCCAAGGCGCTGTGCCCTGTCCTGGGCACAGATGGGCCGGGCAACCTGAACCTAGTGTCTGAGAGCAATTACCTCAGGACAGAGGACACCATCGTAAACTCAGGGTCTGGGCCCGAGGGCGGCTGGGGCCAGGCCTGCTGCTGGGAAGGGTGGTTCCGGACAACGCGTGGTCCGACCGCACGCTGCCCTTGCCTCCCCAGGCTGCTGCTCCTGCTGCCCCGTGGGCTGCGCCAAGTGTGCCCAGGGCTGCGCCAAGTGTGCCCAGGGCTGCGTCTGCAAAGGGGCCTCGGACAAGTGCAGCTGCTGTGCCTGATGTCGCGGAGAGCCTGCCCCGGGTGTCCACAGAGCAACCAGGACAAACCTGCATTTTACCGTTTTTCATACGACCGGACCTGACGCTACATTCCTTTTTCTATGAAATCTGTGACTTGTAATAAAAGCTCTTGACTTTATTCTGGCTCTGTCTTCCTTGGTGTGTCTTGGACAAAGAGACTCCGTGCCCATCAGGGCTGGCGTGGGGAACTGGACTGGACGTGCAGAGACCTCGGCTCTGGACCAAAGAGTACCCCCCCACACACACCCCACACCCCCAAAACACACACACTGAGCGTCTTAGCCGCTTAGGTTAATTTGAGCTTCCGTTTCTCAGCTCCAAAGGATACCCTCGCCAGATGACATAGGGCATTGGACACACAGAGGACACACTCCCTCTATTCCCCTTAGGAGGACGGATTGCAGAGAAAGTTGCCCATTTCTCATTTTCCTTCTCTGGGGGCCCCTGCCAAACTCAGCGCTCGGTGATGAGAGCCTAGAAAAGTACCCAGAGGGGATGGAATCCCACACCCCTCTCGTGTGACTTCTGCACGGGGCTTGCGTCTAAAACACCCTGGAAAGACCTCTTTGTATTTTCTGCCACAGTTTTCACCCTGGTCAGGAAAACGGATCGCGAAGAAAACACGTCAAAGGACACGATATGTGACACCCAGTTTTCCCTTCAACACGTAAAACCACCTTCACACGTGGAGGAGCAATTCTGGAAACTGGACGCTCTCATATGCTGCACGTACGTTGAAAGTGTGCCCGAGTCCTGGGAACACTTCACAGATGCCCCACTGTGTGGACCACACACGCCTGGAGCAGCTCTGCCCCCTGCCTCCCCACAGGGAACCTCAGTCTTGGCTTGCCCAGGGCTACGGACAGGACACTCGCCACCCGTGACAGCTCCCTGCAGGGGCTTGGCTCTGAATCTTCGCAAGTACCTCCCTAGGTCAGGCTGACATCTTCCCTTCCCTCAAAAACCAGCCCGTGGCTCCCTGACACCCCGAAAGAAAGTGATTTGGATTTGGTGGGAATTTCCCGGCTGTTTCCCTGAGACCTGGTTTCAGAAGAAGGACTTCACGTGTTCCTCTGCAGAGTGATGGTGGTGCTGCAGTGCGTGGCGGGGGGGGGGGGGGGGTGGTGGCCTGGTGGGGTTTATTAGCAACAAGTGTGTGCTGAGGGAACGGGTAGTCTATTTCAGGTGTTGGGCCCCCTGGCGGTCTGGGGAGGGAACTCCTATTTGATGGGCACTCCGAGAGAAAGAGGAGACACGTGGCTCAGAAGTCAGGACCAAGATGGGCCACAGGTGCCCCGAGTGCACAGGGCATTTCGGGAGCCGGCCCGTGCTGCGTGCGTGGGCGTCGGCGTCAGGCACTCAGGTTCACAGCCACCGTGCCACTTCCTGACCTGGCAAGTCACTGATAAACTCTCTGAGATTTCATTTCCTCCTTTCGATACAAAAGATTAATGTCAATGAGGGGGAATAAGCGAGATAGTGGCCTGGCTCCCAGCTCGGGCTTCCCCCACGGTGTCCCGTACGATCGCTCTCTCCACACTGACATCTGTGCACAGAGAATCCTTGAGCTCCCGACAAGCTCCTGGAGAAAGGCTCCCTGGTTTGCAAGCAAGCTCATGGTGAGGGCAGAGATGGATAGGAACCTTGCTTATCCAGTGCCAGAGGGCGTGGGGATGTCCTCCAACAAGCCCCGTGGAACGAGTCACCGCCACAGCGTTTGGACAGACTCGGTGAACCTGCACGGTCTGGAGTGATGGTGCCAGTTCCAGAGAGGTTAAGCAACCTACCCAAGGGCACACAGCCTATACTCAGAGGACTAAACCTACACTGCAGCTGTCTCACCTCCCGGCCACACGGTGCCGGTTATGACATCACTGGAGGCTGAGTCCGGCCTCTCCTTTTTCAGGGCTGCAGGGTCTTCGGAGACAGTCCAGCTGTGCTCCTGGCTGCAGAGGTGGGAGGCCGAAGCCCAGAGAGGTCACAGAGCTGTGCGGAGGGTTCTGGCTGCCGGCTCAGGGCTCTCCCACTGCTGCCTCTGTGCCAGGTGTTCAGTGTTCTCACCCTTCGTGGGATGACATGGTGTCCGGTTGGGCGCGGGGCTGCAGTCAGCCTGCAGGAGGGCCAGTCCCATCTGTGCCACGTACAGCCATGGGACATAACCTCTCTGTGGCTCCGTCTGCTCTGCTCTAAAGGGAAAATAATAGTGTCTGGCTCTCGGGATTAAAGAACTGAATACATGCCAAGAAGGTCAGAATATACTGGGCACTCAGTGAGCAATCGATCACATCACCCATTCATTTATTTATCTATTGATTTATTTGTTATCATCAGCCTAGGAGACACTGTTCTCCTTCCAGACACGCAAGCAAGGACGGTGTGTTTCGCTCTGTGCTCTGGGCCGTCCCCATCGACCCTGTGAGCGTGGGACCAGTACCCCCGAGAGGGTTATCCTGCCTTCACGCAAAGAGAGCCGTCGACACTACAGATAGAAAGCCGTGAGGAGCACAGTCGGTGTCCTCCTCACAGACACAGAAGGGTCCTGCCACTTCTGCTGTCACCTGCATCAGGATTTCCTTACCATTTTCTTTTCAGTGATTTTCTGAAATACGTTATACCAAAAGAAACCTCTCGAACGCTACTGAAGGAGAGAGTCAGAAGGTAGCCACAAAATCATAAATACATTCCTACTGTGTCACCTTGGTCGCCCCCAGGATTGAGCTGGACATGGTAGAGACGGGCCGAGGACACAGCTCTGGGCCAAAGGGGAGCTTGCTCACTGACTCCCTCTTTCAGCTGCGAAGTGACAAAAACACAGAAGCAGGGCACCACTCCCCAGCCCTGTGTGCCTGCCTCAGTAGCCTCCCTGTACTGTAGGGACTTTGGACTTTGGGAAGCGGGCTCCTGACTGCTGTCTCCCTTCCCGGTTGGTGTGACAACTCAAAGAGCAAAAGTGACTAACAAGGCTTGGCATGGACTCCATGGTGAGTAACTGTCAGGACTACTCCAAGGGAACTCTATCCACTTGTCTCGCTTTGTTATTTACCGCCAGGTCTGCCTATCACCTACAATGATGCCGCCCCTGGGGAAGCATCCCATGATGAGGGAACCTCCACCCTGGCGTGGGGGTGGACCGGCTACAGTGAGGAGCGCCCCTGGAAAGTTCAGGCAAAGAAGCCCCCGGACAAATGAGCCAGGATCCCTCCAGGAAAGGAAAACACAAGTGACGCCTCGCGGCTGAAGGCAATGTTCACCGCGCTGCGGTTACAGGAGGCGGTACCGGAAAAACGCTTCCGAAGGACCGTGGTGGGGACCGGGGCTGGCAACGCCCGGGGACACATGGGGTCGGCGAAACGGTGGTGAGGGTCACATCCGCCTGCGCTCTCTGACACCGCTCCCCGGCTCCAGCCAAGCCAGGGACACGAGCGGGAGGCGGGGGCTGTTCTCAGGCTGCAGGAAACGGCGACCCGGAGGCCGGAGGCCGGCGGCGCGGGGCCTGGGGCGGGGAAGACCGGAGGACGCGGGAGCCGGATTCCTGCACAAGCCGCCAACACGGTGGCTGCTCCCGTCGGGCACATTGGGAAGGGGCGGCCAGGGGGCTGGGACACCGCTTACCGCACGGCACCCGGTTCCTCCGCTCCAGCCGGCACCGACGTGGAATCGTGCGCTCGGCCCCGCCTGTTGCTCACAGCCCGGCCCAGGGCGCTGCGGGCGGCACGGGCGGCGCGGGCGGCGCGGGCGCGGAGCCGCGGGGCGGGTGCAAGGCGGGGGCGGGGCCTCTGCGCCCGGGCCGCCTCCTCGGCCTATAACTGAGCCCCCGGGCTCCTCGCTCCCACACGGCCCCCACCGGACCCGTGAAGCGGCTTCGCCCCTTGCTTTGGACCTCGGGCCTCACTCCTCCTCCAGATGGACCCCAAGTGCTCCTGCCCCACTGGTAAGGGAGCCCTGCCTTTGAGCCTTAGGATGCCCCCTTCCCAGGCACAGGACGAGAAGGGAGGGCTTTGAGTTTGAGCTCAGGAGGACTCCTGTCACGGGTCCAGGGCTTTCTTGGTAGCCAGGCTCCTGAGGGCACGTCAGTCTCCCTTTGCCTCTCCGTTGACACTGAGGGCACGGAGGCTCCAGGCTGTCCTTCTTGAGGTCACCCGGCAGGTCAGGGGATTGCTAGACCGGGACCCAGCGTTTGGAGGCGGTCTCGGACCTGCCACGATTTGATGGGAGGAGGGGACGCTGCCTCTTTAGGGTTCAGGCCATGGGCCCCGGCCCCCGGCCCCCGGCCCCAGTCGGCCTGGGCTGCGTCTGGAGCCCGGGACCTTCCCTGTGGAGTCCCATCCGGAGGGGACTTACTCTCCTTGGACCAGAAGAGAGGAGCTGGGGCTTCTCTATCCGCCCGAGTGGACACGAGCTCCCAGGGCTGGGTCCTGACAGAGGAGGAGGGCTCAGGGAGGCATTGCTGACCGTCTGCTGTGGCTCCTGCATCCCCGTCCCTGCTCACTGCTGGCCTCCTTTCCCTTCCCGGCAGGCGGCTCCTGCGGCTGCGCTGGATCCTGCACCTGCACCTGCAAAGCCTGCAGATGCGCCTCCTGCAAGAAGAGTGAGTGTGCGGGGCCTTCTCTGGGAATGCGGGGTCTGGGCTGAGTGCGAGGAGGGGGCCCAGAGCTCAGCAGGCAGGCAGGAGCAGGACAGTGACCAGACTTCCCGGCACCCCCCTCACCAGGAAGGGATTCACAGTCAGAGCTGGAATCACCTTCGGCATGACCGAGACCCAGGCGCGCACTAGAGAACAGGGAGACTGAGGCCCAGACGGGCCACCGACAAACAACCTCAGACCTGTCACTAGAACTAGTCCTCCTGCCTCCTGAGTCCCGCTTCCGAATCCTCTCAGGGACTGAAGCACTTTAGGGACAGGAACCAGTGGCCGTGCGTGGCTTCTCGGACCTGGTGCAGCCCCTCCCTGTCGAAGCAGCCCAGAGCTTCCCTATCCCGAGCGGGAGCTGCTCTGTGCGGGCTTTGCCTCCACTTTGATCCTGAGGACTTGGCTCACATCACTGGTGGTGCTGGGGGCTGGCTTTCTCCTGTCCCCAGAGGCCCTGCTCACTGTCTCTCCAAGGCGCTGTGCCCTGTCCTGGGCACAGATGGGCCGGGCAACCTGAACCTAGTGTCTGAGAGCAATTACCTCAGGACAGAGGACACCATCGTAAACTCAGGGTCTGGGCCCGAGGGCGGCTGGGGCCAGGCCTGCTGCTGGGAAGGGTGGTTCCGGACAACGCGTGGTCCGACCGCACGCTGCCCTTGCCTCCCCAGGCTGCTGCTCCTGCTGCCCCGTGGGCTGCGCCAAGTGTGCCCAGGGCTGCGCCAAGTGTGCCCAGGGCTGCGTCTGCAAAGGGGCCTCGGACAAGTGCAGCTGCTGTGCCTGATGTCGCGGAGAGCCTGCCCCGGGTGTCCACAGAGCAACCAGGACAAACCTGCATTTTACCGTTTTTCATACGACCGGACCTGACGCTACATTCCTTTTTCTATGAAATCTGTGACTTGTAATAAAAGCTCTTGACTTTATTCTGGCTCTGTCTTCCTTGGTGTGTCTTGGACAAAGAGACTCCGTGCCCATCAGGGCTGGCGTGGGGAACTGGACTGGACGTGCAGAGACCTCGGCTCTGGACCAAAGAGTACCCCCCCACACACACCCCACACCCCCAAAACACACACACTGAGCGTCTTAGCCGCTTAGGTTAATTTGAGCTTCCGTTTCTCAGCTCCAAAGGATACCCTCGCCAGATGACATAGGGCATTGGACACACAGAGGACACACTCCCTCTATTCCCCTTAGGAGGACGGATTGCAGAGAAAGTTGCCCATTTCTCATTTTCCTTCTCTGGGGGCCCCTGCCAAACTCAGCGCTCGGTGATGAGAGCCTAGAAAAGTACCCAGAGGGGATGGAATCCCACACCCCTCTCGTGTGACTTCTGCACGGGGCTTGCGTCTAAAACACCCTGGAAAGACCTCTTTGTATTTTCTGCCACAGTTTTCACCCTGGTCAGGAAAACGGATCGCGAAGAAAACACGTCAAAGGACACGATATGTGACACCCAGTTTTCCCTTCAACACGTAAAACCACCTTCACACGTGGAGGAGCAATTCTGGAAACTGGACGCTCTCATATGCTGCACGTACGTTGAAAGTGTGCCCGAGTCCTGGGAACACTTCACAGATGCCCCACTGTGTGGACCACACACGCCTGGAGCAGCTCTGCCCCCTGCCTCCCCACAGGGAACCTCAGTCTTGGCTTGCCCAGGGCTACGGACAGGACACTCGCCACCCGTGACAGCTCCCTGCAGGGGCTTGGCTCTGAATCTTCGCAAGTACCTCCCTAGGTCAGGCTGACATCTTCCCTTCCCTCAAAAACCAGCCCGTGGCTCCCTGACACCCCGAAAGAAAGTGATTTGGATTTGGTGGGAATTTCCCGGCTGTTTCCCTGAGACCTGGTTTCAGAAGAAGGACTTCACGTGTTCCTCTGCAGAGTGATGGTGGTGCTGCAGTGCGTGGCGGGGGGGGGGGGGGGGGGTGGCCTGGTGGGGTTTATTAGCAACAAGTGTGTGCTGAGGGAACGGGTAGTCTATTTCAGGTGTTGGGCCCCCTGGCGGTCTGGGGAGGGAACTCCTATTTGATGGGCACTCCGAGAGAAAGAGGAGACACGTGGCTCAGAAGTCAGGACCAAGATGGGCCACAGGTGCCCCGAGTGCACAGGGCATTTCGGGAGCCGGCCCGTGCTGCGTGCGTGGGCGTCGGCGTCAGGCACTCAGGTTCACAGCCACCGTGCCACTTCCTGACCTGGCAAGTCACTGATAAACTCTCTGAGATTTCATTTCCTCCTTTCGATACAAAAGATTAATGTCAATGAGGGGGAATAAGCGAGATAGTGGCCTGGCTCCCAGCTCGGGCTTCCCCCACGGTGTCCCGTACGATCGCTCTCTCCACACTGACATCTGTGCACAGAGAATCCTTGAGCTCCCGACAAGCTCCTGGAGAAAGGCTCCCTGGTTTGCAAGCAAGCTCATGGTGAGGGCAGAGATGGATAGGAACCTTGCTTATCCAGTGCCAGAGGGCGTGGGGATGTCCTCCAACAAGCCCCGTGGAACGAGTCACCGCCACAGCGTTTGGACAGACTCGGTGAACCTGCACGGTCTGGAGTGATGGTGCCAGTTCCAGAGAGGTTAAGCAACCTACCCAAGGGCACACAGCCTATACTCAGAGGACTAAACCTACACTGCAGCTGTCTCACCTCCCGGCCACACGGTGCCGGTTATGACATCACTGGAGGCTGAGTCCGGCCTCTCCTTTTTCAGGGCTGCAGGGTCTTCGGAGACAGTCCAGCTGTGCTCCTGGCTGCAGAGGTGGGAGGCCGAAGCCCAGAGAGGTCACAGAGCTGTGCGGAGGGTTCTGGCTGCCGGCTCAGGGCTCTCCCACTGCTGCCTCTGTGCCAGGTGTTCAGTGTTCTCACCCTTCGTGGGATGACATGGTGTCCGGTTGGGCGCGGGGCTGCAGTCAGCCTGCAGGAGGGCCAGTCCCATCTGTGCCACGTACAGCCATGGGACATAACCTCTCTGTGGCTCCGTCTGCTCTGCTCTAAAGGGAAAATAATAGTGTCTGGCTCTCGGGATTAAAGAACTGAATACATGCCAAGAAGGTCAGAATATACTGGGCACTCAGTGAGCAATCGATCACATCACCCATTCATTTATTTATCTATTGATTTATTTGTTATCATCAGCCTAGGAGACACTGTTCTCCTTCCAGACACGCAAGCAAGGACGGTGTGTTTCGCTCTGTGCTCTGGGCCGTCCCCATCGACCCTGTGAGCGTGGGACCAGTACCCCCGAGAGGGTTATCCTGCCTTCACGCAAAGAGAGCCGT
Source organism: Pseudorca crassidens (assembly GCF_039906515.1). Taxonomy (NCBI): domain Eukaryota; kingdom Metazoa; phylum Chordata; class Mammalia; order Artiodactyla; family Delphinidae; genus Pseudorca; species Pseudorca crassidens. Next base: position 33,707,312 of record NC_090315.1, on the reverse strand, counting down.
CGACACTACAGATAGAAAGCCGTGAGGAGCACAGTCGGTGTCCTCCTCACAGACACAGAAGGGTCCTGCCACTTCTGCTGTCACCTGCATCAGGATTTCCTTACCATTTTCTTTTCAGTGATTTTCTGAAATACGTTATACCAAAAGAAACCTCTCGAACGCTACTGAAGGAGAGAGTCAGAAGGTAGCCACAAAATCATAAATACATTCCTACTGTGTCACCTTGGTCGCCCCCAGGATTGAGCTGGACATGGTAGAGACGGGCCGAGGACACAGCTCTGGGCCAAAGGGGAGCTTGCTCACTGACTCCCTCTTTCAGCTGCGAAGCGACAAAAACACAGAAGCAGGGCACCACTCCCCAGCCCTGTGTGCCTGCCTCAGTAGCCTCCCTGTACTGTAGGGACTTTGGACTTTGGGAAGCGGGCTCCTGACTGCTGTCTCCCTTCCCGGTTGGTGTGACAACTCAAAGAGCAAAAGTGACTAACAAGGCTTGGCATGGACTCCATGGTGAGTAACTGTCAGGACTACTCCAAGGGAACTCTATCCACTTGTCTCGCTTTGTTATTTACCGCCAGGTCTGCCTATCACCTACAATGATGCCGCCCCTGGGGAAGCATCCCATGATGAGGGAACCTCCACCCTGGCGTGGGGGTGGACCGGCTACAGTGAGGAGCGCCCCTGGAAAGTTCAGGCAAAGAAGCCCCCGGACAAATGAGCCAGGATCCCTCCAGGAAAGGAAAACACAAGTGACGCCTCGCGGCTGAAGGCAATGTTCACCGCGCTGCGGTTACAGGAGGCGGTACCGGAAAAACGCTTCCGAAGGACCGTGGTGGGGACCGGGGCTGGCAACGCCCGGGGACACATGGGGTCGGCGAAACGGTGGTGAGGGTCACATCCGCCTGCGCTCTCTGACACCGCTCCCCGGCTCCAGCCAAGCCAGGGACACGAGCGGGAGGCGGGGGCTGTTCTCAGGCTGCAGGAAACGGCGACCCGGAGGCCGGAGGCCGGCGGCGCGGGGCCTGGGGCCTGGGGCCTGGGGCGGGGAAGACCGGAGGACGCGGGAGCCGGATTCCTGCACAAGCCGCCAACACGGTGGCTGCTCCCGTCGGGCACATTGGGAAGGGGCGGCCAGGGGGCTGGGACACCGCTTACCGCACGGCACCCGGTTCCTCCGCTCCAGCCGGCACCGACGTGGAATCGTGCGCTCGGCCCCGCCTGTTGCTCACAGCCCGGCCCAGGGCGCTGCGGGCGGCACGGGCGGCGCGGGCGGCGCGGGCGCGGAGCCGCGGGGCGGGTGCAAGGCGGGGGCGGGGCCTCTGCGCCCGGGCCGCCTCCTCGGCCTATAACTGAGCCCCCGGGCTCCTCGCTCCCACACGGCCCCCACCGGACCCGTGAAGCGGCTTCGCCCCTTGCTTTGGACCTCGGGCCTCACTCCTCCTCCAGATGGACCCCAAGTGCTCCTGCCCCACTGGTAAGGGAGCCCTGCCTTTGAGCCTTAGGATGCCCCCTTCCCAGGCACAGGACGAGAAGGGAGGGCTTTGAGTTTGAGCTCAGGAGGACTCCTGTCACGGGTCCAGGGCTTTCTTGGTAGCCAGGCTCCTGAGGGCACGTCAGTCTCCCTTTGCCTCTCCGTTGACACTGAGGGCACGGAGGCTCCAGGCTGTCCTTCTTGAGGTCACCCGGCAGGTCAGGGGATTGCTAGACCGGGACCCAGCGTTTGGAGGCGGTCTCGGACCTGCCACGATTTGATGGGAGGAGGGGACGCTGCCTCTTTAGGGTTCAGGCCATGGGCCCCGGCCCCCGGCCCCCGGCCCCAGTCGGCCTGGGCTGCGTCTGGAGCCCGGGACCTTCCCTGTGGAGTCCCATCCGGAGGGGACTTACTCTCCTTGGACCAGAAGAGAGGAGCTGGGGCTTCTCTATCCGCCCGAGTGGACACGAGCTCCCAGGGCTGGGTCCTGACAGAGGAGGAGGGCTCAGGGAGGCATTGCTGACCGTCTGCTGTGGCTCCTGCATCCCCGTCCCTGCTCACTGCTGGCCTCCTTTCCCTTCCCGGCAGGCGGCTCCTGCGGCTGCGCTGGATCCTGCACCTGCACCTGCAAAGCCTGCAGATGCGCCTCCTGCAAGAAGAGTGAGTGTGCGGGGCCTTCTCTGGGAATGCGGGGTCTGGGCTGAGTGCGAGGAGGGGGCCCAGAGCTCAGCAGGCAGGCAGGAGCAGGACAGTGACCAGACTTCCCGGCACCCCCCTCACCAGGAAGGGATTCACAGTCAGAGCTGGAATCACCTTCGGCATGACCGAGACCCAGGCGCGCACTAGAGAACAGGGAGACTGAGGCCCAGACGGGCCACCGACAAACAACCTCAGACCTGTCACTAGAACTAGTCCTCCTGCCTCCTGAGTCCCGCTTCCGAATCCTCTCAGGGACTGAAGCACTTTAGGGACAGGAACCAGTGGCCGTGCGTGGCTTCTCGGACCTGGTGCAGCCCCTCCCTGTCGAAGCAGCCCAGAGCTTCCCTATCCCGAGCGGGAGCTGCTCTGTGCGGGCTTTGCCTCCACTTTGATCCTGAGGACTTGGCTCACATCACTGGTGGTGCTGGGGGCTGGCTTTCTCCTGTCCCCAGAGGCCCTGCTCACTGTCTCTCCAAGGCGCTGTGCCCTGTCCTGGGCACAGATGGGCCGGGCAACCTGAACCTAGTGTCTGAGAGCAATTACCTCAGGACAGAGGACACCATCGTAAACTCAGGGTCTGGGCCCGAGGGCGGCTGGGGCCAGGCCTGCTGCTGGGAAGGGTGGTTCCGGACAACGCGTGGTCCGACCGCACGCTGCCCTTGCCTCCCCAGGCTGCTGCTCCTGCTGCCCCGTGGGCTGCGCCAAGTGTGCCCAGGGCTGCGCCAAGTGTGCCCAGGGCTGCGTCTGCAAAGGGGCCTCGGACAAGTGCAGCTGCTGTGCCTGATGTCGCGGAGAGCCTGCCCCGGGTGTCCACAGAGCAACCAGGACAAACCTGCATTTTACCGTTTTTCATACGACCGGACCTGACGCTACATTCCTTTTTCTATGAAATCTGTGACTTGTAATAAAAGCTCTTGACTTTATTCTGGCTCTGTCTTCCTTGGTGTGTCTTGGACAAAGAGACTCCGTGCCCATCAGGGCTGGCGTGGGGAACTGGACTGGACGTGCAGAGACCTCGGCTCTGGACCAAAGAGTACCCCCCCACACACACCCCACACCCCCAAAACACACACACTGAGCGTCTTAGCCGCTTAGGTTAATTTGAGCTTCCGTTTCTCAGCTCCAAAGGATACCCTCGCCAGATGACATAGGGCATTGGACACACAGAGGACACACTCCCTCTATTCCCCTTAGGAGGACGGATTGCAGAGAAAGTTGCCCATTTCTCATTTTCCTTCTCTGGGGGCCCCTGCCAAACTCAGCGCTCGGTGATGAGAGCCTAGAAAAGTACCCAGAGGGGATGGAATCCCACACCCCTCTCGTGTGACTTCTGCACGGGGCTTGCGTCTAAAACACCCTGGAAAGACCTCTTTGTATTTTCTGCCACAGTTTTCACCCTGGTCAGGAAAACGGATCGCGAAGAAAACACGTCAAAGGACACGATATGTGACACCCAGTTTTCCCTTCAACACGTAAAACCACCTTCACACGTGGAGGAGCAATTCTGGAAACTGGACGCTCTCATATGCTGCACGTACGTTGAAAGTGTGCCCGAGTCCTGGGAACACTTCACAGATGCCCCACTGTGTGGACCACACACGCCTGGAGCAGCTCTGCCCCCTGCCTCCCCACAGGGAACCTCAGTCTTGGCTTGCCCAGGGCTACGGACAGGACACTCGCCACCCGTGACAGCTCCCTGCAGGGGCTTGGCTCTGAATCTTCGCAAGTACCTCCCTAGGTCAGGCTGACATCTTCCCTTCCCTCAAAAACCAGCCCGTGGCTCCCTGACACCCCGAAAGAAAGTGATTTGGATTTGGTGGGAATTTCCCGGCTGTTTCCCTGAGACCTGGTTTCAGAAGAAGGACTTCACGTGTTCCTCTGCAGAGTGATGGTGGTGCTGCAGTGCGTGGCGGGGGGGGGGGGGGGGGGGGTGGCCTGGTGGGGTTTATTAGCAACAAGTGTGTGCTGAGGGAACGGGTAGTCTATTTCAGGTGTTGGGCCCCCTGGCGGTCTGGGGAGGGAACTCCTATTTGATGGGCACTCCGAGAGAAAGAGGAGACACGTGGCTCAGAAGTCAGGACCAAGATGGGCCACAGGTGCCCCGAGTGCACAGGGCATTTCGGGAGCCGGCCCGTGCTGCGTGCGTGGGCGTCGGCGTCAGGCACTCAGGTTCACAGCCACCGTGCCACTTCCTGACCTGGCAAGTCACTGATAAACTCTCTGAGATTTCATTTCCTCCTTTCGATACAAAAGATTAATGTCAATGAGGGGGAATAAGCGAGATAGTGGCCTGGCTCCCAGCTCGGGCTTCCCCCACGGTGTCCCGTACGATCGCTCTCTCCACACTGACATCTGTGCACAGAGAATCCTTGAGCTCCCGACAAGCTCCTGGAGAAAGGCTCCCTGGTTTGCAAGCAAGCTCATGGTGAGGGCAGAGATGGATAGGAACCTTGCTTATCCAGTGCCAGAGGGCGTGGGGATGTCCTCCAACAAGCCCCGTGGAACGAGTCACCGCCACAGCGTTTGGACAGACTCGGTGAACCTGCACGGTCTGGAGTGATGGTGCCAGTTCCAGAGAGGTTAAGCAACCTACCCAAGGGCACACAGCCTATACTCAGAGGACTAAACCTACACTGCAGCTGTCTCACCTCCCGGCCACACGGTGCCGGTTATGACATCACTGGAGGCTGAGTCCGGCCTCTCCTTTTTCAGGGCTGCAGGGTCTTCGGAGACAGTCCAGCTGTGCTCCTGGCTGCAGAGGTGGGAGGCCGAAGCCCAGAGAGGTCACAGAGCTGTGCGGAGGGTTCTGGCTGCCGGCTCAGGGCTCTCCCACTGCTGCCTCTGTGCCAGGTGTTCAGTGTTCTCACCCTTCGTGGGATGACATGGTGTCCGGTTGGGCGCGGGGCTGCAGTCAGCCTGCAGGAGGGCCAGTCCCATCTGTGCCACGTACAGCCATGGGACATAACCTCTCTGTGGCTCCGTCTGCTCTGCTCTAAAGGGAAAATAATAGTGTCTGGCTCTCGGGATTAAAGAACTGAATACATGCCAAGAAGGTCAGAATATACTGGGCACTCAGTGAGCAATCGATCACATCACCCATTCATTTATTTATCTATTGATTTATTTGTTATCATCAGCCTAGGAGACACTGTTCTCCTTCCAGACACGCAAGCAAGGACGGTGTGTTTCGCTCTGTGCTCTGGGCCGTCCCCATCGACCCTGTGAGCGTGGGACCAGTACCCCCGAGAGGGTTATCCTGCCTTCACGCAAAGAGAGCCGTCGACACTACAGATAGAAAGCCGTGAGGAGCACAGTCGGTGTCCTCCTCACAGACACAGAAGGGTCCTGCCACTTCTGCTGTCACCTGCATCAGGATTTCCTTACCAGTTTCTTTTCAGTGATTTTCTGAAATACGTTATACCAAAAGAAACCTCTCGAACGCTACTGAAGGAGAGAGTCAGAAGGTAGCCACAAAATCATAAATACATTCCTACTGTGTCACCTTGGTCGCCCCCAGGATTGAGCTGGACATGGTAGAGACGGGCCGAGGACACAGCTCTGGGCCAAAGGGGAGCTTGCTCACTGACTCCCTCTTTCAGCTGCGAAGCGACAAAAACACAGAAGCAGGGCACCACTCCCCAGCCCTGTGTGCCTGCCTCAGTAGCCTCCCTGTACTGTAGGGACTTTGGACTTTGGGAAGCGGGCTCCTGACTGCTGTCTCCCTTCCCGGTTGGTGTGACAACTCAAAGAGCAAAAGTGACTAACAAGGCTTGGCATGGACTCCATGGTGAGTAACTGTCAGGACTACTCAAAGGGAACTCTATCCACTTGTCTCGCTTTGTTATTTACCGCCAGGTCTGCCTATCACCTACAATGATGCCGCCCCTGGGGAAGCATCCCATGATGAGGGAACCTCCACCCTGGCGTGGGGGTGGACCGGCTACAGTGAGGAGCGCCCCTGGAAAGTTCAGGCAAAGAAGCCCCCGGACAAATGAGCCAGGATCCCTCCAGGAAAGGAAAACACAAGTGACGCCTCGCGGCTGAAGGCAATGTTCACCGCGCTGCGGTTACAGGAGGCGGTACCGGAAAAACGCTTCCGAAGGACCGTGGTGGGGACCGGGGCTGGCAACGCCCGGGGACACATGGGGTCGGCGAAACGGTGGTGAGGGTCACATCCGCCTGCGCTCTCTGACACCGCTCCCCGGCTCCAGCCAAGCCAGGGACACGAGCGGGAGGCGGGGGCTGTTCTCAGGCTGCAGGAAACGGCGACCCGGAGGCCGGAGGCCGGCGGCGCGGGGCCTGGGGCCTGGGGCCTGGGGCGGGGAAGACCGGAGGACGCGGGAGCCGGATTCCTGCACAAGCCGCCAACACGGTGGCTGCTCCCGTCGGGCACATTGGGAAGGGGCGGCCAGGGGGCTGGGACACCGCTTACCGCACGGCACCCGGTTCCTCCGCTCCAGCCGGCACCGACGTGGAATCGTGCGCTCGGCCCCGCCTGTTGCTCACAGCCCGGCCCAGGGCGCTGCGGGCGGCACGGGCGGCGCGGGCGGCGCGGGCGCGGAGCCGCGGGGCGGGTGCAAGGCGGGGGCGGGGCCTCTGCGCCCGGGCCGCCTCCTCGGCCTATAACTGAGCCCCCGGGCTCCTCGCTCCCACACGGCCCCCACCGGACCCGTGAAGCGGCTTCGCCCCTTGCTTTGGACCTCGGGCCTCACTCCTCCTCCAGATGGACCCCAAGTGCTCCTGCCCCACTGGTAAGGGAGCCCTGCCTTTGAGCCTTAGGATGCCCCCTTCCCAGGCACAGGACGAGAAGGGAGGGCTTTGAGTTTGAGCTCAGGAGGACTCCTGTCACGGGTCCAGGGCTTTCTTGGTAGCCAGGCTCCTGAGGGCACGTCAGTCTCCCTTTGCCTCTCCGTTGACACTGAGGGCACGGAGGCTCCAGGCTGTCCTTCTTGAGGTCACCCGGCAGGTCAGGGGATTGCTAGACCGGGACCCAGCGTTTGGAGGCGGTCTCGGACCTGCCACGATTTGATGGGAGGAGGGGACGCTGCCTCTTTAGGGTTCAGGCCATGGGCCCCGGCCCCCGGCCCCCGGCCCCAGTCGGCCTGGGCTGCGTCTGGAGCCCGGGACCTTCCCTGTGGAGTCCCATCCGGAGGGGACTTACTCTCCTTGGACCAGAAGAGAGGAGCTGGGGCTTCTCTATCCGCCCGAGTGGACACGAGCTCCCAGGGCTGGGTCCTGACAGAGGAGGAGGGCTCAGGGAGGCATTGCTGACCGTCTGCTGTGGCTCCTGCATCCCCGTCCCTGCTCACTGCTGGCCTCCTTTCCCTTCCCGGCAGGCGGCTCCTGCGGCTGCGCTGGATCCTGCACCTGCACCTGCAAAGCCTGCAGATGCGCCTCCTGCAAGAAGAGTGAGTGTGCGGGGCCTTCTCTGGGAATGCGGGGTCTGGGCTGAGTGCGAGGAGGGGGCCCAGAGCTCAGCAGGCAGGCAGGAGCAGGACAGTGACCAGACTTCCCGGCACCCCCCTCACCAGGAAGGGATTCACAGTCAGAGCTGGAATCACCTTCGGCATGACCGAGACCCAGGCGCGCACTAGAGAACAGGGAGACTGAGGCCCAGACGGGCCACCGACAAACAACCTCAGACCTGTCACTAGAACTAGTCCTCCTGCCTCCTGAGTCCCGCTTCCGAATCCTCTCAGGGACTGAAGCACTTTAGGGACAGGAACCAGTGGCCGTGCGTGGCTTCTCGGACCTGGTGCAGCCCCTCCCTGTCGAAGCAGCCCAGAGCTTCCCTATCCCGAGCGGGAGCTGCTCTGTGCGGGCTTTGCCTCCACTTTGATCCTGAGGACTTGGCTCACATCACTGGTGGTGCTGGGGGCTGGCTTTCTCCTGTCCCCAGAGGCCCTGCTCACTGTCTCTCCAAGGCGCTGTGCCCTGTCCTGGGCACAGATGGGCCGGGCAACCTGAACCTAGTGTCTGAGAGCAATTACCTCAGGACAGAGGACACCATCGTAAACTCAGGGTCTGGGCCCGAGGGCGGCTGGGGCCAGGCCTGCTGCTGGGAAGGGTGGTTCCGGACAACGCGTGGTCCGACCGCACGCTGCCCTTGCCTCCCCAGGCTGCTGCTCCTGCTGCCCCGTGGGCTGCGCCAAGTGTGCCCAGGGCTGCGCCAAGTGTGCCCAGGGCTGCGTCTGCAAAGGGGCCTCGGACAAGTGCAGCTGCTGTGCCTGATGTCGCGGAGAGCCTGCCCCGGGTGTCCACAGAGCAACCAGGACAAACCTGCATTTTACCGTTTTTCATACGACCGGACCTGACGCTACATTCCTTTTTCTATGAAATCTGTGACTTGTAATAAAAGCTCTTGACTTTATTCTGGCTCTGTCTTCCTTGGTGTGTCTTGGACAAAGAGACTCCGTGCCCATCAGGGCTGGCGTGGGGAACTGGACTGGACGTGCAGAGACCTCGGCTCTGGACCAAAGAGTACCCCCCCACACACACCCCACACCCCCAAAACACACACACTGAGCGTCTTAGCCGCTTAGGTTAATTTGAGCTTCCGTTTCTCAGCTCCAAAGGATACCCTCGCCAGATGACATAGGGCATTGGACACACAGAGGACACACTCCCTCTATTCCCCTTAGGAGGACGGATTGCAGAGAAAGTTGCCCATTTCTCATTTTCCTTCTCTGGGGGCCCCTGCCAAACTCAGCGCTCGGTGATGAGAGCCTAGAAAAGTACCCAGAGGGGATGGAATCCCACACCCCTCTCGTGTGACTTCTGCACGGGGCTTGCGTCTAAAACACCCTGGAAAGACCTCTTTGTATTTTCTGCCACAGTTTTCACCCTGGTCAGGAAAACGGATCGCGAAGAAAACACGTCAAAGGACACGATATGTGACACCCAGTTTTCCCTTCAACACGTAAAACCACCTTCACACGTGGAGGAGCAATTCTGGAAACTGGACGCTCTCATATGCTGCACGTACGTTGAAAGTGTGCCCGAGTCCTGGGAACACTTCACAGATGCCCCACTGTGTGGACCACACACGCCTGGAGCAGCTCTGCCCCCTGCCTCCCCACAGGGAACCTCAGTCTTGGCTTGCCCAGGGCTACGGACAGGACACTCGCCACCCGTGACAGCTCCCTGCAGGGGCTTGGCTCTGAATCTTCGCAAGTACCTCCCTAGGTCAGGCTGACATCTTCCCTTCCCTCAAAAACCAGCCCGTGGCTCCCTGACACCCCGAAAGAAAGTGATTTGGATTTGGTGGGAATTTCCCGGCTGTTTCCCTGAGACCTGGTTTCAGAAGAAGGACTTCACGTGTTCCTCTGCAGAGTGATGGTGGTGCTGCAGTGCGTGGCGGGGGGGGGGGGGGGTGGCCTGGTGGGGTTTATTAGCAACAAGTGTGTGCTGAGGGAACGGGTAGTCTATTTCAGGTGTTGGGCCCCCTGGCGGTCTGGGGAGGGAACTCCTATTTGATGGGCACTCCGAGAGAAAGAGGAGACACGTGGCTCAGAAGTCAGGACCAAGATGGGCCACAGGTGCCCCGAGTGCACAGGGCATTTCGGGAGCCGGCCCGTGCTGCGTGCGTGGGCGTCGGCGTCAGGCACTCAGGTTCACAGCCACCGTGCCACTTCCTGACCTGGCAAGTCACTGATAAACTCTCTGAGATTTCATTTCCTCCTTTCGATACAAAAGATTAATGTCAATGAGGGGGAATAAGCGAGATAGTGGCCTGGCTCCCAGCTCGGGCTTCCCCCACGGTGTCCCGTACGATCGCTCTCTCCACACTGACATCTGTGCACAGAGAATCCTTGAGCTCCCGACAAGCTCCTGGAGAAAGGCTCCCTGGTTTGCAAGCAAGCTCATGGTGAGGGCAGAGATGGATAGGAACCTTGCTTATCCAGTGCCAGAGGGCGTGGGGATGTCCTCCAACAAGCCCCGTGGAACGAGTCACCGCCACAGCGTTTGGACAGACTCGGTGAACCTGCACGGTCTGGAGTGATGGTGCCAGTTCCAGAGAGGTTAAGCAACCTACCCAAGGGCACACAGCCTATACTCAGAGGACTAAACCTACACTGCAGCTGTCTCACCTCCCGGCCACACGGTGCCGGTTATGACATCACTGGAGGCTGAGTCCGGCCTCTCCTTTTTCAGGGCTGCAGGGTCTTCGGAGACAGTCCAGCTGTGCTCCTGGCTGCAGAGGTGGGAGGCCGAAGCCCAGAGAGGTCACAGAGCTGTGCGGAGGGTTCTGGCTGCCGGCTCAGGGCTCTCCCACTGCTGCCTCTGTGCCAGGTGTTCAGTGTTCTCACCCTTCGTGGGATGACATGGTGTCCGGTTGGGCGCGGGGCTGCAGTCAGCCTGCAGGAGGGCCAGTCCCATCTGTGCCACGTACAGCCATGGGACATAACCTCTCTGTGGCTCCGTCTGCTCTGCTCTAAAGGGAAAATAATAGTGTCTGGCTCTCGGGATTAAAGAACTGAATACATGCCAAGAAGGTCAGAATATACTGGGCACTCAGTGAGCAATCGATCACATCACCCATTCATTTATTTATCTATTGATTTATTTGTTATCATCAGCCTAGGAGACACTGTTCTCCTTCCAGACACGCAAGCAAGGACGGTGTGTTTCGCTCTGTGCTCTGGGCCGTCCCCATCGACCCTGTGAGCGTGGGACCAGTACCCCCGAGAGGGTTATCCTGCCTTCACGCAAAGAGAGCCGTCGACACTACAGATAGAAAGCCGTGAGGAGCACAGTCGGTGTCCTCCTCACAGACACAGAAGGGTCCTGCCACTTCTGCTGTCACCTGCATCAGGATTTCCTTACCATTTTCTTTTCAGTGATTTTCTGAAATACGTTATACCAAAAGAAACCTCTCGAACGCTACTGAAGGAGAGAGTCAGAAGGTAGCCACAAAATCATAAATACATTCCTACTGTGTCACCTTGGTCGCCCCCAGGATTGAGCTGGACATGGTAGAGACGGGCCGAGGACACAGCTCTGGGCCAAAGGGGAGCTTGCTCACTGACTCCCTCTTTCAGCTGCGAAGCGACAAAAACACAGAAGCAGGGCACCACTCCCCAGCCCTGTGTGCCTGCCTCAGTAGCCTCCCTGTACTGTAGGGACTTTGGACTTTGGGAAGCGGGCTCCTGACTGCTGTCTCCCTTCCCGGTTGGTGTGACAACTCAAAGAGCAAAAGTGACTAACAAGGCTTGGCATGGACTCCATGGTGAGTAACTGTCAGGACTACTCCAAGGGAACTCTATCCACTTGTCTCGCTTTGTTATTTACCGCCAGGTCTGCCTATCACCTACAACGATGCCGCCCCTGGGGAAGCATCCCATGATGAGGGAACCTCCACCCTGGCGTGGGGGTGGACCGGCTACAGTGAGGAGCGCCCCTGGAAAGTTCAGGCAAAGAAGCCCCCGGACAAATGAGCCAGGATCCCTCCAGGAAAGGAAAACACAAGTGACGCCTCGCGGCTGAAGGCAATGTTCACCGCGCTGCGGTTACAGGAGGCGGTACCGGAAAAACGCTTCCGAAGGACCGTGGTGGGGACCGGGGCTGGCAACGCCCGGGGACACATGGGGTCGGCGAAACGGTGGTGAGGGTCACATCCGCCTGCGCTCTCTGACACCGCTCCCCGGCTCCAGCCAAGCCAGGGACACGAGCGGGAGGCGGGGGCTGTTCTCAGGCTGCAGGAAACGGCGACCCGGAGGCCGGAGGCCGGCGGCGCGGGGCCTGGGGCCTGGGGCCTGGGGCGGGGAAGACCGGAGGACGCGGGAGCCGGATTCCTGCACTAGCCGCCAACACGGTGGCTGCTCCCGTCGGGCACATTGGGAAGGGGCGGCCAGGGGGCTGGGACACCGCTTACCGCACGGCACCCGGTTCCTCCGCTCCAGCCGGCACCGACGTGGAATCGTGCGCTCGGCCCCGCCTGTTGCTCACAGCCCGGCCCAGGGCGCTGCGGGCGGCACGGGCGGCGCGGGCGGCGCGGGCGCGGAGCCGCGGGGCGGGTGCAAGGCGGGGGCGGGGCCTCTGCGCCCGGGCCGCCTCCTCGGCCTATAACTGAGCCCCCGGGCTCCTCGCTCCCACACGGCCCCCACCGGACCCGTGAAGCGGCTTCGCCCCTTGCTTTGGACCTCGGGCCTCACTCCTCCTCCAGATGGACCCCAAGTGCTCCTGCCCCACTGGTAAGGGAGCCCTGCCTTTGAGCCTTAGGATGCCCCCTTCCCAGGCACAGGACGAGAAGGGAGGGCTTTGAGTTTGAGCTCAGGAGGACTCCTGTCACGGGTCCAGGGCTTTCTTGGTAGCCAGGCTCCTGAGGGCACGTCAGTCTCCCTTTGCCTCTCCGTTGACACTGAGGGCACGGAGGCTCCAGGCTGTCCTTCTTGAGGTCACCCGGCAGGTCAGGGGATTGCTAGACCGGGACCCAGCGTTTGGAGGCGGTCTCGGACCTGCCACGATTTGATGGGAGGAGGGGACGCTGCCTCTTTAGGGTTCAGGCCATGGGCCCCGGCCCCCGGCCCCCGGCCCCAGTCGGCCTGGGCTGCGTCTGGAGCCCGGGACCTTCCCTGTGGAGTCCCATCCGGAGGGGACTTACTCTCCTTGGACCAGAAGAGAGGAGCTGGGGCTTCTCTATCCGCCCGAGTGGACACGAGCTCCCAGGGCTGGGTCCTGACAGAGGAGGAGGGCTCAGGGAGGCATTGCTGACCGTCTGCTGTGGCTCCTGCATCCCCGTCCCTGCTCACTGCTGGCCTCCTTTCCCTTCCCGGCAGGCGGCTCCTGCGGCTGCGCTGGATCCTGCACCTGCACCTGCAAAGCCTGCAGATGCGCCTCCTGCAAGAAGAGTGAGTGTGCGGGGCCTTCTCTGGGAATGCGGGGTCTGGGCTGAGTGCGAGGAGGGGGCCCAGAGCTCAGCAGGCAGGCAGGAGCAGGACAGTGACCAGACTTCCCGGCACCCCCCTCACCAGGAAGGGATTCACAGTCAGAGCTGGAATCACCTTCGGCATGACCGAGACCCAGGCGCGCACTAGAGAACAGGGAGACTGAGGCCCAGACGGGCCACCGACAAACAACCTCAGACCTGTCACTAGAACTAGTCCTCCTGCCTCCTGAGTCCCGCTTCCGAATCCTCTCAGGGACTGAAGCACTTTAGGGACAGGAACCAGTGGCCGTGCGTGGCTTCTCGGACCTGGTGCAGCCCCTCCCTGTCGAAGCAGCCCAGAGCTTCCCTATCCCGAGCGGGAGCTGCTCTGTGCGGGCTTTGCCTCCACTTTGATCCTGAGGACTTGGCTCACATCACTGGTGGTGCTGGGGGCTGGCTTTCTCCTGTCCCCAGAGGCCCTGCTCACTGTCTCTCCAAGGCGCTGTGCCCTGTCCTGGGCACAGATGGGCCGGGCAACCTGAACCTAGTGTCTGAGAGCAATTACCTCAGGACAGAGGACACCATCGTAAACTCAGGGTCTGGGCCCGAGGGCGGCTGGGGCCAGGCCTGCTGCTGGGAAGGGTGGTTCCGGACAACGCGTGGTCCGACCGCACGCTGCCCTTGCCTCCCCAGGCTGCTGCTCCTGCTGCCCCGTGGGCTGCGCCAAGTGTGCCCAGGGCTGCGCCAAGTGTGCCCAGGGCTGCGTCTGCAAAGGGGCCTCGGACAAGTGCAGCTGCTGTGCCTGATGTCGCGGAGAGCCTGCCCCGGGTGTCCACAGAGCAACCAGGACAAACCTGCATTTTACCGTTTTTCATACGACCGGACCTGACGCTACATTCCTTTTTCTATGAAATCTGTGACTTGTAATAAAAGCTCTTGACTTTATTCTGGCTCTGTCTTCCTTGGTGTGTCTTGGACAAAGAGACTCCGTGCCCATCAGGGCTGGCGTGGGGAACTGGACTGGACGTGCAGAGACCTCGGCTCTGGACCAAAGAGTACCCCCCCACACACACCCCACACCCCCAAAACACACACACTGAGCGTCTTAGCCGCTTAGGTTAATTTGAGCTTCCGTTTCTCAGCTCCAAAGGATACCCTCGCCAGATGACATAGGGCATTGGACACACAGAGGACACACTCCCTCTATTCCCCTTAGGAGGACGGATTGCAGAGAAAGTTGCCCATTTCTCATTTTCCTTCTCTGGGGGCCCCTGCCAAACTCAGCGCTCGGTGATGAGAGCCTAGAAAAGTACCCAGAGGGGATGGAATCCCACACCCCTCTCGTGTGACTTCTGCACGGGGCTTGCGTCTAAAACACCCTGGAAAGACCTCTTTGTATTTTCTGCCACAGTTTTCACCCTGGTCAGGAAAACGGATCGCGAAGAAAACACGTCAAAGGACACGATATGTGACACCCAGTTTTCCCTTCAACACGTAAAACCACCTTCACACGTGGAGGAGCAATTCTGGAAACTGGACGCTCTCATATGCTGCACGTACGTTGAAAGTGTGCCCGAGTCCTGGGAACACTTCACAGATGCCCCACTGTGTGGACCACACACGCCTGGAGCAGCTCTGCCCCCTGCCTCCCCACAGGGAACCTCAGTCTTGGCTTGCCCAGGGCTACGGACAGGACACTCGCCACCCGTGACAGCTCCCTGCAGGGGCTTGGCTCTGAATCTTCGCAAGTACCTCCCTAGGTCAGGCTGACATCTTCCCTTCCCTCAAAAACCAGCCCGTGGCTCCCTGACACCCCGAAAGAAAGTGATTTGGATTTGGTGGGAATTTCCCGGCTGTTTCCCTGAGACCTGGTTTCAGAAGAAGGACTTCACGTGTTCCTCTGCAGAGTGATGGTGGTGCTGCAGTGCGTGGCGGGGGGGGGGGGGGGTGGTGGCCTGGTGGGGTTTATTAGCAACAAGTGTGTGCTGAGGGAACGGGTAGTCTATTTCAGGTGTTGGGCCCCCTGGCGGTCTGGGGAGGGAACTCCTATTTGATGGGCACTCCGAGAGAAAGAGGAGACACGTGGCTCAGAAGTCAGGACCAAGATGGGCCACAGGTGCCCCGAGTGCACAGGGCATTTCGGGAGCCGGCCCGTGCTGCGTGCGTGGGCGTCGGCGTCAGGCACTCAGGTTCACAGCCACCGTGCCACTTCCTGACCTGGCAAGTCACTGATAAACTCTCTGAGATTTCATTTCCTCCTTTCGATACAAAAGATTAATGTCAATGAGGGGGAATAAGCGAGATAGTGGCCTGGCTCCCAGCTCGGGCTTCCCCCACGGTGTCCCGTACGATCGCTCTCTCCACACTGACATCTGTGCACAGAGAATCCTTGAGCTCCCGACAAGCTCCTGGAGAAAGGCTCCCTGGTTTGCAAGCAAGCTCATGGTGAGGGCAGAGATGGATAGGAACCTTGCTTATCCAGTGCCAGAGGGCGTGGGGATGTCCTCCAACAAGCCCCGTGGAACGAGTCACCGCCACAGCGTTTGGACAGACTCGGTGAACCTGCACGGTCTGGAGTGATGGTGCCAGTTCCAGAGAGGTTAAGCAACCTACCCAAGGGCACACAGCCTATACTCAGAGGACTAAACCTACACTGCAGCTGTCTCACCTCCCGGCCACACGGTGCCGGTTATGACATCACTGGAGGCTGAGTCCGGCCTCTCCTTTTTCAGGGCTGCAGGGTCTTCGGAGACAGTCCAGCTGTGCTCCTGGCTGCAGAGGTGGGAGGCCGAAGCCCAGAGAGGTCACAGAGCTGTGCGGAGGGTTCTGGCTGCCGGCTCAGGGCTCTCCCACTGCTGCCTCTGTGCCAGGTGTTCAGTGTTCTCACCCTTCGTGGGATGACATGGTGTCCGGTTGGGCGCGGGGCTGCAGTCAGCCTGCAGGAGGGCCAGTCCCATCTGTGCCACGTACAGCCATGGGACATAACCTCTCTGTGGCTCCGTCTGCTCTGCTCTAAAGGGAAAATAATAGTGTCTGGCTCTCGGGATTAAAGAACTGAATACATGCCAAGAAGGTCAGAATATACTGGGCACTCAGTGAGCAATCGATCACATCACCCATTCATTTATTTATCTATTGATTTATTTGTTATCATCAGCCTAGGAGACACTGTTCTCCTTCCAGACACGCAAGCAAGGACGGTGTGTTTCGCTCTGTGCTCTGGGCCGTCCCCATCGACCCTGTGAGCGTGGGACCAGTACCCCCGAGAGGGTTATCCTGCCTTCACGCAAAGAGAGCCGTCGACACTACAGATAGAAAGCCGTGAGGAGCACAGTCGGTGTCCTCCTCACAGACACAGAAGGGTCCTGCCACTTCTGCTGTCACCTGCATCAGGATTTCCTTACCATTTTCTTTTCAGTGATTTTCTGAAATACGTTATACCAAAAGAAACCTCTCGAACGCTACTGAAGGAGAGAGTCAGAAGGTAGCCACAAAATCATAAATACATTCCTACTGTGTCACCTTGGTCGCCCCCAGGATTGAGCTGGACATGGTAGAGACGGGCCGAGGACACAGCTCTGGGCCAAAGGGGAGCTTGCTCACTGACTCCCTCTTTCAGCTGCGAAGCGACAAAAACACAGAAGCAGGGCACCACTCCCCAGCCCTGTGTGCCTGCCTCAGTAGCCTCCCTGTACTGTAGGGACTTTGGACTTTGGGAAGCGGGCTCCTGACTGCTGTCTCCCTTCCCGGTTGGTGTGACAACTCAAAGAGCAAAAGTGACTAACAAGGCTTGGCATGGACTCCATGGTGAGTAACTGTCAGGACTACTCCAAGGGAACTCTATCCACTTGTCTCGCTTTGTTATTTACCGCCAGGTCTGCCTATCACCTACAACGATGCCGCCCCTGGGGAAGCATCCCATGATGAGGGAACCTCCACCCTGGCGTGGGGGTGGACCGGCTACAGTGAGGAGCGCCCCTGGAAAGTTCAGGCAAAGAAGCCCCCGGACAAATGAGCCAGGATCCCTCCAGGAAAGGAAAACACAAGTGACGCCTCGCGGCTGAAGGCAATGTTCACCGCGCTGCGGTTACAGGAGGCGGTACCGGAAAAACGCTTCCGAAGGACCGTGGTGGGGACCGGGGCTGGCAACGCCCGGGGACACATGGGGTCGGCGAAACGGTGGTGAGGGTCACATCCGCCTGCGCTCTCTGACACCGCTCCCCGGCTCCAGCCAAGCCAGGGACACGAGCGGGAGGCGGGGGCTGTTCTCAGGCTGCAGGAAACGGCGACCCGGAGGCCGGAGGCCGGCGGCGCGGGGCCTGGGGCGGGGAAGACCGGAGGACGCGGGAGCCGGATTCCTGCACAAGCCGCCAACACGGTGGCTGCTCCCGTCGGGCACATTGGGAAGGGGCGGCCAGGGGGCTGGGACACCGCTTACCGCACGGCACCCGGTTCCTCCGCTCCAGCCGGCACCGACGTGGAATCGTGCGCTCGGCCCCGCCTGTTGCTCACAGCCCGGCCCAGGGCGCTGCGGGCGGCACGGGCGGCGCGGGCGGCGCGGGCGCGGAGCCGCGGGGCGGGTGCAAGGCGGGGGCGGGGCCTCTGCGCCCGGGCCGCCTCCTCGGCCTATAACTGAGCCCCCGGGCTCCTCGCTCCCACACGGCCCCCACCGGACCCGTGAAGCGGCTTCGCCCCTTGCTTTGGACCTCGGGCCTCACTCCTCCTCCAGATGGACCCCAAGTGCTCCTGCCCCACTGGTAAGGGAGCCCTGCCTTTGAGCCTTAGGATGCCCCCTTCCCAGGCACAGGACGAGAAGGGAGGGCTTTGAGTTTGAGCTCAGGAGGACTCCTGTCACGGGTCCAGGGCTTTCTTGGTAGCCAGGCTCCTGAGGGCACGTCAGTCTCCCTTTGCCTCTCCGTTGACACTGAGGGCACGGAGGCTCCAGGCTGTCCTTCTTGAGGTCACCCGGCAGGTCAGGGGATTGCTAGACCGGGACCCAGCGTTTGGAGGCGGTCTCGGACCTGCCACGATTTGATGGGAGGAGGGGACGCTGCCTCTTTAGGGTTCAGGCCATGGGCCCCGGCCCCCGGCCCCCGGCCCCAGTCGGCCTGGGCTGCGTCTGGAGCCCGGGACCTTCCCTGTGGAGTCCCATCCGGAGGGGACTTACTCTCCTTGGACCAGAAGAGAGGAGCTGGGGCTTCTCTATCCGCCCGAGTGGACACGAGCTCCCAGGGCTGGGTCCTGACAGAGGAGGAGGGCTCAGGGAGGCATTGCTGACCGTCTGCTGTGGCTCCTGCATCCCCGTCCCTGCTCACTGCTGGCCTCCTTTCCCTTCCCGGCAGGCGGCTCCTGCGGCTGCGCTGGATCCTGCACCTGCACCTGCAAAGCCTGCAGATGCGCCTCCTGCAAGAAGAGTGAGTGTGCGGGGCCTTCTCTGGGAATGCGGGGTCTGGGCTGAGTGCGAGGAGGGGGCCCAGAGCTCAGCAGGCAGGCAGGAGCAGGACAGTGACCAGACTTCCCGGCACCCCCCTCACCAGGAAGGGATTCACAGTCAGAGCTGGAATCACCTTCGGCATGACCGAGACCCAGGCGCGCACTAGAGAACAGGGAGACTGAGGCCCAGACGGGCCACCGACAAACAACCTCAGACCTGTCACTAGAACTAGTCCTCCTGCCTCCTGAGTCCCGCTTCCGAATCCTCTCAGGGACTGAAGCACTTTAGGGACAGGAACCAGTGGCCGTGCGTGGCTTCTCGGACCTGGTGCAGCCCCTCCCTGTCGAAGCAGCCCAGAGCTTCCCTATCCCGAGCGGGAGCTGCTCTGTGCGGGCTTTGCCTCCACTTTGATCCTGAGGACTTGGCTCACATCACTGGTGGTGCTGGGGGCTGGCTTTCTCCTGTCCCCAGAGGCCCTGCTCACTGTCTCTCCAAGGCGCTGTGCCCTGTCCTGGGCACAGATGGGCCGGGCAACCTGAACCTAGTGTCTGAGAGCAATTACCTCAGGACAGAGGACACCATCGTAAACTCAGGGTCTGGGCCCGAGGGCGGCTGGGGCCAGGCCTGCTGCTGGGAAGGGTGGTTCCGGACAACGCGTGGTCCGACCGCACGCTGCCCTTGCCTCCCCAGGCTGCTGCTCCTGCTGCCCCGTGGGCTGCGCCAAGTGTGCCCAGGGCTGCGCCAAGTGTGCCCAGGGCTGCGTCTGCAAAGGGGCCTCGGACAAGTGCAGCTGCTGTGCCTGATGTCGCGGAGAGCCTGCCCCGGGTGTCCACAGAGCAACCAGGACAAACCTGCATTTTACCGTTTTTCATACGACCGGACCTGACGCTACATTCCTTTTTCTATGAAATCTGTGACTTGTAATAAAAGCTCTTGACTTTATTCTGGCTCTGTCTTCCTTGGTGTGTCTTGGACAAAGAGACTCCGTGCCCATCAGGGCTGGCGTGGGGAACTGGACTGGACGTGCAGAGACCTCGGCTCTGGACCAAAGAGTACCCCCCCACACACACCCCACACCCCCAAAACACACACACTGAGCGTCTTAGCCGCTTAGGTTAATTTGAGCTTCCGTTTCTCAGCTCCAAAGGATACCCTCGCCAGATGACATAGGGCATTGGACACACAGAGGACACACTCCCTCTATTCCCCTTAGGAGGACGGATTGCAGAGAAAGTTGCCCATTTCTCATTTTCCTTCTCTGGGGGCCCCTGCCAAACTCAGCGCTCGGTGATGAGAGCCTAGAAAAGTACCCAGAGGGGATGGAATCCCACACCCCTCTCGTGTGACTTCTGCACGGGGCTTGCGTCTAAAACACCCTGGAAAGACCTCTTTGTATTTTCTGCCACAGTTTTCACCCTGGTCAGGAAAACGGATCGCGAAGAAAACACGTCAAAGGACACGATATGTGACACCCAGTTTTCCCTTCAACACGTAAAACCACCTTCACACGTGGAGGAGCAATTCTGGAAACTGGACGCTCTCATATGCTGCACGTACGTTGAAAGTGTGCCCGAGTCCTGGGAACACTTCACAGATGCCCCACTGTGTGGACCACACACGCCTGGAGCAGCTCTGCCCCCTGCCTCCCCACAGGGAACCTCAGTCTTGGCTTGCCCAGGGCTACGGACAGGACACTCGCCACCCGTGACAGCTCCCTGCAGGGGCTTGGCTCTGAATCTTCGCAAGTACCTCCCTAGGTCAGGCTGACATCTTCCCTTCCCTCAAAAACCAGCCCGTGGCTCCCTGACACCCCGAAAGAAAGTGATTTGGATTTGGTGGGAATTTCCCGGCTGTTTCCCTGAGACCTGGTTTCAGAAGAAGGACTTCACGTGTTCCTCTGCAGAGTGATGGTGGTGCTGCAGTGCGTGGCGGGGGGGGGGGGGGGGTGGTGGCCTGGTGGGGTTTATTAGCAACAAGTGTGTGCTGAGGGAACGGGTAGTCTATTTCAGGTGTTGGGCCCCCTGGCGGTCTGGGGAGGGAACTCCTATTTGATGGGCACTCCGAGAGAAAGAGGAGACACGTGGCTCAGAAGTCAGGACCAAGATGGGCCACAGGTGCCCCGAGTGCACAGGGCATTTCGGGAGCCGGCCCGTGCTGCGTGCGTGGGCGTCGGCGTCAGGCACTCAGGTTCACAGCCACCGTGCCACTTCCTGACCTGGCAAGTCACTGATAAACTCTCTGAGATTTCATTTCCTCCTTTCGATACAAAAGATTAATGTCAATGAGGGGGAATAAGCGAGATAGTGGCCTGGCTCCCAGCTCGGGCTTCCCCCACGGTGTCCCGTACGATCGCTCTCTCCACACTGACATCTGTGCACAGAGAATCCTTGAGCTCCCGACAAGCTCCTGGAGAAAGGCTCCCTGGTTTGCAAGCAAGCTCATGGTGAGGGCAGAGATGGATAGGAACCTTGCTTATCCAGTGCCAGAGGGCGTGGGGATGTCCTCCAACAAGCCCCGTGGAACGAGTCACCGCCACAGCGTTTGGACAGACTCGGTGAACCTGCACGGTCTGGAGTGATGGTGCCAGTTCCAGAGAGGTTAAGCAACCTACCCAAGGGCACACAGCCTATACTCAGAGGACTAAACCTACACTGCAGCTGTCTCACCTCCCGGCCACACGGTGCCGGTTATGACATCACTGGAGGCTGAGTCCGGCCTCTCCTTTTTCAGGGCTGCAGGGTCTTCGGAGACAGTCCAGCTGTGCTCCTGGCTGCAGAGGTGGGAGGCCGAAGCCCAGAGAGGTCACAGAGCTGTGCGGAGGGTTCTGGCTGCCGGCTCAGGGCTCTCCCACTGCTGCCTCTGTGCCAGGTGTTCAGTGTTCTCACCCTTCGTGGGATGACATGGTGTCCGGTTGGGCGCGGGGCTGCAGTCAGCCTGCAGGAGGGCCAGTCCCATCTGTGCCACGTACAGCCATGGGACATAACCTCTCTGTGGCTCCGTCTGCTCTGCTCTAAAGGGAAAATAATAGTGTCTGGCTCTCGGGATTAAAGAACTGAATACATGCCAAGAAGGTCAGAATATACTGGGCACTCAGTGAGCAATCGATCACATCACCCATTCATTTATTTATCTATTGATTTATTTGTTATCATCAGCCTAGGAGACACTGTTCTCCTTCCAGACACGCAAGCAAGGACGGTGTGTTTCGCTCTGTGCTCTGGGCCGTCCCCATCGACCCTGTGAGCGTGGGACCAGTACCCCCGAGAGGGTTATCCTGCCTTCACGCAAAGAGAGCCGTCGACACTACAGATAGAAAGCCGTGAGGAGCACAGTCGGTGTCCTCCTCACAGACACAGAAGGGTCCTGCCACTTCTGCTGTCACCTGCATCAGGATTTCCTTACCATTTTCTTTTCAGTGATTTTCTGAAATACGTTATACCAAAAGAAACCTCTCGAACGCTACTGAAGGAGAGAGTCAGAAGGTAGCCACAAAATCATAAATACATTCCTACTGTGTCACCTTGGTCGCCCCCAGGATTGAGCTGGACATGGTAGAGACGGGCCGAGGACACAGCTCTGGGCCAAAGGGGAGCTTGCTCACTGACTCCCTCTTTCAGCTGCGAAGCGACAAAAACACAGAAGCAGGGCACCACTCCCCAGCCCTGTGTGCCTGCCTCAGTAGCCTCCCTGTACTGTAGGGACTTTGGACTTTGGGAAGCGGGCTCCTGACTGCTGTCTCCCTTCCCGGTTGGTGTGACAACTCAAAGAGCAAAAGTGACTAACAAGGCTTGGCATGGACTCCATGGTGAGTAACTGTCAGGACTACTCAAAGGGAACTCTATCCACTTGTCTCGCTTTGTTATTTACCGCCAGGTCTGCCTATCACCTACAATGATGCCGCCCCTGGGGAAGCATCCCATGATGAGGGAACCTCCACCCTGGCGTGGGGGTGGACCGGCTACAGTGAGGAGCGCCCCTGGAAAGTTCAGGCAAAGAAGCCCCCGGACAAATGAGCCAGGATCCCTCCAGGAAAGGAAAACACAAGTGACGCCTCGCGGCTGAAGGCAATGTTCACCGCGCTGCGGTTACAGGAGGCGGTACCGGAAAAACGCTTCCGAAGGACCGTGGTGGGGACCGGGGCTGGCAACGCCCGGGGACACATGGGGTCGGCGAAACGGTGGTGAGGGTCACATCCGCCTGCGCTCTCTGACACCGCTCCCCGGCTCCAGCCAAGCCAGGGACACGAGCGGGAGGCGGGGGCTGTTCTCAGGCTGCAGGAAACGGCGACCCGGAGGCCGGAGGCCGGCGGCGCGGGGCCTGGGGCGGGGAAGACCGGAGGACGCGGGAGCCGGATTCCTGCACAAGCCGCCAACACGGTGGCTGCTCCCGTCGGGCACATTGGGAAGGGGCGGCCAGGGGGCTGGGACACCGCTTACCGCACGGCACCCGGTTCCTCCGCTCCAGCCGGCACCGACGTGGAATCGTGCGCTCGGCCCCGCCTGTTGCTCACAGCCCGGCCCAGGGCGCTGCGGGCGGCACGGGCGGCGCGGGCGGCGCGGGCGCGGAGCCGCGGGGCGGGTGCAAGGCGGGGGCGGGGCCTCTGCGCCCGGGCCGCCTCCTCGGCCTATAACTGAGCCCCCGGGCTCCTCGCTCCCACACGGCCCCCACCGGACCCGTGAAGCGGCTTCGCCCCTTGCTTTGGACCTCGGGCCTCACTCCTCCTCCAGATGGACCCCAAGTGCTCCTGCCCCACTGGTAAGGGAGCCCTGCCTTTGAGCCTTAGGATGCCCCCTTCCCAGGCACAGGACGAGAAGGGAGGGCTTTGAGTTTGAGCTCAGGAGGACTCCTGTCACGGGTCCAGGGCTTTCTTGGTAGCCAGGCTCCTGAGGGCACGTCAGTCTCCCTTTGCCTCTCCGTTGACACTGAGGGCACGGAGGCTCCAGGCTGTCCTTCTTGAGGTCACCCGGCAGGTCAGGGGATTGCTAGACCGGGACCCAGCGTTTGGAGGCGGTCTCGGACCTGCCACGATTTGATGGGAGGAGGGGACGCTGCCTCTTTAGGGTTCAGGCCATGGGCCCCGGCCCCCGGCCCCCGGCCCCAGTCGGCCTGGGCTGCGTCTGGAGCCCGGGACCTTCCCTGTGGAGTCCCATCCGGAGGGGACTTACTCTCCTTGGACCAGAAGAGAGGAGCTGGGGCTTCTCTATCCGCCCGAGTGGACACGAGCTCCCAGGGCTGGGTCCTGACAGAGGAGGAGGGCTCAGGGAGGCATTGCTGACCGTCTGCTGTGGCTCCTGCATCCCCGTCCCTGCTCACTGCTGGCCTCCTTTCCCTTCCCGGCAGGCGGCTCCTGCGGCTGCGCTGGATCCTGCACCTGCACCTGCAAAGCCTGCAGATGCGCCTCCTGCAAGAAGAGTGAGTGTGCGGGGCCTTCTCTGGGAATGCGGGGTCTGGGCTGAGTGCGAGGAGGGGGCCCAGAGCTCAGCAGGCAGGCAGGAGCAGGACAGTGACCAGACTTCCCGGCACCCCCCTCACCAGGAAGGGATTCACAGTCAGAGCTGGAATCACCTTCGGCATGACCGAGACCCAGGCGCGCACTAGAGAACAGGGAGACTGAGGCCCAGACGGGCCACCGACAAACAACCTCAGACCTGTCACTAGAACTAGTCCTCCTGCCTCCTGAGTCCCGCTTCCGAATCCTCTCAGGGACTGAAGCACTTTAGGGACAGGAACCAGTGGCCGTGCGTGGCTTCTCGGACCTGGTGCAGCCCCTCCCTGTCGAAGCAGCCCAGAGCTTCCCTATCCCGAGCGGGAGCTGCTCTGTGCGGGCTTTGCCTCCACTTTGATCCTGAGGACTTGGCTCACATCACTGGTGGTGCTGGGGGCTGGCTTTCTCCTGTCCCCAGAGGCCCTGCTCACTGTCTCTCCAAGGCGCTGTGCCCTGTCCTGGGCACAGATGGGCCGGGCAACCTGAACCTAGTGTCTGAGAGCAATTACCTCAGGACAGAGGACACCATCGTAAACTCAGGGTCTGGGCCCGAGGGCGGCTGGGGCCAGGCCTGCTGCTGGGAAGGGTGGTTCCGGACAACGCGTGGTCCGACCGCACGCTGCCCTTGCCTCCCCAGGCTGCTGCTCCTGCTGCCCCGTGGGCTGCGCCAAGTGTGCCCAGGGCTGCGCCAAGTGTGCCCAGGGCTGCGTCTGCAAAGGGGCCTCGGACAAGTGCAGCTGCTGTGCCTGATGTCGCGGAGAGCCTGCCCCGGGTGTCCACAGAGCAACCAGGACAAACCTGCATTTTACCGTTTTTCATACGACCGGACCTGACGCTACATTCCTTTTTCTATGAAATCTGTGACTTGTAATAAAAGCTCTTGACTTTATTCTGGCTCTGTCTTCCTTGGTGTGTCTTGGACAAAGAGACTCCGTGCCCATCAGGGCTGGCGTGGGGAACTGGACTGGACGTGCAGAGACCTCGGCTCTGGACCAAAGAGTACCCCCCCACACACACCCCACACCCCCAAAACACACACACTGAGCGTCTTAGCCGCTTAGGTTAATTTGAGCTTCCGTTTCTCAGCTCCAAAGGATACCCTCGCCAGATGACATAGGGCATTGGACACACAGAGGACACACTCCCTCTATTCCCCTTAGGAGGACGGATTGCAGAGAAAGTTGCCCATTTCTCATTTTCCTTCTCTGGGGGCCCCTGCCAAACTCAGCGCTCGGTGATGAGAGCCTAGAAAAGTACCCAGAGGGGATGGAATCCCACACCCCTCTCGTGTGACTTCTGCACGGGGCTTGCGTCTAAAACACCCTGGAAAGACCTCTTTGTATTTTCTGCCACAGTTTTCACCCTGGTCAGGAAAACGGATCGCGAAGAAAACACGTCAAAGGACACGATATGTGACACCCAGTTTTCCCTTCAACACGTAAAACCACCTTCACACGTGGAGGAGCAATTCTGGAAACTGGACGCTCTCATATGCTGCACGTACGTTGAAAGTGTGCCCGAGTCCTGGGAACACTTCACAGATGCCCCACTGTGTGGACCACACACGCCTGGAGCAGCTCTGCCCCCTGCCTCCCCACAGGGAACCTCAGTCTTGGCTTGCCCAGGGCTACGGACAGGACACTCGCCACCCGTGACAGCTCCCTGCAGGGGCTTGGCTCTGAATCTTCGCAAGTACCTCCCTAGGTCAGGCTGACATCTTCCCTTCCCTCAAAAACCAGCCCGTGGCTCCCTGACACCCCGAAAGAAAGTGATTTGGATTTGGTGGGAATTTCCCGGCTGTTTCCCTGAGACCTGGTTTCAGAAGAAGGACTTCACGTGTTCCTCTGCAGAGTGATGGTGGTGCTGCAGTGCGTGGCGGGGGGGGGGGGGGGGGGTGGTGGCCTGGTGGGGTTTATTAGCAACAAGTGTGTGCTGAGGGAACGGGTAGTCTATTTCAGGTGTTGGGCCCCCTGGCGGTCTGGGGAGGGAACTCCTATTTGATGGGCACTCCGAGAGAAAGAGGAGACACGTGGCTCAGAAGTCAGGACCAAGATGGGCCACAGGTGCCCCGAGTGCACAGGGCATTTCGGGAGCCGGCCCGTGCTGCGTGCGTGGGCGTCGGCGTCAGGCACTCAGGTTCACAGCCACCGTGCCACTTCCTGACCTGGCAAGTCACTGATAAACTCTCTGAGATTTCATTTCCTCCTTTCGATACAAAAGATTAATGTCAATGAGGGGGAATAAGCGAGATAGTGGCCTGGCTCCCAGCTCGGGCTTCCCCCACGGTGTCCCGTACGATCGCTCTCTCCACACTGACATCTGTGCACAGAGAATCCTTGAGCTCCCGACAAGCTCCTGGAGAAAGGCTCCCTGGTTTGCAAGCAAGCTCATGGTGAGGGCAGAGATGGATAGGAACCTTGCTTATCCAGTGCCAGAGGGCGTGGGGATGTCCTCCAACAAGCCCCGTGGAACGAGTCACCGCCACAGCGTTTGGACAGACTCGGTGAACCTGCACGGTCTGGAGTGATGGTGCCAGTTCCAGAGAGGTTAAGCAACCTACCCAAGGGCACACAGCCTATACTCAGAGGACTAAACCTACACTGCAGCTGTCTCACCTCCCGGCCACACGGTGCCGGTTATGACATCACTGGAGGCTGAGTCCGGCCTCTCCTTTTTCAGGGCTGCAGGGTCTTCGGAGACAGTCCAGCTGTGCTCCTGGCTGCAGAGGTGGGAGGCCGAAGCCCAGAGAGGTCACAGAGCTGTGCGGAGGGTTCTGGCTGCCGGCTCAGGGCTCTCCCACTGCTGCCTCTGTGCCAGGTGTTCAGTGTTCTCACCCTTCGTGGGATGACATGGTGTCCGGTTGGGCGCGGGGCTGCAGTCAGCCTGCAGGAGGGCCAGTCCCATCTGTGCCACGTACAGCCATGGGACATAACCTCTCTGTGGCTCCGTCTGCTCTGCTCTAAAGGGAAAATAATAGTGTCTGGCTCTCGGGATTAAAGAACTGAATACATGCCAAGAAGGTCAGAATATACTGGGCACTCAGTGAGCAATCGATCACATCACCCATTCATTTATTTATCTATTGATTTATTTGTTATCATCAGCCTAGGAGACACTGTTCTCCTTCCAGACACGCAAGCAAGGACGGTGTGTTTCGCTCTGTGCTCTGGGCCGTCCCCATCGACCCTGTGAGCGTGGGACCAGTACCCCCGAGAGGGTTATCCTGCCTTCACGCAAAGAGAGCCGTCGACACTACAGATAGAAAGCCGTGAGGAGCACAGTCGGTGTCCTCCTCACAGACACAGAAGGGTCCTGCCACTTCTGCTGTCACCTGCATCAGGATTTCCTTACCATTTTCTTTTCAGTGATTTTCTGAAATACGTTATACCAAAAGAAACCTCTCGAACGCTACTGAAGGAGAGAGTCAGAAGGTAGCCACAAAATCATAAATACATTCCTACTGTGTCACCTTGGTCGCCCCCAGGATTGAGCTGGACATGGTAGAGACGGGCCGAGGACACAGCTCTGGGCCAAAGGGGAGCTTGCTCACTGACTCCCTCTTTCAGCTGCGAAGCGACAAAAACACAGAAGCAGGGCACCACTCCCCAGCCCTGTGTGCCTGCCTCAGTAGCCTCCCTGTACTGTAGGGACTTTGGACTTTGGGAAGCGGGCTCCTGACTGCTGTCTCCCTTCCCGGTTGGTGTGACAACTCAAAGAGCAAAAGTGACTAACAAGGCTTGGCATGGACTCCATGGTGAGTAACTGTCAGGACTACTCAAAGGGAACTCTATCCACTTGTCTCGCTTTGTTATTTACCGCCAGGTCTGCCTATCACCTACAATGATGCCGCCCCTGGGGAAGCATCCCATGATGAGGGAACCTCCACCCTGGCGTGGGGGTGGACCGGCTACAGTGAGGAGCGCCCCTGGAAAGTTCAGGCAAAGAAGCCCCCGGACAAATGAGCCAGGATCCCTCCAGGAAAGGAAAACACAAGTGACGCCTCGCGGCTGAAGGCAATGTTCACCGCGCTGCGGTTACAGGAGGCGGTACCGGAAAAACGCTTCCGAAGGACCGTGGTGGGGACCGGGGCTGGCAACGCCCGGGGACACATGGGGTCGGCGAAACGGTGGTGAGGGTCACATCCGCCTGCGCTCTCTGACACCGCTCCCCGGCTCCAGCCAAGCCAGGGACACGAGCGGGAGGCGGGGGCTGTTCTCAGGCTGCAGGAAACGGCGACCCGGAGGCCGGAGGCCGGCGGCGCGGGGCCTGGGGCGGGGAAGACCGGAGGACGCGGGAGCCGGATTCCTGCACAAGCCGCCAACACGGTGGCTGCTCCCGTCGGGCACATTGGGAAGGGGCGGCCAGGGGGCTGGGACACCGCTTACCGCACGGCACCCGGTTCCTCCGCTCCAGCCGGCACCGACGTGGAATCGTGCGCTCGGCCCCGCCTGTTGCTCACAGCCCGGCCCAGGGCGCTGCGGGCGGCACGGGCGGCGCGGGCGGCGCGGGCGCGGAGCCGCGGGGCGGGTGCAAGGCGGGGGCGGGGCCTCTGCGCCCGGGCCGCCTCCTCGGCCTATAACTGAGCCCCCGGGCTCCTCGCTCCCACACGGCCCCCACCGGACCCGTGAAGCGGCTTCGCCCCTTGCTTTGGACCTCGGGCCTCACTCCTCCTCCAGATGGACCCCAAGTGCTCCTGCCCCACTGGTAAGGGAGCCCTGCCTTTGAGCCTTAGGATGCCCCCTTCCCAGGCACAGGACGAGAAGGGAGGGCTTTGAGTTTGAGCTCAGGAGGACTCCTGTCACGGGTCCAGGGCTTTCTTGGTAGCCAGGCTCCTGAGGGCACGTCAGTCTCCCTTTGCCTCTCCGTTGACACTGAGGGCACGGAGGCTCCAGGCTGTCCTTCTTGAGGTCACCCGGCAGGTCAGGGGATTGCTAGACCGGGACCCAGCGTTTGGAGGCGGTCTCGGACCTGCCACGATTTGATGGGAGGAGGGGACGCTGCCTCTTTAGGGTTCAGGCCATGGGCCCCGGCCCCCGGCCCCCGGCCCCAGTCGGCCTGGGCTGCGTCTGGAGCCCGGGACCTTCCCTGTGGAGTCCCATCCGGAGGGGACTTACTCTCCTTGGACCAGAAGAGAGGAGCTGGGGCTTCTCTATCCGCCCGAGTGGACACGAGCTCCCAGGGCTGGGTCCTGACAGAGGAGGAGGGCTCAGGGAGGCATTGCTGACCGTCTGCTGTGGCTCCTGCATCCCCGTCCCTGCTCACTGCTGGCCTCCTTTCCCTTCCCGGCAGGCGGCTCCTGCGGCTGCGCTGGATCCTGCACCTGCACCTGCAAAGCCTGCAGATGCGCCTCCTGCAAGAAGAGT
Organism: Pseudorca crassidens; assembly: GCF_039906515.1. Lineage (NCBI taxonomy): Eukaryota > Metazoa > Chordata > Mammalia > Artiodactyla > Delphinidae > Pseudorca > Pseudorca crassidens. The sequence continues at coordinate 33,677,996 of NC_090315.1, read as the reverse complement.
GAGTGTGCGGGGCCTTCTCTGGGAATGCGGGGTCTGGGCTGAGTGCGAGGAGGGGGCCCAGAGCTCAGCAGGCAGGCAGGAGCAGGACAGTGACCAGACTTCCCGGCACCCCCCTCACCAGGAAGGGATTCACAGTCAGAGCTGGAATCACCTTCGGCATGACCGAGACCCAGGCGCGCACTAGAGAACAGGGAGACTGAGGCCCAGACGGGCCACCGACAAACAACCTCAGACCTGTCACTAGAACTAGTCCTCCTGCCTCCTGAGTCCCGCTTCCGAATCCTCTCAGGGACTGAAGCACTTTAGGGACAGGAACCAGTGGCCGTGCGTGGCTTCTCGGACCTGGTGCAGCCCCTCCCTGTCGAAGCAGCCCAGAGCTTCCCTATCCCGAGCGGGAGCTGCTCTGTGCGGGCTTTGCCTCCACTTTGATCCTGAGGACTTGGCTCACATCACTGGTGGTGCTGGGGGCTGGCTTTCTCCTGTCCCCAGAGGCCCTGCTCACTGTCTCTCCAAGGCGCTGTGCCCTGTCCTGGGCACAGATGGGCCGGGCAACCTGAACCTAGTGTCTGAGAGCAATTACCTCAGGACAGAGGACACCATCGTAAACTCAGGGTCTGGGCCCGAGGGCGGCTGGGGCCAGGCCTGCTGCTGGGAAGGGTGGTTCCGGACAACGCGTGGTCCGACCGCACGCTGCCCTTGCCTCCCCAGGCTGCTGCTCCTGCTGCCCCGTGGGCTGCGCCAAGTGTGCCCAGGGCTGCGCCAAGTGTGCCCAGGGCTGCGTCTGCAAAGGGGCCTCGGACAAGTGCAGCTGCTGTGCCTGATGTCGCGGAGAGCCTGCCCCGGGTGTCCACAGAGCAACCAGGACAAACCTGCATTTTACCGTTTTTCATACGACCGGACCTGACGCTACATTCCTTTTTCTATGAAATCTGTGACTTGTAATAAAAGCTCTTGACTTTATTCTGGCTCTGTCTTCCTTGGTGTGTCTTGGACAAAGAGACTCCGTGCCCATCAGGGCTGGCGTGGGGAACTGGACTGGACGTGCAGAGACCTCGGCTCTGGACCAAAGAGTACCCCCCCACACACACCCCACACCCCCAAAACACACACACTGAGCGTCTTAGCCGCTTAGGTTAATTTGAGCTTCCGTTTCTCAGCTCCAAAGGATACCCTCGCCAGATGACATAGGGCATTGGACACACAGAGGACACACTCCCTCTATTCCCCTTAGGAGGACGGATTGCAGAGAAAGTTGCCCATTTCTCATTTTCCTTCTCTGGGGGCCCCTGCCAAACTCAGCGCTCGGTGATGAGAGCCTAGAAAAGTACCCAGAGGGGATGGAATCCCACACCCCTCTCGTGTGACTTCTGCACGGGGCTTGCGTCTAAAACACCCTGGAAAGACCTCTTTGTATTTTCTGCCACAGTTTTCACCCTGGTCAGGAAAACGGATCGCGAAGAAAACACGTCAAAGGACACGATATGTGACACCCAGTTTTCCCTTCAACACGTAAAACCACCTTCACACGTGGAGGAGCAATTCTGGAAACTGGACGCTCTCATATGCTGCACGTACGTTGAAAGTGTGCCCGAGTCCTGGGAACACTTCACAGATGCCCCACTGTGTGGACCACACACGCCTGGAGCAGCTCTGCCCCCTGCCTCCCCACAGGGAACCTCAGTCTTGGCTTGCCCAGGGCTACGGACAGGACACTCGCCACCCGTGACAGCTCCCTGCAGGGGCTTGGCTCTGAATCTTCGCAAGTACCTCCCTAGGTCAGGCTGACATCTTCCCTTCCCTCAAAAACCAGCCCGTGGCTCCCTGACACCCCGAAAGAAAGTGATTTGGATTTGGTGGGAATTTCCCGGCTGTTTCCCTGAGACCTGGTTTCAGAAGAAGGACTTCACGTGTTCCTCTGCAGAGTGATGGTGGTGCTGCAGTGCGTGGCGGGGGGGGGGGGGGGGGGGGTGGCCTGGTGGGGTTTATTAGCAACAAGTGTGTGCTGAGGGAACGGGTAGTCTATTTCAGGTGTTGGGCCCCCTGGCGGTCTGGGGAGGGAACTCCTATTTGATGGGCACTCCGAGAGAAAGAGGAGACACGTGGCTCAGAAGTCAGGACCAAGATGGGCCACAGGTGCCCCGAGTGCACAGGGCATTTCGGGAGCCGGCCCGTGCTGCGTGCGTGGGCGTCGGCGTCAGGCACTCAGGTTCACAGCCACCGTGCCACTTCCTGACCTGGCAAGTCACTGATAAACTCTCTGAGATTTCATTTCCTCCTTTCGATACAAAAGATTAATGTCAATGAGGGGGAATAAGCGAGATAGTGGCCTGGCTCCCAGCTCGGGCTTCCCCCACGGTGTCCCGTACGATCGCTCTCTCCACACTGACATCTGTGCACAGAGAATCCTTGAGCTCCCGACAAGCTCCTGGAGAAAGGCTCCCTGGTTTGCAAGCAAGCTCATGGTGAGGGCAGAGATGGATAGGAACCTTGCTTATCCAGTGCCAGAGGGCGTGGGGATGTCCTCCAACAAGCCCCGTGGAACGAGTCACCGCCACAGCGTTTGGACAGACTCGGTGAACCTGCACGGTCTGGAGTGATGGTGCCAGTTCCAGAGAGGTTAAGCAACCTACCCAAGGGCACACAGCCTATACTCAGAGGACTAAACCTACACTGCAGCTGTCTCACCTCCCGGCCACACGGTGCCGGTTATGACATCACTGGAGGCTGAGTCCGGCCTCTCCTTTTTCAGGGCTGCAGGGTCTTCGGAGACAGTCCAGCTGTGCTCCTGGCTGCAGAGGTGGGAGGCCGAAGCCCAGAGAGGTCACAGAGCTGTGCGGAGGGTTCTGGCTGCCGGCTCAGGGCTCTCCCACTGCTGCCTCTGTGCCAGGTGTTCAGTGTTCTCACCCTTCGTGGGATGACATGGTGTCCGGTTGGGCGCGGGGCTGCAGTCAGCCTGCAGGAGGGCCAGTCCCATCTGTGCCACGTACAGCCATGGGACATAACCTCTCTGTGGCTCCGTCTGCTCTGCTCTAAAGGGAAAATAATAGTGTCTGGCTCTCGGGATTAAAGAACTGAATACATGCCAAGAAGGTCAGAATATACTGGGCACTCAGTGAGCAATCGATCACATCACCCATTCATTTATTTATCTATTGATTTATTTGTTATCATCAGCCTAGGAGACACTGTTCTCCTTCCAGACACGCAAGCAAGGACGGTGTGTTTCGCTCTGTGCTCTGGGCCGTCCCCATCGACCCTGTGAGCGTGGGACCAGTACCCCCGAGAGGGTTATCCTGCCTTCACGCAAAGAGAGCCGTCGACACTACAGATAGAAAGCCGTGAGGAGCACAGTCGGTGTCCTCCTCACAGACACAGAAGGGTCCTGCCACTTCTGCTGTCACCTGCATCAGGATTTCCTTACCATTTTCTTTTCAGTGATTTTCTGAAATACGTTATACCAAAAGAAACCTCTCGAACGCTACTGAAGGAGAGAGTCAGAAGGTAGCCACAAAATCATAAATACATTCCTACTGTGTCACCTTGGTCGCCCCCAGGATTGAGCTGGACATGGTAGAGACGGGCCGAGGACACAGCTCTGGGCCAAAGGGGAGCTTGCTCACTGACTCCCTCTTTCAGCTGCGAAGCGACAAAAACACAGAAGCAGGGCACCACTCCCCAGCCCTGTGTGCCTGCCTCAGTAGCCTCCCTGTACTGTAGGGACTTTGGACTTTGGGAAGCGGGCTCCTGACTGCTGTCTCCCTTCCCGGTTGGTGTGACAACTCAAAGAGCAAAAGTGACTAACAAGGCTTGGCATGGACTCCATGGTGAGTAACTGTCAGGACTACTCCAAGGGAACTCTATCCACTTGTCTCGCTTTGTTATTTACCGCCAGGTCTGCCTATCACCTACAATGATGCCGCCCCTGGGGAAGCATCCCATGATGAGGGAACCTCCACCCTGGCGTGGGGGTGGACCGGCTACAGTGAGGAGCGCCCCTGGAAAGTTCAGGCAAAGAAGCCCCCGGACAAATGAGCCAGGATCCCTCCAGGAAAGGAAAACACAAGTGACGCCTCGCGGCTGAAGGCAATGTTCACCGCGCTGCGGTTACAGGAGGCGGTACCGGAAAAACGCTTCCGAAGGACCGTGGTGGGGACCGGGGCTGGCAACGCCCGGGGACACATGGGGTCGGCGAAACGGTGGTGAGGGTCACATCCGCCTGCGCTCTCTGACACCGCTCCCCGGCTCCAGCCAAGCCAGGGACACGAGCGGGAGGCGGGGGCTGTTCTCAGGCTGCAGGAAACGGCGACCCGGAGGCCGGAGGCCGGCGGCGCGGGGCCTGGGGCCTGGGGCCTGGGGCGGGGAAGACCGGAGGACGCGGGAGCCGGATTCCTGCACAAGCCGCCAACACGGTGGCTGCTCCCGTCGGGCACATTGGGAAGGGGCGGCCAGGGGGCTGGGACACCGCTTACCGCACGGCACCCGGTTCCTCCGCTCCAGCCGGCACCGACGTGGAATCGTGCGCTCGGCCCCGCCTGTTGCTCACAGCCCGGCCCAGGGCGCTGCGGGCGGCACGGGCGGCGCGGGCGGCGCGGGCGCGGAGCCGCGGGGCGGGTGCAAGGCGGGGGCGGGGCCTCTGCGCCCGGGCCGCCTCCTCGGCCTATAACTGAGCCCCCGGGCTCCTCGCTCCCACACGGCCCCCACCGGACCCGTGAAGCGGCTTCGCCCCTTGCTTTGGACCTCGGGCCTCACTCCTCCTCCAGATGGACCCCAAGTGCTCCTGCCCCACTGGTAAGGGAGCCCTGCCTTTGAGCCTTAGGATGCCCCCTTCCCAGGCACAGGACGAGAAGGGAGGGCTTTGAGTTTGAGCTCAGGAGGACTCCTGTCACGGGTCCAGGGCTTTCTTGGTAGCCAGGCTCCTGAGGGCACGTCAGTCTCCCTTTGCCTCTCCGTTGACACTGAGGGCACGGAGGCTCCAGGCTGTCCTTCTTGAGGTCACCCGGCAGGTCAGGGGATTGCTAGACCGGGACCCAGCGTTTGGAGGCGGTCTCGGACCTGCCACGATTTGATGGGAGGAGGGGACGCTGCCTCTTTAGGGTTCAGGCCATGGGCCCCGGCCCCCGGCCCCCGGCCCCAGTCGGCCTGGGCTGCGTCTGGAGCCCGGGACCTTCCCTGTGGAGTCCCATCCGGAGGGGACTTACTCTCCTTGGACCAGAAGAGAGGAGCTGGGGCTTCTCTATCCGCCCGAGTGGACACGAGCTCCCAGGGCTGGGTCCTGACAGAGGAGGAGGGCTCAGGGAGGCATTGCTGACCGTCTGCTGTGGCTCCTGCATCCCCGTCCCTGCTCACTGCTGGCCTCCTTTCCCTTCCCGGCAGGCGGCTCCTGCGGCTGCGCTGGATCCTGCACCTGCACCTGCAAAGCCTGCAGATGCGCCTCCTGCAAGAAGAGTGAGTGTGCGGGGCCTTCTCTGGGAATGCGGGGTCTGGGCTGAGTGCGAGGAGGGGGCCCAGAGCTCAGCAGGCAGGCAGGAGCAGGACAGTGACCAGACTTCCCGGCACCCCCCTCACCAGGAAGGGATTCACAGTCAGAGCTGGAATCACCTTCGGCATGACCGAGACCCAGGCGCGCACTAGAGAACAGGGAGACTGAGGCCCAGACGGGCCACCGACAAACAACCTCAGACCTGTCACTAGAACTAGTCCTCCTGCCTCCTGAGTCCCGCTTCCGAATCCTCTCAGGGACTGAAGCACTTTAGGGACAGGAACCAGTGGCCGTGCGTGGCTTCTCGGACCTGGTGCAGCCCCTCCCTGTCGAAGCAGCCCAGAGCTTCCCTATCCCGAGCGGGAGCTGCTCTGTGCGGGCTTTGCCTCCACTTTGATCCTGAGGACTTGGCTCACATCACTGGTGGTGCTGGGGGCTGGCTTTCTCCTGTCCCCAGAGGCCCTGCTCACTGTCTCTCCAAGGCGCTGTGCCCTGTCCTGGGCACAGATGGGCCGGGCAACCTGAACCTAGTGTCTGAGAGCAATTACCTCAGGACAGAGGACACCATCGTAAACTCAGGGTCTGGGCCCGAGGGCGGCTGGGGCCAGGCCTGCTGCTGGGAAGGGTGGTTCCGGACAACGCGTGGTCCGACCGCACGCTGCCCTTGCCTCCCCAGGCTGCTGCTCCTGCTGCCCCGTGGGCTGCGCCAAGTGTGCCCAGGGCTGCGCCAAGTGTGCCCAGGGCTGCGTCTGCAAAGGGGCCTCGGACAAGTGCAGCTGCTGTGCCTGATGTCGCGGAGAGCCTGCCCCGGGTGTCCACAGAGCAACCAGGACAAACCTGCATTTTACCGTTTTTCATACGACCGGACCTGACGCTACATTCCTTTTTCTATGAAATCTGTGACTTGTAATAAAAGCTCTTGACTTTATTCTGGCTCTGTCTTCCTTGGTGTGTCTTGGACAAAGAGACTCCGTGCCCATCAGGGCTGGCGTGGGGAACTGGACTGGACGTGCAGAGACCTCGGCTCTGGACCAAAGAGTACCCCCCCACACACACCCCACACCCCCAAAACACACACACTGAGCGTCTTAGCCGCTTAGGTTAATTTGAGCTTCCGTTTCTCAGCTCCAAAGGATACCCTCGCCAGATGACATAGGGCATTGGACACACAGAGGACACACTCCCTCTATTCCCCTTAGGAGGACGGATTGCAGAGAAAGTTGCCCATTTCTCATTTTCCTTCTCTGGGGGCCCCTGCCAAACTCAGCGCTCGGTGATGAGAGCCTAGAAAAGTACCCAGAGGGGATGGAATCCCACACCCCTCTCGTGTGACTTCTGCACGGGGCTTGCGTCTAAAACACCCTGGAAAGACCTCTTTGTATTTTCTGCCACAGTTTTCACCCTGGTCAGGAAAACGGATCGCGAAGAAAACACGTCAAAGGACACGATATGTGACACCCAGTTTTCCCTTCAACACGTAAAACCACCTTCACACGTGGAGGAGCAATTCTGGAAACTGGACGCTCTCATATGCTGCACGTACGTTGAAAGTGTGCCCGAGTCCTGGGAACACTTCACAGATGCCCCACTGTGTGGACCACACACGCCTGGAGCAGCTCTGCCCCCTGCCTCCCCACAGGGAACCTCAGTCTTGGCTTGCCCAGGGCTACGGACAGGACACTCGCCACCCGTGACAGCTCCCTGCAGGGGCTTGGCTCTGAATCTTCGCAAGTACCTCCCTAGGTCAGGCTGACATCTTCCCTTCCCTCAAAAACCAGCCCGTGGCTCCCTGACACCCCGAAAGAAAGTGATTTGGATTTGGTGGGAATTTCCCGGCTGTTTCCCTGAGACCTGGTTTCAGAAGAAGGACTTCACGTGTTCCTCTGCAGAGTGATGGTGGTGCTGCAGTGCGTGGCGGGGGGGGGGGGGGGGGTGGTGGCCTGGTGGGGTTTATTAGCAACAAGTGTGTGCTGAGGGAACGGGTAGTCTATTTCAGGTGTTGGGCCCCCTGGCGGTCTGGGGAGGGAACTCCTATTTGATGGGCACTCCGAGAGAAAGAGGAGACACGTGGCTCAGAAGTCAGGACCAAGATGGGCCACAGGTGCCCCGAGTGCACAGGGCATTTCGGGAGCCGGCCCGTGCTGCGTGCGTGGGCGTCGGCGTCAGGCACTCAGGTTCACAGCCACCGTGCCACTTCCTGACCTGGCAAGTCACTGATAAACTCTCTGAGATTTCATTTCCTCCTTTCGATACAAAAGATTAATGTCAATGAGGGGGAATAAGCGAGATAGTGGCCTGGCTCCCAGCTCGGGCTTCCCCCACGGTGTCCCGTACGATCGCTCTCTCCACACTGACATCTGTGCACAGAGAATCCTTGAGCTCCCGACAAGCTCCTGGAGAAAGGCTCCCTGGTTTGCAAGCAAGCTCATGGTGAGGGCAGAGATGGATAGGAACCTTGCTTATCCAGTGCCAGAGGGCGTGGGGATGTCCTCCAACAAGCCCCGTGGAACGAGTCACCGCCACAGCGTTTGGACAGACTCGGTGAACCTGCACGGTCTGGAGTGATGGTGCCAGTTCCAGAGAGGTTAAGCAACCTACCCAAGGGCACACAGCCTATACTCAGAGGACTAAACCTACACTGCAGCTGTCTCACCTCCCGGCCACACGGTGCCGGTTATGACATCACTGGAGGCTGAGTCCGGCCTCTCCTTTTTCAGGGCTGCAGGGTCTTCGGAGACAGTCCAGCTGTGCTCCTGGCTGCAGAGGTGGGAGGCCGAAGCCCAGAGAGGTCACAGAGCTGTGCGGAGGGTTCTGGCTGCCGGCTCAGGGCTCTCCCACTGCTGCCTCTGTGCCAGGTGTTCAGTGTTCTCACCCTTCGTGGGATGACATGGTGTCCGGTTGGGCGCGGGGCTGCAGTCAGCCTGCAGGAGGGCCAGTCCCATCTGTGCCACGTACAGCCATGGGACATAACCTCTCTGTGGCTCCGTCTGCTCTGCTCTAAAGGGAAAATAATAGTGTCTGGCTCTCGGGATTAAAGAACTGAATACATGCCAAGAAGGTCAGAATATACTGGGCACTCAGTGAGCAATCGATCACATCACCCATTCATTTATTTATCTATTGATTTATTTGTTATCATCAGCCTAGGAGACACTGTTCTCCTTCCAGACACGCAAGCAAGGACGGTGTGTTTCGCTCTGTGCTCTGGGCCGTCCCCATCGACCCTGTGAGCGTGGGACCAGTACCCCCGAGAGGGTTATCCTGCCTTCACGCAAAGAGAGCCGTCGACACTACAGATAGAAAGCCGTGAGGAGCACAGTCGGTGTCCTCCTCACAGACACAGAAGGGTCCTGCCACTTCTGCTGTCACCTGCATCAGGATTTCCTTACCAGTTTCTTTTCAGTGATTTTCTGAAATACGTTATACCAAAAGAAACCTCTCGAACGCTACTGAAGGAGAGAGTCAGAAGGTAGCCACAAAATCATAAATACATTCCTACTGTGTCACCTTGGTCGCCCCCAGGATTGAGCTGGACATGGTAGAGACGGGCCGAGGACACAGCTCTGGGCCAAAGGGGAGCTTGCTCACTGACTCCCTCTTTCAGCTGCGAAGCGACAAAAACACAGAAGCAGGGCACCACTCCCCAGCCCTGTGTGCCTGCCTCAGTAGCCTCCCTGTACTGTAGGGACTTTGGACTTTGGGAAGCGGGCTCCTGACTGCTGTCTCCCTTCCCGGTTGGTGTGACAACTCAAAGAGCAAAAGTGACTAACAAGGCTTGGCATGGACTCCATGGTGAGTAACTGTCAGGACTACTCCAAGGGAACTCTATCCACTTGTCTCGCTTTGTTATTTACCGCCAGGTCTGCCTATCACCTACAATGATGCCGCCCCTGGGGAAGCATCCCATGATGAGGGAACCTCCACCCTGGCGTGGGGGTGGACCGGCTACAGTGAGGAGCGCCCCTGGAAAGTTCAGGCAAAGAAGCCCCCGGACAAATGAGCCAGGATCCCTCCAGGAAAGGAAAACACAAGTGACGCCTCGCGGCTGAAGGCAATGTTCACCGCGCTGCGGTTACAGGAGGCGGTACCGGAAAAACGCTTCCGAAGGACCGTGGTGGGGACCGGGGCTGGCAACGCCCGGGGACACATGGGGTCGGCGAAACGGTGGTGAGGGTCACATCCGCCTGCGCTCTCTGACACCGCTCCCCGGCTCCAGCCAAGCCAGGGACACGAGCGGGAGGCGGGGGCTGTTCTCAGGCTGCAGGAAACGGCGACCCGGAGGCCGGAGGCCGGCGGCGCGGGGCCTGGGGCGGGGAAGACCGGAGGACGCGGGAGCCGGATTCCTGCACAAGCCGCCAACACGGTGGCTGCTCCCGTCGGGCACATTGGGAAGGGGCGGCCAGGGGGCTGGGACACCGCTTACCGCACGGCACCCGGTTCCTCCGCTCCAGCCGGCACCGACGTGGAATCGTGCGCTCGGCCCCGCCTGTTGCTCACAGCCCGGCCCAGGGCGCTGCGGGCGGCACGGGCGGCGCGGGCGGCGCGGGCGCGGAGCCGCGGGGCGGGTGCAAGGCGGGGGCGGGGCCTCTGCGCCCGGGCCGCCTCCTCGGCCTATAACTGAGCCCCCGGGCTCCTCGCTCCCACACGGCCCCCACCGGACCCGTGAAGCGGCTTCGCCCCTTGCTTTGGACCTCGGGCCTCACTCCTCCTCCAGATGGACCCCAAGTGCTCCTGCCCCACTGGTAAGGGAGCCCTGCCTTTGAGCCTTAGGATGCCCCCTTCCCAGGCACAGGACGAGAAGGGAGGGCTTTGAGTTTGAGCTCAGGAGGACTCCTGTCACGGGTCCAGGGCTTTCTTGGTAGCCAGGCTCCTGAGGGCACGTCAGTCTCCCTTTGCCTCTCCGTTGACACTGAGGGCACGGAGGCTCCAGGCTGTCCTTCTTGAGGTCACCCGGCAGGTCAGGGGATTGCTAGACCGGGACCCAGCGTTTGGAGGCGGTCTCGGACCTGCCACGATTTGATGGGAGGAGGGGACGCTGCCTCTTTAGGGTTCAGGCCATGGGCCCCGGCCCCCGGCCCCCGGCCCCAGTCGGCCTGGGCTGCGTCTGGAGCCCGGGACCTTCCCTGTGGAGTCCCATCCGGAGGGGACTTACTCTCCTTGGACCAGAAGAGAGGAGCTGGGGCTTCTCTATCCGCCCGAGTGGACACGAGCTCCCAGGGCTGGGTCCTGACAGAGGAGGAGGGCTCAGGGAGGCATTGCTGACCGTCTGCTGTGGCTCCTGCATCCCCGTCCCTGCTCACTGCTGGCCTCCTTTCCCTTCCCGGCAGGCGGCTCCTGCGGCTGCGCTGGATCCTGCACCTGCACCTGCAAAGCCTGCAGATGCGCCTCCTGCAAGAAGAGTGAGTGTGCGGGGCCTTCTCTGGGAATGCGGGGTCTGGGCTGAGTGCGAGGAGGGGGCCCAGAGCTCAGCAGGCAGGCAGGAGCAGGACAGTGACCAGACTTCCCGGCACCCCCCTCACCAGGAAGGGATTCACAGTCAGAGCTGGAATCACCTTCGGCATGACCGAGACCCAGGCGCGCACTAGAGAACAGGGAGACTGAGGCCCAGACGGGCCACCGACAAACAACCTCAGACCTGTCACTAGAACTAGTCCTCCTGCCTCCTGAGTCCCGCTTCCGAATCCTCTCAGGGACTGAAGCACTTTAGGGACAGGAACCAGTGGCCGTGCGTGGCTTCTCGGACCTGGTGCAGCCCCTCCCTGTCGAAGCAGCCCAGAGCTTCCCTATCCCGAGCGGGAGCTGCTCTGTGCGGGCTTTGCCTCCACTTTGATCCTGAGGACTTGGCTCACATCACTGGTGGTGCTGGGGGCTGGCTTTCTCCTGTCCCCAGAGGCCCTGCTCACTGTCTCTCCAAGGCGCTGTGCCCTGTCCTGGGCACAGATGGGCCGGGCAACCTGAACCTAGTGTCTGAGAGCAATTACCTCAGGACAGAGGACACCATCGTAAACTCAGGGTCTGGGCCCGAGGGCGGCTGGGGCCAGGCCTGCTGCTGGGAAGGGTGGTTCCGGACAACGCGTGGTCCGACCGCACGCTGCCCTTGCCTCCCCAGGCTGCTGCTCCTGCTGCCCCGTGGGCTGCGCCAAGTGTGCCCAGGGCTGCGCCAAGTGTGCCCAGGGCTGCGTCTGCAAAGGGGCCTCGGACAAGTGCAGCTGCTGTGCCTGATGTCGCGGAGAGCCTGCCCCGGGTGTCCACAGAGCAACCAGGACAAACCTGCATTTTACCGTTTTTCATACGACCGGACCTGACGCTACATTCCTTTTTCTATGAAATCTGTGACTTGTAATAAAAGCTCTTGACTTTATTCTGGCTCTGTCTTCCTTGGTGTGTCTTGGACAAAGAGACTCCGTGCCCATCAGGGCTGGCGTGGGGAACTGGACTGGACGTGCAGAGACCTCGGCTCTGGACCAAAGAGTACCCCCCCACACACACCCCACACCCCCAAAACACACACACTGAGCGTCTTAGCCGCTTAGGTTAATTTGAGCTTCCGTTTCTCAGCTCCAAAGGATACCCTCGCCAGATGACATAGGGCATTGGACACACAGAGGACACACTCCCTCTATTCCCCTTAGGAGGACGGATTGCAGAGAAAGTTGCCCATTTCTCATTTTCCTTCTCTGGGGGCCCCTGCCAAACTCAGCGCTCGGTGATGAGAGCCTAGAAAAGTACCCAGAGGGGATGGAATCCCACACCCCTCTCGTGTGACTTCTGCACGGGGCTTGCGTCTAAAACACCCTGGAAAGACCTCTTTGTATTTTCTGCCACAGTTTTCACCCTGGTCAGGAAAACGGATCGCGAAGAAAACACGTCAAAGGACACGATATGTGACACCCAGTTTTCCCTTCAACACGTAAAACCACCTTCACACGTGGAGGAGCAATTCTGGAAACTGGACGCTCTCATATGCTGCACGTACGTTGAAAGTGTGCCCGAGTCCTGGGAACACTTCACAGATGCCCCACTGTGTGGACCACACACGCCTGGAGCAGCTCTGCCCCCTGCCTCCCCACAGGGAACCTCAGTCTTGGCTTGCCCAGGGCTACGGACAGGACACTCGCCACCCGTGACAGCTCCCTGCAGGGGCTTGGCTCTGAATCTTCGCAAGTACCTCCCTAGGTCAGGCTGACATCTTCCCTTCCCTCAAAAACCAGCCCGTGGCTCCCTGACACCCCGAAAGAAAGTGATTTGGATTTGGTGGGAATTTCCCGGCTGTTTCCCTGAGACCTGGTTTCAGAAGAAGGACTTCACGTGTTCCTCTGCAGAGTGATGGTGGTGCTGCAGTGCGTGGCGGGGGGGGGGGGGGGGGGGTGGCCTGGTGGGGTTTATTAGCAACAAGTGTGTGCTGAGGGAACGGGTAGTCTATTTCAGGTGTTGGGCCCCCTGGCGGTCTGGGGAGGGAACTCCTATTTGATGGGCACTCCGAGAGAAAGAGGAGACACGTGGCTCAGAAGTCAGGACCAAGATGGGCCACAGGTGCCCCGAGTGCACAGGGCATTTCGGGAGCCGGCCCGTGCTGCGTGCGTGGGCGTCGGCGTCAGGCACTCAGGTTCACAGCCACCGTGCCACTTCCTGACCTGGCAAGTCACTGATAAACTCTCTGAGATTTCATTTCCTCCTTTCGATACAAAAGATTAATGTCAATGAGGGGGAATAAGCGAGATAGTGGCCTGGCTCCCAGCTCGGGCTTCCCCCACGGTGTCCCGTACGATCGCTCTCTCCACACTGACATCTGTGCACAGAGAATCCTTGAGCTCCCGACAAGCTCCTGGAGAAAGGCTCCCTGGTTTGCAAGCAAGCTCATGGTGAGGGCAGAGATGGATAGGAACCTTGCTTATCCAGTGCCAGAGGGCGTGGGGATGTCCTCCAACAAGCCCCGTGGAACGAGTCACCGCCACAGCGTTTGGACAGACTCGGTGAACCTGCACGGTCTGGAGTGATGGTGCCAGTTCCAGAGAGGTTAAGCAACCTACCCAAGGGCACACAGCCTATACTCAGAGGACTAAACCTACACTGCAGCTGTCTCACCTCCCGGCCACACGGTGCCGGTTATGACATCACTGGAGGCTGAGTCCGGCCTCTCCTTTTTCAGGGCTGCAGGGTCTTCGGAGACAGTCCAGCTGTGCTCCTGGCTGCAGAGGTGGGAGGCCGAAGCCCAGAGAGGTCACAGAGCTGTGCGGAGGGTTCTGGCTGCCGGCTCAGGGCTCTCCCACTGCTGCCTCTGTGCCAGGTGTTCAGTGTTCTCACCCTTCGTGGGATGACATGGTGTCCGGTTGGGCGCGGGGCTGCAGTCAGCCTGCAGGAGGGCCAGTCCCATCTGTGCCACGTACAGCCATGGGACATAACCTCTCTGTGGCTCCGTCTGCTCTGCTCTAAAGGGAAAATAATAGTGTCTGGCTCTCGGGATTAAAGAACTGAATACATGCCAAGAAGGTCAGAATATACTGGGCACTCAGTGAGCAATCGATCACATCACCCATTCATTTATTTATCTATTGATTTATTTGTTATCATCAGCCTAGGAGACACTGTTCTCCTTCCAGACACGCAAGCAAGGACGGTGTGTTTCGCTCTGTGCTCTGGGCCGTCCCCATCGACCCTGTGAGCGTGGGACCAGTACCCCCGAGAGGGTTATCCTGCCTTCACGCAAAGAGAGCCGTCGACACTACAGATAGAAAGCCGTGAGGAGCACAGTCGGTGTCCTCCTCACAGACACAGAAGGGTCCTGCCACTTCTGCTGTCACCTGCATCAGGATTTCCTTACCAGTTTCTTTTCAGTGATTTTCTGAAATACGTTATACCAAAAGAAACCTCTCGAACGCTACTGAAGGAGAGAGTCAGAAGGTAGCCACAAAATCATAAATACATTCCTACTGTGTCACCTTGGTCGCCCCCAGGATTGAGCTGGACATGGTAGAGACGGGCCGAGGACACAGCTCTGGGCCAAAGGGGAGCTTGCTCACTGACTCCCTCTTTCAGCTGCGAAGCGACAAAAACACAGAAGCAGGGCACCACTCCCCAGCCCTGTGTGCCTGCCTCAGTAGCCTCCCTGTACTGTAGGGACTTTGGACTTTGGGAAGCGGGCTCCTGACTGCTGTCTCCCTTCCCGGTTGGTGTGACAACTCAAAGAGCAAAAGTGACTAACAAGGCTTGGCATGGACTCCATGGTGAGTAACTGTCAGGACTACTCCAAGGGAACTCTATCCACTTGTCTCGCTTTGTTATTTACCGCCAGGTCTGCCTATCACCTACAATGATGCCGCCCCTGGGGAAGCATCCCATGATGAGGGAACCTCCACCCTGGCGTGGGGGTGGACCGGCTACAGTGAGGAGCGCCCCTGGAAAGTTCAGGCAAAGAAGCCCCCGGACAAATGAGCCAGGATCCCTCCAGGAAAGGAAAACACAAGTGACGCCTCGCGGCTGAAGGCAATGTTCACCGCGCTGCGGTTACAGGAGGCGGTACCGGAAAAACGCTTCCGAAGGACCGTGGTGGGGACCGGGGCTGGCAACGCCCGGGGACACATGGGGTCGGCGAAACGGTGGTGAGGGTCACATCCGCCTGCGCTCTCTGACACCGCTCCCCGGCTCCAGCCAAGCCAGGGACACGAGCGGGAGGCGGGGGCTGTTCTCAGGCTGCAGGAAACGGCGACCCGGAGGCCGGAGGCCGGCGGCGCGGGGCCTGGGGCGGGGAAGACCGGAGGACGCGGGAGCCGGATTCCTGCACAAGCCGCCAACACGGTGGCTGCTCCCGTCGGGCACATTGGGAAGGGGCGGCCAGGGGGCTGGGACACCGCTTACCGCACGGCACCCGGTTCCTCCGCTCCAGCCGGCACCGACGTGGAATCGTGCGCTCGGCCCCGCCTGTTGCTCACAGCCCGGCCCAGGGCGCTGCGGGCGGCACGGGCGGCGCGGGCGGCGCGGGCGCGGAGCCGCGGGGCGGGTGCAAGGCGGGGGCGGGGCCTCTGCGCCCGGGCCGCCTCCTCGGCCTATAACTGAGCCCCCGGGCTCCTCGCTCCCACACGGCCCCCACCGGACCCGTGAAGCGGCTTCGCCCCTTGGTTTGGACCTCGGGCCTCACTCCTCCTCCAGATGGACCCCAAGTGCTCCTGCCCCACTGGTAAGGGAGCCCTGCCTTTGAGCCTTAGGATGCCCCCTTCCCAGGCACAGGACGAGAAGGGAGGGCTTTGAGTTTGAGCTCAGGAGGACTCCTGTCACGGGTCCAGGGCTTTCTTGGTAGCCAGGCTCCTGAGGGCACGTCAGTCTCCCTTTGCCTCTCCGTTGACACTGAGGGCACGGAGGCTCCAGGCTGTCCTTCTTGAGGTCACCCGGCAGGTCAGGGGATTGCTAGACCGGGACCCAGCGTTTGGAGGCGGTCTCGGACCTGCCACGATTTGATGGGAGGAGGGGACGCTGCCTCTTTAGGGTTCAGGCCATGGGCCCCGGCCCCCGGCCCCCGGCCCCAGTCGGCCTGGGCTGCGTCTGGAGCCCGGGACCTTCCCTGTGGAGTCCCATCCGGAGGGGACTTACTCTCCTTGGACCAGAAGAGAGGAGCTGGGGCTTCTCTATCCGCCCGAGTGGACACGAGCTCCCAGGGCTGGGTCCTGACAGAGGAGGAGGGCTCAGGGAGGCATTGCTGACCGTCTGCTGTGGCTCCTGCATCCCCGTCCCTGCTCACTGCTGGCCTCCTTTCCCTTCCCGGCAGGCGGCTCCTGCGGCTGCGCTGGATCCTGCACCTGCACCTGCAAAGCCTGCAGATGCGCCTCCTGCAAGAAGAGTGAGTGTGCGGGGCCTTCTCTGGGAATGCGGGGTCTGGGCTGAGTGCGAGGAGGGGGCCCAGAGCTCAGCAGGCAGGCAGGAGCAGGACAGTGACCAGACTTCCCGGCACCCCCCTCACCAGGAAGGGATTCACAGTCAGAGCTGGAATCACCTTCGGCATGACCGAGACCCAGGCGCGCACTAGAGAACAGGGAGACTGAGGCCCAGACGGGCCACCGACAAACAACCTCAGACCTGTCACTAGAACTAGTCCTCCTGCCTCCTGAGTCCCGCTTCCGAATCCTCTCAGGGACTGAAGCACTTTAGGGACAGGAACCAGTGGCCGTGCGTGGCTTCTCGGACCTGGTGCAGCCCCTCCCTGTCGAAGCAGCCCAGAGCTTCCCTATCCCGAGCGGGAGCTGCTCTGTGCGGGCTTTGCCTCCACTTTGATCCTGAGGACTTGGCTCACATCACTGGTGGTGCTGGGGGCTGGCTTTCTCCTGTCCCCAGAGGCCCTGCTCACTGTCTCTCCAAGGCGCTGTGCCCTGTCCTGGGCACAGATGGGCCGGGCAACCTGAACCTAGTGTCTGAGAGCAATTACCTCAGGACAGAGGACACCATCGTAAACTCAGGGTCTGGGCCCGAGGGCGGCTGGGGCCAGGCCTGCTGCTGGGAAGGGTGGTTCCGGACAACGCGTGGTCCGACCGCACGCTGCCCTTGCCTCCCCAGGCTGCTGCTCCTGCTGCCCCGTGGGCTGCGCCAAGTGTGCCCAGGGCTGCGCCAAGTGTGCCCAGGGCTGCGTCTGCAAAGGGGCCTCGGACAAGTGCAGCTGCTGTGCCTGATGTCGCGGAGAGCCTGCCCCGGGTGTCCACAGAGCAACCAGGACAAACCTGCATTTTACCGTTTTTCATACGACCGGACCTGACGCTACATTCCTTTTTCTATGAAATCTGTGACTTGTAATAAAAGCTCTTGACTTTATTCTGGCTCTGTCTTCCTTGGTGTGTCTTGGACAAAGAGACTCCGTGCCCATCAGGGCTGGCGTGGGGAACTGGACTGGACGTGCAGAGACCTCGGCTCTGGACCAAAGAGTACCCCCCCACACACACCCCACACCCCCAAAACACACACACTGAGCGTCTTAGCCGCTTAGGTTAATTTGAGCTTCCGTTTCTCAGCTCCAAAGGATACCCTCGCCAGATGACATAGGGCATTGGACACACAGAGGACACACTCCCTCTATTCCCCTTAGGAGGACGGATTGCAGAGAAAGTTGCCCATTTCTCATTTTCCTTCTCTGGGGGCCCCTGCCAAACTCAGCGCTCGGTGATGAGAGCCTAGAAAAGTACCCAGAGGGGATGGAATCCCACACCCCTCTCGTGTGACTTCTGCACGGGGCTTGCGTCTAAAACACCCTGGAAAGACCTCTTTGTATTTTCTGCCACAGTTTTCACCCTGGTCAGGAAAACGGATCGCGAAGAAAACACGTCAAAGGACACGATATGTGACACCCAGTTTTCCCTTCAACACGTAAAACCACCTTCACACGTGGAGGAGCAATTCTGGAAACTGGACGCTCTCATATGCTGCACGTACGTTGAAAGTGTGCCCGAGTCCTGGGAACACTTCACAGATGCCCCACTGTGTGGACCACACACGCCTGGAGCAGCTCTGCCCCCTGCCTCCCCACAGGGAACCTCAGTCTTGGCTTGCCCAGGGCTACGGACAGGACACTCGCCACCCGTGACAGCTCCCTGCAGGGGCTTGGCTCTGAATCTTCGCAAGTACCTCCCTAGGTCAGGCTGACATCTTCCCTTCCCTCAAAAACCAGCCCGTGGCTCCCTGACACCCCGAAAGAAAGTGATTTGGATTTGGTGGGAATTTCCCGGCTGTTTCCCTGAGACCTGGTTTCAGAAGAAGGACTTCACGTGTTCCTCTGCAGAGTGATGGTGGTGCTGCAGTGCGTGGCGGGGGGGGGGGGGGGGGGGGGGTGGCCTGGTGGGGTTTATTAGCAACAAGTGTGTGCTGAGGGAACGGGTAGTCTATTTCAGGTGTTGGGCCCCCTGGCGGTCTGGGGAGGGAACTCCTATTTGATGGGCACTCCGAGAGAAAGAGGAGACACGTGGCTCAGAAGTCAGGACCAAGATGGGCCACAGGTGCCCCGAGTGCACAGGGCATTTCGGGAGCCGGCCCGTGCTGCGTGCGTGGGCGTCGGCGTCAGGCACTCAGGTTCACAGCCACCGTGCCACTTCCTGACCTGGCAAGTCACTGATAAACTCTCTGAGATTTCATTTCCTCCTTTCGATACAAAAGATTAATGTCAATGAGGGGGAATAAGCGAGATAGTGGCCTGGCTCCCAGCTCGGGCTTCCCCCACGGTGTCCCGTACGATCGCTCTCTCCACACTGACATCTGTGCACAGAGAATCCTTGAGCTCCCGACAAGCTCCTGGAGAAAGGCTCCCTGGTTTGCAAGCAAGCTCATGGTGAGGGCAGAGATGGATAGGAACCTTGCTTATCCAGTGCCAGAGGGCGTGGGGATGTCCTCCAACAAGCCCCGTGGAACGAGTCACCGCCACAGCGTTTGGACAGACTCGGTGAACCTGCACGGTCTGGAGTGATGGTGCCAGTTCCAGAGAGGTTAAGCAACCTACCCAAGGGCACACAGCCTATACTCAGAGGACTAAACCTACACTGCAGCTGTCTCACCTCCCGGCCACACGGTGCCGGTTATGACATCACTGGAGGCTGAGTCCGGCCTCTCCTTTTTCAGGGCTGCAGGGTCTTCGGAGACAGTCCAGCTGTGCTCCTGGCTGCAGAGGTGGGAGGCCGAAGCCCAGAGAGGTCACAGAGCTGTGCGGAGGGTTCTGGCTGCCGGCTCAGGGCTCTCCCACTGCTGCCTCTGTGCCAGGTGTTCAGTGTTCTCACCCTTCGTGGGATGACATGGTGTCCGGTTGGGCGCGGGGCTGCAGTCAGCCTGCAGGAGGGCCAGTCCCATCTGTGCCACGTACAGCCATGGGACATAACCTCTCTGTGGCTCCGTCTGCTCTGCTCTAAAGGGAAAATAATAGTGTCTGGCTCTCGGGATTAAAGAACTGAATACATGCCAAGAAGGTCAGAATATACTGGGCACTCAGTGAGCAATCGATCACATCACCCATTCATTTATTTATCTATTGATTTATTTGTTATCATCAGCCTAGGAGACACTGTTCTCCTTCCAGACACGCAAGCAAGGACGGTGTGTTTCGCTCTGTGCTCTGGGCCGTCCCCATCGACCCTGTGAGCGTGGGACCAGTACCCCCGAGAGGGTTATCCTGCCTTCACGCAAAGAGAGCCGTCGACACTACAGATAGAAAGCCGTGAGGAGCACAGTCGGTGTCCTCCTCACAGACACAGAAGGGTCCTGCCACTTCTGCTGTCACCTGCATCAGGATTTCCTTACCAGTTTCTTTTCAGTGATTTTCTGAAATACGTTATACCAAAAGAAACCTCTCGAACGCTACTGAAGGAGAGAGTCAGAAGGTAGCCACAAAATCATAAATACATTCCTACTGTGTCACCTTGGTCGCCCCCAGGATTGAGCTGGACATGGTAGAGACGGGCCGAGGACACAGCTCTGGGCCAAAGGGGAGCTTGCTCACTGACTCCCTCTTTCAGCTGCGAAGCGACAAAAACACAGAAGCAGGGCACCACTCCCCAGCCCTGTGTGCCTGCCTCAGTAGCCTCCCTGTACTGTAGGGACTTTGGACTTTGGGAAGCGGGCTCCTGACTGCTGTCTCCCTTCCCGGTTGGTGTGACAACTCAAAGAGCAAAAGTGACTAACAAGGCTTGGCATGGACTCCATGGTGAGTAACTGTCAGGACTACTCCAAGGGAACTCTATCCACTTGTCTCGCTTTGTTATTTACCGCCAGGTCTGCCTATCACCTACAATGATGCCGCCCCTGGGGAAGCATCCCATGATGAGGGAACCTCCACCCTGGCGTGGGGGTGGACCGGCTACAGTGAGGAGCGCCCCTGGAAAGTTCAGGCAAAGAAGCCCCCGGACAAATGAGCCAGGATCCCTCCAGGAAAGGAAAACACAAGTGACGCCTCGCGGCTGAAGGCAATGTTCACCGCGCTGCGGTTACAGGAGGCGGTACCGGAAAAACGCTTCCGAAGGACCGTGGTGGGGACCGGGGCTGGCAACGCCCGGGGACACATGGGGTCGGCGAAACGGTGGTGAGGGTCACATCCGCCTGCGCTCTCTGACACCGCTCCCCGGCTCCAGCCAAGCCAGGGACACGAGCGGGAGGCGGGGGCTGTTCTCAGGCTGCAGGAAACGGCGACCCGGAGGCCGGAGGCCGGCGGCGCGGGGCCTGGGGCGGGGAAGACCGGAGGACGCGGGAGCCGGATTCCTGCACAAGCCGCCAACACGGTGGCTGCTCCCGTCGGGCACATTGGGAAGGGGCGGCCAGGGGGCTGGGACACCGCTTACCGCACGGCACCCGGTTCCTCCGCTCCAGCCGGCACCGACGTGGAATCGTGCGCTCGGCCCCGCCTGTTGCTCACAGCCCGGCCCAGGGCGCTGCGGGCGGCACGGGCGGCGCGGGCGGCGCGGGCGCGGAGCCGCGGGGCGGGTGCAAGGCGGGGGCGGGGCCTCTGCGCCCGGGCCGCCTCCTCGGCCTATAACTGAGCCCCCGGGCTCCTCGCTCCCACACGGCCCCCACCGGACCCGTGAAGCGGCTTCGCCCCTTGCTTTGGACCTCGGGCCTCACTCCTCCTCCAGATGGACCCCAAGTGCTCCTGCCCCACTGGTAAGGGAGCCCTGCCTTTGAGCCTTAGGATGCCCCCTTCCCAGGCACAGGACGAGAAGGGAGGGCTTTGAGTTTGAGCTCAGGAGGACTCCTGTCACGGGTCCAGGGCTTTCTTGGTAGCCAGGCTCCTGAGGGCACGTCAGTCTCCCTTTGCCTCTCCGTTGACACTGAGGGCACGGAGGCTCCAGGCTGTCCTTCTTGAGGTCACCCGGCAGGTCAGGGGATTGCTAGACCGGGACCCAGCGTTTGGAGGCGGTCTCGGACCTGCCACGATTTGATGGGAGGAGGGGACGCTGCCTCTTTAGGGTTCAGGCCATGGGCCCCGGCCCCCGGCCCCCGGCCCCAGTCGGCCTGGGCTGCGTCTGGAGCCCGGGACCTTCCCTGTGGAGTCCCATCCGGAGGGGACTTACTCTCCTTGGACCAGAAGAGAGGAGCTGGGGCTTCTCTATCCGCCCGAGTGGACACGAGCTCCCAGGGCTGGGTCCTGACAGAGGAGGAGGGCTCAGGGAGGCATTGCTGACCGTCTGCTGTGGCTCCTGCATCCCCGTCCCTGCTCACTGCTGGCCTCCTTTCCCTTCCCGGCAGGCGGCTCCTGCGGCTGCGCTGGATCCTGCACCTGCACCTGCAAAGCCTGCAGATGCGCCTCCTGCAAGAAGAGTGAGTGTGCGGGGCCTTCTCTGGGAATGCGGGGTCTGGGCTGAGTGCGAGGAGGGGGCCCAGAGCTCAGCAGGCAGGCAGGAGCAGGACAGTGACCAGACTTCCCGGCACCCCCCTCACCAGGAAGGGATTCACAGTCAGAGCTGGAATCACCTTCGGCATGACCGAGACCCAGGCGCGCACTAGAGAACAGGGAGACTGAGGCCCAGACGGGCCACCGACAAACAACCTCAGACCTGTCACTAGAACTAGTCCTCCTGCCTCCTGAGTCCCGCTTCCGAATCCTCTCAGGGACTGAAGCACTTTAGGGACAGGAACCAGTGGCCGTGCGTGGCTTCTCGGACCTGGTGCAGCCCCTCCCTGTCGAAGCAGCCCAGAGCTTCCCTATCCCGAGCGGGAGCTGCTCTGTGCGGGCTTTGCCTCCACTTTGATCCTGAGGACTTGGCTCACATCACTGGTGGTGCTGGGGGCTGGCTTTCTCCTGTCCCCAGAGGCCCTGCTCACTGTCTCTCCAAGGCGCTGTGCCCTGTCCTGGGCACAGATGGGCCGGGCAACCTGAACCTAGTGTCTGAGAGCAATTACCTCAGGACAGAGGACACCATCGTAAACTCAGGGTCTGGGCCCGAGGGCGGCTGGGGCCAGGCCTGCTGCTGGGAAGGGTGGTTCCGGACAACGCGTGGTCCGACCGCACGCTGCCCTTGCCTCCCCAGGCTGCTGCTCCTGCTGCCCCGTGGGCTGCGCCAAGTGTGCCCAGGGCTGCGCCAAGTGTGCCCAGGGCTGCGTCTGCAAAGGGGCCTCGGACAAGTGCAGCTGCTGTGCCTGATGTCGCGGAGAGCCTGCCCCGGGTGTCCACAGAGCAACCAGGACAAACCTGCATTTTACCGTTTTTCATACGACCGGACCTGACGCTACATTCCTTTTTCTATGAAATCTGTGACTTGTAATAAAAGCTCTTGACTTTATTCTGGCTCTGTCTTCCTTGGTGTGTCTTGGACAAAGAGACTCCGTGCCCATCAGGGCTGGCGTGGGGAACTGGACTGGACGTGCAGAGACCTCGGCTCTGGACCAAAGAGTACCCCCCCACACACACCCCACACCCCCAAAACACACACACTGAGCGTCTTAGCCGCTTAGGTTAATTTGAGCTTCCGTTTCTCAGCTCCAAAGGATACCCTCGCCAGATGACATAGGGCATTGGACACACAGAGGACACACTCCCTCTATTCCCCTTAGGAGGACGGATTGCAGAGAAAGTTGCCCATTTCTCATTTTCCTTCTCTGGGGGCCCCTGCCAAACTCAGCGCTCGGTGATGAGAGCCTAGAAAAGTACCCAGAGGGGATGGAATCCCACACCCCTCTCGTGTGACTTCTGCACGGGGCTTGCGTCTAAAACACCCTGGAAAGACCTCTTTGTATTTTCTGCCACAGTTTTCACCCTGGTCAGGAAAACGGATCGCGAAGAAAACACGTCAAAGGACACGATATGTGACACCCAGTTTTCCCTTCAACACGTAAAACCACCTTCACACGTGGAGGAGCAATTCTGGAAACTGGACGCTCTCATATGCTGCACGTACGTTGAAAGTGTGCCCGAGTCCTGGGAACACTTCACAGATGCCCCACTGTGTGGACCACACACGCCTGGAGCAGCTCTGCCCCCTGCCTCCCCACAGGGAACCTCAGTCTTGGCTTGCCCAGGGCTACGGACAGGACACTCGCCACCCGTGACAGCTCCCTGCAGGGGCTTGGCTCTGAATCTTCGCAAGTACCTCCCTAGGTCAGGCTGACATCTTCCCTTCCCTCAAAAACCAGCCCGTGGCTCCCTGACACCCCGAAAGAAAGTGATTTGGATTTGGTGGGAATTTCCCGGCTGTTTCCCTGAGACCTGGTTTCAGAAGAAGGACTTCACGTGTTCCTCTGCAGAGTGATGGTGGTGCTGCAGTGCGTGGCGGGGGGGGGGGGGGGGGGGGGCCTGGTGGGGTTTATTAGCAACAAGTGTGTGCTGAGGGAACGGGTAGTCTATTTCAGGTGTTGGGCCCCCTGGCGGTCTGGGGAGGGAACTCCTATTTGATGGGCACTCCGAGAGAAAGAGGAGACACGTGGCTCAGAAGTCAGGACCAAGATGGGCCACAGGTGCCCCGAGTGCACAGGGCATTTCGGGAGCCGGCCCGTGCTGCGTGCGTGGGCGTCGGCGTCAGGCACTCAGGTTCACAGCCACCGTGCCACTTCCTGACCTGGCAAGTCACTGATAAACTCTCTGAGATTTCATTTCCTCCTTTCGATACAAAAGATTAATGTCAATGAGGGGGAATAAGCGAGATAGTGGCCTGGCTCCCAGCTCGGGCTTCCCCCACGGTGTCCCGTACGATCGCTCTCTCCACACTGACATCTGTGCACAGAGAATCCTTGAGCTCCCGACAAGCTCCTGGAGAAAGGCTCCCTGGTTTGCAAGCAAGCTCATGGTGAGGGCAGAGATGGATAGGAACCTTGCTTATCCAGTGCCAGAGGGCGTGGGGATGTCCTCCAACAAGCCCCGTGGAACGAGTCACCGCCACAGCGTTTGGACAGACTCGGTGAACCTGCACGGTCTGGAGTGATGGTGCCAGTTCCAGAGAGGTTAAGCAACCTACCCAAGGGCACACAGCCTATACTCAGAGGACTAAACCTACACTGCAGCTGTCTCACCTCCCGGCCACACGGTGCCGGTTATGACATCACTGGAGGCTGAGTCCGGCCTCTCCTTTTTCAGGGCTGCAGGGTCTTCGGAGACAGTCCAGCTGTGCTCCTGGCTGCAGAGGTGGGAGGCCGAAGCCCAGAGAGGTCACAGAGCTGTGCGGAGGGTTCTGGCTGCCGGCTCAGGGCTCTCCCACTGCTGCCTCTGTGCCAGGTGTTCAGTGTTCTCACCCTTCGTGGGATGACATGGTGTCCGGTTGGGCGCGGGGCTGCAGTCAGCCTGCAGGAGGGCCAGTCCCATCTGTGCCACGTACAGCCATGGGACATAACCTCTCTGTGGCTCCGTCTGCTCTGCTCTAAAGGGAAAATAATAGTGTCTGGCTCTCGGGATTAAAGAACTGAATACATGCCAAGAAGGTCAGAATATACTGGGCACTCAGTGAGCAATCGATCACATCACCCATTCATTTATTTATCTATTGATTTATTTGTTATCATCAGCCTAGGAGACACTGTTCTCCTTCCAGACACGCAAGCAAGGACGGTGTGTTTCGCTCTGTGCTCTGGGCCGTCCCCATCGACCCTGTGAGCGTGGGACCAGTACCCCCGAGAGGGTTATCCTGCCTTCACGCAAAGAGAGCCGTCGACACTACAGATAGAAAGCCGTGAGGAGCACAGTCGGTGTCCTCCTCACAGACACAGAAGGGTCCTGCCACTTCTGCTGTCACCTGCATCAGGATTTCCTTACCATTTTCTTTTCAGTGATTTTCTGAAATACGTTATACCAAAAGAAACCTCTCGAACGCTACTGAAGGAGAGAGTCAGAAGGTAGCCACAAAATCATAAATACATTCCTACTGTGTCACCTTGGTCGCCCCCAGGATTGAGCTGGACATGGTAGAGACGGGCCGAGGACACAGCTCTGGGCCAAAGGGGAGCTTGCTCACTGACTCCCTCTTTCAGCTGCGAAGCGACAAAAACACAGAAGCAGGGCACCACTCCCCAGCCCTGTGTGCCTGCCTCAGTAGCCTCCCTGTACTGTAGGGACTTTGGACTTTGGGAAGCGGGCTCCTGACTGCTGTCTCCCTTCCCGGTTGGTGTGACAACTCAAAGAGCAAAAGTGACTAACAAGGCTTGGCATGGACTCCATGGTGAGTAACTGTCAGGACTACTCCAAGGGAACTCTATCCACTTGTCTCGCTTTGTTATTTACCGCCAGGTCTGCCTATCACCTACAATGATGCCGCCCCTGGGGAAGCATCCCATGATGAGGGAACCTCCACCCTGGCGTGGGGGTGGACCGGCTACAGTGAGGAGCGCCCCTGGAAAGTTCAGGCAAAGAAGCCCCCGGACAAATGAGCCAGGATCCCTCCAGGAAAGGAAAACACAAGTGACGCCTCGCGGCTGAAGGCAATGTTCACCGCGCTGCGGTTACAGGAGGCGGTACCGGAAAAACGCTTCCGAAGGACCGTGGTGGGGACCGGGGCTGGCAACGCCCGGGGACACATGGGGTCGGCGAAACGGTGGTGAGGGTCACATCCGCCTGCGCTCTCTGACACCGCTCCCCGGCTCCAGCCAAGCCAGGGACACGAGCGGGAGGCGGGGGCTGTTCTCAGGCTGCAGGAAACGGCGACCCGGAGGCCGGAGGCCGGCGGCGCGGGGCCTGGGGCCTGGGGCCTGGGGCGGGGAAGACCGGAGGACGCGGGAGCCGGATTCCTGCACAAGCCGCCAACACGGTGGCTGCTCCCGTCGGGCACATTGGGAAGGGGCGGCCAGGGGGCTGGGACACCGCTTACCGCACGGCACCCGGTTCCTCCGCTCCAGCCGGCACCGACGTGGAATCGTGCGCTCGGCCCCGCCTGTTGCTCACAGCCCGGCCCAGGGCGCTGCGGGCGGCACGGGCGGCGCGGGCGGCGCGGGCGCGGAGCCGCGGGGCGGGTGCAAGGCGGGGGCGGGGCCTCTGCGCCCGGGCCGCCTCCTCGGCCTATAACTGAGCCCCCGGGCTCCTCGCTCCCACACGGCCCCCACCGGACCCGTGAAGCGGCTTCGCCCCTTGCTTTGGACCTCGGGCCTCACTCCTCCTCCAGATGGACCCCAAGTGCTCCTGCCCCACTGGTAAGGGAGCCCTGCCTTTGAGCCTTAGGATGCCCCCTTCCCAGGCACAGGACGAGAAGGGAGGGCTTTGAGTTTGAGCTCAGGAGGACTCCTGTCACGGGTCCAGGGCTTTCTTGGTAGCCAGGCTCCTGAGGGCACGTCAGTCTCCCTTTGCCTCTCCGTTGACACTGAGGGCACGGAGGCTCCAGGCTGTCCTTCTTGAGGTCACCCGGCAGGTCAGGGGATTGCTAGACCGGGACCCAGCGTTTGGAGGCGGTCTCGGACCTGCCACGATTTGATGGGAGGAGGGGACGCTGCCTCTTTAGGGTTCAGGCCATGGGCCCCGGCCCCCGGCCCCCGGCCCCAGTCGGCCTGGGCTGCGTCTGGAGCCCGGGACCTTCCCTGTGGAGTCCCATCCGGAGGGGACTTACTCTCCTTGGACCAGAAGAGAGGAGCTGGGGCTTCTCTATCCGCCCGAGTGGACACGAGCTCCCAGGGCTGGGTCCTGACAGAGGAGGAGGGCTCAGGGAGGCATTGCTGACCGTCTGCTGTGGCTCCTGCATCCCCGTCCCTGCTCACTGCTGGCCTCCTTTCCCTTCCCGGCAGGCGGCTCCTGCGGCTGCGCTGGATCCTGCACCTGCACCTGCAAAGCCTGCAGATGCGCCTCCTGCAAGAAGAGTGAGTGTGCGGGGCCTTCTCTGGGAATGCGGGGTCTGGGCTGAGTGCGAGGAGGGGGCCCAGAGCTCAGCAGGCAGGCAGGAGCAGGACAGTGACCAGACTTCCCGGCACCCCCCTCACCAGGAAGGGATTCACAGTCAGAGCTGGAATCACCTTCGGCATGACCGAGACCCAGGCGCGCACTAGAGAACAGGGAGACTGAGGCCCAGACGGGCCACCGACAAACAACCTCAGACCTGTCACTAGAACTAGTCCTCCTGCCTCCTGAGTCCCGCTTCCGAATCCTCTCAGGGACTGAAGCACTTTAGGGACAGGAACCAGTGGCCGTGCGTGGCTTCTCGGACCTGGTGCAGCCCCTCCCTGTCGAAGCAGCCCAGAGCTTCCCTATCCCGAGCGGGAGCTGCTCTGTGCGGGCTTTGCCTCCACTTTGATCCTGAGGACTTGGCTCACATCACTGGTGGTGCTGGGGGCTGGCTTTCTCCTGTCCCCAGAGGCCCTGCTCACTGTCTCTCCAAGGCGCTGTGCCCTGTCCTGGGCACAGATGGGCCGGGCAACCTGAACCTAGTGTCTGAGAGCAATTACCTCAGGACAGAGGACACCATCGTAAACTCAGGGTCTGGGCCCGAGGGCGGCTGGGGCCAGGCCTGCTGCTGGGAAGGGTGGTTCCGGACAACGCGTGGTCCGACCGCACGCTGCCCTTGCCTCCCCAGGCTGCTGCTCCTGCTGCCCCGTGGGCTGCGCCAAGTGTGCCCAGGGCTGCGCCAAGTGTGCCCAGGGCTGCGTCTGCAAAGGGGCCTCGGACAAGTGCAGCTGCTGTGCCTGATGTCGCGGAGAGCCTGCCCCGGGTGTCCACAGAGCAACCAGGACAAACCTGCATTTTACCGTTTTTCATACGACCGGACCTGACGCTACATTCCTTTTTCTATGAAATCTGTGACTTGTAATAAAAGCTCTTGACTTTATTCTGGCTCTGTCTTCCTTGGTGTGTCTTGGACAAAGAGACTCCGTGCCCATCAGGGCTGGCGTGGGGAACTGGACTGGACGTGCAGAGACCTCGGCTCTGGACCAAAGAGTACCCCCCCACACACACCCCACACCCCCAAAACACACACACTGAGCGTCTTAGCCGCTTAGGTTAATTTGAGCTTCCGTTTCTCAGCTCCAAAGGATACCCTCGCCAGATGACATAGGGCATTGGACACACAGAGGACACACTCCCTCTATTCCCCTTAGGAGGACGGATTGCAGAGAAAGTTGCCCATTTCTCATTTTCCTTCTCTGGGGGCCCCTGCCAAACTCAGCGCTCGGTGATGAGAGCCTAGAAAAGTACCCAGAGGGGATGGAATCCCACACCCCTCTCGTGTGACTTCTGCACGGGGCTTGCGTCTAAAACACCCTGGAAAGACCTCTTTGTATTTTCTGCCACAGTTTTCACCCTGGTCAGGAAAACGGATCGCGAAGAAAACACGTCAAAGGACACGATATGTGACACCCAGTTTTCCCTTCAACACGTAAAACCACCTTCACACGTGGAGGAGCAATTCTGGAAACTGGACGCTCTCATATGCTGCACGTACGTTGAAAGTGTGCCCGAGTCCTGGGAACACTTCACAGATGCCCCACTGTGTGGACCACACACGCCTGGAGCAGCTCTGCCCCCTGCCTCCCCACAGGGAACCTCAGTCTTGGCTTGCCCAGGGCTACGGACAGGACACTCGCCACCCGTGACAGCTCCCTGCAGGGGCTTGGCTCTGAATCTTCGCAAGTACCTCCCTAGGTCAGGCTGACATCTTCCCTTCCCTCAAAAACCAGCCCGTGGCTCCCTGACACCCCGAAAGAAAGTGATTTGGATTTGGTGGGAATTTCCCGGCTGTTTCCCTGAGACCTGGTTTCAGAAGAAGGACTTCACGTGTTCCTCTGCAGAGTGATGGTGGTGCTGCAGTGCGTGGCGGGGGGGGGGGGGGGGGGTGGCCTGGTGGGGTTTATTAGCAACAAGTGTGTGCTGAGGGAACGGGTAGTCTATTTCAGGTGTTGGGCCCCCTGGCGGTCTGGGGAGGGAACTCCTATTTGATGGGCACTCCGAGAGAAAGAGGAGACACGTGGCTCAGAAGTCAGGACCAAGATGGGCCACAGGTGCCCCGAGTGCACAGGGCATTTCGGGAGCCGGCCCGTGCTGCGTGCGTGGGCGTCGGCGTCAGGCACTCAGGTTCACAGCCACCGTGCCACTTCCTGACCTGGCAAGTCACTGATAAACTCTCTGAGATTTCATTTCCTCCTTTCGATACAAAAGATTAATGTCAATGAGGGGGAATAAGCGAGATAGTGGCCTGGCTCCCAGCTCGGGCTTCCCCCACGGTGTCCCGTACGATCGCTCTCTCCACACTGACATCTGTGCACAGAGAATCCTTGAGCTCCCGACAAGCTCCTGGAGAAAGGCTCCCTGGTTTGCAAGCAAGCTCATGGTGAGGGCAGAGATGGATAGGAACCTTGCTTATCCAGTGCCAGAGGGCGTGGGGATGTCCTCCAACAAGCCCCGTGGAACGAGTCACCGCCACAGCGTTTGGACAGACTCGGTGAACCTGCACGGTCTGGAGTGATGGTGCCAGTTCCAGAGAGGTTAAGCAACCTACCCAAGGGCACACAGCCTATACTCAGAGGACTAAACCTACACTGCAGCTGTCTCACCTCCCGGCCACACGGTGCCGGTTATGACATCACTGGAGGCTGAGTCCGGCCTCTCCTTTTTCAGGGCTGCAGGGTCTTCGGAGACAGTCCAGCTGTGCTCCTGGCTGCAGAGGTGGGAGGCCGAAGCCCAGAGAGGTCACAGAGCTGTGCGGAGGGTTCTGGCTGCCGGCTCAGGGCTCTCCCACTGCTGCCTCTGTGCCAGGTGTTCAGTGTTCTCACCCTTCGTGGGATGACATGGTGTCCGGTTGGGCGCGGGGCTGCAGTCAGCCTGCAGGAGGGCCAGTCCCATCTGTGCCACGTACAGCCATGGGACATAACCTCTCTGTGGCTCCGTCTGCTCTGCTCTAAAGGGAAAATAATAGTGTCTGGCTCTCGGGATTAAAGAACTGAATACATGCCAAGAAGGTCAGAATATACTGGGCACTCAGTGAGCAATCGATCACATCACCCATTCATTTATTTATCTATTGATTTATTTGTTATCATCAGCCTAGGAGACACTGTTCTCCTTCCAGACACGCAAGCAAGGACGGTGTGTTTCGCTCTGTGCTCTGGGCCGTCCCCATCGACCCTGTGAGCGTGGGACCAGTACCCCCGAGAGGGTTATCCTGCCTTCACGCAAAGAGAGCCGTCGACACTACAGATAGAAAGCCGTGAGGAGCACAGTCGGTGTCCTCCTCACAGACACAGAAGGGTCCTGCCACTTCTGCTGTCACCTGCATCAGGATTTCCTTACCATTTTCTTTTCAGTGATTTTCTGAAATACGTTATACCAAAAGAAACCTCTCGAACGCTACTGAAGGAGAGAGTCAGAAGGTAGCCACAAAATCATAAATACATTCCTACTGTGTCACCTTGGTCGCCCCCAGGATTGAGCTGGACATGGTAGAGACGGGCCGAGGACACAGCTCTGGGCCAAAGGGGAGCTTGCTCACTGACTCCCTCTTTCAGCTGCGAAGCGACAAAAACACAGAAGCAGGGCACCACTCCCCAGCCCTGTGTGCCTGCCTCAGTAGCCTCCCTGTACTGTAGGGACTTTGGACTTTGGGAAGCGGGCTCCTGACTGCTGTCTCCCTTCCCGGTTGGTGTGACAACTCAAAGAGCAAAAGTGACTAACAAGGCTTGGCATGGACTCCATGGTGAGTAACTGTCAGGACTACTCCAAGGGAACTCTATCCACTTGTCTCGCTTTGTTATTTACCGCCAGGTCTGCCTATCACCTACAATGATGCCGCCCCTGGGGAAGCATCCCATGATGAGGGAACCTCCACCCTGGCGTGGGGGTGGACCGGCTACAGTGAGGAGCGCCCCTGGAAAGTTCAGGCAAAGAAGCCCCCGGACAAATGAGCCAGGATCCCTCCAGGAAAGGAAAACACAAGTGACGCCTCGCGGCTGAAGGCAATGTTCACCGCGCTGCGGTTACAGGAGGCGGTACCGGAAAAACGCTTCCGAAGGACCGTGGTGGGGACCGGGGCTGGCAACGCCCGGGGACACATGGGGTCGGCGAAACGGTGGTGAGGGTCACATCCGCCTGCGCTCTCTGACACCGCTCCCCGGCTCCAGCCAAGCCAGGGACACGAGCGGGAGGCGGGGGCTGTTCTCAGGCTGCAGGAAACGGCGACCCGGAGGCCGGAGGCCGGCGGCGCGGGGCCTGGGGCGGGGAAGACCGGAGGACGCGGGAGCCGGATTCCTGCACAAGCCGCCAACACGGTGGCTGCTCCCGTCGGGCACATTGGGAAGGGGCGGCCAGGGGGCTGGGACACCGCTTACCGCACGGCACCCGGTTCCTCCGCTCCAGCCGGCACCGACGTGGAATCGTGCGCTCGGCCCCGCCTGTTGCTCACAGCCCGGCCCAGGGCGCTGCGGGCGGCACGGGCGGCGCGGGCGGCGCGGGCGCGGAGCCGCGGGGCGGGTGCAAGGCGGGGGCGGGGCCTCTGCGCCCGGGCCGCCTCCTCGGCCTATAACTGAGCCCCCGGGCTCCTCGCTCCCACACGGCCCCCACCGGACCCGTGAAGCGGCTTCGCCCCTTGCTTTGGACCTCGGGCCTCACTCCTCCTCCAGATGGACCCCAAGTGCTCCTGCCCCACTGGTAAGGGAGCCCTGCCTTTGAGCCTTAGGATGCCCCCTTCCCAGGCACAGGACGAGAAGGGAGGGCTTTGAGTTTGAGCTCAGGAGGACTCCTGTCACGGGTCCAGGGCTTTCTTGGTAGCCAGGCTCCTGAGGGCACGTCAGTCTCCCTTTGCCTCTCCGTTGACACTGAGGGCACGGAGGCTCCAGGCTGTCCTTCTTGAGGTCACCCGGCAGGTCAGGGGATTGCTAGACCGGGACCCAGCGTTTGGAGGCGGTCTCGGACCTGCCACGATTTGATGGGAGGAGGGGACGCTGCCTCTTTAGGGTTCAGGCCATGGGCCCCGGCCCCCGGCCCCCGGCCCCAGTCGGCCTGGGCTGCGTCTGGAGCCCGGGACCTTCCCTGTGGAGTCCCATCCGGAGGGGACTTACTCTCCTTGGACCAGAAGAGAGGAGCTGGGGCTTCTCTATCCGCCCGAGTGGACACGAGCTCCCAGGGCTGGGTCCTGACAGAGGAGGAGGGCTCAGGGAGGCATTGCTGACCGTCTGCTGTGGCTCCTGCATCCCCGTCCCTGCTCACTGCTGGCCTCCTTTCCCTTCCCGGCAGGCGGCTCCTGCGGCTGCGCTGGATCCTGCACCTGCACCTGCAAAGCCTGCAGATGCGCCTCCTGCAAGAAGAGTGAGTGTGCGGGGCCTTCTCTGGGAATGCGGGGTCTGGGCTGAGTGCGAGGAGGGGGCCCAGAGCTCAGCAGGCAGGCAGGAGCAGGACAGTGACCAGACTTCCCGGCACCCCCCTCACCAGGAAGGGATTCACAGTCAGAGCTGGAATCACCTTCGGCATGACCGAGACCCAGGCGCGCACTAGAGAACAGGGAGACTGAGGCCCAGACGGGCCACCGACAAACAACCTCAGACCTGTCACTAGAACTAGTCCTCCTGCCTCCTGAGTCCCGCTTCCGAATCCTCTCAGGGACTGAAGCACTTTAGGGACAGGAACCAGTGGCCGTGCGTGGCTTCTCGGACCTGGTGCAGCCCCTCCCTGTCGAAGCAGCCCAGAGCTTCCCTATCCCGAGCGGGAGCTGCTCTGTGCGGGCTTTGCCTCCACTTTGATCCTGAGGACTTGGCTCACATCACTGGTGGTGCTGGGGGCTGGCTTTCTCCTGTCCCCAGAGGCCCTGCTCACTGTCTCTCCAAGGCGCTGTGCCCTGTCCTGGGCACAGATGGGCCGGGCAACCTGAACCTAGTGTCTGAGAGCAATTACCTCAGGACAGAGGACACCATCGTAAACTCAGGGTCTGGGCCCGAGGGCGGCTGGGGCCAGGCCTGCTGCTGGGAAGGGTGGTTCCGGACAACGCGTGGTCCGACCGCACGCTGCCCTTGCCTCCCCAGGCTGCTGCTCCTGCTGCCCCGTGGGCTGCGCCAAGTGTGCCCAGGGCTGCGCCAAGTGTGCCCAGGGCTGCGTCTGCAAAGGGGCCTCGGACAAGTGCAGCTGCTGTGCCTGATGTCGCGGAGAGCCTGCCCCGGGTGTCCACAGAGCAACCAGGACAAACCTGCATTTTACCGTTTTTCATACGACCGGACCTGACGCTACATTCCTTTTTCTATGAAATCTGTGACTTGTAATAAAAGCTCTTGACTTTATTCTGGCTCTGTCTTCCTTGGTGTGTCTTGGACAAAGAGACTCCGTGCCCATCAGGGCTGGCGTGGGGAACTGGACTGGACGTGCAGAGACCTCGGCTCTGGACCAAAGAGTACCCCCCCACACACACCCCACACCCCCAAAACACACACACTGAGCGTCTTAGCCGCTTAGGTTAATTTGAGCTTCCGTTTCTCAGCTCCAAAGGATACCCTCGCCAGATGACATAGGGCATTGGACACACAGAGGACACACTCCCTCTATTCCCCTTAGGAGGACGGATTGCAGAGAAAGTTGCCCATTTCTCATTTTCCTTCTCTGGGGGCCCCTGCCAAACTCAGCGCTCGGTGATGAGAGCCTAGAAAAGTACCCAGAGGGGATGGAATCCCACACCCCTCTCGTGTGACTTCTGCACGGGGCTTGCGTCTAAAACACCCTGGAAAGACCTCTTTGTATTTTCTGCCACAGTTTTCACCCTGGTCAGGAAAACGGATCGCGAAGAAAACACGTCAAAGGACACGATATGTGACACCCAGTTTTCCCTTCAACACGTAAAACCACCTTCACACGTGGAGGAGCAATTCTGGAAACTGGACGCTCTCATATGCTGCACGTACGTTGAAAGTGTGCCCGAGTCCTGGGAACACTTCACAGATGCCCCACTGTGTGGACCACACACGCCTGGAGCAGCTCTGCCCCCTGCCTCCCCACAGGGAACCTCAGTCTTGGCTTGCCCAGGGCTACGGACAGGACACTCGCCACCCGTGACAGCTCCCTGCAGGGGCTTGGCTCTGAATCTTCGCAAGTACCTCCCTAGGTCAGGCTGACATCTTCCCTTCCCTCAAAAACCAGCCCGTGGCTCCCTGACACCCCGAAAGAAAGTGATTTGGATTTGGTGGGAATTTCCCGGCTGTTTCCCTGAGACCTGGTTTCAGAAGAAGGACTTCACGTGTTCCTCTGCAGAGTGATGGTGGTGCTGCAGTGCGTGGCGGGGGGGGGGGGGGGGGGTGGCCTGGTGGGGTTTATTAGCAACAAGTGTGTGCTGAGGGAACGGGTAGTCTATTTCAGGTGTTGGGCCCCCTGGCGGTCTGGGGAGGGAACTCCTATTTGATGGGCACTCCGAGAGAAAGAGGAGACACGTGGCTCAGAAGTCAGGACCAAGATGGGCCACAGGTGCCCCGAGTGCACAGGGCATTTCGGGAGCCGGCCCGTGCTGCGTGCGTGGGCGTCGGCGTCAGGCACTCAGGTTCACAGCCACCGTGCCACTTCCTGACCTGGCAAGTCACTGATAAACTCTCTGAGATTTCATTTCCTCCTTTCGATACAAAAGATTAATGTCAATGAGGGGGAATAAGCGAGATAGTGGCCTGGCTCCCAGCTCGGGCTTCCCCCACGGTGTCCCGTACGATCGCTCTCTCCACACTGACATCTGTGCACAGAGAATCCTTGAGCTCCCGACAAGCTCCTGGAGAAAGGCTCCCTGGTTTGCAAGCAAGCTCATGGTGAGGGCAGAGATGGATAGGAACCTTGCTTATCCAGTGCCAGAGGGCGTGGGGATGTCCTCCAACAAGCCCCGTGGAACGAGTCACCGCCACAGCGTTTGGACAGACTCGGTGAACCTGCACGGTCTGGAGTGATGGTGCCAGTTCCAGAGAGGTTAAGCAACCTACCCAAGGGCACACAGCCTATACTCAGAGGACTAAACCTACACTGCAGCTGTCTCACCTCCCGGCCACACGGTGCCGGTTATGACATCACTGGAGGCTGAGTCCGGCCTCTCCTTTTTCAGGGCTGCAGGGTCTTCGGAGACAGTCCAGCTGTGCTCCTGGCTGCAGAGGTGGGAGGCCGAAGCCCAGAGAGGTCACAGAGCTGTGCGGAGGGTTCTGGCTGCCGGCTCAGGGCTCTCCCACTGCTGCCTCTGTGCCAGGTGTTCAGTGTTCTCACCCTTCGTGGGATGACATGGTGTCCGGTTGGGCGCGGGGCTGCAGTCAGCCTGCAGGAGGGCCAGTCCCATCTGTGCCACGTACAGCCATGGGACATAACCTCTCTGTGGCTCCGTCTGCTCTGCTCTAAAGGGAAAATAATAGTGTCTGGCTCTCGGGATTAAAGAACTGAATACATGCCAAGAAGGTCAGAATATACTGGGCACTCAGTGAGCAATCGATCACATCACCCATTCATTTATTTATCTATTGATTTATTTGTTATCATCAGCCTAGGAGACACTGTTCTCCTTCCAGACACGCAAGCAAGGACGGTGTGTTTCGCTCTGTGCTCTGGGCCGTCCCCATCGACCCTGTGAGCGTGGGACCAGTACCCCCGAGAGGGTTATCCTGCCTTCACGCAAAGAGAGCCGTCGACACTACAGATAGAAAGCCGTGAGGAGCACAGTCGGTGTCCTCCTCACAG
Organism: Pseudorca crassidens; assembly: GCF_039906515.1. Classification (NCBI taxonomy): domain Eukaryota; kingdom Metazoa; phylum Chordata; class Mammalia; order Artiodactyla; family Delphinidae; genus Pseudorca; species Pseudorca crassidens. The sequence goes on along the minus strand of NC_090315.1, from coordinate 33,642,006 downwards.
ACACAGAAGGGTCCTGCCACTTCTGCTGTCACCTGCATCAGGATTTCCTTACCATTTTCTTTTCAGTGATTTTCTGAAATACGTTATACCAAAAGAAACCTCTCGAACGCTACTGAAGGAGAGAGTCAGAAGGTAGCCACAAAATCATAAATACATTCCTACTGTGTCACCTTGGTCGCCCCCAGGATTGAGCTGGACATGGTAGAGACGGGCCGAGGACACAGCTCTGGGCCAAAGGGGAGCTTGCTCACTGACTCCCTCTTTCAGCTGCGAAGCGACAAAAACACAGAAGCAGGGCACCACTCCCCAGCCCTGTGTGCCTGCCTCAGTAGCCTCCCTGTACTGTAGGGACTTTGGACTTTGGGAAGCGGGCTCCTGACTGCTGTCTCCCTTCCCGGTTGGTGTGACAACTCAAAGAGCAAAAGTGACTAACAAGGCTTGGCATGGACTCCATGGTGAGTAACTGTCAGGACTACTCCAAGGGAACTCTATCCACTTGTCTCGCTTTGTTATTTACCGCCAGGTCTGCCTATCACCTACAATGATGCCGCCCCTGGGGAAGCATCCCATGATGAGGGAACCTCCACCCTGGCGTGGGGGTGGACCGGCTACAGTGAGGAGCGCCCCTGGAAAGTTCAGGCAAAGAAGCCCCCGGACAAATGAGCCAGGATCCCTCCAGGAAAGGAAAACACAAGTGACGCCTCGCGGCTGAAGGCAATGTTCACCGCGCTGCGGTTACAGGAGGCGGTACCGGAAAAACGCTTCCGAAGGACCGTGGTGGGGACCGGGGCTGGCAACGCCCGGGGACACATGGGGTCGGCGAAACGGTGGTGAGGGTCACATCCGCCTGCGCTCTCTGACACCGCTCCCCGGCTCCAGCCAAGCCAGGGACACGAGCGGGAGGCGGGGGCTGTTCTCAGGCTGCAGGAAACGGCGACCCGGAGGCCGGAGGCCGGCGGCGCGGGGCCTGGGGCCTGGGGCCTGGGGCGGGGAAGACCGGAGGACGCGGGAGCCGGATTCCTGCACAAGCCGCCAACACGGTGGCTGCTCCCGTCGGGCACATTGGGAAGGGGCGGCCAGGGGGCTGGGACACCGCTTACCGCACGGCACCCGGTTCCTCCGCTCCAGCCGGCACCGACGTGGAATCGTGCGCTCGGCCCCGCCTGTTGCTCACAGCCCGGCCCAGGGCGCTGCGGGCGGCACGGGCGGCGCGGGCGGCGCGGGCGCGGAGCCGCGGGGCGGGTGCAAGGCGGGGGCGGGGCCTCTGCGCCCGGGCCGCCTCCTCGGCCTATAACTGAGCCCCCGGGCTCCTCGCTCCCACACGGCCCCCACCGGACCCGTGAAGCGGCTTCGCCCCTTGCTTTGGACCTCGGGCCTCACTCCTCCTCCAGATGGACCCCAAGTGCTCCTGCCCCACTGGTAAGGGAGCCCTGCCTTTGAGCCTTAGGATGCCCCCTTCCCAGGCACAGGACGAGAAGGGAGGGCTTTGAGTTTGAGCTCAGGAGGACTCCTGTCACGGGTCCAGGGCTTTCTTGGTAGCCAGGCTCCTGAGGGCACGTCAGTCTCCCTTTGCCTCTCCGTTGACACTGAGGGCACGGAGGCTCCAGGCTGTCCTTCTTGAGGTCACCCGGCAGGTCAGGGGATTGCTAGACCGGGACCCAGCGTTTGGAGGCGGTCTCGGACCTGCCACGATTTGATGGGAGGAGGGGACGCTGCCTCTTTAGGGTTCAGGCCATGGGCCCCGGCCCCCGGCCCCCGGCCCCAGTCGGCCTGGGCTGCGTCTGGAGCCCGGGACCTTCCCTGTGGAGTCCCATCCGGAGGGGACTTACTCTCCTTGGACCAGAAGAGAGGAGCTGGGGCTTCTCTATCCGCCCGAGTGGACACGAGCTCCCAGGGCTGGGTCCTGACAGAGGAGGAGGGCTCAGGGAGGCATTGCTGACCGTCTGCTGTGGCTCCTGCATCCCCGTCCCTGCTCACTGCTGGCCTCCTTTCCCTTCCCGGCAGGCGGCTCCTGCGGCTGCGCTGGATCCTGCACCTGCACCTGCAAAGCCTGCAGATGCGCCTCCTGCAAGAAGAGTGAGTGTGCGGGGCCTTCTCTGGGAATGCGGGGTCTGGGCTGAGTGCGAGGAGGGGGCCCAGAGCTCAGCAGGCAGGCAGGAGCAGGACAGTGACCAGACTTCCCGGCACCCCCCTCACCAGGAAGGGATTCACAGTCAGAGCTGGAATCACCTTCGGCATGACCGAGACCCAGGCGCGCACTAGAGAACAGGGAGACTGAGGCCCAGACGGGCCACCGACAAACAACCTCAGACCTGTCACTAGAACTAGTCCTCCTGCCTCCTGAGTCCCGCTTCCGAATCCTCTCAGGGACTGAAGCACTTTAGGGACAGGAACCAGTGGCCGTGCGTGGCTTCTCGGACCTGGTGCAGCCCCTCCCTGTCGAAGCAGCCCAGAGCTTCCCTATCCCGAGCGGGAGCTGCTCTGTGCGGGCTTTGCCTCCACTTTGATCCTGAGGACTTGGCTCACATCACTGGTGGTGCTGGGGGCTGGCTTTCTCCTGTCCCCAGAGGCCCTGCTCACTGTCTCTCCAAGGCGCTGTGCCCTGTCCTGGGCACAGATGGGCCGGGCAACCTGAACCTAGTGTCTGAGAGCAATTACCTCAGGACAGAGGACACCATCGTAAACTCAGGGTCTGGGCCCGAGGGCGGCTGGGGCCAGGCCTGCTGCTGGGAAGGGTGGTTCCGGACAACGCGTGGTCCGACCGCACGCTGCCCTTGCCTCCCCAGGCTGCTGCTCCTGCTGCCCCGTGGGCTGCGCCAAGTGTGCCCAGGGCTGCGCCAAGTGTGCCCAGGGCTGCGTCTGCAAAGGGGCCTCGGACAAGTGCAGCTGCTGTGCCTGATGTCGCGGAGAGCCTGCCCCGGGTGTCCACAGAGCAACCAGGACAAACCTGCATTTTACCGTTTTTCATACGACCGGACCTGACGCTACATTCCTTTTTCTATGAAATCTGTGACTTGTAATAAAAGCTCTTGACTTTATTCTGGCTCTGTCTTCCTTGGTGTGTCTTGGACAAAGAGACTCCGTGCCCATCAGGGCTGGCGTGGGGAACTGGACTGGACGTGCAGAGACCTCGGCTCTGGACCAAAGAGTACCCCCCCACACACACCCCACACCCCCAAAACACACACACTGAGCGTCTTAGCCGCTTAGGTTAATTTGAGCTTCCGTTTCTCAGCTCCAAAGGATACCCTCGCCAGATGACATAGGGCATTGGACACACAGAGGACACACTCCCTCTATTCCCCTTAGGAGGACGGATTGCAGAGAAAGTTGCCCATTTCTCATTTTCCTTCTCTGGGGGCCCCTGCCAAACTCAGCGCTCGGTGATGAGAGCCTAGAAAAGTACCCAGAGGGGATGGAATCCCACACCCCTCTCGTGTGACTTCTGCACGGGGCTTGCGTCTAAAACACCCTGGAAAGACCTCTTTGTATTTTCTGCCACAGTTTTCACCCTGGTCAGGAAAACGGATCGCGAAGAAAACACGTCAAAGGACACGATATGTGACACCCAGTTTTCCCTTCAACACGTAAAACCACCTTCACACGTGGAGGAGCAATTCTGGAAACTGGACGCTCTCATATGCTGCACGTACGTTGAAAGTGTGCCCGAGTCCTGGGAACACTTCACAGATGCCCCACTGTGTGGACCACACACGCCTGGAGCAGCTCTGCCCCCTGCCTCCCCACAGGGAACCTCAGTCTTGGCTTGCCCAGGGCTACGGACAGGACACTCGCCACCCGTGACAGCTCCCTGCAGGGGCTTGGCTCTGAATCTTCGCAAGTACCTCCCTAGGTCAGGCTGACATCTTCCCTTCCCTCAAAAACCAGCCCGTGGCTCCCTGACACCCCGAAAGAAAGTGATTTGGATTTGGTGGGAATTTCCCGGCTGTTTCCCTGAGACCTGGTTTCAGAAGAAGGACTTCACGTGTTCCTCTGCAGAGTGATGGTGGTGCTGCAGTGCGTGGCGGGGGGGGGGGGGGGGGGGTGGCCTGGTGGGGTTTATTAGCAACAAGTGTGTGCTGAGGGAACGGGTAGTCTATTTCAGGTGTTGGGCCCCCTGGCGGTCTGGGGAGGGAACTCCTATTTGATGGGCACTCCGAGAGAAAGAGGAGACACGTGGCTCAGAAGTCAGGACCAAGATGGGCCACAGGTGCCCCGAGTGCACAGGGCATTTCGGGAGCCGGCCCGTGCTGCGTGCGTGGGCGTCGGCGTCAGGCACTCAGGTTCACAGCCACCGTGCCACTTCCTGACCTGGCAAGTCACTGATAAACTCTCTGAGATTTCATTTCCTCCTTTCGATACAAAAGATTAATGTCAATGAGGGGGAATAAGCGAGATAGTGGCCTGGCTCCCAGCTCGGGCTTCCCCCACGGTGTCCCGTACGATCGCTCTCTCCACACTGACATCTGTGCACAGAGAATCCTTGAGCTCCCGACAAGCTCCTGGAGAAAGGCTCCCTGGTTTGCAAGCAAGCTCATGGTGAGGGCAGAGATGGATAGGAACCTTGCTTATCCAGTGCCAGAGGGCGTGGGGATGTCCTCCAACAAGCCCCGTGGAACGAGTCACCGCCACAGCGTTTGGACAGACTCGGTGAACCTGCACGGTCTGGAGTGATGGTGCCAGTTCCAGAGAGGTTAAGCAACCTACCCAAGGGCACACAGCCTATACTCAGAGGACTAAACCTACACTGCAGCTGTCTCACCTCCCGGCCACACGGTGCCGGTTATGACATCACTGGAGGCTGAGTCCGGCCTCTCCTTTTTCAGGGCTGCAGGGTCTTCGGAGACAGTCCAGCTGTGCTCCTGGCTGCAGAGGTGGGAGGCCGAAGCCCAGAGAGGTCACAGAGCTGTGCGGAGGGTTCTGGCTGCCGGCTCAGGGCTCTCCCACTGCTGCCTCTGTGCCAGGTGTTCAGTGTTCTCACCCTTCGTGGGATGACATGGTGTCCGGTTGGGCGCGGGGCTGCAGTCAGCCTGCAGGAGGGCCAGTCCCATCTGTGCCACGTACAGCCATGGGACATAACCTCTCTGTGGCTCCGTCTGCTCTGCTCTAAAGGGAAAATAATAGTGTCTGGCTCTCGGGATTAAAGAACTGAATACATGCCAAGAAGGTCAGAATATACTGGGCACTCAGTGAGCAATCGATCACATCACCCATTCATTTATTTATCTATTGATTTATTTGTTATCATCAGCCTAGGAGACACTGTTCTCCTTCCAGACACGCAAGCAAGGACGGTGTGTTTCGCTCTGTGCTCTGGGCCGTCCCCATCGACCCTGTGAGCGTGGGACCAGTACCCCCGAGAGGGTTATCCTGCCTTCACGCAAAGAGAGCCGTCGACACTACAGATAGAAAGCCGTGAGGAGCACAGTCGGTGTCCTCCTCACAGACACAGAAGGGTCCTGCCACTTCTGCTGTCACCTGCATCAGGATTTCCTTACCAGTTTCTTTTCAGTGATTTTCTGAAATACGTTATACCAAAAGAAACCTCTCGAACGCTACTGAAGGAGAGAGTCAGAAGGTAGCCACAAAATCATAAATACATTCCTACTGTGTCACCTTGGTCGCCCCCAGGATTGAGCTGGACATGGTAGAGACGGGCCGAGGACACAGCTCTGGGCCAAAGGGGAGCTTGCTCACTGACTCCCTCTTTCAGCTGCGAAGCGACAAAAACACAGAAGCAGGGCACCACTCCCCAGCCCTGTGTGCCTGCCTCAGTAGCCTCCCTGTACTGTAGGGACTTTGGACTTTGGGAAGCGGGCTCCTGACTGCTGTCTCCCTTCCCGGTTGGTGTGACAACTCAAAGAGCAAAAGTGACTAACAAGGCTTGGCATGGACTCCATGGTGAGTAACTGTCAGGACTACTCCAAGGGAACTCTATCCACTTGTCTCGCTTTGTTATTTACCGCCAGGTCTGCCTATCACCTACAACGATGCCGCCCCTGGGGAAGCATCCCATGATGAGGGAACCTCCACCCTGGCGTGGGGGTGGACCGGCTACAGTGAGGAGCGCCCCTGGAAAGTTCAGGCAAAGAAGCCCCCGGACAAATGAGCCAGGATCCCTCCAGGAAAGGAAAACACAAGTGACGCCTCGCGGCTGAAGGCAATGTTCACCGCGCTGCGGTTACAGGAGGCGGTACCGGAAAAACGCTTCCGAAGGACCGTGGTGGGGACCGGGGCTGGCAACGCCCGGGGACACATGGGGTCGGCGAAACGGTGGTGAGGGTCACATCCGCCTGCGCTCTCTGACACCGCTCCCCGGCTCCAGCCAAGCCAGGGACACGAGCGGGAGGCGGGGGCTGTTCTCAGGCTGCAGGAAACGGCGACCCGGAGGCCGGAGGCCGGCGGCGCGGGGCCTGGGGCCTGGGGCCTGGGGCGGGGAAGACCGGAGGACGCGGGAGCCGGATTCCTGCACTAGCCGCCAACACGGTGGCTGCTCCCGTCGGGCACATTGGGAAGGGGCGGCCAGGGGGCTGGGACACCGCTTACCGCACGGCACCCGGTTCCTCCGCTCCAGCCGGCACCGACGTGGAATCGTGCGCTCGGCCCCGCCTGTTGCTCACAGCCCGGCCCAGGGCGCTGCGGGCGGCACGGGCGGCGCGGGCGGCGCGGGCGCGGAGCCGCGGGGCGGGTGCAAGGCGGGGGCGGGGCCTCTGCGCCCGGGCCGCCTCCTCGGCCTATAACTGAGCCCCCGGGCTCCTCGCTCCCACACGGCCCCCACCGGACCCGTGAAGCGGCTTCGCCCCTTGCTTTGGACCTCGGGCCTCACTCCTCCTCCAGATGGACCCCAAGTGCTCCTGCCCCACTGGTAAGGGAGCCCTGCCTTTGAGCCTTAGGATGCCCCCTTCCCAGGCACAGGACGAGAAGGGAGGGCTTTGAGTTTGAGCTCAGGAGGACTCCTGTCACGGGTCCAGGGCTTTCTTGGTAGCCAGGCTCCTGAGGGCACGTCAGTCTCCCTTTGCCTCTCCGTTGACACTGAGGGCACGGAGGCTCCAGGCTGTCCTTCTTGAGGTCACCCGGCAGGTCAGGGGATTGCTAGACCGGGACCCAGCGTTTGGAGGCGGTCTCGGACCTGCCACGATTTGATGGGAGGAGGGGACGCTGCCTCTTTAGGGTTCAGGCCATGGGCCCCGGCCCCCGGCCCCCGGCCCCAGTCGGCCTGGGCTGCGTCTGGAGCCCGGGACCTTCCCTGTGGAGTCCCATCCGGAGGGGACTTACTCTCCTTGGACCAGAAGAGAGGAGCTGGGGCTTCTCTATCCGCCCGAGTGGACACGAGCTCCCAGGGCTGGGTCCTGACAGAGGAGGAGGGCTCAGGGAGGCATTGCTGACCGTCTGCTGTGGCTCCTGCATCCCCGTCCCTGCTCACTGCTGGCCTCCTTTCCCTTCCCGGCAGGCGGCTCCTGCGGCTGCGCTGGATCCTGCACCTGCACCTGCAAAGCCTGCAGATGCGCCTCCTGCAAGAAGAGTGAGTGTGCGGGGCCTTCTCTGGGAATGCGGGGTCTGGGCTGAGTGCGAGGAGGGGGCCCAGAGCTCAGCAGGCAGGCAGGAGCAGGACAGTGACCAGACTTCCCGGCACCCCCCTCACCAGGAAGGGATTCACAGTCAGAGCTGGAATCACCTTCGGCATGACCGAGACCCAGGCGCGCACTAGAGAACAGGGAGACTGAGGCCCAGACGGGCCACCGACAAACAACCTCAGACCTGTCACTAGAACTAGTCCTCCTGCCTCCTGAGTCCCGCTTCCGAATCCTCTCAGGGACTGAAGCACTTTAGGGACAGGAACCAGTGGCCGTGCGTGGCTTCTCGGACCTGGTGCAGCCCCTCCCTGTCGAAGCAGCCCAGAGCTTCCCTATCCCGAGCGGGAGCTGCTCTGTGCGGGCTTTGCCTCCACTTTGATCCTGAGGACTTGGCTCACATCACTGGTGGTGCTGGGGGCTGGCTTTCTCCTGTCCCCAGAGGCCCTGCTCACTGTCTCTCCAAGGCGCTGTGCCCTGTCCTGGGCACAGATGGGCCGGGCAACCTGAACCTAGTGTCTGAGAGCAATTACCTCAGGACAGAGGACACCATCGTAAACTCAGGGTCTGGGCCCGAGGGCGGCTGGGGCCAGGCCTGCTGCTGGGAAGGGTGGTTCCGGACAACGCGTGGTCCGACCGCACGCTGCCCTTGCCTCCCCAGGCTGCTGCTCCTGCTGCCCCGTGGGCTGCGCCAAGTGTGCCCAGGGCTGCGCCAAGTGTGCCCAGGGCTGCGTCTGCAAAGGGGCCTCGGACAAGTGCAGCTGCTGTGCCTGATGTCGCGGAGAGCCTGCCCCGGGTGTCCACAGAGCAACCAGGACAAACCTGCATTTTACCGTTTTTCATACGACCGGACCTGACGCTACATTCCTTTTTCTATGAAATCTGTGACTTGTAATAAAAGCTCTTGACTTTATTCTGGCTCTGTCTTCCTTGGTGTGTCTTGGACAAAGAGACTCCGTGCCCATCAGGGCTGGCGTGGGGAACTGGACTGGACGTGCAGAGACCTCGGCTCTGGACCAAAGAGTACCCCCCCACACACACCCCACACCCCCAAAACACACACACTGAGCGTCTTAGCCGCTTAGGTTAATTTGAGCTTCCGTTTCTCAGCTCCAAAGGATACCCTCGCCAGATGACATAGGGCATTGGACACACAGAGGACACACTCCCTCTATTCCCCTTAGGAGGACGGATTGCAGAGAAAGTTGCCCATTTCTCATTTTCCTTCTCTGGGGGCCCCTGCCAAACTCAGCGCTCGGTGATGAGAGCCTAGAAAAGTACCCAGAGGGGATGGAATCCCACACCCCTCTCGTGTGACTTCTGCACGGGGCTTGCGTCTAAAACACCCTGGAAAGACCTCTTTGTATTTTCTGCCACAGTTTTCACCCTGGTCAGGAAAACGGATCGCGAAGAAAACACGTCAAAGGACACGATATGTGACACCCAGTTTTCCCTTCAACACGTAAAACCACCTTCACACGTGGAGGAGCAATTCTGGAAACTGGACGCTCTCATATGCTGCACGTACGTTGAAAGTGTGCCCGAGTCCTGGGAACACTTCACAGATGCCCCACTGTGTGGACCACACACGCCTGGAGCAGCTCTGCCCCCTGCCTCCCCACAGGGAACCTCAGTCTTGGCTTGCCCAGGGCTACGGACAGGACACTCGCCACCCGTGACAGCTCCCTGCAGGGGCTTGGCTCTGAATCTTCGCAAGTACCTCCCTAGGTCAGGCTGACATCTTCCCTTCCCTCAAAAACCAGCCCGTGGCTCCCTGACACCCCGAAAGAAAGTGATTTGGATTTGGTGGGAATTTCCCGGCTGTTTCCCTGAGACCTGGTTTCAGAAGAAGGACTTCACGTGTTCCTCTGCAGAGTGATGGTGGTGCTGCAGTGCGTGGCGGGGGGGGGGGGGGGGGGGCCTGGTGGGGTTTATTAGCAACAAGTGTGTGCTGAGGGAACGGGTAGTCTATTTCAGGTGTTGGGCCCCCTGGCGGTCTGGGGAGGGAACTCCTATTTGATGGGCACTCCGAGAGAAAGAGGAGACACGTGGCTCAGAAGTCAGGACCAAGATGGGCCACAGGTGCCCCAAGTGCACAGGGCATTTCGGGAGCCGGCCCGTGCTGCGTGCGTGGGCGTCGGCGTCAGGCACTCAGGTTCACAGCCACCGTGCCACTTCCTGACCTGGCAAGTCACTGATAAACTCTCTGAGATTTCATTTCCTCCTTTCGATACAAAAGATTAATGTCAATGAGGGGGAATAAGCGAGATAGTGGCCTGGCTCCCAGCTCGGGCTTCCCCCACGGTGTCCCGTACGATCGCTCTCTCCACACTGACATCTGTGCACAGAGAATCCTTGAGCTCCCGACAAGCTCCTGGAGAAAGGCTCCCTGGTTTGCAAGCAAGCTCATGGTGAGGGCAGAGATGGATAGGAACCTTGCTTATCCAGTGCCAGAGGGCGTGGGGATGTCCTCCAACAAGCCCCGTGGAACGAGTCACCGCCACAGCGTTTGGACAGACTCGGTGAACCTGCACGGTCTGGAGTGATGGTGCCAGTTCCAGAGAGGTTAAGCAACCTACCCAAGGGCACACAGCCTATACTCAGAGGACTAAACCTACACTGCAGCTGTCTCACCTCCCGGCCACACGGTGCCGGTTATGACATCACTGGAGGCTGAGTCCGGCCTCTCCTTTTTCAGGGCTGCAGGGTCTTCGGAGACAGTCCAGCTGTGCTCCTGGCTGCAGAGGTGGGAGGCCGAAGCCCAGAGAGGTCACAGAGCTGTGCGGAGGGTTCTGGCTGCCGGCTCAGGGCTCTCCCACTGCTGCCTCTGTGCCAGGTGTTCAGTGTTCTCACCCTTCGTGGGATGACATGGTGTCCGGTTGGGCGCGGGGCTGCAGTCAGCCTGCAGGAGGGCCAGTCCCATCTGTGCCACGTACAGCCATGGGACATAACCTCTCTGTGGCTCCGTCTGCTCTGCTCTAAAGGGAAAATAATAGTGTCTGGCTCTCGGGATTAAAGAACTGAATACATGCCAAGAAGGTCAGAATATACTGGGCACTCAGTGAGCAATCGATCACATCACCCATTCATTTATTTATCTATTGATTTATTTGTTATCATCAGCCTAGGAGACACTGTTCTCCTTCCAGACACGCAAGCAAGGACGGTGTGTTTCGCTCTGTGCTCTGGGCCGTCCCCATCGACCCTGTGAGCGTGGGACCAGTACCCCCGAGAGGGTTATCCTGCCTTCACGCAAAGAGAGCCGTCGACACTACAGATAGAAAGCCGTGAGGAGCACAGTCGGTGTCCTCCTCACAGACACAGAAGGGTCCTGCCACTTCTGCTGTCACCTGCATCAGGATTTCCTTACCATTTTCTTTTCAGTGATTTTCTGAAATACGTTATACCAAAAGAAACCTCTCGAACGCTACTGAAGGAGAGAGTCAGAAGGTAGCCACAAAATCATAAATACATTCCTACTGTGTCACCTTGGTCGCCCCCAGGATTGAGCTGGACATGGTAGAGACGGGCCGAGGACACAGCTCTGGGCCAAAGGGGAGCTTGCTCACTGACTCCCTCTTTCAGCTGCGAAGCGACAAAAACACAGAAGCAGGGCACCACTCCCCAGCCCTGTGTGCCTGCCTCAGTAGCCTCCCTGTACTGTAGGGACTTTGGACTTTGGGAAGCGGGCTCCTGACTGCTGTCTCCCTTCCCGGTTGGTGTGACAACTCAAAGAGCAAAAGTGACTAACAAGGCTTGGCATGGACTCCATGGTGAGTAACTGTCAGGACTACTCAAAGGGAACTCTATCCACTTGTCTCGCTTTGTTATTTACCGCCAGGTCTGCCTATCACCTACAATGATGCCGCCCCTGGGGAAGCATCCCATGATGAGGGAACCTCCACCCTGGCGTGGGGGTGGACCGGCTACAGTGAGGAGCGCCCCTGGAAAGTTCAGGCAAAGAAGCCCCCGGACAAATGAGCCAGGATCCCTCCAGGAAAGGAAAACACAAGTGACGCCTCGCGGCTGAAGGCAATGTTCACCGCGCTGCGGTTACAGGAGGCGGTACCGGAAAAACGCTTCCGAAGGACCGTGGTGGGGACCGGGGCTGGCAACGCCCGGGGACACATGGGGTCGGCGAAACGGTGGTGAGGGTCACATCCGCCTGCGCTCTCTGACACCGCTCCCCGGCTCCAGCCAAGCCAGGGACACGAGCGGGAGGCGGGGGCTGTTCTCAGGCTGCAGGAAACGGCGACCCGGAGGCCGGAGGCCGGCGGCGCGGGGCCTGGGGCGGGGAAGACCGGAGGACGCGGGAGCCGGATTCCTGCACAAGCCGCCAACACGGTGGCTGCTCCCGTCGGGCACATTGGGAAGGGGCGGCCAGGGGGCTGGGACACCGCTTACCGCACGGCACCCGGTTCCTCCGCTCCAGCCGGCACCGACGTGGAATCGTGCGCTCGGCCCCGCCTGTTGCTCACAGCCCGGCCCAGGGCGCTGCGGGCGGCACGGGCGGCGCGGGCGGCGCGGGCGCGGAGCCGCGGGGCGGGTGCAAGGCGGGGGCGGGGCCTCTGCGCCCGGGCCGCCTCCTCGGCCTATAACTGAGCCCCCGGGCTCCTCGCTCCCACACGGCCCCCACCGGACCCGTGAAGCGGCTTCGCCCCTTGCTTTGGACCTCGGGCCTCACTCCTCCTCCAGATGGACCCCAAGTGCTCCTGCCCCACTGGTAAGGGAGCCCTGCCTTTGAGCCTTAGGATGCCCCCTTCCCAGGCACAGGACGAGAAGGGAGGGCTTTGAGTTTGAGCTCAGGAGGACTCCTGTCACGGGTCCAGGGCTTTCTTGGTAGCCAGGCTCCTGAGGGCACGTCAGTCTCCCTTTGCCTCTCCGTTGACACTGAGGGCACGGAGGCTCCAGGCTGTCCTTCTTGAGGTCACCCGGCAGGTCAGGGGATTGCTAGACCGGGACCCAGCGTTTGGAGGCGGTCTCGGACCTGCCACGATTTGATGGGAGGAGGGGACGCTGCCTCTTTAGGGTTCAGGCCATGGGCCCCGGCCCCCGGCCCCCGGCCCCAGTCGGCCTGGGCTGCGTCTGGAGCCCGGGACCTTCCCTGTGGAGTCCCATCCGGAGGGGACTTACTCTCCTTGGACCAGAAGAGAGGAGCTGGGGCTTCTCTATCCGCCCGAGTGGACACGAGCTCCCAGGGCTGGGTCCTGACAGAGGAGGAGGGCTCAGGGAGGCATTGCTGACCGTCTGCTGTGGCTCCTGCATCCCCGTCCCTGCTCACTGCTGGCCTCCTTTCCCTTCCCGGCAGGCGGCTCCTGCGGCTGCGCTGGATCCTGCACCTGCACCTGCAAAGCCTGCAGATGCGCCTCCTGCAAGAAGAGTGAGTGTGCGGGGCCTTCTCTGGGAATGCGGGGTCTGGGCTGAGTGCGAGGAGGGGGCCCAGAGCTCAGCAGGCAGGCAGGAGCAGGACAGTGACCAGACTTCCCGGCACCCCCCTCACCAGGAAGGGATTCACAGTCAGAGCTGGAATCACCTTCGGCATGACCGAGACCCAGGCGCGCACTAGAGAACAGGGAGACTGAGGCCCAGACGGGCCACCGACAAACAACCTCAGACCTGTCACTAGAACTAGTCCTCCTGCCTCCTGAGTCCCGCTTCCGAATCCTCTCAGGGACTGAAGCACTTTAGGGACAGGAACCAGTGGCCGTGCGTGGCTTCTCGGACCTGGTGCAGCCCCTCCCTGTCGAAGCAGCCCAGAGCTTCCCTATCCCGAGCGGGAGCTGCTCTGTGCGGGCTTTGCCTCCACTTTGATCCTGAGGACTTGGCTCACATCACTGGTGGTGCTGGGGGCTGGCTTTCTCCTGTCCCCAGAGGCCCTGCTCACTGTCTCTCCAAGGCGCTGTGCCCTGTCCTGGGCACAGATGGGCCGGGCAACCTGAACCTAGTGTCTGAGAGCAATTACCTCAGGACAGAGGACACCATCGTAAACTCAGGGTCTGGGCCCGAGGGCGGCTGGGGCCAGGCCTGCTGCTGGGAAGGGTGGTTCCGGACAACGCGTGGTCCGACCGCACGCTGCCCTTGCCTCCCCAGGCTGCTGCTCCTGCTGCCCCGTGGGCTGCGCCAAGTGTGCCCAGGGCTGCGCCAAGTGTGCCCAGGGCTGCGTCTGCAAAGGGGCCTCGGACAAGTGCAGCTGCTGTGCCTGATGTCGCGGAGAGCCTGCCCCGGGTGTCCACAGAGCAACCAGGACAAACCTGCATTTTACCGTTTTTCATACGACCGGACCTGACGCTACATTCCTTTTTCTATGAAATCTGTGACTTGTAATAAAAGCTCTTGACTTTATTCTGGCTCTGTCTTCCTTGGTGTGTCTTGGACAAAGAGACTCCGTGCCCATCAGGGCTGGCGTGGGGAACTGGACTGGACGTGCAGAGACCTCGGCTCTGGACCAAAGAGTACCCCCCCACACACACCCCACACCCCCAAAACACACACACTGAGCGTCTTAGCCGCTTAGGTTAATTTGAGCTTCCGTTTCTCAGCTCCAAAGGATACCCTCGCCAGATGACATAGGGCATTGGACACACAGAGGACACACTCCCTCTATTCCCCTTAGGAGGACGGATTGCAGAGAAAGTTGCCCATTTCTCATTTTCCTTCTCTGGGGGCCCCTGCCAAACTCAGCGCTCGGTGATGAGAGCCTAGAAAAGTACCCAGAGGGGATGGAATCCCACACCCCTCTCGTGTGACTTCTGCACGGGGCTTGCGTCTAAAACACCCTGGAAAGACCTCTTTGTATTTTCTGCCACAGTTTTCACCCTGGTCAGGAAAACGGATCGCGAAGAAAACACGTCAAAGGACACGATATGTGACACCCAGTTTTCCCTTCAACACGTAAAACCACCTTCACACGTGGAGGAGCAATTCTGGAAACTGGACGCTCTCATATGCTGCACGTACGTTGAAAGTGTGCCCGAGTCCTGGGAACACTTCACAGATGCCCCACTGTGTGGACCACACACGCCTGGAGCAGCTCTGCCCCCTGCCTCCCCACAGGGAACCTCAGTCTTGGCTTGCCCAGGGCTACGGACAGGACACTCGCCACCCGTGACAGCTCCCTGCAGGGGCTTGGCTCTGAATCTTCGCAAGTACCTCCCTAGGTCAGGCTGACATCTTCCCTTCCCTCAAAAACCAGCCCGTGGCTCCCTGACACCCCGAAAGAAAGTGATTTGGATTTGGTGGGAATTTCCCGGCTGTTTCCCTGAGACCTGGTTTCAGAAGAAGGACTTCACGTGTTCCTCTGCAGAGTGATGGTGGTGCTGCAGTGCGTGGCGGGGGGGGGGGGGGGTGGTGGCCTGGTGGGGTTTATTAGCAACAAGTGTGTGCTGAGGGAACGGGTAGTCTATTTCAGGTGTTGGGCCCCCTGGCGGTCTGGGGAGGGAACTCCTATTTGATGGGCACTCCGAGAGAAAGAGGAGACACGTGGCTCAGAAGTCAGGACCAAGATGGGCCACAGGTGCCCCGAGTGCACAGGGCATTTCGGGAGCCGGCCCGTGCTGCGTGCGTGGGCGTCGGCGTCAGGCACTCAGGTTCACAGCCACCGTGCCACTTCCTGACCTGGCAAGTCACTGATAAACTCTCTGAGATTTCATTTCCTCCTTTCGATACAAAAGATTAATGTCAATGAGGGGGAATAAGCGAGATAGTGGCCTGGCTCCCAGCTCGGGCTTCCCCCACGGTGTCCCGTACGATCGCTCTCTCCACACTGACATCTGTGCACAGAGAATCCTTGAGCTCCCGACAAGCTCCTGGAGAAAGGCTCCCTGGTTTGCAAGCAAGCTCATGGTGAGGGCAGAGATGGATAGGAACCTTGCTTATCCAGTGCCAGAGGGCGTGGGGATGTCCTCCAACAAGCCCCGTGGAACGAGTCACCGCCACAGCGTTTGGACAGACTCGGTGAACCTGCACGGTCTGGAGTGATGGTGCCAGTTCCAGAGAGGTTAAGCAACCTACCCAAGGGCACACAGCCTATACTCAGAGGACTAAACCTACACTGCAGCTGTCTCACCTCCCGGCCACACGGTGCCGGTTATGACATCACTGGAGGCTGAGTCCGGCCTCTCCTTTTTCAGGGCTGCAGGGTCTTCGGAGACAGTCCAGCTGTGCTCCTGGCTGCAGAGGTGGGAGGCCGAAGCCCAGAGAGGTCACAGAGCTGTGCGGAGGGTTCTGGCTGCCGGCTCAGGGCTCTCCCACTGCTGCCTCTGTGCCAGGTGTTCAGTGTTCTCACCCTTCGTGGGATGACATGGTGTCCGGTTGGGCGCGGGGCTGCAGTCAGCCTGCAGGAGGGCCAGTCCCATCTGTGCCACGTACAGCCATGGGACATAACCTCTCTGTGGCTCCGTCTGCTCTGCTCTAAAGGGAAAATAATAGTGTCTGGCTCTCGGGATTAAAGAACTGAATACATGCCAAGAAGGTCAGAATATACTGGGCACTCAGTGAGCAATCGATCACATCACCCATTCATTTATTTATCTATTGATTTATTTGTTATCATCAGCCTAGGAGACACTGTTCTCCTTCCAGACACGCAAGCAAGGACGGTGTGTTTCGCTCTGTGCTCTGGGCCGTCCCCATCGACCCTGTGAGCGTGGGACCAGTACCCCCGAGAGGGTTATCCTGCCTTCACGCAAAGAGAGCCGTCGACACTACAGATAGAAAGCCGTGAGGAGCACAGTCGGTGTCCTCCTCACAGACACAGAAGGGTCCTGCCACTTCTGCTGTCACCTGCATCAGGATTTCCTTACCATTTTCTTTTCAGTGATTTTCTGAAATACGTTATACCAAAAGAAACCTCTCGAACGCTACTGAAGGAGAGAGTCAGAAGGTAGCCACAAAATCATAAATACATTCCTACTGTGTCACCTTGGTCGCCCCCAGGATTGAGCTGGACATGGTAGAGACGGGCCGAGGACACAGCTCTGGGCCAAAGGGGAGCTTGCTCACTGACTCCCTCTTTCAGCTGCGAAGCGACAAAAACACAGAAGCAGGGCACCACTCCCCAGCCCTGTGTGCCTGCCTCAGTAGCCTCCCTGTACTGTAGGGACTTTGGACTTTGGGAAGCGGGCTCCTGACTGCTGTCTCCCTTCCCGGTTGGTGTGACAACTCAAAGAGCAAAAGTGACTAACAAGGCTTGGCATGGACTCCATGGTGAGTAACTGTCAGGACTACTCAAAGGGAACTCTATCCACTTGTCTCGCTTTGTTATTTACCGCCAGGTCTGCCTATCACCTACAATGATGCCGCCCCTGGGGAAGCATCCCATGATGAGGGAACCTCCACCCTGGCGTGGGGGTGGACCGGCTACAGTGAGGAGCGCCCCTGGAAAGTTCAGGCAAAGAAGCCCCCGGACAAATGAGCCAGGATCCCTCCAGGAAAGGAAAACACAAGTGACGCCTCGCGGCTGAAGGCAATGTTCACCGCGCTGCGGTTACAGGAGGCGGTACCGGAAAAACGCTTCCGAAGGACCGTGGTGGGGACCGGGGCTGGCAACGCCCGGGGACACATGGGGTCGGCGAAACGGTGGTGAGGGTCACATCCGCCTGCGCTCTCTGACACCGCTCCCCGGCTCCAGCCAAGCCAGGGACACGAGCGGGAGGCGGGGGCTGTTCTCAGGCTGCAGGAAACGGCGACCCGGAGGCCGGAGGCCGGCGGCGCGGGGCCTGGGGCGGGGAAGACCGGAGGACGCGGGAGCCGGATTCCTGCACAAGCCGCCAACACGGTGGCTGCTCCCGTCGGGCACATTGGGAAGGGGCGGCCAGGGGGCTGGGACACCGCTTACCGCACGGCACCCGGTTCCTCCGCTCCAGCCGGCACCGACGTGGAATCGTGCGCTCGGCCCCGCCTGTTGCTCACAGCCCGGCCCAGGGCGCTGCGGGCGGCACGGGCGGCGCGGGCGGCGCGGGCGCGGAGCCGCGGGGCGGGTGCAAGGCGGGGGCGGGGCCTCTGCGCCCGGGCCGCCTCCTCGGCCTATAACTGAGCCCCCGGGCTCCTCGCTCCCACACGGCCCCCACCGGACCCGTGAAGCGGCTTCGCCCCTTGCTTTGGACCTCGGGCCTCACTCCTCCTCCAGATGGACCCCAAGTGCTCCTGCCCCACTGGTAAGGGAGCCCTGCCTTTGAGCCTTAGGATGCCCCCTTCCCAGGCACAGGACGAGAAGGGAGGGCTTTGAGTTTGAGCTCAGGAGGACTCCTGTCACGGGTCCAGGGCTTTCTTGGTAGCCAGGCTCCTGAGGGCACGTCAGTCTCCCTTTGCCTCTCCGTTGACACTGAGGGCACGGAGGCTCCAGGCTGTCCTTCTTGAGGTCACCCGGCAGGTCAGGGGATTGCTAGACCGGGACCCAGCGTTTGGAGGCGGTCTCGGACCTGCCACGATTTGATGGGAGGAGGGGACGCTGCCTCTTTAGGGTTCAGGCCATGGGCCCCGGCCCCCGGCCCCCGGCCCCAGTCGGCCTGGGCTGCGTCTGGAGCCCGGGACCTTCCCTGTGGAGTCCCATCCGGAGGGGACTTACTCTCCTTGGACCAGAAGAGAGGAGCTGGGGCTTCTCTATCCGCCCGAGTGGACACGAGCTCCCAGGGCTGGGTCCTGACAGAGGAGGAGGGCTCAGGGAGGCATTGCTGACCGTCTGCTGTGGCTCCTGCATCCCCGTCCCTGCTCACTGCTGGCCTCCTTTCCCTTCCCGGCAGGCGGCTCCTGCGGCTGCGCTGGATCCTGCACCTGCACCTGCAAAGCCTGCAGATGCGCCTCCTGCAAGAAGAGTGAGTGTGCGGGGCCTTCTCTGGGAATGCGGGGTCTGGGCTGAGTGCGAGGAGGGGGCCCAGAGCTCAGCAGGCAGGCAGGAGCAGGACAGTGACCAGACTTCCCGGCACCCCCCTCACCAGGAAGGGATTCACAGTCAGAGCTGGAATCACCTTCGGCATGACCGAGACCCAGGCGCGCACTAGAGAACAGGGAGACTGAGGCCCAGACGGGCCACCGACAAACAACCTCAGACCTGTCACTAGAACTAGTCCTCCTGCCTCCTGAGTCCCGCTTCCGAATCCTCTCAGGGACTGAAGCACTTTAGGGACAGGAACCAGTGGCCGTGCGTGGCTTCTCGGACCTGGTGCAGCCCCTCCCTGTCGAAGCAGCCCAGAGCTTCCCTATCCCGAGCGGGAGCTGCTCTGTGCGGGCTTTGCCTCCACTTTGATCCTGAGGACTTGGCTCACATCACTGGTGGTGCTGGGGGCTGGCTTTCTCCTGTCCCCAGAGGCCCTGCTCACTGTCTCTCCAAGGCGCTGTGCCCTGTCCTGGGCACAGATGGGCCGGGCAACCTGAACCTAGTGTCTGAGAGCAATTACCTCAGGACAGAGGACACCATCGTAAACTCAGGGTCTGGGCCCGAGGGCGGCTGGGGCCAGGCCTGCTGCTGGGAAGGGTGGTTCCGGACAACGCGTGGTCCGACCGCACGCTGCCCTTGCCTCCCCAGGCTGCTGCTCCTGCTGCCCCGTGGGCTGCGCCAAGTGTGCCCAGGGCTGCGCCAAGTGTGCCCAGGGCTGCGTCTGCAAAGGGGCCTCGGACAAGTGCAGCTGCTGTGCCTGATGTCGCGGAGAGCCTGCCCCGGGTGTCCACAGAGCAACCAGGACAAACCTGCATTTTACCGTTTTTCATACGACCGGACCTGACGCTACATTCCTTTTTCTATGAAATCTGTGACTTGTAATAAAAGCTCTTGACTTTATTCTGGCTCTGTCTTCCTTGGTGTGTCTTGGACAAAGAGACTCCGTGCCCATCAGGGCTGGCGTGGGGAACTGGACTGGACGTGCAGAGACCTCGGCTCTGGACCAAAGAGTACCCCCCCACACACACCCCACACCCCCAAAACACACACACTGAGCGTCTTAGCCGCTTAGGTTAATTTGAGCTTCCGTTTCTCAGCTCCAAAGGATACCCTCGCCAGATGACATAGGGCATTGGACACACAGAGGACACACTCCCTCTATTCCCCTTAGGAGGACGGATTGCAGAGAAAGTTGCCCATTTCTCATTTTCCTTCTCTGGGGGCCCCTGCCAAACTCAGCGCTCGGTGATGAGAGCCTAGAAAAGTACCCAGAGGGGATGGAATCCCACACCCCTCTCGTGTGACTTCTGCACGGGGCTTGCGTCTAAAACACCCTGGAAAGACCTCTTTGTATTTTCTGCCACAGTTTTCACCCTGGTCAGGAAAACGGATCGCGAAGAAAACACGTCAAAGGACACGATATGTGACACCCAGTTTTCCCTTCAACACGTAAAACCACCTTCACACGTGGAGGAGCAATTCTGGAAACTGGACGCTCTCATATGCTGCACGTACGTTGAAAGTGTGCCCGAGTCCTGGGAACACTTCACAGATGCCCCACTGTGTGGACCACACACGCCTGGAGCAGCTCTGCCCCCTGCCTCCCCACAGGGAACCTCAGTCTTGGCTTGCCCAGGGCTACGGACAGGACACTCGCCACCCGTGACAGCTCCCTGCAGGGGCTTGGCTCTGAATCTTCGCAAGTACCTCCCTAGGTCAGGCTGACATCTTCCCTTCCCTCAAAAACCAGCCCGTGGCTCCCTGACACCCCGAAAGAAAGTGATTTGGATTTGGTGGGAATTTCCCGGCTGTTTCCCTGAGACCTGGTTTCAGAAGAAGGACTTCACGTGTTCCTCTGCAGAGTGATGGTGGTGCTGCAGTGCGTGGCGGGGGGGGGGGGGCGGTGGTGGCCTGGTGGGGTTTATTAGCAACAAGTGTGTGCTGAGGGAACGGGTAGTCTATTTCAGGTGTTGGGCCCCCTGGCGGTCTGGGGAGGGAACTCCTATTTGATGGGCACTCCGAGAGAAAGAGGAGACACGTGGCTCAGAAGTCAGGACCAAGATGGGCCACAGGTGCCCCGAGTGCACAGGGCATTTCGGGAGCCGGCCCGTGCTGCGTGCGTGGGCGTCGGCGTCAGGCACTCAGGTTCACAGCCACCGTGCCACTTCCTGACCTGGCAAGTCACTGATAAACTCTCTGAGATTTCATTTCCTCCTTTCGATACAAAAGATTAATGTCAATGAGGGGGAATAAGCGAGATAGTGGCCTGGCTCCCAGCTCGGGCTTCCCCCACGGTGTCCCGTACGATCGCTCTCTCCACACTGACATCTGTGCACAGAGAATCCTTGAGCTCCCGACAAGCTCCTGGAGAAAGGCTCCCTGGTTTGCAAGCAAGCTCATGGTGAGGGCAGAGATGGATAGGAACCTTGCTTATCCAGTGCCAGAGGGCGTGGGGATGTCCTCCAACAAGCCCCGTGGAACGAGTCACCGCCACAGCGTTTGGACAGACTCGGTGAACCTGCACGGTCTGGAGTGATGGTGCCAGTTCCAGAGAGGTTAAGCAACTTACCCAAGGGCACACAGCCTATACTCAGAGGACTAAACCTACACTGCAGCTGTCTCACCTCCCGGCCACACGGTGCCGGTTATGACATCACTGGAGGCTGAGTCCGGCCTCTCCTTTTTCAGGGCTGCAGGGTCTTCGGAGACAGTCCAGCTGTGCTCCTGGCTGCAGAGGTGGGAGGCCGAAGCCCAGAGAGGTCACAGAGCTGTGCGGAGGGTTCTGGCTGCCGGCTCAGGGCTCTCCCACTGCTGCCTCTGTGCCAGGTGTTCAGTGTTCTCACCCTTCGTGGGATGACATGGTGTCCGGTTGGGCGCGGGGCTGCAGTCAGCCTGCAGGAGGGCCAGTCCCATCTGTGCCACGTACAGCCATGGGACATAACCTCTCTGTGGCTCCGTCTGCTCTGCTCTAAAGGGAAAATAATAGTGTCTGGCTCTCGGGATTAAAGAACTGAATACATGCCAAGAAGGTCAGAATATACTGGGCACTCAGTGAGCAATCGATCACATCACCCATTCATTTATTTATCTATTGATTTATTTGTTATCATCAGCCTAGGAGACACTGTTCTCCTTCCAGACACGCAAGCAAGGACGGTGTGTTTCGCTCTGTGCTCTGGGCCGTCCCCATCGACCCTGTGAGCGTGGGACCAGTACCCCCGAGAGGGTTATCCTGCCTTCACGCAAAGAGAGCCGTCGACACTACAGATAGAAAGCCGTGAGGAGCACAGTCGGTGTCCTCCTCACAGACACAGAAGGGTCCTGCCACTTCTGCTGTCACCTGCATCAGGATTTCCTTACCATTTTCTTTTCAGTGATTTTCTGAAATACGTTATACCAAAAGAAACCTCTCGAACGCTACTGAAGGAGAGAGTCAGAAGGTAGCCACAAAATCATAAATACATTCCTACTGTGTCACCTTGGTCGCCCCCAGGATTGAGCTGGACATGGTAGAGACGGGCCGAGGACACAGCTCTGGGCCAAAGGGGAGCTTGCTCACTGACTCCCTCTTTCAGCTGCGAAGCGACAAAAACACAGAAGCAGGGCACCACTCCCCAGCCCTGTGTGCCTGCCTCAGTAGCCTCCCTGTACTGTAGGGACTTTGGACTTTGGGAAGCGGGCTCCTGACTGCTGTCTCCCTTCCCGGTTGGTGTGACAACTCAAAGAGCAAAAGTGACTAACAAGGCTTGGCATGGACTCCATGGTGAGTAACTGTCAGGACTACTCAAAGGGAACTCTATCCACTTGTCTCGCTTTGTTATTTACCGCCAGGTCTGCCTATCACCTACAATGATGCCGCCCCTGGGGAAGCATCCCATGATGAGGGAACCTCCACCCTGGCGTGGGGGTGGACCGGCTACAGTGAGGAGCGCCCCTGGAAAGTTCAGGCAAAGAAGCCCCCGGACAAATGAGCCAGGATCCCTCCAGGAAAGGAAAACACAAGTGACGCCTCGCGGCTGAAGGCAATGTTCACCGCGCTGCGGTTACAGGAGGCGGTACCGGAAAAACGCTTCCGAAGGACCGTGGTGGGGACCGGGGCTGGCAACGCCCGGGGACACATGGGGTCGGCGAAACGGTGGTGAGGGTCACATCCGCCTGCGCTCTCTGACACCGCTCCCCGGCTCCAGCCAAGCCAGGGACACGAGCGGGAGGCGGGGGCTGTTCTCAGGCTGCAGGAAACGGCGACCCGGAGGCCGGAGGCCGGCGGCGCGGGGCCTGGGGCCTGGGGCCTGGGGCGGGGAAGACCGGAGGACGCGGGAGCCGGATTCCTGCACAAGCCGCCAACACGGTGGCTGCTCCCGTCGGGCACATTGGGAAGGGGCGGCCAGGGGGCTGGGACACCGCTTACCGCACGGCACCCGGTTCCTCCGCTCCAGCCGGCACCGACGTGGAATCGTGCGCTCGGCCCCGCCTGTTGCTCACAGCCCGGCCCAGGGCGCTGCGGGCGGCACGGGCGGCGCGGGCGGCGCGGGCGCGGAGCCGCGGGGCGGGTGCAAGGCGGGGGCGGGGCCTCTGCGCCCGGGCCGCCTCCTCGGCCTATAACTGAGCCCCCGGGCTCCTCGCTCCCACACGGCCCCCACCGGACCCGTGAAGCGGCTTCGCCCCTTGCTTTGGACCTCGGGCCTCACTCCTCCTCCAGATGGACCCCAAGTGCTCCTGCCCCACTGGTAAGGGAGCCCTGCCTTTGAGCCTTAGGATGCCCCCTTCCCAGGCACAGGACGAGAAGGGAGGGCTTTGAGTTTGAGCTCAGGAGGACTCCTGTCACGGGTCCAGGGCTTTCTTGGTAGCCAGGCTCCTGAGGGCACGTCAGTCTCCCTTTGCCTCTCCGTTGACACTGAGGGCACGGAGGCTCCAGGCTGTCCTTCTTGAGGTCACCCGGCAGGTCAGGGGATTGCTAGACCGGGACCCAGCGTTTGGAGGCGGTCTCGGACCTGCCACGATTTGATGGGAGGAGGGGACGCTGCCTCTTTAGGGTTCAGGCCATGGGCCCCGGCCCCCGGCCCCCGGCCCCAGTCGGCCTGGGCTGCGTCTGGAGCCCGGGACCTTCCCTGTGGAGTCCCATCCGGAGGGGACTTACTCTCCTTGGACCAGAAGAGAGGAGCTGGGGCTTCTCTATCCGCCCGAGTGGACACGAGCTCCCAGGGCTGGGTCCTGACAGAGGAGGAGGGCTCAGGGAGGCATTGCTGACCGTCTGCTGTGGCTCCTGCATCCCCGTCCCTGCTCACTGCTGGCCTCCTTTCCCTTCCCGGCAGGCGGCTCCTGCGGCTGCGCTGGATCCTGCACCTGCACCTGCAAAGCCTGCAGATGCGCCTCCTGCAAGAAGAGTGAGTGTGCGGGGCCTTCTCTGGGAATGCGGGGTCTGGGCTGAGTGCGAGGAGGGGGCCCAGAGCTCAGCAGGCAGGCAGGAGCAGGACAGTGACCAGACTTCCCGGCACCCCCCTCACCAGGAAGGGATTCACAGTCAGAGCTGGAATCACCTTCGGCATGACCGAGACCCAGGCGCGCACTAGAGAACAGGGAGACTGAGGCCCAGACGGGCCACCGACAAACAACCTCAGACCTGTCACTAGAACTAGTCCTCCTGCCTCCTGAGTCCCGCTTCCGAATCCTCTCAGGGACTGAAGCACTTTAGGGACAGGAACCAGTGGCCGTGCGTGGCTTCTCGGACCTGGTGCAGCCCCTCCCTGTCGAAGCAGCCCAGAGCTTCCCTATCCCGAGCGGGAGCTGCTCTGTGCGGGCTTTGCCTCCACTTTGATCCTGAGGACTTGGCTCACATCACTGGTGGTGCTGGGGGCTGGCTTTCTCCTGTCCCCAGAGGCCCTGCTCACTGTCTCTCCAAGGCGCTGTGCCCTGTCCTGGGCACAGATGGGCCGGGCAACCTGAACCTAGTGTCTGAGAGCAATTACCTCAGGACAGAGGACACCATCGTAAACTCAGGGTCTGGGCCCGAGGGCGGCTGGGGCCAGGCCTGCTGCTGGGAAGGGTGGTTCCGGACAACGCGTGGTCCGACCGCACGCTGCCCTTGCCTCCCCAGGCTGCTGCTCCTGCTGCCCCGTGGGCTGCGCCAAGTGTGCCCAGGGCTGCGCCAAGTGTGCCCAGGGCTGCGTCTGCAAAGGGGCCTCGGACAAGTGCAGCTGCTGTGCCTGATGTCGCGGAGAGCCTGCCCCGGGTGTCCACAGAGCAACCAGGACAAACCTGCATTTTACCGTTTTTCATACGACCGGACCTGACGCTACATTCCTTTTTCTATGAAATCTGTGACTTGTAATAAAAGCTCTTGACTTTATTCTGGCTCTGTCTTCCTTGGTGTGTCTTGGACAAAGAGACTCCGTGCCCATCAGGGCTGGCGTGGGGAACTGGACTGGACGTGCAGAGACCTCGGCTCTGGACCAAAGAGTACCCCCCCACACACACCCCACACCCCCAAAACACACACACTGAGCGTCTTAGCCGCTTAGGTTAATTTGAGCTTCCGTTTCTCAGCTCCAAAGGATACCCTCGCCAGATGACATAGGGCATTGGACACACAGAGGACACACTCCCTCTATTCCCCTTAGGAGGACGGATTGCAGAGAAAGTTGCCCATTTCTCATTTTCCTTCTCTGGGGGCCCCTGCCAAACTCAGCGCTCGGTGATGAGAGCCTAGAAAAGTACCCAGAGGGGATGGAATCCCACACCCCTCTCGTGTGACTTCTGCACGGGGCTTGCGTCTAAAACACCCTGGAAAGACCTCTTTGTATTTTCTGCCACAGTTTTCACCCTGGTCAGGAAAACGGATCGCGAAGAAAACACGTCAAAGGACACGATATGTGACACCCAGTTTTCCCTTCAACACGTAAAACCACCTTCACACGTGGAGGAGCAATTCTGGAAACTGGACGCTCTCATATGCTGCACGTACGTTGAAAGTGTGCCCGAGTCCTGGGAACACTTCACAGATGCCCCACTGTGTGGACCACACACGCCTGGAGCAGCTCTGCCCCCTGCCTCCCCACAGGGAACCTCAGTCTTGGCTTGCCCAGGGCTACGGACAGGACACTCGCCACCCGTGACAGCTCCCTGCAGGGGCTTGGCTCTGAATCTTCGCAAGTACCTCCCTAGGTCAGGCTGACATCTTCCCTTCCCTCAAAAACCAGCCCGTGGCTCCCTGACACCCCGAAAGAAAGTGATTTGGATTTGGTGGGAATTTCCCGGCTGTTTCCCTGAGACCTGGTTTCAGAAGAAGGACTTCACGTGTTCCTCTGCAGAGTGATGGTGGTGCTGCAGTGCGTGGCGGGGGGGGGGGGGGGGGGGGTGGCCTGGTGGGGTTTATTAGCAACAAGTGTGTGCTGAGGGAACGGGTAGTCTATTTCAGGTGTTGGGCCCCCTGGCGGTCTGGGGAGGGAACTCCTATTTGATGGGCACTCCGAGAGAAAGAGGAGACACGTGGCTCAGAAGTCAGGACCAAGATGGGCCACAGGTGCCCCGAGTGCACAGGGCATTTCGGGAGCCGGCCCGTGCTGCGTGCGTGGGCGTCGGCGTCAGGCACTCAGGTTCACAGCCACCGTGCCACTTCCTGACCTGGCAAGTCACTGATAAACTCTCTGAGATTTCATTTCCTCCTTTCGATACAAAAGATTAATGTCAATGAGGGGGAATAAGCGAGATAGTGGCCTGGCTCCCAGCTCGGGCTTCCCCCACGGTGTCCCGTACGATCGCTCTCTCCACACTGACATCTGTGCACAGAGAATCCTTGAGCTCCCGACAAGCTCCTGGAGAAAGGCTCCCTGGTTTGCAAGCAAGCTCATGGTGAGGGCAGAGATGGATAGGAACCTTGCTTATCCAGTGCCAGAGGGCGTGGGGATGTCCTCCAACAAGCCCCGTGGAACGAGTCACCGCCACAGCGTTTGGACAGACTCGGTGAACCTGCACGGTCTGGAGTGATGGTGCCAGTTCCAGAGAGGTTAAGCAACCTACCCAAGGGCACACAGCCTATACTCAGAGGACTAAACCTACACTGCAGCTGTCTCACCTCCCGGCCACACGGTGCCGGTTATGACATCACTGGAGGCTGAGTCCGGCCTCTCCTTTTTCAGGGCTGCAGGGTCTTCGGAGACAGTCCAGCTGTGCTCCTGGCTGCAGAGGTGGGAGGCCGAAGCCCAGAGAGGTCACAGAGCTGTGCGGAGGGTTCTGGCTGCCGGCTCAGGGCTCTCCCACTGCTGCCTCTGTGCCAGGTGTTCAGTGTTCTCACCCTTCGTGGGATGACATGGTGTCCGGTTGGGCGCGGGGCTGCAGTCAGCCTGCAGGAGGGCCAGTCCCATCTGTGCCACGTACAGCCATGGGACATAACCTCTCTGTGGCTCCGTCTGCTCTGCTCTAAAGGGAAAATAATAGTGTCTGGCTCTCGGGATTAAAGAACTGAATACATGCCAAGAAGGTCAGAATATACTGGGCACTCAGTGAGCAATCGATCACATCACCCATTCATTTATTTATCTATTGATTTATTTGTTATCATCAGCCTAGGAGACACTGTTCTCCTTCCAGACACGCAAGCAAGGACGGTGTGTTTCGCTCTGTGCTCTGGGCCGTCCCCATCGACCCTGTGAGCGTGGGACCAGTACCCCCGAGAGGGTTATCCTGCCTTCACGCAAAGAGAGCCGTCGACACTACAGATAGAAAGCCGTGAGGAGCACAGTCGGTGTCCTCCTCACAGACACAGAAGGGTCCTGCCACTTCTGCTGTCACCTGCATCAGGATTTCCTTACCATTTTCTTTTCAGTGATTTTCTGAAATACGTTATACCAAAAGAAACCTCTCGAACGCTACTGAAGGAGAGAGTCAGAAGGTAGCCACAAAATCATAAATACATTCCTACTGTGTCACCTTGGTCGCCCCCAGGATTGAGCTGGACATGGTAGAGACGGGCCGAGGACACAGCTCTGGGCCAAAGGGGAGCTTGCTCACTGACTCCCTCTTTCAGCTGCGAAGCGACAAAAACACAGAAGCAGGGCACCACTCCCCAGCCCTGTGTGCCTGCCTCAGTAGCCTCCCTGTACTGTAGGGACTTTGGACTTTGGGAAGCGGGCTCCTGACTGCTGTCTCCCTTCCCGGTTGGTGTGACAACTCAAAGAGCAAAAGTGACTAACAAGGCTTGGCATGGACTCCATGGTGAGTAACTGTCAGGACTACTCAAAGGGAACTCTATCCACTTGTCTCGCTTTGTTATTTACCGCCAGGTCTGCCTATCACCTACAATGATGCCGCCCCTGGGGAAGCATCCCATGATGAGGGAACCTCCACCCTGGCGTGGGGGTGGACCGGCTACAGTGAGGAGCGCCCCTGGAAAGTTCAGGCAAAGAAGCCCCCGGACAAATGAGCCAGGATCCCTCCAGGAAAGGAAAACACAAGTGACGCCTCGCGGCTGAAGGCAATGTTCACCGCGCTGCGGTTACAGGAGGCGGTACCGGAAAAACGCTTCCGAAGGACCGTGGTGGGGACCGGGGCTGGCAACGCCCGGGGACACATGGGGTCGGCGAAACGGTGGTGAGGGTCACATCCGCCTGCGCTCTCTGACACCGCTCCCCGGCTCCAGCCAAGCCAGGGACACGAGCGGGAGGCGGGGGCTGTTCTCAGGCTGCAGGAAACGGCGACCCGGAGGCCGGAGGCCGGCGGCGCGGGGCCTGGGGCCTGGGGCCTGGGGCGGGGAAGACCGGAGGACGCGGGAGCCGGATTCCTGCACAAGCCGCCAACACGGTGGCTGCTCCCGTCGGGCACATTGGGAAGGGGCGGCCAGGGGGCTGGGACACCGCTTACCGCACGGCACCCGGTTCCTCCGCTCCAGCCGGCACCGACGTGGAATCGTGCGCTCGGCCCCGCCTGTTGCTCACAGCCCGGCCCAGGGCGCTGCGGGCGGCACGGCCGGCGCGGGCGGCGCGGGCGGCGCGGGCGCGGAGCCGCGGGGCGGGTGCAAGGCGGGGGCGGGGCCTCTGCGCCCGGGCCGCCTCCTCGGCCTATAACTGAGCCCCCGGGCTCCTCGCTCCCACACGGCCCCCACCGGACCCGTGAAGCGGCTTCGCCCCTTGCTTTGGACCTCGGGCCTCACTCCTCCTCCAGATGGACCCCAAGTGCTCCTGCCCCACTGGTAAGGGAGCCCTGCCTTTGAGCCTTAGGATGCCCCCTTCCCAGGCACAGGACGAGAAGGGAGGGCTTTGAGTTTGAGCTCAGGAGGACTCCTGTCACGGGTCCAGGGCTTTCTTGGTAGCCAGGCTCCTGAGGGCACGTCAGTCTCCCTTTGCCTCTCCGTTGACACTGAGGGCACGGAGGCTCCAGGCTGTCCTTCTTGAGGTCACCCGGCAGGTCAGGGGATTGCTAGACCGGGACCCAGCGTTTGGAGGCGGTCTCGGACCTGCCACGATTTGATGGGAGGAGGGGACGCTGCCTCTTTAGGGTTCAGGCCATGGGCCCCGGCCCCCGGCCCCCGGCCCCAGTCGGCCTGGGCTGCGTCTGGAGCCCGGGACCTTCCCTGTGGAGTCCCATCCGGAGGGGACTTACTCTCCTTGGACCAGAAGAGAGGAGCTGGGGCTTCTCTATCCGCCCGAGTGGACACGAGCTCCCAGGGCTGGGTCCTGACAGAGGAGGAGGGCTCAGGGAGGCATTGCTGACCGTCTGCTGTGGCTCCTGCATCCCCGTCCCTGCTCACTGCTGGCCTCCTTTCCCTTCCCGGCAGGCGGCTCCTGCGGCTGCGCTGGATCCTGCACCTGCACCTGCAAAGCCTGCAGATGCGCCTCCTGCAAGAAGAGTGAGTGTGCGGGGCCTTCTCTGGGAATGCGGGGTCTGGGCTGAGTGCGAGGAGGGGGCCCAGAGCTCAGCAGGCAGGCAGGAGCAGGACAGTGACCAGACTTCCCGGCACCCCCCTCACCAGGAAGGGATTCACAGTCAGAGCTGGAATCACCTTCGGCATGACCGAGACCCAGGCGCGCACTAGAGAACAGGGAGACTGAGGCCCAGACGGGCCACCGACAAACAACCTCAGACCTGTCACTAGAACTAGTCCTCCTGCCTCCTGAGTCCCGCTTCCGAATCCTCTCAGGGACTGAAGCACTTTAGGGACAGGAACCAGTGGCCGTGCGTGGCTTCTCGGACCTGGTGCAGCCCCTCCCTGTCGAAGCAGCCCAGAGCTTCCCTATCCCGAGCGGGAGCTGCTCTGTGCGGGCTTTGCCTCCACTTTGATCCTGAGGACTTGGCTCACATCACTGGTGGTGCTGGGGGCTGGCTTTCTCCTGTCCCCAGAGGCCCTGCTCACTGTCTCTCCAAGGCGCTGTGCCCTGTCCTGGGCACAGATGGGCCGGGCAACCTGAACCTAGTGTCTGAGAGCAATTACCTCAGGACAGAGGACACCATCGTAAACTCAGGGTCTGGGCCCGAGGGCGGCTGGGGCCAGGCCTGCTGCTGGGAAGGGTGGTTCCGGACAACGCGTGGTCCGACCGCACGCTGCCCTTGCCTCCCCAGGCTGCTGCTCCTGCTGCCCCGTGGGCTGCGCCAAGTGTGCCCAGGGCTGCGCCAAGTGTGCCCAGGGCTGCGTCTGCAAAGGGGCCTCGGACAAGTGCAGCTGCTGTGCCTGATGTCGCGGAGAGCCTGCCCCGGGTGTCCACAGAGCAACCAGGACAAACCTGCATTTTACCGTTTTTCATACGACCGGACCTGACGCTACATTCCTTTTTCTATGAAATCTGTGACTTGTAATAAAAGCTCTTGACTTTATTCTGGCTCTGTCTTCCTTGGTGTGTCTTGGACAAAGAGACTCCGTGCCCATCAGGGCTGGCGTGGGGAACTGGACTGGACGTGCAGAGACCTCGGCTCTGGACCAAAGAGTACCCCCCCACACACACCCCACACCCCCAAAACACACACACTGAGCGTCTTAGCCGCTTAGGTTAATTTGAGCTTCCGTTTCTCAGCTCCAAAGGATACCCTCGCCAGATGACATAGGGCATTGGACACACAGAGGACACACTCCCTCTATTCCCCTTAGGAGGACGGATTGCAGAGAAAGTTGCCCATTTCTCATTTTCCTTCTCTGGGGGCCCCTGCCAAACTCAGCGCTCGGTGATGAGAGCCTAGAAAAGTACCCAGAGGGGATGGAATCCCACACCCCTCTCGTGTGACTTCTGCACGGGGCTTGCGTCTAAAACACCCTGGAAAGACCTCTTTGTATTTTCTGCCACAGTTTTCACCCTGGTCAGGAAAACGGATCGCGAAGAAAACACGTCAAAGGACACGATATGTGACACCCAGTTTTCCCTTCAACACGTAAAACCACCTTCACACGTGGAGGAGCAATTCTGGAAACTGGACGCTCTCATATGCTGCACGTACGTTGAAAGTGTGCCCGAGTCCTGGGAACACTTCACAGATGCCCCACTGTGTGGACCACACACGCCTGGAGCAGCTCTGCCCCCTGCCTCCCCACAGGGAACCTCAGTCTTGGCTTGCCCAGGGCTACGGACAGGACACTCGCCACCCGTGACAGCTCCCTGCAGGGGCTTGGCTCTGAATCTTCGCAAGTACCTCCCTAGGTCAGGCTGACATCTTCCCTTCCCTCAAAAACCAGCCCGTGGCTCCCTGACACCCCGAAAGAAAGTGATTTGGATTTGGTGGGAATTTCCCGGCTGTTTCCCTGAGACCTGGTTTCAGAAGAAGGACTTCACGTGTTCCTCTGCAGAGTGATGGTGGTGCTGCAGTGCGTGGCGGGGGGGGGGGGGGGGTGGTGGCCTGGTGGGGTTTATTAGCAACAAGTGTGTGCTGAGGGAACGGGTAGTCTATTTCAGGTGTTGGGCCCCCTGGCGGTCTGGGGAGGGAACTCCTATTTGATGGGCACTCCGAGAGAAAGAGGAGACACGTGGCTCAGAAGTCAGGACCAAGATGGGCCACAGGTGCCCCGAGTGCACAGGGCATTTCGGGAGCCGGCCCGTGCTGCGTGCGTGGGCGTCGGCGTCAGGCACTCAGGTTCACAGCCACCGTGCCACTTCCTGACCTGGCAAGTCACTGATAAACTCTCTGAGATTTCATTTCCTCCTTTCGATACAAAAGATTAATGTCAATGAGGGGGAATAAGCGAGATAGTGGCCTGGCTCCCAGCTCGGGCTTCCCCCACGGTGTCCCGTACGATCGCTCTCTCCACACTGACATCTGTGCACAGAGAATCCTTGAGCTCCCGACAAGCTCCTGGAGAAAGGCTCCCTGGTTTGCAAGCAAGCTCATGGTGAGGGCAGAGATGGATAGGAACCTTGCTTATCCAGTGCCAGAGGGCGTGGGGATGTCCTCCAACAAGCCCCGTGGAACGAGTCACCGCCACAGCGTTTGGACAGACTCGGTGAACCTGCACGGTCTGGAGTGATGGTGCCAGTTCCAGAGAGGTTAAGCAACTTACCCAAGGGCACACAGCCTATACTCAGAGGACTAAACCTACACTGCAGCTGTCTCACCTCCCGGCCACACGGTGCCGGTTATGACATCACTGGAGGCTGAGTCCGGCCTCTCCTTTTTCAGGGCTGCAGGGTCTTCGGAGACAGTCCAGCTGTGCTCCTGGCTGCAGAGGTGGGAGGCCGAAGCCCAGAGAGGTCACAGAGCTGTGCGGAGGGTTCTGGCTGCCGGCTCAGGGCTCTCCCACTGCTGCCTCTGTGCCAGGTGTTCAGTGTTCTCACCCTTCGTGGGATGACATGGTGTCCGGTTGGGCGCGGGGCTGCAGTCAGCCTGCAGGAGGGCCAGTCCCATCTGTGCCACGTACAGCCATGGGACATAACCTCTCTGTGGCTCCGTCTGCTCTGCTCTAAAGGGAAAATAATAGTGTCTGGCTCTCGGGATTAAAGAACTGAATACATGCCAAGAAGGTCAGAATATACTGGGCACTCAGTGAGCAATCGATCACATCACCCATTCATTTATTTATCTATTGATTTATTTGTTATCATCAGCCTAGGAGACACTGTTCTCCTTCCAGACACGCAAGCAAGGACGGTGTGTTTCGCTCTGTGCTCTGGGCCGTCCCCATCGACCCTGTGAGCGTGGGACCAGTACCCCCGAGAGGGTTATCCTGCCTTCACGCAAAGAGAGCCGTCGACACTACAGATAGAAAGCCGTGAGGAGCACAGTCGGTGTCCTCCTCACAGACACAGAAGGGTCCTGCCACTTCTGCTGTCACCTGCATCAGGATTTCCTTACCAGTTTCTTTTCAGTGATTTTCTGAAATACGTTATACCAAAAGAAACCTCTCGAACGCTACTGAAGGAGAGAGTCAGAAGGTAGCCACAAAATCATAAATACATTCCTACTGTGTCACCTTGGTCGCCCCCAGGATTGAGCTGGACATGGTAGAGACGGGCCGAGGACACAGCTCTGGGCCAAAGGGGAGCTTGCTCACTGACTCCCTCTTTCAGCTGCGAAGCGACAAAAACACAGAAGCAGGGCACCACTCCCCAGCCCTGTGTGCCTGCCTCAGTAGCCTCCCTGTACTGTAGGGACTTTGGACTTTGGGAAGCGGGCTCCTGACTGCTGTCTCCCTTCCCGGTTGGTGTGACAACTCAAAGAGCAAAAGTGACTAACAAGGCTTGGCATGGACTCCATGGTGAGTAACTGTCAGGACTACTCCAAGGGAACTCTATCCACTTGTCTCGCTTTGTTATTTACCGCCAGGTCTGCCTATCACCTACAATGATGCCGCCCCTGGGGAAGCATCCCATGATGAGGGAACCTCCACCCTGGCGTGGGGGTGGACCGGCTACAGTGAGGAGCGCCCCTGGAAAGTTCAGGCAAAGAAGCCCCCGGACAAATGAGCCAGGATCCCTCCAGGAAAGGAAAACACAAGTGACGCCTCGCGGCTGAAGGCAATGTTCACCGCGCTGCGGTTACAGGAGGCGGTACCGGAAAAACGCTTCCGAAGGACCGTGGTGGGGACCGGGGCTGGCAACGCCCGGGGACACATGGGGTCGGCGAAACGGTGGTGAGGGTCACATCCGCCTGCGCTCTCTGACACCGCTCCCCGGCTCCAGCCAAGCCAGGGACACGAGCGGGAGGCGGGGGCTGTTCTCAGGCTGCAGGAAACGGCGACCCGGAGGCCGGAGGCCGGCGGCGCGGGGCCTGGGGCGGGGAAGACCGGAGGACGCGGGAGCCGGATTCCTGCACAAGCCGCCAACACGGTGGCTGCTCCCGTCGGGCACATTGGGAAGGGGCGGCCAGGGGGCTGGGACACCGCTTACCGCACGGCACCCGGTTCCTCCGCTCCAGCCGGCACCGACGTGGAATCGTGCGCTCGGCCCCGCCTGTTGCTCACAGCCCGGCCCAGGGCGCTGCGGGCGGCACGGGCGGCGCGGGCGGCGCGGGCGCGGAGCCGCGGGGCGGGTGCAAGGCGGGGGCGGGGCCTCTGCGCCCGGGCCGCCTCCTCGGCCTATAACTGAGCCCCCGGGCTCCTCGCTCCCACACGGCCCCCACCGGACCCGTGAAGCGGCTTCGCCCCTTGCTTTGGACCTCGGGCCTCACTCCTCCTCCAGATGGACCCCAAGTGCTCCTGCCCCACTGGTAAGGGAGCCCTGCCTTTGAGCCTTAGGATGCCCCCTTCCCAGGCACAGGACGAGAAGGGAGGGCTTTGAGTTTGAGCTCAGGAGGACTCCTGTCACGGGTCCAGGGCTTTCTTGGTAGCCAGGCTCCTGAGGGCACGTCAGTCTCCCTTTGCCTCTCCGTTGACACTGAGGGCACGGAGGCTCCAGGCTGTCCTTCTTGAGGTCACCCGGCAGGTCAGGGGATTGCTAGACCGGGACCCAGCGTTTGGAGGCGGTCTCGGACCTGCCACGATTTGATGGGAGGAGGGGACGCTGCCTCTTTAGGGTTCAGGCCATGGGCCCCGGCCCCCGGCCCCCGGCCCCAGTCGGCCTGGGCTGCGTCTGGAGCCCGGGACCTTCCCTGTGGAGTCCCATCCGGAGGGGACTTACTCTCCTTGGACCAGAAGAGAGGAGCTGGGGCTTCTCTATCCGCCCGAGTGGACACGAGCTCCCAGGGCTGGGTCCTGACAGAGGAGGAGGGCTCAGGGAGGCATTGCTGACCGTCTGCTGTGGCTCCTGCATCCCCGTCCCTGCTCACTGCTGGCCTCCTTTCCCTTCCCGGCAGGCGGCTCCTGCGGCTGCGCTGGATCCTGCACCTGCACCTGCAAAGCCTGCAGATGCGCCTCCTGCAAGAAGAGTGAGTGTGCGGGGCCTTCTCTGGGAATGCGGGGTCTGGGCTGAGTGCGAGGAGGGGGCCCAGAGCTCAGCAGGCAGGCAGGAGCAGGACAGTGACCAGACTTCCCGGCACCCCCCTCACCAGGAAGGGATTCACAGTCAGAGCTGGAATCACCTTCGGCATGACCGAGACCCAGGCGCGCACTAGAGAACAGGGAGACTGAGGCCCAGACGGGCCACCGACAAACAACCTCAGACCTGTCACTAGAACTAGTCCTCCTGCCTCCTGAGTCCCGCTTCCGAATCCTCTCAGGGACTGAAGCACTTTAGGGACAGGAACCAGTGGCCGTGCGTGGCTTCTCGGACCTGGTGCAGCCCCTCCCTGTCGAAGCAGCCCAGAGCTTCCCTATCCCGAGCGGGAGCTGCTCTGTGCGGGCTTTGCCTCCACTTTGATCCTGAGGACTTGGCTCACATCACTGGTGGTGCTGGGGGCTGGCTTTCTCCTGTCCCCAGAGGCCCTGCTCACTGTCTCTCCAAGGCGCTGTGCCCTGTCCTGGGCACAGATGGGCCGGGCAACCTGAACCTAGTGTCTGAGAGCAATTACCTCAGGACAGAGGACACCATCGTAAACTCAGGGTCTGGGCCCGAGGGCGGCTGGGGCCAGGCCTGCTGCTGGGAAGGGTGGTTCCGGACAACGCGTGGTCCGACCGCACGCTGCCCTTGCCTCCCCAGGCTGCTGCTCCTGCTGCCCCGTGGGCTGCGCCAAGTGTGCCCAGGGCTGCGCCAAGTGTGCCCAGGGCTGCGTCTGCAAAGGGGCCTCGGACAAGTGCAGCTGCTGTGCCTGATGTCGCGGAGAGCCTGCCCCGGGTGTCCACAGAGCAACCAGGACAAACCTGCATTTTACCGTTTTTCATACGACCGGACCTGACGCTACATTCCTTTTTCTATGAAATCTGTGACTTGTAATAAAAGCTCTTGACTTTATTCTGGCTCTGTCTTCCTTGGTGTGTCTTGGACAAAGAGACTCCGTGCCCATCAGGGCTGGCGTGGGGAACTGGACTGGACGTGCAGAGACCTCGGCTCTGGACCAAAGAGTACCCCCCCACACACACCCCACACCCCCAAAACACACACACTGAGCGTCTTAGCCGCTTAGGTTAATTTGAGCTTCCGTTTCTCAGCTCCAAAGGATACCCTCGCCAGATGACATAGGGCATTGGACACACAGAGGACACACTCCCTCTATTCCCCTTAGGAGGACGGATTGCAGAGAAAGTTGCCCATTTCTCATTTTCCTTCTCTGGGGGCCCCTGCCAAACTCAGCGCTCGGTGATGAGAGCCTAGAAAAGTACCCAGAGGGGATGGAATCCCACACCCCTCTCGTGTGACTTCTGCACGGGGCTTGCGTCTAAAACACCCTGGAAAGACCTCTTTGTATTTTCTGCCACAGTTTTCACCCTGGTCAGGAAAACGGATCGCGAAGAAAACACGTCAAAGGACACGATATGTGACACCCAGTTTTCCCTTCAACACGTAAAACCACCTTCACACGTGGAGGAGCAATTCTGGAAACTGGACGCTCTCATATGCTGCACGTACGTTGAAAGTGTGCCCGAGTCCTGGGAACACTTCACAGATGCCCCACTGTGTGGACCACACACGCCTGGAGCAGCTCTGCCCCCTGCCTCCCCACAGGGAACCTCAGTCTTGGCTTGCCCAGGGCTACGGACAGGACACTCGCCACCCGTGACAGCTCCCTGCAGGGGCTTGGCTCTGAATCTTCGCAAGTACCTCCCTAGGTCAGGCTGACATCTTCCCTTCCCTCAAAAACCAGCCCGTGGCTCCCTGACACCCCGAAAGAAAGTGATTTGGATTTGGTGGGAATTTCCCGGCTGTTTCCCTGAGACCTGGTTTCAGAAGAAGGACTTCACGTGTTCCTCTGCAGAGTGATGGTGGTGCTGCAGTGCGTGGCGGGGGGGGGGGGGGGGGGGGGTGGTGGCCTGGTGGGGTTTATTAGCAACAAGTGTGTGCTGAGGGAACGGGTAGTCTATTTCAGGTGTTGGGCCCCCTGGCGGTCTGGGGAGGGAACTCCTATTTGATGGGCACTCCGAGAGAAAGAGGAGACACGTGGCTCAGAAGTCAGGACCAAGATGGGCCACAGGTGCCCCGAGTGCACAGGGCATTTCGGGAGCCGGCCCGTGCTGCGTGCGTGGGCGTCGGCGTCAGGCACTCAGGTTCACAGCCACCGTGCCACTTCCTGACCTGGCAAGTCACTGATAAACTCTCTGAGATTTCATTTCCTCCTTTCGATACAAAAGATTAATGTCAATGAGGGGGAATAAGCGAGATAGTGGCCTGGCTCCCAGCTCGGGCTTCCCCCACGGTGTCCCGTACGATCGCTCTCTCCACACTGACATCTGTGCACAGAGAATCCTTGAGCTCCCGACAAGCTCCTGGAGAAAGGCTCCCTGGTTTGCAAGCAAGCTCATGGTGAGGGCAGAGATGGATAGGAACCTTGCTTATCCAGTGCCAGAGGGCGTGGGGATGTCCTCCAACAAGCCCCGTGGAACGAGTCACCGCCACAGCGTTTGGACAGACTCGGTGAACCTGCACGGTCTGGAGTGATGGTGCCAGTTCCAGAGAGGTTAAGCAACTTACCCAAGGGCACACAGCCTATACTCAGAGGACTAAACCTACACTGCAGCTGTCTCACCTCCCGGCCACACGGTGCCGGTTATGACATCACTGGAGGCTGAGTCCGGCCTCTCCTTTTTCAGGGCTGCAGGGTCTTCGGAGACAGTCCAGCTGTGCTCCTGGCTGCAGAGGTGGGAGGCCGAAGCCCAGAGAGGTCACAGAGCTGTGCGGAGGGTTCTGGCTGCCGGCTCAGGGCTCTCCCACTGCTGCCTCTGTGCCAGGTGTTCAGTGTTCTCACCCTTCGTGGGATGACATGGTGTCCGGTTGGGCGCGGGGCTGCAGTCAGCCTGCAGGAGGGCCAGTCCCATCTGTGCCACGTACAGCCATGGGACATAACCTCTCTGTGGCTCCGTCTGCTCTGCTCTAAAGGGAAAATAATAGTGTCTGGCTCTCGGGATTAAAGAACTGAATACATGCCAAGAAGGTCAGAATATACTGGGCACTCAGTGAGCAATCGATCACATCACCCATTCATTTATTTATCTATTGATTTATTTGTTATCATCAGCCTAGGAGACACTGTTCTCCTTCCAGACACGCAAGCAAGGACGGTGTGTTTCGCTCTGTGCTCTGGGCCGTCCCCATCGACCCTGTGAGCGTGGGACCAGTACCCCCGAGAGGGTTATCCTGCCTTCACGCAAAGAGAGCCGTCGACACTACAGATAGAAAGCCGTGAGGAGCACAGTCGGTGTCCTCCTCACAGACACAGAAGGGTCCTGCCACTTCTGCTGTCACCTGCATCAGGATTTCTTTACCATTTTCTTTTCAGTGATTTTCTGAAATACGTTATACCAAAAGAAACCTCTCGAACGCTACTGAAGGAGAGAGTCAGAAGGTAGCCACAAAATCATAAATACATTCCTACTGTGTCACCTTGGTCGCCCCCAGGATTGAGCTGGACATGGTAGAGACGGGCCGAGGACACAGCTCTGGGCCAAAGGGGAGCTTGCTCACTGACTCCCTCTTTCAGCTGCGAAGCGACAAAAACACAGAAGCAGGGCACCACTCCCCAGCCCTGTGTGCCTGCCTCAGTAGCCTCCCTGTACTGTAGGGACTTTGGACTTTGGGAAGCGGGCTCCTGACTGCTGTCTCCCTTCCCGGTTGGTGTGACAACTCAAAGAGCAAAAGTGACTAACAAGGCTTGGCATGGACTCCATGGTGAGTAACTGTCAGGACTACTCAAAGGGAACTCTATCCACTTGTCTCGCTTTGTTATTTACCGCCAGGTCTGCCTATCACCTACAATGATGCCGCCCCTGGGGAAGCATCCCATGATGAGGGAACCTCCACCCTGGCGTGGGGGTGGACCGGCTACAGTGAGGAGCGCCCCTGGAAAGTTCAGGCAAAGAAGCCCCCGGACAAATGAGCCAGGATCCCTCCAGGAAAGGAAAACACAAGTGACGCCTCGCGGCTGAAGGCAATGTTCACCGCGCTGCGGTTACAGGAGGCGGTACCGGAAAAACGCTTCCGAAGGACCGTGGTGGGGACCGGGGCTGGCAACGCCCGGGGACACATGGGGTCGGCGAAACGGTGGTGAGGGTCACATCCGCCTGCGCTCTCTGACACCGCTCCCCGGCTCCAGCCAAGCCAGGGACACGAGCGGGAGGCGGGGGCTGTTCTCAGGCTGCAGGAAACGGCGACCCGGAGGCCGGAGGCCGGCGGCGCGGGGCCTGGGGCCTGGGGCCTGGGGCGGGGAAGACCGGAGGACGCGGGAGCCGGATTCCTGCACAAGCCGCCAACACGGTGGCTGCTCCCGTCGGGCACATTGGGAAGGGGCGGCCAGGGGGCTGGGACACCGCTTACCGCACGGCACCCGGTTCCTCCGCTCCAGCCGGCACCGACGTGGAATCGTGCGCTCGGCCCCGCCTGTTGCTCACAGCCCGGCCCAGGGCGCTGCGGGCGGCACGGGCGGCGCGGGCGGCGCGGGCGCGGAGCCGCGGGGCGGGTGCAAGGCGGGGGCGGGGCCTCTGCGCCCGGGCCGCCTCCTCGGCCTATAACTGAGCCCCCGGGCTCCTCGCTCCCACACGGCCCCCACCGGACCCGTGAAGCGGCTTCGCCCCTTGCTTTGGACCTCGGGCCTCACTCCTCCTCCAGATGGACCCCAAGTGCTCCTGCCCCACTGGTAAGGGAGCCCTGCCTTTGAGCCTTAGGATGCCCCCTTCCCAGGCACAGGACGAGAAGGGAGGGCTTTGAGTTTGAGCTCAGGAGGACTCCTGTCACGGGTCCAGGGCTTTCTTGGTAGCCAGGCTCC
This sequence comes from Pseudorca crassidens, assembly GCF_039906515.1. Classification (NCBI taxonomy): domain Eukaryota; kingdom Metazoa; phylum Chordata; class Mammalia; order Artiodactyla; family Delphinidae; genus Pseudorca; species Pseudorca crassidens. The sequence continues at coordinate 33,602,367 of NC_090315.1, read as the reverse complement.
TGAGGGCACGTCAGTCTCCCTTTGCCTCTCCGTTGACACTGAGGGCACGGAGGCTCCAGGCTGTCCTTCTTGAGGTCACCCGGCAGGTCAGGGGATTGCTAGACCGGGACCCAGCGTTTGGAGGCGGTCTCGGACCTGCCACGATTTGATGGGAGGAGGGGACGCTGCCTCTTTAGGGTTCAGGCCATGGGCCCCGGCCCCCGGCCCCCGGCCCCAGTCGGCCTGGGCTGCGTCTGGAGCCCGGGACCTTCCCTGTGGAGTCCCATCCGGAGGGGACTTACTCTCCTTGGACCAGAAGAGAGGAGCTGGGGCTTCTCTATCCGCCCGAGTGGACACGAGCTCCCAGGGCTGGGTCCTGACAGAGGAGGAGGGCTCAGGGAGGCATTGCTGACCGTCTGCTGTGGCTCCTGCATCCCCGTCCCTGCTCACTGCTGGCCTCCTTTCCCTTCCCGGCAGGCGGCTCCTGCGGCTGCGCTGGATCCTGCACCTGCACCTGCAAAGCCTGCAGATGCGCCTCCTGCAAGAAGAGTGAGTGTGCGGGGCCTTCTCTGGGAATGCGGGGTCTGGGCTGAGTGCGAGGAGGGGGCCCAGAGCTCAGCAGGCAGGCAGGAGCAGGACAGTGACCAGACTTCCCGGCACCCCCCTCACCAGGAAGGGATTCACAGTCAGAGCTGGAATCACCTTCGGCATGACCGAGACCCAGGCGCGCACTAGAGAACAGGGAGACTGAGGCCCAGACGGGCCACCGACAAACAACCTCAGACCTGTCACTAGAACTAGTCCTCCTGCCTCCTGAGTCCCGCTTCCGAATCCTCTCAGGGACTGAAGCACTTTAGGGACAGGAACCAGTGGCCGTGCGTGGCTTCTCGGACCTGGTGCAGCCCCTCCCTGTCGAAGCAGCCCAGAGCTTCCCTATCCCGAGCGGGAGCTGCTCTGTGCGGGCTTTGCCTCCACTTTGATCCTGAGGACTTGGCTCACATCACTGGTGGTGCTGGGGGCTGGCTTTCTCCTGTCCCCAGAGGCCCTGCTCACTGTCTCTCCAAGGCGCTGTGCCCTGTCCTGGGCACAGATGGGCCGGGCAACCTGAACCTAGTGTCTGAGAGCAATTACCTCAGGACAGAGGACACCATCGTAAACTCAGGGTCTGGGCCCGAGGGCGGCTGGGGCCAGGCCTGCTGCTGGGAAGGGTGGTTCCGGACAACGCGTGGTCCGACCGCACGCTGCCCTTGCCTCCCCAGGCTGCTGCTCCTGCTGCCCCGTGGGCTGCGCCAAGTGTGCCCAGGGCTGCGCCAAGTGTGCCCAGGGCTGCGTCTGCAAAGGGGCCTCGGACAAGTGCAGCTGCTGTGCCTGATGTCGCGGAGAGCCTGCCCCGGGTGTCCACAGAGCAACCAGGACAAACCTGCATTTTACCGTTTTTCATACGACCGGACCTGACGCTACATTCCTTTTTCTATGAAATCTGTGACTTGTAATAAAAGCTCTTGACTTTATTCTGGCTCTGTCTTCCTTGGTGTGTCTTGGACAAAGAGACTCCGTGCCCATCAGGGCTGGCGTGGGGAACTGGACTGGACGTGCAGAGACCTCGGCTCTGGACCAAAGAGTACCCCCCCACACACACCCCACACCCCCAAAACACACACACTGAGCGTCTTAGCCGCTTAGGTTAATTTGAGCTTCCGTTTCTCAGCTCCAAAGGATACCCTCGCCAGATGACATAGGGCATTGGACACACAGAGGACACACTCCCTCTATTCCCCTTAGGAGGACGGATTGCAGAGAAAGTTGCCCATTTCTCATTTTCCTTCTCTGGGGGCCCCTGCCAAACTCAGCGCTCGGTGATGAGAGCCTAGAAAAGTACCCAGAGGGGATGGAATCCCACACCCCTCTCGTGTGACTTCTGCACGGGGCTTGCGTCTAAAACACCCTGGAAAGACCTCTTTGTATTTTCTGCCACAGTTTTCACCCTGGTCAGGAAAACGGATCGCGAAGAAAACACGTCAAAGGACACGATATGTGACACCCAGTTTTCCCTTCAACACGTAAAACCACCTTCACACGTGGAGGAGCAATTCTGGAAACTGGACGCTCTCATATGCTGCACGTACGTTGAAAGTGTGCCCGAGTCCTGGGAACACTTCACAGATGCCCCACTGTGTGGACCACACACGCCTGGAGCAGCTCTGCCCCCTGCCTCCCCACAGGGAACCTCAGTCTTGGCTTGCCCAGGGCTACGGACAGGACACTCGCCACCCGTGACAGCTCCCTGCAGGGGCTTGGCTCTGAATCTTCGCAAGTACCTCCCTAGGTCAGGCTGACATCTTCCCTTCCCTCAAAAACCAGCCCGTGGCTCCCTGACACCCCGAAAGAAAGTGATTTGGATTTGGTGGGAATTTCCCGGCTGTTTCCCTGAGACCTGGTTTCAGAAGAAGGACTTCACGTGTTCCTCTGCAGAGTGATGGTGGTGCTGCAGTGCGTGGCGGGGGGGGGGGGGGGGGGGTGGTGGCCTGGTGGGGTTTATTAGCAACAAGTGTGTGCTGAGGGAACGGGTAGTCTATTTCAGGTGTTGGGCCCCCTGGCGGTCTGGGGAGGGAACTCCTATTTGATGGGCACTCCGAGAGAAAGAGGAGACACGTGGCTCAGAAGTCAGGACCAAGATGGGCCACAGGTGCCCCGAGTGCACAGGGCATTTCGGGAGCCGGCCCGTGCTGCGTGCGTGGGCGTCGGCGTCAGGCACTCAGGTTCACAGCCACCGTGCCACTTCCTGACCTGGCAAGTCACTGATAAACTCTCTGAGATTTCATTTCCTCCTTTCGATACAAAAGATTAATGTCAATGAGGGGGAATAAGCGAGATAGTGGCCTGGCTCCCAGCTCGGGCTTCCCCCACGGTGTCCCGTACGATCGCTCTCTCCACACTGACATCTGTGCACAGAGAATCCTTGAGCTCCCGACAAGCTCCTGGAGAAAGGCTCCCTGGTTTGCAAGCAAGCTCATGGTGAGGGCAGAGATGGATAGGAACCTTGCTTATCCAGTGCCAGAGGGCGTGGGGATGTCCTCCAACAAGCCCCGTGGAACGAGTCACCGCCACAGCGTTTGGACAGACTCGGTGAACCTGCACGGTCTGGAGTGATGGTGCCAGTTCCAGAGAGGTTAAGCAACTTACCCAAGGGCACACAGCCTATACTCAGAGGACTAAACCTACACTGCAGCTGTCTCACCTCCCGGCCACACGGTGCCGGTTATGACATCACTGGAGGCTGAGTCCGGCCTCTCCTTTTTCAGGGCTGCAGGGTCTTCGGAGACAGTCCAGCTGTGCTCCTGGCTGCAGAGGTGGGAGGCCGAAGCCCAGAGAGGTCACAGAGCTGTGCGGAGGGTTCTGGCTGCCGGCTCAGGGCTCTCCCACTGCTGCCTCTGTGCCAGGTGTTCAGTGTTCTCACCCTTCGTGGGATGACATGGTGTCCGGTTGGGCGCGGGGCTGCAGTCAGCCTGCAGGAGGGCCAGTCCCATCTGTGCCACGTACAGCCATGGGACATAACCTCTCTGTGGCTCCGTCTGCTCTGCTCTAAAGGGAAAATAATAGTGTCTGGCTCTCGGGATTAAAGAACTGAATACATGCCAAGAAGGTCAGAATATACTGGGCACTCAGTGAGCAATCGATCACATCACCCATTCATTTATTTATCTATTGATTTATTTGTTATCATCAGCCTAGGAGACACTGTTCTCCTTCCAGACACGCAAGCAAGGACGGTGTGTTTCGCTCTGTGCTCTGGGCCGTCCCCATCGACCCTGTGAGCGTGGGACCAGTACCCCCGAGAGGGTTATCCTGCCTTCACGCAAAGAGAGCCGTCGACACTACAGATAGAAAGCCGTGAGGAGCACAGTCGGTGTCCTCCTCACAGACACAGAAGGGTCCTGCCACTTCTGCTGTCACCTGCATCAGGATTTCCTTACCATTTTCTTTTCAGTGATTTTCTGAAATACGTTATACCAAAAGAAACCTCTCGAACGCTACTGAAGGAGAGAGTCAGAAGGTAGCCACAAAATCATAAATACATTCCTACTGTGTCACCTTGGTCGCCCCCAGGATTGAGCTGGACATGGTAGAGACGGGCCGAGGACACAGCTCTGGGCCAAAGGGGAGCTTGCTCACTGACTCCCTCTTTCAGCTGCGAAGCGACAAAAACACAGAAGCAGGGCACCACTCCCCAGCCCTGTGTGCCTGCCTCAGTAGCCTCCCTGTACTGTAGGGACTTTGGACTTTGGGAAGCGGGCTCCTGACTGCTGTCTCCCTTCCCGGTTGGTGTGACAACTCAAAGAGCAAAAGTGACTAACAAGGCTTGGCATGGACTCCATGGTGAGTAACTGTCAGGACTACTCAAAGGGAACTCTATCCACTTGTCTCGCTTTGTTATTTACCGCCAGGTCTGCCTATCACCTACAATGATGCCGCCCCTGGGGAAGCATCCCATGATGAGGGAACCTCCACCCTGGCGTGGGGGTGGACCGGCTACAGTGAGGAGCGCCCCTGGAAAGTTCAGGCAAAGAAGCCCCCGGACAAATGAGCCAGGATCCCTCCAGGAAAGGAAAACACAAGTGACGCCTCGCGGCTGAAGGCAATGTTCACCGCGCTGCGGTTACAGGAGGCGGTACCGGAAAAACGCTTCCGAAGGACCGTGGTGGGGACCGGGGCTGGCAACGCCCGGGGACACATGGGGTCGGCGAAACGGTGGTGAGGGTCACATCCGCCTGCGCTCTCTGACACCGCTCCCCGGCTCCAGCCAAGCCAGGGACACGAGCGGGAGGCGGGGGCTGTTCTCAGGCTGCAGGAAACGGCGACCCGGAGGCCGGAGGCCGGCGGCGCGGGGCCTGGGGCCTGGGGCCTGGGGCGGGGAAGACCGGAGGACGCGGGAGCCGGATTCCTGCACAAGCCGCCAACACGGTGGCTGCTCCCGTCGGGCACATTGGGAAGGGGCGGCCAGGGGGCTGGGACACCGCTTACCGCACGGCACCCGGTTCCTCCGCTCCAGCCGGCACCGACGTGGAATCGTGCGCTCGGCCCCGCCTGTTGCTCACAGCCCGGCCCAGGGCGCTGCGGGCGGCACGGGCGGCGCGGGCGGCGCGGGCGCGGAGCCGCGGGGCGGGTGCAAGGCGGGGGCGGGGCCTCTGCGCCCGGGCCGCCTCCTCGGCCTATAACTGAGCCCCCGGGCTCCTCGCTCCCACACGGCCCCCACCGGACCCGTGAAGCGGCTTCGCCCCTTGCTTTGGACCTCGGGCCTCACTCCTCCTCCAGATGGACCCCAAGTGCTCCTGCCCCACTGGTAAGGGAGCCCTGCCTTTGAGCCTTAGGATGCCCCCTTCCCAGGCACAGGACGAGAAGGGAGGGCTTTGAGTTTGAGCTCAGGAGGACTCCTGTCACGGGTCCAGGGCTTTCTTGGTAGCCAGGCTCCTGAGGGCACGTCAGTCTCCCTTTGCCTCTCCGTTGACACTGAGGGCACGGAGGCTCCAGGCTGTCCTTCTTGAGGTCACCCGGCAGGTCAGGGGATTGCTAGACCGGGACCCAGCGTTTGGAGGCGGTCTCGGACCTGCCACGATTTGATGGGAGGAGGGGACGCTGCCTCTTTAGGGTTCAGGCCATGGGCCCCGGCCCCCGGCCCCCGGCCCCAGTCGGCCTGGGCTGCGTCTGGAGCCCGGGACCTTCCCTGTGGAGTCCCATCCGGAGGGGACTTACTCTCCTTGGACCAGAAGAGAGGAGCTGGGGCTTCTCTATCCGCCCGAGTGGACACGAGCTCCCAGGGCTGGGTCCTGACAGAGGAGGAGGGCTCAGGGAGGCATTGCTGACCGTCTGCTGTGGCTCCTGCATCCCCGTCCCTGCTCACTGCTGGCCTCCTTTCCCTTCCCGGCAGGCGGCTCCTGCGGCTGCGCTGGATCCTGCACCTGCACCTGCAAAGCCTGCAGATGCGCCTCCTGCAAGAAGAGTGAGTGTGCGGGGCCTTCTCTGGGAATGCGGGGTCTGGGCTGAGTGCGAGGAGGGGGCCCAGAGCTCAGCAGGCAGGCAGGAGCAGGACAGTGACCAGACTTCCCGGCACCCCCCTCACCAGGAAGGGATTCACAGTCAGAGCTGGAATCACCTTCGGCATGACCGAGACCCAGGCGCGCACTAGAGAACAGGGAGACTGAGGCCCAGACGGGCCACCGACAAACAACCTCAGACCTGTCACTAGAACTAGTCCTCCTGCCTCCTGAGTCCCGCTTCCGAATCCTCTCAGGGACTGAAGCACTTTAGGGACAGGAACCAGTGGCCGTGCGTGGCTTCTCGGACCTGGTGCAGCCCCTCCCTGTCGAAGCAGCCCAGAGCTTCCCTATCCCGAGCGGGAGCTGCTCTGTGCGGGCTTTGCCTCCACTTTGATCCTGAGGACTTGGCTCACATCACTGGTGGTGCTGGGGGCTGGCTTTCTCCTGTCCCCAGAGGCCCTGCTCACTGTCTCTCCAAGGCGCTGTGCCCTGTCCTGGGCACAGATGGGCCGGGCAACCTGAACCTAGTGTCTGAGAGCAATTACCTCAGGACAGAGGACACCATCGTAAACTCAGGGTCTGGGCCCGAGGGCGGCTGGGGCCAGGCCTGCTGCTGGGAAGGGTGGTTCCGGACAACGCGTGGTCCGACCGCACGCTGCCCTTGCCTCCCCAGGCTGCTGCTCCTGCTGCCCCGTGGGCTGCGCCAAGTGTGCCCAGGGCTGCGCCAAGTGTGCCCAGGGCTGCGTCTGCAAAGGGGCCTCGGACAAGTGCAGCTGCTGTGCCTGATGTCGCGGAGAGCCTGCCCCGGGTGTCCACAGAGCAACCAGGACAAACCTGCATTTTACCGTTTTTCATACGACCGGACCTGACGCTACATTCCTTTTTCTATGAAATCTGTGACTTGTAATAAAAGCTCTTGACTTTATTCTGGCTCTGTCTTCCTTGGTGTGTCTTGGACAAAGAGACTCCGTGCCCATCAGGGCTGGCGTGGGGAACTGGACTGGACGTGCAGAGACCTCGGCTCTGGACCAAAGAGTACCCCCCCACACACACCCCACACCCCCAAAACACACACACTGAGCGTCTTAGCCGCTTAGGTTAATTTGAGCTTCCGTTTCTCAGCTCCAAAGGATACCCTCGCCAGATGACATAGGGCATTGGACACACAGAGGACACACTCCCTCTATTCCCCTTAGGAGGACGGATTGCAGAGAAAGTTGCCCATTTCTCATTTTCCTTCTCTGGGGGCCCCTGCCAAACTCAGCGCTCGGTGATGAGAGCCTAGAAAAGTACCCAGAGGGGATGGAATCCCACACCCCTCTCGTGTGACTTCTGCACGGGGCTTGCGTCTAAAACACCCTGGAAAGACCTCTTTGTATTTTCTGCCACAGTTTTCACCCTGGTCAGGAAAACGGATCGCGAAGAAAACACGTCAAAGGACACGATATGTGACACCCAGTTTTCCCTTCAACACGTAAAACCACCTTCACACGTGGAGGAGCAATTCTGGAAACTGGACGCTCTCATATGCTGCACGTACGTTGAAAGTGTGCCCGAGTCCTGGGAACACTTCACAGATGCCCCACTGTGTGGACCACACACGCCTGGAGCAGCTCTGCCCCCTGCCTCCCCACAGGGAACCTCAGTCTTGGCTTGCCCAGGGCTACGGACAGGACACTCGCCACCCGTGACAGCTCCCTGCAGGGGCTTGGCTCTGAATCTTCGCAAGTACCTCCCTAGGTCAGGCTGACATCTTCCCTTCCCTCAAAAACCAGCCCGTGGCTCCCTGACACCCCGAAAGAAAGTGATTTGGATTTGGTGGGAATTTCCCGGCTGTTTCCCTGAGACCTGGTTTCAGAAGAAGGACTTCACGTGTTCCTCTGCAGAGTGATGGTGGTGCTGCAGTGCGTGGCGGGGGGGGGGGGGGGGTGGTGGCCTGGTGGGGTTTATTAGCAACAAGTGTGTGCTGAGGGAACGGGTAGTCTATTTCAGGTGTTGGGCCCCCTGGCGGTCTGGGGAGGGAACTCCTATTTGATGGGCACTCCGAGAGAAAGAGGAGACACGTGGCTCAGAAGTCAGGACCAAGATGGGCCACAGGTGCCCCGAGTGCACAGGGCATTTCGGGAGCCGGCCCGTGCTGCGTGCGTGGGCGTCGGCGTCAGGCACTCAGGTTCACAGCCACCGTGCCACTTCCTGACCTGGCAAGTCACTGATAAACTCTCTGAGATTTCATTTCCTCCTTTCGATACAAAAGATTAATGTCAATGAGGGGGAATAAGCGAGATAGTGGCCTGGCTCCCAGCTCGGGCTTCCCCCACGGTGTCCCGTACGATCGCTCTCTCCACACTGACATCTGTGCACAGAGAATCCTTGAGCTCCCGACAAGCTCCTGGAGAAAGGCTCCCTGGTTTGCAAGCAAGCTCATGGTGAGGGCAGAGATGGATAGGAACCTTGCTTATCCAGTGCCAGAGGGCGTGGGGATGTCCTCCAACAAGCCCCGTGGAACGAGTCACCGCCACAGCGTTTGGACAGACTCGGTGAACCTGCACGGTCTGGAGTGATGGTGCCAGTTCCAGAGAGGTTAAGCAACCTACCCAAGGGCACACAGCCTATACTCAGAGGACTAAACCTACACTGCAGCTGTCTCACCTCCCGGCCACACGGTGCCGGTTATGACATCACTGGAGGCTGAGTCCGGCCTCTCCTTTTTCAGGGCTGCAGGGTCTTCGGAGACAGTCCAGCTGTGCTCCTGGCTGCAGAGGTGGGAGGCCGAAGCCCAGAGAGGTCACAGAGCTGTGCGGAGGGTTCTGGCTGCCGGCTCAGGGCTCTCCCACTGCTGCCTCTGTGCCAGGTGTTCAGTGTTCTCACCCTTCGTGGGATGACATGGTGTCCGGTTGGGCGCGGGGCTGCAGTCAGCCTGCAGGAGGGCCAGTCCCATCTGTGCCACGTACAGCCATGGGACATAACCTCTCTGTGGCTCCGTCTGCTCTGCTCTAAAGGGAAAATAATAGTGTCTGGCTCTCGGGATTAAAGAACTGAATACATGCCAAGAAGGTCAGAATATACTGGGCACTCAGTGAGCAATCGATCACATCACCCATTCATTTATTTATCTATTGATTTATTTGTTATCATCAGCCTAGGAGACACTGTTCTCCTTCCAGACACGCAAGCAAGGACGGTGTGTTTCGCTCTGTGCTCTGGGCCGTCCCCATCGACCCTGTGAGCGTGGGACCAGTACCCCCGAGAGGGTTATCCTGCCTTCACGCAAAGAGAGCCGTCGACACTACAGATAGAAAGCCGTGAGGAGCACAGTCGGTGTCCTCCTCACAGACACAGAAGGGTCCTGCCACTTCTGCTGTCACCTGCATCAGGATTTCCTTACCAGTTTCTTTTCAGTGATTTTCTGAAATACGTTATACCAAAAGAAACCTCTCGAACGCTACTGAAGGAGAGAGTCAGAAGGTAGCCACAAAATCATAAATACATTCCTACTGTGTCACCTTGGTCGCCCCCAGGATTGAGCTGGACATGGTAGAGACGGGCCGAGGACACAGCTCTGGGCCAAAGGGGAGCTTGCTCACTGACTCCCTCTTTCAGCTGCGAAGCGACAAAAACACAGAAGCAGGGCACCACTCCCCAGCCCTGTGTGCCTGCCTCAGTAGCCTCCCTGTACTGTAGGGACTTTGGACTTTGGGAAGCGGGCTCCTGACTGCTGTCTCCCTTCCCGGTTGGTGTGACAACTCAAAGAGCAAAAGTGACTAACAAGGCTTGGCATGGACTCCATGGTGAGTAACTGTCAGGACTACTCAAAGGGAACTCTATCCACTTGTCTCGCTTTGTTATTTACCGCCAGGTCTGCCTATCACCTACAATGATGCCGCCCCTGGGGAAGCATCCCATGATGAGGGAACCTCCACCCTGGCGTGGGGGTGGACCGGCTACAGTGAGGAGCGCCCCTGGAAAGTTCAGGCAAAGAAGCCCCCGGACAAATGAGCCAGGATCCCTCCAGGAAAGGAAAACACAAGTGACGCCTCGCGGCTGAAGGCAATGTTCACCGCGCTGCGGTTACAGGAGGCGGTACCGGAAAAACGCTTCCGAAGGACCGTGGTGGGGACCGGGGCTGGCAACGCCCGGGGACACATGGGGTCGGCGAAACGGTGGTGAGGGTCACATCCGCCTGCGCTCTCTGACACCGCTCCCCGGCTCCAGCCAAGCCAGGGACACGAGCGGGAGGCGGGGGCTGTTCTCAGGCTGCAGGAAACGGCGACCCGGAGGCCGGAGGCCGGCGGCGCGGGGCCTGGGGCCTGGGGCCTGGGGCGGGGAAGACCGGAGGACGCGGGAGCCGGATTCCTGCACAAGCCGCCAACACGGTGGCTGCTCCCGTCGGGCACATTGGGAAGGGGCGGCCAGGGGGCTGGGACACCGCTTACCGCACGGCACCCGGTTCCTCCGCTCCAGCCGGCACCGACGTGGAATCGTGCGCTCGGCCCCGCCTGTTGCTCACAGCCCGGCCCAGGGCGCTGCGGGCGGCACGGCCGGCGCGGGCGGCGCGGGCGGCGCGGGCGCGGAGCCGCGGGGCGGGTGCAAGGCGGGGGCGGGGCCTCTGCGCCCGGGCCGCCTCCTCGGCCTATAACTGAGCCCCCGGGCTCCTCGCTCCCACACGGCCCCCACCGGACCCGTGAAGCGGCTTCGCCCCTTGCTTTGGACCTCGGGCCTCACTCCTCCTCCAGATGGACCCCAAGTGCTCCTGCCCCACTGGTAAGGGAGCCCTGCCTTTGAGCCTTAGGATGCCCCCTTCCCAGGCACAGGACGAGAAGGGAGGGCTTTGAGTTTGAGCTCAGGAGGACTCCTGTCACGGGTCCAGGGCTTTCTTGGTAGCCAGGCTCCTGAGGGCACGTCAGTCTCCCTTTGCCTCTCCGTTGACACTGAGGGCACGGAGGCTCCAGGCTGTCCTTCTTGAGGTCACCCGGCAGGTCAGGGGATTGCTAGACCGGGACCCAGCGTTTGGAGGCGGTCTCGGACCTGCCACGATTTGATGGGAGGAGGGGACGCTGCCTCTTTAGGGTTCAGGCCATGGGCCCCGGCCCCCGGCCCCCGGCCCCAGTCGGCCTGGGCTGCGTCTGGAGCCCGGGACCTTCCCTGTGGAGTCCCATCCGGAGGGGACTTACTCTCCTTGGACCAGAAGAGAGGAGCTGGGGCTTCTCTATCCGCCCGAGTGGACACGAGCTCCCAGGGCTGGGTCCTGACAGAGGAGGAGGGCTCAGGGAGGCATTGCTGACCGTCTGCTGTGGCTCCTGCATCCCCGTCCCTGCTCACTGCTGGCCTCCTTTCCCTTCCCGGCAGGCGGCTCCTGCGGCTGCGCTGGATCCTGCACCTGCACCTGCAAAGCCTGCAGATGCGCCTCCTGCAAGAAGAGTGAGTGTGCGGGGCCTTCTCTGGGAATGCGGGGTCTGGGCTGAGTGCGAGGAGGGGGCCCAGAGCTCAGCAGGCAGGCAGGAGCAGGACAGTGACCAGACTTCCCGGCACCCCCCTCACCAGGAAGGGATTCACAGTCAGAGCTGGAATCACCTTCGGCATGACCGAGACCCAGGCGCGCACTAGAGAACAGGGAGACTGAGGCCCAGACGGGCCACCGACAAACAACCTCAGACCTGTCACTAGAACTAGTCCTCCTGCCTCCTGAGTCCCGCTTCCGAATCCTCTCAGGGACTGAAGCACTTTAGGGACAGGAACCAGTGGCCGTGCGTGGCTTCTCGGACCTGGTGCAGCCCCTCCCTGTCGAAGCAGCCCAGAGCTTCCCTATCCCGAGCGGGAGCTGCTCTGTGCGGGCTTTGCCTCCACTTTGATCCTGAGGACTTGGCTCACATCACTGGTGGTGCTGGGGGCTGGCTTTCTCCTGTCCCCAGAGGCCCTGCTCACTGTCTCTCCAAGGCGCTGTGCCCTGTCCTGGGCACAGATGGGCCGGGCAACCTGAACCTAGTGTCTGAGAGCAATTACCTCAGGACAGAGGACACCATCGTAAACTCAGGGTCTGGGCCCGAGGGCGGCTGGGGCCAGGCCTGCTGCTGGGAAGGGTGGTTCCGGACAACGCGTGGTCCGACCGCACGCTGCCCTTGCCTCCCCAGGCTGCTGCTCCTGCTGCCCCGTGGGCTGCGCCAAGTGTGCCCAGGGCTGCGCCAAGTGTGCCCAGGGCTGCGTCTGCAAAGGGGCCTCGGACAAGTGCAGCTGCTGTGCCTGATGTCGCGGAGAGCCTGCCCCGGGTGTCCACAGAGCAACCAGGACAAACCTGCATTTTACCGTTTTTCATACGACCGGACCTGACGCTACATTCCTTTTTCTATGAAATCTGTGACTTGTAATAAAAGCTCTTGACTTTATTCTGGCTCTGTCTTCCTTGGTGTGTCTTGGACAAAGAGACTCCGTGCCCATCAGGGCTGGCGTGGGGAACTGGACTGGACGTGCAGAGACCTCGGCTCTGGACCAAAGAGTACCCCCCCACACACACCCCACACCCCCAAAACACACACACTGAGCGTCTTAGCCGCTTAGGTTAATTTGAGCTTCCGTTTCTCAGCTCCAAAGGATACCCTCGCCAGATGACATAGGGCATTGGACACACAGAGGACACACTCCCTCTATTCCCCTTAGGAGGACGGATTGCAGAGAAAGTTGCCCATTTCTCATTTTCCTTCTCTGGGGGCCCCTGCCAAACTCAGCGCTCGGTGATGAGAGCCTAGAAAAGTACCCAGAGGGGATGGAATCCCACACCCCTCTCGTGTGACTTCTGCACGGGGCTTGCGTCTAAAACACCCTGGAAAGACCTCTTTGTATTTTCTGCCACAGTTTTCACCCTGGTCAGGAAAACGGATCGCGAAGAAAACACGTCAAAGGACACGATATGTGACACCCAGTTTTCCCTTCAACACGTAAAACCACCTTCACACGTGGAGGAGCAATTCTGGAAACTGGACGCTCTCATATGCTGCACGTACGTTGAAAGTGTGCCCGAGTCCTGGGAACACTTCACAGATGCCCCACTGTGTGGACCACACACGCCTGGAGCAGCTCTGCCCCCTGCCTCCCCACAGGGAACCTCAGTCTTGGCTTGCCCAGGGCTACGGACAGGACACTCGCCACCCGTGACAGCTCCCTGCAGGGGCTTGGCTCTGAATCTTCGCAAGTACCTCCCTAGGTCAGGCTGACATCTTCCCTTCCCTCAAAAACCAGCCCGTGGCTCCCTGACACCCCGAAAGAAAGTGATTTGGATTTGGTGGGAATTTCCCGGCTGTTTCCCTGAGACCTGGTTTCAGAAGAAGGACTTCACGTGTTCCTCTGCAGAGTGATGGTGGTGCTGCAGTGCGTGGCGGGGGGGGGGGGGGGGGGGGGTGGCCTGGTGGGGTTTATTAGCAACAAGTGTGTGCTGAGGGAACGGGTAGTCTATTTCAGGTGTTGGGCCCCCTGGCGGTCTGGGGAGGGAACTCCTATTTGATGGGCACTCCGAGAGAAAGAGGAGACACGTGGCTCAGAAGTCAGGACCAAGATGGGCCACAGGTGCCCCGAGTGCACAGGGCATTTCGGGAGCCGGCCCGTGCTGCGTGCGTGGGCGTCGGCGTCAGGCACTCAGGTTCACAGCCACCGTGCCACTTCCTGACCTGGCAAGTCACTGATAAACTCTCTGAGATTTCATTTCCTCCTTTCGATACAAAAGATTAATGTCAATGAGGGGGAATAAGCGAGATAGTGGCCTGGCTCCCAGCTCGGGCTTCCCCCACGGTGTCCCGTACGATCGCTCTCTCCACACTGACATCTGTGCACAGAGAATCCTTGAGCTCCCGACAAGCTCCTGGAGAAAGGCTCCCTGGTTTGCAAGTAAGCTCATGGTGAGGGCAGAGATGGATAGGAACCTTGCTTATCCAGTGCCAGAGGGCGTGGGGATGTCCTCCAACAAGCCCCGTGGAACGAGTCACCGCCACAGCGTTTGGACAGACTCGGTGAACCTGCACGGTCTGGAGTGATGGTGCCAGTTCCAGAGAGGTTAAGCAACCTACCCAAGGGCACACAGCCTATACTCAGAGGACTAAACCTACACTGCAGCTGTCTCACCTCCCGGCCACACGGTGCCGGTTATGACATCACTGGAGGCTGAGTCCGGCCTCTCCTTTTTCAGGGCTGCAGGGTCTTCGGAGACAGTCCAGCTGTGCTCCTGGCTGCAGAGGTGGGAGGCCGAAGCCCAGAGAGGTCACAGAGCTGTGCGGAGGGTTCTGGCTGCCGGCTCAGGGCTCTCCCACTGCTGCCTCTGTGCCAGGTGTTCAGTGTTCTCACCCTTCGTGGGATGACATGGTGTCCGGTTGGGCGCGGGGCTGCAGTCAGCCTGCAGGAGGGCCAGTCCCATCTGTGCCACGTACAGCCATGGGACATAACCTCTCTGTGGCTCCGTCTGCTCTGCTCTAAAGGGAAAATAATAGTGTCTGGCTCTCGGGATTAAAGAACTGAATACATGCCAAGAAGGTCAGAATATACTGGGCACTCAGTGAGCAATCGATCACATCACCCATTCATTTATTTATCTATTGATTTATTTGTTATCATCAGCCTAGGAGACACTGTTCTCCTTCCAGACACGCAAGCAAGGACGGTGTGTTTCGCTCTGTGCTCTGGGCCGTCCCCATCGACCCTGTGAGCGTGGGACCAGTACCCCCGAGAGGGTTATCCTGCCTTCACGCAAAGAGCCGTCGACACTACAGATAGAAAGCCGTGAGGAGCACAGTCGGTGTCCTCCTCACAGACACAGAAGGGTCCTGCCACTTCTGCTGTCACCTGCATCAGGATTTCCTTACCAGTTTCTTTTCAGTGATTTTCTGAAATACGTTATACCAAAAGAAACCTCTCGAACGCTACTGAAGGAGAGAGTCAGAAGGTAGCCACAAAATCATAAATACATTCCTACTGTGTCACCTTGGTCGCCCCCAGGATTGAGCTGGACATGGTAGAGACGGGCCGAGGACACAGCTCTGGGCCAAAGGGGAGCTTGCTCACTGACTCCCTCTTTCAGCTGCGAAGCGACAAAAACACAGAAGCAGGGCACCACTCCCCAGCCCTGTGTGCCTGCCTCAGTAGCCTCCCTGTACTGTAGGGACTTTGGACTTTGGGAAGCGGGCTCCTGACTGCTGTCTCCCTTCCCGGTTGGTGTGACAACTCAAAGAGCAAAAGTGACTAACAAGGCTTGGCATGGACTCCATGGTGAGTAACTGTCAGGACTACTCAAAGGGAACTCTATCCACTTGTCTCGCTTTGTTATTTACCGCCAGGTCTGCCTATCACCTACAATGATGCCGCCCCTGGGGAAGCATCCCATGATGAGGGAACCTCCACCCTGGCGTGGGGGTGGACCGGCTACAGTGAGGAGCGCCCCTGGAAAGTTCAGGCAAAGAAGCCCCCGGACAAATGAGCCAGGATCCCTCCAGGAAAGGAAAACACAAGTGACGCCTCGCGGCTGAAGGCAATGTTCACCGCGCTGCGGTTACAGGAGGCGGTACCGGAAAAACGCTTCCGAAGGACCGTGGTGGGGACCGGGGCTGGCAACGCCCGGGGACACATGGGGTCGGCGAAACGGTGGTGAGGGTCACATCCGCCTGCGCTCTCTGACACCGCTCCCCGGCTCCAGCCAAGCCAGGGACACGAGCGGGAGGCGGGGGCTGTTCTCAGGCTGCAGGAAACGGCGACCCGGAGGCCGGAGGCCGGCGGCGCGGGGCCTGGGGCCTGGGGCCTGGGGCGGGGAAGACCGGAGGACGCGGGAGCCGGATTCCTGCACAAGCCGCCAACACGGTGGCTGCTCCCGTCGGGCACATTGGGAAGGGGCGGCCAGGGGGCTGGGACACCGCTTACCGCACGGCACCCGGTTCCTCCGCTCCAGCCGGCACCGACGTGGAATCGTGCGCTCGGCCCCGCCTGTTGCTCACAGCCCGGCCCAGGGCGCTGCGGGCGGCACGGGCGGCGCGGGCGGCGCGGGCGGC
The DNA here is from genome assembly GCF_039906515.1 of Pseudorca crassidens. Taxonomy (NCBI): domain Eukaryota; kingdom Metazoa; phylum Chordata; class Mammalia; order Artiodactyla; family Delphinidae; genus Pseudorca; species Pseudorca crassidens. Next base: position 33,586,337 of record NC_090315.1, on the reverse strand, counting down.
GCGGGCGCGGAGCCGCGGGGCGGGTGCAAGGCGGGGGCGGGGCCTCTGCGCCCGGGCCGCCTCCTCGGCCTATAACTGAGCCCCCGGGCTCCTCGCTCCCACACGGCCCCCACCGGACCCGTGAAGCGGCTTCGCCCCTTGCTTTGGACCTCGGGCCTCACTCCTCCTCCAGATGGACCCCAAGTGCTCCTGCCCCACTGGTAAGGGAGCCCTGCCTTTGAGCCTTAGGATGCCCCCTTCCCAGGCACAGGACGAGAAGGGAGGGCTTTGAGTTTGAGCTCAGGAGGACTCCTGTCACGGGTCCAGGGCTTTCTTGGTAGCCAGGCTCCTGAGGGCACGTCAGTCTCCCTTTGCCTCTCCGTTGACACTGAGGGCACGGAGGCTCCAGGCTGTCCTTCTTGAGGTCACCCGGCAGGTCAGGGGATTGCTAGACCGGGACCCAGCGTTTGGAGGCGGTCTCGGACCTGCCACGATTTGATGGGAGGAGGGGACGCTGCCTCTTTAGGGTTCAGGCCATGGGCCCCGGCCCCCGGCCCCCGGCCCCAGTCGGCCTGGGCTGCGTCTGGAGCCCGGGACCTTCCCTGTGGAGTCCCATCCGGAGGGGACTTACTCTCCTTGGACCAGAAGAGAGGAGCTGGGGCTTCTCTATCCGCCCGAGTGGACACGAGCTCCCAGGGCTGGGTCCTGACAGAGGAGGAGGGCTCAGGGAGGCATTGCTGACCGTCTGCTGTGGCTCCTGCATCCCCGTCCCTGCTCACTGCTGGCCTCCTTTCCCTTCCCGGCAGGCGGCTCCTGCGGCTGCGCTGGATCCTGCACCTGCACCTGCAAAGCCTGCAGATGCGCCTCCTGCAAGAAGAGTGAGTGTGCGGGGCCTTCTCTGGGAATGCGGGGTCTGGGCTGAGTGCGAGGAGGGGGCCCAGAGCTCAGCAGGCAGGCAGGAGCAGGACAGTGACCAGACTTCCCGGCACCCCCCTCACCAGGAAGGGATTCACAGTCAGAGCTGGAATCACCTTCGGCATGACCGAGACCCAGGCGCGCACTAGAGAACAGGGAGACTGAGGCCCAGACGGGCCACCGACAAACAACCTCAGACCTGTCACTAGAACTAGTCCTCCTGCCTCCTGAGTCCCGCTTCCGAATCCTCTCAGGGACTGAAGCACTTTAGGGACAGGAACCAGTGGCCGTGCGTGGCTTCTCGGACCTGGTGCAGCCCCTCCCTGTCGAAGCAGCCCAGAGCTTCCCTATCCCGAGCGGGAGCTGCTCTGTGCGGGCTTTGCCTCCACTTTGATCCTGAGGACTTGGCTCACATCACTGGTGGTGCTGGGGGCTGGCTTTCTCCTGTCCCCAGAGGCCCTGCTCACTGTCTCTCCAAGGCGCTGTGCCCTGTCCTGGGCACAGATGGGCCGGGCAACCTGAACCTAGTGTCTGAGAGCAATTACCTCAGGACAGAGGACACCATCGTAAACTCAGGGTCTGGGCCCGAGGGCGGCTGGGGCCAGGCCTGCTGCTGGGAAGGGTGGTTCCGGACAACGCGTGGTCCGACCGCACGCTGCCCTTGCCTCCCCAGGCTGCTGCTCCTGCTGCCCCGTGGGCTGCGCCAAGTGTGCCCAGGGCTGCGCCAAGTGTGCCCAGGGCTGCGTCTGCAAAGGGGCCTCGGACAAGTGCAGCTGCTGTGCCTGATGTCGCGGAGAGCCTGCCCCGGGTGTCCACAGAGCAACCAGGACAAACCTGCATTTTACCGTTTTTCATACGACCGGACCTGACGCTACATTCCTTTTTCTATGAAATCTGTGACTTGTAATAAAAGCTCTTGACTTTATTCTGGCTCTGTCTTCCTTGGTGTGTCTTGGACAAAGAGACTCCGTGCCCATCAGGGCTGGCGTGGGGAACTGGACTGGACGTGCAGAGACCTCGGCTCTGGACCAAAGAGTACCCCCCCACACACACCCCACACCCCCAAAACACACACACTGAGCGTCTTAGCCGCTTAGGTTAATTTGAGCTTCCGTTTCTCAGCTCCAAAGGATACCCTCGCCAGATGACATAGGGCATTGGACACACAGAGGACACACTCCCTCTATTCCCCTTAGGAGGACGGATTGCAGAGAAAGTTGCCCATTTCTCATTTTCCTTCTCTGGGGGCCCCTGCCAAACTCAGCGCTCGGTGATGAGAGCCTAGAAAAGTACCCAGAGGGGATGGAATCCCACACCCCTCTCGTGTGACTTCTGCACGGGGCTTGCGTCTAAAACACCCTGGAAAGACCTCTTTGTATTTTCTGCCACAGTTTTCACCCTGGTCAGGAAAACGGATCGCGAAGAAAACACGTCAAAGGACACGATATGTGACACCCAGTTTTCCCTTCAACACGTAAAACCACCTTCACACGTGGAGGAGCAATTCTGGAAACTGGACGCTCTCATATGCTGCACGTACGTTGAAAGTGTGCCCGAGTCCTGGGAACACTTCACAGATGCCCCACTGTGTGGACCACACACGCCTGGAGCAGCTCTGCCCCCTGCCTCCCCACAGGGAACCTCAGTCTTGGCTTGCCCAGGGCTACGGACAGGACACTCGCCACCCGTGACAGCTCCCTGCAGGGGCTTGGCTCTGAATCTTCGCAAGTACCTCCCTAGGTCAGGCTGACATCTTCCCTTCCCTCAAAAACCAGCCCGTGGCTCCCTGACACCCCGAAAGAAAGTGATTTGGATTTGGTGGGAATTTCCCGGCTGTTTCCCTGAGACCTGGTTTCAGAAGAAGGACTTCACGTGTTCCTCTGCAGAGTGATGGTGGTGCTGCAGTGCGTGGCGGGGGGGGGGGGGGGGTGGTGGCCTGGTGGGGTTTATTAGCAACAAGTGTGTGCTGAGGGAACGGGTAGTCTATTTCAGGTGTTGGGCCCCCTGGCGGTCTGGGGAGGGAACTCCTATTTGATGGGCACTCCGAGAGAAAGAGGAGACACGTGGCTCAGAAGTCAGGACCAAGATGGGCCACAGGTGCCCCGAGTGCACAGGGCATTTCGGGAGCCGGCCCGTGCTGCGTGCGTGGGCGTCGGCGTCAGGCACTCAGGTTCACAGCCACCGTGCCACTTCCTGACCTGGCAAGTCACTGATAAACTCTCTGAGATTTCATTTCCTCCTTTCGATACAAAAGATTAATGTCAATGAGGGGGAATAAGCGAGATAGTGGCCTGGCTCCCAGCTCGGGCTTCCCCCACGGTGTCCCGTACGATCGCTCTCTCCACACTGACATCTGTGCACAGAGAATCCTTGAGCTCCCGACAAGCTCCTGGAGAAAGGCTCCCTGGTTTGCAAGCAAGCTCATGGTGAGGGCAGAGATGGATAGGAACCTTGCTTATCCAGTGCCAGAGGGCGTGGGGATGTCCTCCAACAAGCCCCGTGGAACGAGTCACCGCCACAGCGTTTGGACAGACTCGGTGAACCTGCACGGTCTGGAGTGATGGTGCCAGTTCCAGAGAGGTTAAGCAACCTACCCAAGGGCACACAGCCTATACTCAGAGGACTAAACCTACACTGCAGCTGTCTCACCTCCCGGCCACACGGTGCCGGTTATGACATCACTGGAGGCTGAGTCCGGCCTCTCCTTTTTCAGGGCTGCAGGGTCTTCGGAGACAGTCCAGCTGTGCTCCTGGCTGCAGAGGTGGGAGGCCGAAGCCCAGAGAGGTCACAGAGCTGTGCGGAGGGTTCTGGCTGCCGGCTCAGGGCTCTCCCACTGCTGCCTCTGTGCCAGGTGTTCAGTGTTCTCACCCTTCGTGGGATGACATGGTGTCCGGTTGGGCGCGGGGCTGCAGTCAGCCTGCAGGAGGGCCAGTCCCATCTGTGCCACGTACAGCCATGGGACATAACCTCTCTGTGGCTCCGTCTGCTCTGCTCTAAAGGGAAAATAATAGTGTCTGGCTCTCGGGATTAAAGAACTGAATACATGCCAAGAAGGTCAGAATATACTGGGCACTCAGTGAGCAATCGATCACATCACCCATTCATTTATTTATCTATTGATTTATTTGTTATCATCAGCCTAGGAGACACTGTTCTCCTTCCAGACACGCAAGCAAGGACGGTGTGTTTCGCTCTGTGCTCTGGGCCGTCCCCATCGACCCTGTGAGCGTGGGACCAGTACCCCCGAGAGGGTTATCCTGCCTTCACGCAAAGAGAGCCGTCGACACTACAGATAGAAAGCCGTGAGGAGCACAGTCGGTGTCCTCCTCACAGACACAGAAGGGTCCTGCCACTTCTGCTGTCACCTGCATCAGGATTTCCTTACCATTTTCTTTTCAGTGATTTTCTGAAATACGTTATACCAAAAGAAACCTCTCGAACGCTACTGAAGGAGAGAGTCAGAAGGTAGCCACAAAATCATAAATACATTCCTACTGTGTCACCTTGGTCGCCCCCAGGATTGAGCTGGACATGGTAGAGACGGGCCGAGGACACAGCTCTGGGCCAAAGGGGAGCTTGCTCACTGACTCCCTCTTTCAGCTGCGAAGCGACAAAAACACAGAAGCAGGGCACCACTCCCCAGCCCTGTGTGCCTGCCTCAGTAGCCTCCCTGTACTGTAGGGACTTTGGACTTTGGGAAGCGGGCTCCTGACTGCTGTCTCCCTTCCCGGTTGGTGTGACAACTCAAAGAGCAAAAGTGACTAACAAGGCTTGGCATGGACTCCATGGTGAGTAACTGTCAGGACTACTCAAAGGGAACTCTATCCACTTGTCTCGCTTTGTTATTTACCGCCAGGTCTGCCTATCACCTACAATGATGCCGCCCCTGGGGAAGCATCCCATGATGAGGGAACCTCCACCCTGGCGTGGGGGTGGACCGGCTACAGTGAGGAGCGCCCCTGGAAAGTTCAGGCAAAGAAGCCCCCGGACAAATGAGCCAGGATCCCTCCAGGAAAGGAAAACACAAGTGACGCCTCGCGGCTGAAGGCAATGTTCACCGCGCTGCGGTTACAGGAGGCGGTACCGGAAAAACGCTTCCGAAGGACCGTGGTGGGGACCGGGGCTGGCAACGCCCGGGGACACATGGGGTCGGCGAAACGGTGGTGAGGGTCACATCCGCCTGCGCTCTCTGACACCGCTCCCCGGCTCCAGCCAAGCCAGGGACACGAGCGGGAGGCGGGGGCTGTTCTCAGGCTGCAGGAAACGGCGACCCGGAGGCCGGAGGCCGGCGGCGCGGGGCCTGGGGCCTGGGGCCTGGGGCGGGGAAGACCGGAGGACGCGGGAGCCGGATTCCTGCACAAGCCGCCAACACGGTGGCTGCTCCCGTCGGGCACATTGGGAAGGGGCGGCCAGGGGGCTGGGACACCGCTTACCGCACGGCACCCGGTTCCTCCGCTCCAGCCGGCACCGACGTGGAATCGTGCGCTCGGCCCCGCCTGTTGCTCACAGCCCGGCCCAGGGCGCTGCGGGCGGCACGGGCGGCGCGGGCGGCGCGGGCGCGGAGCCGCGGGGCGGGTGCAAGGCGGGGGCGGGGCCTCTGCGCCCGGGCCGCCTCCTCGGCCTATAACTGAGCCCCCGGGCTCCTCGCTCCCACACGGCCCCCACCGGACCCGTGAAGCGGCTTCGCCCCTTGCTTTGGACCTCGGGCCTCACTCCTCCTCCAGATGGACCCCAAGTGCTCCTGCCCCACTGGTAAGGGAGCCCTGCCTTTGAGCCTTAGGATGCCCCCTTCCCAGGCACAGGACGAGAAGGGAGGGCTTTGAGTTTGAGCTCAGGAGGACTCCTGTCACGGGTCCAGGGCTTTCTTGGTAGCCAGGCTCCTGAGGGCACGTCAGTCTCCCTTTGCCTCTCCGTTGACACTGAGGGCACGGAGGCTCCAGGCTGTCCTTCTTGAGGTCACCCGGCAGGTCAGGGGATTGCTAGACCGGGACCCAGCGTTTGGAGGCGGTCTCGGACCTGCCACGATTTGATGGGAGGAGGGGACGCTGCCTCTTTAGGGTTCAGGCCATGGGCCCCGGCCCCCGGCCCCCGGCCCCAGTCGGCCTGGGCTGCGTCTGGAGCCCGGGACCTTCCCTGTGGAGTCCCATCCGGAGGGGACTTACTCTCCTTGGACCAGAAGAGAGGAGCTGGGGCTTCTCTATCCGCCCGAGTGGACACGAGCTCCCAGGGCTGGGTCCTGACAGAGGAGGAGGGCTCAGGGAGGCATTGCTGACCGTCTGCTGTGGCTCCTGCATCCCCGTCCCTGCTCACTGCTGGCCTCCTTTCCCTTCCCGGCAGGCGGCTCCTGCGGCTGCGCTGGATCCTGCACCTGCACCTGCAAAGCCTGCAGATGCGCCTCCTGCAAGAAGAGTGAGTGTGCGGGGCCTTCTCTGGGAATGCGGGGTCTGGGCTGAGTGCGAGGAGGGGGCCCAGAGCTCAGCAGGCAGGCAGGAGCAGGACAGTGACCAGACTTCCCGGCACCCCCCTCACCAGGAAGGGATTCACAGTCAGAGCTGGAATCACCTTCGGCATGACCGAGACCCAGGCGCGCACTAGAGAACAGGGAGACTGAGGCCCAGACGGGCCACCGACAAACAACCTCAGACCTGTCACTAGAACTAGTCCTCCTGCCTCCTGAGTCCCGCTTCCGAATCCTCTCAGGGACTGAAGCACTTTAGGGACAGGAACCAGTGGCCGTGCGTGGCTTCTCGGACCTGGTGCAGCCCCTCCCTGTCGAAGCAGCCCAGAGCTTCCCTATCCCGAGCGGGAGCTGCTCTGTGCGGGCTTTGCCTCCACTTTGATCCTGAGGACTTGGATCACATCACTGGTGGTGCTGGGGGCTGGCTTTCTCCTGTCCCCAGAGGCCCTGCTCACTGTCTCTCCAAGGCGCTGTGCCCTGTCCTGGGCACAGATGGGCCGGGCAACCTGAACCTAGTGTCTGAGAGCAATTACCTCAGGACAGAGGACACCATCGTAAACTCAGGGTCTGGGCCCGAGGGCGGCTGGGGCCAGGCCTGCTGCTGGGAAGGGTGGTTCCGGACAACGCGTGGTCCGACCGCACGCTGCCCTTGCCTCCCCAGGCTGCTGCTCCTGCTGCCCCGTGGGCTGCGCCAAGTGTGCCCAGGGCTGCGCCAAGTGTGCCCAGGGCTGCGTCTGCAAAGGGGCCTCGGACAAGTGCAGCTGCTGTGCCTGATGTCGCGGAGAGCCTGCCCCGGGTGTCCACAGAGCAACCAGGACAAACCTGCATTTTACCGTTTTTCATACGACCGGACCTGACGCTACATTCCTTTTTCTATGAAATCTGTGACTTGTAATAAAAGCTCTTGACTTTATTCTGGCTCTGTCTTCCTTGGTGTGTCTTGGACAAAGAGACTCCGTGCCCATCAGGGCTGGCGTGGGGAACTGGACTGGACGTGCAGAGACCTCGGCTCTGGACCAAAGAGTACCCCCCCACACACACCCCACACCCCCAAAACACACACACTGAGCGTCTTAGCCGCTTAGGTTAATTTGAGCTTCCGTTTCTCAGCTCCAAAGGATACCCTCGCCAGATGACATAGGGCATTGGACACACAGAGGACACACTCCCTCTATTCCCCTTAGGAGGACGGATTGCAGAGAAAGTTGCCCATTTCTCATTTTCCTTCTCTGGGGGCCCCTGCCAAACTCAGCGCTCGGTGATGAGAGCCTAGAAAAGTACCCAGAGGGGATGGAATCCCACACCCCTCTCGTGTGACTTCTGCACGGGGCTTGCGTCTAAAACACCCTGGAAAGACCTCTTTGTATTTTCTGCCACAGTTTTCACCCTGGTCAGGAAAACGGATCGCGAAGAAAACACGTCAAAGGACACGATATGTGACACCCAGTTTTCCCTTCAACACGTAAAACCACCTTCACACGTGGAGGAGCAATTCTGGAAACTGGACGCTCTCATATGCTGCACGTACGTTGAAAGTGTGCCCGAGTCCTGGGAACACTTCACAGATGCCCCACTGTGTGGACCACACACGCCTGGAGCAGCTCTGCCCCCTGCCTCCCCACAGGGAACCTCAGTCTTGGCTTGCCCAGGGCTACGGACAGGACACTCGCCACCCGTGACAGCTCCCTGCAGGGGCTTGGCTCTGAATCTTCGCAAGTACCTCCCTAGGTCAGGCTGACATCTTCCCTTCCCTCAAAAACCAGCCCGTGGCTCCCTGACACCCCGAAAGAAAGTGATTTGGATTTGGTGGGAATTTCCCGGCTGTTTCCCTGAGACCTGGTTTCAGAAGAAGGACTTCACGTGTTCCTCTGCAGAGTGATGGTGGTGCTGCAGTGCGTGGCGGGGGGGGGGGGGGGGGCCTGGTGGGGTTTATTAGCAACAAGTGTGTGCTGAGGGAACGGGTAGTCTATTTCAGGTGTTGGGCCCCCTGGCGGTCTGGGGAGGGAACTCCTATTTGATGGGCACTCCGAGAGAAAGAGGAGACACGTGGCTCAGAAGTCAGGACCAAGATGGGCCACAGGTGCCCCGAGTGCACAGGGCATTTCGGGAGCCGGCCCGTGCTGCGTGCGTGGGCGTCGGCGTCAGGCACTCAGGTTCACAGCCACCGTGCCACTTCCTGACCTGGCAAGTCACTGATAAACTCTCTGAGATTTCATTTCCTCCTTTCGATACAAAAGATTAATGTCAATGAGGGGGAATAAGCGAGATAGTGGCCTGGCTCCCAGCTCGGGCTTCCCCCACGGTGTCCCGTACGATCGCTCTCTCCACACTGACATCTGTGCACAGAGAATCCTTGAGCTCCCGACAAGCTCCTGGAGAAAGGCTCCCTGGTTTGCAAGCAAGCTCATGGTGAGGGCAGAGATGGATAGGAACCTTGCTTATCCAGTGCCAGAGGGCGTGGGGATGTCCTCCAACAAGCCCCATGGAACGAGTCACCGCCACAGCATTTGGACAGACTCCATCCTTCTCAATAGCAGGCCTGTCCCCAGCTGACCTCAGGCCGAGACCCTGAGTTTACGATGGTGTCCTGTGTCCTGAGATAATTGCTCTCAGACACTAGGTTTAGGTTGCCCGGCCCATCTGTGCCCAGGATAGGGCACAGAGCCTTGGAGAGACAGTTAGCAGGGCCTCTAGGGACAAGAGAAAGCCAACCCTCAGCACCATGTCGTGAGCCTGCAAGGTCTCGAGCGATTGTGCCAATTCCAGAGGGGTTAAGCAACTCACCCAAGGGCACACAGCCTATACTCAGAGCAGTAAACCTACCCTACAGCTGTTTCACCTCCCGCCCACATGGTGCCGGTTTTGACATCACTGGAGGCTGAATCCAACGGCTCCTTTTTCAAGGCTGCAAAGGTCTTCGGAGAGAGTCCAGCTGTGCTCCTGGCTGCAGAGATGGGAAGCTGAAGCCCAGAGACGTCACAGAGCTGTGCAGAGGTTTGTGACTGCCAGCTCAGGGCTTTCCCACTGCTGCCTCTTGCCAGGTGTTCAGGTTTCTCACCTTTCACGGGATGACATGGTGTCCGTTTGGGTTGGCGGCTGCAGTCAGCCTGCAGGAGGGCCAGTCCCACATGTGTTCATTACTGCCAGCTGATATAACCTCTCTGGTCATTCTCCTCTGCTGCAAAAGTGTAAAATAATAGTGCCTGATTATTTAAAAATTTATCTATGCAACAAATTAGCATGTCAGAATTCAATAGGATTTAAGAATGTAATAGATACAACAATATTAGGTTTAAGCCTGGCACACAGTAAGAAACCAAAGTATTAGCTATTACTTTATTATTATTAGTCATATTTCAGGTGATATTTTCCTACTTACAAACCAATAAGACAGGGGTGCTGTGCACAGCTGTGTGTCCTGTTTCGTCCTCATCAATCGTGTGAGCATGTGCCAATTCGCAGAAAGGATTATCATCTTTCCCAGAAAAGAGGAGTTGGCACTTGAGATATAAAGCCAGGAGCAAGCCTGTCCCTGTCCTTCAAAAAGTTGAAGGAGGATGCCTACCATCTGCTGTCACCTGCACTAGGATTTTACTTAAAATTTTTTCTTTTTAAAATAAATTTATTTATTTTTATTTATTTTTGACTGCAGTGGGTCTTCCTTGCTGCACGCGGGCTTTCTTTAGTTGCGGCGAGCGGGGGCTACTCTTCGGTGTGGTGCACGGGCTTCTCACTGTGGTGGCTTCCCTAGTTGCGGAGCGTGGCCTCTAGGCACTTGGCCTTCCGTACTTGCGGTGTGTGGGCTCAGTTGTGGTGCACGGGCTTAGTTGCTCCACAGCATGTGGGATCTTCCTGGACCAGGGCTCGAACCAATTTCGCCTGCATTGGCAGGCGAATTCTTAACCACTGCGCCACCAGAGAAGCCCAGGATTTCCTATATGTATATAAAGTTCTAAAATTTTCCTTTTCCTCAGCCACAATAGGTCTTTCCCAGGGCCCCAAGGGAAGTGGGTTTGCTGACCTTTCTTCAGTGGTTTGGGGATTTTATTTTTTCATGGAGAAGTGTCTGAGCAGAGCTTGAAGCCTGCACCCTTGAGGCAGGTTTTCTCTCGTCTTACTACCTGTTCCCAGTATTTCTCACAGGTCCCTGATAGAGGTCCATGGAGAAGGGCCTGTAACAAGTGTAAATTCCCTGTGGGTGTGTGGTTTTTAGGATTTCATACTCTCATACTCACCTATGTTTTGTCTTTAGCCCTCGATTCGAATTTTAAGAGTAATTGTACTCACACATATGGTGACTCCATCTTCCATCTGTCTCCAGACGGTAAGCCAGTGTTCACTTCCCATCTCTCCTTCAAAATGCCTGTCTTCCCCGAGATTTCAGGGTAATTGTTTGCCTTGCAACCTCTTTGAATGAGTCAGAGAAAGTCATGATTTTGAGGATAATCCACTTTTTTCTTTCTGTTAAGGTGGGAGTGGCATTCCTTAGAGCTTTCTATATCCCGGGAGCCAGAAGTCACCCCAGGGATTCTGAAAGAGTCAGTTTTCACGTGACACTTCAGGGACTCACTTCAAGGTGGTCACTGCTTGGACCTGATGTGGTCCAGGCTGCAGAAAGGGTTCAGAGGAATTGCTGGAAGAGACGGCCTCAGGGAGGGGCCTGGGAGGATACTGTGTAAATTGAAGAAAGAATTGTAGACCTGTGGGAGGGTCAGTAAGGGCCACACAACAGTGCCACAGTGTCACCATGGCAAGTCCCCCTCCTTCCCACTCCAGGTACATCCTCGGTCTGTGCCCCCTCCATGTCTACAGGCGGCTCCACATGGAGGAGAGGGACACTGCACTTTGGTTCCCTCACATCCACTTACTGGAGTTGTTGACGGCCCAGAGACATGGAGCAGATGCAGTGTCCCCCTCAGCCCCTCCCAGGGCCCAGCCTACTGGACTCTTCGTGTCCAGAGGCCAAGCCAGAGCTGCCCGAGTCACCTTCCTGCCAGTGGTGCCCTCTCTCATCCTTCTCTCGCTAATGAGGATGACTTAATTCCAGCCCACGACAAAGACACTGACTTGGTCTCCAAAAGAACATTTATTTCCAAAATTGAGGCCACAGAAACAGAAATTCCCCCTCCCTGACCTCTGCTACTCCCATCAGATAATTCCCCAGCCTCCACAATAAGATGCCTCTTAGGCCCACAAACACCTTATATAGAATACCCTTGTCTGGGGTCCCACAAGCCCCCAAGGCCAGCTGAACCTCCCGTTCACAGCTCAGCATGTTTTAACTGGGGTGGCTTCTTTGCCGCCTCCTTGGACAGGAGCTCGTTCCAGAAAGCCACTTCCTTGTCTTTCAGCTTCTCGGCTGCCTGGGTGGTGACGCCAATCTGAAGGTACCCTTCTTTCTGGTCATATATTGGCCAAGGGGGAAGCCCCTCCCCGTTGGGATTCCTGGGAACAGAATCACATAGAAATTCCCCAAAGCTACTGTGTGGCCCCAACAACCCTCAGAGATTGTCAGGGACCCCTTGGCTTCATCTCTGCCAAAGGCTCATACGCCTCCAGAGACAGGAGGCTGACCATCTCCTGGGCAGCCTGTCCACTGAGGGAGCTCTCACGTCAGGGGCCACAGGGCGGGGAGTTTACCCAGCACACGTTGAAGCTCCTCCCACCCAGCAGACACGCCCTGCCCCTTCCCAACCCTGCTCCGTCTGTGCCACCAGCTCACCCGTTCCGAGCAAAGTTGGCCCAAAATTTCATCACCATCTTGCTGAGATTGGTCTCCTCTTCTGAGGCACCATCTGTGGGGAGGAGACAAAGCCATTGCTACTCAAAGTGTGGTTCAGGGGCAGCAGCAGCCCTTGAGAACTTGTTAGAAATTCAGAAACGGGGCCCTTACTCCAGACCTACTGAGTAAAACCACATTTTAAGAAGATCTTGGGTAATTCAAGTGCACTTTAAGCTTGACAGTTACTGACCTAGGTCAGGCTCAGTGAAGGGCTGGGTCACAGGGCCACACCCCAGGGTTTCTGCTACAGTAACCCCACCTCCCAGGATACTCTCCTCTGGGTCTTTTTTCAATCTCCTACACCCACACACATTTTCATAGAATCTGAAAAATAACCAAGCTGCAAGGCCCCCAAAGAGTCACCCAACCAGAAAGTGCCCAGAGGCACTGCCATGTACAGCCCTGGGTTGTGTCACACACAAGTTGTCGGTAACTGCTGAGGGTTAAGACATTAAAGACATCTGTGAGAGGTATTCTTTAAAATATAATCCTAAACATATTTAATTTTTAAAGATATGAGTTTTAGATAGATAGATGATTGGATAGACAGACACATATTAGTCCTGATTCAAGGTTAAGAGCAATTCTAACCTTACTCTCACGTACCTTCTGATATGCTCTTGTGAGTGCGAAGTGAGTGGTGGCATTCTAGCCCTGAGCAGGGCCCTGCAGGTGACCCACCTCCTGTCTTACTGATGCCCAGGTCTGGATTCTTAGAGTGACCATGGAGGAGGGCGCAAGGATACACATTCTCCACCATGCACATTAGAGCAAGAGAAAGGTTAGGACCCTTTGTCCTTCAACCCTGTTATGGTGAATTCAGGAAACAAAGACCTGGAGAGAAGGAGGAACTTGCCCAAGGCCACCAAACCAAGACTTGAACCCAGATCCCCTAACTCCAAGTCTGTAGTCACCAAAGGGCCATCACCTTTCAAAAATGGAGCCCCGAAGACTGAGAAGAGCTCATCCCCATGGTCCCCCATCACCGTCTTGGGTTTCATGGCTGATGAGAAGCTTGGGCGATACTGGAACTCATACATGTAAGTGGGGGCTCCGGCATCTGGAAGACATGGATTCGTGCACAGTTCACTTCAGCAGACGCACACCTGGATGGTATCAAGGGCTCCAGAGGTGGGTGGGAGGGGCGCTGTGAGCAATCAGGAAATTGGGGGCATGCCTGGTCCTGAGTGAACAACAATATTAACAGCAGCTGCCCGTTGTGAGAAGCAACTGTGTGCCAGACCCTGTGTGTCCCTGCAGGAAGCCCCTGGTTATCAGCATAACAGAAAAACAGTTTGGGAAAAGTTCTATGACTTGCTTAAGGGTGTACTGGTGGTGGAGGTGGAACTGGATTTGAGCCAGCTATTGAATGAATGAATGTTGAAACTTTGGGGAAATTGATTCAAAATAACTATCATTATAGAGGCATTGGGTCAATACATATAAACCTCTTTGCCTATTGATGCATTCACAGAGCAGAACATCTAGATACATAGTTTATGTACACAGAAATACCACGACATTTCATTGCTAACAGGTTAGTCTTCATTCCCTTGGAGAATACCTGCAGCCTGACAGTGTCTTCTATTATGCCCATTTTTGAGCATTTCTGGTGTTTTTCACACGTATTCCAAGAAGAGTGAAGTAAATCCAAGTTGCTGGCCTGAAAGTGCAGATATTTAAATACAAGCCTATGCAGAAAGGGGAGAGTCTATTCCTTGTGTCTCGGGAAACCACAATTCAGCATTTCCTTTTTCTCTGTCATCTCACAGGTCTTGCTTCCTGCTTGGCCCGGGGAGTGGTGGCGGAAGTAAGAAGCGGCCGAGGAGGGTACAGTTCCTCCCTCCTCCTCTCCCCTGCCCCTATGCTCACCACCCCCCCTCTAAGCCCCAGGAAGATGTCAGTTTTCCTGCTGACGCTTCAGCAGCGTCGCCCATCTTGCTCCTTCAGGGCTAACTCACGGGCCACCCGCCCGGGGAGCTCTGTGCTCTGCATTGATCATTATGCCCAGAGCGAGTGACTCTACCCGGGAAGGGTCAGGTCCCAAGTCAGGCTGGCGGGGAAATATCACACGTTTTCCCTTCCTGGGGACAGAATCACATTTGGAAAATGCAGAAAAAAGGAATAAGAACAAAATGATCACATCTAATCCCACTGCTCAGAGAAACCTCTGTTAATATTTTAGCACTTATCTCACTTATGTATATAAAATAAGGATACTATTGGATGTGTAGTTTTGTAATGACTATAATAATTTCTTCATATCATTAAATGTTTGTCAACTACATAGTGTAACAATATATGCCATCCTGACAGGAGGATGTACAATAATTTATTTAATTGCCTCCCTTCCCCCCTCTCACTGCACTCTTGGTTTAGCAAGAGGCATTGTTTGGAAGAAGCAATCCGTCTGTGGTTCCATAATCCAATTGCTAAACAGCTGCTTCAGGGTCAAGCAGAACTCACTGAAAGGAGGGTGTTTACCCTTGCCTCTGCTACTCAGAAGTGTTAGAACGGAACTGAGAACCCAACCATACAAAGAAAGACCTAGTGTGAATGAGAGAACTTAATTATGGCAGCATGCTGCCCAAAAGATATTCTTTTCATTCCTCTTCTTCTTCTGTTTTTTTTTTTCAGTGTTTTGCCTTAAACCACTGAGATTTATAAAAAAAATTCCTACGGGGGTACTTTTCCGGTGGTCCGGTGGTTAAGACTCCATGCTCCCAGTGCAGGCGGCCCGGGTTCAATCCCTGATCGGGGAACTAGATCCCGCATGCCGCAACTAAAGATCCCGCATGCCGCAACTAAAGATCCCGCATGCCATAACTGAAGATCCTGTGCGCCACAACTAAGACCCGGCTTAGCCAAATAAATAAATATTTTAAAAAAATTCCTGCAATCACAACACACGTCTTCAAAGGAAAGTAGGGCAGAGATTTCAATAATAACAATTAGGAGCAACAACAAAAGCAGGGGGAAGGAGAGAGCTAGTAACAAAAATATGCAAATTAAAACAGTGTGATGTTCTTTTTTTGTGAGGTAAGACTTATATAAAATTGGCAGCATTATTTTTATTCTTTTAATCTGACTATCCCAAGTGAGAGAGCTAAGAAATCCACACTCTCATACACTAGAAAGCAATTTCACAAAATGTATCAAGAACTTTAAAATTCTACTACAGCCCAGCTTAATAATTTCACTTCTAGAAACCAACTCTAAGAAAATTATTTGAGACTTGGTTAAAGATTTATGCACATAAGGCTGAGTATGATGTTTTCTGTAGCATCAAAATGAGCAGCCAGGCTAAATACCCAATAGGACAGGAATACTAAAGTAAATTTTAATCCATCATACCATGAAATAATTGCTATTTTCCATGAATTTATATTGACATTGAGGAAATGCCTACAATATAGTTGTCTATGAACATAAAATTAATTTTAAAATTATGTGTAAGACATGGAAAGGCTAATAGAAAAAAAAATGTCAAAACTTTATAGATGGGGCTTCCCTGGTGGCGCAGTGGTTGAGAGTCCGCCTGCCGATGCAGGGGACACAGGTTTGTGCCCCGGTCCAGGAAGATCCCACATGCCAAGGAGCGGCTGGGCCTGTGGCTGCTAAGCCTGCGCGTCCGGAGCCTGTGCTCCATAAGGGGAGAGGCCACAAGAGTGAGAGGCCCGCATACCGCAAAAAAAAACAAAAAACCAAAACTTTATAGCTGATACTTCTAGGTGAAGGAATTATGAGTAATATATAGTTGCTTCTTTAATATGTTCCCATATTTTCAAAACTTTCTACAATGGTAAGATTAATTTTATACTCAGAAAACTACTTTATCAAAAAGAGATTGAGAGAAATACGACAATGAAAAAATAACATTGATAAACTCTGGGAAGTGCTGGCAATAAGACCCTGAATTCAAAGTCACGGGATGTCAGATAAAAAACTCAAGTCCAGTATGGCTGGGAGCAGCATGGATGCTGAAGGGGATACTACAAATCAAGACACGTAGCAAGAGGCAAGACCAAATTTATGAAAGAACAGATTTGACCCCAGGCAGTCCCTGGCTGGTCATCAGGACCCTAGGGAGGAAGAAATGGTAACTAGAACCTCCAAAGTACTGTATTGAGTGCTCGGGGATAGAGTAAGTCAGCCACAGCTACGTTTTATCATGCTTATAAAGTCTCAAAGTTTAAAACCCTTCTAGCACCGTTAGGCAGGGAGGTCTGGACCCCAGAACCATCTCCTGGCTTGCAGACTAGGTGAGTGAGGTCTCCAAGAAATGAAGGGTACTGTGAGTAACTCAAAAGGTACCCAAAAGGGACACCTCCTCTCCAGGTGAGCTCATCCATCCCTGACCTCACACCCTACACACAGTCTTGGGTCAATGTTGGAAGGTCCTGTGGTGGACACAGCACACACTGGGAGAAACAACAGCCAGCCACAGACATTGACATTCTCTAGACCGCGTGGCCCCACTCTTCCAATAATCACTCCTTTCAGCTTTCTTGGTCCCAGACAACACTCCTGATCCTATGCTTGGCCTCCCTCTACCCCCAGCTCCACTGGTTAACAAACTAGTTTGCAGCTAGCTCTGACCTTGGAAACCTTCCAAGACCTATCTTCCAAGATTTCCCCTCTAGCCCCACAGACCACCGCAATTCAGGTGAGGAGCCCTGTGGCAGATGCTGTCGGTGCCTCCCCATATCCCCTGCTTCCGGGCACGCCAGCCTGATTTCCACCTCCTGCATCCACAGCTCTTTGCCTGAGGTCTTTGGCAGCCAGAGACCACTCTGCCCACGTGTGCAACAGGTCAAAGCACCAGGGAATTAACTGCCCTTGGGAACAGCCTTCAACCAATGACTCGTCAAAGTTGGAGGATAAATACCCCAGCTCTCTTGCCACTCACTAGGGATAACCCTGAGACATGTGTTCTGCTGGTTTCCCAGAGTTCCCCAGGTCCGGGTGTCCACAGTGGATGCTTTCTTGACAGTGCAGGGTGGACTGGCTTCCTCTCCATTCATGTCACTTCTCCACTCTTCTACTGGTGTTTTCTGGGATCACCCCCCAAATAAACTCTTTGCATTTGGATCCTTTTCTCGGAGTCTGCTTCTGGTGGAAACCAAAACAGGACAGTGCCCCACCCCAGGCCAAACGCAATCAGCCTTGGATGTACGACCCTCAGCAATGTCCACATGTGTTTGTGCTGAGGGCTGGGCAGGACAGTCAGTGAAGCTGGAGAGGTCAGTGTCCCTCTCCCGTCCAGTGTTTGGGACTCACCTCTGTGGCGACGGGCCACATTCACAGATGGGACACCGAACATCCCATCTGCAATCAGGTCCAGGAACAGGTCTTTCTTTATGGCAGGGTCGTCCGTCCCTCCTAAATACTTGTCAGCAGCCACCGTGGCCAGTTCCTCAGGGATGCTCTGAAATAGATCCAGTGAAAGTGACCACTGTTAAAGTTAAATATAAAATGGAGACCAGACTTACGCATTATCTGTGCAGACAAAACCATTTAAGCCATGTAAGCAAAACTAACTCTAGCTTATTTCATGCACATAAGCAAAACCTAACTTAGGTTATTTTTTGTAAATCCCTCTGACAATCAAAAAATAAACTAAGTCATCTCCCTAAAATAGTATGAGATAATCACTTTTAACCAATCCCTGGCCACCTGAAAACCTCTATTGTAATAAGCAAACACTGAAAATGTTAACAACTTCCTCATTTTCACTTTATAAGCCATCCTGTAACTTCACACCCCGCCCCCAGCTTCCTACCAGCCTTTGAAGTTGGAAGCCCCCAGGGCGTGAACTATTTTTTATGTACCATAAACTCTTACTAAATACTCTTCATTCATTTGGTGGTTTAAATTTTGCTACTTCTGGATTTTTTTTTTTTTTTTTTTTTTTGCGGTACGCGGGCCTCCCACTGCTGTGGCCTCTCCCGTTGCGGAGCACAGGCTCTGGACGCGCAGGCTCAGCGGCCATGGCTCACGGGCCCAGCCGCTCCATGGCATGTGGGATCTTCCCGGACCGGGGCACGAACCCGTGTCCCCTGCATCGGCAGGCGGACTCTCAACCACTGCGCCACCAGGGAAGCCCCTATTTCTGGATTTTTGACTTCACCACCCCTGGTGAGTGACACAGTTTCTCTTCTTGTGTTAATGGTGAACTTTTTGAGCTCAGTGCAAACTTTCCCCCTCCCCCAACCCTGGGTAGTGATAAGAAAAGCAGAAAAAGTGGGGCAGAACCCCCCCAGCCCCAGTCTTCATTCTGCCATTAGTTGCTCTGCAATTGGGAACAAGCCTCTTCCCCTCTTTAGGGCTCAGCCAGTTCCTGTGATTCCTAGACTCTTACAAGGATGGGGTAGGACTTCCACACGAGTGACGTGGCCGTCTTCTGGTCCAGCTTGCCTTCAGAGAATGAGTAGCCCATGAACTGTTAAAACAAAGGTTAAGCAATTGTGAATCATCAGGTAATGACAGGAAAAACCAAAGTTACCAACAAACCAAACCAATGCAGGCTGAAGGTCACTGTCATATCTTGATGGGCATGGGTCTATTTTTTTTTCTTTTTGAGTCTTTTATTGTTTATTTATTTAACATCTTTATTGGAGTATAATTGCTTTACAATGGTGTGTTAGTTTCTGCTTTATAACAAAGTGAATCAGTTATACATATACATATGTTCCCATATCTCTTCCCTCTTGCATCTCCCTCCCGCCCACCCTCCCTATCCCACCCCTCTAGGTGGTCACAAAGCACCGAGCTGATCTCCCTGTGCTACGTGGCTGCTTCCCACTAGCTATCTACCTTACGTTTGGTAGTGTATATATGTCCATGCCACTCTCTCGCTTTGTCACAGCTTACCCTTCCCCCTCCCCATCTCCTCAAGTCCATTCTCTACGTCTGCGTCTTTATTCCCATCTTGCCCCTAGGTTCTTCATGACCATTTTTCTGTTTGTTTTTTAGATTCCATATATATGTGTTAGCATACGGTATTTGTTATTCTCTTTCTGACTTACTTTACTCTGTAGGGCATGGGTCTTTGATAAGTTGGGCAAAATCAATGAATCAAATGGAATTTTATATCTAGAAATCAAGGAATGCAAAGAAGATAAAGTAATTGATAAGGGAAGCTGTCCCAGTCTTTGTGTGTGTGTATGTGTATATATATGTATATATGTGTGTGTGTGTGTATATATATATATATGTGTGTGTGTGTATATGCGTGCATATATATGTGTGCATATATATATATATATATATATATATATATATATATATATATTTAGGCTAGAGTCTCCACAGTGGTCATCAAGACAGAGAGGGAAGGTTTCAGCCAGCCAAGTGTTGAAGTAGAGGGCTCTGGGGCAGATGACACAGACCTCACAAATACCCCGCCTGTGTTAGATTGCAGAGAAAGCCCCAAATTCTGCCATTATGGTTTTGGTCCTTTGGTATAACCTCTGAAATCATTCTGAAGAACTGCAGAACTCTGCACATAACAACTGCATCAAAACTCTGCACTAAGTGACTTCACCAAACTCTAGCACAGCCACAAGCAGCTTAAGGCCATGTCCCCAGGATGACCCCAGGCCCCCTTAAAAAGCTCTGTGCTGCCAGGAAAATTTACCGTCTGCTCTAGCCAAAACCTGGTGATAGGCAGGTATGTCCCTGAACCCTTTCTTAGTGCAGTTACTTTAGAAACCTTGTAATTATAAATCCTTTTTCTGCCCTTTGGGATGTAAAACCACTGCTCCAACCTGTTTTCTCAAGGACCTGAGAGCCAACTTTTATGAAAAGCAAACATTCAGGGGATAATTCTTGCTCTCTCCCCCAGTCCCTGTGGAAAGATAATGCCTAACTTCAGTGGGAGCCTTGCTTTTACTTACACCACGGCCTCCTGTCATAAATACAGAAGTTTGTTTCTTCTCCAGATAAATGCCAGCTAACAAATCCAGGTGGCCCAGTTTCATGGACAAATCCCCCCTCCCCGCACCCGCAGCCTTAAATAGGCTCCAGCCTTTTGTTTCAGCGATTTGGGTTCAGTTTACAATTGATCTTTTCCCTATAGCAAGAGTGTCCCTGAATCAAACTCATTACCAATTCAACTGGTGTCCGTCTTTGTTTATCTTTGGCAGAAGGGAAAGTACTTCCTAACTTTTAGAAGTCAATTTTAACTCAGGCGGAAGCAGGCTCCTTTGAATGTTTCCAGTTAGATGAATGAGAGTGTGAGGTGTGGGTGGGTGGAATTTATGGGGAAACTATGAAAGCACCAAGCCCAGGGGAGAGGCTGCAGGTCCCAGGCCTCACTCTCCTTAACTCCCAAACTCCTTCCCCTTTCCAGGCCTTGGGTTTCTCATCTGCCCAATGATTATCTCTCCCAGCCCTCCTGGCACTGACATTTCAGGATTCTTGGATGGGAGGACAAGCAGAGAGTGTGTGGGGATGTGGGTCCCCAGGGCCGCACCACCCAGGTGACAGCTGGGCCATCGTGGAGAAGGTTTCCACGGAAACGTCAAGGTGTATGAAGGTCCCAGAGGTGCGTGCGTAGAAGGAGGGATCCTGTGACCAGAGATGGGAGGGGTGATGCGACGGGCAGGGGAGGCGAGTCTAAGAGGCCTGCACTTTCTCACCGTCGGCAGAATCCAGCCACACTCCTGCTTGTTGATTCCCACGACGTAGGGAACGGGGTGGAAGTTCTTTTCAGCCAGAATCTCTTCGGGCATCTTTGGCAGCAGCACTCCGTCAAGCACGGTGGGCAGGAAAGGAAAGCTCTGGGGAAGAGGGCAGCGTCACGTCTGTGCTTCCCCTTCGAGGTCACACCCGCGTCCCCCTCTCCACCTGCCTGAGCTCACAGCCGGCATCGCAGACCTGCGTGCCCATGGGCGGTGGCCACACACTCAGGGTCCTAACAAAGGGGGCTAAGTCTGTGGACCCCAGGGGGCAGAACTCTGACCAGGGCCAGCAGTGGTTAGGTGATGCGGGCAGATCTTCACTCAAGTTGGTATAAACTATATAACGTAATGTGTATTTAATTTGAAGGGTGTGTGTATCTATATGCATCTCTCCATCTATAGTCAGTTCTTGTAAGCATCTTACCTCTCTGGGGTCTCCGTGTAAATCAAGAGCGAAAAATTTCTGTGAAGACAAAGGCAGAGGCTGTGGGTGAAAAGTCTTCCTGAGAGCAAAGCTGATCCGGTGAGCTGTGCGTCAAAGGTATCAAGTCCTCCCTCCTGGTGCCACCCTGGCTGGGCTGAAAGGAAGTGGGCAGGGCACCAGCTCCCCTGGGCATGAGTACAGGGTGCAGGTATGGGACGGGGGAGGGGAGCTCTGGAGAGGACTGCTGCTTGTGCCTGCCCTGCCCTGCACCCATTTCCTCTTCTTGTTCCTCCAGGCGAAAACACCCCAATTTTCCTTTGGGGGACTCCCTCTTCCCCAGTCTCACTCCACGATTCCAGGCATCTATATGTGAACTGAGGTGCACCATCTCCCTGAAGACAGGGATTACTTCAGGGATGGACATGTGCCCATGTCAGTTCAATAGAGTTTACCCAAAACTGTTGCTGGAATTATTGGGAAAGAGGGCTTCTAAGCAGATAGGATGTAAGTCTAGGATACTGCTGTTGTCTAACATCCCCAGGGGACAAATCCGCCTGAGAGTGAAGCCAACACAGAGAGGTAAAAAGCTGAGGGATAGAGACAGAGTCTTGATGATATCATATGTGCATCTGGATCCGGACATGCCTGAAGCCATCAACTCCTGGACTTTTCAGTTAGTTACCTGAAGATTCTGTTACAACATATCCCTTTCTCTTCTCAAGTCACTTCGAGATGAGTTTTCTCCTCCTGCATTAGAAAATCCTGACTCATACAAGCTCACCGAAATTCACCCCACTCCACGCTTCTCTTTGTTGTGAGTTCACCAGGATTGTGCTGATTTTATTGTGACACTGCAGCTAACAGTCCTGACCAGTATGCAGGAAGTCCCAGTAAGGGTCCCTCCGTTATGGGTTGTAGCCCCGCAATCCAGGTGTGTGTGTGTGCACGTGCACACCCACGTGTGTTATTGGGGAGAGAGGATAATCATGGAAACACTTCCACATGATCTCAGAAGATCTCAGAAGGATAACATGGGCTCTTAGGTTCTCTGGATTCTCCCAAAGTCACCGACTCTCCCCTTATAAGCGGATCTCTTGTGCCACACGGAGAATTGCTGAAATAAATTTACCTCTTTCCAGGCATCAGAAAACAGTTGTGTTTTTATCTTTGAGCACATTGGTCACCTTATTTGAGCCTGAGAAACCAGGATCCAAGGCTACATTGGACTTAACCCATGGAAACAGAGCAGAGTCCAGTGCTGGAGGCTGGCCGCTGGGGGTCCAGGAGCATCCTCAGGGGTCCAGGGTCCAGACTCTCCCCTTACAAGCGGATCTTATAAGTGGTGATCTCTGGGTATCTGTTGTGCTGTAGCTTCCTGTGATGACCCACTACCATAGCCATCCACCAATCCTGAAATGTCACCTTCTCTGTGAAGCATCCCTGCTTACTATAATGAATGCATCCCCTCTCTGTATTCCCACCACACTTAATCCACTAAGTATATGGGCGTGTTTCTCCTTGAATAGTTCCTTATGAGCAGGGACTATATCCAGTTACGTCTGCATCACCCACGCTGTTACCTCCCCCCATACACTTAGCAAAGACAGATGGATGGGTGGATGGAATTAGTCAATACTTGGAGTATTGAATTGGGGGGATAAGTGGATAGATGGATGATAGCTAGCAGATTAGGTGATGGATGGATCACTGATTTTAGAGAGATGGATGATGAAATACAGATATATGAATGATTGATAACAGATGAATGAATGTTATAGATGAGTTGATATTAGATTGATGAAAAGATACTGATGAATTGGATTCACTGGTGGATGGACAGATGTATAATAAGATGATGAATGAATGGATGGATGAATAGGTGGATGGATGGTTGGATGGATGAATGGGTAGATATACGATTATGTGAGAATCACTACTGAGGCAGACGTGCAGAAAATCTAGAAAATTGGGCCACCACTGGATGATAATTGAGGTGGTTTCTAAATTAACCAAGACAATTGTGACAACCTTTCTGAAGAGCTTTGTTCTGAATAACCCCATTCCCAAAATTCAGGATGGTAATCACCTCTGAGAATGTGTAATGTTTAATTTCTTAAAAATCTATCAGATTCCACTTACATGACTGAATTTAGGATGGGCAAATTCATAGACAGAAAGTAGATTAGAGGTTTCCAGAGACTGGGGGGAAGGGGAGAAGGCAGAGTAACTGTTTAAAGAGGTAGGGATTTTTTGTTTGGGATGATGAAAAGTTTTGGAAATAGCGGTGATGGTTGCACAATACTATGAGTGTAATTAATGCCATTGAATTGTACACTTAAAATGATTAAAATGGTAAATTGTATGTGACATATATATATTTACAATAAAGAAAATAGTCACATATAAAAAAATCTATCAGAAAAACAAGATTGGAAAAAGTAAGTTTTGATAGATATGAGGAGTTATTACACAGTTGTTCATTATGTTATTTTTTGTCTTTGCTAACATCTGAGTTATTCCATAATAAAAAAGAAAGAAGGAAATTCCCCATTCAGATCCAGTCTGACACTGCTCTTGAGAGGTGAGATACTGTCCCAGGTAGTTTTTCCAGGGCAAGGGGACAGCTGAAATGATGAAGCCTGGGGCCATGTTTATAGGACGGGGAGCTTGTGTGGCTATGAGACAGGATGTACTCACCATCTTCAGCGTTATCTCCAAGAGCTCGTCCTCTGTCTTCTGGCGCAGGCAGTGAACAAGGACAGCTGAGGTGGTGCTTTTGCACCCAGCAAAGACAGCAATTTTCTGCAGAGATCACAGATGACAGCAGAATTCAAGAGCCCTGTCTCTTCCCTCCATCAATAAAGAGGTGTTCTGTTCCAACCTCAATTTCTAAAGTCAACACATGGTAGCGAAGATACTCTAGACCAGTATGTCCTGGATCCCAGACGAGCCAATTATACTCCTCAGCCTCTGCTGCCTTATCTCTGTTCAAGTGGACATAATGATCTCAAAGCTGAACATCTAAAGAGAGGCAGCATGGAGTGGGGCTTGAGAGCATGGAATACAGAATCCCACTAATTTCAAATCTCGGCTCACCCAATTAATAGCCTTTTGGCCTCAGGCTAGACACTTGCAAAGTGCAGCCAGAGGGGAAGATGCAGAAGGAGAGAAATCAGGCTCCATGATGGCGGGACCATGAAGAGTGTACATGGGCTGCCCAGAGCCTGGTCCGGTGTCTGACATACAATCAATGCTCAGTATGTATTTGGTGAAAAATTAAATAAAAAGGCACATGAAGAAGTAGAGCGGGGAGAGAGAGAGAGAGAGAGAGAGAGAGAGAGAGAGAGAGAGAGCGCGCACAAGAATATGAGTCTTGGATTCTTCATTCTGCCAATTTCTGGTCCTGTGTGACAGCAAAATCCAGCACCATTTCTGCCACCTTTGTTTCCTTTAAATAAACTCCCCCTTCTTGACTTAAGCCTGACCAATGGGCTTCTGCTGTTAATAGCCAAAGAATTCTGAAAAACAGTCTCAACAATTTTTTAAGTTCTTGGTGTCTTATCTCCTCCCCTCCTGCTTACCAGTCAGTCCCTTTAAGTCTGGCTGCTGCCCCCACCCGTCCACCAGCTCTCACAGCCCGACGAAATCGCTCCACATCAGTGACTCCAGCGCACACTCCTCAGCAGAGCCTCCCTGTTGCTCACCCTTCCTTGGCTTCCTGACACTCTCCAAATAAAGACAAAGTCCTCACCAGGTCCTCTGCAGCATGGCCCTGCCGATGGCTCCATCCTCACTTCACTCCAGGTTCCGTCTGCTCTTTCTGCTCTGGCCACAGCAGCCTTTCTCACTCTCTCTCAGTTGAGATACCTGCTCCTGCCACAGGACATTTGCACAGGCTGTTCCCTCTTCCTGGATATTCTTTTCTTACCAAGTAATTTACTGCTCATCCTTCTCATCTCAACTCGTTGATCACTTTTTTTCATGAAGCCTTTCCTGATAACCTCCCCCTATCCACTGGACTAAGCGCTCCTTTTGGATTCTGTTATGACATCAGGTATCTCTCCTCTATTGCTCTAGTCACAGTTGACATTTTGTAAGTTGTGCAATTATATAATTATTAATCTGTCTCCTCAATTATAACAGAAGCTTCATGAGGTTGCGATATGTCAGATTATATCAAAACTATTTGTTGAGTGAATGAATGAATCAATGAATGAATTCTTCAGGAACCCACCCCAGTCACAAGCCCCCAAGGAGAATCCACTCCAGGCGCACATGGTGCCAATGAGTTCATCAGATTTCAGACCCTGAGCGAGGCAAGATAGGATGACAGTTCACTGACCACTGTCCAGGCCAGCACCCCACCTGGAACACTTTGGGAAGCGTGTTCAGTGGAAAATGCATGGGGCTGGCAGTCCAGAGTCATGAGTCTGAGTCCGGCTCTGCTCTGATCACTTGCTGACCCTGGCAAGTGCTTCTGCTCTCTGCCCCAGTTTGCTCAGCAGTAGAAGGTGGAGGTGGGATGAGGTGTGTCCTTGCCCTCCCTGATCAGCCACCCTCACTTCTGTGATTCTCTGAGGATGTCAACTGGCTCCCACAGCAAGAAAGACCCCTGACAACTCCAGGAGAGCAGAGCAAAGGGTGTGGGGACAGTCCAGTGTGAGACCTACCTTAGCTGCAGCCTTCATGTCCTTCTTGACCAGGACAGAAGTGAGGGCCACACCACTCTCAGAGATGGCCCGGTGGAAGAGATTCTTGGCCAGGGGAGATAACACCTGGGAGGAGGGTGGCGAGAAAGGGAGTTTATGCTCACGGGGAGGGGTCTTCAACAGCTACCCCCATCCACAGCCCTGTCCTGGGCTGTTCCCCTGGAGACCATGGGGCCTGGCTTCTGCAAGAAAACCTCAGCTGGAAGGAGCCAGGAGCAGAGTGAAGGACAAAACAGGAAGTGTGTGGCACAGACTGATTATAACAATCAAAGTATCTGAAAGGCAGCTCAGCAATTCCTAGCAGCACTTTAAAGCACAGTTCTGATTCCCCATTTGCATTACTTAGGATTTATTTTAAGGAAAATGATCATGGAGGCACACAAAAATCTCTAAAATGTTCATGTTATTTATAACAGTAAAAATTGGAAATAACACAAGGTTCTAATATATGACATTGGGTAAATAAGGTATTTTTCATTCTTACAATGAAATACTATACTCGACTATACACACAAAAAATATGAAAGAATAACTAATGGTGAGGGAAATATCTGAGTTATAATATTAAGGAAGTTTTTTTGTTTAAAAATTCATAGAGACAGATAGATAGGTAGATAAATGATAGATGATAGATAGATAGATAGATAGATTCATGGAAAAAAGACTAGAAAAATAAAACTGTCCATGGTGACAATCCCTGGCTAATGGGACTGTGGATGAATTTTTATTTTGGGAGAGTTATCTATGCTTTTCTTTTTTCTCCATTTTATAAAATAAAAACATTTTCCTCTGAAGATTCAACTATGAATCCAACATATGTTTTAAAAATACAGTAATAGTGTTAACCTTCTGCTCAACTGTGAGGCAGCTGGAGGGTTTCTAACAGCTCCCAGCGCCTTCTAATCTGGTTTTCCACCTTTGCTTCCCTTGGTGTCTCCCAACTGCCATTCCCACATCAGGCTCCCAGGTCGTGTCTGTGTTCCATTTCCCGGGTCCCATCCCCCCTTCCATCCTCCTTCCTCTCTCTACCTCTCCTCCCCCAGCCCAGCTCCATCCTCAGCCCCAGAGGCTGCTGCCCTCCTTCCTGAGATGAACAAGCCATCAGACCTCCCCAGAGGAGGCCTCTGACCTGTTCTTAGTGTTCGTGTCCCCTTGAATTGTAGATCTGGCTTCAAGCCAAATAATGACATTGCACCCAACTTCATGGTTGCCTCCTCTTATCCAGAATTTACACCCACCCCTACTTCCCAAGAGGAGTGAGGTGAGTACTAATAGTAAAATGATTAGGAAGGAGAGTAAGAGCTCAACCAACACAGGACAGGAGGAATGTCTCCGTTGCAGCCGTGGCTGGAGATATGGCCCCAGGATGCTAAGCTGAGCTCTGAGCTTCCTGTGGTCCAAGGAGAGTTTGGCCGTAACTTTCCACCATCTGATGCTGCACAGAGTAGGGTCAGCCTTGAACCAGGTCCCATGACTAGACTGGCTGGTCTGCAAGGGGTCCCATCAGTAGCCACATCAGGGCCAGGAACACTTACAAGAATAGAGACACTTTCCCCTCCTGCTGACTCTCCAAAGATGGTCACAGAGCCTGGATCCCCTCCGAAGTTGGCAATGTTCTCCTGGACCCAGTGCAGTGCGGCCAACTGGTCCAAGTGACCCCAGTTCCCCCGGCTGTGTTCATCCCCTGTGCTGTAAGAGAACAGGGTGGGGTTGAGAGCAGACATGTCACAGCAGGGCTCTCAGGACCACAGATGGGGCTGGGGGTCTGGGTAAGCCTTCTTCAAGAGACTGGGCTTCCAGAGCCCTGACACTGGGGTCTTCACCTGCCTCCCATCCTGCAGCATTGTTCCGCTGTAGCGCTCTATACATCCATCCCACATCTATTTATTGAGCATCTACTATTCTACAATTCCAAAGGGAATTCCAGGCAGAAGAAACAGCACATGCAAAGGCCCCGGCATCCAGTGAACGAAAGTGTGAATCTAGGACCTACAGCTACAGAGGGCCCTGAGGGCCTCGGTAAGGATGTCAATGTCATCTTGAGTAAGTTAGGAAGCCATTGCAGGGATGACATGATTCCATTTATGTCTTAAATGATCACTTTGGCTACTGTGTGGATCAGACACGGTGTAAAATAGCAGGGTTATAAAAGTAGGTGTTATTACAACAATCCAGGGGAGAGACACAGAGTGCTTTGAACAGGGTGACTACAAGGGAGGAGGTGAGAAGTGGCTGGATTCTGAACATATTGTAAAAGTGGAGCCAAGAGGATTTGCTGGTGACTGGATGTGGGGTGTGAGAAAAAGAAAAGAATCCAAGTGCCCCCAGGCTTTTATCCTGAGTAACTGGAAGGGTGGAGCTGCCTGCAGCTGAGCAGGAGGCCCTGTGGAGAAAGGAGGAGGGTTTGGGGCAGGGGCATCGGGAGTCAAGGGTTAAGTTTGTTCGAGGAAGGGAGAGGTGCCCTCAGGTGTCCCGTGGGGATGGCAGGAGGTAGTTAATGATGTACCTGTGGGTTTCAAAGGAGAAATGGGCTAAAAATAGGGAGCCTGGAAGTGCCCCCTGAGGTCACTCAGGGAACCAGTGGGACAGAGAAGAAGATGCACACAGAGGCTGAGACGGGGAGGGGAGGGTCCGGGAGGGGCCGAGAAGGAGCTGCCATGAGGGAGGAGGTGGCCAGGAGCCAAGAGCAGGAAATTTTTCAAAAAGGTTTGAGGGGTGACGTGTGGTTGCTGCCAAGGCTGGGCCGCTGGTGACCTGGACCAGAGCAGTGTGGTGTCTGGTCGGGGTGAAACCCTGACTGACGTGGTAGAGGAGAGCCTGGGGGAGAGGGAGGGGGGAGTGTACGCAGTTATACTGTAACTGGGAGCAGCCGTGGGCTGCGGGGGAAGGACATGAGGAGTCTCAGTGAAGGTGACACATCCCGGGACGCGACTCGCCTGGGACAGCCCTCCTCCAGCCCATAGGTCTTTCCAGTGAGATGATCACCCCTCGTCCAGCCCACCCACCAGCCATCTGAGGGTAAGAGGTCCTGGGGCTGGTGCATTCAGAAAAGGCTCAGTAACTGTGCCTGCAGCAAGTCCGGTTCCTGTCCACACGGACACTCCATGGAGGAGACTCGAGCCTTCGCTCACGCATGTGCCAAACTCCATGAAGGAAATGGGGTGAGTGGGCCCTACACTCCTCTCAGTAGACGTGTCCACTGGAGTCAGGTGCTCGTTACAGCCTCCAAGTTCCAGCCACCCGTTCCTCCACCTACAAGACTTTACGGAGCTCCCACGTGAGTCTGCTCCTTCTTTCCTTCCCCATGAGGTAAGATGTATAAGCCTCTAACTGCTGCGCTGCATGTTAACTGTCACCTTACAGGTATGCAACATGCTGGGCAGCACAGGTGAAAAAGAGATGAGCATTTCAGACGAGGTAACATTTGGGTTGGGTTTTGTAGGAATGATAGGAGTTTGTCAGGCAGATTAGGCATTTTACATGCAAGTAAGTGGACCAGGGTGGCTGGGGAAGGAGAAGGTAGGTAGAGCCCAATTATGAGGGGACTTGCATGTCTTAGTAGGGAACCTAGCAAAGATCCCTTTGAGGGCTTGCATGACCAGAGTGGGGTCCTAGCACTCCCACACTGAGGGTCAATGTGCCGTGAGGAGAGTCCAGTGTCTTACCTGAAGAATCCCCAGATGCCCAGGCGGTACTGAACGGCCACCACCACCACGTTTTCATGGGCAGAGAGGGCCAGCCCATCATAGGTTGATGCCCCGCCCAACATCAGACCTCCTCCGTGGATCCACACCATCACCTGGATGGGGAGGAAGCAACCATACAGGGCATAGGAAGCAGAGCTGGGAAAGACCTCAAGAGGCTGTCTGGTTTGGTCATCTATCCGTTCTCCCAGCTGTGGCCCAACTCAGTGCACCCTGGCTGCCCCTGCCTGTCTCCCCTGCCTCAGTGCCACCTCCTGCCAGTGCTCTTCATGCTGAGAACATCATCATGGGAAGAGCCAAGGCTAAGAGCGCCATCTTCTCCCCAACACTCCCACAGTCCTCACTCCCGGACCCCTCACGCAGCTCAGCACACTCCGCATGCAACAGCCCTTGGTTAGCAGCTTATTTCAGCTTCACCTTAGTTACCTTTTGTGTGGTGAAATAAACTTCTCACATGAATGATGACCATGTCAAGAAGCACACGCCCTGGGTGGTACCTCTTCTTAATAGGCCTTTCCACTGCCTCCTCTGCTCCCCAAATCTCACCCATCCTCCAAAGCCCAGCCTAAAAGCCACCTCCTCTAAGAAGTCTTCAATCATCTGATGAATATGATTTGAAAACCTACTAGGTGCCAGGGACTGTGGTAAGAATTAAGGATGAGAGTGGACATGACAATTCATAATTCATGGCCCTGAATTTAAAAAGTTCACATAGCAAGAAAGTGAGAATGGCTAAAATAATAGTATAATGATTTTGTTAATAAAAAAATCAAAGAACTCATACATGAACTATGTGTCAAGTACTGCTCTAAGCATTTAAAAATAAACCATCCATAAGATAGGGACTACTATCGTCCCATTTCACAGACAGGAAAACTGAGGCACTTAACCACCCTGAGGTCACGCAGCTAATAGGTGGTGGAGGCAGCACTTGAACCCAGGCAGTCTGGCTCCAGAGTCCACACGTCGAGCTGCCCAGCACACGGCAGCCAATGGCCACGGTGCAGTAGGCTGGCTCTTGGGGCAGGAGGAATTTCTTCCCTTCAACTCTAACTAATGCATCAACAAGACTTGCCTCGTATGCTGTGTCAGACACTGACATAAATCTTGATATTCATCATTGAACACTTGTGTGTGATTATCCCTGATTTGAGGAAACAGAGCCAGGTCTCTCAGCTAGTAAAAGGCAGAACCAGGATTTACACCCAGACCCTGCAGTTCCAGAGCCTGTGTCCATAGTAGAGGTTCTTCAGCTTCAGGTTCCTGGAGCCCCTGTTCCTCCTACATCTCTGATCCCTGCCTACCTCCGGGCAGAGGGACTGAGTGTGCAGTCACCTCTGAGTCCAGGCTGAGCCAAGGGCTGGCCAGCAGTGATTTGCTGAAGAAGCTAGTCCAGCTCTGCGCAACCCAGATGCTAAGATCCTCGAAGGCAGGGGCTGTGTGGTCATGGTTTTATGTTCCTCCTTTCTCTTAACCCCCAATTCTAGCTATGCATATGGGGGCGCTGAGTATGTACTAGGGGAATGAATGAATGCATGAATGAATGAACAATTGTCCCCACCTCTTTGAGCCCAGCATATGCAGGGCCACCTTCTAGTCACAAGTTCACAGATGCCCTCCTCCACATCTGGGCACCATGCCAGGGGTGTTCCTGGGAGATGGCTGGGTGCTCACACCCCGCCTGTCTCTACCCCACTGACCCCTCCTTTCCCAGCAGACCAGCCCCACCCTCCAGCCTGAGTCTGGAAAGCTGCCCCATCTCTGGGCTTCCATTTATTCTGCAAATGCTGACTCACTGGGTCATCAGCTTGTGTCAAAGTAAATTAGGAAGTAAAATTATCTACAATAAAATCTTGATAGTTGGCAAAGGCAAAGGAAAGTGCTTCTCTGTTGCTCCAGGCTCTGCACCCTCCACCTGTGACACTGAGACACTGAGTGTTTGTCAGAGAAGGTCTCTGTGTGCTGAGGAAAGGCCACCCACAGGCTCCACTTGCTAGTGTGTGTGTGTGTGTGTGTGTGTGTGTGTGTGTCAAAGAGCGTGACTTGAGATCAGGAGACCCGTGCTCTAGTCCTGCAACCCTACTCTGCGACCTCGCCTTCCCCTCACTGGGCTTCAGTTTCTCTATCTGTAACAGAACGGTTGGGTTGTTGGCTTATCTCCAAGATTCCTTCCAGCTCTGACTTTATTGGAAATTATGTCTTAGCCACCCTGGGTATCAGATTCCTAATCTAACAATTAAGAGTAATCCTTCTTGTCCATCTATTAGCATGAGAGACCTTAGAAAAATTAAAATGTTCATTACAGATGTAGAGCAAACTCCCCCAGAGGCCCTATGTCTGTCACTAAGGGAAACTGAGGTGTGGGAAACCTGTGTTCCTCGATGTCAGGTTTGGCTGTGGTGGTAAAGAAAGCCCTGGGGCCCCTGGGGAACAGCCTGGGGCCCCTGGAACAGCCTTGGTCCAAGACGCCCCAACCCAACACTGCCTTCATCCCCTCCAGTCTACACCAGCCTTGACCATTTGTTCCCACTGCTTACCGGCAGCCTGCTTCTCTTCCTCAAGTCAGCAGGAGTGTAAATATTTAGGTAAAGACAGTCTTCGGAAAACCTGAGATTAATGTTCTCCTTTCTGTTGGTAAAGAGCTCTGAGACCGCTTGCCCCGCCACTTGGTCTTGGGAGCACCTGGGAGAGGCAAGGAGAGAAATGAATTCTTGAAGTTCAATCAGAGCTGACCAAGGAGATGTCTCCTGCGGTCAGGCCAGGTCTTGGACTGGCAGGTTTAGGGCAGTAAATAGAGTTGTTCTCACCAGACTCAAGACACTGGGTTAGGTAGGAGGCATCTGATGGGGGCTTCTCAGGCTCACCAAGGTCTCCTAGGACCAGGTATGGTAAGGCCTGACCCTCTTCCCTTCCTGGGGCCTTTGGGATGCCCTGAGTCAAGGAAGGAGGCTGCCTATACGCTGCTGGGCCTGGGAAAGGACCATTTCCTGCTTGCCCTGGGTCCAGACCAGCTCTCCGCTGGGCGCTGTATGATGCCCGCTATAGGGTGACCATATTCTGCCAACAGGGAAACATGTTCTAGTCCACGGGAGACTTCCATAAACCAGGAGAAATCACCCAAACGGCAGTTATTTACGGCCTACAACAGGTCAGAGGTCAAATATTTGTGGGGCAGCTTTAGGGGAACTACGCTCTAATCCTGCCTCAGCCTAAATTTTTTTTTTTTTTTTTCGGTACGCAGGCCTCTCACTGTTGTGGCCTCTCCCGTTGCGGAGCACAGGCTCCGGATGCGCAGGCTCAGCGGCCATGGCTCACGGGCCCAGCCACTCCGCGGCATGTGGGATCTTCCCGGACCAGGGCACGAACCCGTGTCCCCTGCGTTGACAGGCGGACTCTCAAACACTGTGCCACC
The DNA here is from genome assembly GCF_039906515.1 of Pseudorca crassidens. Classification (NCBI taxonomy): domain Eukaryota; kingdom Metazoa; phylum Chordata; class Mammalia; order Artiodactyla; family Delphinidae; genus Pseudorca; species Pseudorca crassidens. The sequence goes on along the minus strand of NC_090315.1, from coordinate 33,553,270 downwards.
AGGGAAGCCCATGACTCAGCCTAATTTGCTGGGTTTCCTTAGGTGAATTCTTTGCCTGCTCTGGGCCCTAGTCTGCTCCTCTATGTAAATGAGGGGAGTGATTTCCATAAGGGTCCTGCAGCACTGACATACTAAAATTCTATCATCAACCCATCACAGGCAAGAACTATTGGTTGCCCTAATAGGAGATTTTTTTTTTATCATTTAAATTTTATTTTATTTATATTTTTATAGAGCAGGTTCTAATTAGTTATCTATTTTATACATATTAGTGTATATATGTCAATCCCAATCTCCCAATTCATCACACCACCACCACCACTCCCCACTTGGTGTCCATACGTTTGTTCTCCATATCTTTGTCTCTATTTCTGCCCTGCAAACCGGTTCATCTGTACCATTTTTCTAGATTCCACATATATGTGTTAATATACGATATTTGTTTTTCTCTTTCTGACTTACTTCACTCTGTATGACAGTCTCTAGATTCATCCACGTCTCTACAAATGACCCAATTTCATTCCTTTTTATGGCTGAGTAATATTCCATTGTATACATGTACCACATCTTCTTTATCCATTTGTCTGTTGATGGGCATTTAGGTTGCTTCCATGAGCTGGCTATTGTAAATAGTGCTGCAATGAACATTGGGGTGCATATGTCTTATTGAATTATGGTTTTCTCAAGGTATATGCCCAGTAGTGGGATTGCTGGGTCATATAGTAATTCTATTCTTAGTTTTATAAGGAACCTCCATACTGTTCTCCATAGTGGCTGAATCAATTTACATTCCCACCAACAGAGCAAGAGGGTTCCCTTTTTTCCACATCCTCTCCAGCATTTGTTGTTTGTAGATTCCTTGATGATGGCCATTCTGACTGGTGTAGGGTGATACCTCAATGTAGTTTTGATTTGCATTTCTCTAATAATTAGTGATGTTGAGCATCATTTCATGTGCCTCTTGGCCATCTGTATTCTTCTTTGGAGAAATGTCTGCTTAGGTATTCTGCCCATTTTTTGATTTGGTTGTTTGTTTTCTTATTAATTTAATTTAATTTAATTTTTTAACATCTTTATTGGAGTATAATTGCTTTACAATGGTGTGTTAGTTTCTGCTTTATAACAAAGTGAATCAGCCATACATATACATATATCCTCATATCTCTTCCCTCTTGCGTCTCCCTCCCACCCTCCCTATCCCACCCCTCTAGGTGGTCACAAAGCACCGAGCTGATCTCCCTGTGCAACGTGGCTGCTTCCCACTAGCTACATGTTTTACCTTTGGTAGTGTATATATGTCCATGCCACTCTCTCACTTTCTCCCAGCTTACTCTTCACCTTCCCTGTGTCCTCAAGTCTGTTCTCTAGTAGGTCTGTATCTTTATTCCCATCCTGTCCCTAGGTTCTTCATGACCATTTTTTTTCTTAGATTCCGTATATATGTGTTAGCATATGGTATCTGTTTTTCTCTTTCTGACTTACTTCACTCTGTATGACAGACTCTGGGTCCATCCACCTCACTACAAATAACTCAATTTCGTTTCCTTTTATGGCTGAATAATATTCCATTGTATATATGTGCCACATCTTCTTTATCCATTCATCTGTCGATGGACAGTTAGGTTGCTTCCATGTCCAGGCTATTGTAAATAGTGCTGCAATGAGCATTGTGGTATACGACTCTTTTTGAATTATGGTTTTCTCATGGTATATGCCCAGTAGTGGGATTGCTGGGTCGTATGGCAGTTCTATTTTTAGTTTTTTTTTTCAGGGAGCTCATCTCCTTTATTTATTTATTTATTTTTATTTATTTATTTTTTTGGTACGCGGGCCTCTCAATGTTGTGGCCTCTCCCGTTGCGGAGCACAGGCTCCGGACACGCAGTCTCAGCGGCCATGGCTCACGGGCCCAGCCACTCCGCAGCATGTGGGATCTTCCCGGACCGGGTTACAAACCCGCGTCCCCTGCATTGGCAGGCGGACTCTCAACCACTGTGCCACCAGGGAAGCCCCTTTATTTTTAATTTTTTAAGGGATCTCCATACTGTTCTCTATAGTGGCTGTATCAATTTACTTTCCCACCAACAGTGTAAGAGGGTTCCCTTTTCTCCACACCCTCTCCAGCATTTATTGTTTGTAGATTTTTTGATGATGGCCATTCTGGCTGGTGTGAGATGATCTCACTGTAGTTTTGATTTGCATTTCTCTAATGATTAGTGACGTTGAGCATCCTTTCATGTGTTCGTTGGCAATCTGTATACCTTCTTTGGAGAAATGTCTATTTAGGTCTTCTGCCCATTTTTGGATTGGGTTGTTTGTTTTTTGATATTGAGCTGCATGAGCTGCTTGTAAATTTTGGAGATTAATCCTTTGTCAGTTGCTTCATTTGCAAATATTTTCTCCCATTATGAGGTTTGTCTTTTCGTCTTGCTTATGGCTTCCTTTGCTGTGCAAAAGCTTTTAAGTTTAATTAGGTCCCATTTGTTTATTTTCGTTTTTATTTCCATTACTCTAGGAGGTGGGTCAAAAAAGATCTTGCTGTGATTTTTGTCAAAGACTGTTCTTCCTATGTTTTCCTCTAAGAATTTTATAGTGTCCGCTCTTACATTTAGGTCTTTAATCCATTTTGAGTTTATTTTTGTGTATGGTGTTAGGGAGTGTTCTAATTTCATTCTTTTACATGTAGCTGCCCAGTTTTCCCAGCACCACTTATTGAAGAGATTGTCTTTTCTCCATTGTATATCCTTGCCTCCTTTGTCAGAGATTAGTTGACCATAACTGCGTGGGTTTATCTCTGGGCTTTCTATCCTGTTCCATTGATCTATATTTCTGTTTTTGTGCCAGTACCATATTGTCTTGATTACTGTAGCTTTGTAGTATAGTCTGAAGTCAGGGAGTCTGATTCCTCCAGTTCCGTTTTTTACCCCTCAAGATTGCTTTGGCTATTCGGGGTCTTTTGTGCCTCCATACACATTTTAAGATTTTTTTGTTCTAGTTCTATAAAAAATGCCATTGGTAATTTGATAGGGATTGCGTTGAATCTGTAGGTTGCTTTGGGTAGTAGAGTCATTTTCACAATATCGATTCTTCCAATCCAAAAACATGGTATATCTCTCCATCTGATTGTGTCATCCTTGAGTTCTTTCATCAGTGTCTTATAGTTTTCTGAGTACAGGGCTTTTACCTCCTTAGGTGGTTTATTTCTAGGTATTTTATTCTTTTTGTTGCAATGGTGAATGGGAGTGTTTCCTTAATTTCTCTTTCTGATCTTTCACTGTTAGTGTATAGGAATGCAAGAGATTTCTGTGCATTAATTTTGGATCCTGCAACTTTACCAAATTCATTGATTAGCTCCAGTAGTTTTCTGGTGGCATCTTTAGGATTATCTCTGTATAGTATCACGTCATCTGCAAACAGTGACAGTTTTACTTCTTCTTTTCCAATTTGTATTCCTTTCATTTCTTTTTCTTCTCTGATTTCTGTGGCTAGGACTTCCAAAACTTTGTGGAATAATAGTGGTGAGAGTGGACATCCTTGTCTTGTTCCTGTTCTTAGAGGAAATCCTTTCAGTTTTTCACCATTGAGAATGATGTTTGCTGTGGGTTTGTTGTATATGGCCTTTATTATGTTGAGGTAGGTTCCCTCTATGCCCACTTTCTGGAGAGTTTTTTTATCATAAATCAGTGTTGAATTTTGCCAAAAGCTTTTTCTACATCTATTGAGATGATCATATAGTTTTTATCCTTCAGTTTGTTAATATGGTGTATCACATTGATTGATTTGCATATACTGAAGAATCCTTGTGTCCCTGGGATACATCCCAGTTGGTCATGCTGTATGACCCTTTTAATGTGTTGTTGGATTCTGATTGCTAGTATTTTGTTGAGGATTTTTGCGGTTATATTCATCAGTGATATTGATCTGTAATTTTCTTTTTTTGTAGTATCTTTATTTGGTTTTGGTATCAGGGTGATGGTGGCCTCGTAGAATGAGTTTGGGAGTGTTTCTTCCTTTGCAATTTTTTGGAAGAGTTTGAGAAGGATGGGTGTTAGCTATTCTGTACATGGTTCATAGGATTCACCTGTGAAGCCATCTGGTCCTGGGCTTTTGTTTGTTGGAAGATTTTTAATTACAGTTTCAATTTCATTACTTGTGATTGGTCTATTCATATTTTCTGTTTCTTCCTGGTTCAGTCTTGGAACGTTATACCTTTCTAAGAATTTGTCCCTTTCTTCCAGGTTGTCCATTTTATTGGCATAGAGTTGCTTGTAGTAGTCTCTTATGATGGTTTGCATTTCTGCGGTTTCTGTTGTAACTTCTCCTTTTTAATCTAATTTTATTGATTTAAGTCCTTTCCCTCTTTTTCTTGGTGAGTCTGGCTAAAGGTTTATCAATTTTGTTTATCTTCTCAAAGAAGCATCTTTTAGTTTTATTGATCTTTGCTACTGTTTTGTTTCTATTTCATTTACTTCTGCTCTGGTCTTTATGAATTCTTTACTTCTATTAACTCTGGGTTTTGTTTGTTCTTCTTTCTCTAGTTCCTTTAGGTGAAAGTTTAGATTGTTTATTTGAGATTTTTCTTGTTACTTGAGGTAGCATTGTATTGCTACAAGCTTCCCTCTTAGAACTCCTTTTGTAGCATCCCATGTGTTTTGGATCGTCATGTTTTCATTGTCATTTGTGTCTAGGTATTTTTTGATTTCCTCTTTGATTTCTTCAGTGATCTCTTGGTTATTTAGTAATGTATTGTTTATCCTCCTTGTGTTTTTTACGTTTTTTTCCCTGTAATTGATTTCTAATCTCATAGTGTTGTGGTCAGAAAAGATGCTTGATATGATTTCAATTTTCTTAAATTTACTGAGGCTTGATTTGTGACACAAGATGTGATCTATCCTGGAGAATGTTCCATGTGCACTTGAGAAGAAAGTGTAAGTCTGCCATTTTTGGATGGAATATCCTATAAATATCAATTAAATCTATCTGGTCTATTGTGTCATTTAAAGCTTCTGTTTCCTTATTAATTTTCTGTTTGGATGATCTGTCCATTGGTGTAAGTGAGGTGTTAAAGTCCCCCACTATTATTGTGTTACTGTCGATTTCCTCTTTTATAGCTGTTAGCATTTGCCTTACGTATTGAGGTCCTCCTATGTTGGGTGCATATATATTTATAATTGTTATATCTTCTTCTTAGATTGATCCCTTGATCATTATGTAGTGTCCTTCCTTCTCTCTTGTAACATTCTTTATTTTAAAGTCTATTTTATCTGATATGAGTATTGCTACTCCAGCTTTCTTTTGCTTTCCATTTGCATGGAATATCTTTTTCCATCCCTTCACTTTCAGTCTGTATGTGTCCGTAGGTCTGAAGTGGGTCTCCTGTAGACAGCAATATATACAGGTCTTGTTTTTGTATCCATTCAGTGAGCCTGTGTCTTTTGGCTGGAGCATTTAATCCATTCACATTTAAGGTAATTATCAATATGTATGTTCCTATTACCATTTTCTTAATTGTTATGGGTTTGTTTTTGTAGGTCCTTTTCTTCTCTTGTGTTTCCCACTTAGAGAAGTTCCTTTAGCACTTGTTGCAGAGCTGGTTTGGTGGTGCTGAATTCTCTTAGCTTTTGCTTGTCTGTAAAGCTTTTGATTTCTCCATCGAATCTGAATGAGATCCTTGCCGGGTAGAGTAACCTTGGTTGGAGGTTCTTCCCTTTCATCACTTTAAAAATATTGTGTCACTCCCTTCTGGCTTGTAGAGTTTCTGCTGAGAAATCAGCTCTTAACCTTATGGGAGTTCCATTGTATGTTATTTGTCATTTTTCCCTTGTTGCTTTTAATAGTTTTTCTTTGTCTTTAATATTTGTCCATTTGATTACTATGTGTCTCAGCGTGTTTCTCCTTGGGTTTATCCTGTCTGGGACTCTCTGCGTTTCCTGGACTTGGGTGGCTATTTCCTCTCCCATGTTAGAGAAGTTTTCAACTATAATCTCTTCAAATATTTTCTGGCGTCCTTTTTCTCTCTCTTCTCCTTCTGGGACTCCTATAATGCGAATGTTGGTGCATTTAATGTTGTCCCAGAGATCTCTTAGGCTGTCTTCATTTCTTTTCATTCTATTTTCTTTATTCTGTTCCGTGGCAGTGAATTCCACCATTCTGTCTTCCAGGTCACTTATCTGTTCTTCTGCCTCAGTTATTCTGCTATTGATTCCTTCCAGTGTATTTTTCATTTCAGTCATTGTATTGTTCATCTCTGTTTTTTTCTTTAATTCTTCTAGGTCTTTGTTAAACATTTCTTGCATCTTCTCCATCTTTGCCTCCATTCTTTTTCTTAGGTCCTGGATCATCTTCACTATCATTATTCTGAATTCTTTTTCTGGAAGATTGCCTATCTGCACTTCATTTAGTTGTTTTTCTGGTGTTTTATCTTGTTCCTTCATCTGGAACATATTCCCCTGCCTTTTCATTTTGTCTCTCTTTCTGTGAATGTGGTTTTCGATCCATAGGCTGCAGGACTGTCGTTCTTTTTGTTTCTGCTGTCTGCCCTCTGTTGGATGAGGCTATCTGAGAGTCTTGTACAAGCTTCCTGATGGGAGGGACTGGTGGTGGTAGAGCTGGGTGTTGCTCTGGTGGACAGACCTCAGTAAAACTTTAATCTGCTTGTCTGCTGATGGGTGGGGTTGAGTTCCCTCCCTGTTGGTTGTTTGGCCTGAGGCAACCCAGCACTGGACCCTGCAGGCTATTTGGTGAGGCTAATGGTGGACTCTGGGAGGGCTCACACCAAAGAGTCCTTCCCAGAACTTCTGCTGCCAGTGTCCTTGTCCCTGCAGTGTGCCACAGCCGCCCCCCACCTCTGCAGGAGACCCTCCAACACTAGCAGGTAGGTCTGGTTCAGTTTCCTATGGGGTCACTGTTCCTTCCCCCTGGGTTCTCATACGCACACTACTTTGTGTGTGCCCTCCAAGAGTGGAGTCTCTGTTTCCCCCAGTCCTGTCAAAGTCCTGAAATCAAATCCCGCTAGCCTTCAAAGTCTAATTCTCTGGGAATTCCTCCTCCTATTGCCAGGCCCCCAGGTTGGGAAGCCTGACGTGGGCTCAGAACCTTCCCTCCAGTGAGTGGACTTCTGTGGTATAAGTGTTCTCCAGTTTGTGAGTCACCCACCCAACGGTTATGGGATTTGATTTTATTGTGATTGTGCTCCTCCTACAGTCTCATTGTGGCTTCTCCTTTGTCTTTGGATGTGGGGTATCTTTTTGGTGAGTTCCAGTGTCTTCCTGTCAATGATTGTTCAGCAGTTAGTTGTGATTCCAGTGCTCTCTCACCAACTGTTGTTTTAAATACTCCTTATGTATTAACTCATTTAATCTTCACATCAGCCCCATGATTTAGGTTCTATTATTATCCACATTTTACAGTTGAGAAACTGAGAGATGTTAGAGAATTTGCCCAAGGTCACACAGCCAGAAAGAACCATACTATGTAGTGCTTATGTTTCCAAGGACCTTATAAGCCACATTTCCAGATCTCAGTGTCCCCACAAAACAGCATGACTGCCTCCAGTATTTCGACGAGGTAACTGAAGCACTGAGGTGCTTGGATGACACAGCTGTCAATTGGCAGAGTCAGAGCTCCAAAGATAAACTCTTGATTTCCATCCCGGGGGAACTTTCCCCAGATCACCAAAGCAAGGGGCGTAATATTCATAAAAGAAGACAATCAAAAGTTTAAAAAGAGAAAAATAAGTCAATGTCACTAGTATTCAGATAAATGTAGAATAAAGAGAATAATCATACATATAATGACGAAGATAATAAAAATTATCGTTATTTTGCCTATTCAATAGCCCCAAATCATTTTTGATAACCCAAAACATTGTTTAAAATTCAGTTAATGGAGGTTTTCATATATTAAATAAAGGGGTGCAGTTGGAGTATTTCTGAAGGGAAATTTTAAAAATACTCTTACTCGGAAATGTTATTTCTTAGAACTTATCCAAAAATATTTATGAACATGCATGAAGATTTAGCTACAGGATATTCATCATAGTGCTACTTATATTATCAAAATCATCAAGAACAATTAATAATCCCAAATAAAAGGTGCAGTAAATAAATTATGATTCAATATGCAACGTAATGCAGCTATTATATGTCGGGGTGTGATATTTAATGACATAGAATGATGTTCATGATATACGTTCATGAGCAAAACAGGCATCTAAAGTATCTGTCTTGGGGTTTCCCTGGTGGCGCAGTGGTGAAGAATCCACCTGCCAGTGCAGGGGACATGGGTTCCAGTCCTGGTCCGGGAAGATCCCACATGTCGTGGAGCACCTAAGCCTGTGAGCCACAACTACTGAGCCCATGCGCCACAACTACTGAAGCCCACGTGCCTAGAGCCTGTGCTCCATAACAGGAGAAGCCACCGCAATGAGAAGCCCGCGCACCACAACGAAGAGTAGCCCCCGCTGGCCGCAACTACAGAAAGCACGCATGCAGCAATGAAGACCCAGCGCAGCCAAAAATAAATTAAAATAAATAAATAAAGTAAAATAAAGTATCTGTATCGTGTAATATGATATTGTGATATAAGAAGAAATATGTATTTGATCTTTGTCCAGTTTCTGCTGAAGAGCTCTTTTTTTTTTTTTTTTTTTATTGCCATAGGCAGGCTTCTCACTGTTGTGGCCTCTCCCGTTGCAGAGCACAGGCTCCGGACGCGCAGGCTCAGCGGCCATGGCTCACAGGCCCAGCCGCTCCGTGGCATGTGGGATCTTCCCGGACCGGGGCACGAACCCACGTCCCCTGCATCGGCAGGCGGACTCGCAACCACTGCGCCACCAGGGAAGCCCTGAAGAGCTCTTAAAACCCTTGAAATCTCCTGAGTGGTGTATACTGTTGGGTTAATGAGGTCACTTTTGGACCTCATCTAAGAGCAGGAACTGGTTGCCAGAGGAACAATCATGTGATTAGAGGGTTGGAACTCTGCGCCACAGCCCCCTGACCTCTGGAAAGGGGAGATGGGCTGGAGAGGAATCAATCACCAGTGACCAATGCTTTCAATCATCCTGCCCATGTAATGAGGGCTCCATAAAACCCAAAAGGACAGGGTTCAGAGGGCGTCCTGGTTGGTGAACCAGAACTCTTCTAAGTGCCACCGTGCTGGGTCCCAAACTCCAGAAGGATGGATGGATGCTCCTTTGTTAGGGACCTCACCTTATGGATATCTTCATCTGGCTAGTGGCTTGTATCCTTTAATATCCTTCATAATAAACTGGTAATCTAGTGAGAAAACTAATTTCCTGAGTTCTGTGAGCTGCTACGGCAAATTAATAGAACTTAAGGACGGGGTCACAGGAACCTCTAATTTATAGCCAGTTGGTCAGAAGCATAGGTGACGACTTGGACTTGGAACTGGCATCGAAGCAGAGGGAGTTATTGTGGAGCTGAGCCCTTAATCTGTGGAATCTGATGCTATCTCTAGGAAGAGAGTGTTAGAATTAGCTAAATTGTTGGACACACATATGGTGTGTGAGAATTGCTTTTTGGTGCGGGGGAAAAAAAAACACACACATTAGAATTGGGTACAGAAAATTATGTGATTACATTTTAAGGGAGAAATTATGCAACAGATAAAAGACTAGAAAAATAGAATCTAAAATATGAACAACAGTTCTTGCTCTGTGGTGTATGCTTTTCATTTTCTTACCTTTACTTACCTATATTTTCTCACTTTTATGTAATAAGTATGTATTACTTATTACTTGCAATCAGGAAATTAAATGTATACTTGCAATAAAAATAAATAAAACATATTAATTGCAATCAGGAAATAAAAAGAATGAATATTATTTTAAAAGAATGGAAGAAGTAAGGAAGGAAGGGAGTAAGGAGAGAAGAGAAGAAAAGAAAATTCAGCAAGAGGCAGGACCCTGGAAATTATTAGAAATCTCTTGCTGAGATAAATATGGTCTGAATCAGTGCTTGTAGACATCTAAGGTGCCTTGGGGGACAGTTGTGAGTCTTCTTGCCCAACTTGACCAGCTAACTAGAACACATCAACCATCGTTCTGCTTGTGACTAGGTAGCCAGACACATTTGGGAGTTGAGAACTTGCCCAGTCCAACACCCCAAAGCACTACCCATCCACACATCTCCTGGCCCACCTCACTTCCCACTATGGTAAAGTTCAAGAAGGAAAATGAATAGAACTGTGAAAATTAATAAAGAGAACCCGCACTAAAATGGAATCTGGAGGTGAGGAGGGGGAGATCTCAGGAAGATATCACTCCACCTCAATACAGATCCCCCTAGGAAGAGACATACTGTGCACGTCTGACCAGAAATGACACGACTTTACCACAAGAAAGATTTCCTCCTTGCCTGGCAACAGCTCAGCCAATCAGAGACTATCATTACTCAGCCAATTAAAAGCCACTACATAACAAACTCCCAGTTTCCTCCAATGGACTTTTGTTTATAACAGTGCCTTCTAACTTCCCCTTTGCCTCTATAAAAGAGTTTCCTTTCCTTTTACCAGACTTGCATGTGGTTTGCCATAGTTGCATGTCCCCAATTGTGATTCTTTGCTGCTCCCAAATAAATCTCTGGTTTTGCTGGTAAAATATCTGGTTGTTTTATTGTTTTAGGTTAACAGAATCATTACTTTTGAAACCCCTCACCTGCTCAACTTTCTATTTTTTTCCACAGCACTTATCATATTCTAACATACTGTATAGTCTATTTACTAATTTGCATATTGTTTACTATCTATCTGCCCCTGCTAGAATGCAAGCTGCATGAGGGTGGGATCTTTGTTCTGTTCACTAATGGATCCCAGGAAACTAGAAAATGCCTGGCAAAGTTGCTCAATAAATATTAGTTGAATAAAGGGCTCTAGAATGCTGTGAGAGTTCTGAAATGTTTGTAAGGATCTACAATATCTTAGGATTCCAGAACAAAGTATGAGCCACTCAGAGGATCGCCTTGGCTCCTTCCTGTGTCCCTTTGAGGCTAACATCCCCACTGGAAGATGCCAAAGTCACACCTTGACTTACATGGGAGGGTAAGAGGTGGTATTCTTCACGAAGATCCATGGTTCTGCAGGCTGCGGCGGAGCAAACCTCAAGGATCCAAGAGGGGGCCTGGCAAAAGGGACTCCCAGGAAAACAGCCACAGGCTGTGCAAAACCTTCTAAGCTGACGTATTTCCCCAGGACTCTGCCCTGCGCGGTGTCCACAACAGGCGGTGAGGGTGGTTGCCCTGCTGGACATTGAGAGGAAATGAGAACATGTCAGTGGTGAAGGTGTGAACTGGATTCTGGGTGAATTTTGTTACTTTTGCCACGTGATCTTGAATGTCCCCTCAACTCTCTAAGCCTCAGTTTCTTCTTATGTAAGAGAGAGTGAAGCTAACTGTCCTTCCTAACTCACAGCGCTATCTGAAGGAGCGAATTGGAATTGGAGGTATAACAGCATCAAATAAGACATAAATGCAAAAAGAAGAGCCACTGGGAATGAAGAGGGCATTCAGTTTCCACACTTAGGAGCATCTAGAAACAATCACTGGATGCTGGTGCCGAGCTGCACGCTGGATGAGAGGATGAACAAGAGCAGGTTGCTCTTCTCAGAAATCTGGCCTTATGTGGAGGATGAGCCACATACATACCTGACCCTACTGCTGGGAAGAAAGTGGTCCGTGTCCTGAGAGACGTACCAAGTAAGGTGCCATAGGAGACAGAAGAGGGAGCGAGGCCTTCTGACTGGTGGCTTCATGGAGGCAGTGACCTTGGAGCTGGGACTTGCAGTAGTGGAAGGAGTGACAAGGGGAGGTGGAAGAGGGTGCTTAAAGGTATAAACAGAGATGAGATTGTGCAGAGGTGAGGCTCTGTGACAGCAAAGTGCAAGACCTGCTTGAGGAAGAGCGATTGGCCCATTTGGGTCAGGAAGAGTAATGGGGGAGGAACATAATCCTGGATGAGACAGGTTCATGTCTGGGAGGGTCTCAAACGCCAGGCCAGTGATTCGGCCTTTATTTAGTGGGTAAATGAGCAGCAGTGAACCATACTGGAGTAAAAGAGAGTGACACAATCAGCTTGAAGAGGCCCCTTCTGCTGGCTCTGAGCACGGTCATCCAGAGGGAGCGAGATGGGCCCAGATTCCATCTGTCCCCTTCTCGTGGAGCAGACAGTTCTTTCTCACTGAGCTGAAATGCGTCTCCCTGAAGCTGCCACATCAGTCCTGGTCCTACCTGCTCTGGGACATCCTGCACCTTCATGTGACAGGCAGCCTTAGTGACCCATGTTCATACCCATCCCTCAAGTCTTCTCTTGTCCGTCCTCAACAGCTTCAGTTTGTTTAAGCATCCTAACAGGAAACGATTTCCAGCCTCTCATCCTCCCAATTGTTCCCCTTTAGATATAGACCCAAGGTTAACCTCTCTCTCAAAGTATGTGGCCAGAATAGAAAAGAATAACCCAGATTTGGTCTTCCGGACAAATCCGATGATAACCTTCAAGAGAGATGAAGTGGACAGATGTCCAAATGGCAAGGGTGAAAAAGTGGGCGATTGGCTGAGAGGTATAGGCAATACTGGTAACAGCAGCAGTTACCACTTGTGTTATATGTAATGTTTGTATACTGAGCACTTACTATGTGCTACATGGGCATTCCAGTTCCTTTAAACTAATCTTCACAAAAGCCTTGCTAGGTAGACATCAATATGCCCATTTTTCAGATGAAGTAACTGAGGAAATGGAGGCAGCCAGTATGGACTTTCTTTTTTAAAAATTTTTATTTATTTTTGGCTGTGTTGGGTCTTAGTTTCTGTGTGTGGGTTTTCTCTAGTTGTGGTGAGTGGGGGCTAATCTTCATTGCAGTGCATGGGCTTCTCATTGGGTGACTTCTCTTGTTGCAGAGCATGGGCTCAAGGCACGTGGCTTCAGTAGTTGCAGCGTATGGGCTCAGTAGTTGTGGCATGCGGGCTCTAGAGTGCAGGCTCAGCAGTTGGGGCGCACGCGCTTATTTTCACAGCATGTGGGATCTTCCCAGACCAGGGCTCAAACCCGTGTCCCCTGCATTGGCAGGCGTATTCTTAACCACTGTGCCACCAGGGAAGTTCCCAGTATGGACTTTCTAAAGATGGAAGTGGCATGGCCCTGCCAGGGGGTAAACAGCAGTTTACCCCTAATTTGGTTCTTACTCTGCTCTTACCCTCAGTTCCAGGCCTCTCACAGTGTCATAGGCCCAGGAAGAAGAGAAAACCCAGTGGAGCCTGGGCTGTCAGTGCACTGACAGCCAGAGCACTGGCTCTGGACTCAGGAGTTAGAGATAGAATTCAGAGCATGATTTTCCGGTTGACCTTGGGCATGTACATTTCCCTCTCTGAGTCTCAGTTTCCCCATCTATAAAATGGCACAGATGCATTCTGAGGTCCCTTGCCGCACCCTTGTATTAACCAGGTCTTTTATGTTCTGTATTCTGATGCCTTGACATCTGGGGCCTTGCTGATTCTGGAGGGACTGCCCCTCCCAGAGTTCGCCAATCCCTAATGATACGAATGAACTTCCCCTTCAAGCGTGCCAGAGCCTGTACCCCAACTACCTTCTCTATCAGGCCCTCCACATCTGGCCACTATCATCCTGCCCTAATCACTCCAGGCCAAGTACCTGACAACTGTGCAGTCCCTAAGCCCCAGAACCTGTTGAAATTGGCTACTTTGCCAATCCCAAACCTGCATACCCTGCCTCACCTCTTCCTTCCTCCCAGCAACCAAGATAAAGCCCCTCACCCCCAGTTCCTCCTTCTTCCCTGTGTCTCATGACCCACCCAGGGCTTCACCTCCAGGCCCCCCATGGTAGTTCCGTACTCCTTCCTCTGGGGAAATTGAGTCATAAACCATCTTTTCAATGACAGTTGGTTCCTGATCTGTGGGCCTTAGAATACCCCTAATTGTCTATTAATACACTGTCTTTTTTTTTCTGGCTGCCCTGCGAGGCACGCGGGATCTTAGTTCCCCGACCAGGGATCAAACCTGCGCCCCCTGCAGTAGAAGTGCAGAGTCTTTAACCACTGGACCACCAGGGAAGTTCCAATATACTTTTTTTTTTTTTCAATACACTGTCTTTTAAAACAACTTCTTTATCCCTTTTTTGCACTCTCTCCATTCCAGGCACTCTCTCAGAAACAACAGCCCATTTCAACCTCACAAGAGCCTAATGATGTGGATACAGCTTTCACCCCCATTTTATAGAGGGGGAAACTGAGGCACAGAAAAAGGAAGTCCTTTGCCTAAGCTCACAGGGCTAGTAAGTGCTAAGCTGGGATGCAAACCCACACACTCTGCCTCCAGAGGCGGTATTAATATTCTGGTAAGCTAAGCTCCAGGATTTGGCCACGTCCGTATTAGTAATCAAGAGGAAAAGCTATGGAACTCTCCCAAGTCCTCAGCTGGAGGTTGAGGTTAGCTGGTTGTCCAACCGGGAGGTTAGCTGGTTGTCCTCCTCTGGTGTGGCGGCGTGCAGCCGAGTCTAGGGTGTTTATCGTCCACTGTGTCTCCTGCTGCGGGGGACCAGCTGGGCTAGACGGTCCAAGTCCACAGAGCGTGCGCTGCTGCAGAACCACCCCTGTCACTCCTTCCCCTTGTCCCACACAAGGATTTCCAAAGGTCCCCCGCTATTTGAATTTAGGAGGACTCACCCAAAGCCGTGAAAGTGGTGAGGGAGGACAAGACCAGAGCGAAGACCCACATCGTGGAAGGACAGCAGCTCCTGTGCCCGCAGGTCTCGGCCCTGCTCAGAGGGGCTGTTCCAGTCCCCGCCCCCAGTCCCCGCCCCCAGCTCTCTGCACAGGCTCCCGCCCCAGTTGCTCAGTAGCCTAATCTGGAAATAACAGAAAAGCTCTCCCACCCTTCCCCGTGGGCTGCTGTTTAGGGCTGTAAGCCACGCCCACCCAGAATTTACCTTCTTTTAAATCAAGAGCCCGGACTTTACTCTCCAATTACAGGTAGCCACCTACAGGTTCAACGATTTGTTTCATAAGTGTTTCTCCCTTCCTGGACTCTAACCTTAGTGTACTGTGGGCTACCAAGGCAGACACAAGCACACAGAGGTCTTTGGACAAGGGGAGGCTGTGGTCGGGTCCTCAGAACAACTTGAAAACTTTCAGAGCAACTCCCAGACCCACAGCTGCCCAGCTGGGGAATTAAGGGCAAATCTTTTCATTTCCCTGGGCTTCTATTTCACAGAGTTCCATGCTCTTATTTTAGAAACATCTTAAATTTCATTCAGTCTCCCTTCTGATGCCTAAATTAACTTCACAGTATTCCTGCCAAGTGACTCAGCCTCCTGTTGCACACCTGCAGGGTCAGGGAACTATTACCTCTCCAGGCAGGGATCTTTGGACAGAATGTTCTTACAATAAAGGGACTCCATCTCTCTATAGTCTTTGGTTCTAATTATTCATTCATCCGTCCCTCCGTCTTTCCTTCCATTTATTCATTATTTCATTTATTCATTCATTCTCCTAACATTTACCAAATACCTGGCACTCTGCTAAGTGCAGTGGATACAAAGATAAATCCAAGACGTGTTCCATCTCCTGGAGGAACTCTCTATGTAATAAATAAGACAGATGCAGGGAGAGGTGATAGGTAGATTGCAGTGCAATCTGAAAGCACCAAAGTAGAGGGATACAAAGTGCTCTGAGTACACCTGTGAAAGTGCCACTTACTCACTAGGGACACAAGGAAAATGCTCAAAGCCTGTTTTATAGAATTACTAAATGTTGAACAGTAGGACATTCTCTAAATACATTCTGATACAGCTGGCTAAGGAAATACTATGCTTTCACTCAAACTAGTGAAGCACACCTCTATTTATTTAGTTAGTTATTTTTGGCTGCGTTGGGTCTTTGTTGCTGTGCGTGGGCTTTCTCTAGTTGAGGCGAGCGGGGGCTGCTCTTTTTTGCAGTGCACGAGCTTCTCACTGGGGTGGCTTCTCTTGTTGCAGAGCACGGGCTCTAGGTGCGGGGGCTTCAGTAGTGGTGGCTCGCGGGCTCAGTAGTTGTAGCACATGTGCTTAGTTGCTCTGTGGCATGTGGGATCTTCTCTGACCAAGGCTCGAATCCGTGTCCCCTGCATTGGCAGGCGGATTCTTAACCACTGAGCCACCAGGGAAGTCATACACACCTCTATTAATTGACAAGGAAAGGCAGTCATGATCTATTGTGAAGGGGAAAAAAACAGATTATAATATAATTATGACTGCTTTAGGAAACAGTTTGGCAATTCCTCAAAAATCAAACACAGGGATTTCCCTGGTGGTCCAGCGATTAAGACTCCATGCTTCCGCTGCAGGGGGTGCGGGTTCGATCCCTGAGGATCCTGCATGCCACGTGATGAGGCCAAAAAAATTTAAAAATTAAAAAAAATCAAACACAAAGTTACCAGATTTCCCAGCAATTCCACTCCTAGGTATATACCCACAACAGCTGAAAACATATCTATACAAAAACTTGTACACAAATAGCTGCATTAGTCACAACGGCCCGAAGTGGAAAGAACCCAAATATCCAGGAACTGATGAATGGACAAATAAAATAATATCTATCTATACAATGGAATATTATTCAGCCATAAAAAGAAATGAAGTACTGGTACATGCTAAACATGGATGAACCTTGAAAATATTACGCTAATGTAAGAAGCCAGACATGAAAGGACATATATTGTATGATTCTATTTGTATGAAATGTCCAGATTAAGCAAATCCATAGAGGCGGAAAGTAGTTTAGTGGCTGCTGCAGGCCTGGGGTGGGGGAATGATGTGCGGCTGTTAATGCATGGAGGCTTCTCTTTGAGGTGATGAAAATGTTCTGGGATTACATAGTGGTGATGGTTGCACAACCCTGTGAATATACTGAAAACCACTGAAGTGTACGCCTCAGAAAGGTGAATTTTATGGTGTGTGGATAATCTTTCAATAAATAAATATTTTTAAAAATCTAGGGCTTCCCTGGTGGCACAGCGGCTGGGAGTCCACCTGCCAATGCAGGGGACACGGGTTCGAGCCCTGGTCTGGGAAGATCCCACATGCCGCAGAGCAACTGGGCCCGTGTGCCACAACCACTGAGGCTGCACGCCACAACTACTGAAGCCTGCGAGCCTAGAGCCCATGCTCCGCAACAAGAGAAGCCACCGCAATGAGAAGCCCACGCACCACAATGAAGAGTAGGCCCCGCTCACCTCAACTAGAGAAAGCCCAGTGCAGCAACAAAGACCCAACGCAGCCAAAAATAAATAAATAAATTTATAAAAAAAATTTTTAAAAATAAATAAAAAATCTAGTCATGTACAATATCCCATTATAATATAAAAAATATCTTTCTTTGGGGAGGAAAAATTTTGGAAGGTTATACCTCTAACTTGTGTTGCAACAGCCATTTCCTGGCTATAATATTGCGTGTGTTTTTATTAGTATTTTCCACTTTTATTCACTCAGACATTCATTTGACAAATATTTACGGAGCGCTCACAGTGTGAGAATGACCGTGCTGAGGGCTTTGTATGCAGGATCTCACTTAGTTCTCAAAATAAACCTGTGAATTGATACTATGATCTCCCAGTGCTCAGTGAGGACAAGGAAATGGCCCACAGTCACAAAGCAAGTAAGAGGAAGAGCTGAGAATTGAACAAAAGCTGCACAGTGTTATAGACCTTACTCTAAACATTGTGTTAACCGGAGTCGTGAGATGTGAACTTTGTTCTTGTCCGTGGAGAGGGAGCAGATGTGAAGGGGTTGTCTCTAGGGCAGAAGACTGAAAAGGTAGCTGTGCCTTCTCCATGCTTGCACTGTTTCCCAACTGTCATTTGTCAAAACTGACCTTGTCCAGGCCAGACCAATATTAACATTAGGAAGAATTGGGCAACCATAAAGCACATGACACTCTTAGAAAAGCTCATGGGTTCTTGGCCAACGTCATAGGTTGTAGCTGAAATGAAGCTTTTGGAGATCCAAGTTCTAAGAGTGATGCTCATCTGCACCCATTCTAGCCACTGTGGCAGGCCGGCGAGGGGTGAGTTTGGGACAGCAGTAGAGTCAGGCCCCAGAGGTGACTGCTTCTACAAAGATTGACCTGGGCTGGGCTCCTCCCTTTTACCAGGAAAGAAACATGGGTCCTAAAGAACACCCTAATAAAGAACACCCCTATCTCTATCCACACTGAACAACCCAGGCTGTCTTCCTAAGCAGAAAACAAAGCTGTTTCTAATCACTTTGCACTCATACACTCACACACGTGCGTGCACGCATGCGTGCACGCGCGCGCGCACACACACACACGTGCACGCATGCGTGCACGCGCGCGCGCGCACACACACACACACACACACACACACACACACACACACACACACACAGAGCTGTTAAGGCAAAATCATCCTGCCTTTTGCCCTGGCCAGCTGGCCTTTGCAACTTGAGACAGACCTGGCTCTTAGACTATGAAGACTGCCGGATGCTGTCTTAGCAAAATATAAAAGGTAAGGATGAATTATTCTCCCAGCCCCACTGTTCCATCACATGCCCTCTTGTGACACCCACAGTTCCGCAAACATGCGCAGCTATGCCCAGACCTTGAAGTGTCTGCAGCCTGCATGCCCACTCCTGGCTCACGATGACTCTGCAGAAATGGGTAAGGCATCAAGCCAGACCTCAGTTTGCTTAACCTGTGCCCGCTCCCTGGGTCGCACCAGCTGTAAGTGATACAGCTCTTGTTTCAGTGGCATTTGATAGAGATTACAGCTTTTAACTTGGGAAACTCCCATATGGAACTAGTCTGAAGAGGAAAATCCTATACTGGCCTTAATGCCTAAGTAGCTGGGCAGGTCTTAGGAAAGAAGACACCCCTAAGCTCCAAATCAGACCCCTGCCATCTCCATCAATTCACTCAACAGATACATGGAAAGCACATACTAGAACAAGCACTAGACAAGTCTGAGCCCATGTCCTACTGGACCATTCAACTGGACTCTGTCCATTAATCATGGGATTAATCAGGCAGAGTCTTCATGGTGGCGAACGCTGCACTGGCGGACCAGAGGTCTGGAAACCCACAGGGTGACTTCGGAACGTCCCTTTTGGAAAGGGAGTGGTGAGAGGCAGGGGTGGCGATGGCTGAGGTGATCCCTCATGCGCCATCCACCTT
This sequence comes from Pseudorca crassidens, assembly GCF_039906515.1. NCBI lineage: Eukaryota > Metazoa > Chordata > Mammalia > Artiodactyla > Delphinidae > Pseudorca > Pseudorca crassidens. The sequence goes on along the minus strand of NC_090315.1, from coordinate 33,534,079 downwards.
GGATCAACATTCTATGAACCTGGAATTCTATGAAATTTTTCAATGCAGCCTAGACATATACAGTGTTTCTGGAATCTGTTATTCTCATGCTAACATCACATTTTTAGCCATATCAGCATACCGTCTGTACTATTATGAGCAGTTTTCTTTTTTTTTTTAATTTATTTTTGGCTGTGCTGGGTCTTTGTTGCTGCACGCAGGCTTTCTCTAGTTGTGGCGAGCGGGGGCTACTCTTCGTTGCGGTGTGCGGGCTCCTCATTGCGGTGGCTTCTCTTGTTGCGGAACACGGGCTCTAGGCATGCGGGCTTCAGTAGTTGTGGCCCATGGGCTCAGTAGTTGTGGCTCATGAGCTCTAGAGTGCAGGTTCAGTAGTTGTGGCGCATGGGCTTAGTTGCTCCGCAGCATATGGGATCTTCCCGGACCAGGGCTCGAACCCATGTGCCCTGCATTGGCAGGCGGATTCTTAACCACTGCGCCACCAGGGAAGTTCCTATGAGCAGTTTTCTTAAATGAATTAATTCTGTTTGTTTTAATGCAATTGTTCAAAAAAATTTTACCCATTTCCATAAATGGAAGATTATAAATTGTCATGAATTAAAGGTGTTAAAAAGGTAAAAATTCAACTGAGTAAAATTTAAAGATCTTATTGGCTCTATTCAATAATTAATGAATCCGGCAGTATCCCATATAGCAGAAAGAAAGATGCTCAGAGAGCTATACAAAATGAAAGACTCTTACAGGCAGAAGCAGGTGGGACAAGGAAGTTACTAAATAAGAGTGCATTTTTTGTGGCATGCTCACCTTACACTAAGGGGTGGCAGGGGTCTATCAGGCCAATGACCTCACTGGTTCTGACCAGGCAATTCCGGATTGACATAAATCACAGCAAGATCTTTTTTGACCCATCTCCTAGAGTAATGAAATAAAAACAAAAATAAACAAATGGGACCTAATTAAACTTAAAAGCTTTTGCACAGCAAAGGAAACCATAAACAAGACAAAAAGACAACCCTCAGAATGGGAGAAAATATCTGCAAATGAAGCAACTGACAAGGGATTAATCTCCAAAATATAACAACAGCTCATGAAGCTCAATACCAAAAAGACAAACGACCCAATCAAAAAAAGGGCAGAAGACCTAAACAGACATTTCTCCAAAGAAGACATACAGATGGCCAAGAGGCACATGAAAAGATGCTCAACATCACTAATTATTAGAGAAATGCAAATCAAAACTACAATGAGGTATCACCTCACACCAGTTAGAATGGGCATCATCAGAAAATCTACAAAGAGCAAATGCTGGAGAGGGGGTGGAGAAAAGGGAACCCTCTTGCACTGTTGGTGGGAATGTAAATTGATGCAGCCACTATGGAGAACAGTATGGCGGTTCCTTAAAAAACTAAAATAGAATTACCATATGACCCAGCAATCCCACTCCTGGGCATATACTTGGAGAAAACCATAATTTGAAAAGATACATGCACCCCAAGGTTCATTGCAGCACTATTTACAATAGCCAGTTCATGGAATGGTCATCAATAGACGAATGGATAAAGATGTGGTACATATATACAATGGAACATTACTCAGCCATAAAAAGGAACGAAATTGTGCTATTTGCAGAGACATGCATGGACCTAGAGACTGTCATACAGAGTGAAGTAAGTCAGAAAGAGAAAAACAAATATCCTATATTAACGCATATATGTGCAATCTAGAAAAATAATACAGATGAACCTATTTGCAAAGCAGAAATAGAGACACAGATATAGAGAACAAAGGACACCAAGGGTGAAAAGGGGGTGGGATAAATTGGGAGATTGGGATTGGCATGTATACCCTACCATGTATAAAATAGATAACTAATGAGAACCTATTGTTTAGCACAGGGGAAAAAAAAAGAAGGTACAATCTGTTTGTTAACCTTAAAAATGCATTCCAATATACAGTAGGTGCAGGCAAATACTGTTTGGTTCCACTTATACAAGGTACCTTGAATAGTCAAATTCATGGAGTACGAAAGTACATTTGTAGATGCCAGGGGCTAGGGGGCTGGGGGCATGGGGAGGGGGAATGGGGAGTTAATGTTGAATGGGGACAGAGTTTCAGTTTAGGAAGGTGCAAAATACAGTAGATGGATGACGGTGAGAGTTGCACGGCAATGTGAATGTACTTAGTGCCACTGAACTGCACAGTTAAATATGGTTAAAACAGTATGTTTTATATTGTGTGACTTTTACCACAATAAAAACAAATTTTTAAAGGGGGGGATGGCAGGGGTCTATCAGGCCAGTGACCTCACTGGTGCTGACCAGGCAATTCCAGATTGACCGGTTTAACATTTTACTCCTGGGAGAAGTTGAACTATAATTAAGTCAGATATTAAACCTGTTTGGTGACGTGTGCTTAGTGCAAGTGATTCCATTTGGGGACTGTTGTCTCTTTTGACAATTTTCTGCTTTTGGTCAGAGTCTCAGCTTAACTGAGAGACGTGATAAAAATTTAAGGCATCGGTGCCACTCCCAGCTGCCACTCTGAAGTTTTTGCTGATCCTCTGTGTGTATTCACAGGTCATGATGTTCTTTGCTGAATCTCTGTTGTATTCAGAGGTCATGATTTTCGATTCACATTTTTTTAGTTGGTTATTCTCTTTGTTCCTTTTCTGATGTTCCAGTCTTAGGGAGATTAGCTACGAATATATATCTAAGATTTTGAGGGGCTACAACACACCAGGGAGATTACTATGATTATTAGAAGCAGGATAATTCCCAATGTCTAGAGTGTACTTTAAAGCCGTGGTCCCCAAGAACCTAAATCAATCAAAATCAAATGAGTCAAGGAAAGACCCCATTGAAAGGGTCACTTTCTTAAGGCATGTGGCTTGCTCAGTGATCTCATGCTCAACTGATGTTCAGCTTCCCCAGAAGTGTTAATCTAGGTGCCTCAAGTGTCGTGGTCCACAGCACAGACACCTACTTGTTCAGCTAAAAGATAATCACTGGCAGTTTTATTATCAGAAACAACCTGTCCAATACATACACTACCAAATGTAAAACAGTTAGCTAGTGGGAAGCTGCTGCACAGCACAGGGAGATCAGCTCGGTGCTTTGTGACTGCCTGGAGGGGTGGGATAGGGAGGGTGGGAGGGAGACGCAAGAGGGAGGGGATATGGGGATATACGTATACGTATAGCTGATTCACTTTGTTATACAGCAGAAACTAACACACCATTGTAAAGCAATTATACTCCAATAAAGATGTTAAAAAAACAAAACAAACAAACAAAAAACAACCTGTGCAGAGAGTCTAAGGATTTTTGTTGGGCAACCATTATGTTAGCAGAAGATCCTGCAATACTTTGAACAGTTGAGGAGAGGTTTCAGATCATAGCCTCATTTGCACTTACTCCTCCCCGGGAGAGTAGTAATCTGCCACAGGAAGCTAATCTTGAATGATGAATGCCTTCTGATAATTCCCAGTTGAGTCTGTGTCTCAGGGCTGGAAAGGCATCAGCCATGGAGGTCAATAAAATTTGAGGGTGGATAGACCACACAGGCATATTTATTCCAGTTATCCTTGCCTTGTGCCCGTCTTTTTGTACACAGTTTGGGATCACAGGCAGGGAATCAGAGACAGGGAAATGGACCCCCAGGGTCACGTTGTCCGACACAGTACAGAGGGGACTGAGTTTGTTCCAGGGAAACTGAGGCACTGGAAATCAGGGTAAGTTTGTGACAGGAAAAACTACAGAATCACCACCATCATGGCAAATCTAACTGTCATTTGGTGGTTGGATTACCATTATTTGCAATGTCCTGAGGCATTTGAGCAATGGCATTATCTTTCCAGGCCAGAGCAAGACAAAAGGTGGACAAAAGAATCATAAAATATTTTCATGGTGTAAGAATTAGGAAAAGAATGGTCAAGTAGCAAAGGAGAAATGGAATGAAACTTTCTGGATCCAATGCCTTGGTAGGAAGTAGTCTACCTCAATGTTGGCTACTTCTTTTCCTAGTCAATTTGATTTTGAGGTCTCCAGCAGGTGTGCAGTTCCTAGCGTCTAGAGGAATCCTTTTAAGTTGACAAATGAGGACCCAAAGGACTTCCCTCGTGGCACAGTGGTTAAGAATCCACCTGCCAGACTTCCCTGGTGGCACAGTGCTTAAGAATCCGCCTGCCAATGCAGGGCACATGGGTTCGAGCCCTGGTCCAGGAAGATCCCACATGTCATGGAGCAAATAAGCCCATGCACCACAACTACTGAGCCTGCACTCTACAGCCCACGAGCCACAACTACTGAGCCCGTGTGCCACAACTACTGAAGCTCGCGTGCCTAGAGGCCATGCTCCACAAGAGAAGCCCCTGCAATGAGAAGGCTGCACACCGCAACGAAGAGGTGCCCCTGCTCTCTGCAACTAGAGAGAAGCCCATGCGTAGCAACGAAGACCCAATGCAGCCAAAAATAAATAAATGAAACAAATTTATATATTAAAAAAAAGAATCTGCCTGCCAATGCAGGGGACACGGGTTTGAGCCCTGGTCCAGGAAGATCCCACATGCCGTGGAGCAACTAAGCCCATGTACCACAACTACTGAGCCCATGTGTCACAACTACTGAATCCTGTGTGCGTAGACCCCGTGCTCCACAACAAGAGAAGCCATTGCAATGAGAAGCCTGTGCACTGCAACGGAGGGTAGCCCCCGCTCGCCGCAACTAGAGAAAGCCTGCGTGCAACAACAAAGACCCAACGCAGCCAAAACTAAGTAAATAAATTAATTAATTAAAAAAAAAAGGAAATGAGGACCCAAGGTTTAAGTCCCTGATACTTGGCTGTCATCTGGGTAGTCAGGAGGACCTGTTATAATGGGTTCCCTTCCAAGGAGATTAAAGGACAGTCTTTGTGCTTAGTGATTCCAAATCAGAAAGGTGGGAAAAAACTTGAAACTTTAGTTTGGAGAGTCGTAGCCAGATATTTGAGGAAACTAGAAAAATTCAGGATCCAGTCCAGTTTACAGCAACACGTCTTGGATTTATCTTTGTATCCACTGCACTTAGCAGAGTGCCAGGTATTTGGTAAATGTTAGGAGAATGAATGAATAAATGAAATAATGAATAAATGGAAGGAAAGACGGAGGGACGGATGAATGAATAATCAGAACCAAAGACTATGGAGAGATGGAGTCCCTTTATTGTAAGAACATTCTGTCCAAAGATCCCTGCCTGGAGAGGTAATGAGTTCCCTGACCCTGCAGGTGTGCAACAGGAGGCTGAGTCACTTAGCAGGAATACTGTGAAGTCAATTTAGGCATCAGAAGGGAGACTGAATGAGATTTAAGATGTTTCCAAAATAAGAGCATGGAACTCTGTGAAATAGAAGCCCAGGGAAATGAAAAGATTTGCCCTTAATTCCCCAGCTGGGCAGCTGTGGGTCTGGGAGTTGCTCTGAAAGTTTTCAAGTTGTTCTGAGGACCCCAGACCACAGCCTCCCCTTGTCCAAAGGCCTCTGTGTGCTTGTGTCTGCCTTGGTAGCCCACAGCACCCTAAGGTTAGAGTCCAGGAAGGGAAAAACACTTATGAAACAAATTGTTTGAAGAGTCTCCGGCCACCTGTAATTGGAGGGTTTAGTCCTGGCTGTCAGTATAAAAGAGGGGAAACTCTGGGGCGGGGAGGGTGTGTCTTAGAGGTGGCCGGGGGTTCGGGGGAGTAGGAGCTTGCAGCCAGAGCTAGAGAGGGCGGGACTGGAGGGGGGCAGAGCTGAGGGGTGGGACCGTACTGCCTCTCCAAACTCCTAGAGACCTGTAGGCATGCGAGCTGCTCTTCTGTACTGTGGCTCTTTGCTCTGGTCCTGACCTCCCTCTCCACTTCCACAGCTTGGCATGAGTCCTGCTGAAATGCAAATAGCAGGGTGACATTTTGAAATCTTTGTCTGGGACGAGGTGCCAGAGATGCATACAGGGCCAAAGTTCCCTAGCAGTGGCTCACCCTCTGGGCTTGGAGCTTTGAGTCCAGCCAATCTGGTGGCAGGAGACAGAGGGGAAGGTAAACACCATGAGACACAGCTGCACGGGCCATGTGCAGGAGGGACATCAGCTGACCTCCCGCCTTGCTGTTGAGAACTTTGGAGAGTGCCTACTATTTTCCTCTTGATTATCAGTATGCATGAGGCCAAATCATGGAGAGTGGCATACCAGAATATTAATACCGACTCTGGAGCCATAGTGCGTGTGTTTGCATTCCAGCTCAGCACTTACTAGCTGTGTGTCCTGAGGCAAGAACCTTCCCTTTTCTGTGCCTCGGTTTTGTATTTCTAAAATGGGGGTGACAAGTGTATCTACCTCATTGGGCTACTGCGAGGTTGAAATGGGTTGCTGTTTCTAAAGAGTGCCTGGAATGGAGAAAGAAAAATAAAGTAATTCATAAATAAAGGGGTTGTTTTAAGATATAGTGTATTAATAGACAGTCTGAGGTGTGGTAAGGCCACGGATCAGGAGCCAACTGCCACTGAAAAGATAGTTTGTTACTCACAGCTCCCCAGAGGAGGGGGCGTGACACCACCATGGTGGGCCACAGCTGAGGCACCGGGTGCATCAGGAGGCAGAGGAAGGAACGAGGAATTGGGCGCAAGAACCTTTATCTTGGTTGCTGGGGGCAAGGTCGAGGTGAAGCAGAATAAGCAGGTTTGGGATTGGCAAACTAGCCAATTGCAATGGGCTCTGGGGCTTAGGGAGTTCCCACAGTTGTCAGGTACTTGGCCTGGAGTGATTAGGGCAGGATGATAGTGGCCAGATGTGGAGGGCCTGGTAGAGAAGGTAGTTGGGGTACAGGCTCTGGCACGCTTGATGGGGAAGTTCATTCCTATCATTAGGGATTGGCGAACTCTGGGAGGGGCAGTCCCTCCAGAATCAGCAAGGCCCCAGATGTCAAGGCATCAGAATACAGAACATAAAAGACCTGGTTAATACAAGGGTGCGGCAAGGGACCTCAGAATGCATCTGTGCCATTTTATAGGTGGGGAAACTGAGATTCAGAGAGGGAAATGTACATGCCCAAGGTCAACCGGAAAATCATGCTCTGAATTCTATCTCTAACTCCTGAGTCCAGAGCCAGTGCTCTGGCTGTCAGTGCACTGACAGCCCAGGCTCCCCTAGGTTTTCTCTTCTTCCTGGGCCTATGACACTGTGAGAGGCCTGGAACTGAGGGTAAGAGCAGAGTAAGAACCAAATTAGGGGCAGATTATTCCCTTACTGCTGTTTACCCCCTGGCAGGGCCACGCCACTTCCACCTTTAGAAAGCCCATACTGGCTGCCTCCATTTCCTCAGTTACCTCATCTGTAAAATGGGCATATTAATGTCTACCTAGCAAGGCTTTTGTGAAGATTAGTTTAAAGGAACTGGACTGCACATGCAATAATTTAAAAGTTATTAAGAATTTCAAGATGGCAACAGCAGAGTACTAAAGCTACCACGGAGCCTGGAGGCTTCTGAGTGGGTACTGTGTGACAGCACAGGTCTCACACCCATGACAGAGCTGGTGACAGAGCTGGGATAGGACCCTTGCCAGTTTGGCTCTAGAATCTAAGTCCTTAAGTGCAAAGTAATCCTTCCTTCCTACACAGACCATGGTTTAAAAATCTTTACCTGGGCTTCTCATCTTCCTTCAGGGATGGAGCTGGACGACAACCCCAGGGCCAGACTCCCAGCACTTTTCCCAAATAATGGTGACTGTGCCTGAGCTGACACTTCCAGGGACAGCATTCGGACTGATCCCTTGGCTCTTGCAGCCTCTAGAGCCCCAACCATGCAGCGGCTGCTTGGGTGGGAGCTTCCCAAATCTTATTCCTCCTCTTCAAACTGAGATTTAACGCCTTCTTGTCAGGTGGACTCCCCAGCCTCCAAGATGGAACTAATCCAGGACCTGGCACCTTGGAAGTGCTAAGGAGACTTCACTCACAGAGCATTTCTCTGAAGAGTATCTATCTTTTGCCTCTTACCTGGGCTAATCAAAGACTCTAACCAGTTCTCCCTGCTGCTGTTCTCCACCCTGCAGAGCCAGAGAGATTCATCTCAGTGGCCACAGTTGTTTTCACATCTCTCTGTGCGTGTCCTTTGCCATGTGATTTTGCAGCTGCACTCATGAAGAGTCTGGGCCGGCCGCTTGACTCGCTTTGATAATAAAACACAGCAGACGTGATGGTGTGCCAGCTCTCAGCTCTGGATATAAGAGGCCTTGCATACAAATACTTACTCTCTTGCGCCCCTGTGACCGCCATGTGAACAAGTCCAGCTGAGACTGCTGGAGAATGAGACAGCACCTGGAGGCAACAAAGACCAGCCAGCCTCTGGCTGACCCACAGATGCAGACACTTGCGTGAGCCCAATCAAGATCAGCAGAGGCTGGTCCAGATCAGCAGTACTTGCTTGGTAGCCCACAGACTCGGGAGCCAAATATATGGTTGTTGTTTTCAGTTTGGGGGTGGTTTGTTACACAGCAATTGCTCACTGATACACTATATAACACCCAAGTCTGATCACATTACTCCACCAATCTAGAGCTTTTCAGCGACTCCCCACCACCCTCTGGAAAAAGTTCCATCACCTTATCCAGAATAGGAGGGCCCTTGTCTTCTGGATTTTATGTCCCTCTGCAGCCCTTTCACTTAGACCCTTCAAATCTGCAAATCCTTGTATTCCCTGTACTGCTTCATACTTCTGTGCTGTCACTTTTGTAACTCTCATGACCTGGAATTTCCCTCATGACTCAGCTCAAGTGTCATCGGTAATGGGGAGCCCTGTCTCCCTAGGTGGGATTCTGTGTGTGATTTCACTGCCAGGTCATGAAATGGCCTCGTCTCATTCATCTGTAAACCCAACCACCCACTGAGGGCTGACCATGTTCCAGATACTTGTCTAGGCACTGGATATACAAATAAAAGTAAGTGGTTGTGACCTCCTGGCCCCAAAGTTGTTGGTCCCCTGAAAGATCAGTTTGACAAATTGTGGTGAGTGCAGTGACACGGATAGGTTCAGAAAGGCTTTTTTTAGAGGTGACATCTTGAGGGACAAATAGGAATTAGTCAGTTTCAGAGAAATGCACAGGTATGAGGCCCAGGGGGCTGGGTGTGCTTGGGGACACACCTGCAGGTAGTACAGGATGACTGGAGCAGAGAGGCAGGGTGGGCTGAGGAGGGGGAGTTTGGATTTACCTTGAAGGCAATGGGAGCCACTAGAGGGCTTTAAAGAAGCATGCAATAGGTGCTCAATAAATGTTTCCTTATTAGCACACCGTCTGTCTTCTCCATTAGACTGAGAGTTCCCGAGGACAGGGTTATTCCTTCTTTGTATTCTCCACTTCCTTCCTGGAATGGCTGGGTATGATTTTGATCAATGAATGAATGAGTGAATAATGCCACCCAAGATATAACAATACAAAACCCAATGGGTCGGGCTTCCCTGGTGGCGCAGTGGTTGAGAATCTGCCTGCCAATGCAGGTGACGCGGGTTCGAGCCCTGGTCTGGGAGGATCCCACATGCTGCGGAGCAACTACGCCCATGAGCCACAACTACTGAGCCTGCGCGTCTGGAGCCTGTGCTCCGCAACGAGAGGCCGCGATAGTGAGAGGCCCGTGCACCACAATGAAGAGTAGCTGCCTCTCACCACAACTAGAGAAAGCCCTCACACAGAAACGAAGGCCCAACACACCCAAAAATAAATAAATAAATTAAAAAAAAAAAAAAAACCCAATGGGTCTTTTCATCCAAACAAGAACCGCTTTTCACTCCCCTGGTCAGGGAGGTGTTGAGGGTTCAGATAGGCTCTGAGACGGGTCCAGAGAACAAAGACCCCTAGTCCTCTGGGCTTCCCTGAGCCTTTGCTTGGCAGCAGGAGTGTGTGCTGGTGCTACCTGGTGGCCACAGTGCTCATGTTCTATTTTGATTGTCCTCCTCCATTGCCAAGGGGCCCTGTCAGGCCAGAGAAGGGGAGCAGGAGCCTGGAGTGGGCAGAAATGCTCTGCTCAGCATGTAACCAAAATTTTGGTCCCTGTTCCCAATGCCAAATGATAATGAGGACAAGGTTTTGAGAATAAAGGAAAGAAAGAAAAGATTTTAATATAACAACACTTCTTTTAATGTACACACATCATGCTCCTATCATTTCACTAGCAAAACCAGGGCCTTCAGAACTCAGTATTAACTACAATACCATCCCACAGGGCTATCTATAGCCTTAGAAACACTTTGTGCTCTTTAGATGTGGGGGCAGCAGGAGAAAATGGAAAAGAATAGTGGCTTCTCAGGATAGCTTCACCAAAGTGCCAGTTGATCCAACCCAATTGTTTGGAGTGAGAAAAATTTCTTGTCAACTAGTCCATCATCCTTTCCAAAGTTTCACAGAAAACCCTGTACTCTTCTGCTCTTGGTACTTAGAAACATTCCAGTCTTTTAGCTCTTTGATTATTCCTTCATTCAACAAGCATATGTTTTTCACTCACATCACAGTCCAAATGAGTTTTGCCAACTGCAGCTGGCCTTCCCTCATGATTTGATATCTGGCTTCTCCATCTTGTGAGGCTGAGATCTTCCAGGGCCTCCTGAGTCACCTCTGCTGTTCTAGAAGAGTCTCCTGGAGAGGCGGGAAGCAATTGGAGCTCACCCTGGGGACACAGTTGCTGGCAGGAGCCATTTTTGGTAGCTCATTCTACCACAAGCACACTGGTGCTGGCCAGTGTCATTTTGGAGTCCTTGAGATATTTACTTATTTATTTATTTATATTTATTTTTTGGTTGCCCCACATGGCTTGTGAGATCTTAGTTCCCTGACCAGGGATTGAACCTGCACTCTCTGCAGTAAAAGTGCAGGGTCCTAACCACTGGACTGCCAGGGAATTCCCTTGAGAAATATTATTTTGCCAGCAAATGAGGAGGGTAGGAGACTAACTTCTTGAAAACTACTGTCCTACTCTCTGAAAGAGGGCAGGTCTATTTAAGGAGAATTTTGAGGGTAGGGGTAACAGGACTACGTGACTGAGACCTCACTGGGCTGGTGCTGTTTCTTTCGATATATCTGTGATTCATGGCCATTGCAGTGGTCTGCCTCTGGTCAAGATGTTCTGTTTTTCTTCTGCTTGATCCTACACACCTGTGACTCAAATTAAGAAGAACTAGCCAAACAGGCTAGAACTTATCAGCATAGTTAGCAGACAGAAACAGCATGTGTACATTATTTGATTTAATGCATGAGTTAAAGGAGGTGGTCAGTTGTTAAATTTTTAACTCTATATTCAGCTACATATTCCCCACTGTCAGTTATAACCCTCCATATCTATGGCAGTGAGGACTAAAAAGTCATCTGGCTACTTCCTGCTGAACAGGGGCAATGTTAAAATTGGGGAGGATTAGAAGAGAGAAAGTTCTGGACTTTCATTTTAAAGGATTCGCTTGTCCCAAAAGGTGCTCTAGAATCCTGCAAGATAAGCAGAGAGGCTTTTTCTTTCTTTCTGGCCTGATGTCACCTTTTGTTATATTAACACCTTGGAGGGCATAAGGTTGCAGTCGGCTGCCAGGTTCTCAGTCGTACAGAAACATGTCTGAAACCACATCTGTAACAGCCATCCAGCTCTGTATTCAATGCCTGAACCATATTTACTCTACTTTGATTTTTAAATGTATACTTTTTCTCAATGGTTAAAGCAGATGTACAAGTGTATGTAATAGGACACAAACAGGCTGTTCTGGTTAGCCTAAAGTTCAAAATAATGTATAAGCCAGAATGACTTTCCCATACCTCAATATGTGAAAATTTCCTCCATCATTTTTCCCTTTTAGTTGCAAATCTCTCCATAGAAAGCACTGATAATCAATACATTTTTCCATTGTTGTTGGAGTGGTTTAGCTGCCTGCTCCAGGTCCATTCATGTCCCTCAGGGCTAGGCTTACTCTTCGTTTATACCTTTGCCTAGTTCTCCACGTTGGGGGAAAACTAATGAGATAGGACAAACAAATATAGTGAGGTATGCTGACAGGGAAACACTTTATAGGCTATGCACTTAATCAATTGTACCAAATTGTCATTCAAACATACGTGCTTTTAGCAGTACACTCAAAGCAAGCAGTGATATATGTCATGAATAGTTAGACAACTTCACTAGAGAAATTTCTTTCCATCCTGAACATTGGTGTTAAACGTATGGTCAGAAGTAAAACAATAACTTTCCATTTTGATAGGAAGACAAACATTTGGTAAACAATTCAATTAAATTAGTTGGATGGTTCTTCAGGGCTGATACAGATCCTTGGGTCAGCTGCCTACCACTGCTGTTGTCTTCTTATCCTGTGTGGTTGTCATTTGGGGTCAGCAGTCTTTTCTGTAGACAGTTCAATGCAGAGGCCCTTCTTAATTGGGAAATATGAATTTAAGAGTTGTTTCCCTTCAGTTTCCTTGTGCATGGGGTACTTGAGAACACCTGATAAGAAGTCTTTCATCTAGGTTGAAGACAGTCCTTTAAATGATGCTTTTTCCAGTATGCATAACCCCTTGGTTATAGATCATGGGGCACCTGATCTTCATCCAAAGATAGATTACAGTGATCAGCTTCAGAAACAAGCTTAGGATATCTTCTTAATAACTCAGTTAAACTTTACAATAACGTAACATAGTAACAAAGAGCTATTTGGGAAGAGAGTTTTAGACAGTAAATACTGACCTCAATTAACAAAACTAGAATTTAACACCTATTGAAACAATCTTTTCTCTCTAAAAACAATCTTTTCTCTCTAAAAACAATCTTTTCTCTCATTTTTACCAAGTATAGCCAAATTATGATTGTAGAAAGAATATCCCAAGTGGAAAACACATTTTCTAACCATTTCTTTTTTCATTGTGAGGGCATCAGTCTTGCAGTCAGGGAAGGCTTTAACCCATTAAATAAAAAATGGGGTTTGCCAGGGACCTGGGATAATCCAAGTGTCTGTCTTGGGTTTCCCATAGCCCTGACTGTTTAACTCACAGCTATTGTTTACATATCTTAATTTCTCTGATTTAGGAGCAGACTGTTGCCATGTTATAAAGACATCAGGATGGCAATGAGGGGTTAAGTTTCTTTGTAGAACCAGAATGGAGTTTATCTACATGTGCTATAATCTTTATAGATTCTGTTGTTGCCTTTGCATGAAAGTCAATTAGGGCATTTCCCTAACACTCAGGTTCAGTCCCTTTGGTGTGAGCCTCAAATTTGATGATGGATAACATTTTATGTCAGGTCATATAAGATTTTAAGGAATTTCATATAATTTCTGTAACACCCACAATATACTTATATAGACATAATAAAAAGAAGGCTTAATGTTACCTTTTATTTGACAATGCTTCCCCTCTAATTTAATCTACCAAATAATCCTAGTTAGTTTAATATTTTTTTCTGAGATGCCGCAGGGGCCCTCTGAAGCACCTCAAAGTTAGCTGGAGGTCAGAAGAACCTTAACTAGAATTTGACTTTTGGGAAGTTTGTCAAAAATATCAAAAAGTTTCAAAACACTTGGTGAACGGAATTATAGGTCATTTTGAAACAATACTTATTCACTCAACCAAAGTAATAAAAGATTTCAAAAGCAAATACAAGTCACTTAAAGGCCAAGAAATTCACACAATCTGTTATCAAAAGCAGCATTTCAAGAAAACTTTGTTCTTTTAACAGAGAGAAAACCAAATTCTTTTTTTTTTTTTGGTACCACCTTATTGTTAATAACAAAATCCATTTATTTAATTAAATTCAATCTAATCTTAATCAATCCTGACCATTAAAAAACCCTCCTTTTTTCAAGGTTCTTTTTCTGTAAACCTTCCATAACTTTATGTGTCCATATTAATTTGTCCCCTTTTTTAAAACTATAAACAAGCAGCTCTAGGACAAAATTATTTTTTTTCCCCATGAATATATTTCCCGTCTTCATGTCTTCTGTCACTGACAATATATATCCTACTATCTTTACATATTGAAATGTTTCCCTTATTATTTTAGTAGCTTTAGTTATATATAATAATTTTTAAACTCTTAGAAACCTTAACAAAACGAAGAAACAAGTAATTTAACTGGCTGTGATATCAGCATTCCTTGATTAGCAAACTTAAGAATTTATTTCATAACCTCCAAAAACATAGTTTCCTCATAGCATGATTTCTCTTGCATGTGGTGCAAGATGCATGTCTAATAAACCCAAACATCTTTAGTTTCCCTCTCGTAAGAAGACAAAAGTAGGTAAACTTAGATTTGTTCAGCAATCAATGTTCCAGTATTTTACCTTAAAAATGATTTTGACATTTAATGTTATCATTTAATTTAATTTAGCAAAACTCTAATATTTCAAGTTACCAGAAACCTGGAAAAACTATTTTTAAGTAGACATTTCTAAAACATAATTATTCCCAAAGTGTTCACCCAAAAGCTTTTATCCCATACCAAGTTAATTTTCTTGCTGACAAATTTTGCAAGATATACTGGGCTGGCCAAAAGGTTCGTTCGGTTTTTTTCATAAGATGTCTCTAGTAGCACTTAGTTTTCTTTAACTTCATTCGAAACAATTTTGTTAGCTTGTATGTGACAGCTGTCATATCAGCATGCATTTAAAAAAAGACATCAAAATTGGTGAATTTTTGTATAGCCATTTTAATATTGAAGATGGAAGAAAAAAAGCAACATTTTTGGCATATTATGGTTTATCATTTCAAGAACGGTAAAAATACAACTGAAATGCAAAACAGAGTTGTGCAGTGTAAGGAGAAGGTGCTGTGACTGATCGAACGTGTCAAAAGTGGTTTGTGAAGTTTCGTGCGGGAGATTTCTCGCTGGATGATGCTCCACGGTTGGGTAGACCAGCTGAAGTTGATAGCGATCAAATCGAGACATTAATTGAGAACAATCAACATTATACCATGTGGGAGACAGCTGACGTATTCAAAATATCCAAATCAAGCTCTGAAAATCATTTGCACCATCTTGGTTGTGTTAATTGCTTTGAGGTTTGGGTTCCACATAAGTTAAGCGAAAAAAACCTTTTTGACCGTATTTCTGCACATGATTCTCTACTTAAACGTAAGGAAAACGTTCCGTTTTTAAAACAAATTGTGACGGGTGATAAAAAGTAGATACTGTACAATAATGTGGAACGGAAGAGATTGTGGGGCAAGTGAAATGAATCACCACCAACCACACCAAAGGCCGGTCTTCATCCAAAGAAGGTGATGCGTATATGGTGGGATTGAAAGAGAGTCCTCTATTATGAGCTCCTTCCAGAAAACCAAACGATTAATTCCAACAAGTACTGCTCCCATTTACACCCACTGAAAGCAGCACTCAACGAAAAGCGTCTGGAATTAGTCAATAGAAAACGCAAAATCTTCCATCAGGATAACGCAAGACTGCATGTTGTTTTATGACCAGGCAAAAACTGTTGCAGCTTGGCTGGGAAGTTCTGATTCACCCGCCATATGCACCAGACATTGCACCTTCGGATTGCCATTTATTTCGGTCTTTATAAAATTCTCTTAATGGAAAAAATTTCAGTTCCCTGGAAGACTGTAAAAGGCACCTGGAACAGTTCTTTGCTCAAAAAGATAAGTTTTAGGAAGATGGAATTATGAAGTTGCCTGAAAAATGGCAGAAGGTAGTGGAACAAAAGGGTGAATACGTTGCTCAATAAAGTTCTTGATGAAAATGAAAAATGTGTCTTATTTTTACTTAAAAACCGAAGGCACTTTTTGGCGATCCCAATAGTATGAACTTATTGACTCTCAGTAAGCCCAAGTACAATAAAAGTACAATACTTAATGTTGATGATTCTAAAGATGTGCCTTGCTAATTAACATACTTAAACAATGAACTTAAGCTGACTTTAATACTAGATATTAATTTAATACTTAATATTCCTCAGATCATGTGAACTTGAAATTTATTTAGCTTAATTTCTCTTGTATTTAGAAATGTTTGATTTGTAAGTGCTTACTTTAAGCCAATTAAATAGAGCTCATTTACAAATTAACCTCAGCAATATTATCCAAAGACAAAGACACGTAATGAGACATCCATATATCCAGACAGACACAGAGAGCTCATAGTTTCTGCTTGAGGTTAAAAATGCCTCTTTAGGGCTTCCCTGGTGGCGCAGTGGTTGCGAGTCCGCCTGCTAATGCAGGGGACACGGGTTCGTGCCCCGGTCCGGGAAGATCCCACATGCAGTGGAGCGGCTGGGCCCGTGAGCCATGGCCGCTGAGCCTGCACGTCCGGAGCCTGCACGTCCGGAGCCTGTGCTCTGCAACGGGAGAGGCCGCAGCGGTGAGAGGCCCGCGTATCGCAAAAAAAAAAAAAAAAAAGCCTCTTTGCCTTTTTTTCCTCCTTGGCTTGAGGTTCTGTTGCAGCAGAAATAGAAATGAAGTTTCCCTTCTCCTGAGAACAAGGAAAATAAAGGGAACAGTGAACAGGCTAGAGAAGAAACATAATCTGGCCTGAAAGAGTTAATCACTCCTAGTTTTTTGTTTTTTGTTCTGTTACTAGCATCTGTAGTTTCTGTAACTAGATTTGTACTTCACAAAGCTAACCTATTACTCTTTAACACTATGTGAATTACATCCTGCACTCCCATGTAGTAAATCACCCCTTGTAGGATTTGCATTTCAGAAAAAAAGTCGCAGGCGGATAAGGCAGAGGCAAACGGACCCAATTACCCGACTGCCTGACGCCAGCTGTGACTGTTTTGAAATAATGCGGGAAGAAGAAGAATGCAAGACCTTCACTACTCTGATCCTTATCATATACCCCCGGACTGCAGCCCCACATATAAAATCTTCTCCGATTCCCGAAGGAGGGTGGGGGGGGCACAGTCCTTGAGGCGCTAGCCTGCTGTGTCTTCCCTTGTGCCTGGCAGAAAAATCACGCCCTCTCTCTCTTCCTCCAAAATCTCTGGCTCCGAATTTCTGTTCGGCATCGGTGCACAGAGAAGCCGAGATTTCGTCCACAAAATGGGGGCTCCTCCGTGATCTGCTCGCAGGCAGGCGGCTCCGCAGTGCCCCTCGGCTTGATCGGAAGCTTGGGGATCTCTCTCCAAGCCCTTCAGGCGAGCGGAGGGTTCGAGGATATCCCTGAGTCCAGATCGCCAGGGACTCCCTGCCCCAGGGCTGTGCCCCGATCACACCCGGCCCGCCGACTCGGCTGCGGAACTCCGAGGCTGCGGCAGAGAACGCGGGAGAGGCTGACCCAGCAGCTGCCAGGCTTCTTTTGCCTTAAGGACACCTTCTCTTCTCTTGCCCGTGCCGGTCTGGACTTCCACTCTGAGAAAACACTGAATATTGGAAGATCAGAAAGAGGGCATACGGAGGTCGCGACACACCCCGTCAGCACCTACGGTGAGTCTCCGGGAGTGCACTCCGGGACCTTTGACCGTACCCCCCCCCCTACGTAGGGGAACTCGGTTCCAATTTGCGGGATTTTCCTGCAAAGGTAAATCCTGATGTGGAATTCTCCCTGCAAAGGGAGATTCTGATGTAAGGCGCCGCTTTGGGGCAACCATCCAGGTCGAGTGGGACTCGGAAGTCACGTTTGGGCAGGTCTCTGCCATATGTTTCTCTTTTTTCTTTTTGAGCATCCCTTTGCTGTTTCCTTTTATGGTTTATGTTTATGTGTGACTTCCAGCTGACGAGGAGAAGGCTTATGTTTTGATTTGAGCGCGCTAACATCTAACGTCTGTTACCAACTGCTCTAGACAAAATGGGAAGCGCTTCCTCTAAGGTTCCACCCTCATCTGGGAACTTTTAGGGAAAATCTTAAATGACTGGTCGACCTGTAGCTATGATCCAATGACAAAGAAAAATGGCCTGAAAATGGGTCTCCTACAATTAGATCTTTATTGCCACAGGATGGGGAAAATGGACCGAGGTTCCCTTATGTTCAGGACTTTGTGCCCTTTTTTTTTTTTTTTTTGTGGTACGCGGGCCTCTCACTGTTGTGGCCTCTCCGGTTGCGGAGCACAGGCTGCGGACGCGCAGGCTCAGCGGCCATGGCTCATGGGCCCAGCCACTCCGCGGCATGTGGGATCTTCCCAGACCGGGGCACGAACCCGCGTCCCCTTCATCGGCAGGCGGACTCTCAACCACTGCGCCACCAGGGAAGCCCGAGAAAGATCATTTTTGACAGTATGGCCACAGTATTCTTTAGACTCTGGAGAAAACTGGTTAAAATAAAACTTTTCTTAAAATTGCAAAGCCAGTTCTTTTTGCATGTGCAATTAGAAAAGGCTAGCTTGTTAAAATACTTTTCTTCAAAATTCTGACCCTGAGAGAACAAAAATATGCCTAGGAGGAAGCTTGAAGTTAACTCTTATCATGTCCTTGAGTTACAAACACAGCCCACTTTGCTTGAGAGTTCAGCCTTGGGTTAATTAGTAGAACTTCAAGCCAAAAAAAAAAAAAAAAGAGGCAAAGACACATTTTAAATCTCAAGTGGAAACTATGAGATCTCTGTCTGTCTGGATATATGTGTATGTCTCAGTACGTGTTTTTGTCTTTGGATAATATTGCTGAGGTTAATTTGTAAAGGAGCTCTATTTCATTGGCTTTAAAGAAAAGTAAGCGCTTACAAATCAAACAATTCTAAATACAAGAAAAGTTAAATAAATTTCAGGTTCATGTGAACTGGGAAATATTCAATATTAAATTAATACCTGGTATTAATGTTTAAGTTTGTTGATCTAATTAATCTGAACATGTCTTTAGAGCCATCAACATTAAGTATAATACTTTTATTGTGCCTAGGTTTAATATAAACTAAATAAGATCTGATTATATCTGCTACAAATTTGTCAGCAATGAAAATAACTCGATGTGAAGAAACTTTTAAGAAGAAAAACTGCAAATGAGGTAAGAACTTTGGGTGAATTTTTAGGAATAATTATGTTTTAGGAATATTTACTTAAGCATGATCTCTCCAGATATTAAACAACTTGAAAATTTAGAGTTGTGCTAAATTAAGTTAAAGGATGGAAGTTTATTAAACAGTAATTACTGAACATTGGCTTCCTTTTACAGAGAAACAAAAGGTTTAGAACTATTAAAAAATGTGTTTGGTGCCACACTGAGATATTTTCTATAAGGAAGCACGTTCTTCAAAAATTATTATTTGGATGTATGTTTACCAATCTACAGAGTGCTGATATAAAGGACAGTTCATGGTTGCTTAAGGAAAGTAGAAAGTGGTTTTTAGTAAGGAAGGTAAGAGGAATGGAATTGCATTTTATTAAAGGAAAAGGAAGTAGGTCTGATTTACAGGTGGCTGTTTCTGATTGGGAAAATAAAGTGATGGATACAGAAAGTGATAAAAAAGGTTTGCAGAATGTGGACCCTTAGAAAAGAGTTTTATACATGGTACAAGTTTTCTTAAGATGCTGAACTGCCTTGGATGACAGATTTCAAGCTTGCTTATTTATTTATTTATTCATTCATTCATTCATTTATTTTTGGCTGCATTGGGTCTCTGTTCCTGCACACAGGCCCTCTCTAGTTGTGGCCAGCGGGGGCCACTTTTTGTTGCGGTACGTGGGCCTCTCATTGCAGTGACCTCTCCTGTTGTGGAGCACAGGCTCCAGGAGTGCAGGCTTCAGTAGTTGTGGCGCACAGGCTTAGTTGCTCCGCGGCATGTGGGATCTTCCCGGACCTGGGCTCAAACCTGTGTCCCCTGCATTGGCAGGCGGACTCCCAACCATTGTGCCACCGGGGAAGTCCCATGCTTCTTTACCTTTTAAGTGATCCGTTTGATACTTGCCTTTAAAATCTTCTATCGAGGGCTTCTCTGGTGGCGCAGTGGTTGAGAGTCCGCCTGCCGACGCAGGGGACACGGGTTCGTAACCCGGTCCGGGAAGATCCCACATGCTGCAGAGCGGCTGGGCCCGTGAGCCATGGCCTCTGAGCCTGCGCGTCCGGAGCCTGTGCTTCACAACGGGAGAGGCCACGGCAGTGAGAGGCCTGCGTACCGCAAAAAAAAAAAAAAAAAAAATCTTTTATCGTTACTTTGGCTAAGTGAATAACTACTGTTTCCCAGTGACGTATGATCTTATCTGACTGAGTGTTCTAAACGCTTTTGATTTTTTTCATAAAACTTCCCAAATCAAATGTAATGAAGTTTCTTTGACCTCTAGGCAACTTTGGGGTGCTTCAAATGGCCCCTGAAACATCCCAAAGAGAGAGATTACACTAATTAGGTTCATTTGGTATGTTAAAAGTATGTGGGAAGTATTGTCAAATGTGTAATAAATCTTCTTAGGTTATATTGTATGGTAATTGTTACTAATATAGATAGTCTAGAAATTATATGGAGTTTCAAAAAAATTCTGCTATGTCCTGGTAAAATGTTATCAGTCATAATTCTAGTTATTATCTTAAGTGTCATATGTCACAACAGTAACCAAGTTACCTTGTTAATTACATTGTAATCAGATTTTAAATTTGCCTTAAGCCTTTTGTCTCCAGAGACACAGTTTCACTCTGATCCCTTTGCAAAAATGCTTCCTCATCAAGAAGATTTATAAAAAGGACTTCTGGATAAATACAAGTTTCTGACTTTCAGACCATAATGCTAAATTGGATATAAAGAAGCTCTTCTCCTCAAGCTACTTATGGTTTACAACAATTTG
Organism: Pseudorca crassidens; assembly: GCF_039906515.1. NCBI lineage: Eukaryota > Metazoa > Chordata > Mammalia > Artiodactyla > Delphinidae > Pseudorca > Pseudorca crassidens. The sequence continues at coordinate 33,513,405 of NC_090315.1, read as the reverse complement.
GTGATTTACATTTATGGGTAAAATTAAAACATTTATCTTCTCTATCTGCTCCCTCCAGAGACTGGAAACTCTTAGGTCCCCAGCAGCTTTATCAGATAAATTAGGAAGGCTACCTCGCTAACAGGTATAGAAATCTCATGGTATTTTCGGGACCTTGCAAAGGGAGGAATTCACCTACATCTGGTAAGTGAAATCTGTGACAAGCCCTTGGTGTGACTTCCCTGAGAGGTCTTTTAAAAGTTCAGTCTGAGACTCCTTATAAAAGTTTCAGCAAGCAAAAAGCCTATATGATCAATTACAGTTATATAAATCATCAGGCCAAGTTTATTGATACCAGACTAAAATTTGGTTCTCTTTCTCTGTTTACAGAACAAGGTTTTCTTGGAATGCTGCTTTAATAACAGACTATGTCAATTTCTTTGCCTTTACGTGATTTACATTTGCTTTTAAAATCTTCTGTTACTTTGGTAAAGTAAATATTATTTCACAGTGATCTGTAAAGATTATGATGGCGCACGTAGATAAAGTTCACTCTGCTTCTACAAAAATTGACCCCTCATTGTCAGACTTTTGCCATCCTGATGTCCTGAAAACATGACAACAGAGGGTGGGAGGGAGGGAGACGCAACAGGGAAGACATATGGGAACATATGTTTATGTATGACTGATTCACTTTGTTATAAAGCAGAAACTAACACACCATTGTAAAGCAATTATACCCCAATAAAGATGTTAAAAAAAAAAAAAAAAACATGACAACAGTCTACTCCTAAATCAGGGAATTAAAAATGTGTAAACAATAGCTGTCAATCAAACAGTCAGGGCTATGGAAAATCCAAGACGGCTGCTTGGCTTTTTCCGGCTCCCTAACAAACCTCATTTTTTATTTGATGGTATAAAGCCTTCCCTGGCTGCAAGGTTAATGCCCTCACAGTGAAGAAAAAAAATTATGTTTTACTGAATATTAAATTCTAGTTTTGTTAATTGAGGTCTGTGTTTACCAAGACTCACTTCCCAGATAGTTCCTTGCTGTTATGTTATATTGCTAAGAAGTTTAATTGAATTATTAAAGGCCACTCTAAGTTTGTTTCTAAAGCTGATCTCAGTAATCTATCTTTGGATGAAGATCAGATGCCCCACGACCGACAACCAGAGGATTATACATACTGGAAAAGACATAATTTAAAGGACTATCTCCAAACTGGATGGAAGGACCCTTATCTGGTACTCTTAACTAGCTCGTACACAGTAAAACTAAAGGGAATTAATTCTTGGATTAATTTCCACTCACAAAGGGCCCCTGCACTGGACTGGCCTATAGAGAGGGCAGCTGACCTCAAAATCACCTTAAAACAATGCTCAAACAGCGGAGAAACTACACTCACCCCAGGATGAGAAAAAGACAACATCAGAAGTAGACAGCTTACCCAAGATCCTGGACCTGACTCATATGCCCATCTATAATGTTCTCTTGACTTCTTGGACCTTTGCATATGAATCAAATGTTTTTCTGTCATAGGCACGATCCTATGCTAGTTTTAAAAATCAATCCAGTTGTTGGGTTTGTGGCCAATTACCTATGTCTAGTACTTCTGGATTACCTGAGTGGATTTCTCCACTCCAAGGCTCTAATTGGTTGACTCTTAAGAAATTAATCGTAAAAGGAAAATTATAGTCACGTTCAGGCCACTATTGGTATTACTAGATAAGATCCCCTCACCTGACCCATTCATAATACCTGCTCTGACCCTGACCACAAATATGAATTTTCCTCTATTCCTCAAAGTTCAATCAGAGCAACAAGCAAAATTTCAGCCAAGGAATAAAACCTCCCACCATCACGGGATGGATTTATGTAGTTAACACCACGCTATGGTAATTTAAGGTTAAAGGCTCCTCTGTGCTGGGAACAATTAAATCATACTAAGGATAATCATTCTAGTAACACTAGGAAGCTGGGCTGAATACCTTATGGACAATGCCAATATATAATTTCCCTGAAGAACAGGGATTAGTATAGAACAGACTAAGTCAAGACAACCTGGGATATACTGGGCTATACCTAATGGAAGTTCTTGGCTATTTGTATTTTGCCTATTTCAAAAAAATGATTGTTTCTTACGTTACCAAATGTGTGACTGAGCCTCTGATAAAGTGAGGATATATAGTTCCATGGGAGATCAAATGATTACCATAACCTAACTCTAGATATGAGAAGAAGCAACAAGAGGGAATATCCTGGACCATAAGAGACTAGGAAGACAGGTGGTCCAGAGACTTCTGGATACGAGTAAAGGCCTAGTCCAGTAATAGCACATGGAGTGGCCTACTAGCAAAATCTTTGCCAGACCTGGGAAAGAGCGTTCCTAGCACCGTGGGACAAAATGGTCAGGAAATGCCCCAAACCATGGTTGAAATTATGACCATAAAGGGGCCCTGCCGACTGAAAACTGACACTTGCCATCTCCTTCTACAAGGATTAAATCATGAGCTTCTGTAGCTGGTGACCTTCAACAACCTCTACAAGGAGTTCAGGGTGGAGATCTTAAATGAGGCACACTGTACTCTGGGAAAAACAGACAAGGACAGGCCTTCAGATAGTTAAATACTTTCAGGAGAAGATTTTATGAGCCCCAAGTCTTGCATCTTCTCATACCTAGAGAAACACTGACATCATTAACAGGGACACTAAGGTGTTATTTTAGGCAAGTCCTTTTATTGCTAAGAACTTGAGTTTTCTGAGCTGTGTTAGATTTGGGATGTTACCGGCCATTCTCAAAAGAACGTCTGCTGGCAGCTGGTAACTGCAACCTTACTTCTTAAAGGTCTCCTCTGGTAACTATTACACTTTTAGATGAAAAACTTGCTTTAGATCATATGTTAACAAAAAGAGAAAACACATATGTAGTGACCAGTAGCTCCTGTTAGTTATATGTTAATACCACATCAAAGGTTAAAACCTATTTTGATGAAACTAGATAACCGGCTACCTAGCTACAAGTGTCCCCAAAGCGCCAGGCCTAGACTGGGTTTCAGGCTTATTCTCCTAAAAAGAAATGAGATCTATTTTGTCTATTAACGTTTAGGTTGTCACTCCCCCAAATACTTCTAACAGGGTCTGTTACACCTACATCAATCACACTGGGCTAATAGAAGAGGACATAAAATTATATATATGACTACACCAAATGGCTCCATTCCTTTAGACAGGGTAACCCAAATGCTGACTCTATCTAGACCAGGATCAAAATTACCACCGAGCGTAACATGGCTCCTAGTCCTGCTTGGGACCCCGGCTACAATAATTCTTTTACTAATCTTTGGCCTCTGTTTTTTTTTTAAACTACTTGTTAAGTTCTGTCTCTTCCAGATTACAATAGGTTCACATCAAGATAATGATGATGCAAAGATTCCAGCCATTTCTCAGAACAGATCCTGCCAAAACAACAACAGAAGTCACCCCGGGGCCCTTAACAAGACAGGGTGAGAGCTCCGTGACCCCAACTAGGTAGGGTCTACGAGCCCCTTGCCAGCCTAAAGAAGCTACAGAAGACATACTGTCGTCCCTTATCCTCCCAATGAAGATTTCTTGGGGTTCACGCCTCTCAGGGGGGGTATAAAAATAGGAGATAGATGGGCCCCTGGGCCGGATAGCTGGTGTTTGTCAAGTGGAGCAAAACTGAAGTTTTGTACTCAGCCAGACAAGAAGGACGCCTGTTTCCCTCCCTCCATTGATACGGAGGGAATGAACTAGCAGTGGGGAATTTGTTGCAGCAAAAATAGAAGTGAAGTTTTCTCCCTCCTGAGAACAAGGGAACACTGAACAGGCTAGAGAAGAAACATGACCTGGCCTGAAAGGTTAATCACTCCTAGTTTTTTTTTTTTTTTTTTTTTTAACTGTTACTAATCTGTAGTTTCTGTAACTAGATTTGCACTTCACAAAGCTAACCTATTACTCTTTAACACTATGTGAATTACACTCCCTTGTAGTAAATCACCCCTTGTAGGATTTGCATTTCAGAAAAAAAGTCGCAGGCGGATAAGGCAGAGACAAACGGACCCAATTACCCGACTGCCTGACGCCAGCTGTGACTGTTTTGAAATAATGCGGGAAGAAGAAGAATGCAAGACCTTCACTACTTTGATCCTTATCATATACCCCCCGGACTGCAGCCCCACCTATAAAATCTTCTCCGATTCCCGAAGGAGGGTGGGGGGCACAGTCCTTGAGGCGCTAGCCTGCTGTGTCTTCCCTTGTGCCTGGAAGAAAAAAATCAAGCCATCTCTCTCTTCCTCCAAAATCTCTGGCTCCGAATTTCTGTTCGGCATCGGTGCACAGAGAAGCCGAGATTTCGGCAACAGTTCTACTTATTAACTCAAGGCTGAAGTCTCAGGCAAAGAGGGCTGCGCTTATATTTCAAGGACATGTAAGAGTTAACCTCAAGCTTTCTCTTAGGCATATTTTTGTTCTCACAGGGTCAGAATTCTGAAAAAAAGTATTTTATCAAACCAGCTTTCTCTAACTGCATATGCAAAAAGAAACAGTTTTGGAATAAAAAAACTTCATCTTGGCCATTTTTCTCCAGAGGCTAAAGAACACTGTGGCCATGCAGTGTTTAAAAAAAAAACAAAAAACTTTGGGCTTCCCTGGTGGCGCAGTGGTTGAGAATCTGCCTGCTAGTGCAGGGGACACGGGTTCGAGCCCTGGTCTGGGAGGATCCCACGTGCTGCGGAGCAACTGGGCCCGTGAGCCACAACTACTGAGCCTGCGCGTCTGGAGCCTGTGCTCCGCAACAGGAGAGGCCGCGATAGTGAGAGGCCCGCGCACCGCGATAAAGAGTGGCCCCCGCTTGCCACAACTAGAGAAAGCCCTTGCACAGAAACGAAGACTCAACACAGCAAAAATAAATAAATAAATTAATAAACTCCAAACCCCAACATCTTCTAAACAAACAAACAAAAAAACTTCTTTCTCTTTCTAGAAGCATACTAAAAATCACCCAGTTTCGTAAAATACACCCTAGGGAACAAGTACAAGATGGAATAGAGCTCTTATTACCCATTTTCCTTTTAGACATAGGCTTATAGCTGTAAGTTGGTCATTCGGCCATAATCCTTCCCAAGGGACTTTCAGACGGAATTGAAACGGCACCTCCCATGTTTAAAAGCAGACAAACGACAAAGGAACCAAACCCAACAAGGCCAGCTAAACAAACAGGAACCTTTCAAAACTCAAAAGAGAACAACTTCCCCGGGTTCTCTGGTCTCACTCAACCGTGACCTCCATACCATTGGTGCCACAAACAACCCGTAAAGGGCTGGAAGTTTCACAACCTTCCTTAAAAGTACGGAATCAAGGATCTCGGTGTGCACACCAGGGGACTTACCCAAATGGCCAAGGTGTCTCGACTCTTCCAAAATCTGTTTCCTTTTCCTCCAAGAAGGTTCAAGTTGCAGGGGACCATGTCCTATCTGGGGAGAGAGACCGGAGTTCCCCAGAGCTAAATGGGGCTCTGGCCGCTTCTTGGACAGTCCCTCACTCTCTTCCCGGAAGGCAGCCCTCTTGCCAGCGTGGGCTCCAAGTGCAACCTGGGGCGGGGGCGGGGGCGGGGGCGGGCCCTCGGGGCGGGCCCTCCCCGCTCTGACAGTGTTCCATCGGGCTTGGGTAGGGGATGAACACCACCCCACTGGGGAGCCGAGGTGCCTCTGGCTGGCTCAGCCAATTTGTAACCGAAAATTTGGTCCCTGTCCCCGATGCCAAATGAGAATAACGAGGGCAAGGTTTTGAGGATAAAGGAAGGAAAAATTTCTTAATGTGCCAGCAAATGAGGAGGGTAACAGACTAAGATCTTGAAAACTACCGTCCTACTCTCTGAAAGAGGGCAGGTCTATTTAAGGAGAATTTTGAGGGTGGGGATCGCAAGACTATTGACTGAGACCTCGCTGGGCTGGAGCCATTTCTTTTGATACTTCCATGATTCATGGACATTGTGGTGGTCTGCCTCCGGTCAAGGCAGACCAGACTGACTGTTTCTCGGCTGCCTGCTTGATCCTACACACCCGTGATTCAGGATAAAACGAAATAGCCAAACAGGCTAGAGCCTATCAGCATAGTTAGCAGAGAGAAGCAGCATGTGTACATTATTTGAATTAAAACATGAGTTAAAAGAGAAGGTCAGCTGTTAAAACTTTAACTCTGTAATTGGCTACAAGCAGACCTAGCTGCCAGCTCAGCCAGTTAGAGGTGCCTCTGTAAATGCCAACCCAGGTCAGTCTGTTCTCACCTGCAAGACCTGCGTCCTGAATCCCCATAACTTGAGCCCAAGGGAGTCATTGATCTCACCCCATAGGACAGAGAAGCCCTTTATCTATGGCCACTCAGACCATGGTGCTTTGCACAAGGGCCCCTGCCATTGTCAGCAGATGATGGAATTCAGGTGAGGAAGCCACGAAAGGGAGGTAATGACCAGTGTCTTCCCAATATCCTTCTCATCCTCTTCCTAAGATCCTCTTCCTGATTCTGTCCAGAGAAGCAATGTATCCAGTTACACAGTCTTTCTCCCACCCCAGACTCTCTTACAGCTAAAGTTGCCAGGTTACATGAATCTGGCCTAGGAGATGTAGATGGACATCCAGGTGGGTTTCTAGGAAATCTACTCTTCTTCAGAGTCAAGAGGCACAGATTCAGCAGGCCTCTGCCCTTTGCTCTTTCTCTTTATTTCCCTTCTTCCTGCCTGAAAGGTGGGCAAGATGTCAGCAGGTGGATTAGCCATTTTTCTCCATGACTGTGAGAACCGCATGCTGTAGATGGTAGAACAGGAAGCTAGAAGGAGTCCAAATCCTTGATGACTTTCTTAAGCATCACCAGAGGCATCCTGGGCTTCTGGGCATGTCCAGGAGGAGATCCTCACTAAAGTCCTTCTCCAGAACCAGGGACACTTCTCCTTTTTCTTCCTGCTGAAGAACACTCTTCTCTCTGACTCATTGCGTATTTGTTACAAGAAAATGAGAAAAACTCATTGTTAAGAGACCATGGTTAGATTTCAGTTACATGCAGCCACTTATCATCCTAACGCATATGAGTATAATATTTTTGCTTTTTGATAGTGAGTCCAGATGGACATAAGAACCAGAAAGCATGGGATTGGGGTGTGTATAGAGAAAGCCAGCAAAGAGATTTTCCTTGAGATAAAGGAGAGGTCTGTTCAAGATGAACTCTCTTACTTTGTGATCTAGGGCAAGTCATTTGCTTCCTAGCATCATGTAGGCAAATTATATTTATATATAAATGTATACAGATTTAAGTGCATGCATATATAACATATGTATATAAAGTATGTATATGTGTACAAATTATAAATGTGTATACATATAAATAAATTTATTTTCATTTCTAGTACTTATTTGTAATTGGAGAGGGTGTTGGAACTAGTTGAGGACCCATGCCCCTACCAGCTGGACCATGGTATGCCTGGATGGCCGGGGACCAAGGAATATGCACATCAGAGTGGTTAGAAGCACAGACTGCAGCCGGACTTCCTGGCTTCAAATCACAGTCCCACCAGCTAGTGAGTTGTCGCTTCTCTTTGTGTCTCCATTTTCCCCACTTACAAATGGGGATAATAATACTACCTCATCGACTCATTAAGAGGATTCAAAGAGTTGCAATTTGTAAAGCACCGGGAATAGTAACTGCGGCAGGATAAGCTGATGTGCTTGTTAATTGAATGTCAGCCCAGTGCATTGGCCTTGTCCAAGGTGCTGATGCTCCTAAGGTCTCAGTCCTCCTGGGAACCATGGCCTGTGAGACCTGGATGGCCCCATTTTCTATTTTAACAAAGCCAGCCAGGTACTGCTTGTGCCGTGCTCCCTTCCAATCCCAAAACTCCGGTGGGGAACTCTATGCATTTAATTGCTTACCTAAAAATTCTAGTCTTGGCTCTGACACTCCCTGATCTGATTCTGCAGCTCACTTGAAATGCCAGAGTGGCAATGTCCTTCCTTATCTGTGAAGTGAGTTTGCCTCGTTTATTGGCCCTGCCCTCTCACTCCTCTCCATTGATAGGTTATTGTTACTATCTAGTGACTGGAGATGGGAGTCAGGGGTCAATGGCAACTACCAGGGAAGTCTGGGGCGCCGTGGTGCAAGAACAGAAATGTAGCAAGAACCTGGGAATGGACTCAGGGTGAGCAGTAGGCAGGTACCCTGTTGTTGGCCTGACCACGGCCTTCAGGTCTGCCCCAGGCTCACCATTGCCAGAAGCTGGGTTTTTGCTTCAGGCCTCTCCTCTTCTGACTCCACATCTTCCTGTCCTAGGCTGAGACTCTGCACTGGAGCCTGCAGTAGGTGGGGTGGCTGCTCCCTCTATATTCTTTGCTGTAGAAACAATCAACCGTGGCTCAAGGGTATGTTCCGGCCATGACCCCTGCTGGGCGTCCTCTGGGGACAGAGATGGTTTCCCTTGATTTCCTACGGCCCAACCCCTTACCTTCATGCCCTGCTAGGGGCCCAGCTCAGCCCCTCCCAGGCCTGATGACAAGCCAGTAGCTAATAAGAAAGACATCAGAAGCCAATCACTTGCCAGCACTTTCAGGAGCCTCTGGTTACCACACTTCTGTCTCCAGCTCTTCTGGGTCATAGCTGAGGTCAGGGCCTCCCTGAAACATGGCCCAGCTGAGGGAGCATCTCCCTTGCCAGCAGCCTAATGGGGACTGACAGCGGAGGGCTTGTGAGGCAGCCAGGTCCTGCAGGAGGTTGGCTGCTGCCTGGCAAGGCTTGTGGCGGCTGGTATTTCCGAAGCTGGAACTTCCTGCCCAGTGGTCACATGCACTCAGGCCCAAGGAGACTCAGATTTGGCTACTCAGACCCCAGTTCAAACCTCTGGGGCAGTTTCCTAAGGAGGGGACAAGGGAACAGAGACATTGTTTCGGCTACCTGAAAGCACAGCAGTAGCTGGGTTGCCTTTGAAATGGGCAAAGATGGGTGAGAAGGAGAAGAAATCGATCAGCATTATGTAACTGACATGTACTAAACATATAACAACAAGCTGTGTAAGCTAGCACTATTCTGAATCCAATATTAATATTTAATCCTACCTATGATCCCATGAGGTGGTGGGGTCATTGTCATTCCCATGGATCGATGATAAATGAGGCAAAGGGAGGTTAAGTAACTTGCCCAAGTCTTCACACAATTGAGTGATGGAACCAGGATTTGGATCCAGACAATGTGGCCCCAGAGAGGTTGGTCTTAAGCGTTCACCATCTTTATTCGATCCTGCTGACCTTCTTGGCAGTGTTATTCCCACTCTTCAGAAGCTACAGAGACTCAGATTTTACATAACTTGTCCAGGTTTCCACAGGAGTAAGTAGTAGAGTTGGTATTCAAACCCAGGTCTAATCTGGCTCAAAACCTTTGTTCTTTTCATTAATCCAGGGCAAACCACAGACCTCAGGCCAAATCCAGCTCACTACCTGTCTTGTAAATAAAGCTACTTTTATGCTACAACAGGAGAGGAGTACTTCTGACAGAGACCTTTACAGAAAATGTTTGCTGAAACGTACACTAAAAATGTAGAATGGGTGAAAAGCAGCAACTCCCACTTCTGTCTATCAGCAGCTGCCTAGAAAGGTAGTCATTCACATTTTAGTGTGAATTCACCAACCATATCTGTGGTCGCTCCCTGAGAGTATATCATAGAGTCAAAAACAGAAGGGGGGACTTCCCTGGTGGTCCAGTGGTTAAGACTCTGCCCTTCCACTGCAGGGGGCATGGGGTTCCATCCCAAGTCAGGGAACTAAGATCCTGTATGCCACGCAGTGTGGCCAAAACGCCCCCCAAACAAACAAAAAAAACAGAAGGGACTTTACAGAATCACCTAATCCAACCTTTTCATTTTACCAATTGGAAAACTAAGGTTTAACAACTGTTGCCAGGAAAACAGATGAGATATTGGATCTGGGGTGGATTAAAATGAAAAGTCAACATAATGCAGGGTGATGGAGATTTAGAAATGAACTCTGTTGTCATACTGATTTCATTTGGGGTGAAGACAGAGAGAGATGCCATGTACTATTGGAAGAAAGAGGCCCCCAAAGGTAATATATACCAGTGAGTCTTCAACATTTGAGAATCTGATGAATGTATCAATTCTCTCTCCCGGAAAGGTAGACATAAACTCATGCACACAAAAATTTGCGTTTCATTTCAGAAGGTTCTGATATTTCTGAAGCCTATCCATGAACACTTAGTGTTAATAACCCCTGACCCATTGCACAGATGAACAAATTGAGGCCCAGGGAGAGACTCCACATATCAGGGCCTTTTGGAAGGAGATAAAAATGAAGCTCTATCTCTCCAAACATAGGACAGGAGTGCTATTAAAATTGGGACATTTCAAAAGCCCACCAGTTTCTTAAAGTGAAGCCCACCTGTGAGGCTTCTCCAACTACATTTGTCAGCCTAGGGGACAGAATGGCAGCCAGCTCCCCAGAAGAGCTGCCCTTTCCCCCTCTGCTCCAGGCTCCCTCCTCTACTCCCGCAGGGCCCCTTATTAAATGTCGGCAGGCATGAGGGGAGGGCTGGAAGCAATGTGGTTGCCTTTTGTTTGATTCATTATAATAAACCCTAACTCCAATTCTGGAGGTAAAATTTAAATGATCAGATGATAATACCCCCTCTGGGATGTCTGCCCAGCTCCAATTCGACAAGCCAAACCCACCCTGACATCTTTGGCATAAATGTATTTGACTCTCCCAATGCTGCTGTGCAAGGTTGGGTTCATGGCTGTCCAAAAAAAAAAAAAAAAATTCCATAAGCTCCAAATGGAAGGGATCTTAGAGGTATGCAACCCCCTCTCACACCCCTACCTGACACTGAGTTCCCTCTACAACCTCCCTAAGAGACATCACTGGGGTGCTCACTACTTCTGGCACTATCCCATTCTCTGTTTGGCCTCAATTCAGCCCTCGGGCCCACCACCCACTCCCTGACGGCCTTTACATACTTGAAGACATAAACTGAATTGTTGGTTGTCAATACCTCCCTTATATTGGTGTCACTGTCTATCTGCTTACTTGCATTAAAAATAACAATGTAAGGTCACACCTTCCCCAAACAATACAATATAGCACTAAGGCCCTAAGTGTTAGTGTATCCCTCTTCCCAGAAAAATGCACACAAGTGCTAAATTGCACATTCATTTCCATCCAACTGGAAGTTCTGATCCCCTTGAAATTCAGCCCTAGAAACAAAAAAGTGAAACTACTAACTTGGTATCCACTTTCTACTTAAATAAAAATGTGTCGGGCTTCCCTGGTGGCGCAGTGGTTGAGAGTCCGCCTGCCGATGCAGGGGACACGGGTTCATGCCCCGGTCCGGGAAGATCCTACATGCCGCGGAGTGGCTGGGCCCGTGAGCCATGGCCGCTGAGCCTGCGCGTCTGGAGCCTGTGCTTCGCAACGGGAGAGGCCACAACAGTGAGAGGCCCGTGTACCGCAAAAAAAAAAAAAAAAAAAAAAAATGTCAATCTCAGAGCTAGGATTACAGATTTAACTCCCCCCTAGTCTTCTGTTCCATAGGTTATCAAGAGAGTTATTTGGGTGAAAGGTGGGCCACTATGACCAGAAGCTCTACTTTACTAGCTGGAGGCTGATCACAGAAGACCCATTGGACTTAATTTGTAGCATTTTACCTTCACGCCAGAAAGAATTCTACTACCAGATACGTGGCACAGGAAATATCCTTTATTATTCTGTATACTTAATTTTCCATGAAGAGAACAGCTTTTAAAATAAACGCACACACCAGATATAGAAATATGCATGACATTGGAACAGTCCATGACACAGGGCACCACTGAAAGAGTCCTTATTTACATAAAAGTGGAGAAACAGAGGTAGGAGGGCGGGAACCCCAAAAGCTACTTCACATTCACCAGAATTTTGGTGACTTCTATGATCGCAGCTACAGCCATGCTGCACATCGCAGAGCTGTGGATTTTGGGACTCATGAGAGCATGACAACTTACCCTCAAATTCCGCAAAACAAAAGGGTTGGATTTATTTTTTAAAATACCAAGTGTTTCTGGCATCAGTTGCAGAAATATTGTCGAAAGAGGAACTACTGAATGTCCAGAAAAATCATAGTTCTGATATGTCTGCTCAGTAGTAGGTTATTGGTCACTAGATCATTCTGGAATGTCCTAAAGTAAACCGTGTGCTTCCTTCATTGTAAATTTACAACAATAACATTGTTACGGAGACAGGAAATTTTATTTACTGGATGAGACCTTTGATCTCTGATCCAACCCTTGCTTTTACAGACAGAGAACTCTGAAGCCCACAGAGGTGGAGACCCTCTCCCCAGGTGACCCAGTAAGACAGCCGTAGACCCAGGTCCATGCAACTCTAAATGCTGTGCTGTTTCCCTCACGCCACACTCCCTCTCTGTTCTTCTCCCTTCCGTGGCTTTCAAAGGAAATAAAGAAATGAAGTGAGCTCAGTGGGCTTCTTACTAAGAAATGATATCTTTGGTAAGAATGTTTGGTCTCACATTAACGGGATCATTTGGCAAGAGACTGGCTCCCACCTGGGCCGGAACCCCTCTGAGAATTAAGGCAGCTTTTAGGACCTTTATTTGGCATGATATTTGGCAAGAGTTGGCAGGTCCCCTTCTCCTCTGTCTCATTCGCATCTAGAATGAAGACCGACTCACAGGTAGACACTAAATGATATAATTAGACGTTGAGTAGATGTTAACGGGATGGTATTAAACAGATATTTTTACACTTCATGGAAAATAATAATTCCTTAAAAAATCTGGTAAAGTATCAAAAGTGCTCTATACAGTACACAGGAGCACCCTTATCCCGGATAACCTCTACTATCAAAAACAAGGCCTCAAATAAGAAGTCAAACATTACTTATGATAAAGCCCATGCTCCCTCTCCAGCGAGTGTGGGTGAAAGGTGAACCCAGAAGGTCTGCCAGCACCTCCTCGAAAATGTCCACGGGTGCCCCGGGTCCCCCCATCTCCAGAGCCCCTCCCCAGGCTCGGGAGCCAACTTCCCCCGCAAGGCAGCACCCCTGGGTTGGTTGGTGTTGGTTCAGGTAGCACCACATCTCTGATTCGCCTTCGGACAAATGTCTGGAGGCAGAAGGGCCACGAGCAGATGGCAAAGAGCAAACGTCAGGCTCTCTCTGAAGGGTGCCCCTGATACACAGGCTTTTCTGACTCATTTCTGCCAAGTAGGCTCAGCTTTTCACAACCCACTGTTCCCTAGAGTGATTATTTTCATCAAAGGAGAGCAGCTAAATCATTTCCTCTCTAGCAACCAGTTAGAGGAAAATAAATGACATCCCCCCACGCCCCCCTTCTTCCAACACATTGTTCTTTTGCTAAGAAATATGCCTTGGCCAGTTGACTGGATGGATTTTTGTTTATGTTTAATGACAGCCCTGGGTGGGGTGAACCATATTGTGCTGGGAATTTCAAAGTGCTCTCAGCTGAGAGTCAGGGGCTCTGACTTGAGGGTCCAACTGGATCCCTTAGTAGCTGGGGAACCTTGAGCAAGAATGACTGAAATGCTGGACCTTGGTTTTCTCACCTGCAGAATGGGGACACAGAAGCCAGCCCTGCAGTACTTGCTGGGCGGATGGGAGTAAACGTGGATGAAAGTGCTTTGTTACAAACAAACAAACAAGCTGTCACACCTAGGGAGGAATTACCCTTCACGGGGCGGGTGGATTCAGTCACTTGTGAGGCCAAATTCCATCAGTGACGGGTCACCTTGCTCTCATTCCCAGACCCCTACCTGTTTGTTCCACTCTGTTGGATGCTCCCAGGCCCCCTCTTTTTCAGGGTCCAAGATACCTGCCACTTGGGCTGTCTCAGATTTTGAACTGAACGTTTTATATGGAGAGATCCAAGGTCTCCTGATTTTCCTACTTTTCTCTAAAGAATGCCATAAGGACCCTGTCCCTGGGAGAAAACCACCGCCATGCCCCCAGCCAGCCCATCTTCCACAGACTGCATGATCGATAGATTAGGCTCAGTGACACCCCACTTTCCCCAAAAGCACCTTTTGGATGTGTGTCACCCTCTACTCTCAGTGGAAATGATGTGGCCTTTTTTTTTTTTTGCCCAAGATTCTGCAACAGGGGCTCCCACAGTCAGGACAATAACCCACAACTCTAGATTGCCAATGAGAGCGTAAGAAACTCAGACCATATGTTAAAAAAAAAAAATGCAAATGGATGCCACCGACTTACCAACTACAAATCGCTTCTCTGAATGAGCTGAGACCAGCCACCAGCACCACCAGAGGGCACCACTTATAAGTTTGTATCAGAAATCAACCTGAAATTCTCTACAACCGCCAACCTGCTCCGTCAATTGAGACTATTCTCCCCTCAACCTGAGTGACCGGGGTGCTATATGCTTGGTTCCATGCTGCCCTCCGCGGTGCAAAGTACGGCCCATGAGGAGAGACAAAGGGAGTTTTCAGGGCCCACTTCCCATCACTTGAGACTTCTGGTCCAGGCTGGGTGGGATTTCCCAGGGACAGGCTTTGCAGGTGTCTGTGAACAATACAGAAACAGGCAGCCTGTCGGGCTGCCCTTGGACACCCACCTGGCCCCGTGAGGACAGCAGAGGATCCCGTAGCGGAGACATGCAGCTGGCCTTGCTGGGTTCCTGTCCTGAGTCCCCCAGGAAGGTCTCAGGAGCCACAGGTAGGTTCCTGAGCTCCGTGCATCTGACAGAGCGAGACCCGCATGTGGTCTCTACAGACTTGTCTGCTGCTTCTGCAGAAGCCACTCACTGTGACACCCATAGCTCTGGACCCTCTGAGCGCCAGAAACCAGAAGAATATTCCAGAACACACACAAATCAAACCCAGGTCAACCAGAGTGAAAACTAACTATGAAGATTTCTGCTCACGACCCCCCAGAGCTTCTATCCACGGACTTCATAACAGCGACAAATATCCCCAAGCTCCCCAACCAAGGTCCAGACAACAGAGCACTAACCGGGGCAGACGAGAGAGGCAAGATCTCTGTACCTCCCAAACTCAGCTGGGCTTTTTATTTGTGTTTTGGTTTTACAGTGTCTGACCAAAAAGCAACATCCTCTGTCTGATCTGGTGGACTGAGGATTTCTTCTGCGGCCCAAAGTACCAGCAAACGAGGTGGGGAGTCCTTCCCAAGCCCGTGGACGTCAGCTCGGGCCGGTTCCCACACTGGGTGAGACTTCCTCAAAACTAAAGAGGTTCGACGGAAGTCATTTTTCCTGTTCCCTCCTCTCCTCCTCTCCCACAAGGCTTACCAATCCAAGCTCACAGCCCTCAGGCCAGGTGAACAGAAAGTGAACGAAAACCAGGTCACTAAATCAGTTGTTAACTTGGAAAAGAGGAAGAGGGGGGTCGGAGAGGAATCCCCAGACAGTGTCTGGGGTAGTAGGAAACCTTTGACCTGAACGTTGGTGCAGCAGGGTTCCTCCTCGGGGTCAGATTCAGATGGCCAGCCAGTGTTCCAACTGCAGAGGAAGACGGCAAGGCTGTTAGGCCAGGGCCAGGGCAGGCAGGGACTGAGGGACAAGGGCCAGCTGAGAAGGGCAGTAAGACACATGGAGGGGCAGAAAACACAGCTGTTTCCTTCAAAGACTCGCAGAACACGCAGGCCAATCCCCTAATTGTCACACGCACCCAGAAAGGGCAAAGGAGCCTTCACAAAGTCACACAGTAAGTCTGAAGCAGGGGGGCTCACCGGGACCCTCCTGGCTCCCCCACCCCCATATTTTACAGGGGAAAAGGGTAGGACTCAGGTCAACACGTTATTGATGTACCTACAGCGCTTCCTTCAAGATAAGAAATCCTCAGCCTAATTTGGGGATACTCCGTGGTCACAACTCAAAGAGGGAGAACCGAGTTTAGGAAAGTCTGGGCATTTGGTATCTCAGGACCAAGGAGTGGAGGGGCAGGCGACAGCTGGTAGAAGGCAGAAGACAGGCCCCTCTCCTCCGGTTCGTAACATCACACCCCCAGGGGCTATAGCCCACAGCTGCTCTGGGTTTTCTGGAGTGTGGTGTGTGGTCTTGCCTCCGATAGCACAGCAGGGAGCAGTAGGGCCCCGCCCCGTGGCCCCCATCAAAATGGTCCAAGCTGCACCTACTTGGAACTGCCTGACGTCCCTCTGGGCCACCAGGTGATGCTCGTTCTCTGGGGTGATGCCATAGGCCAGTCTCTGTGAAAGGATGGAGAAGGGGAGGAGGCCTCAGCTTGGCCCAGGGACACCCTTCCAGCAGCCCAGAGGACACCACACATCAGGGCCACCTGCTATTTGGCCCTGAAGTCTCACATGGACAGCAGGAGAGGTTCGTACAAGACACTCCCCACCCTGGTTAGTTCACTTTGAGATATTCATCCAGTGAATGTTTATTGAGTCAATGACTGTAGTCACACACTGGCCTAGGCCCTGGGGATCCAGAGCTGAAGGTCACCCACACATTTTGCTTTGGGAGAGCTTACAGCTCAGGGAAGGGGCTGACACTGAACAGAAACACACACAGGCAGTTTTACAACCACGATTGGAGTCAGTGCTGCAGAGGACAAGTTCAGAGCACAATGAGAACTCAGTGATGGGACCTCAGCCCTGCCTGGGGATTGGGGCCGCCTCCTTGGGCTGTAGACACAGGGTGGACTCAGGGAATGCGTCTGGAGTCAATGTCTGATCACTAGAGGGGGATCCCAAAGTGTAGAGAATAAAAAGCTCAAAGCAGGTCCTGGTTCCACGTCCGGGATGAGCTCACAGAACATGGATCCTCCCAGTGACCCAGAGGTTCCTGGACTTTGGGATTTCATGGACAGGAAACATGTCACAGGGGGAGGGGGTCCCAGCCCTGCCTGGGACCCTCTGCCCTAAGTTCCTGTACAGCTCACTCCTTTATGTCCTCCTGTGTCTTTCTGTCCCCTCATGAGAACATGAGCTCCGGGGAGTGTGTCTAGAGCTGAGGATACTGCCTGCCCCGTACAGATTCTCAGTAGATATCTGTGAAGGGAGTGGATAAAGGAATGAAAGGATGAGATCTTTATAAGTAAGGGCATGAGGAAATGACTATCACCATTATTTATAAAAGAAAGGGCATTTAACAACCAAACTATAGGAAAGACATAATTTTAATGAAAACGCAGATCATGCGTATATGTACCTGCAATGTACACAGGTCAAAGAAGAAAATGTATTTTGGAAGTCTCTGGTTTAGGCTGATCAGGTATCAGGTTCACAACAGAAGCAGGTGAAAGCCAAGATACAAGGTCACGGTGAGTTTGGATGGGGAGAGTGGGGGACATCTGGGGACATGACAAACCTTAGGAGGTGGGACACGGGAGTGGGCACAGTTAATGCAGATTAACTGCTCTTTAGGGGACTGGAGGGCTGAGCTCCTCACATAAACAACAGTAGGAACAGAGTGGGAGCACACGGTGCATATGACGTTCAACACGATAGCAGGTGCCGCGTGGTGACCATCTACCGTGTGCCAGCCCCTGCGCTAAGCACTTCCTTTCACCTTTCAAGGTCTGTATGATTACCCCAGGTTACAAATGTGGAACCTGAGGCTTGGGGGTAAATAACGTGGCCAACGTGGCAGGTCCGTCTGACTCTAGATTCCGTGTCCTTCTGTCTCCCTCTCTCACCCCAGCGGGAATGACTCGGGATGCCCCCTCCCGTGCTGTCCCCCACCCTCCCCCAGGCTCGGCCCAGAGCTCACCTCGCGAAGGGAGCCCCGCGTGCTGAGGAACTTGTAGACGACGTAGGCAGGCACCAGGACCATGGAGGAGCCCGCGATGCCCCACCCGACCCAGTTGGCCCAGAGTGGGAAGATGTAGTCATCGTAGGTGAGCGGCTTGAAATTGATGATGCTCACGACCACCACAAACTGGGGGGAAGGGACAGAAGGAAGAGGGAGAGAGACAGGGAGAGGGGAGAGAGAGGGAAGGAGGCGGGAGAGAGGGAGAGATGCAGAGAGGGACCAGAGGGAAGTGAGGGCCAGCGTGTGAGATGGATGCAGGAATGGAGAAGATAAGGAAGGAGGGAGATCGAGAGAGAAAGGAGGAAGAATCCAAGTAAGGAAGGATAACAAAAAGAAGACAAAGAAACAGGAGCAATACAAAGAGAAGACTAGAAAGGTGACCTTGGAACTGAGTGGTGGCACAGACAGCCCCCGGCCCAGACCTGGCCCCAGGCTGGCGACCCCTCTCATGTGCAGCCTCCTGGGAATCAACAGGGCGGAGCATCCTGAGCATCTGTCTGCGTGACCAGGGCCCTGCATCCCAACCTCCTCCCCTTAGAAGCAAAGATCCCCACCCCCACCCTCACCCCAGACACACAGCACCCCTCACCCGAGGATGCCCAACCACGCACTACACACCAGGAGGAACGCAGGGCTGACAAACTTCCAGCAGAGTCTCCAGTACAGGCCCGGCTTGAACCCCATCATCTGCTGGATGTCGTTGCTGAACCTGTCCACACCTGCGCACACACAGGGCAGGCCCATCACAGCGGCCCCTGCAGAGCCTGGGGCCACCCCTGCTGCCTTCCCAAGAGGGTCTGTCCCCAGGTGGACAGCAGAACAGTATCTCCTAAGACAGGGATACCCTGGCACTTAGGAGACCTGGGGACAGGCACTTGGCTGGTTCAGAACAGGGGAGAGAACACACTCAGGGGTAGCATCCCCTGGTAGGTGCCGCCCCAATTCCTTTTTCAGAGGGAAAACCAGGGCTCGGGGAGGGGAGGGGACTTGGCCTGACTCCAAAGCCCAGCTCTTTCCTCCCGCTCCCTCCCTCTTAAAACAATGATGGCTGTGTATATAGAGCTTTCCCCGACTTTAATCTGGTAGAAGAGACCAGACTCTTTCCAATGAGTAGAAAAGAGTGAGTGACACATGGGGAAAAATGAACAATGACAACACATATCACTTTCTACCATGTTCTCCCCATTCAGCTCTGGAATAAGGTTGCCAGAGAAGATAGAGGACACTCAGTTACATTTGAATTTCGGAGAGACAACAAAAGTCATTTTAGTTTAAATAATTTCATGCAATATTTGGGACATATACTAAAAAAATGATTCATTATCTGAAATTCAAGTTTAACTGGATGTGTCGTATCCCAGATTTGCTAAACCTGGCAACCCTACTCTAGAGTGAATTACATGGCTTGAGGAGCAGCATCTTCCTCTGAGTTCCTCTCTAACAGCTGACACTGATGCCTTTGGGGCCCTTGCCTCCTACTTTTAAAGGGAGCTCATGCAAAGATGAGCTGAGGGCTGGAAGAGCTGTGCCCAATAAGCAACTTGCTCAACTCTGGGATCAGCCAGTGACTGCCCTGGAAATGGAAAGCCCCTTTGCACCTCCAGGTGAAAAAGCTCCAGAAGCACATGGGGCCCGAGGCTTTTCCACACGCTCAGGACCCAGCACGTACCATAAAACCAGGAGACGCCTATGGCCTCCATGAGCACAGCAAACAGAATGGAGGTTCCCGCCGCAAACGTGTCCAGCAGGGTCAGCACGTATATTCCACCCTGGGGCATGGACAGAGAAAGCCTGAGGCCATGATGGATAGAAATGGCTATCAACTGTTACATCCATCAAAATTGAGCTGTCCCCTGTCCCGCTCACTCAGAACCCACACCCACCCCCAACACAGGTAATGGGGTTTCTGGTGCTACTGTGTTGCTGCTACGTATTCTGTGTATTCACTGGGTCTGAGGGTGGGGACTTCAGCCAGTAAAAAGCAAGATGGATTTTATCAATGAAAAAAAAAAATGTTGCCTGCCACGTCAGTAAACAAAAGATGTTGCAGCCATCACATTATAGCCACCCCTCTGAAGGTGAGCTCTGAGGGAATTCAGGATAGAAACAGGATGCCCGCCATCCAGCAGTCAGCAAAAAGCTCGGATACTGGCCCTAGATAGCTGAGGTCCATATCAAAGGAATGATTTCAGTGAGCCCAAACTCTTGCATCTTCCCATACATGGAAAAGCATGAGATTCCTTAACTTGAGACGTCTGGTTTTCTTTAGTCAACAGTAATCTTTTGATGTAACAACTACCTGGTCTTTGTTGCAAAAACTCATGTATCCTGGATCCTCCCTTACCTCTCTGGAGCAGTCGCTCAGAGCTATCTGAGATGCTGTGTCCCAGGCTTAAGTCCTCAGTTTTGTCCACCGAACAAAACATAATTCTCAGCTTTCAGGTTGTGCACTTCCTTCAGTTGGCAGTTTAAAATGGACTTTTGCTGTCCCCCCAAACCAACAAGCAGTTGAAAGATTTGTCTGGATATCCTCAGGCTCAGAAGGGACAGATAACAATGGGGTGTAACCCTAAGGGACTGGGCCACGGAGTTCAGGATACCAGGCGCTGCCATGGTTCCCCTGAGCTCACCCTAGCCCTACCTCCCAGCTTCAAGTCTGGGAATATCTGGCTGGATTGAAATGCAGCCTCAGAAGCCCCAGGTGACCCAGAGCCCAGCCCCCCCTCACCTTGGTTATGCAAAACAGGGCCAGAAGGAAGGTTCCAAAGGAGACACCAAATGTGAAGAGTTTCCGGTGTCGTTTCAGGACCTGGAAGTCGTCGGCCAGGCCCGTGATGACCGCCTCCATGCCTCCCATCTGAAGGGAACCAGGCAGGTGGGATACAGAGGTGAATGAAAAATGTTGTCCAACATATCAGCAAACAAAGGATGCTGCAGCCATCAAGTCATCAGCCACTACTGCTGCCCCCGCAAAGGTGCACCTGAGGGGACTCAGGATGGGAAAGAAAGGATACTGGCTCTACGTAGATCTGGTGCATATCAAAGGAATGATTTCAATGAGCCCAGACTCTTGCATCTTCCCATATATGGAAAAGCGCTAAATTCATTAACTTGAGATGTCTGGTTTTGTTTAATTAACAGTAATCTTTTGATGCTCTGACCACCTGGTCTTTGTTGCAAAAACTCCTACATATCCTGGCTCCTCCCTGACCTCTTCAGAGCAGTCCCTCAGAGCGATCTGAGAGCCTGCCTCCCAGGCTTGAAGTCCCCAGAAAGTCTGCCAACTGAAACATAATTCTCAACTTTTAGGTTGTGCACTTTTTTTTTTTTTGGCCGCACCACGCGCATGCGGGATTGTTAGCTCCCGAACCAGGGAGTGAACCCGTGCCCCCTGCAGTGGAAGCTCGGAGTCTTAACCACTGGACCACCGGGGAAGTCCCAGGTTGTGCATTTTTTTTCAGTCAACACAGGAGTGAGGGACTCTCTGAACCCCGGTCTCAGGCCTCCCGGCTCCCCTGGACCTCTCGCAGCCCTGGACTCATGAACCCTGGAGGCTGCCTTGCTTCTCTAGAGAAATCAGCAGATCCTCCCTTCTCCCCATCCTCTCACCCTACTTCTGCCCTGTTCTCAACCAACCTCAGAACTCAGAAACCATGTGGGAGAGGGTGAAGAGATAACTCCTGTCTCCCCCTTATCAACAGGGACCTGACTCCTGTCCGCTCACTCAGCCTAAGTGGATGCTGATGAAATACCGTGGGAAGAGTGGTTGGTTAGAGAACAAGAGTTCTAGCCACGCCCTCTCTGAATTCAGTTTCCCATCTGTAAAAGGAGAGCATTGGGCTGGCTTATCTGAGGTCCCTTCTAAGGTAGAGTTCCATGATGTCAAGTAGGTTTCTCTTGGTTCTTGGCTTTGGCCTAAATCTTGCCTTTCTGAGTGAGCACTGATTTCCTCATTTGCATTTAAATAAGGTCTTCTGCAAACAACTACTGATCAGGGGCTTGAATGCTGGGGAACTCTGAGTAGTGTGAGTGTATTTAGGGGAGGGAGGGTCAGGTCTAGTGGTGTCTGTGGGGGGATGGTATCCCCAGCCAGGTCACTCACTGAGCTGTCAATTCCCAGAGCCAGGAGCATGACGAAGAACACGACAGCCCAGAACGTGGATCCTGATAGGGTGGAAATGGCTTCTGGGTACAGGATGAAGACCAGGCCAGCTCCTGTAAGAAACATCAAGGACCTCATTAATAGCTGGGACTGTTGGTCTGAGCTGCAGATGATAGGAGAGCATTTTGAGGCCCAAAAAGCCCCAGCCCAGCCCCATGATGTTTGGGCAGTCATGTGTAGATGGAGCAAACCAAGGTCTAAAGATGACTGATGAAACCAGCTTCAGCCTGAGTTCACCTATGCACCAAGGAGGTTGACCTTAAAGAGCCAAGCCAGAGGGCAGTGCCTCTCCTGGACAGCTACAGGCAATGGGCCTCAAACCCCACCTCTGGCACCCCATGAGGGATCCTCTTACTCTCAAAACTCTGTGATTTTCAGAGTCCATCAGAGGCAGCCCCTCCCCAAGTCTTGGCCTGTTTGTGGCCATAAGAATATGAGAAGCAGCGGGGAAGGACACGAGCTGGTTGAACAACTTCAATCGCCTGAGTCTCAGCTTTCTGATCTTTAAAGTGGGTCTATTAACACTTGCCTAGTAACACTGCAAGAACTAACCCAAGATACATCAAGTGCTTAGCACAGGGGCTGGTACAGAGTCAGTGCTCCCAAATCTATCTGGTCTGGCCTGACTCAGAAGATGATTCTGCCTGGACTTCCTACTGATGGCCTCAAAGAAAGTGGGCAGCTGGGAAAGCTCCGTGTCCAGTCCTCTCAGTCCCACAGCCACAGGAGAACTGCTAAGAAAGAGGTGAGTTTTGCAGCCCCCGCCTCCTCAGTGGGCGAGTCTGCCCACCCACCTTCAGTGGCAACATCCTCAATGTTGACCTTGTGTTCATGGGCCATGTAACCAAGGATGGAGAAGATGGCGAACCCAGAGATGAAGCTGGTGACACAGTTGATGGTGCTGGTGAGCAGGGCATCCCTGAGAAAACAGAAAGCACCGTTAGTTCAAGTGGTCTGACTCTCCCCAACCCCGCTTATGGACTGCTGGATCATCTATGGAATCCACGGCTTCAAATGCCAACCCTCTCTTCAGCGTCCCTGCTGCCACATGGGCCTCCAGCACCCCACCATCACAGGGTCAGAACCTGTAGGTGCAGGAAATAGGTCAGCAGCTTCTGGATGAAACACTTTAACACCAGAGCCTGATATCAAACTCTTGCTGGGAAATCGAGGCACCAGCCTCCTTCCTCAACAAACTTTCTGTGGCTCCCCAGTGCCTCCCAACTTTTCACCCAGGCATTCAAGAGCTTTGCTGAGATGACCCAAACTTCTTTCCAGGCTTATTTCCCATGACTCCCCAACACGTACTCTCTGAGCAAACCAGTCAACTTGCCGGTTCACAAACACACCACCTCCCCTGGCTTTGCTCATGCTGTAAGTTGTCCACTCACTCCGTGTCTGCCTATCCCAACCCTAACTATCTTCCAAGGCTCACCTCAAATGCACTTCTGTGCTCTTGCTGACCCCCCATCAGATGGCTGATCACCCCATTTCCTTAGCCTCCCTAAAGCCTGTCCCACTGGTATGCATTCATCCTACTCTGTCTTGTACCAGGGAGGTTATGATTCTGTCTTAAGCCTTTGATAGAGAGGGATGGAAGCAGCCCCATCTGTGCCCATGTCTGAAGCCCTCACAGCACTGGGGCTGCAGGAGGCAGCATTAAATGCTTACAGGACCAGGTGATCTAGAGCATGGTCTTCTGACTCTACGGCACTGAGCAGACTTCTCGTTCTGCTGTGTGGTCTTAAGCTCTGACCCTGCTAGGACCTCACCCCTCAAGCAACCAGCCTGGATATTCCAACCTTGTCTGCCTGGGCATCAGATGGACAGACAGGCAGTGCTGGCTGCTCTGAAAGCCACACAGTGCCCCTCTGTCCCAGCTACCCACCCTCATGATATCCCAGTGTTAGTGGCCTCGACTTTGCCAGCTCCTCACCCTGCGTCTATCTGGGAGGTGTCCTGAACTGACATATGTTCATCAGGACCCCCATAGGCCATGTTGGAGTTCACAGAACATCCAGGATGGTCTACTCTGCTTCATTTCCCGGGGAAAGAAACCCAAGCAGAAAATTTGACTTGTCCCAGACCAGAGCCCTCTCTCCCATCCCTGCAAGGGTTGATTCCCAGGATTTAGAGCTTTCCAGAGCCCCAGGAAGGATCTTACCTATAGCAGTTGTTGTCAAATTTGTTGTAACTAGCAAATGCAATCAAGACACCAAATCCAGCGCCCAAGGAAAAAAATATCTGAGTTGCAGCATCAATCCATACCTGAAATGGGCAGATAAAGGCCATCACCCTCTGTTTCCACAGAATTGGACTACCTCACTGCTCCAGAAGGGCTGGGAAGTCCCAGGGATGCCCTAAGACCTGAGGAAATGAGGTCTGAACTAGAGATGGGCAGCCATGCAACTCCTGCTCTCCAGCAGCCTGTACAAAATCACTGTGGAGAGAGGCTGGGGTCTCTCTAGCATCTCCCAGCCTTGGGTGGTCGTGAGTGAGTTCACCCCAGAGGAACTCACTGGCTCAATCTGACATCCTGATTTTCAAAGAAATTTAATAAACAAAATGTTCTAGACTAGAATGTGGATAGGGCAAGGGCAAAGGGTTATGACTATCTCAGCGGTTATGGAGACAACATCTTCAGAAAGGGGTAATGATTCCTAGTAGCTTCTACCAACCCATAGACAGTGGTGACTCCTTGGTGGCCAGTCGGGTCTACTTCCTTCATCTTTTGGATGATGAAACTGCATGGCTGGAAGCCCGGAGATCTGAGCTCCTCTCCAACCTCTCAGCCTCATGGTCTTGCCCTGGTCAATTTCACTGTCTATATCTCAGTTTCCTCATCTGTACAGTGGGGATAATTTTACCTAGCTCACCAGGACTAAGCCACAATTCGGATTTGTGAGACTTCTGTCATCTCCCCACTCGTGCTATTCTAGACTTCCCCTGCTTTGTAAGCAAAGGGTGTAATGAGAGAAGCAATCTGACGGAGGAAGATATATCTGCTCCCTGAGACGGCACTCAGGCTGAGTTTCTACTGTCCAGAAAGACTTAGGATATTTAAACAATGCAGAACAGATAGAACTCTGACTTGCTTCACAATTTACAAGGCTGTTTCATGTCTTACGCTCTGTTATTTTTCTGACAGTTACTAAGGAAGTAGGGTTTTCTCTTGGTTACTGGGCTGTAACCCAGAGTTGTGCTAGGACAATGGGAGGTGTGTACTGGGAGGCATCCGTCCTAATCCTATGTTGATCTTGCCTGCCAGGATTATTATGGGTTCAAGTAGAGTGTGGAGAAGTCTTTGGGGATTATGAGGGGAAATATTGAGGTGTGGTCACTGAGGCAGACGCGAGGGAGGAGGTCGGAAATAATCTCAGCTGTGATTTGAAGATGCTCAAGGCACTAGGAACCTCTAAGATTGTCCCTGTTCCCAGCCTCACCGTGCTATTTTGGACTCCACTCCAAAGTCACCCCACCTTCATTGTAATCGCTGCCTCTGGGCAGGACAGTGAGCTGGAGGGGTACCAGAGGCCAGAGTTGGAGACCAGAGTAGAAATAGGGCTAGGGTGGCTGGGGTGAGGCTGGGGCCACGGCACAGGGCAGAGGTAAGAACCCAGGACAGGGTATTGCTTTCCTTGAAAGGAGGGGTCTGCAAAGGCCACTCAACAGAACCACAGATCCCGAGCCATCAGAGCTGGACAGGCTCACGGAGACTGTCAGGTGCAAATCAAATTGGCCTTGGTCAGGTAGAGAAGCTGCAGCCCAGAGTGGGAAGGATCCATCCCAGGCTACGCAGAGCTGGGACCAGATTTTCTTTCACTGCCTGTACCGAGAACCCTCCCCAACCCTGGCCCAAGGGTGGGTGGTCACTGGGCACTGACCGTGGCCTCTTTCAGACGGTAGAAGTCGATGTGCAGGTAGGCGTTGATGCCATTGGAAGCGCCGGGCAGTGTGATGCCGTGGACCAGGAGTACAAACAGCACGAGGTAAGGCAGCGTGGCCGTGATCCACACCACCTGGCGGTGGGCAAGGTCGCAGTGAGGGCCCGACTCTGCTGCCAGCGGGGTGGGGGGCTGGCGGGGGGCGAGCCAGTCACACCCTCCCCACACGTTCCTTCACACCGTGCGCGTGCTAAAAGCTCCACCTCTAGGCCAGGCCTGGGGCACTCCAGGACAGAGCGGACAGACCAAGGCTGCACCCAATGAGAAAGTCAGCACCCTGGGGGCACCGCTGCCAAGGAAGCCAAGGCAGTGAGGACGCAGACTCTCTCGGTGCCCAGCGCCTCCTGCTCTACCAGCTTCCTGCACTAACTAGCACCCTCACCTTTACGCCCTCCTTCCTCCCTTCTCTCCCCCTCTCGTTTACCTTCATTCAAGCTTGTCCTCCTAAGCTCACCACCCAGGGAGGGACGTGGCTGGGCAGAAAGCAGAATCCCTGGCTGCTCTTTATTTGGGGATGGATTTAGGGCAAAGACAAACTGCCTCATCCAGAAACCCATAAGGGAAAAAACTGTCCCCAGACTGAAAAGAGCCACCAGCTCACCCTGCCCACGATGAAGAAACAGAGAAGAGAGGTGGGGAGAGGAGAAGGCTGCGTAGGCTTCCTCGCTGTTCCTTCTCACCCCTGACTATACATTAGACGACTCTGGGGGAAGTTACAGACAAAAATGTCCAAGTTCAGACTCCATTTTTGGAGTTTCTGATTTAATTGGTCTGGGATGGGGCTTGCACTCCATGCTTTAAAGGCTCCCTCAGGTGGATGCAGGGGACAAAGCCAGGTGAGGATCATTTATTGAGCAATTTCCATCTGCTAGCCCAGCAGCGAGGACCTCTCACCCCATCCTCCCAGCTGCCCTGGAGGCGGGCAGGATCAGGAACTGCCCTCATTTTGCGGCGTGAGGACACTGAAGCTTAGGGAGCCTCATTCATCCCGAGGTCACCCATTAGTGAATGATGGTGCTGGGACTCCAACTCATCAACCAACACAAAGCTGTGTTCTTAATCACTCACGCTACTGCATGTTTGAGACCCACGTGCAAGTCCTGGCTCTGCCAAGACGGCTGTGAAACCCTGTCCCTCTCTCGGCCTCAGCTTCCCCATCTGTACAAGCAGGCTGGAGCACATGGCTTTGGAGAACCTTCCAGTTCAACACTTAGGCGTTTGGTACAGGCTTGTAGTTTCTAAGTGCTGGTTCAGCCAACACCTATGAGTGGGGGGTGGGCAGACAGGACTCCAGGGCGGCAAGCAGCACTGTGTGCACACTTGCCCGAGGCCCTGGGGGCTGACTGGCCTCCGCCCTCTACCCTGCGGTGGTCGGTGGGCCAGGGTCACAGAGTGTGTGGTCTGCGGTAACCCCTTTCCCTGATTCAGACTGTACCTCGCCCCCCAGTATCCCAGCTGCCGGCTGTGGAGCCATCTTCCCAAGAACAGAGCCTTCACCGGCCAAGACAGGAAGTTTGAACACTTGCAATTCATTTCAGGCCAGCTCTGTGGCTTTGGCAGCCTGCTAAGAAAAGATCCGTGTCCTGTTCCAGACGTAGTCTGGGAAGAAATAAGCAATGCTCTTGGTTTTCTCATGAGCCAGAGTATAAAAACAATGAAAGACAGGACACTGCAATGTCCTGCATGAAGTTCCTTATTCTAGAAAGCCCCTCCCTATGGACTGCAGGGGTCCTCGCCTGCTCTGGAGGCAAAATGTGGGCAGGGACTTCAGGCGGCAAGTTTCCATCTGCGGGGGGCTTCCTAGGGCAACACTCCTGCCCCACTCGTCATTACACTCCTCAGGGGAGGGCGTGAGTCCTCCTCCTCCAAAGGTGACTTTGCACAAAGAAACGGAGCATGCGAGTCTCCCCTCCTTTTCTCTTTAGCATCAGTCTCCCCATAGACAACTCAGGCCTGCTCCAGCCAAGTGCTATACAAGGTGGGGCAGGCTGTGGCGATGTGGCGATGGCTACAGGAAACTTAATCTTGAGGTGTAATATTAGAAGCCCGTGGTGGCCCCTCACCCAGGCCGGCAGCAGTAGTAGAGTTCATACACCTTCTGCAGCTCTGCTGCCTGCAGAGGCCAGGAAAGCCCTGCTTTCGATACCCAGGAGAGGCACAGAGAGACTGGACAAGGCTGGCCTGGGGCTTCTGTAGTTTTGCTTGCAGCTGAAAACCCTTTCCCTCTGCCCCATCTCTACCTGACCTAGCCCAATGCCACCTTCTCCATGGTCTTTGCAGACCCTCTCAGTCTGAAGAGCTTCCTTCTTCCACTAATGTAACATCTTATGGTTTTTGGACCATGGGAACTCATGGTAAGAAAAACCTTATTTATCGAGACGTATGGGTTGCTATAACTGAAATGCAAAAATTCCACAAGACATCTCTATCTTTAGTATGTGCAATGCACACTGTTATTATCTAGACGATTTCATTTTGAA
Organism: Pseudorca crassidens; assembly: GCF_039906515.1. Taxonomy (NCBI): domain Eukaryota; kingdom Metazoa; phylum Chordata; class Mammalia; order Artiodactyla; family Delphinidae; genus Pseudorca; species Pseudorca crassidens. Next base: position 33,485,010 of record NC_090315.1, on the reverse strand, counting down.
AAATTGTGGTGACCCACTAAATTGATTTAATGACAGTTGAAAAACCCACAGTTTGTATCTCAATTAAAGTGCAACCTACCTGATGTAAAATTGTTTTCAAGGTAAAGTTAAGTTTTTTAAAAAGCAAGATCTACAATAGTGTGTATAGTTTGTGACCATTAGTGTTTATTGAAAGGGGGACACACATATGTCTCTGAACGGAGATGCAAGAAAATAATAACATTGACCTACACCTACCTGGCTATAACACACATAATACTACAATCAATTGAATCTGTCTTATTTCTTCTTGCATCACTAGTACTAGCATCAAGCCCGGCACATAGTAGGTATCCATAAATGTTTACCAAGTTGAATTCAAAAGAACACTTAATGAAGTTCCCCAAACTTATTTACCCACCTACCCTTCTTCCTCCCTTCCCTTCTTTCCTCACTACTCTGTCAATAAATATTTACTGAAGACCTACTATGTGTCAGGTGTTGGGATGGTTGTGGTCCTAGCCTGGTTTTGCTCTATCTTAGAATTCCTCCAAGCCCTGGTCTGCATTTCATTTGGGTTCTTCCTTGGGGCAGATACCATGTCTCCAATATGCTGATAGGAAGTTCCACTTCAGGCTCTTGTCAAATTTCATTCCCGTTGGCTGCTGGTCCCCTGTCACTATCTTTGCTATCTATGGCATAACCAAGACTTTAGGAGAACCAGAGAGAACCCTGATGAAACCCACTTTTCAAAATCAGTTGCCTAGGGCTTCCCTGGTGGCGCCATGGTTAAGAATCTGCCTGCCAACGCAGGGGACAGAGGTTTGATCCCTGGTCAAGGAAGATCCCACATGCCGCGGAGCAACTAAGCCCATGCGCCCCCACTACTGAGCCTGCGCTCTAGAGCCCGCGAGCCACAAGTACTGAGCCCGTGTACCACAACTGCTGAAGCCTGTGAGCCTAGAGCCCGTGCTCCGCAACAAGAGACACCACTGCAATGAGAAGCCTGTGCACCACAAGGAAGAGTAGCCCCCGCTTTCCACAACTAGAGAAAGTCCACGTGCAGCAATGAAGACACAACACAGACAGAAATAAATAAATAAAATAAATTAAAAAAAATTCAAAATCAGTTGCCTAATGAAGGTTCTCATAAATTCATGCCTACCTGATTATTGTTGCCTTGTAACCCCCAATGAACATACACACTGTGTGTTCCACACTGACTCTGGGCTTTACCACAAGACTTATCTTGTTCATTGGGACAATAGCAAGCATGATGAAAACAGAGACTGGAAGAGCTACTTGTACATTGGGGCTTGTCTGCTTGGAACATGCTCTTGGAACTCAGCCATCATGCTGTGACATACCCAAGCTACAGGGCAAGGCTGTATGGAAACTACCCAAGTTGCTCTGGTTGACAGCTCCAGTTAAGCTCCCAGCCAGTACCAACTGCCATCCATGAGTGTTAGCCATCTTGGAGGTTCCAGCCCAGTCAATCCCCCAGACATGTAGCTCAGGCAATATCACATGGAGCAGAAGAACCACCTTGCTGAGCCCAGTCAACCCACAGAATCATGAGAGGTAATAAAATGGCTGTTATTTTACAGCTCTACATCTTGAGGTATTTTGTTACACAGCGATAGCTAACCAAAACACTGGACAGAATATTTCCCAGCTACAGCCTCTTTAATACAGCCAAGCTCCACATGGACCCATAGGGTCCAAATGGAGCTGTTGTTCTCATGATATTCGTCAGGCTCAGAATCAATGTGGGCCATGATCTGAGTATACTCCACCATGAGGTGCTGACTATGGGGGGCACTGTCACCTAAGTCAGAATGCCAACTCTGGCAGGCTCTCCTAGGTCATCAAATCCTGTGCTCCTCTCTCCAGGAAACGTAGACCCTTGCGAGCACTCTGCACTGTGTCAGAGGATGCCCCAGGATTCACCTAGATATCTTCTGGAGCATTCTCATTTACTCAAAAATTCAGAGGTGGGAACAATCAATTTTATGGTGAAGGAAATGGTTATATGCTAGAGAAGGCTGCAATATTTGCATGCAGTTTTAGTCCAGAATTTAAGATTTATCAAACACATGTCAACAGGTTGCTTTGGGCTTTTTCCAGAGACCCTTGAGGTGTCCCGTTCCCTGGTCTCTGCTATTAGGGAGGCTTTGGTGGGAAATTGTGAAGAACTCTGATCCACTTGCACTCCCTCATCCTACTGCTGGGGAGTCCTGGGCTTAGGGAAGGGAGGGGATTCATCTAAAATCTCCAGCAAGCCAGTGGTAGAGCTGGGGTGCAAACCCAGGTTTTGTACTTCTAGCACCACCTTTTCTTTTCACCAACTACCTGTTTATAGGTAGAAAAAAACATCTTTTTTGAGGCCAACCTCCCAACTGAAAGAGAAACAAAGATATTACCTTTCCTGATGTCTTCACTCCTTTCCAGAGGCTAAAAAACAGGACGATGACGACGACAATCAGACAGAGCAAGAGCTGCCACTGGGGCAGGCCGATGTCATGAATCCCACTGCTCTCGTGAAGGTGCAGGACGCCACGTCTGCGGGGAGGAGAGGGGAGCGGACCGGGGAAGATGGTGTCGTCAAGGAGGATGATCAAGGCCTCGACCACAGGCCAGTCCTCGAAAGTGCACATTGATGGAGACAGGCCCTCAGCTGCCCCCGCTACAGCCCTGCATCACTTGGACCTGCCCTGCATAGTCATGGCCTGTGCCCAGCACCTCCCTGCCCTGGGCCAGCAACTCATCTGGGGAGAAGTCCCCACCCAAGGCTGCTTTTTAAACGGTAACAGAAGCTTTCAACATAACAAATATCTCTTGAGTGCCACCTGCAAGCCAGGTCCTAGGGAGATGGTAAACAGAGGAAAGGTCTCTGCCCTCATAGCACTCATGGTCTAAAGCAGTGGACACTGGAACATTTGGCAATGTCTGGAGATGTCTTTGATTGTCACGACTTGGGTAGGAGACATCTAGAGGATAGAGAAGTGGGACATCCTATGATGCACAGGACAACCTAAACATCCTATAAGGCACAGGACAGCCTCCAAAATTCCCATGTTGCTGAGGTTTGGAATCCCTGGTCTAGAGACTGAGATAAGAGTAAACTTTTCTCCTATTTGGGAATATCTACCCCAACTAAAGGTATGTGTATCCTCTGCTTTAGCAATTCCACTCCTGGGTGTTTGCCCAGTAGAAACATTGTACATATGTTCACCAAAAGACATGGTCTAGAATGTTCATAGCAGCATTATTCATAACAACCCCAAATTGCAAAATAAATATCTATAAACAGTAGACTACAGGGACTTCCCTTGTGGTCCAGTGGTTAAGAATCCGCTTTGCAATGCAGGGGATGCTGGTTCGATCTCTGGTCAGGGAACTGAGATCCCACATGCCTTGGGGCAACTAAGCCCGTGCGCCTCAACTAGAGAGAAGACTGCGCACTGCAACGAAAGATCCCGCGTGCTGCAACTAAGAACCAATGCAGCCAATAAATAAATAAATATTAAACAAAACAAAACAAAAACAGTAGACTACATAAATTATGATATATTCATAAATTGGAATATTATATAGCAACTAGCTCCGTATGGATGAATCTCACACACCTAATTTCGTGAGAAAGAAGTCAAAACTGAAAGAGGACTGCTGGGGGCAGGTGACAAGGCTGTGGACAAGCAGGTGATGGCTCCAGCCACATGGAACTCCTGGGTGACAATAGCTGGTGCAAACATTCCCCATCTTGAGCCCTTTTCCTCTTCAGTAAAATGGCTCTCGCGAGGCTTACGTTGCAGAATGTGAGACAGTGCCTAGAACCCAGGAGATGCTCAGCGCCAATGGTCATTGTAACTATCATTCTGACTGAGTCCCAGCCTTCAAGGAGCAGCGGGCATTGGCAAAGAAGCTAAGGAGTGCCCAGAAAACTCAGCCAAGGGAGTCCCTGTGGCGGGCTCCACTGAGGGGCTGGCTGGTGCCTTCTCTGCGGGCCTGTGGGAGAGCCGGTGAGTTGAGAAGGGGTGGCCAGGTGTGGTAGGGGCAAGATGGGGAGAGGGAGGTGGGTGGTGACAGGAAAACAGAGGAGTCTGCAGTGAGCGCTCAGGAATGAATGAGCAGAGCTGTGTGGCTGATCAAGGCCCACAAAGACCCGTGTCCCCATCTCCAGGACGGCCTTCATCCCCACTGCCCCCAGGCAGGATGCTGTGGACACAAACTACTCACCCTGCATCAACTTTCCTGAGCAATCAGTCTCTGTGTCTGGCCCCTCCTAGCCCTAGCTCTTGGAAATCAGCTCAACCAACACCCCCGTCCTCATGGCCCGATGCCAGGCCAGACCCATATTCTGTTCCTCCAGGACTACTGTAAAAAGCTCCCCATCCTCCCACCATCCCAGTCTCTCTACCTCCAGTCAGCCTCCTTAAATCTACAGTCTGTGCTGCTGTAGAACCATCCGATTCATCTGAAGTTGTGTTCTAACTTTGTCACTCTTCTGCCCCCAAATCCTCAGAGGCTCCTTATCACCTAAAAGAGTGGTTCTCACTGGGGGCGATTTTGCCCCTGCTTTCCCTGGACACTTGGCAACAGCTGGAGACATTTGTGGTTGTCACAGCTGGAGGGCAGAGGGGTGTTACTGGTGTCTAGTGGGCAGAAGCCCGGGATGAGGCTAAACGTCCAAAATGCACAGGACAGCCTTCCCACCGCAATTATCCAGCCCCAAATGTCAAAAGCGTCAGCGCTGTGGAATCCTGGGAGAGAGGATAAAGACATGTGCCTTTCAGAATCGGAGGCCTTTCTCAGTCGCCCTGTACCAAGGGCACCCCATGCCTTGCCACACCATGCCTTTGGCTCCTGGCGACCACCAGCCACTTGTCATTCCCGAATTATATGAAGCTCTCGTCACTCTGGGCCTTGGAACCGTCTGTTCCTTTATGCCTAGAACACACTTCCTGGCCCAATGTATCTGCCTGGTGAACTTCTGTCCCTGCTAGTCTCAGCTCAAAACTGAGGCCCTGGCTGAGGTCCCTCTCCTATGATGAGAAGGAGGGAGAGAGTGGGAGAGGGAGGGAGAGAGAGAGAAAGAGAGAGAGGAAGAAGAAGGAGAAGAAGGGGAAGGAGGAGGAGGGGGAAGAATGGGGGAGAGAGAGGAAAAGGGAAGGGAGGAGGGGGAGGGGAGGAAGGGGAGGGGAGGAGGGGAGGAGGGGAGGGGGAAGAGTAGGGAGAGAGAGAGGACAAGGGAAGGGAGGAGGGGGAGGGGAGGAAGGGGAGGGGAGGAGGGGGAGGAGGGGGAGAGTAGGGGGGAGAGAGGAAAAGGGAAGGGAGGAGGGGGAGGGGAGGAGGGGGGAGGGGGAAGAGTAGGGGGAGAGAGAGGAAAAGGGAGGGGAGGAGGGGGAGGGGAGGAGGGGGAGGGGAGGAGGGGAGGAGGGGAGGGGGAAGAGTAGGGAGAGAGAGAGGACAAGGGAAGGGAGGAGGGGGAGGGGAGGAAGGGGAGGGGAGGAGGGGGGAGGAGGGGGAGAGGAGGGGGGAGGAGGGGGAGAGTAGGGGGGAGAGAGGAAAAGGGAAGGGAGGAGGGGGAGGGGAGGAGGGGAGGGGGAAGAGTAGGGGGGGAGAGAGGAAAAGGGAGGGGAGGAGGGGGAGGGCAGAAGGGGGAGGGGAAGAGGAGGAGAAGCATGGGGTTGGGGAGGGGAGAGGGGAGGGGAGGGGAGAGAAGGGAAGGGAGGAGATTGGAAGAGAAGAGAGGCCGGGCATATCTAAAAATATGGAGAACCAGAATCAGGTACTGAGCCCATCTGACTCTTAATCCTGCTTCTTCCCATTTCTTTCCATACGGGCCAAGTATTGAATGGTATCAATAACCATTTGGCCAATTTGACTGTTAAAATCATGAAAAAAAAAAAAAGGCACTGAACCAACTGTGCTTGCCCTCAAACGTGCTAAAATGACTCTAGAATCCAATCAGATGGCCGAAACGCCTCCTAACCGGCCCAGGTGACCCACATGTGTGTGAGGTCCACTTTCAGCCTTGCAGTGGTTGTCTAGATATTTCATCAGTGAAAAAGCCAGACTCCAGAGCTGATTTCCAAGAAAAGTGAATCCAGCCTCCTCTCCCGTAACAGGCCGAAGTCTTGGGGATTAGTACAAGTAACTTTGTTGTTTGTTGTAGTTTTCCAGCAGTTTAATGAAAATGAGTCATCGTGGAGCACACGGTCCAGACTTTCCGATGTCTACAGGCCAAACGGGCTCAGATCTCACTTGACATTTAAGTGCAAAGGGTTAGTGTTGGGGTGGAGGGAGAGTTCTCTTCCCCACCAGGAACACGCAGCGGGTAGAAGTTTTCTATTCCCTGAGCGTGTTCACCAAGGGTGCCCTTTTACAGATTAAGTTACAGAGCCTCGGGGTTTCCTTCAGCCTTGGGCTATTTGGCCTCAGGCCTAGAGCCTGGGGAGTATCGAAGTTTTGTTCCCTTGAATGATATGTTCAATCTGTCAGCTTAAATAAGTACAAGATGGCAAGAGAATCGGCCAGCAGGCTCTGAGGAAAGCAAAAAAAAACAACTAATCTCTTCAGGGTTGGTTGGCCCTGGGAGTCCTACCTGCTGGGTCCCCAGACTGAGAGGGGGTAACTTTTAAAGCAGAAGCATTTAGATAAAAGGGCCATTAAAAACAAAGTGAGAGAGTGGCATGGACATATATACACTACCAAACGTAAAATAGATAGCTAGTGGGAAGCAGCCACGTAGCACAGGGAGATCAGCTCGGTGCTTTGTGACCACCTAGAGGGGTGGGATAGGGAGGGTGGGAGCGAGGGAGACGCAAGAGGGAAGAGCTATGGGAACATATGTATATGTATAACTGATTCACTTTGTTATAAAGCAGAAACTAACACACCATTGTAAAGCAATTATACTCCAATAAAGATGTAAGAAAAACAAAAGAAAGCAAAAACAAATCCAGAGGCAGCTCATGACTTAGATACTGAGAAGCACACAAAAGCAGCTTCAGGGTGAGAAAGAGATGCATGAGAAGGGCTCTGATCTACCCACAGACACTCCTGCACTCCTGTCCCGAATACACCCCACTGGAGACTCTGATGGGATGGAAGAGAAGACAGGGGAGAGGCCTGTGGATGGGATGAGGGCCTTAACTCAGACGGCCCGGGTTCGGATCCCAGCTCTGCCACTTCCCTAAAACCTGTACCACTACATTCTTATCTGGAAAATAGGAGTAATTCCCACCTCCATGAACTGCGAGGACTAAATGGGACTTGGATATGAGAAGATGCTTGGTGCCTGGCTCACGGCAGCTGTGAAGCTTGGGGTGGGGATGTACTTAAAAGGATGGAGGAGGGGAAAGAAGGGGGAGGCAGGGAGGGGATAGGAGCTCTGTGGAGCAGAAAGCTGTAGAAATAAGTCTTGGATTCTGCTCCCCACAACATCCCCCAAGCCCCTTCAGCCCCACATAAGAGAATGTCATCTTCTTCCACCTTATTCTGCTCACAGCCAAGCTGGGAGGAAGTTTAAGGCTGTAATTAAAGCAACCTGGGTTTCAAAACCCAACTCACTTCTCCCTTCGGCTGGGGCAGATCTGCTGGCTATGAAGACGTCAGAGAAGGAATCAAATAATAACTAGACTAGAGACAAGGCTATCATTTCCCATTTTAATTTATAAGGACGAGGGTTGCCAAGAGCAAAAAGAACGATCATGTTTTCTTCCTTTATCATGGGATGATAAAGGAGAAAGCATGGAACCAATTACATGTATCATGCAGCACCCTCAGCTCCACTATCCTTTACCATCTCCTAGTCCAAACCACACTTATAAACTAGGAAGGCCTAAAACCTCCGCCTGCAAGGTCCCTAAGGGTTCTGGGATTGTCCGAGGCCACACCCCTAAGGAGAAGAATAAAGGAGGCCCTAGATTTTCCATGACATGGTCCTGTAGGCATGTTAGCCTGAGCCCACTAAGGATCCTATTCTGTTTGAGATGGGAGAATGCAGTGGCTAAGACAGGGGCTTTCAACCTTGGCTGGATATTAGAATCACTGGAGGAGCTGTTAATACAAATCTCCACGCCCCACCGGCTGCACCCAGACCAATGAAATGAATCTCTGGGTGTGGGATCCAGGCATCAGTGTGTTTTAAAGCTCTCCAAGTGGTTCCAATGAGCAGCCAGTGTTTAGCATTGCTGGGCTAAGAGCCTGGACTTCGGAGCCAGACTTCCTGGATTCAAACCCACTTCAAATGTCACTTCCAAATGCATGGCTGGGATATAATCTAAGCTGGATAAATGTTAGTTGTGACTATGACAGTATTTTGGAATAATAATAGCCGTTTATAATGGCTAGAATCCAATATAACACAGAAGTTAAGCCTGCAGACTCTGGAGTTTCACTGCTTGGCAAGGGAGGGGCCAGGGTGAGGAGAGTGAGGCTCCTGGGGGCAAAGTGTAAGGGGGCTCCCACTCTTCGAGTCCTGTAGCTGCAAACCGTCTGGGTCCAAATCTTGGCTCTGCACAAGACTAGCCATGTGGCCATGGGCCAGTGATTTACAGTGATTTATTCATCTGCAAAATGAGGCCGCGTCACATATGCAGTGAAGGTAAGAGTTACAGAAACCTCATCAGGTTGGTGTGAGGCTTACACTGAAATAACACATACAGAGAAGTTAGCAGAAAGCTTGAGGCACACGGTAAGTGATTAGCTGTTGATGTGATGAGGAGAAAGACAGGGACGATGGTGTTGCTTAGATGCTTACTTTAAGTAACAGCAGTCCTTCAGATCCGTCTGGGGCTGTAGAAGGATTTTGAATTCCATGACAACTGTGGACCCTCTCCCCACAAAATTCCCAAATCTACATAATTGTGCACATGCCTGCTGAAGTCTGCAGAAAACACAGATGGGGGTAGGTGGACACACAGGTCCAGGACCCTTAGCAAATTCTCCGCCATGGCTCACTGAGGGTAGTTCCTGGGCCCTGAGAACCCTGACTCCTCGAGCCCCAGGAGGCAGCAGACTTTCCAGAGGCCACCTGTAACCACACCAAGGCTCCTTGGTCATGCTGCACCGAGATGGCAGGAGTGGAAATGGTCCTCAGGAACCCCACTCTCTGGATGATCAGGACTCGTTCCAAGGTCCTTAGCTGAGGGAATATATAGGACCAAAGCAGAGTGGCCCTAAGGTTTTGGTGTTGGTGAATTTGTTGTTTTCCATCCTCTAGACCTGCACTGCCCAATATGGTAACCACGAGCTATTTACACATAAATGAATGAAAATTAATGAAGTTAAAAATTCAGGGCTTCCCTGGTGGCACAGTGGTTGAGAGTCCGCCTGCCAATGCAGGGGATGTGGGTTTGTGCCCTGGTCCGGGAAGATCCCACATGCCGCGGAGTGGCTGGGCCCGTGAGCCATGGCCGCTGAGCCTGCGCATCCGGAGCCTGTGCTCCGCAACAGGAGAGGCCACAACAGTGAGAGACCCGCGTACCGCAAAAAAAAAAAAATTCAACTTAGTCACGCTAGCCACATTTCAACTGCTCACTAACCACGTGTGGCATGTAGCTACTGCACTGGGCTGTGCAGACATAGGATATTTCTATCACGGGGAGTTCTCCTGAGCAGGACTGCTCCAGACCAGCAGACCAAGCCATGCCCCGCCCCTCCCCGCCCCGTCCCCAAATCCAGCTGTGGCCCATTGAGTTATGGCCTGTGAGCTAAGGATGGTTTCTATCTTTTTAAAGGGTAAAATCAAATAAAGAATATGCAAGAGACCTACGTGGCCCACAAAGGCCCAAAATATTTCCTATCTAATTTTTTACTGGAAAGTTTTCCAATCACTACTCAGACCACGTGTACCTTGAGAGTGAGGTTTGAGTGGGATTTACTTGTCCTGCCCCACAGTTTGTACCAGGGACTTTCTGCTTAGCTGCTAACAGTTGCGTAGGGGTTGCTAAAATGGGACTCACCCCCGCCTGAAGCATAAAGACAATAGATGCTACATTCTGAAGAGACCATGCAAACATCTGAAATAAGGTGACTGAAAACAAGTTGACTATTACCAACCTCAAGGACTTAAAAGGACGGAGTAGAGGTTGAGAGGATTCTAGGGAGCAACAAAATAAATAATGATGGCTATGGGTTAAAACCACAGAATAAAATAAATACCAATGAGCCCATACTGATAGAAATGAATAAATGAGTAAACAAACGAATGAATAAATAGGGGAAAAGGGACTTTTCTCTTCAATTAATCTAGAGGGAATGATGGGACTAGAAATCACTTTAGATCAACACTATAAATAATAATCCTTGTTTGCAAGACTCACTGAAGGATGGTAAGAACTGTGGGCAAAAGTCTGATGACAAATGAGATATTTGCATAACCTCAAAGTAACTTCCCAGAAGACACTTACTAATCACAGAGAATAATGCTACCTCTGCACAGGGGGAAGCTGGTAGATAGCACTTTAGCTGAGTGATCAAGGTCAACATGCCTAGTAATAAGAGACTGGCATCCTGTACCCTCTGATATGATGCACCGAGAAGGACACAATGTCATTTCCAAGTTATTCTTGCCAAAAATGTCAAAGTCAGTCTAATCAGGAGAAAACAATGACCAACCCACACTGAGGGCTATTTTATAGAAAAACTGACCAGTGCTCTTCAAAAGCATCAAGGGCATGACACTCAAGGAAAGACTAAAGAACTCTCACAGATTGAAGGAGACTAAGGAGATGTGACAATTAAATGCCACATGGGACTCTAGGTTGGATCCTGGACCAGGATATGACATTAGTGGGAAAACTAACAAATTCAAAAATAGTCTTTAGCAGGTTGAGTGTTAATCCATGTTAATTTTCTGATTTCAATCATTGCACTATGGTTGTATAAGGTGTCAACATTAGGAGAAACTGGGTGAAGGGTCTACAGGGGCTCTGTGTACTACATTTGCAACTTTTTTCTACCTCTAAAATGATTTCAACATAAAATGTTTCTTTTTTTAAAAGATGTTCTGTCTTCTACACCAGTCAGTGCCTCTCATACACATAGTCCAACTAATTTCTCTGAGCTGTACACAGCTGGCCTGCCTCCCGCTTCCTAAATCTCACTCACAAACTCTGGCTACTTTCACCCATGGAAGCCCCAGAGAGACAGCAGCACACGGTGGACCAGGTGACAGCTTCAGGATCAGATTGACTTGGGTTCACTGCAGCTCCATCATCTACCAGCTGAGCCCTTAGGTGTTCCCCTGGCTGACTTCATCAGTTCTTACGACACCTCCTCCTAGAAGCCCTCCCTGACCACCTGCACTAAAGTTCCTTTTCCCTACACAATCACTGTGTAGCACTGGTTTTAGTTCCTTAAGAGCACTTATACTCCCTAAAATGTGTTTGATTTCCTGAAGGGCATGTTCACGCTGTACAGCGTTCTTGCTTCCTTACCTTTTTGCTAGTGTGTTGTCTCCCCACCCCCATTCTGCGCCAGAACACAAGCTCCTCAAGCTTAGTCCACGGCTGTATCCTTGGCTTCTAGCCAGGATCATGCCTGTGGTGGCTGCTGAGTACACATTACAGTGACTGGCGTGGCCCCCTCCCCTTCTGTGGTTTTCCTTAGCATTTGGCTCAGGTCCTGCCCAGCACAGGTCTCGATGCGCCCGTGTGAACAGGACAAGGGGTTGATGACTTACTCATAAAACTCTGCTGCCGGCGTGAACTTGTACTTGGAGTACGTGGTATGGTTGCCCAGCACGGAGCTGTTGAGGAGCTTGGGGTCGGTGCAGTTGGGGCTGTTCCAGGCATGGCCGCAGTCAGTCCAGGGCAGGTTAAGGGTGAAGGAGGAGAAGAGGTAGTAGAGTGACCAGGCAATGATGACATTGTAGTAGAAGCCAACGTAGAGTGCAATGAGGATCACAGCGTAGCCAACTCCTGGGTGGGGGGCAGAGGGGGTCAGGCAGGGGCTTCCTCAGAACCACCTCTCCTGGGGAGCTTGCTCCAACCATTGCACTACCCGACCCCCCACACCTCTCTTTTTTTCTGTAGCAGATTGTCGGAGCCCTAAACCCCCTAGGGCCCCACCCCCCATTCCTTTGCCTGAGGGCTCTCTCTTGCCCCTGGAGCCCCTTCTGTCCACTTATCATCAGGCAAGGCGAAAGTGCCAGGACATTTAATGCCCCAGGGAGCAGCCGGGTCGGGCGTTGGAGCATAAGTATCCCAGCTCCCCCCACCCCTTGGGCAGGATAACACTGAGGCATGATAACATTCTCTCCCAGCGGAAGGAAGCCCCTTGCCCACGGTGGAAAGGCACGTGATCCACTTATCATGTCTGCCATGGGAGCAAGAGGGGAGAGTAGTGGTATGTGTTCTGGGTACTTCTGACACTTCTATGAGTTTTTCCCAATCAGGAAAACAGATTCCCTCTGGTTACTCAGCTGTACAGCCTGGACTGGAACCCAGATTTCCAGACTTTCTAGGCTAAAGCTGTCCCTGACACCCCCAACGCGTTCCGTGTAACTTTGAACGGTGGACGTGCTTGACCTTGCCAATAACTGTAAATCTCGAGAGAGCTGGTCTACCGCAGATCCCACCTTTGGAGCAGATTCTCCAGGGGCACACAGAAGTCTTTTAGAACAACCTTTGACTCCCCCAGATTCCTTCTTTACCTTTGAAAAACGGGCAGATCTTCCACACGGTGGCTGCCCCTTCCCGGTTGTACTGCCCCAGAGCCAGCTCCATGTAGAACAGGGGCATGCCGGCGATGATGAGGAACAGGGTGTACGGGATCAGAAAGGCACCTGGAAGACACAGAAGCAGAGTGTGAGCCCCTAGATCCCTGCTCAGCCTTGGGCCTGCCCCTCAGAGTGTGTGGACCCATGTCAGCCAGAGCTGTGAGGGTCCTCATTCATGGCACCCGGCCACTTCTCAAGGGATGTCTTGTGGTAGGTAAATCAGAGCAATTAATACAAATAGCCATAACATAATAATAGTTATAGCAGTAGTCATAATCATAGTCATAATAGTGAGGTTCTGTGCTCAAATTAGTAAAATCTGTGTTCATCAAAGCTAAACAGGCTTGGGCTTCCCTGGTGGCGCAGTGGTTAAGAATCTGCCTACCAATGCAGGGGACATGGGTTCGAGCCCTGGTCTGGGAAGATCCCACACGCCGCAGAGCAACTAAGCCCATGAGCCACAGCTACTGAGCTTGTGCTCTAGAGCCTGAAAGCCACAACTACTGAAGTCCGTGCACCTGGAGCCCGTGCTCCACAAGAGAAGCCACCGCAATGAGAAGCCTGCGCACCGCAACGAAGAGTAGCCCCAAACATGACCTCACTGGATTGTCCTTAGTCTCACATCAGCTCACAGAAATAATCAGAGAGGGTCATTATTTCCCCCCAGGGGAAACTGAAGGCAGAGAAGGGAGTCGAATTGGTTTTGTTTGCACTGTTGCTAAGTGACAGAAGCAGGATTCGCATTCATGTCTTCCAACCATCAAGCTCATTCTGTTACTGCTGGCTGAAGGTAAACAAACACCGGATCAAAGAGGTCAGAGGCTCAAGTCTCTGACCAGGGAAGATGCCCACCCAGAACACTGCCGAAGCTACAGGGAGCCCTTGGCAATGGGCAGCAGCAAGTCCCTGGGAAAATTCCTGGTAGAATTAGACACGTCTGAGTTCCAGAGACAGTTCTCAGTACGCCTGGTAGCCTGGGGTGAGCTTAACGGGCTCTGACGCCGTGAGGTGACTCACAGGGGTACTTGCCACGTCAGCCTAGGCTGCTCCTTGGCCTGGTGCAACCGGAGGTGGCCAGGCCAGATCCACACTCCTCCTGCCATTGGCCTTTGGCTGAGATGTCGTAACCTTGGAAACCAAACACTCTCTGACCCGCCCGCACTAGGAAAGTGCAGAAACCGGGAAATGCGTAACGATGATAATATTAGGAATATAATATTCCCTACTGTGTTCCCAGCACTGTGCTCCATGCAATATCTCATTCCATCTTCACAACAACCCTAAAAGTATTACTACCGCCATTTTACAGATGTGGAAACCGGGGCACCAGGCTAGCAGAGAACTGTGGCAAAGTCGCACGCACCCAGGGTCAAACTCCCCCAGCTACTCAGACTGTCAGTCTCCACTTTCCTCCCAGGGCTTCTCCTCAGGAAGCCCAGGGCTCTTAGGGACAAAGCATGAAGTTTTGGCTGCAGTGCTCTGAGATCCAGTCCTTCTGAAGCAGAAGACGGACTAGCAGGGTGGGCAGTAGGGAAGAAACCACTGGAACATGAGTATCTCCTATGTATCAAGCAGGGCACTGGGCACTGGACATCTGTGATCCCATTTATCCTACCCAGAAACCATCTCAGGTGGCAACTGCTACACCCATTTTTCAGAGGAGGAAACTGCGGCTTGGTGACTTGTCTAAATTCACCCAACTGGTCAGTGATAGATCTGAGATTTGGGCCCAGGTCTGCCTGGCTCCAGAGCTCCAGAGCCATTCCCAAAATATTCTGTTGATTCCAGAATATCCCAGCCTCGATGGAGGACATGAGTCTGCATAGAGGCTTGGTGGAGGGTGATCTGAAACTGGGACTCTGGGGCCAGCTGAGCCAGCTGGTCTGCTGGTCATGGGCTGCTCCAAGCCTCCAGCCCCTGCTCCAGGCTGGACTTCTTTGAAACGGCCACATGCTAACCTCTCTCTTCCCCTCCTCATTTCTACTCTCAATCTCCACCCTTCTCTTTCCCCACACAGAGAGGGCTAGTCTGGCACTAGAACCCACGTCTGTTCACGCTGGTGATAGCAATGCCGGTGATGCTGATGGAGGTCGGGGTGGTGGTGGTGACGGTGGAGCTGGTGAAAGTAACAAGTACCATTTATTGAGCTCCATTATATGCCAAGCCACACACTAAGTTTTTGCATAATTATTCCTTTAAAACCATCCCTGAGAATTACCACCAATCCCATGTAAAAGATGAGGAAACTGAGCTTTAGAAAGGTCAAGATGCTTGTCCAAACTAGTAAATATGCTTGCTTGGCTCCACATCTGGATCTGCCTTGTGGCCACCTGTCACTGCCCTTGGGGGCCTGGAGCCAGAGAGTAAGGGAAATAGCTGTATTAGAGTATTTAACAGGCCTGAAGACTGAAGTCAGTGGTCTAAGGGACAACAGGGAAGGAAGAAGCCAGGAGTCATGGCTCAGATCTCAGCACCGTGGTTTGCCTCTGTCAACTAGATGTTCTTTTCTACAACCAGAGGAAAAAGCAATGTCAGCCAATTCACCAGGGATCTCCCATTGGCCAGTTTTCTCAACTCTAACCCTCTGGGTGGCACTGCCAACAGGTAGGTAAATTGCCCAGTTGTAGGTAAATAACCCTCTTGTGCTGGCTGGGAGTTCCAGTGGAAGGAGAGGAGGAAAGATTATGGGTCTGCACAAGCCCAAGACTCTTCCAAGTGCGTCTGATGCGGGGCAGCCAAAGCTTCAGGTGGTAACAGATGGGGAACGTTCAAGAATGTTGGAATGGCTGAGTATGAATGAAAACCAGAAAGCTGCCCAGTGGCCAGTGTCTTATTCTAAAAGAGGACATCGACCAGGGAGATGGCCTAAGCCCCCTTGCAGAAAGATCTGGAGGAAGCCAGGACAGAGCTGAAGAGTCAGAAAGAGGTTTCAGGGGTGCCTGAGGTCAGCTAAGGATGCTTCTCCTAGAAACAGCCCTGCAGCAGCTCCTGGGACACCGAGGCTGGTTGCAAACTTCCTAGAAGGTACTGCTCTGCGAGGCCCATAAGTGCCACATTCCCACGGCCCTGCCTCATCTCCATGCGTGGCAGTGTAAGCTTCATCCAGCCTCATGCAGGGCCAGAGAGCTGAGAACCTGAGGAGCTACAGGCCCAGAATCCTGGCTCTGGAATGCTCTGGCTGGGCTGACAGGGGCAGACCTCCCGAGGGTCTCAGCTCCTAGGGGTCTCCAACATCCACACACGTACACAGATGCACACCTGTACATCTTCATGCAAAGGTACACACGGATTCTGCACGTCAACACACTCACATGAACACAGGAAGAAAAGACTGTCAACTGCGAAAGGGACTCCGACCCGTGGCCTTTGGATGAATTCAGTAAGAAAAGCATCTGTCTGGCACACACTGCCTGATGCCGCCCCGCCATTAGAGAGGAACCCTACTGGTCAGAGAGGGGCTCTGGACTCCTCTGTGCAAATGTCAAGTCCTCAGAAAAGGGAAGCCAGTGGTCACTCAGTTCAGATGGGAAGTGCTGGAGCAGACCCCTGGTGGGTGAGGAGGACCCCAGGGGAGAGGACGGGATGCCTGTGGGAGGTGGCTCAGCGAGAGGAGGTGTGGGCCAGGCCTGGTGTGGGGGTGGAGAGACTGATCAGGGAGGGGCTGCAGGAGGGAGAGGAGGGTCCCTGAGACCTCACTGGCCCAGCTTCCCAGTTGGTGGAGGGTAGGATTCCTCAAACTGGCCACATCCTGATGTATTAAGAAGTGAAAACCCACAGGACCGTTCGCCTGGTGCCTGTAGCTCAGCTATGGGTGGTCACTGCCCGTGGCTTTCACCAGAATTCCAAGAAAAAGTTGGTCAATGCCTACGGTAGCCAGATTTGTCCCCGCTTCCCAGGTACCCCAAGGGTATAGACATCAGGGTGCAAAAGAAGGTGAGATTTCAGTAGAGACAGGGCTGCATGCAGCAGGCCCACCCGACTTGTAGAAATGGGGACAAGAGCACCGGTGGAGACTTACCCTGCGATATCCACATATTTAAAGGTGACAACTCAGGCCACAGCTGTTAAGCCAAACCTGCTCTGTCATCCTACCTTGACAACTCAGCATGGTTCTATTATAAAGTTCAAATCTGGAATCCCCAGTTCTTGGAGCTTTGCGCTGGAGTGTGGAGGCCTGGGGGGAGCCCGCACCCTGCTTCATCCCCACCTCAGCTCCAACCAGCAGTGTGTGAGGCCTTTTGCACGTACGTGTGGACTCTTGTGCCCACATGTCTAAGCTCTGTCCACAGCCTCTGGCTTCCCCTTGGGCCTGGGGCTGTGCAGGCCTGTAACACAGTCCAGGCTGGGGAAGCAGGGTCCAGGTAAGAGGACCTTGTAGACTGGGGTGGGTGGATGTTGGAGTGTTTGGGCAGGGAATTCCGGAGTCCAGGTACCTGGAGTTTGATGGGGGTTAGAATCAGTGCTCTGGGTGGGCAGGCCCTCTCAGCCCTGGCGTGGGGGAGGCAGAGAGGAGGGCAGATCAGGGCACAGGGCCCAGGGCAGACCCCCTGTCTCTGCTCTGGACTCCTGACACAGAACTCCTAAAACCCTTGTAACTTCCTGTGTGATGGGGGTGACAGGAGCATCTTACGCAGAGCTCCTAAATCCCTGGGAATTTTCTGGGTGATGGGAGTGTCTTTTCTTCTAATGAAGCCACTCTTGGTGGGCTTCTAGATGGGGGCTGGTCCCCAGAAAGATCAAGCCATGATTAGAGGCTTAGGACTTTCAGCCCCACGCCCACCCTCCAGGGAAGGAAGAGGGGCTAGAGATTGAGTTAATATCGATCATGCCCTTGTGAGGAGGCTTCATAAATATCCCAAACGTAGGGGGTTTGGTAAGCTTCCGGACTGATGCACTGGCGAGCACGTGCACATACTGGGAGGGTGGTGCACCCCAACTCCACGGGCTCAGACGCTCCTGCACCCAGGAACCTTCCATACCTCACCCCCTGTGTACATCTTCACCTGGCTGTTTACATGTACCCTTCATAATAGCCTTTATAACAAACTGGCAAATGTTTCTCTGAGTTCTGTGAGCTGTTATAGCAAATTATCAAACCTGCAGAGGGGATCATGGGAACCCCTGATTATAGCCGGTTGGTCAGAAGCACAGGTGACATCTTGACCCTTGTGACTGGCCTGTGAAGTGAGAGAATTCTTGTGAGACTGAGCCCTAACCTGTGGGGTCTGCACTAACTCCAGGTGGTGTCAGAATTGAACGGTAGGACACCCACCCCAAAGTTGGAGGATGGGTTGGTGTTAAGAAAAACCCCACATATTTGGTGTCAAAAGACGGTAGAATGTGTACAAAAACGGAGTTTTCCTGTTACCCCCTTGCCTCGATCTGAGGCAATCCTGGCCCCCAACCATGCTATTTATGGCTTTGTGACCTCGAGCCAATGTGACTTCTCTGAGCTTTGGTTCCCCCTTTGTAAGGGGGGATAATACCTGCATCACTGGTTTGCTGTGATCATTAGAGATAACGGAGGTGAGGTCCCTGGCACTGAGGTGCTCTGTAAATGGGAAGCATGTCCTGCCATCACACATCTCTAGTTCTGAGAGAAGGACAGTTGCAGTGAGGAAACATGCTTGCTCCTCTGGTAGATTAAACCCCGCCCCTCTAAGGAGGTCAGTGGGGGTGAAATTCAGGGAAATTGGAGTTGAGGCTACCCCTCCTGTGACAATTCTCCCTCCGTGTCAACTTTGCAGGATCTGACTTGATTCTTACTAATGAAGCTCCTCAAAGATTCTGGTTTCCCACCTCTTCCTTCCTGGTCTCTTTAAGAGGAACAAATTACAGGGTGTTTGGAATGGTCAGAACTATATTAGAGAAGGAAATATAACTCACAAAGAACAGAGTGGAACCTCACCTCCCGGATTTGGGATATAGTACCTCCAATAACAGAATTGAAAATGACGTTAACTTGTAGAATATCTGTAATAGACTATGAACTCCCTAAAGGCAGGGATTGCCTTTTGCTCACCTCTATATTCCTGGCATATGACAGGCATTTAGTAAGTGGGGTTTTTTTGTTAAATAAATGGATCCCGGCAGTGACTCACACAGAGGATTGCAGCTAATGAAAGCCCCGGGGCCTTTCTCCACTTGTGCTGTGGCCTAATCCTTACTTAGGCAGTTGGGTTTGGGATCACAGGGCAGGATGTAACATTTACCCCTATGAAATCCCACCTTGTTGAAAACAGTCCCTCTAGATCTTTTTGGCCAGCTCAGAGCAATGGGCCAAATCATGCCGGTAATGCCAGATCACAGTCTCAGCTCCAGCCCCTGATGAATGCCTCCTTCCTGCAAACTTGTTAGCCGAAGGGCCATACCAGCTGGCTGGCTCATGTACATCTGAGCTGAACCATCAGCCTCGGGCTTGGCAGGCTCAGGGTGTAGATGGCCCCCTGCAGCCAGGCCCAACGCGAGGGCGATGAGTTTGCAAACTCCTGCCTTTTGTACCCGTCACCGCCTCTTACTTGACCTCAAGAACCCCAGATATTTTGGCCAAGAGGATTCCCGAAGGTCTGTGGGTACCTGAGACCCTGAGCTCACTTGAGGAAGGAAGGGAACCCCATTTGGGACCCAGAACTACATATCTCATGGGACCCCATATAGGAATGTTAATCCCCATTTTCCAGGTAGGGAAAAAACAGTGGGATAAGGTTAGGCTGTTAGAAACCCCAGGCCCAAGTGTGACCACTTTCCAGCCTTATATCCCTTCTAACTTCCTCTTAGAATCAAATCTGCTCCAAAATCAGGACCCCAGCCTACTCCTGTATCTAGCCCGGGTCTAGCAGTTAAAAATCATTGAACAATAAAAATAACAGCAACAACTTCATTTATTGAGCCCCTACTACATGTCAGACACTGTTGTAAGTACTTTGCTTATATTATATCTAATGTCATATCACCCTGTGGGGAGAGGCAGTCACCTTCCTTTTCTGCACATGGAAACTGAGGTCCAAAAAGGACGAGTGCCTTGTCCGAGGCCACACTTCTGGGAAGTGTCAGGCTCAGATTCAAACTCAGGTCTGTCTGAACTTAAAGGACATCTCTCTGACAGCTCAGAGCTGTCAGCCGGACACATCTCAAACAGAAGCGTTCATTTACAAAGGATAATTCAGAGTGGCCTCTTCCATGGCAAGGAGACAGACACGGGGACTCGATGGATCCGTCCACTCCTCCCTGGGGACCAACACAGGCCTGGCCCAAGACCACAGGAGCGGAGCACCTTGGAAAGAGCCCCACTGACACCGCCTCCCTGTTTGAGAAGGTTCTGAACAAAGCCTTGGAATTTCCAAGAGTGGCTTTCCCGGCTGGAAGGAAGCCACTTGCCCCCGTGCATCCCAGCAGCTGGCTTATGGGAAGATGTTCGGACAGGTTGATCTTTCTCAGTAACGCATTCAAAAAATATTAGCCAAAAAAAAATATATTAGCCAGGGGCCTAAACTATTGGCACTTTTATCATTTCAAAACATCCTCCAGTCTGGGCCAGCATGAACAGCTGGACTTGGAGGTTACCGTGTTAATATTGGCACCAGAAGAGAACACAGCCTGTTAAATAACAGGGTGCGTGAGTCCTGGCTTGGGTGCAGTGCTGAGCCAGGCGTTGGAGAGGGACGGATCTTGGGGGTCATCCAAGCTCACCTCCAGCTGTAGCGGGGAACTTGAGCTCAGAGAGAGTGACAGAGATGGGATTTGAACTTGGGTCTTTGGGCTGCTTCTAGAATTACAGGATATCCACCTGCCAACCTGCTTGCCCATCTCTAGGCCTGACTTTATAATTGCTGGATGAGAACTGATCCACAAGGAGCAGCCAGGAGGTCTCAGCAGAGACAAAGCCCAGAAGAAGCCAGCCGAGCATCCCCTGGAGGGGTGCAGAGTAAGAACACCTCAGACTCTGAGATGTGGGACTGCACTGCTCCATTGTGCCAGCCGTAGACATCCTAGCCAGAAATGGAAATTCACTCGTATAACCTCCCCACCCCGTAGCCTGCCAGCCACGGTCTCCATAGCCTGGCCCCAACTTGCCTCTCCACCCTTATCTCTCCCGGCCTGCCCTTCAGCCAGTCTGCACTCCTAATCTCAGAGACCATCCCTCCTGCATTCTTGAGCAACTAGTACACCTGCTCCCTTCCCCAGGCTTGTCCGCGCTCCATCCGTCCCAAGGAGCTGAGTTCCAACCACACAGCTCACTTCCTCTGAGTCTTTCCTAAGCAGCCTCTCCTCAGGCCTTTAGAGCACATGACACCTCTCCCATCCATCTCGCGCATCATCGCAAGGATGTGAATAAGAGGTGGCAGCTATCTTTACTAAGGCCGTACTTCATGCCAGGCCCTCCACAGCATTATCACATTGAGTCCTCACAACAACCCTCTGAGTTGAACACCATTGTTTCCATTTGACAGATGAGGAAACAGAGGCTTGGAGAGGTGCCCAATGTCACACAGCTAGAAGCTGGAACCCAGGACTCCACAGCCAGGGCTTCTGATCTCTAGGTGCCAACCCCGCCTCCCACCAGCACAGGCTGCCTCACTTTGTTAGCTCCTGCCGGTGGAGTTGGGGGTTCTGCTGTTCCTGGGTAGGCATTAGGTCTCTGAGGGCTTGAACCATTTCATTCATTTTTTTCATTCAACAGAAGTTTGTCGGGCACCTTCTACCACATTGCCAGGATCTAGCCCTTATCTTGGGCATTAGAAATACAGGCATGAAAAAGCCACAGTCTCTGCTCTCAATGTACCCCCGTCTGTTTGGAAGACAGACTCACAAAGAGACAAATGACTCAACGACTCAGGATGGGTGATGTGCAGGGCTAGCAAGCCTAGGAGAGGGAGCTTCTGGCCAACTTCACCTAAAAATTGGAACGTGTGACAAATGTGCTGTGTTTGGTGCCCTGGGCGCCTGGTACAGACTACCTTGCATACAGCAGGCGCTCTCAGTTGGTGGCGGTGGCCAAGTGAGCGGACAGTGTGAGTGAAAGCCCCAGAATATCCATCTAGCTGATGTGTTCAATTGGCCATCTGGGGTGCTTTTAGTTTCAACAGATACTTATAACAATGGAAATGATGGGTAGTGCATGACAATGAAGCCCTTAGATGACTAGAGCTCCTGGCAGGCAGAAGTGGTGGTTAGTACATCTAGGTGACCCCTGCAGAGCCTAGCACTGTAGCTCATGCCAAGAGGAACCCAATCAGTATTGCTGATTGATGACAGAAGCTTCTGCTGTCTAGGGACACGCAGCCTCGGACAGTCATGGAGGACATGCTAGACAGAGTGTCCTAGGTTTTCTTAGTCTGTCTTTCATTCCTCGTCTCCCTGTCTGCTAAAAATACAGAGAATCTGCATTTCCTCCCTCCTTGAGTCCAAAGGGCCAGAATGCTTAAACCTGACCAGAAACTCTTGAGAAGATGCAGCAGTCAAACAAGGAAAAGTTTCACCTCTGGATCATCTGTTTTCCATTCCTCACCCAAAGCAAGTGTCCAGAGTACACACTGAAGCAATCAGCAGGGGCCCAGACCCTATGGAACAAGGTCATGAGCTTTCCCTCCAGCTCCAAACCCTCACCCTACCTCCCTCTGACCCCCTGGAGTCCTGAGCCAGAGCCCCTGCCAGGCAGATGGCCCAGTGGATAGAAAAGTGTTTCGGTTGCTGGTGGCCACCCCTTTGCCGACTTCTTTCTCTGGGTCATTTTCCCAGGCTCTCTACAGGGTACTCCTGAGCTCATCCCAGCAAAGGGGGCAGGTCTGGGGTGGTTTGGGCAGAAGCTCTCAGGAAGGAGTTAGGGCTTTAGGCCCCAGGATCCTGCCCCCTGGGCTGCTTCGCCCAGGACTCTGCCCCCTGAGTAGGCTATAGTTGATTTCAAGGCTCTCATCCCAGGGCAGACAGTAATCGGTCACCCAGCAGGGGGAGGGGGAGAGAGCCTGGTTGCTGGACTGGGGTCTCCTCCAGACCTTCCTCCCACTCCACCCTGCAACGTGGCCAGGACCCCAGCAGGTAGACGCTTCATCCCAATCACCCAGGCCTCCTGTCTCAAGGACCAGGCCAGTTCTTGGTACCCACTGATGCAATCCCGCCTAGGCTGTGTGCTCTGGTCCCTCCAGCCAAAGGACCACCAACCCGAGAGTGGAGTTCTCTCTGCCACTAGCTTCTCTTTATGCGTCTCTGTTCCAGGGTTTCTGTCCCCAAGGGAGCAGGGCCTCCCAAGTGCCTTCAGGGTACCCAAGTCCTTTATCAAACCTGGAGCGCTGGAGTTGGGGTCACCGTGGGCACTTTCGGCGCCCAGTCAAGAGCTCTCCACCTCCCTTCCTGCGGACCATCAAAAAGTCAGAGTTCCTCACCCAACCTGGTCCTTCCACGCATGCGCCTATCACCGTCCAAAGTCATGCCTCGATTTCCCTGTTCCACAGGGGACTCCTTTTTCCGTGAGCCCTATCCAGTCCCTTCCTGCGTCCCAGACTTGCCCTTCCGCCTCCTCTTCTCCTCCCGTGTGTATCCCAGCTCCTCTCCCGGCCACCGCTGTGGACTTCAGGTAGCCTCCCAAGTACAAACCCCCAGCCCGTCAGGGGGCTCACCTCCGCCGTTCTTGTAGCAGAGATAGGGGAAGCGCCACACGTTGGCCAGGTCTACGGCGAAGCCGACCACCGACAGCAGAAAGTCGATTTTCTTGCCCCAGGTCTCCCGGGGCTGCTCGTCGCCGTCGCGGGATGCCAGGAGGCACTGGACGCCGTTGCGCTCTTTCACCACCAAGAGTTCTGCAGCTTTGCGCTTCCGCTGGGGCTGCTCCGACCCCGGGCCCGCCCCGCTGTTCTCAGGCTGCACCTGTGGGTTCATCCGCGCCAGAAGCATGGGTGCGGCTGGCGAGAGGGGAGTCGGCGATACTGGGAGCACGCCGAGACTCTGCTGGAATAAAAGGAAAAGATGCGGTCACTGGGCCCTTCCACCCTGCCTGCGCCTCCCGAGGCCTCCCGGGAGCGCCGGGATACTGTGGTCGGCGCGCGCTGAGCGGACGCAAGGTTCCTAGAAAAGGGCGCGCGTCTGTTGGAAAAATTTGGAAGCAGAGGTAGTGGGGCGCCCGACTGGGACGGCACTTCGAGGTGGAGACCACCCCTGCCGCCCTAGGGATCCTGCTAGGCACCCCGCAGCTCTTCCCTCATTCACCCGCTCTCTCTTGTCCCCAAACGGCGGAGTTTGGACACGTCCAGGCAGAGATTTCCCAGGGCGGTGACCCGGCCGGGTGCAGCTGGCTGCCCCCTACCCTCGGCTCGGGTCTGAGCCACGTCCGAGAGCCCCAGGAGTCTCCCCGGACACTTATTACCTCTGCACTTCAAACTCGCTGGCACCCTACCTCTGCGCATCCCAACCTGGGCCTCCCCGGCACACCTAGCTCGGTTCCGCGCGCAGGGCGCACTCACGCGTTCGGCGGCGACGGGATCCCGGCTGCCGTGCGCTCTGCCTTGCCTGCTCCGGACCCGCCTCGCTTCGCCTCGCCTCGCCTCGCCAGGCTGTGGGGCGCGGGCTGGGGCTGGGCTCCGCCGCGTGGCGCTCGGGCGCGGCCTGAGGAGCGCTGAAAGCGCGGGGCGGCCGGCGGGGCTCACGCTGGCTGGTTCTGACCGCGCCGGGCGGGGGCCGGGCTGGTAATGTAGCCTGCGCCCCAGGTAACGCGCCGATTGCATTAACCCAGCGCCGGGCCCGCTCTGTCTGGAGCCTGTTAGCGCTAATGGAGACTGACAGCGCGGCCGGGGATGGGCAGGGGCGGGAGCGCGGCGCGGCTCGGGGGACGGCGGGAGTCCCGCTCCCGGCGACTCACGGGACCCGGGCGCCCATTCCCGTTGCAGCACGCACTGGGACACCAGACTCAGCTCCTGGGGGCACCAGGCTCTGACCTCTGACTACGGGAAGAGAGCGAGACTCTCAGAAATAGTATCTAAGTCGCGGGGACGGGGAAAAGACTGGGGAGATCAACGACGGTTCAGTACCAGCTCTGTCATCCGCCGCAGGCCACTTAAACCACCTGGCCAGAGTTTCTCCACCAACAAAATGGGAACGTTCTGTTCAGTGCCTAGGAAGGCACACTGAGGGCCTGCAGGCCATTGGGTGGGTTTTGTTTAGCTGGCTCGAATTGAAAGGTCACAACTGGGCACTTACTCCTTCGTCTGTTTGTTATGGGCAGGCTAGCAAGGGATTTGAGGTTGTGACCCCTGTTGTATGAGGCTTAGAGTCGCTATTCATTCATCTATTCACCCATTCATGCACCCCTTTGCTCACGTGTTCCTACATATGCCTTTTATGTGCCAGGCACTGTTCTAGGCTCTTGAGACACATTAGTGGACAACTCAGTCAAAAATCTCTTAAAAAAAAAAAAATCCCTGACATGATGGTGTTTACAATCTGTCATGGGGAGTCAGGGGAAAACAAGAAACATAACAAGTAAACACATTATCATATAGTATATCAGAAGGTGATCTGTACTATGAGAGGATAGGGAGTGCTGTGTGGGGGGAGGGTGCAGTTGTAGTGTGACCAGGCAACTTGAGAAGGCGAGTTTAAACAAGTAAAGGAGTGAGCCATTTGGACCTGATATTCATTCATTCGTTTACCTGTTGGTTAATTTATTCATTCATCAGTAGATGCTGATCACCTGCTATATGCCTGAAGCGTGCTGGCTGGTGGAGCTATGGAGATAGTCCCTGGCTTTAAGGAGCTCTCAGTCCAGTGTGCAAAGAGTTGATCACAAATCAGCGTGGTCAGAATTAGTTGTGACCACAAGGGTGTGGAAATTGGGCGCAGCTGAATTAGCGAGTAAGGGGTGGGGTGGTGATCCAAGAAGGCCTCACAGAGGTGACAACTCTTAAGCAGGATAGGTAGGAGTTTGAATAAGCCCAGGCACACTGACCTTTCTTTTGTTTAAACATTCCAAGCTCAAACCCACCTCAGGACCTTTACACTTGCTGTTTCCTCTGCCTGAGTTGTTCAGGTCTCAGTTCAGTGGTCCCTTCCTGACCACTCAAATTTAAAGTGTATGCCCACTCTCTATCACATCACCCTATCATCCTATTTTATTCCTTTCATTACATCACTATCCAAATTTTAAAATTTGTTTATCTATTATATGTCTCCTCTTGGTGGCTTTTGAGCTCCATGGGGGCAGGGATCTTGGCTGTCCTATACACTACCATATTCCTAATATCTGGAACATACTAGGGCATCAGTTATATAAGGTGAATGAATTAATGGTGGTGCATGAGGGTGTTTAGAGCATTTTCATCAGGGTGACCAGCATGAGAGATGTCCTCTGTGAAGGATTCAGAGAGAAGAGAAAGGGAAAAATAGTGGGGTGGTGGGTCAGCCTTGGCCTTCTGGAGGCTGATGGTCAGAGAAAGGAGGAGGTTTCAGGAGGAAAGCCTGGAACCACACCCATCAAGGACGTTCATCTCCTCTGACCCGCAGACCATTTTGATAAGCCTGTGAGGAAAGCAGGAATGGAATCATCTTTCCAATCTGGGGGTCAGGAAACTGTGGCTGTGAAGTCTCACAGGTTGGAAGTGACAGAGTTGAAATGAGAACCCAGGTCTCCTGGCTCCCAGCCTGTGTCTCCTCCACCAGCTTATGGATGGAGACACTCAGAATCTCTCTGGGAGTCATGTTCCCCTCCTCTCTTCTACCCCATGTCCCATCCAACTGGTCCTGAGAATCCCACCTTTAAATCTGCTACGAAGCCCCATTCCCACTGCTGCAGCATCCCCACAGAGGGTCCCCACCCATCGCCTTCCACTGTAGCAGCCTCCTCGCTGGTTACCCTGTGTCCGGTATCTTTCCAGCCACATGATATTCACCAGCTGCCAGAGCCTTTTCTAAAACTCATCTGATCACCTCACTCTTCTGCATAAAACTCCTCTGAGAGACAACAACACATCAACGTGATTTAATTAACCCTGGATTTGAGGTAATTTTATTTTCTTCTTTATACTTCTCTTTATCTGACAACTTTTCTACAATGAGCATTTGATACTTATGCAATCAGAAAAAAGATAATTTCTTAAAATCTTCCAATCTTTCCAAGATAATATCAAAACACCTTCAGCTGTTCAGACAAGATTCTGCCTGCCTATTTAACCACATCTCTTGCTATTCCAATTCTCTCCTCATTCTTCTTAAAATTCCTTTACCATCTCCAAATTGTGCTTTATTCTCCAGCAACATGAGAGATACTCAACTATTAATGGTTCCTTGGACACCTTGTGCCTTTTTACACTTCTGGATTTTTAAGTAGGCTGTCCATCTTCCTCTTGTCTACCTGGAGAACTCCTATTCATCCTTTAAAACCTCAGATGTCACCTCCACTGTAAAGCCTTCCCCGATAACCACCTCCCACAATAGAGTAAACTCCCCCATTATATTGCTTTGTATTTTTGCCTAGTACTTTATCTGTGTGACTTCCCTACTAGGGAAAAGGACAGTACCTGATATATCCTGTTACATAGCTTGCACTCCAGAAATGTGTGCACAACAGAACTAGGTGAGATCTCAATTGTTGGCTGGGTTTGGTTGGGGTTTTTTCTGTTGGTTCTTCCAGAAACAGAACCTGAAACAAAGAATTGAATTCAAGACGTTTATTTAGGAGGGGATACTGGAAGCACTGATAGAGGAGGGGGGAGGTAAGAAAGGGAAGGAACCCAACAGAGGGGACGTTAAAAAGCAGTTACTACCAAATATAAAATCGATAGCTAGTGGGAAGCAGCCACATAGCACAGGGAGATCAGCTCGGTGCTTTGTGACCACCTAGAGGGATGGGATAAGGAGGGTGGAAGGGAGACACAAGAGGGAGGAGATATGGGGATATATGTATATGTATGGCTGATTCACCTTGTTATAATGCAGAAACTAACACACCATTTGTAGAGTAATTATACACCAATAAATATGTTAAAAAAACAAAAAAGCAGTTACGGCTGTGGGCAGCTGTTGGTCAGTCTGCTGGGAACTTCTGGGAGACAGCATTGACCGTGCCTCGGAGTTGTCCCATCCCCGGGCAAGGAAGCTGGAGTATTTGTCCATGAAGGCTGCTCCCTTCAGCCTTCTCTGGAAGGGTGCTAACTTCCCAGCATTCCCAGCCTGTCTGGTGTGTGGGCTGAGCGAGCTCCTGTTGCCAGAAAAAGTCTCCCATCAGAGTCCCAGGTACGGGCAGTAGGAAGCTTGTGGGTCAGGTCTGCGTTGGCAGGAATAGAGGATGACGAGTGGTGTTGGTGAGGCAGTGGAAGTGTTCACTACAGAGATGGAGGGAGACACCCTCCCATACATGCACATCACTGGAGGGGCCGCCAGCAAGTCCTGAGGGTTCCACTTTGTGGTTTCAGAGACTTCTGGAGGACAGCAGTGAGGATACCAGCCCGCGGCTGTGCTGAAGGGGAAGACATCTCTCTCCATCTCTGGCCCAGACTCCCTGCCCTCAGTTCCAAGAGCCATGGGGCCATGTGGCTTCTCTCTGTGCCCTGCCTCCTGCCCCTCCAGGTGGCCTGAGGGCAAGTGGGTGGGCAGGCGACTGGAGCATTATCAGAGCTACCGGGATCCCTGGGGAGGCGTCACTTCCACTTACCACGGCACTTGGTGACACAGGCCATGGGCACAAGGTGATGGCTGGTGCTGTCAGCCCAGCTCTGGCCATCTCCCTGCAGACACCAAGACCCTGACACACAAAGGCTGGTCTGGAGGTTATTTGGAATCCAAGTGGCTCAGTCCTGGAAGTGTCCTGAGGATACTATCAGAACCTGCACCTCTATTGCACTGATGAGGAAAATAAGGCCAGAGAGGAGGAGAGGTTCGTCTGTACGTTTCCTCCCTTCCTTCTTTCCTCCTTCGCTCCTTCCTTCCCACCTTCCTTCCCTCCCTCCCTCCCTCCCTCTCTCTCTCTCTCTTTCTTTCTTTCTGTTTCTGTTTTTCTTTTTTTTCATCTTTTGATCAGGGGCGTTAGACTGATGTCCTTGCCACTGACCTGCCCTGCGTCATTGGTCATGGATATAGGTTAAACTGCATTTACAAATAGCAAAAAAGTGTCCTCAGTAAAAGACCCCTAGGAGCTGAAATCAGTCTCCTTCAGGACACCTCCCACTAAAGTCCCCCAGGTGCCCCTGAGGCTTCCAACCTACCCCGATGGGACTCATCTGGGTTAGAAGAGTCTAAGGACTCTTCTCTACGGAACTCCTACCCAACCTGGGACCACATCTGGGCACAGGCATTAAAGAGCGTCTATCCATCATTGACGATGGATACAACCATTTACATCCCCTGCCTGGATCTAAATACAGACCGACATCTCCACACGGGTAGTAAACGGCACCTGGAACTCCCATGTCCAAGATAGAATTCTTGGTGCCCCCTTGCTGACCTCCATGCACACCTGTTCCTCCTCACCTCCCTCATTCCAGGCGATGGCATATTTTTCCTTGTAGAGCCTCAGAGGCCAAAAACCTTGGAGTCCTGTTTCTCACGTTCCCACAACCAATCCTACTGCAAACTCTGTTGGCTCCGAATCAGATCCCACCTCCACACCTCCAAGGTCGCCACCCTGTTCCAGGCTATGTCATCCCTCACCTGGATTACTGTGGCAGCCTCTGAATGGCCTCCCTCACTTCTCCCTTTGCCCCCTGAAGTTTAAGCTCTACACAGCCACCAGGAAGACCATTTGGAAGCGAGTTCAGATGCTATTCCTCCCTCTCTCCAGTGGCTCCCATCTCATTCAGAATAGAATCCGAAGCCCTTCCACGGGTGAGATGGATGAATGAGTAAACCATCCTTTTGTGGATTTGCCAACACAAGCCCGGCCAAGCCTCGTGACCCTCTATGGGATGGACAGAGGCACTGGCAGGTGGGGTGGCAGAAAAAGCACAAGGCTGGGAGTCAGCACCCTGGGCTCTGACTCCTGCTCTGCTGCTTTCGGGCTTTTTGGTGAGGGCCAAGTCCATCAGCAAGATGGGGAGGGACAGTAGGAAGAAGAAAGAGACAGAAGTTATGTCAGGACTGGAACTGCAGAAGGAGAAAGGAAAGGAGGTGTTCGAGGCAAAGGAACTCAGTCTCCTGGGAGGAAAGGAGGACCTCCCTCTTCTGCATGAGCCACCAAATACATCCTTTGGCCTGAGGTGGTCACGTGAGTTATGGGGACAGAGGACTCACACCTGGTTTATGTCCTGTTCCAAGGCAGAGGGGGGTTGAGGTCAGCTGACCAGGATGAGCCATAATCAGGCTGACACAAGGCCTCTGTCCATCATGGGGATGAATATCAGAGCAGGATGGGACCACAGAAACCTTCATGCCCAGGTGTACTCTGTTAGAAGACCAGACACCCCTTAGATAACCTGATGAATGTGGACTCTCCCAGAAATATGCACGCACACATGGTATTTTAAAATTTAGTGTGAAATTTCTCATACATAAGAAAAAGTGTATAAAAATATATGAGCAATTTATAGTTTAAGTATCAATAATATGAACATACAAGAACCCACCCTGTGGATTAAGAAATAGACCATTTCCAATACCCTATGAGCCCCTGTGTGCCCCACTCCAAGGTAACAGCTTTCCTGTATTTAGCAACTCATCAATTTCTTTGTTTTTCTTCACAGTATTGTCACCTATGGATCTATTCCTAACAATATATTGTTTAGTTTTATCCTTCTTTGAACTTTATCTAAAAGGAATCATACTACAGATACTGTTCTGTGACTCCTTTGGCTTGAACACAATATTTTTGAGATTCATCCATGATGATGGAGTTGGCTGTAGTTCACTCATTTTCACTGTTATATATATTCATTCTATTGTCTGAATTATAACAATTTGTTTATTCATTCAGCTATTGAAGGACATTTGGATTGTTTCTAGTTTTTTAAATATTTTGAACAATGCTGCCTAGAACCTTTTGCACAGACAGCTCCTACGCCCATGTGCAAGTCTCTCTAGGCTCTATACTTAGTGAAGTGCTGGCGTGCAGAGTATGTGTCTGTTCAGCTTCATCAAATAATGTCAAACTATTTTCTAAAGTGGGACCAGCTGAAACTCTAACACTGTTATTTCTTCACTTGCAATTTCTTTACATCCTCGCCAACCCTTGGCATTATCTGCCTTTTATTTTTTACCAATCTTTAAGATGTGATTTTGGGAATTCCCTGGCGGTCCAGTGGTTAAGACTTGGCACTTGCACTGCAGTGGCCCAGGTTCAATCCCTGGTCAGGGAACGAAGATACTGCAAGCCACACGGCGCAGCCAAAAAACAAAAAAAAAGATGTGATTTTAACATGCATTCCTCTGACTTCCAATGACCTGGACCATCTTTTCACATACGTGTGGGTCATCTGTGTTTCTTTTTTTCTGTGACATGATGACATGTTGTCTGTACAATTTTGTGTTGGCTTGTTTTTTTCTTATTGATTCACAGTAGTTCTTAATATACTGGGCCCAAATCTTTGTCACTTGTCACTTACGTAGCAAACATCTTGTCTTGGTTGTGTAAGTCTTTTTTCTCTATATGGTGATTTTGATAGAGGTTATTCATTTTAATGTATTTTAATGCAGCAATGCATTAAAATACATTATGTATTTATTTCAGAAACACTTCCCTACCTGATATTTTCCTAAACTATAAATTTTGATAGTTTTCCCCTTCATATTTATATCGTTAATCCACATGGAGTTGATTTTGTGTAGGGTGTGAGGTAGGGATTCCACTTCACTATTTTTCATATGAATCACTGATAAACTGTCATGGCCCATTCATTAAGTACTTCTATCTTTTCTGCTCTGATTGGCAGAGAATGCTCACTCACCAACCAAGTCTCCTTGTACAGTTGCGTTTGTTTCTGGGCTCTTCATTCTGCCCCATTGGTCGGTTTTCGGTGTCCAAGCAATACCACATTGTCTTAATTAACATTGTTTTCCAGGTACAAACTTTCAGTCATAAGGTGACTAAGTTCTAGGGCTCTAAAGTATGGCATGGTGACTATAGCTAACAACACTCTATTGTATATTTGAAATTTGCAGAGAGTAGATCTTACATATTTCATCGCACACACACAAAAGGTAACTATGTGAGGTGATGGATGTGTCAATTAACTTAATTATGGTAACCATATCATGTTGTATATGTATATCAAACCATCACGTTATACACTTTAAATATATACAGCTTTTTGTGAATTATACCCCAATAAAGCTGGGAAAACAAACAAACAACTTTGCCATATAATAAGTTTTTCCATCTGATGGGGCAAGACTCTCCAGCTCTTTTTCTTTGGAAGTGTCTTGGCAAACTCTTCTCTGCAAATTTCAGAATCAGCTTGTTGAGTTCCATGAAAAATCCCATTGGAATTTCAACTGTGATTACATTGAATCTATAGATCAATTTGGGGAGAATTGACATTTTTTTTTTTACAGTATTCAGTATTCCTATCCAAGGTAAGTATTCCTTATCTCTGTGTATTTGTCATTTTTAATGTACACAGCATTTTAAATAGAGGTTTAGGGGACTTACAGATTCCTGCATGGACTCCATCTCAGAATCCCTGACATGACTGCCCACTAGTCTCTGTGTTCTGTTTTCTTTTCCATTAGGAAACACTCCCCAGTGGTGTCACTAGTCATACATAATACATACACATACAGCTACCTTCCCACCCCCTCCCCGCTTGTCTTTCTGGCCCTCTGATATCTATTCCTCGGAAACTTACCAAGTTAACCTTTTTCTGCAGTCTGGAGAGGGAGAATGGGTAAAAGCAGGAACTTAGGAGCCATATTGCATGAATTTTAATCTTGTCTCCACACTTACTATCTGTGAAATCTTGGTCAAGTTGTCCTTGTCTCAGTTTCCTCGTCTGTAAAATGGATAAGATGGTGATGCCAAATAGGACTTACCTCATAGAACTGTTGAGAGGATTAAATGAATAAATACATGCAAAGCACTTAGAACAGTGCCTGGTATAGCATATGTGTTACTGCTTCTTGCTGTTGTTTCAAAAACTTTAATGTTGGGCTTCCCTGGTGGCGCAGTGGTTGAGAGTCCGCCTGCCGATGCAGGGGACATGGGTTCGTGCCCTGGTCCGGGAGGATCCCACATGCCGCGGAGCGGCTGGGCCCGTGAGCCATGGCTGCTGAGCCTGCGCATCCGGAGCCTGTGCTCCGCAACGGGAGAGGCCACAACAGTGAGAGGCCCGCGTACCAAGAAAAAAAAAAAAAAAAAAAACCTTTAATGTCTCCACATCTGTGGGAGGCGGGGATCATCTTCAGAATTTTAAGTTAGGTCTATCTGACTTCAAATTCCGAGGCTGGGGGACTTCCCTGGTGGTCCAGTGGTAAAGAATCTGCCTTACAATGCAGGAGATGCGGGTTCCATGCCTGGTCAGGGAACTAAGATCCCACATACTGTGGGGCAACCCGCACACGGCAACTACTGAGCTAGCGCGCCTCATCTAGAGCCCGCCATACTGCAAACGCTCTGGAACCCGCGCACTACAACTACAGAGCCCACACACCTTGGAGCCTGTGCGCCACAACTAGAGAAGAGGAAAAACCTGTGCACCACAACTAGAGAGAAGCCTGCGCACGACAGGGAAGAACTTGCGCGCTACAACGAAAGATCCCACGTGCCTCAACTAAGATCCAATGCAGCCAAAAAAAAAAAAAAAAAAATTCTGAGACTGGGATGAAGTAGCAAATATGGGTTGGTATAACAACTATGAGTGTGGATTTGGAGTTTAAAAAAAAAAAAGCTGGGTGGGTTCAAAACTTGCTTCACCATTTACCTGCTGAGTGACTTTGGTTTCTGAGCCTCAGGTTTCCCACCTGTAAAATGGAGATAACACAACTATTAAATAAAACAATCAATGGGATTGTTTTATTATTGTCCCACTACAGGAAGGGACTCGTTTATCAACGCTCTGTGACGTCAGTTACAGTCATGTCCTTGAAAGTAATCTGCTTCTTCCTAGAGTTCTGTTGCCTCTTTGCCACTTTCCCAGTTCACATTAGTCTAGCAGATTGTTTAAAGTGCAGATTCCTGGGCCTGCCCCAGAAATTTAGATTCAGTGGATCTGCATCTGCCTGTCTGTGGCATGTTTAATTCCTGTTAAAAAAATATATAATTCCAGTATTAGTGATATGTTTCATAAGCACAGTCCCAGTTTGAGAGTGGCTATAGCGATTCACACTGGCTTTGCCCTACCTGAGTGCCGTCTTTCCCGAGCACTGGGGCTTCTTCCATTTGCTCTGGCTACACTTAGCAAAAAACTCGCAACCACTTCCTGGCCGAGCTGTCTTCTCCCTGGGAGGGGTGAACGGGTGCCCTCTAGGGCATGGAAGGAGAAGAGCTGCTTCCTGCTCACTGTCTAAGGGACAGTTGTAGAGGTACCAGGAGCAGCCATAGAACCCCCAGAGCAGGTGTGTGGGATGGGCAAGGGGATGGAGGTGGGAACTGCACCCTCATCAAGGTGATTGTCAGGAGGCCTCAGCCCAAGGAAGCCAAGGGCTGTGGGATCTGCCCCCAGCCTGGGCTGGTCCTGCTCTGCCCTTGTGCCCAGGAACCTGAATCTAATAAGCCACTTAGTGACGGCAGCACAAGCAGTAGCCACACTCTGTGCACCACAGACAGGAAACACCAGCCTGAGGCACGCCCTTACGAAGCCCGTCTCCTCCTCTGCCTGTACCCTTGACCCCCAAGATGAAAGCTGAGTGGTTTTAGAGCAGGGGCAGGGGAACTAGAGAGCAGGGCTCAGGGTAGTGATTTTCTGCCCCTCTTTATGGTAAACACCATCACCCTCCCCTCCTAGTTTCTTGGGAGACCCCTGACACACTGGCCTCCTTTATGTGACAAGCAGGCAGAGTGGCACTCAGCTTTCATACTAACTGCTTGGGGCTTCAAATCCTGGCTCTGTTCTTACTAGTTGTGTCAGCCTGGGCTGATGCGTGCCTCAGTGTTCTATACAATGGTGCTCATCATAGTACTTACCTCACAGGGTACTCGTAAGGCTTAAATGCACCGTGACTGCTAAATGCTTCATGTTGGGCACATACTAAATACACAAAAGACATTTGCTATCTATTTGGCAGTCTTTCCATTCATTGGTTTTAGGTACCACGCTAAGTATTATTTCGTATAATACGCACTATTATTATCCCCATTTTACAGATTAAAGAATTAATGGTATTAACCAATAAAATTTTTAAAAATTTTCCAAAAAGAACAATAATGGTGAAAGTGGTTAAATGCCTTGCCCAGGGTCACATGGGTAGGATGGGACAGAGGGTGGGATTTGAACCTAGAACTAGGCTGGCTCCAGGGCACACGTTCTTAACCATTGTTCTATCCTGGTGGCTCAGGGTCTCCCTCTTTGGTCCCCACCTTCTTCATCCTCCTCACCTTCTCACCTTCCCCCTTCCCCACTCAAGCTTCCCATTCTCAGCAGGGCTCCTCTCGCTTTTTGCCTGGGAACCCAGAGGCTGTGGCTGATGCAGTTCTGAACCCCAGCATTGTCTGTTTGCAGCCACCATCTTCTCTGGCCCTTTCTTCTCAGAGCTGGAGTCCTTCCCTCTCCAAGGCTTACCTCCTCTCCACTCCAGTCCCTTATGTCCCCCCACCTCTGGGACCTGCCCCAACACCATTCTGTTTCTCTTCTACTTCTCTTCTCTCCTCCCCTTCCCTCTGTCCTACCCAGGTCTTCTCCACCTGATGGCATCCCCCCTCCTTAGTGCTGTATCACGCTCCTTTCCCTTCCTCCCAGGTAACTCGAAGAAGAACCCCCCACTCACAGCTTCCGTGCCTCACCCCCAACCCCCAGGGTCACACAGAACAAGCGCTCAGACTCTGACTCCTGACATGTGGTCCAGGGCTCTTCCCACACGCCACATCTTCTCTGTGGAGCATTTATCAGACTAGGTAGCCTGGGCACACCCTGAAGGGATGAAACAAGGGACGGGGAAGCTGAGATGAGGAGGCTGGCGAGACTTTGAGGTCTTGGTGGAGGAGGGTCCAGGCTGGGCAGAATTCTGGGTGACAGAGTCGAACACAGGTCATCATTAGGTCATCCCTGCTTATTCCAGGGGACACAGAAATGCACATACTAACCCTCCAATGCACTGCTTTCCTTGTGAGGAGACCAGGTAGCCAGTTCATACTGCCCAGGCATAGATGGGGGCTGTTGAGTTGAAGTCAGTGCAGACACTCGGACACCCCCGCAAATATACTGCATATTTCTGCTTGCGTGTGTGCCGGGGAGTGTGAGGAGAGGGGGTGGTAGAGGGGCTTGTGGCCTTAGGAGACTGAGGGACAGACCTGCTGTCCTCATGGGGGACATGCAGTCAGAGAGGGGAGGTGGCAGTTATATTCTTTGTGACCCAAGAGCAGGATCAAAGCCCATAAACACACACTGCAGGGAGTCAGCCCCCAGCTCCCCGGAGCACAGGAGGGGGCTTAAAGAGCTGTACCGGGGTGGACGAAGCCCCCCTCCCGGGCGTGAGGGCCCGGCTCCCAGAGGCGTCCAGGCTGAGCCCCAGCGTGAGAACAAATCACATGGTGGGGACTGTTTGCCTGACAGTTTTCCAGGCACTCATGAGGCCTGGGAAGGGGGTCGCAGGAGGAAGGGGGCTCTTCCTCAAGGCTTTCCCAATTCTGCCAATCATTGCTAATCATTTTACTAATAATAATCCCTCCACTTTTGCCTCCCTGTCTCCCAGCCCACTCCTAACAAGACCTACTCCACTCCCCAAACCATTTAGAAGGCAGGACAGCCAGGGCTTAGAGGGACCTCGCTACCCTTTCCTGAAGTAGAGCAGCACAATGGGTTGTGAGATGTTGATGATTTAGGCCCATGCAGCCCCTGCTTTAAGTGGCTTTGCCTCATATAGGAAGAAAGTGTGACCCCCTTCCCACTGTAATAGAGAGAACAAATCTGACTCCATATTAGATCTGTTTCTTCTGTTTTAACCTTTGTATTCTATTGCTTTTTCTTCCAGTTAAGAATGTTGCCTATAGCCTGAAATATACAGCACAGCCCATTCTCAAGGTCGTGACCTTTAAGGGTATAATACTTTCCCATTCATATAGAGATAAAAAGTTGCGGAACAGAGAGAATAACATTTTCTTCCTTGGAGGTTTACAGGAACATCCTGACCTGACCTACATGGACAGCTACAAGAACAAATGATTCTGACACCAAGAAGTTTGCAAGAACAAGCCACGCTCCTCCCTCACCTTGTCTTTAAAAATGCTTTGCTGAAACCCTTCGAGGAGTTTGGGGTCTTTTCAGGCATGAGCCACCTGTTCTCCTTGCATGGCCCTGCAATAAACCTTTCTCTGATCCAAACTCCAACATTTCATTTGGTAACACCATGTCCTTTTAACCCTGACTATTGAAGTAGCACCTCTCTCTCCTTCACTGATCCCCATTTCAACAGGGGGAAGCCGGGCTCAGGATCAGACCCTTCTAGCCCAAACAGTGTCAAAGTACAATTGAATAACAGCGTTTCATCTCATTGAATATCTATTGTTACGCTTACCATCTATTTATAGCATGTGGTAGTGGTTTTTGTTTTCTGATATTATATAAAGTTTCTTTCATTATTTATTACTTAATGATTTTAAACTTATGACATATCTCAGACTTACATAAAATTATAGACACTCCTATAACAAACAACTAACTAACTTAAGAAATAAAAACATTAGAAATATGGTCGAAGTTCCTGAGTCTCTTTCCCAATTGTATTCCTCTCCCTCCCACCTGCCCTGGCCTGCCGCCATCCTTATATAATATTGATTATTCCCAAGCATGTATCTATGTTTTCACTAGATGGATGATAGATTGATAGGTAGATGGATGGATGGATGGATAAATACAGAGACAGATATAGGGATATATAACTAAAATTGTATGTGTATACTCCTAAAATTATCTTACATATATGTGTGTGTGTCTATGAGGCTTAACACACACAGAAAAATACAGAAAAGTGCAATAATTACAAGTGCACTTTTTACATAATGAATATACTTAAAAAAAATGACCAGCACCCCAGAATTCCCCTTTGTACCCCCTCTCCGTCACCATCTCCTCCCTCCTCCCCTCTAATGTCATGGACTAGTTTTGCC
Source organism: Pseudorca crassidens (assembly GCF_039906515.1). Classification (NCBI taxonomy): domain Eukaryota; kingdom Metazoa; phylum Chordata; class Mammalia; order Artiodactyla; family Delphinidae; genus Pseudorca; species Pseudorca crassidens. Next base: position 33,447,133 of record NC_090315.1, on the reverse strand, counting down.
TGTCTAAACAACAGAAAGTATGGTTTTGCTTTTTTTTTTTTTAGTTTCTGCTTTATAGCAAAGTGAATCAGCTATACATATACATATATCCCCATATCTCCTCCCTCTTGCGTCTCCCTCTCACCCTCCCTATCCCACCCCTCTAGGTGGTCACGTAGCACCGAGCTGATCTCCCTGTGCTACGTGGCTGCTTCCCACTAGCTATCTATTTCACATTTGGTAGTGTATATATGTCCATGCCACTCTCTCACTTTGTCCCAGCTTACCCTTCCCACTCCCTGTGTCCTCAAGTCCATTCTCTACATCTGCATCTTTATTCCTGTCCTGCCCCTAGTTTCTTCAGAACCATTTTTTTTTTTTTTTTTGCTAGCTGGTTTTCCATGAATTGTTGCTAATATAGGTTCTAGCTCAAGAACAAACATTTTAGAACGAATTATATCTTTTTTTTTCTTTTTCTTTTTAGATTCCACATATATGTGTTAGCATACGGTATTTGTTTTTCTCTTTCTGACTTACTTCACTCTGTATGACAGACTCTAGGTCCATCCACCTCACTACAAATAACTTTGTAGCTTTTTATGGCTGACTAATATTGCATTGTATATATGTGCCACATCTTCTTTAACCATTCATCTGTCGATGGACACTTAGGTTGCTTCCATGTCCTGGCTATTGTAAATGGAGCTGCAGTGAACATTGTGGTACATGACTCTTTTTTTTTTTTTTTTTTTTTGTGGTACGTGGGCCTCTCACTGTTGTGGCCTCTCCCGTTGCAGAGCACAGGCTCCGGACGCGCAGGCTCAGCGGCCATGTCTCACGGTCCCAGCTGCTCCGTGGGATCCTCCCGGACTGGGGCACGAACCCGTGTCCCCTGTATCGGCAGGCGGACTCTCAACCACTGCGCCACCAGGGAAGTCCCACATGACTCTTTTCGAATTATGGTTTTCTCAGGGTATATGTCCAGTAGTGGGATTGCTGGGTCGTATGGTAGTTCTATTTTTAGTTTTTTAAGGAACCTCCATACTGTTCTCCATATGGCTGTATCAATTTACATTCCCACCAACAGTGCAAGAGGGTTCCCTTTTCTCCACACCCTCTCCAACATTTATTGTTTGTAGATTTTTTGATGTTGGCCATTCTGGCTGGTGTGAGGTGATACCTCATTATAGTTTTGATTTGCATTTATCTAATAATTAGTGATGTTGAGCATCCTTTCATGTGTTTGTTGGCAATCTGTATATCTTCTTTGGAGAAATGTCTATTTAGGTCTTCTGCCCATTTTGGGATTGGGTTGTTTTTATGATACTGAACTGTATGAGCTGCTTGTAAATTTTGGAGATTAATCCTTTGTCAGTTGCTTCATTTGCAAATATTTTCTCCCATTCTGAGGGTTGTCTTTTTGTCTTGTTTATGGTTTCCTTTGCTGTGCAAAAGCTTTTAAGTTTCATTAGGTCCCATTTGTTTATTTTTATTTCCATTTCTCTAGGAGGTGGGTCAAAAAGGATCTTGCTGTAATTTATGTCAAAGAGTGTTCTGTCTATGTTTTCCTCTAAGAGTTTGATAATGTCTGGCCTTACATTTAGGTCTTTAATCCATTTTGAGTTTATTTTTGTGTATGGTGTTAGGGAGTGTTCTAATTTCATTCTTTTACATGTAGCTGTCCAGTTTTCCCAGCACCACTTATTGAAGAGGCTGTCTTTTCTCCATTGTATATTCTTGCCTCCTTTATCAAAGATAAGGTGACCATATGTGCATGGGTTTATTGCTTGGCTTTCTATCCTGTTCCATTGATCTATATTTCTGTTTTTGTGCCAGTACCATACTGTCTTGATTACTGTAGCTTTGTAGTATAGTCTAAAGTCTGGGAGCCTGATTCTTCCAGCTCCGTTTTTCTTTCTCAAGATTGCTCTGGCTATTCGGGCCTTTTGTGTTTCCATACAAATTGTGAATTTTTTTGTTCTAGTTCTGTGAAAAATGCAAGTGGTAGTTTGATAGGGATTTCATTGAATCTGGAGATTGCTTTGGGTAGTAGAGTCATTTTCACAATGTTAATTCTTCCAATCCAAGAACATGGTATATCTCTCCATCTGTTTGTATCTTCCTTAATTTCTTTCATCAGTGTCTTATAGTTTTCTGCATACAGGTCTTTGTCTCCTTAGGTAGGTTTATTACTAGGTATTTTATTCTTTTTGTTGCAGTGGTAAATGGGAGTGTTTCCTTAATTTCTCTTTCAGATTTTTCATCATTAGTGTATAGGAATGCAAGAGATTTCTGTGCATTAATTTTGTATCCTGCTACTTTACCAAATTCATTGATTAACTCTAGTAGTTTTCTGGTAGCATCTTTAGGATTCTCTATGTATAGTATCATGTCATCTGCAAAGAGTGACAGCTTTACTTCTTCTTTTCCCATTTGGATTCCTTTTATTTCTTTTTCTTCTCTGATTGCTGTGGCTAAAACTTCCAAAACTATGTTGAATAATAGTGGTGAGAGTGGGCAACCTTGTCTTGTTCCTGATCTTAGAGGAAATGGTTTCAGTTTTTCACCATTGAGAACGATGTTGGCTGTGGGTTTGTCATATATGGCCTTTATTATGTTGAGGTAAGTTCCCTCTATGCCTACTTTCTGGAGGGTTTTTACCATAAATGGGTGTTGAATTTTGTCGAAAGCTTTTTCTGCATCTGTTGAGATGATCATATGGTTTTTCTCCTTCAATTTATTAGTATGGTTTATCACATTGTTTGATTTGTATATATTGAAGAATCCTTGCATTCCTGGGATAAACCCCATTTGATCATGGTGTATGATCCTTTTAATGTGCTGTTGGATTCTGTTTGCTAGTATTTAGTTTTGCATGTTTAACATTTATACAAATGGCATCATTCTGCATGAATCTTTCTGCAAATGTTCTTGAGATTTTTTCATATTGATACTTGAGTTCCTTTTTAAAACAAATGTATTTAATTTAGAAGAGTGAGTTGATTTAAAGGAAAACATCAAGGGCACACAAGGACGAGTTGAACTTGGACTGCCAGAGGAACAATGGCTCTAACTCCACTGCCTTCCCCCCTTACAGATGTGAAAACTGAGGCCCGAGAGAGTAAAAGTCATACCCTCAGGTCACTTTGCAAGTTCGGGACACAACTGGGATGAGGGTCCCAGCTCCAAATGCTAGAGGCCAGAGATCTTTTCTACTGTGTCATGTTGGCAAGAACTGTCTCCCTCACCCCACCCCATGGCAAAAGATACCAACACTATTTTCTAGCCAGGGTTAGTTCTTAACCTTGAACTGCAGAAAGTAAACTGTTTTTGTGAGTTGATTGTTTGAGAATTAAGCCTGGGATTGGGGTGTGTCGTGTGGGGGGAACAAGACAGCTGTCCAGCCTTCAAAGTTATGACAAGGCTTCCACTTGGCAGCCCACCTCAGTGACCTATATTTTAATATGTGCTATTAGATTATTGCTAATGAGACATCTTAGGGATAAAAGAATTATGCTCGCTGCCTGGGCTGTGGTAAAAGTAGAATTGAATTAAGGGCTGAAATCGTTTAGGACTCTGCTAGACAACCTGTCCCCCAGGCTGGGCCTGAATGGAGATATTAAGCTTTGGAAATTACACAGGAAAAATAAGTATAATTGATCTAAGGTAACTTCACTCGTCTAAATTAAATAATGTGATTGTCACAGGCAGAAAGGATGGGGATGAGGAGCCGGACAGAAAAGGCTCACTATCTGCAAACAAAGTTATAAGTAAAAGCCATAGGGAATTGACTTTCCCCTGATGAGCTGAGCACCCTCCCGATGGCTCCGAGTGTCCACTTGGGCATCAGCGGGAAATGGATCTAGTCTGGGCATCATAGAATAATCTGCGGTGTGGCAGGGACTCAGACCACCGTCTTTACCATCTCCTACCTAACACCTGAGCACTTCTTCCTCTCCTCGGCCTCCAGTGTGGGAAGCTCCTGCCCGCTCCAGCCCCCTAGTCAAGCTGTCCAGTGTCTGCGCTCTCGGTTAAAAGAGATTTCTCTGCTGGTGGCCAGCCAGCTGCTTTTGTGTAGCATGTGTCCAGCCACATGAGTCCTGCCCTCTGGAACACCAAAGGTTGGTGCAATGCCACCTCCCTGGAACAAGGTCCCACCCCCTCCTGAGCCACCTTCATCATAGCTCAGTTGTGTGTGCAGTGCCCACCTGAGGCCAGGTCTTGAGCGACATACTTCATTTGCATAACTTCAGAAGACCTGGGTCCCGTCTCCAAGGACCTCATGGGCTGAAGGAGGGAAATAAATTATATTCCTCGCTCTGACCTAAATATTTGCATTCCACCAGCTCTTTCATTGATTCTATGTTATTTGAGGGCAAGGCTGGTCCTGTTGCTGTTTATACAATGGCAGATGCTACCATCACACGTCTGCCAGGCAGGGCCGATCCTGCCCACCTGTGAGGGCGGAGACTTCTCCCCTCCTCCATCCACTCCATCCAACCATCGCGCCCCACTGGCAGCTCCCTTTACCTCCCCAGCTCCTGTCTGTCCTCCCCTGGACCACAGAGCTGGCTGCCTGGAAGGTGAGACTGAGGGCTCCCCACCCCAAATCTGCCCCCCAATATTGCTGCTTATAATGCATTAAAACCCACAGTTAATCCTTTTGTTTTAGCTACTACCCTCTTCAAGCTAGACACCAACTAGTATATGTAGATATAAGAGGCTTCCTTTATCCTTTCTTTTTCTTCTCCCGTTCTTCCTCCCTCCCTCTTTCCTTCCTTCCCACAAGTATTTCTTGAGCAACTATTACACATCAGGAACGGTTCTATGAGCCAGGATTGTAATAATAAAGAAAACAGATGAGGTCCCTCTTAAACTGAAGCAGGGGGGAGACTAGAAAGAAATAAACAAGCAACTAAATCAGCTATCAACAGATACTGACAAAGTCTTGCAGACAATACCAGAGCAGTGGGTTAACTCAGAAAACCTGGGAAGGGCCCTTTAGTTGGGTGCTCGGGAACGCCTTCTCCAAGCCCTCCCCAATGAGACCAAAAGGTGAGAGGGACCTAGGTCGGCAGGGAGCAGGGAGGGATGACCCAGGTAGATGAAGCACCGAAGCACCGTGTGGGTTGGAGGGAGCTAGCAGCAAGGGGCAGTGCCTCCCAGGGGCGTGGCCAAGGGCAAGGGAGAGGAAGTGGAGAGGTGGGCGGTGGCCTAATTTTAATCTGCTTCTTGGCCACCCTGAAGAGGATGGCATTTACTCAATGCAGTGAGAAAGCCACTGAGGCCTTTATACAGTGAGCAGCACAATCAAAATTGTATTGAAAGGGTCTGTCCAACACTGTGTGCAGAGTGGCGGGCAGGGGTGGGGCAGAAGCCTGGTCAGGAGGTCCTGGAGTCACCGGAAGAGAAGAGGGGGCAGTGAGGAAGGGGGGCTGAGGCCTTCCTCACAGGCAGGAGAAGGACAGCAGGCGCAAAGGGTGGTTTTAACGACGAGTCTAAATCACACCCCAAAAGAACAGTCTGGGGACATTTTCTGGTCCTGAAAAAAGGTAAAGAAATACTGAAAGAGTAAATGGACCTGCTCTCTCTAGTTCCTTACACACGTGACCGCCCTGGCTCAGTAAACTGCCTAACCTTCCCAGTCCTGCTGGGCACCCTGCTGGGCCTCTCTGTGTCTTTCAAAGTGAGCCAAACAGGTTCCATGCCCCTGAACCACCCAGGGATGGGCCTGCTCTCTGGGTGGGTCTGTGAACAGGGCAGAACACAGAGCCTGGTGGTACTTAAGAACATCCCCAAACCTCACCCTGTCAACAAAAACGTGATTTTTAGTGTGTGGGACAGGAGAAATCTCTATTTCTCAAAAGCCAGTTATTGAGTTGGAGAGACCCCCATATTAATCTCCAGAGATGATGTTTTTTAACGCAGAAGCGTGAGCTCTATCTTTAGTGCTGTGAACTTCTTTTCTATTAATTTAGGAGAGAACATGAAGCGGCTCTTGCACATCTCAATCTTCCCTGTCACACTTGGTACAGGGACCGTTCTTTGGGCCTCCGCTTTCCCTTCTGTACGATGCATGCAGTGTTTCCCAACGTCTAGTCTACTTCTGTTCTGATGTTCTGCGTCCTTACTGAGGGGGAGTGATGAAATGGACTGCTCAACACTATAACTGGACGTGAAGGAGATCACTTGCGCAAATGGTGAGCCCCTGGTCTCGTTGGGTCCTGGGGTGGGTGTGAGGGCTGCTGTTGACCGGGAAGGAATCCAGTGATAGGCGAAGGCCGGAGCAGGACGTCTGGCTGCCGTGAAGGACTCCCCTAGCAGGGTGTAATTAACTTTTCCTGACTTCTCTTGTTGTGTTGGTCACCAGGGGTCTCTGGAAAGCCTTCATTACTCTGCAAGTGTCGATTTTCTTTTTTCCATTTCTTATTTTTTTCCTGTTACCTTCAGACTTGGAAATTATCTCAGTGACTCAGCCATTTGACTTCTTATTAATTCCAGGATTCCATGTCCTATCTGCCCATTTTCCTTCCTGTTTCTCAGAAGCCTGGCTTGTACTTTAGTTCTTCCCGGCAGCCACAAATTAAGGCACTGTCAGTGACTCCCTGCTACCTTCGCCTCGAAAGTATCGCGGTCCAGGGTCACTTTCCACTCCTCATAGTTCCTGTGCTGAGAGTTCTAAGTCCCATTTCTAGAGTGGAAAGAGAATTCTGAAGTTTCTGCATATCTTCTAAAACAAAACAAAATCAAATCCCAAACAAACAAAAAACAAGACCCCAAATAAAGCAGGTCAATTGAACTGTGTCTAGTAAGATAAGTCACAGAATTTCTAGGATGGATGGAACTCCAGAGTCTGTCCAAAGTGATGCTTCTCTCCACCATATAATCTCCAAACGGTGGGCACTGAACGTGTGCTTGGATGCCTCCCACGACGGAGTGCTCATTTCTTCCAAAGGCAAGCGACTCCACCTTTAGACCTCTGATTGCTAGGGAGTTGTTTCCCTATAACTTCCACCTGCTGGCCATGGGTTTAACTCTTGGATCCTCACAAAAGAAGCTACTTCCCACCAACTGTAACAACCGGCGAGTATTTGAGGACAGGGATAACTACTCCCTCTCCCTCCCTTTCACCACGCCCTCGCACCTTGGGTTTTCTCTTCTCTGGGCCAGGCATCCAGCCCCAATGCCTTTAAGTGTGTCTTAAGAGACTGATTCCAAATCATAGCTTCTGGAATTGCCTCTGGAATTCAGCAGCTGCTAGGGACATCAACGCTAATTGCTTAAGAGGCCACACGACACATTTCTTCCCCTCCCAGCCCTTGACTTTCTCAGGTTTCCTTGATCTGGTTTGTAATGATCGCATCCCAGTGAAATGCAAACGTTCACACTGTTTCACTGCCCCAGAGAGACCTGCCCATTCTCCGCACCAGAGAAGGCCATAACCCTTTGTGATCACTTAGGAAGGTGCCTAAGGGCCACTAAAGCAGCTGTGGCCACGCACAGCCAGATGTCAGGGTGGATGGTGGAAGGAGTTAACCTCTGTTACAGAGCATCACCAACCAGTGCCTTTATGGGCCCACCTTGAGGTCCCAGTGTTTTACTTGGCCCACCCAGTGCTTTACAGATCAGGAAATTTCACATAAAAATCTAGGTCTCTGCAGAGAAAACAAACTTATTGTTATCAAAGGGGAAGGGATGTGGGGGGAGGGATAAATTGGAAGTATGGGATTGATAAGATGCACACTCCCATATATAAAATAGATATACAACAAGGATTTACTGTACAGCACAGGAACTATATTCAGCATCTTGTAATTCAGGATAATGGAAAAGAATAGAAAAAGAATTTGGATAACTGAATCACTTTGCTGTACACCTGAAACTAACACAATATTGTAAATAAACTATACTTCAATTAAGAAAAAAATTTAGGTCTCTGGCTTCCCATAAAGCTTGGGGAGTTATGTCTGGCCACCCTGAGTTTTGGAGAGGGCAGGAGCTCTCCAGATCACTCCAGACCCCTTATATCTTGACGGCCGTACTCACTTCCCTCTCTGCCGAGCCTCCGTGGCTTTTGAGTTTGCAACCACGGCCCTCGGCCCTTCCACTCCTTTGTCACCAGTGTTGCCCCCGCGATGTGGTGCTGCCTGGGAAAGAGTTATCGCTTTGCCTCTACACGGGGCTTTCCATGTGCACTGACCTCCCCAGCCATCGCTGGCCCTCTGTCTGAATTCCTACCTATGTCAGTGTTGCCAGGTGATTCCTGACCAGATCAGGTGCCTTTGGGCCATCCTCCTGGTCTAGCATTTGAACCTGATCAGATGTTCTGCTGAAATAGGCAGGAGGGATAGGGAAAGAACCATGGGTTACCAGGCTAATCTGAGTGTTAATTAACCAGTTGCCCTGAGAATGTGTGGTCACATGCTTCTCTGGTGGAGGCCTGGGAATCTGAAGGGCTGTTGCTGAATCTTGTTCGGCGCCATCTTTGGAAACAATACATTTACCAGAAAGGACTGTGTGAACTTCCTAGGGCTGCTGTAACAAAGTACCACAAACTGGTGGCTTTAAACAACAGTTACTGTCTCATGATTCTGGAGGCTGGAAGTCTCAAATCAAGGTTTCTGCTGGGCCTTGCCCACTCTGAAGGCTCCAGGAAAGAATCCTTCCTTGCCTGAGGAAGTATGGGCCTTAGGTGTGGCTCAAGGGCTGCCATGTGAGGGATCAAAGCAAAGGAGGTCTCTTCAAGGTACCACTTCTACCCTTATGTGGACTTCACGAGCATCCTGAGCCCTCTCCCATCTCTTGTCGCGTCAGCTTTCTCCAAAGGCCCTGTGTGGTCGACAAAGCCATGATGATGATTTCCTTTTAGAGAGGCAGAAATTGAGCTCAGAGAGATGAAAGTGGCTTCTTGGTGGTGTGTGGGAATCAGAGTTGACCTACGAGTTAGAGGACTTGGAACACTAAGCCAGCTTGGTCCCCAGAACTCTGCCCCCAGAGCTGGATCCGGCAGTGACTTCGCCTCATGGGGTCTCAGCTTCCTCATTTGTAAAGGAGGCCTAATGCTTCTTTTGAGACACTGCTAGTAGGACCCAAATAGGTAGCTTCATTTTGATAGTACCTTGAGGATCATTAAAAAAAAAAAACCCAACTTTCTGGACCCATCATTCAAATGATCTACTGATTCAATGAATGAATGGAGACAAAGTTAAGGTATATGTGTGACTATTATGAGTGAGCTCAAGGCAGAAAACAAAATCATTCTCCAAAAATGTCCTCTGAGGGTCAGGACCCCATGATCTGGTTCCTTCACTTCTGAGCCATTTATGGTTTACATTTGAATGTTCCCATAACTGTTCTGCATTTGCCAACATTTAATGCAGGCATTGCAGGGTGATGATGGGGAAAGGGGCAGTTCTGGCAGATTTAAAAGCAGCTTACTAGCAGGTTGGGTTTCTGTTTACACACAATTTAAACAAAGAGTCAAATTGTCACTGGGGAAAGTGACAGTGCTTCTCTCTCAGGATTTCTGTGTTTTGTTTCTTCACCAAGAAACTCTGAGGTTGAGAGTATTCAGTTACTTATTTGTCCAGAAATATCATGGCAGAGTTGAGGAGATAATGCGAGGCCCATAAATGTGGCAGAATTTGGATGAAGAGGAAATGTGCTATGTAAAGATGACACTAATACGGTACGGTAGGGTTGGGAGATTATTGAACAAATGTTGCATTCTATGGCAGGTTGAATCTATTGCCTGAGAAAACACCTTTGTTCAAATAAATTTCCTGTATCGGAAATCCGTTTTAGCCTCCTAAAATTTTCCCTGTTCATTTTATTTGACAAATCATTTGTTCTCCTCCACCCTGTGCATCTGAAAGGAAAGTAACCCTGAATGGAGTGAAAAGTGATTTCAGCAGGCCCCGTCAGTGCTGTTCATAAGGCCTGTGTTTACCTTTCAAAGGAAATTCCTTTTCCGTAACCCGTAACAATTGTGCCGAGCACAGAGATTTTGCTTCAATTATCTCAATTTAATTTGGAGCGCCTTCTAGTTTAAAACACTGACAAGCAGGTGATTGAATCTAAGAAACCTGGAAAAATTTGCAAGTTTATATTATGAATGTTTTTCACTGGAGAAAACTCTGTGTGTGTGTAAAATAAATTTAGGGGAAACTTTGGGCTTTTCTACTATAGAGAAGTGGATTACAATTCAGCAATGCTATTCAAACAACCACTTTGTAACGGATTCTTTCCTTCCCCCACCTCCAGTTCCCCAAATTATCACTCACTCGAACTTTCTCCATCGGACACATATGCTTCATCTTTCTATATGGCATGAAAATGCATCCAACAACTTGTGAAGCTATCTACTGGGAAAATCAGTCTGGGTTAAAACTTACTAATGTTAAGAATAAGAAAGTATATCATTAAGATTGTACAGACATCAAAAGGATAACACAGGAATATTAAGAACAAATTTATTGTAATAAATTCAACAACTTAAGTAAAATAAATAAATTCCTTGAAAAATGCAACTTATACTGACTCCACCAAATGCTAGTGAGAATGTAGAGCCTTCAGGGTTCTTATCTATTGCTGATGGAATGTAAACTGGTACAGCTACTTTGGGAAAAACGTCTTATAGTCTTATGCTTTTGGTGTCAAGTCTCAAAACTCTTTGCCTATCCGTAGAGCCCAAAGATTTTCTCACACATTTTCCTCTGAAAGTTTTATAGTTTTTCATTTTACATTTAAATCTGTGATCATTTTGAGTTATTCTTTGTATAGGGTGTGAGGTTTAGGTTGAAGTTCATGTGATACTCTGCAAGTAAATTAACTACCTGGCAGAACAAAACTCAAAACTCTGTTAAGGATGATAGCCAAATCTAGACACTCAATACAGTGGCATCTATAATGTACAGGATATAGTACAAAATTACTTTCATAAATAAACTGTACACATTTGTGTACAAAATAATTTGTATAAAGACACGTGAAGAAGGAAAATATGACCCATTACCAGGAGAAGAATCAGCCAATATAGTCCCAGGAATGACAGAGATGATGAAATAGGAAACAAGGATTTTAAAACTACTATTGTAAGTATATTCCAAAAGGTTAAGAAATCTATGAACATAATGAGGGAAAGAAATATGGATTTCTCATTAGCCAGGTAGAAACTAAGAACCAAATGAAAATTCTAGAAGCAAAAGTTGCAGTATCTGAAATGAAACATCTGCTGTGCAGATTAGATGAAGAAGAATCAGTGAACCTGAAATAAGAGCAACAGAAATGACCAAAATTAAAGTACACTGAGAAAGACTGAAAAAAAATCCCACCATTTGAGGTCCCACTCAGTGACCTGTGGGATAATCCAAGCAGTCTAACATATGTGTAATTGGAGGAGAGAAAAGAGAAATATGAGGGGCAGAAAAGTTATTTGAAAAATATAATAGCTGAAAAATTTTCCAATATGATGAACTCTAAACCTATAGATCCAAGAAGTTCAATAAACCCCTAGAGGATAGCATAAAGAAAATCACACCAAGGCAAATCACAATAAAATTTCTCAAAAATTTCTCAACAGTAATAAAGAAAAAAATGTTAAAAGTAGCCTGATGGTGAAAATACATTATATACAAGAGAGCTATGAAAAGAAATATTTCTAACTTTCATCAGAGACAATAAAAGGAAGAAGACAATGGGATCTTTAAAGTACTGAAAGGAAAAAAAATGTTAACCTAGAATTCTGTATCCAGCAAAAATATTCTTCGAAAAGGAAGGCAAAATAAAGACACATTTAGACAAAAGAAAGCTGAGAGAATTTATTGTCAGGAGACTTGCACTACAGGAGTTGTTTAAGGACATTCTCCAGGCTTAAGAAGAATGATGGAAAGGTGGAATTAGAATGCCAGGGACAGTAAATATGTAGATAAATAGACCTTTTTTTCTAAATTTTTAACTTGACTATTCAGAGCAAAAATGATAAAAGTGTCTTGTGGGATTTAAAACACATAGAAGATATATTACAATAGCACAAATGATGGGATGGAGTGAATTGGAAATATATTTGTAAGGTTCCTATGTTATAAGTGAAAAGTATACTATTATTTGAAAGTAAACTATATTAATTTAAAGATATCTATTGTAAGCTCTGGAGAAACCACTAAAAATAAATAAGTACAGCTAAGAAGGCAAAAGAAAATAAGATAATAAATGACCAAAAAATATTGATTAATCCAAAATAAATCAGGAAAGGAGGAAAAAAGATCAAAGAAGATCAAAGAAAGTCAGACAAAATATAAAAGCAAGACCCAAACAGACCACAAAACACTCACTTAAGAGATGCATATTAAATATAAAGTAAAAAGATAGAAAAAGGTAAACATGCAAACACTAAGAAAGTTGGTGTGGTTGAAGTAGCTATGTTAACAGAACAAGTATTACTGGAATTAAAGAGGAATATTCATGATGATAAAAAGGTTATTTTATCAAAACTATATAACAATTGAAAATGATTATAAACCAATGGCAAACTCCAGACAAACTGACAGTTGCTAAAACCACAATTACAGTTGGAGATTTCAACATCCCTCTTCAATAATTAATAGAACAAGTAGACAAAAAACAGTAAGAATAAAGAGGACTTATACAACACTATCAAATAACTGGATCTAACTTATGTTTCTAAAACATTACACCCAACAACTGCAGAATACACATTCTTTTCTAGTACACGTGGAATATTCACCAAGATATATCATAGGCTGGGCCATAAAATGAGTCTCAAAACATTTAAAAGAATTGAAAGTTTTAAAAAAGTTATCAGAGGAGGAGTTTTTCCCCCAAGCTAGAACCCAGGCCAGGACAGAAAATTTCCTCAGTCTTCCTTTACCAGAAGATGAATTTTCGCAGTTCATTATTTTACTGAGGGTGTAGCCCTTCAAGTGTCTTTTTTTTTTTTTCCTCCCCTGAGATCTCAGTTCCAAATCCCCACATCATATAAAAACCTTGTCTTTTGTTTCCCATAGCCACAAAATACAACCCTCTTTGTTACTAAGATTGACGAATATCCCCAGGTCAACTATAACTTATGCCTTCACATAGTGCTGGGGTCCAGCTCCCTTTTCATTTTTGGCCTTTGAGCATTTCCCTTAGTATTGTGCATGCTCAGCTACACATTTCAAATATGTTGGTGATATTTTGTTCAACATTCTAGGGGTTTTGTGGCCAGAGGGTTCTCAGATTATCTAGTTTCCACGTTTCTGGAACCTGAAGCTTGTCATATAAGTTTTTACTTACTTTATGGGTTCAGGTTACCTTGGCCTAATCAAAAGTCCCTTCACTTAGGAGCCAGGCAGCCTTGGGTTTGAATTCCAGCCCTGGTACTCACCAATTATGTAACTCTGAGCAAGTGACAAAACCTCTCTGAGCCTTATTTTCTATATTAGTTTTAGGGATCATAATCCCACGTTTTCAAGTTTGTTGTAAAGATGATCTCTATTCTAAATACAATACAAGGCACAATAAGTGAAAGATCATGTTATCATTATTCATTCTTCAAATACTGAGTGTTCACTGTCAGGTACACCCTCTTAGTGCTATGAATAAAAGACAATAAATACATGAATAATACATTATATAAACATATTTTAATATATAAATATATATTTGTTTTTTATATATATATAACAACAACAAACCCCCCAGAAGTTTAAGTGCACTACCAAAAAGGATAATGGGATTGAGACTGCCCATAGAGACAGAGTGAGCTCTTTGATTAGGTGATAGGAGATTCCCATTTGATGGTGTGACATTTGATTTAAAATCTGAATGAAGTCAAGAATAAAAAATTTAGATGAGAGGTGATGGTTGCACAACTCTGTGAATATGCTAAAAAAGCTGAATTGTAGGGCTTCCCTGGTGGCGCAGTGGTTGAGAGTCCGCCTGCCGATGCAGGGGACACGGGTTCGTGCCCCGGTCCGGGAAGATCCCACATGCCACGGAGCGGCTGGGCCCGTGAGCCATAGCCGCTGAGCCTGTGCGTCTGGAGGCTGTGCTCCGCAACAGGAGAGGCCACAACAGTGAGAGGCCCGTGTACCGCAAAAAAAAAAAAAAAAAAAGCTGAATTGTATACGTTACATGGGTGAATTGTATGGTGTGTGAATCATATCTTGATGAAGCTGTTTTTCTTTAAGACTGAAGGAAGAAGAGAAAACAAGGTGAAAATCTTTGGGAAAGAACACTCCAGCTAGAGGGAACGGCAGTACAGAGACCATGAGGTTGGAAGGGACTTTCATCAGTTGGAGGAAAAGAAAGATTGGGTGGTGGGAGTTTAGTTAGGGAGGAGATTGGAGATGGTGGAGATCTAGACTATGGTAGGGGACAGACCAGGCAGGGCCTTGTAGATCATGTTGAATACTTGAGATTTTATCCAAAGTGCAATGGGTAGCCCTTGAAAACATTTAACTGGAGAAGTGATATCTGGTTTATGCTTTCAAACAATAAACTTGTGCTTTCTGTATGGCAAGAGGATATATAGGAGGGCAAAAATATAAGCAGGGAGACCAGCAAAGGGAATGCTTCACAATAGTTAGAACGAAGGTCCTAGATATTGCAATTCTGGCTTTGTCCTCGGTCCCTCAGACTCTCCTTTATTGATCATAAACTTTATTCTGAGAGCAGAGATGTGACAGAAAAGGCCACTGCAGCAGAGGGACCCATGAAAAGTAGAGAATTCATGCTCTACCACTACCCACAAAGGAAAAAGGTTACTGTAGTACCCTGGCATTCACCTCACCTTTGGTTTACAGTAACTTGTACTATTTCTACAGGAAGGTTTCAGGGTTTTCAGCTGATCTATCCTGGGCCACAATGAAGAGGGTCAGGAGGGTTCACTTTTCTAGGCTGGGGTTGGCCAATCTTTTTCCCCATCTCAGCCACTGCTTGGAACCATTCTGAACTACCACTGTCTCTCTTTAAGAACTAAGTCAAGGGCTTCCCTGGTGGCACAGTGGTTAAAAATCCACCTGCCAATGCAGGGGACACGGGTTCGATCCCCAGTCCAGGAAGATCCCACATGCCGCGGAACAACTGTGCGCCACAACTACCGAGCCTGCACTCTAGAGCCCGTGAGCCACAACTGCTGAGCCCCCATGCCACAACTACTGAGGCCCGTGTGCCTAGAGCCCATGCACCTCAACAAGAGAAGCCACCGCAATGAGACGCCTGCACATCGCAACAAAGAGTAGCCCCCACTCGCCACAACTAGAGAAAGCCCACATGCAGCAACGAAGACCCAATGCAGCCAAAAGATAAATAAATAAAAAATAAAAAAATAAAAAAAGAACTAAGTCAAAATTTCCCACAAGTAGAAAAATACACGGGCAGATGCTCAATCTATAAATTTTATAAATCAGGCAGCTTTGCTGCTTTATATAAATGATTAGAAGCATGGCCTTTGGAATCAGACAAAATTAGGTTTAATTGCAAGCTCCGCCACTTAATGAGTAACTTAGGGATAGTTCTAAATTTTGTTTAGTAAAACTAGGGACAACAATACCTATGCTTCATTGAGTGTTTAAATGTGTTGATGTCTGTAAATCACTTAGTACAATGCCTGATACATAGTAAGGATGCCAGATTGGTAGTATTATTATTATTACTTATTGTAATAATTAGTAAGTCTGTTACTTTTACAAAGGGAAAAATACCTTCAAAAAGATGAAGTCTACTTACCTTTAAAAGACATGAACCTGTTAACTATTACATGAGGTTAAAACTATGGAATCAAAAATAATCATTTCAATTTTTTCCTGTAATAAAATTAATTTAAAATAAAGTTAATAATTATAAAATCTTTAGCCAAAAAATTTTTCATTTTGGAATTCAGTAAGTATAAATAAGCCCCTTAGCAAACTATTCATAATTATAAACTATTATGGAGTATGGAGTTGATTATTTTTAATAGTCCCAAAATGAAAATCAAACTCACAGTTTCAATATTTGAAGAAAGATCACATATATTATGTTATAGCTATATACTATGTTATAGCTATATACTATGTTATACTCTGAAGGAGTATTAGGTATACTTTTAAAAATTTACATTTCCAGGTAATTTTAATGATACTGGAAAATGTTATATTGCAAGTGAAAAAGCAGTATATAAATACCATCTACATTGTTTATGATATGTATACGTGATATGTATGTTGGATATATGTCAAGAACTTTGTGAGGGCCTTCACCTCTATCAACTCACAGCATAGCATTGATGGAATACTCTGGTATAACAATTTACCAAAAATGGAAAAGTCCATTCAAGTGAACAGAAAAGAAAAAAAGAATTATAAACATGTATGCTTTCCTAGGGGATGGCTTCTTACTAGTGTCTTTTAATCCTCTTTAGTGATTCCTTGATAAGAATTCCACAAGGACCTTTGTGGTCGAGAGCCCACTTGTTCCAATACAGTCAATGGTGTATCAATTAACTGGCATCAACTAACCACCTTGCATCTGTAACAGTCTGAAAGGGAGAGCTCCTGAGTCTGGGAGTCAGATATCTGTACTGCTGTGCCTCATGCAGACAGCAGACCATGTGTCTTCTAAAAGGGGCTCTTTTAAATATCCATTAGAGGTAGCACTACTAGCGATCACACTCAGCCTTCCAACACTCTAAAAGCATTGGCAAAGGAGAATTAAATATGCATAATGCAAGCAACTTGTTCTATAAGCATTCAGTATGCTGTTATCCTTCAATAGAACTGTTCTGATGGAAATTTTTATGGTCTTTATAGGTCTTAGGATCCAGTATTTCTCATTTCAAGGAGTAACCTCGTTTTTTCAAACTATTATATAAAACCACAGTGCATTTAACTGATTTAGTTAAATTTAATTTCTTACTTTAAATTCTAAGAGGAGAAAAAACTCTTTGAAGGAAATCTTTGTTTAGATGGCATAAAAGTAGAGGCCTCGTTGGTAGTAGACTGACAGTCATGACTCGTGTTATTACATACACCCTACCAGTCAAAAGTCAACTTCTTTAGGAATAATAACTATTGCTGCTTTGGCTAAAATTTGAGTCTTTCATTAGAGTAAAATTATGTCTGACATTTCATAAGGCTTAAATGCAAACAAAAATGATTAATCACATTCATAAATATGCAAACTTACGTTCAAACCATGATATTAAAAAGGTATATTACATTTGAGACAAAATGGCAAAACCAGAATTTTTAATTGCCAAGAATTTTATGTAGCAAGTTTGTTCAGTAACATAATAAAATAGGAATATTACATTGGCAGAAGTGGAGTTAAAGAACATAAAATATTACTTTAAAACAGGAAAACAATGGGATCACTTTCAAGAGCCTCACAGCAAGCTTGTAATTTAAAATGCTACCTTTTCATGATTAATGGGATTAATATGTGGGTTTTCTGTGATAAAAATCATGGTACCTGAGTAATACATACATTCAATTGCATATGACAACCAATATTATAAAGATGTACTTTCCTAATTACTTAAGAAATTGTTTTCAGCTTATTCAATGCTCTGTCTAAATAGCTTAAGATATGTAAAAAGCAAACAATCATACTGTTTCATCCTTCATACTTAAGGATGAAACTTTTTAGTAAGCATGTGTGACTATAATAAAATAGCACTTGAGGGAAATTATTGCTTAACCTAAAGGAAAAAAATATCACCGTTAAATTCCTGCCTGGGGGTTAAATTGTGGTCTTGCATTAATAAAGTAGGTTTTTGGATTCCTTAGCTTTCGGTGATAATTTGGAACCTTTCGTATTTTCCCTGTAGATATTTCAGGCAAGCTCTAAAATTTGAGAGGACACAATAAAATAAAACTCCCACTTAGATGATAAAATATATTAATTCTAATAATATATAAATAAAGTAAATCTGATTCATTTACTGGGCAAGGGCTACATTCTAAATTACCCAACTCAAATTAAACTAAACTCTGTGGCAAACAATTTTTCTCGTTAGGCAATTAATGTTACCTTCGATAAGGCAATTCCCACACAGCCTTTGGCCATAGCTGTTGTCTTTAAAACAAAGTTCTCAATCTGTAGATCATGCAAAAGGTTATGATCTCCTTAGCAGGTGGTTAAGGAAATCTGCAATAGGGATGCATGGTCAAGAGAATATGAGTTTTTAAGAAGTCTCATCTAATTAGCGGAGCTCTCCCTTCCAATCCCCCCATGTTTAGTGATCCAAGAAACTGAAATGCAAATGGAAAAAATGAATCTGTGAAGTTAAAGGTATAAAATTCTGCAACGTTCCTCAGACTCTTCATTCTTATTTCTAGAATGGGAAGGGATTAAAGCTAACCTTATTTCTTTAGAGGAAAGTAAATGAAAAATTATTTATACTTTTAAAACTTTTTGCAGCGTTGATTAATGCTCATCAGTAAATAAGGGAGACCATTTCATTCATTTGGATATGCAAATTAGCCTGGAAAATCCATAAAAACATCTTTATTGCCAATAAGCCCATCAGTATAGCAAAATATAATGTAAAAGAAAATGAATATTACTTGATAAACACATGTGAATAGAAGCATTTCAATAAGAAAATCTATCATTTTTTTATAAAAAAGCTTTCTATTTTAAACATCATTACTCAATCACAAATAAAATACTATGAGTAAATGCCTTTGAAATTTCAAGTAAAAGCCACCGCATTTTCCTTATTAGGAATGTTTGCTTTCAGTCGTCCTTTTTGTCTGAGGTACTCTCTTCATGACTTTCAGGGCTGACTTTATTACTTACGACTGAGGGAGTTGCTTGGACTTCTTCTGGTAATGAAAACACATGGCACGTCTGGAGGTCTAAGTAGGTTGTAAATATCTTAGCATATTCTGGATGCTTTAGGGCAAAACTTTTAAATTCCTCTAAAAGAGGAAAAAAAACAAAATCCAATAAATTGAGGTGAATCTTCTTTTGGCATGATGCAGATTAACATATGATCTTAATAATACAATGATCGTAAAAGTCTATTACTCAACCCCTTTAAATTATACAACCACTTTGGGAGATAGTTTTTTCCATTAGCTAGTCAAGTTGAAGATATGCATACTTTATTCCAGGGTATATAAGTGAGAGAATTTGTGCGTATTGTGCTCTGGGAGACAGGTATGAGAATGTTCATAGCAACATTATTCATAATAGGTAAAAAATGGAAACAATTCACAGGTTTGTCAACAGTTGGAATGGCTAAGTAAATCATGGCATATTTGTGGAACAAAGTGCCACACAGCAATGAAGATGAATGAATAGCTGTGTTGTAACAATGTGGATGAATCTTAAAACCATAATGTTGAATGAAAAAAGCCAGATGCAAAGGAACACATATTGTATGAGACCATTATGTAAAGTTCAAAAACTTAGGCAAAACTAAAATATATTTAAAGATGTGTACTTTTGTGGTGAAATGCTAAAACAAAGCAGGCAAAGATTCCTTTTTAAGTCAGGTCAGCAGTTCCCTCCTTCAAGACAGAAGAAGGGGTTCTATTTGGGAATAGGCACATGGAGGCTTCTAGAGTTATTGAAAAGCTCTATTCCTTGACCTGAGTGGTAGTTACACAAGGGTTCATTTGTAAAACTTTGTTGTGCTCTATGTTTATGTTTTATGTAATTTTATTATTTTTTTGTAATAGAAAATGTTAACAAAATTTATTACCCAGGACTCTCTATCACTGGCTTTTAAAACTATTTTAACCTTTAACTCTGGTAAAGAAATAAACCATCTTGAAAAGCTGAGCCCTGACTTATGATCAGTAAGGGCAAGTAGCGTGTACAATATTCACTAATCATATCACAAGACCCCTGAGTAGTAGGCCTCCTTTTATCTCAGGTGTTTGAGATTTAGGAAGTGAGGTAGAGTATAGAAGGCTTACAAAATTAACCATCAGAATTTGAACCCAAGCCTCCGGTAACCTGGAGTTTCTGAAATATGATGCTACCCTCAAGTTTGACATTTCTCTCTCCTCTTCTGTTTGGACGGAGAAAACTTTATTGAGCTTATATAGCAAAGTGAGCTTGGTCTTTGAATCAGCTTGCTATTTGACTCTATAATAAAAGGTTTTAAACCCAATATCCTATTTCTATCCATTCACTAAAAAAAAAAAAATCCTCTGATAACCAAGTGTCTACTTCATGGCACATTAGACTATCTAGCAACTCTTGAAGATAAAAACAGGTCTTAGTGATGAGGAAGTCACCAGATAGAGCCCAGATCATTCTTTGCAATTACAACATTATTTTGCATTGACAGAGCACTTTATATTTCCAAATCAGGCAAGCTATTAATTGTTCTTTCTTAACATCCAAAATAAAGATTTATCTGAATGAGTCTATTTCAATGACAAAGATACAGAGGACATAAGTGACTTCTAAGATACGTGGGCAGGAGTGTTGATCTACTGAAACCACGAGCTTTAATTTTAAGACTTGTGCTCTGGTCAAAAGATCAAGGCTCTCTGTCCTCTTTGGGGATGCTAGTGGCATTAAAGAGTAACTCATTTCTAGAAGTGCTGAGAGCTGGCAATAAGTAGAATTTGGGCATTAATTTGGCTAAAGGAAAACCAAGAATGAAAACAATTTAAACTACCACATTTAAATAATGTAAATGGATACATTCATGATACATTTCTATACCTATTCTTTCATAAAATCATACTTAAATACCTCAAACATTCCTGCAAAAAAAAGTGGGCTTGCATAATATTGGGGAAAGGGAGATATTCTGTGTATTCTAAAAAGAAAAAGGTTGAACTCCAAAAAACAGAGTAGATTTCCCTAAAAACATACTAAAACTGACAGGTAAAAATATGACTACCTACAAATAATTCTTAGTATTAGTTTCCATTGAAATAGCTATTCCAAATACTTTTTCAAAATTTGTAGTTTGGAGTAATACAGAGTATTAACTATGCAATGAAAATGGTCAGCGAATTAGTACACATGGGGTTTTTGACTCTTAAGTTTTTTGTTTTTGTTTTTTTTTGTGTGTGTGGTATGCGGGCCTCTCACTGTTGTGGCCTCTCCCATTGCGGAGCACAGGTTCCGGATGCGCAGGCTCAGCGGCCATGGCTCACGGGCCCAGCCGCTCCGCAGCAATGTGGGATCTTCCCAGACCGGGGCACGAACCCGTGACCCCTGCATCGGCAGGCATACTCTCAACCACTGCACCATCAGGGAAGCCCAGACTCTTAAGTTTTATATCAGTATCTACTTGCCATTTTATCTATTTTTTTTTAAAATGAACTTAATAGATAAGTACACTTAATTACCTAAAATAGAATAAGGACAGCCAAAATGACAGTAATTAAAAACAGAAGAGTAGGGCTTCCTTGGTGGCACAGTAGTTGAGAGTCCGCCTGCCGATGAGGGGGACACGGGTTCATGCCCCGGTCCGGGAGGATCCCGTATGGGGCCCGTGAGCCATGGCCGCTGAGCCTGCGCATCCGGAGCCTGTGCTCCGCAACGGGAGAGGCCACAACAGTGAGAGGCCCGCGTACCGCAAAAAACAAAACAAAACAAAACAAAAAACAGAAGAGTAAGAGAAGTCTATGAACTAATTCCCCCATCCCATGAAAGTTATCGGGTTGAAACTCTTTGAACACCAGAAGGAAAAAGGCATTCAAGAGGAATCCCCCTCTGGCCCATGAGAGAAGACTGGGGAAGATAAGCCACGCTGACAACTACGACCATATCAAAGCTAAGGCAGAGGCCTCTCCACTGAGGTGTGTTTCCCAAGGACACTGTGAAACTGATGAACCATCCCTTCAGCCCTTAGGGGACTTGTCTTCATGTGTGGACTCGAGCCATCAGGAGAAAGGCTGGTCACTGGTGGACGGACCTGCCACTTGGCCACAAGGTCTTCCTCCACGATAGTCCCTACCTCACAGGGGTGCCATCAACATGATGTGAGATAATGAACGTGAAAGCTCATCTAAGCCACTAACAGGAAACATTAATAGATGGTTTAGCTACTGTTATTACTGTGGGTGCCTCAGTCCATATCCCTCTACTGTGGCTACAACTCTGACATTCTCTAGTAGATGATCTTAGGTAAGTCACCTAAATTCTTTGCATCTCAGTAACATAAGAATAATGAAGAGTACTGATTGAATAGGCTTGCTATAAAGAATAAATGAATTAATACATATAAAATGTGTGAAGAGTGCTTAGCATACGGTAAGTCCTCAATAATTAGCTTCTACCATTACACCACTACTACTATTATTACTATCATCATCATTGTTACTATTACTTCTATTGTTAACGTATTAGTGGGGGGAAACAACACTCTTGTATGAGGGTCAGTCATAGTCTGGATGTACACTGTATACTGTACAGTACACCGAACCAGGAGCCAAACTGCCTACTCACCATATGAAACAGAATCCCCCTGGGCTATTTCCTTGAAGAGACCAGAAACATCAAGGTCAGGCACTCCAAGGGAAGCCTGCATAATGGTGGCGAACTCTTCCTCTGTTATGAAGCCATCCTCGTCAACATCAAAGAGCTGAAGGAAAAAGAAAATAAAGCCTAAGAATGAGCTCCTCCAGAGCAATGGTGGTATGTAATAATCTTAAAAAATAAACTGTTTAGTAATTCAGACATTCATTGTGTGGGGGGCTAGGGATATATGTCCATAAGTATGGTATCTGCTGCCTTCACAATACTTATAGTTTAGTGGTAGAAAGAGATAGGATTAAAATAGGGGCTATAGGGACTTCCCTGGTGGTCCAGTGGTAAAGAATCTGCCTTATAATTCAGGGGTGCAGGTTCGATCCCTGGTGAGGGAACTGGGATTCCACATGCCGCAGGGCAACTAGGCCCGCACGCCACAACTACTGAGCTCTCGCGCCTTAACTAGAGAGACCCCATGCCACAAACTACAGAACCCACGCTCCCTGGAGCCTGTGTGCCACAACTAGAGAGAAGCCCGTGCGCTGCAACAAAAGATCTTGTGTGCCGCAGCCAAAAATAAATAAAATAATAAATAAATCTTTAAAGAAAAATACGGGCTACGACCATAGTAAGTACAAAAGCACATGGAAAAAATAGGGGATATAACCATAGTAAGTACAAAAGCACATGGGAGTCCTGTGTAAACAAGATGAATCCTACCCGGAGAGGTCAGGGAAGGCTTTATGACATTTGAGTTGGGTCTTAAAACATGAAGAGATGTTCCCAGAACATACAAGTACTGGCAGGCAATTGCCTGGGGCTCAAGTCAGGAGAGAGAAAGACAAGCAAGGATCAGATCATGATGGCCATATAAGGCCTCATCTACCCCTGCAGGATTATGATGGGAAGGGCTGTGGGGTGATTGCCTGTGAACTGAGGGAGCTCTGAGGCAAAGTGTGGAGGATGGAGAGAGGGCAGAAAGTTGAAAGGACTAGAGGCATGAAAAACAATTAAGAGTCTGGGGTGGAGAAGCAGGAAGGGCAGGAAGAGACAGAATTTATAAGGAAGCAAAGACAGGACTTACATATCAGTTAGAGGTCTGTAGTGATGGAAAAAAAGGAGCTAAAGACGGCTGAGGGATTCTAGCTTGGGCAAATGGGTGAAGGAGGGTTATGTTACCAAGAGTGGGAAAACAGGTTCCCAATGAGATCAAGGGTTAGACCTGGAGAGCTTAAATTTGAGTCAGAAGTGCCAGGAGGAAGTTAAGATTGAGCACATCAGCTCAGGAGAGTGATGAGGCTTCAGATATGAATTCAGGTAAAGATTGAAACTACAAGTGTGTTTGAGCTTCTCTGTGGAAAGTGCACAAAGTAAGGCAGAGCCCTGGGAACAGCAAGAGTTGAGGTGTGTGCAGGGAAGAGGAACCGGCCAGAAAAACTCAGAAGCAGCAGCCAGAGACATGGAGAAGCAGAAAGAAAGAGCATGCATCTTGGAAGCTAGGGAAGGTTTTCAGCAAAGAGGAAGAAACTCTGAGTGTGGTAATGGCCAACAGAGTAAAATGGCATAGGAAGGCCAAGCAAGAAGCAAGAAGGTTTGCTGGATTTGGCAATGAGGAGATCCTGGCGACGGATGGTAACAGGAATCAAGCAATGATTAGAGAGGTGAGGCATGGAGGCAACAGGCATGGCTCTTCTTTTAAGAAATTATGGAATAAAGCACAGGAGATAAATGGGGTAATAACCACGTACAAAAGGAGGCTGCCTTCAGGAAGGGAGAGACAATATGTTTATAGGCAGAGGGGAAAGGGTGGGATAGTCTAAAAGTCAAGCAGCAATGCAGGGGTAACTGATAGATAATTAATATGCCATATTCATAATCCTCTCCAGGGTATTAACATTTTTTCATGATATCAACACTGACTCTTTGCAGGCACTGATCCAACATGTTCAAATCACTTTACACACTCATTGAACCCTAATAATAGTCTTATGTAAGGGGGGGTGTTGTTATTAGCCCTATCTCACAGATGAGAAAGCTGAGCAACAAGGAAGCCAGGTAACTTTCCCAAGGTCACACAGCTTGTAAATGGTCAAGCTGTCGCCCAAATGCAGGCAAATATCTACAGTTCCTGCTGTTAAGGTATCCACTTCTGACCAAATACACGATCAAAAACAGGCATTAGATGAGGTGTGATAATCATGAAAAGAACAATAAGCAAATACTGAATAGTGTTTTAATTGTTCACTAGGGTGGGGGGAGAAGAATATAATTCGAAGTTGTGATTTGCTGCTCCCAGATAAGAAGGCACTGGGACGCCTAGTCCATTTTCTACTACTCAGCCCCTAAATGGACGATAAGATAGCTGGAAAGCGCAAAGTGAATTAGCTAGCATTTGTTTTCACAACAGTAGCCCCGGGGCTCTTTATGGGCCTTGGACTTCAGGCACTAACTGCCAGGATTCAGTCACAACCTCCCCCCACCTTCTCACAAACTCTAATTTTTCTGTAAAAGTCTTCCATTCCTAAAGAATTCTCACCAACTTATCAAATCATCTAAATTTGGTCCTTTGATGGCTCTTCCGTCTGTGTGTTTCCTTCACACGTCCATTCTGGGGACTTTTACTTCCTCTCCATTTGTCCTTTGTCACAACTACCCCACGAAAACCCCTCCATTTCTCTCAATTCCTCATCGCTCCCAATAGCCTCCCTACTACAGAGTTCCCAGATCTAAGGTAAATCTCATGATCTGGGCTCTGGTAGAAGTTTTAACACCCCATTTTCCTTGGAGAATGGGGGAGCGATATCTCCCCAGTGCACGGAATGCTGTGGGACTCTGAATCAAAACATCCTGTCTTTCCTAGCAAGCACATGGTCCAAGACCATTTGGACTCTGCCTGGAATTTGAATGATGAACAGCGTTGGAGTTTGCTCACTCTAACAGCAGTGCCCAAGGGAGATGTAGAGCAGCTCCCGCAGCTGGGACCTCTGGAGCTGCCTGCTTTGGAGTATTCCCTGGAGCCTGCTTGCTGTCCTCACAACTGATTCCTCCACCAGAGTCTATGCCGACTGCTTACAACTGAAGAATGCTGACTAATATTCTACCTCTAAAGGTCACCGTGATGATGAAATATGATCAAAGATGGGAAGTTAACTGTGAAGTGTTACCCAAATAAAAGGATGTGAATGCATTCTGTATATATACAAAATGATACTACTAAATGAAAAATAGAAGCATGCCAAAATAATTTTCAAAAACATCATACAGGGACTTCCCCGGTGGCACAGTGGTTAAGAATCTGCCTGCCAATGCAGGGGTCACTGGTTCGATCCCTGGTCCGGGAAGATCCCACATGCCGTGGAGCAACTAAGCCCGTGCGCCACAACTACTGAGCCTGCGCTCTAGAGCCCATGAGCCACAACTACTGAGCCTGTGAGCCACAACTACTGAAGCCCACATGCCTAGAGCCTGTGCTCCACAACAAGAGAAGCCACTGCAGTGAGAAGCCCGTGCACCGCAACGAAGGGTAGCCCCTGCTCGACGCAACTAGAGAAAGCCTGCACACAGCAACGAAGACCCAACATAGCCAAAAAATAAATAAATAAAATAAAATAGGCAAATAGACACTTAAACAAAACAAAACAAAACAAAAAAACCAAAACATCATACACCCCTGAGAAGGATAAAAAAATAACCAAAGTAAAACATGACACTTGCTTTACTGAAGAAAAGAGCTAATTATAGTTTTAGGTTCTTCTTTCCTCTCCCTGTCCCCCCTCAAAACCAAGGTCTAGGCAAGAGAAAAATCTCAGGACTTCTTTAAAGACAATAATTACTATGATTAAGGGCCAAATTTTCTATCAGGTCTTTCATTGGTAAACCCAAAGTGACCACTTGCCCAGCTGACCTTATAATCACACAGACAATCTCAGAACAGAAACAGAAATGTCTGGGTTGGAATAAGTTAGCTATGTGTATAATTTTAGGTTTTATGATGAATAAGTCTGTAAAAGTTTTCAGCTTGGAAAGAGTTCTGGCCCTTGCCTTGAGACCATCTGCTAAGCATCAACCTCTTACGTTCTTTATAGGCCTAGCAGTTAACTCAGTTGAAACCAATCTGAAATAAAAAGTCAACCTGGGGACTCCTCTGTCAAGGACAGAACACATGGAAATTCGTGAGGCTAACCCAGGTGGCCTCTAAGACGTGAGAAAGGACTCTGGGAGGAAGAGAGTCTTTCTAGATGATAGAGGGGAAAACACTTGTTGAGGACACAGTGGGATATTCTTCTCAGAGAAAATAAGGAAGAAATAAGAGTAGGAAAGAGGCATGGGGAAGGTCCTCAGCTGTTATGGTGGATGAAGCAGAGACTCAAAGAGCTGTATGATAAGATTCCACATACACAGCTTGGTAAGTGAGATCAAGTTTTTGTTTTACTTGAGAGCAGATCATGTAAGATTAAAATATGGAAGGGAACATCCCATTCAAATACTAATTAGATAAAGCACGTTTCATCTCCAAAGAACCAAAACACACTTTGGGAATGTACTCTTCCCTCTCCTTTTTGCATATATAAGTGATAAAATGGAATCTGAGTTCTCATAATTCAAACCTCCATTAAGTTCTGCTAGGGATGGGGGACATGGATTTTATTCATCTGCCCCTCAACCCCCCATACTGCTGTGACAATATATGTGATATACAGGAAAACACATAGGGTGGAAACTTGAGACATTTATGATGGTATTCACCTGACACCACCACAACAAAGTAAACTCCATCGGGAAAAGATCACCTAAAATATCTCTGACATACAGAGTGAGAAAATAAGGATGGATCAGAACTTTCTGCCTGGTGAATTGGGATGACTATAGACAGGTGGTGTTTATTTATAAACCTCACTTTGGGGCTCCAAAATGGGGAGGCTGAAAAGAAATAATTTTTAAACTAATTTATGAAATCACCTGCTCTTCAATTTTAATGCTGTTAACTAGGCTGCTTCCAAAGACTTTCTTTTTGCTTAAATGGATGCTTGTCTTTTCTTTATTCTCGGTAGCGATTGTCTTAATCACATTGCCCTCGTGTACATGTCACAGCAGATCTATAAACACTCGTAATAGATGCACTGATTTTCAGATAATACACTTAGAGTCAACACTTGTTTACGAGACAGACCAAGATGATTTCAGTGGGGCTGACAGTACCTTAAATGCCACCTGGATGATCTCCTCTGTGTTGGCAGGGTTGCACAGGACAGCCAGGCCAATTACATACTCTCGGAAGTCGATACTGCCATCATGGTTCTGTGAAAGGATGGTAGAAATCAGTTAGCAGGGCCACTGGTTGAATGACTATTAATCACAGCCCACAAGGTGAAATTCAGACATGCCACGCAGCTCAGCCTCGTCATGCACTGAGCCAATTTGGAAAAATGTTCGCACTGAGATAGAACAGCTAGTGAGTGGCCCACCTATTCCCAACTCAGAAGGAAGAAAAATATATTACTGTTGAGTGATCAATATAAACATTTTATCACTGAGGCTCATTTAGACTGGCTCTATGGCACTCATTGTGGGTTCTTGAGCTCAGCCTTGATGGGAGCCTCTCTGGGAAGCAGGATGGGGGATTTCATCCTAGGTGGGACTGAAGCCTTCATTCCACCATCGATGGTGGGCCTGCCATGATGGCCAACACCAGTGGGTCACTAAGAGACTCTCTCCATGTAGGAGATAGAAGGGAAAGGAAAGGGGCAAATTGAGGCAATAGTCACAGCTACATTCTTTCTCCTTTCTGTGCTTACTCTGCAATAAAGCAGGAGAAAGTAAGCAAACCCGAGCAACCTCAAGGGCCCCTTAGTGATATCGGGCCCTGGAAGATCCTGCACTTCTAAGCCTTGGAAACTAAACCTAATTCGTATGATGTTTATATCTATACACTGCAGCAGGTATTTCTTGATGGTATTATAAAAGAAGGGGTTGATAATTCTAATCCATGCTGACCGAATACAGAGTTTTTCCTACACATGAACTACTCACCTAGATGGGAACACTGAGAAGATGAAATGGGAAGAAAGGAGAGAAAGCTTAAGGAAGAGAGGAAGAAAGGGAGAGAGAGGCAAGGCAGAGAAGGAGGGAGGATGGAAGGAAGAGAAAGAAGAGAGAGAACAAGAAGGAAAGGGGAAGAGGAGAAAGGAAAAGTGAGATGGAGAGTGGAAGAGAAAGATGGAGGGGGAAAGAGGAGGAGGAGGAGGGAGAAAGGAAGAGGACAATAAACTCAATGATTATAATCCCAGGTGTGGAATCATTTTGGCAGCAAGATCTTCATGTTGTCAGATGAACTATGAACTAGTAACAACAAAGCTAAGTGTGATACTTGATAGGTTAGCAGATGTTTGGCACTGATGAGAGCGTAATCTTTAACTGTGACTGAGTGTCTACATTTCAACCATCAAGAGTTCCTCTAGGGCAGGGATTGCCTTCCTCTGTGCAGTGTATTCCCATTGCCTAGCACACACAGGTAGGTGCTAAAAAACGATGCTACCTTTTCCTCACCTACTCTCACCTACTACTGATACTTTGGGTTCACCTTAAGACACTTAGGCAGTGTTTTTCACTGGGGTTTCACAGATGAGCTTGAAAGGGAAGGCTGTGAAGCCTCTGAAAGGGTATGCCTTTTTTTTTGCTTTTTTGTTTTTGGCTGAGCCACAGGGCATGCGGGATCTTATTTCCCTGACCAGGGATCGAACCCTTGCCCCCTGCAATGGAAGCGTGGAGTCTTAACCCCTGACCAGGGATCGAACCCGTGTCCCGTGCAGTGGAAGCATGGAGTGTTAACCCCTGGACCGCCAGGGAAGTCCCAGCCCTTTTTATATGTACATTTTTCTAGGGAAAAAAAATCTTGTAGCTTTCCTCAGCTTCTCAAAGCAACCAAGACTCACTGTCACCATACTACTTTATCTTGCTGCAGGGTGGGAACTAAAAAGGAATAATTTACCTTCACTTTCTCATCGGAGAAGGTAGAAACAGAGGATTCAAGATTTCCCTAAAGTAACAGGGTTTCTTCCTAGGATTTAAAACTCAGGTCATCCGACTTCCATTTTTGTCTGATTACCAGCCTCTAAGACAGCTGTTTTCTGCCTTTCCTTTAATCGACTTTATTGAGGTATCAATTACAGTCAATAAAAAGCATCCATTTTAAGTGTACAGTTTGATGTTCTTTGAAAAAATGCAGACACCAGGGTAACCACCATCACAATTGATGGCTACGATATTTTCATCACCCCAGAAGTTTCAGAGTTTTAAGGGACATAATTTTCCTTGTGCCACTAACGTTTAATTTTCTTCTGTACTATGGAGGGCTGTTGTTCATTAGGCCTTAGAGGCTGAACAGCTTATGGTACCATGAATATATGCTCAATAAAGGTAAATTTATTCTGCAATTGGTTTTCTCCACTAAGCAACATAGAAGTCTTGAATAGAAGTTCTGAAGTATAATGAACCAGTTTGCAGGGCAGAAATAGAGACACAGATGTAGAGAACAAATGTATGGACACCAAGGGGGGAAAATGGCGGGGAGGTGGGTGGTGGTGGTGTGATGAATTGGGAGATTAGGATTGACATTTATACACTAATATGTATAAAATGGATAACTAATAAGAACCTGCTGTATAAAAAAAATAAAATTCAAAAAAAAAGAAGTTCTGAAGTATAGATATAAGAATGACCTATGAATATATTCAATATCCTGTGATAAACCATAATGGAAAAGAATATGAAAATAAGTATATATATGTATAACTGAATCACTTTGTTGTACAGTGGAAATTAACACAACATTGTAAATCAACCATACTTCAATTAAATAAATTTAAAAAAAAGAATGATCTATGGACACTGAAGATATGGTCATAGGTAATATGATTGGAAATACGCCTTTGATTTATTGTGAGGCATCCAGTTTTTATCTATATTACCGGACCCTATGTATAATACAGGTCAAGCATTATAGCTTATTTTTCAGATGGAGGAAGAGAAATGTAAAAGACCCTTAGTATTACTGCTATTCACGAATAAAGGTAATATTCTGGACCCCTGGTTTTCTTTAACAGTTTTATATGAGTGGCTTTGACCGACAAAAGAATATTAAAGCAGACTCTTGATACTCAATCACATGAGAAACTATATGTAAGTTTTCATCCTAGTAATGTGAAGGAAAAAAGGCAGCATAGAAATTATTCTGAGAGATTTCATTATAGGACTAATAAAATAATACATTTTAAGGTTCCAATTTCAGAATAATAAAATTTAGAACTGGGAGGAATCTTAGAAATCATCCGTTCAACTTCTTCATTTTTACTAATGAAAAATTGAGATGTAAGTTTTACTTGAGGTCACAAAACTCACTATTGCCACAATGACAATTAACATTTACCTAAACATTTACCTGACTCCCAATCATTCAAATTAAAGCAGGCAAGTTGATAAAATATATTCAAAAACAGATAATAAAAAAGTATACAGCAAAATACACTCCTTTAATTTTTCAAATTCAAATCAGTCCCATGGTAAAAAATTATTCCTCAAAGCTGTGGTTCTTTCCTTTAAAAACTAATGGAACTCCTCAGGAAGAGTATTATTATTCAAATTCAATAAATTCTCAGTTATCCAGGAGAGTCAGGGAAGAGGTATTCTGTTTACCTCAATATTCTTATTTAGAGCATATTTCTACCCACCTGCATAATTGTATTATCAATTTTCTAGGGATTAAATTGTTTTAATCTACTTAGCATTAAAAATAGACATTTTAAAAAAAGTAATTCTGAAAGCACTTCAAGATTAATATGTACATTAAGTATCAGTGCCCTGCAGGTGCCTCAGCAAATATTTTTTAAGGCCTGACTATGGGTTAGTTGTGCAATATTACTGATGAAATTTCTGATTGAAGTTGATACATAAATCAACTTTTAAATCACATGCACTATTACTCAAAAAATATTTTAAAAGTGACCTTTAAGACGATATACAAATTTTGAATGTTTTTGGACATTTGCTGTTCTTAGGTACAGAACACACAGTTCTTTTTCCTGCTATTATAGGTTACAGAATTCAGTGTATTAAATCAAGACTAAGGTGTTTTTCAAAATCATATGGGATATTTTGAAATTAAAAAATGTAGCTGTATAATTTCACATTTAAACAAAATCATTATTATTTTCAACTTACTACATTGATTGTATTGCTTTTAGAAATTTGAAAATGAGATGGAGTTATATTAATGAAAGCCCTTCATCTTAGGCTATCAGTAGTCTTCCATGTAGAAAAGGCAACATTTGAAAAAAATTATCAGGTGAATACTCCCTCTTACACTGAAGATGTGTCTTTAAAACACCAACTAAAACAAACAAACAAACAACAAAAAAACCCATTGGATGGAAATTAAGAAATTCAATCACTTGTTAGGCTATTGGTTCTACACAATGCCAAAGGTTTGTTTACTTGGAAAAATCCAGATTTCGGACTAAATTTTCTGGGATCCACTCTAGTGCCTGGGGATATTTGTCAAATTTTACACAAATTCAGAAAAGAACAAGAGAAACTTAGGTAACTTCAGGATGTTTTGCCCTGTGCATGCAGGAAGAGAATCATAAAAGTAGGTAATCCCTTAACTTGAAGAGCAAGAGAAATACTTAATACCACCCCTAGTGTGAGATAATTGTCTTAACTTTCATAAAACATTTAAAATGAAGTGAGGGGAGAAAAGTGGGGCTACGTTTTCTTTTCCCCAACCATCATGTGGAAAGATTAAATTATAAACTTAATATTCTGAGACCTTAAAAGGTATCTTGGCAGATTTCCCCTTTCCTGGCTATATTACTACAGCCATGCCTAACATACTAGTGGCCATATTCTAAAACAGGGATCCTGATATTAATGTGCGGTTGCAGCCTCATTCTAATATAACCACACCTGTTTTAAGTAGCTCCCCAGACCAAGTTTAAATTACAAGTCCCTTGAGGAAAGCGGATGTGATCTCTGGGCTTGGCTCAATTCAGAATTACACGCATGTGGTATTTCATAAATATTATGTGATGGTGATAATGGTGTCCACAGAGGCCAAATGCCAACCTGTCCTATTTTCACTGGGGATTTCTAACAGGCAGCTGAGGGCTGTTAACAGGCCAGTTACATCATTTCAACAGTTACAGCTTTCCTCTAAATGACTCAAAAAGGAAGGATTTATCTTCAAACTCAGGATGATCCTCCAAAGTAGATTGGGAGAGAGGGAATGCATTAAAACCCAGAGAAGAAGGAGGGTAGAAACCAATTAAATAGGCAGATGAACAGAGCACTTGAAAATGCAGCCTCTCTAGCTGAGTCTACTGGCCCGGGATTCCTGGATTCTCTTTGCCCCGTTATCACCACCTGAATCAAAATGAAAAAGCCAAACCAAGGGCCATTCACAAGAAAGGCACAACTACCCCTGCTTTTTGGGTGGCAGTTTCTCCATACTCCTATCTTCTTTTTTTTGGAAGCTGGCAACACTGACTCCTGTGGGGACCTCAGTTTTCAGCTGAGACTAATATGAAAAATACAGTGAAGACAGACTAACCTTAAAGCTGTGGCTGTCAACCTTGGTTGCTCATCAGAATCACCCGGGGAGCTTTAAAAAATACTTATCTCTGAGCTCCACCTCTAAAGATTTGTATTTAACTCATGTGGAGTGGGACTCAGCTCAAGAGCTCTCCCGGTGATTCTAAATTGCAGTCAGGGCTGAGAACCACTGCAATAAAGACTCAGCAACATTTATATATATTTATACATCTCTCTATCGCTTTAGATAGCAAATAACTGGTTATGATTTGTGTACATTTTCTTTGTTTACTTTTTTTCCTGTCTGCAGTTTTCAAACAAATGAAAGAATATTCTTTGCTCTGAGGCAGGGCAAGACGTGACAAGAGCTGGCTAACATCAGCAGGGCGTGCCTGATTTTGAGGTACATGTAAGAGCGATCACTTTGATTCATTAAGGCAACCAGAGACATTTCAACTATAAGTACACTCTTTCATTCCCCAATGCCCTGATTCTCTTTACAATTATATCAAAACAAAACTGTTACATGCTTATTTTGCTAGAGAAAAGGGACTAAAGAATTCTAGATTTTAGATAGTTGTTCCACCATTAAAAAAAATACTACCTTTTATAAAACTGCTTAATTTCACATTTCTGAACCTGTTTCTATACAGTTAAACAGGTTACCAGGAAAACACTTTTTTTTAAAAAAATGTAACAGAAAGACCTGATGTGAATTAACAGAAAAACAGGTTTTGAATTTCCTGCCTCCTCACCTTTTTTAAAGGAGAAAAATATATCTCCTGAGAGCTTTCTTGATTTATTCCAGGATTTTTTTCAAAATTTCATTCTTAACAATAACAACAACAGCTTTCCTGCTCTTTGGAATTCATTCACCAAATAAGAAATGATCTATTAAAATCTACTCCATTACAGCCTGCCTTGCATTCCCATCACATATATAAAAGTCCATATTAATCCTGCGTCTCAAAAAGCCGACATACAAACCACTCAGAACATTTTTCATGAAAAATCTGTTTAATTAAGCAGTAAAGGGCAGCACAAGTTCAGAAATAGGTCAGGTTATGAAAGAACTCGGCAGGAAATGACAGCTTTGGATGGGGTAACCGCAACCGTGCAGAGAGCATGGCTAAGCTTCCAGCACTCCTGTCCCCCAGGGTAGTCCCGACTTAGTGCCCACTTTAGGAATACATGGTCAGCTGCAGCCATTCTTGGATAGACACCTGAATCAGGCCATCCGCATCTCTATCCAGGGATTTGAAGGCACGAAACATGGCATCCAGGCGAACCAGGCAGCTGATGAAGTTGTTAAAATCCATACTTCCATCCTCATTGGCATATCGGCGGACAATCATTTGGTAAAGTTGTTCCTTTAGCTGGAAGCCTGCTGCCTGCAGAGCCCCCCGCAGCTGAGAACTTCCCAGAGACCCAGAATGGTCCCTGTCATATTGCTTATAAACACGCTGCCATTTCTTGATGTTGCTCCAGAGATACTTAAATTCTTTGAAGCCCAGCTTTCCAGTTGTGTCACTGTCCATGATGGACACGATGCTCCGGCAGGTGTCAAGACTAAAGCCGTCAGACTTCAGATCCTTGTGCTTAGACAGGACTTTGTTGAGAATATTCATTAGGTGAGTGGCATCCACTTCCATGTCTGGTCCAGCCAGCTGTGCAAATTGTTGCCGAAACCTCCTAACTTCCTCACTTTCATTGGCCTCCACGTTGGTGAAATGCTGCTCAGTGGGTGGTGGTTCCGGGGTATACTGAGCAGCTGCAGTCTCGCTGATAAAATTCACAATTCCTCCAAGTATCCCTCCAATATTTCCTGCTCCTCTACTTTTCTGACTGCCTCCTCCAAGAAGGTCTCCAAGAGCTTGTCCAAGACCTTGACCTTGATCTCCTCCTTCCAATAGAGACTTTACAAGAAACATGCTTTTGGTTTACCGAAAGGGTAAAGGGTAAAGGCTGCTGAAATCTTGGAGGTGGTATGAGAGAGATGAAATGGAGTCTAAGTAGTTTACATGTGGAAGAACTGGCTTTTCTGTACTTGCTTGCACTGTACAACACCCTGGGTGCACCTCCTACCCTAGTTGCCTGAATTCCACTAGGTCCTAGCACCTGCCATTTTTCAGAGGGCGTCAATAAAATACTCCTAAGTTATAGTATGTCTGACAAATTAGAAGAAATCATATTTTTAAGTGTAATATATTAAACTATACATTTCTATATGCTGTTAACTATTTTTAGTTCTCTTTCTCAGCACCTGAAAGATGATGTGGAGTTTCCTAACAGGAGAAGGTAAATGACTCAAGGTTATCAAGAATTTCTTTTCTAAGGAATATTTATTGTTAGGGTACAACTGAAGAATTCTGGGACACTGGAAAAATATTTACCTAATTCTCTTCCTTTAGCAAAGATCTGAAGCATCCAATGTTCTTAAGAAAAACTTGGAAGGGGGATTTTTAAAATGCAGGGTCCCCAGGTCCCATCCTCAGAGATTCTGGTTCTGTATAGTTTGCTGTGGGGCTCATGATTTACGTTTTTGGAATCTTTTGGAAGTGTAACATTCACATAGAAAACTGTACAAATCACAAATATATAGCTCAAAGAATTTCATATATATATATATATATATATATATACCCATGTCATACACCCCGATCAAGAAATAGAACATCATCAGGACTTCCAAAGCCTCTTCATGCCTCTTTCCAGTTATTCTCCTCTCCCAAGGGTAACTAACCATTGTCCTGACATCTAACACCACAGATTCATTTTTGTACCTTAAATAAATGGAATCATATAGCATATACTTTTTTGTATCTTGTTTTTAAATTTTTAATTAAAAAATTTTAAAATTGTGGTTAAATACATGTAATGTGCAATTTACCATTTTAACCATCTTTTAAAAAATATTTATTTATTTATTTGGTTGCACTGAGTCTTAGTTGTGGCAGGTGGCTCCCTAGTTAGTTGCAGCAGGCGGCTCCCTAGTTGGGCTCCTTAGTTGTGGCACATGGGCTCCTTAGTTGTGGCACATGGGCTCAACACTTGAGTTGCAGCTCGTGGCCTCCTTAGTTGTGGCAGGTGAACTCTTAGTTGCGGCATGCATGTGGGATCTAGTTCCCTGACCAGAGATCGAACCCGGGCCCCCTACACAGGGAGCGCAGAGTCTTAACCACTGTGCCACCAGGGAAGTCCCCCATTTTATAATAGTTTTAGCTCTTATGCTTAGGTCTTTGACCCATTTTGAGTTAATTTTTATATATGGCATAAGGTAAGAGTCCACTTCATTCTTCTGCATGTGGTTATCCAGTTTTCTCAGCACCATTTGTTGAAAAGACTGTTCTTTCCCCATTGAATGGTCTTGGCACCCTTATCGAAAATCATTTGTATGCACACACACAGGTTTATTTCTGGGCTCTCTATTCTATACCATTGGTTCATATGTCTGTATTTATGCCAGTACCACACTATTTGGATTACTGTAGCTTTGTAGTAAGTTTTGAAATCAGGAAGTGTAAGACTTCCAACTTTGTTCTTGTGCAAGACTATTTTGTCTATTCAGCATCCTTTGAGATTCCATATGAATTTTAGGATGGATTTTCTGACTTCTGTAAAAAAAATTTTTGTCGGGATTTTGATAGGGATTGCACGGACTCTGTAGACCACTTTGGGTAGTATTGACTTCTTAACAATATTAAGAATTCCAATCCATGAACACAGGATGTCTTTCCATTTATTTGCGTCTTTTTAAATTTCTTTGAACAACGCTTTGTAGTTTCCAGTGTACAAGTCTTCTACCTCCTTGGTTGTTTATTCCTATTTTATTCTTTTTAATGCTGCTGTAAATAGAGTCACTTTCTTAATTTCTTTTTCATATTGTTTATTGTTAGTGTATAGAAAAACAACTAAGTTTTTTTTAAAAAAATAAATTTATTTATTTTTGGCTGCATTGGGTCTTCGGTGCGGTGCACAGGCTTCTCACTGCAGTGGCTTCTCTTGTTGCGGAGCGTGGGCTCTAAGCACGTGGGCTTCAGTACTTGTGGCATGTGGGCTCTAGAGTGCAGGGTCAGTAATTGCATTGCACGGGCTTAGTTGCTCCATAGCATGTGGGATCTTCTCAGACCAGTGATCGAACCTGTATCCCCTGCATTGGTAGGCAGATTCTTTTATT
Organism: Pseudorca crassidens; assembly: GCF_039906515.1. Taxonomy (NCBI): domain Eukaryota; kingdom Metazoa; phylum Chordata; class Mammalia; order Artiodactyla; family Delphinidae; genus Pseudorca; species Pseudorca crassidens. The sequence goes on along the minus strand of NC_090315.1, from coordinate 33,409,959 downwards.
TATTTATTTATTTATGGCTGCATTGGGTCTTTGATGCTGCACGTGTGTTTCCTCTAGTTGTGGTGATCAGGGGCTACTCTTTGTCACGGTGCACGGGTTTCTCATTGTGGTGGCTTCTCTTGTTGTGGAGCATGGGCTCTAGGCTCGTGGGCTTCAGTAGTTGTGGCATGCAGGCTTCAGTAGTTGTGGCTTGCGGACTCTACAGCATAGGCTCAGTAGTTGTGGCGCATGGACTTAGTTGCTCTGCGGCATGTGGGATCTTCCCAGACCAGGGATCAAACCCGTGTCCCCTGCATTGGCAGGCGGATTCTTAACCACTGAGCCACCAGGGAAGTCCCCACAACTAAGTTTTGTGTGTGGATTTGTATTCTGCAACTCTGCTGAATTAGTTTATTAGTTCTAACAATTGTGTGTGTGTGTGTGTGTTGTCTGCAGGATTCTTTTACATATAAGATCATGTATTCTGTGAGCAGGGATAATTTTTCTTCTTCCTTTCCAGCTCATATTCCTTTCATTTCTTTTCTTGCCTAACTGTTTTGGCTAGGGCTTCCAGTACTATGCTGAATAGGAGTAGTGAAAGCAGGCATCCTTCTGTGTTCCTAATCTTAGAGGAAAGGTTTTCAGGCTCAAACCATTGAGTATGCTGCTGGCTGTGGGCTTTTCATATATGGTTTTTATTATGCTGAGGTACTTTTCTTCTATTCCTAGTTTGTTAAGTGTTTTTATCTGAAAGGGTGTTGAATTTTGTCAAATGCTTTTTCTGGATCGATTGAGGTAACTGTTTTTTCCCCTTTCATTCTGTTAATGTGGTTTATTACATTGATTGATTTTCATATGTTGAACCACGCTTGCGTTCAAGGAATAAATCCCACTTAGTCATGACGTAAAATCCTCTTTATGTGCTGTTGAATTCTGTTTGCTAGTATTTTGTTCAGAATTGTTGCATCAATATTCATATGGGGGACTTCCCTGGTGGTGCAGTAGTTAAGAATCTGCCTTCCAGTGCAAGGGAGATGGGTTCGATCCCTGGTCAGGGAACTAGATCCCACATGCATGCCACAACTAAGGAGCCCATGAGCCACAACTAAGGAGCACATGTGCTGCAATTAAGTAGCACACGTGCTGCAACTAAAGGAGCTGGCGAGCCGCAAGTAAGGAGCCCGCCTGCTGCAACTAAGACCAAAATAAATAAATAAATAAAAAATTCATATAGGACATTGGTCTGTAGTTTTCTTTTCATGTACCGTTGACACTTGAACAATATGGGTTTGAACTATGTGCCTTCATTTCTACTAGGATTTTATTCAATAAATACATACTACAGTACTACACTTGAGCTTGGTTGAATCTGTGGATGCAGAATCATGGATACATAGGGCCGACTATAAAGTTATATGGAGATTTTTGACTGCACGGGCTTTGGTTCCCCTAACCCCTGTGTTGTTCAAGGGTCAACTGTACTATCTTTTTCTGACCTTGGTATCAGGATAATGTTGGCCTCATAGAATGAGTTGGGAAGTATTCCGTCCTCTTCAATTTTTGGGAAGAGTTTGAGAAGGATTAGTGTTAACTCTTCTTTAAACATTTGGTAGAATTCACTAGTGAAGCCATCTGGTCCTGGGATTTTCTTTGTTGGGAGTTTTAAAAAAAATTCCTCATTCAATCTCCTTACTAGTTAGGTCTGTTCATATTTTCCGTTTCTTCATGATTCAGTCCTGGTAGGTTGTACATTTCTAGGAATTTGTCCATTACATCTAGGGTAACCAATTTGTTGGCATACAGTTGCTCATAGTACTGTTTTATAATACTTTTTATTTCTGTAAATTTGGTAGTACTGTCCTCTCTTTTCTGATTTTGTGTGTCTGGATTCTCTTTGCTCAAAATTACATTTGTGAGATTTTATATTTTTAATAAGTATCTTCCGAAGTCAGTCTATGACAGACAGTCCCAGATAATACTTTGAGAAACCTCACCCTTGATACTAGGTAGAGTCAGGATATAAGCCCTTCAGCAGTCTTTGGAAGTTCTATTGGTAAACTCAGGGAAAAGTGGCCAGGACATAACTAAGTCCTTATATCACTCAGCATTTTGGACCTTAATTTCAATCTGCAAACTGATGATAATAGTATCTCCCCTGCCTACTTCATAATGATTCAATTTCTTTTATTATGTTTCAGGACTTGGACTCAATGTTTAGGAGAGAACGATGAAAACATCATGATTGCTGTCCTCAAGGATCAAAGAGACCCACAGAAAACTAGGTGTTGTAACTATAATCTGAGGTCTATTTTCACATTTCTACTATTAATACTAAACTATTACATTTGTATATAATATTCTTTGGTATATCGATTTTATAGAATTTCCATGAAAGACATAAAAGCATTTGAAATAAGGAAAGGAAAACTCAGAGAAGTTAAGCTACTTATAAAAGGTCACACAGCTAATATATTGTATAGGATTATCAAACCAATATGGGTGCCCAAAAGGGGAACAATAAGTTCTGCTGAGGAAAGGAAAGGAGAACATTTACCTACAGAAGAGGTAATGTGTAGGCCTGACCACAGGCTAAGTCAGAGTTCTCCAAAAAGACAAGATATATATATATATAAAGGGGTGGTGTAGTGAAAAGATAGAGGAAGTAAAGCATGTGTGGTATTCAAGAGATAATGAGTAGTCCAGTGTGATGAGAGTTTACTGCTGAGAATGATGGGAGATAAAGGCAACTCAATAGAATAGAAAGAAATTGGAAAGGACTCTGAACTGCCATGTGACAAAATCTATCTCACAGGTTACTCTGGAAACTACTAAGGCTCAAATATGAAGTCAAAAGGAGATTAAACGTAAAATTACTTTATAAACTGTACAATTCTAGAATTAAATAATGATTATTCTAGCTATTATTAGGGAGAGAATAGTAGCTGGGAGACACTGCTCTGTGTAGGACATGAGAGCAATGTCTCCTGCCACACTTAGTGGTTTATAGAAAACTCTCCATCAACTGGTTTTATGGCACAATGACTCCAATAACTGGTCTCATGGGCACCGTGAAATGGTCTCTGTAAACACCAAAGGCCAAATGTCTGCCTTTACCACACTGAAGAAGCACCACAAAAGGACTTTCTTCCCTTTAGGGGATCACAAGGGGCCATCTGGCCTCAGACAGATTTAAATCCATTCATATAAGCTTCTGAGGAAATTACATGGGCTTTGTTTTTATAATATTGCAAATTAACTTGACAGCATCCATTGTCATATAAAATGTGCCTCCTTATGACCATCTGAAGTGTTTTTCGCTGAAGTTTAAATCCAATTCCTCTCATTTATTTTCTGCTAAGATGGAAAGCATTTGGCTAACAGTTTCTCATAAGCCATCATAGAATAAAAGACTGTTATTAGATTAACAAGCCTTTTCTTCTCTGGACTATTTAATCCCCTAAGGCTATTTATTAGAACATTAATAGGAACTTTGGTTGCTGTCTGGGGGAACTCTACTGTGCAGCTCTGGAGAAAAAGAGTAGGGGAAGAGGCCATATTCAATGGAAAATTTAACCTCAATTTGAGGGGGAAGAGTTATTGAACTTAAAAAGTTAACAGTGACACACGAATGCTACTAGCAACACTATTCATAATAGTTCCAAAGTAGAAACAACCTAAATATCGACTAACAGGTGAATGAATAAACAAAATGTGATAAACTCATATAATGGAGTACTATTTGGCAATAAAAAGGGATGAATTACTGATACAGGCAACAACATGGATGGACCTCAAAAACTTACAATAAGTGATAAAAGCCAGACATGATACTGTATATTATAAGATTCCATTATATGAAATGTCCAGAAAAGGCAAATCTATACAAGTCTCTATTCTAGTCTTTATTCTAGACCAGGTCTAGAACAACACAGGAGGACTTACTATAGTGGTTGCCTAGGGTTGGGAGATAGGTAGGTGACAGGAATTAACAGTTAATGACACAAGGAATCATAATGGGGTGATGGAAAAACTCTAAAACTGATTTATGGTGCTGGTTGCACAACTTGGTAAATTTACTAAAAAAATCATTGAACTGTATGCTTGAAATGGCTGAATGCTATGATATGTAAAATATGCCTCAAGAAAGTTATTTTTAAAAAGTCCAGAGATGGTTTGTAGTAAAAAGAATACTGAACTAGGAGTTCCCAGTGCTGCAACTAACCAGCTCTGTAGCCTTGAGCATACAACTTCCTCTTTTGGGCTGGAAGCTTCCTGAGAAATGAGGAAGATGGGCAATTTGACACTAAACATCCTTTCAGCTCTAGAATGCTGTGAGTCTAGATCTTCACGTGCCATGAAGTGGTGACTGCAGCTTCGTTCTTACCTTGCATTCAGTTTCCTTCTCATGCCCAAGTATTTTTATGTTATATATGACTGTAATTTAATCTTTTTCTTGGGTCTGGTTCTACAACTTTTAAAGACATACTTACATACCCTTATCCTCACTTTGACGTATTGTCTGGTTTTCAAAAGTATTCCGGTAACCTATCAAATATGTTGCTCCTCCAGACAGAACTCCAAGGTGGGGGGACTGAAGCAGGTCTCGAATAGCACAGGACACACAGCTCCCACTGTCAGTGAGGGCTCTCTGTCAAGTGGGGCTTTCACCTAACTGCAACATGATCTGGACCAGACCTTCCTAATTTATTGATGAGAATGTCATGTTGGATGAAATCAAAAACCTTTCTAGAGTCCATATAGATAATATCTATTTCTTCTTCTCTATCATCTTGGACTGTCACTCTGTCATAGGAGGAAATTAAATTGGTCTGACACAATTTGCTCCTTATAAAGCCCTGTTCTTTACCTCTTTATGCTCTTGGAGGAGGCCACTGCTCACTTGTTCCAATAAAAAATCGAGGTTTAATCAATGCCCTCTCCTTTCTGTTTCCTCTAAGTGTCTCCTAGGTAGACTTGCATTGAGAAGCCAAAATGAAAGCGTACAATTCTCATGCTTAAAAGGATATTTCTAGTGTAAGAACACTCAGGGAGGGAAAATATTATGCTGGACTGCATGGGGGAGTTAAGTCACCATGAGAATTGAAGAAGGAAATGGTCAGACAGATAGGCCATCAAACTTGCAGGATGACTGGTACAACTGGATAGGAATGTTCATCTAGCCCACTCAGAAAGTTATAGCTTTCTTCTGTTAATTATATCATATGAGCTTTAGATTTCATATAACAAATCCTGATTAATTGAGATTGGAATCAAGATGAGTTCTTTTCACGTGAGCTATGAAATACTAAAGTACACATCAAACCCGAACTGGAAATTTAAAGGATAGAAGAAAGGGGAAGAGGGGGGTGGAGGAGGGATAAATTAGGAGCTTGGGATTAACAGATACACACTACTAGATATAAAGTAGATAAACAACGAGGTCCTAGTGTGTAGCACAGGGAAAAATATTCAATATCTTGTAATAACCTATAATGGAAAATAATCTGAAAAAGAATATATAAATATAACTGAATCACTTTGCTGTACACCAGAAACTGACACAACATTGTAAATCAGCTATACTTCAATTTAAAAAATAGGATAGAAGACTTCACTGTTGCAACTATTCACCTCTGGCACTGTATTATGAAAGCAGCCATAGACAGTACATAAACAAATGGGCATGGTTGGTGTCCCAATAAAGCTTTATTTACAAAACAGGCATCAGACTGGATCTGGTCTATCAGCTGTAGTTTGCTGACTGTCACCTGCTATATTTCCTAAACTGATGAAAATAAAGCATGCTGGTAAAATTTAAGGACTGATCGAAGGATTGCAGTCAAGGCTTATAGCCACCGTCGTTCCACGTCTGATTTAAAGGGGGTCATTCTGAATCTTTATTCTCACCAAATCTGTCTACTTCTTATTGACATCCTCCCCATTTCTAACTAGTGGTATATCATTCATCTTCACAGATGAGAGAGACTGATTTCTAATCACTCAGCTATAGTCTGGCATGAGCTCACTCTCTTTTTACCAAAACCATTATGCACACAACAGACCACAGACTAAGAAAATTTAGATAGTTGGTTACTATTTCCATTCTCTAAAAAATGTGAAAACTGTCCTGATTTTTCCCATTTCGGCCTTCTAACGGGTACTTGGTTCTTCTGGCATTACTATGTCCTTTGTTTAAATATTAGAACAGGGAAGTGTGTGTATACTTTAGCACTTTGACAATCCATCATTTTTGGCTATTCTGGAGATCTTTTATTACTCTTTTGCATTGTGTGGAATGAATGCGTTTCTTTATCTGAGTTCTTCCTGTCTGCCCTGTTCTTGGCATTAGTTCAAGTGTTAAACCATGAGCAAATAATGAGCATATAATAACAAGCATCCTTGCTTGCCCTTCCCTGTTAGAGAAGGTAGGGTGCTGTATTATGCAGATTTTCAAGCTGAGAGTTAGGACAGGGCATTTATGTGGCTTAAGTGACTGAAAATAAACAGAGAAATCTTTCTGAGTGGGGTGGATTAACTTTTCTATTCAGTTGTACAAATTATACTGAAAGTTTAGGACCAAATGTCCCACAAAGTCAAAAACATTTACAATCCTGCTCTTTGCTGAAAAAAGCCTGCTGATCCCTGAAATATAGCTTCGCCACCAGCGAATATACATACCGTTATGGTGATGTGTGCCAGATGGAACATGACCCTGAATGTATCATGAGATGTGCAGATGAGATGACTTGCCACTAGTAAGAGGTAAGAGGTAGATAACATGGTATACTGTCAAACTAGCAACAAAGATGATATGTGTGCTGCAATATTTGAGGACTTTGTCTCATAGGTATGTAAGATACTGCTGGCAGGGCAGCACATGGCTCTGCTCAATAACACAGCGTTGAAGAATGAATGAAATAAGGTGATGCTGTGTAGATATTCTTATAACTGTACAAATGTGTTATAATTATTTCTGACTTAGCCAGTGTTGTTTCTCAGTCCCATTAAGTGTATTTAAATGCCTTCAAGAGGGTTGGCAAAAAAATCTAGTCTTGAAAACTGAATTATGAATATAAAAAATGTTGAGAAGCCACTGTTTTAAACTACTGTCTCAGCTCTCAACTGTCTCTAACTCATGTGGACTTTTGACTAATCCCTATCAGCCTCTGATTCAGAGAGTTCGGTGTACATTTGGGAAAATAAAGAAGCTGAATGAAACCTAAAGATGAAAAGGGTCTTCTTTCCCTTTTTTTCAGAGATGAGACCTCTCCACAAAAAACTACCCTAATCCAATGAGCCATGCTATGCTTTGGATCATGAATGCCACATTTCTGTTGGACCTTGAAATCATCTGCCATCGCATATCTGACAATCTAAAAGAACACATCAGATTGTCAGAAGAAACTGAATGGACAGCACATTTTCTTTTTTTTAGGACAGACTGAGATGAAAACCATTATGAAGTTTTTGCAGACTTGCCAGGAATGTATGTGGGAAGAAGGAGTAAGGGGACATGGAGAGATATACAGATCTCTCCCCTTCCCCAAAATACCAACCACAATTGCACCAGACCTGGGGAGAGATTGAGAGAAGAAAAGAAGGAAGGGGAAAAGGAGAATAAAGTGGGAAAGGCACATGGGAGGAGCCCTCTGCCCTGCAAAAATTTATAGCTACTGAAATGAAAGAGCAAGAGGAACATCCCACCCTCTCTTTCCCACCCTTCTTCCTCCCCCACCCCTCATAAGTATTGAGTTTAGCAAGATAAGCTACTCAGAGAGAAATAAACTATGACGTTACTGAACTTCTTTGTCTTTTCCGTGGAACATTTCCCAGCTAAATCCCTCCAAGAGAGCATGGAAGTGGGGATGTGCACAGGGTGTGGCAACGATTACATAATTCAGCTTCTCAAAACAAAGCAAATCTTCACAGGCACAGACATGCAGGTATGTTAAAAACAAAAAAAAAGGAAAGCGAGAAAGACAGAGAGACAAAGAGAAGAGAAAAGGAAGAGGTAAAGAAAGGTCAAATGCATTAGTTGTTAATTCTCCAGATTATTTTCTCTACCTTCCAGTATGTTGGAGATCAAAAGTGTTTTAAAGACCAACTCATGGTCTATATCTAAAGCTAAGTCTATACACTATACAAAGAAGTGAAGAAAACTTAACAGTTACAATTGATACGTGAGCTGATTGAAGCAGTCCATGCAGAAGTGTGATTGACCACACTGGCCACAAAGGCTCACCAGTCTCCAAACTGCTTGGAGCTAATTGTATTCTTTCGTTCAGAGTGAGTCAATCTGGCTAACTAGGGCTTATTGTAATCCTTGGTTTACACTCTCTTCCCCACTCCCAAATCTTACCACATATCCCAGTGCTATAGAAACAATGGGGCCACTGGCAGGTATCATCAGTCATCAAAAGACAGAACTGGTGTCAAAGCAATCCTGTTATTGCTGTTATGACAGTTTGACACCTGAAAGACAGGGCAACTTCTATGGAGACTATTTTTTTTTTTGCGGTACACGGGCCTCTCACTGCTGTGGCCTCTCCCGTTGCGGAGCACAGGCTCCGGACGTGCAGGCTCAGCGGCCATGGCTCACGGGCCCAGCTGCTCCATGGCATGTGGGATCCTCTCGGACCGGGGCACGAACCCGCGTCGCCTGCATCGGCAGGTGGACTCTCAACCACTGCGCCACCAGGGAAGCCCTCTATGGAGACTATTTTTAATCTTGATTAAAAATCCTGATGAGCATAAAGTCTATGATGTGCTTTGAACTTCCCTCTTGGTCCCTGTTTCATGTCACTTCCCATTTCCCCATCTCCTGTTCTTATTTGTATGTCCCTGCCATATTCCTTCCTGTCACCAAGTTCATATTTATAGAAACTTTATTTAAAATTGCTTGCATGGTTTCCAGAGCCATATTGAAAAATGCTATACAAATCTCACAGAAATACTAGTAACAGTACAAGTGAAAAGTGCCTGTATTTTCCCAACTTGCACTGTTACATACCATAATTTACATCTCCTTTTCCCTAAATCTTCATTACACTTTAAAGTAGCACTATTGCAGTGACACATTACCATTTCACGGACAAGGAAAAAATATTTGTATGCTGCAACAAGCACAGAAGAGAGGCTTGTGCACTCCATACGGAAGAAGGTTGCTTACCTGTATCATGTTAAAGAATAGTTCATCTAAGGGACATCCCTGGTGGCGCAGTGGTTAAGAATCCACCTGCCAACGCAGGGGACACAGGTTTGAGCCCTGGTCCGGGAAGATCCCACATGCCGCGGAGCAACTAAGCCCGCGAGCCACAACTACAGAGCCCACGTGCCACAACTACTGAAGCCCGCACACCCAGAGCCCGTGCTCCACAACAAAGAGAAGCCACCACAATGAGAAGCCTGCGCACCGCAACGAAGACTAGCCCCCGCTCGTCGCAACTAGAGAAAGCCCGGGCCCAGCAGCGAAGACCCAACGCAGCCAAAATTAAAATAAATTAAAAAAAAAAAGTTCATCTAAGAGAATAAGTCACAGAATAAGTCATTAGGAATGTTAGTGACCTCTGGGTAAGAAGAAAAAGAAAAGCTCTGTCCTGGTTTCTGTCAGCAGGCTATAATTTCTTTGCAAAGTATCTTTTCCCAGTGGTTGATAGAGACCTGGGACTTCTGGTGCCAGCCAGGATGGAATGAGCTTAGTTTAGCCTATCTCTCCTTCTCACTACAATTAGAAACTCTGATCGAAATACAAAAAGCACTACCTCTGGATAAAATACCATGGCAGGAGGAACTTGAAAAACAACCAGATAGGCCTGAAGGCAGCAGGATGAAATTATTAAATTGTTGAAAGTGAAGAACTCTATACAGAATTCCATATATGTACAACAAAAATATCCCTCAGGAATGAATGTGAAATAAAAAAGATAACAATCCTAAGTATTTACCCAACCCTAAGTATTTACCCAAGTAAAAGGAAAACTATATTCACTCAAAAACCTATACATGAACGCTTAGAACAGTTATATTCATAATTGTCCCAAGGTGGAAACAAACCAAATGTTCCTCAATTGGGGAATGGATACACCAAGTATGGTACATCCACACAATGGAATACCACTCAGCAATAAAAGGAGACAAATTACAGATACATGCAATAACGTGGCTGAATCTCAGGTGCGTTATGCTGAGTGAAAGAAGCTGGACTCAAAAGGATATACTAAATGATTCCATTTGTATGGCATCTGGAAAAGGCAAACCTATAGGGATGGAGTGATTGCCAGTGGTTAAAGGTGAGGGAGGGGCTTGACTATAAAAGCCTAACTACAGGGAATTTTTTTTTTTTTGCAGTTGTATTATTATATTACTATTATTATTACTACTACTACTACTGCTACTACTACTATTAAGCTGAAAAACAAAATCATGCAATTAAACAATGGGCTCAGGCTTGCTTCTTCTAACACTGACCTAGCAAGTTTTTCTAATGCCTGCCATACTGATTTATACCCTGTGGGGACTCACGAAATAAAAATATTTGCATGTTAAAGATTAAACTTTAACCTACCCTGTCAAAGAGCGCAAAAAGTTGTCTCAAGACATCTGAAACAGGCAGCTTCAAATACTCCGCAAATTCTTCAATTCCGATTCTTCCTCCTTTAGAGGAACTTGCAATAGCGGCATATTCATCCAAATGCTTACGAATCCCATCCCAATCTAATCTAAACAAAGAGTTATGAAGATGTATTAGCGTTTTACAATCCACATGGACATTTTGTGAGTTTTGTTTTATTCATCTGTCTGAGGGAAAAATATATTCAGTGTTACATTTGAAAAGGAGAAGAAAACGAATTAAAAAAATTTTTTTTTGCAGTACACGGGCCTCTCACTGTTGTGGCCTCTCCCGTTGCGGGGCACAGGCTCTGGATGCTCAGGCTCAGTGGCCATGGCTCACGGGCCCAGCCGCTCCGCGCCATGTGGAATCTTCCCAGACCGGGGCACGAACCCGCGTCTCCTGCATCTGCAGGCAGACTCTCAACCAGTGCGCCACTAGGGAAGCCCCAAAAACGAATATTTTAAGGCACACTTTGAACATGGATACAGACTTCTAATTTTTTAAAGGATATTAACATAACTATAATTATCCCAAATATCTGAGGGAAAGAAAAGTAACTGGGAAAAGGAGCAATGTGGTAAGATAATAAATGACTCATGAGAAGAAAAAAAGAACTCACATTTTAATCTAAATATTACTTAGTAAGTCAACAGTACTTACTGAGTTGTTAAAAAAAATATACAATTCTTGCTTTCAAGCTTTCCGGATGATAATGAATTCACATTTCACAAAATGTTGTGATGGGGGATTCATTAGACTTTGTACACTTCCTCCAATATTAGTTATAGAACACTTTAAAAAACACTGGAAAATATACTGTAGCTTACATCACATCCTGTAGAGTTAAACAGGTGACTTAACATATACTTCTACATCCAATTTCAGTAACTATCTAATTTTTTCAAATCTATTGGAATATTGTAAAAATATAACATCAAAACATTGCTATCTAGAAGATATAAATAATGTTTGCTACATCAGTTATCAAAAAATATTTTTTAATATTGAACTTTAATACAGTAACTGGTTCTGCAGCTCCCTCCTAGGGAGGATGCCAAGGTCTACTGAGTTAATAAATTCTGCAGATCCCTGTCAGGGCTGAAAACAATGAACTGTAATCAGAGAGGGATGTGGGAGTTACACCTTCATACCGGGAAGTTCAAAGGGAATGTTCTAAATGGTTTAAACCAGATCATTAAAATCACAATTTTTTTTTTTTTGCCTTTTCAAAAAAATTATGTACCCAGAAGGAGAAGGTTGATCTAGGGAAGTATTTAAAATTCAATGATAGTCAGAATTGCTGCTCTACAAGTCAATTCCTATTTCACATGAGGAGTTCTGACCACCTCGTGCCAGTACCATATAATTATGCCATCTTTCTTATAAGAAGGTGGCAGGACCAACTACTCAGCTGTTTCTGGGTAGGGAGGCAGATCTGTGCTGACTCGTGTTTACTATCTCATTCTCCTCTCATGACCAACGCACATATTTCTAAGTTAGCTGTTCTTGAAAAAACAAAACTAGATGAACTAAATGGGAGATAAATTCACATCCCTGGCTTTCTTAATAAACACCACGTAGGCTCTAGAGTTTGAGCACTAATGAAAGCAGAGAAAATAAACATAAGAGTAGTTCAGGTCTCTTTTGGACACCTTTAGGAAAGCGTGGTAATTTTAAAATATGCTTACTTCAATTTCCGGCTGATTTTGGTAAATTCCACCAACCCAGCTTCCATAGGCAGTGTTAGCTGTCCTGCTGAAATCATCAATCTGCAGTCTTCATAGGTGTGATCTGTTACTGGAATTCTCAGAGCTCTAAAGTATTAAAAAACAAACAGATTCAACTTTTTAAAAAAGGTGATGGTTTTTCATTAGGCCTGAATTGGTCAACAAACGACAGTAAAAGGAAAAGTATTTACTACTTTTTGAACCAGTGGCTTTGGCTTATTATTGCCAAAGAGACATATTTCTCTACTTCACAGACTTATTGTGGCTCGAGTTAATCTCCTTATGCCTGTGTGCTTCTGCCAGCTAGTCATTTTTGTTCTGTGTTTTGACTACAGTGATAATAATAGTTGAGTTCAGTCCATGGAAAGTAATGAGAAGACTTAGGTTCAAGTCCTATGGAGTCTTTTACCAGCTGGCACTTAACCTAAGCCTCACTTTTCTCATCTGCACATGGGAATAATCACTTCCTCCACAGGGTTATTTTAAGGACCAACTAAGAATGCCTGTGGAAGTGCCATTTAAACAGATAAATGGTACCTGTACATATTATAAGTGAATGGTCTATCCATATTGCTAGCTAGCTGCGTCTTTCCATCTTTTAAGACTGAAGATCACCTTCTTGCTACATAGCAATCTTCAAAAAATCTAATGAGGACTGATTATAAGATCATATTTCTTCCAAACCTAAACACCCTCCATCCTCAAAGGAGTGCACAATACCGACTACCTCCCTCCTGCTCAGAGATCTACTTATAGTGAAACAGATTTGGAAAAAATACATATTAACAAGAACTTGAAATAACACTGGAGTGACAAGAAGAAAATCTGTGCTGTACATAAAATAATTTCCTGCAGATCCCTCTTGGCTAAATTTTTATTCACACACATTCAGTGACAATCATAAAATTATGTCATCAACTGTTATTTGATTTTGTTGAATCATGGCTAAGAACATTCAATGAATGCAATATGAATAAACATTTTTTTCCTACCTGCCACTAAGCTGTTTTTGATTAATGACTATTTGGGTGTAAGAATATATAAGGAAAATAAAAATTAAAAACACTTCAGGAATTATGAGTAAATAGTAGAACAAAACAGTTAAGAGCTTGGGCTTTGGTAATAGGAAGTGTGGATTTGAATCCCAGCCCAGAAACTCTCACTACCTCAGAGCCTCCATTTTCTCACTTGCCTCAGAGCTGCTGTGAAGATTATGTTAGGTAACACAAGCAAATGGCCTAGCACAGGATTTGGTAAATATTTATTAGTGGTCGACCACCACTACTTACCTCGGCTTTGCTCTTTACCATTTTCAAATGCTTTTAACATTTCCTACTTGACTCTCATAATAACCAAAACTATGAGAAAAGCCAGGCAAGGATTAGAATTCCCACTTTACACATGAGGAAAGGAGCCTTGGAGGGGACTTATCCAAGGTTGTACAGCTAACTGAGGTCTTTCTTACTCTTTATCCAAGGCCCTTCTACCTCCACGCCTCCAAATCCAGGAAAAGGCTGCTTAAACAAACCTTTCCTGTTTTTAGGCAGGTTTTGGGAAGTCAAACTATCTGATGTAAATTCTCTCAGTTCCTAATACTTATCTTCCTTGCTAAATTTTGGACATAAGCTAGTATGAAAACATAATGGAAGAGGGAAGAAAACAATATCAAAGCAAATTTTGTAGCTGCTCTAGAAACTAGGTAAATCAAGTACATGTAGGGACACGTAGTAACAAAAGTTTTTCAGCCAAACACGTAAACATTTATTCTTTTTTGAAAATAAAGTTAGTCTCCTGTGAAATATTAATATATGTAATATACATATAATATATATAATCTTGCTTATAATGCCAAATTCAGCTATGAAGCTAAATTCAGAGTTCTCATTGCATTTTTACTAAGAGAATAAATACTGCTGGCTTATTAGCTCCAAACCTACAGTTGGGCATGACTGAGGGAGGTGGTGCTTGGGGAGAGGGTGCACACCTGGAGGGTTCTGAGGCTGCCTGGGTGGTGGGGATAGTATAACACACTCTTTCATTACAGGAGGAGAGGTGATTTATCTAATCAGGATAGTGGCCAGTTCAAACTCCCTTAAGTGCAGGAAAATACTTGCCTTATGTTTTGCAGTTTCTAAATCCTAAATTTATAGCCATCCCCTTAATGAGGGTGACTTTCCCCCTTTTCTATGCATCTATTGCATTCCCTTGCAAACTTTTCCCTTTTTGGTGCTATAATCATTAATGCCTTTGAAACACGTGGCCTTGGCAGCTATATGGAGGCTGAGGGGAGAGAAGGTGGGTCACAGCAGGAACCACTCAGACCACCATTAGCTTTGTCTGACAGCGACTGGCCAGCTTGGGAGAATTCACCCTTTGGAGGTCACTGGCTGGTTTCTCCTGGTTCATGTACCCTCCCTGTTCACCTTCTGGCAAAGCTACGTCTGCATTAGTTTGGGGTTACGTCAGGGAAAATATTTATAGATTGTCTTACTGACTGCATTCCTAGGCACATGATTTTTCCTTACCAAAATGAGTTGGGGAATGAGGCCCTCAGACAGAAAAAAACAAAGACAAAAAACAAAAAAACAAAAACAATGTTAAATGCCATTTACCAATAATTTTAAAACTATTTACTGATCATAATCACATATAGATACTTACTCTGCCATTAAATTCCGGACTGTACTGGCAAAAAGGACAGGATCACTTTTTTCTTCATCATTTGGTATTTGAACAGGCATAAACTGAAAGGCAAATATACCTTTCCATTACAATTGTGAGGCCTAAGACTTTAAATGCTAAATTAATTTATAAGCTGTCATTATATGAAATCCCCTGCCTTTCTAGCACACGGGTTATAGGATAGAATGTAAAGAGCACTGTGCTTGGACTCAAGAGATCTGAATCCAAGCTCTGGGTCTTTCTGTGTGTTAACTAGTATGACCTTTAACTTTTCTGAACTGTCTCCTCAACTCTGAAAGGAGGGCTATGACCACCTATGTCCCGGGTTGTGGTGAGGATGAAATGAACCAATGTCTGGAATTCTGGAAGTTGTAAAGCTGAAACTACTCAGATCTTACTCTCAAAGCTGCATTTTCTCCCACCTACCCTCTGTGTGAAAATGTTATTAGTGGTAGTACTTTGTTTTTTGTAGTTTATCTTCTCTATCCATTCCTATATCAGCCATATTTTTATCACTTGATCAAGCTTTATGTTTGATCATTTCTTCTGCTTGTTTTTGAACCCTTATATTGGTTTTCTACCATTTTTGCTTTATCATTTTAAATTTTACTCTTTTTTCTCCACTTGATAATCTGTGATACCTCATTTGTACTATTCTTGTTTTTAATTATAGTCTCCTAACATTAACAAGCTTTCAGTGCTATATTTAAGTCATTGTACATTTTTTGAGCACCTACTATATACCAGGCAAGATGAACAGGACCCTAATTCCCACTCTAAAGAAGATCCATATTTTAACAGGATAGACTGACACAACACACACTATCATTACCCCTAATGATAGGGCTTAAAAGCTTAATTAACTTACTTAAAGTTATATGGGTCACATGACTAGGATTCAGCTCAAGGCCTGTCAGACTTTAAAACCCTTGTTTTTCCCACTAAACCATCCTTCCTGGAGTATGAGCACAAGGGATAGGAAACGATTAATTTGGTCAGGGGCTGGGAAAAGCAACCAAAGAGGTTTTATAGAAGAGCTAATGCTTGATCTTGACTTTCTGAGGATAAACATGATCTTGCCAATTCCTACTGTTTATTAACTGAACCAGGCACCACGCTAGGTGTTTTATATGCATTATTTCATTTTACTAATCCTCCCAATTCTAGTCATAAGGAATTGGGGATCACAAAGATTAAAAGACGTGCTCAAGATTTCATGGCTCATTTCCATTCAACAAATCCTGCTTAAGCACACTGTTATATGCCAGGCATCACACTAAGCCTTGAAAACATGACAAGGAAGTTCTGCCCTCAAGGAGTTCTTCATGCAGTGGGGAATAAATGTGCGATACAGTGAGCTAAGTCCACCATTAAGGGCTACCATCCTTCAAGAACCTACTGTGTACTGGGTACTTTATATAAGGGGTTTTATGTGCTGAAATCTTGCAACAATTTCTTTTGGCAAATTCTACCATTTCCCTTTGATAGGTAAAGAATGTGGCTCCAAGAGGTTAAACGATATAGCTAAGCCACACACAAATGGCAGGGTCACAATTTGAAAGAAAAGTAAGTATCTGTATAAATAACACCACTTTCAGACTCATATGGACCTGTTTTCAAGCTTGTTAACCATGTTTAAGAAGCCTACAGGGGGCTTCCCTGATGGCTCAGTGGTTAAGAATCTGCCTGCCAATGCAGGGGACATGGGTTCGAGCCCTTGTCTGGGAAGATCCCACATGCCGCGGAGCAACTAAGCCCGTGAGCCACAGCTACTGAGCCTGTGCTCTAGAGCCCGCGAGCCACAACTACTGAGCCTGCGTGCCGCAGCTACTGAAGCCCACGTGCCTAGAGCCCATGCTCCACAACAAAAGAAGCCACTGCAATGAGAAGCCCGTGCACCGCAACAGAGTAGCTCCCACTTACCGCAACTAGAGTAGCCAAAAATAAAATAAATAAATTTATAAAAAAAAAAAAAAAAAAAAAGAAGCCTACGGGCAATAGTGACTCAGAGATGAAGTTTAAGCAAGGGAGTGAAATGACCCGGTCAAAGTTTTTGAGCAGTAACTTTGGTGGCAGGGAGTGGATAACCAAAGAGGAAGAGGCTCGGAGCAGGGAGAACCCCTGGAGGCAACCACAATCACTCTGTGAGTGATGGTAAGACCATGAATAGAGGGAGGCAGGGAGGGTGTACAGGCCAGCATGGACCCAACTGGCATTTTTAGGATAAAATGGACAGAAATCATAGGCTAATGTGCTATTTGTTATTTTACTTCTCACATTTATTTTATTAACATCCTCTCCAAGAGGACAGTGGCATGCTGCGGAGACAGCACTAGGCCTGGGTTGATGCCTTGGCTCTGCGATCCTGGAAAAGTCATTTAGACTTCATAGGTCTCAATTCCCTCTCTTGTCAAAGGAGAAGTTTGAGTAGGTGCCGTCTAAGGTCCTTTCCAGCTGGACTTCTAAGTCTATCTTTTCGCTTAGTATCCAGTCATTCTTTAAGATGGAAAAATAAACTAAGCCACCAGAGGTCCCCACATCACTTATATATCCAGAGCAATGAAAAATCTTTGCAAATAAATATTTCTAAAAATTCCCTCCATCCTGTTCTAGTAAAATCTCTTATAGTTGCTTAGGATGAAATCCAAGGAAGAAAACTATGTTAAAATCAATGTTCATAAAAACCTAACAAAATAATACAATCAATTAAAGTTTTAAATTGCCATTTAATTCTTCATTAAAAAAAGCTAAATACTCATTTATAATACACTTGATTGGTAGGTCATAAAAGTTCATACTGAAAACCCTAAAAAATAAATTGCTGTTACACTGTTAACCAAACACAATACAATGAACTATGGGTTTGGTTCCTTTTAGTGCAGGGAATATTTTCCATAAAATGATTTTTAATAATGCTTATATTGGCATGGCATCTTATTCTTGAGGAAAATAATTCCCCTGAGAGTTCAAAATAGTTAAAAGCCTGGATTTGATACTCACTGGTCTTGGAGGCCCCCATGCCTCCTGAGAAGCAATTCAACGGAAATTCTAATAAAAAGTCATCTCTCCTTGGATAAGATCTTGCCCTCTATATCACATTTCCAATTTGTACAAAGTCATTCAAGGGTCACAGCATGAACATATCTTTTACTTGGGAAGGAAGATCAGCCAGAGAGAGGGGAACATGATTGTCATTATCTATTACTGAACGCTAATACACACCTAAATACCCCAGTGACCCCAGGACCACAAGTTATCCTTTCTACCTTTATCTTCTCTCGTTATCCCCAGTATCCACATTGATGGCCCATCTTGATTTCACACCCCTTCATCTGGCCACAGATATTCTTCTCAACTCTACCTTGGCCATGGAAAAAACATGCATTCTAATTCCTCCTCTGACAAGTTCTTCCATGAGAGTTTCCCCTCATTATCTATTAGTGTTTACTTCACCCCTAACCTGGTCCTGCAGAGACCGCAAGAAACTGACGGTCACCCTCAGGAACTATTCATCCCTCTCTGCCACCCCCTGCTGACAACATCTGTCTGCCTATCTACACTGTACTTTGAGAATCAGACACTTCTCTATGACCCTTCTGTCACCTAGAATCTGTCACTTCTGCCACATACTCGGTCACCTCTCCTGATCCCACCTCCCTAATCCTGTTAGAGAGTGATGCTAACTGAGAGATACTAAACAAAGGTACAAAATCTTACTGGCTGAGGCTACCACAAATTCATGTTCAGTTCCTTGGAGCTGCTTGAAAAATTATGTAATTTCCCAAGGTGACCATGCTGCCTCCAAACATAAAAAAATACTTTTTTGTTTCTGTTGTCGAACATCTTCTTTTATCCTTCTAATCTGTGTAGGTGGGCCAAAATATGTGATCTTAACATTGGGTCTATTTCTTTAATGTTTATGTGATAGGTGAGGATCAAGTTACTTAAATCGAACCTCACTGCTGCTTGGCAGCCCTCTTCTGTCCTTCTTTGACCTGCTGCCATCATATTTTCCTGTTTCAAACGTGTTCCTTGCTTCTCAAGTTGCAATTCCACTTTCGTCTCAATGATACTTCATTTTCAACTTCAGAAAGAAGACAGTGGAGGAGTTCAGGACATGCAACTGCAAAATGTGCCACTTGGGTATATCAATTATTTTGAGCTGTAGGCACTTAAAAACAGCACTGCAGGGAGAGGTTTTCTCTGAACTCCCCTTATCTGCCCATGACAGATCCTCCAAAAAGAACTCAATTATCCTAAATGTGCTCCTGGGGAGTTTCATCAAACAGGGAAGACTGACTCTCATCAGAGGGGAGGAGACTAGAAGTCAACATCACACCCAGACAAACTTTATCACACACCATCATGTCTCCCATCTGTTCTAAGGGCCCACTCGTCTTTCTTAAAAATCATTTACTCCCCCCTAAGTGGCCTATGCCCTCCCTCCCCTGCTTCTTTTTTTCTTTTTCTTTGAAACTTTTATTTCTGCTATAAACTATGTGGAAGCTCTAATTCATTTTGTTTTTAAATTGGAGTAAAATTGCTTTACAATGTTGTGCTAGTTTCTGCTGTACAATGAAGTGAATCAGCTATATGTGTACCTATAACCCCTCTCTCTTGGACCTCTCTCCCTCCCCACCCCACCCATCTAGATTGTCACAGAGCACCAAGCTGAGCTCCCTGTGCTATACAGGAGGTTCACGCATATTTACGTCAAACCTAATCTCCCAATCTCCCTCTTCTTCCCCATGTCCATATGTCCATTCTCTACGTCTACGTCTCTATTTCTGCCCTACGAATAGGTTCATATGTACCATTTTTCTAGATTCCACATATATGCATTAATATATGATACTTGTTTTTCTCTTTCTGGCTTACTTCACTCTGTATGACAGACTCTAGGTCCATCTACATATCTACAAATGACCCAATTTCGTTCCTTTTTATGGCTGAGTAATATTCCATTGTATATATGTACCACATCTTCTTTATCCATTCATCTATCATTGGACATTTAGGTTGTTTCCACATCCTGGCTATTGTAAATAGTGCTGCAATCAACATTGGGGTACATGTGTCCTTTTGAATTATGGTTTTCTCAGGGTATATGCCCAGTAGTGGGATTGCTGGGTTGTATGGTAGTTCTATTTTTAGTTCTTTAAGGAACCTCCATACTGTTCTCCATAGTGGCTGTATCCCCTGCTTCTTTTAATATGGTATATAAGCTCTCAAATCTCACTTTTTTGGGTATTCACTTTTTATTCCCTGTGATGCCCTTGTGCATATCATATTAAAACTTAATAAATCTGTATATCTTTTCCGCTGTTAATCTGCCTATTATCAGTTTATTTCACAGACCCAGGAATCAGACCTGGGTGGGTAGAGGGAAGTCTTTCCTCCCTGACAGCATCCTGTGTAAACTCCGTCAATTCCCTTTCCCGTTGCACCTGAGATGGGCTCCACAGCTCCAGCCCCCTCCTCAGTGCAGTATCCCCTCTTCCCTCACCCTGTTTACTCTGTACCATCCTGACCCAGATGAGGAGGAGACTAACTGGCCTGTCTCCCACACCAGCACCTCTAGTTTGCACTTTTGGTCCCAGAGCCTCCTACCTCTTCTTGGGCCTTAGACTGCACACAAGATAAAGCCCAAATTCCCCTGCCTATTGTTTAAGACTCTCCATTACCCAGAGCCAGTCCTTTACATGAATACTCACTACCAGTGAGACTGGTGTATTCATTGTTTACTGACCACATCAAGCACATTCTTTTCTATTAAATAAGTGATGATGAGAGGGAGAAAGATTGACGAGTGATGACGCTACAATCAACTTTTTCTTCTTCTAAGGAACAGAAAAGGATTTTAACAGGTGAATCTTAAGAAATGTGTAGTTCTGGGAATTCCCTGGCAGTCCAGTGGTTAGGACTTGGTGCTGTCACTGCTGGGCCTGGGGTTCAATCCCTGGTCAGGGAACTAAGATCCCGCAAGCCGCGCGGTTCAGCCAAAAAAAAAATAAGAAGAAGAAGAAGCAGAAAAGTGCAGTTCTAGTTCTGCTCGTGATTCTCCTTTACAGTCTTCAAAAGGAGAAATGCAAAAGAAGAAAGGTTTTATGAACATTAGCTCCTTCCTTCCCCAAAGAACAGGAAAATCTAGTTGATAAGGTGAATAAAGGTTAATGCCTAACTCACCACATACTAGCACACAAGCAACCTGATTAAATCCTCACAACCCTATAAAATAGGTATTAGTATCCCCCTTTGACCAGTGAGAACACAGGCTTAGAGTGGTTTAAGTAATTTGCTCAAGCAAATACAGGTAAGTACTAGCAGAACTGGAACAAAAACCCCAGCTAACGCTCTTCTTGTAGCACTCTATTTCTCCACTTACAAATTCCAGAATTCTACCAAGTTCCAGAAGAAATTACCTCTGTTAGAACAAGTACCTATGGGGTGTGTTGTGTGTGTATGTATGTATGTATTTGTGTGATGGTTTTCTAAAAGGCCCGTTTTAGATTAAAAACTACACATCATTTTAGTGCATTCGGATATTTAAATAAACTATATAAATGTATTTGAAACTTCTCTAAGTAATTAGCTTTAAGAGATTTAAAAAGTGATATATTTCTATAGGTGTTGATCATAACACTCATTATTATAATCCTTTCCTACATCAGAAATTTTTTAATGAAAAAAAAAAAACCTCTTTCTATCACAAGGCAATGAATTACCTACCATTAAGTAATGCCAGCAGCCACTAGAAGCTCACTATAAGCTTTGCCAAGGAAGTTTCCTAAAGCAAAATATGTATGTCTACAGACAAATCATTTTTATGTATCTCTAATATAATGGATGGCTTTAAAGTCAACATATTTTGAATGCAAACTAAGACACAGCCCATGAAAAAGGAAACTGATTGTAGAGTCAATGTGAATGTCATGTTTCCATTCAGAAACTAGCTGTTATCCACAGAGTGCTATATAGTCTGACTTTGCTTATATTCTCTCTCATGAGATAAACTAGAAGGCTCTTTATTTATGTCATATTTTGGGATGTTCCCTACTAGCTAGCTTATTCCCTATGCCCCTAAGCCATATGCTTATTAAGGAATACTTGTGGAGTAGCTGGCTGATAAAAGTGATCACTAAAAGATGCTTTAAGTACACCCACTATGCCACATTATGATTCAAAGAATAACTTTCAGTAGAACCGTTCTGTAGACACACATGGCATCATTGTTCAAAGATGCCACAAGACCAATTACATAGGGCATGAGGTTTGGAACTTGTTGTATTTTTAAGATCCAAGAGTCAAGAAAATAATAACCTTTTCAAAAATAAGTCTTTTTGTTGGGGAAGCAGAGAAGGAGTGGGTAAGGAAATAGTCCTAAATACTATATTCCCTAGATTTTTAGATATCTGATCATTTTGGTAATTAAAGAGATTGATAATCATCATTAATGAGGGGAGACTTGTGAAACTAAAGGATACAGCCTTCAACATACTGAGAAGTCCTTGACTCACAAGAACAAGTGTGTCTAAATGGACATTTTAGTAACAATCCACTCATAGCTCATTTTAAAAACCATAAAGGTAAAGCTATATTCTTGAATAATACATCTTGAATTAGGTTTACCTAATTAATATTCAAGAAGGTCTAAAAACACATGTTAAAAATAATACCTAGGATTTCCATCCATTTTAAGAAAAAGGAAAGCAGAGGAGGTGCTTTTGAATAACCAAGACAACTGAAATTGTAGCAACTAAATGTACTGAGACTTCTGACTAAGCTGCATTGGGGCAGTTCAAGCTGGGCCTCCTTTGACGTGGTGGAAAAGCTGGAGCCTCAGAGCTAGTGCCCAGCCCCTGAGAGTCTTGAGCCAAGGTGTGGGTATACTTAGTGCCTGGCAGTCTGCTGGGATACATTTTCCAGTTACATCCCAACAGTGGGGAATTAAAATATTCAAAAATCATAAAGTAGTTAGGAGTCCCCTGGGTGAAAGGTAGACTCATAAATCTCAAATTAAATTACAGTTAAAATAAGAATACCCAATTTGAAGCCTAAAATTTCCATCTTCTTACCCTGCACCACAATTCTTATGTATCAAATCCCTACCTATTCAGCTTTTTTCAACTGGTTGAAAGCCATTTTGTGTGTGAAGTTATCGAACAAAGGATATATTCTTTTATTTGCAGAAAATATTACCCAAACAGGTCTGAGGACAGGTTGGAGAATGCAAATATTGTAATGGAAAAGAAAGAAGGACAGCCATGACATGGAAAGGAAATGTGGTAATAGTGGTCAGGGCAAAAGCATGAGGAATTTGCAACCTCTGTTGTAACACAATTTGACCACTGACACGCGTGCTAGACAAAAAAATGTACAGTTCTATGTGCATTTCCACATCTATTGCTAGATTTCACCTTAGCTAAAGAGGGGTAAATTCAGAGGAAGGAACAGCATATATATATAAACAATATCTTCCAAATGTGCAGAGAATATGGGTTTTCTTATTTATTTATTTTTTTTTAGAGAAAGAAAACAGGGCTAGCTATCTGAGCAGCTTTTCAAGAAGGAAGAGCAGTGCTCAGTCGAAGTACTTAGAAATAATAAGATATTTCTTTCTACCGGGGTTTCCCAAAATGTATTCTACGGAAACTGGCTCTAGGAGGTATCCAGAGAAAAAGGGGTTCAGTGGTCAAACATTTCAAAGGCACTGAGAAGTCTTGAGAAAAGAAATCTGATTCATTTTATTTAACCTGGTACTTCCTAAACTTATTAGGATACAGATTAGTTTTTTTCTCTAGAAACATCTAACTATATTCCAAGATTTAGTGTTTTCTGGTCACACTGAGAGATACTGAGCTGGTTTTAAAAGTGGGGAGGTGTGGCATATAATTAGTAAACAGGTATTTTCAAGGCAGGCAGACAACCTGCAAGTCTCAAGAAAAATTTCACTGAAGTTAAATTCGCTTTGACATAATTTGCCCTCCTACATCATTTGGTAGTGCTGACAACAACTAAATGGCTGAACAACCAAGCTATCCAACAAAATAAAACAGGATTCTTGTGACTTCCATTCCACAGTCCTGTCACCTGGAGAACTGGCCCCCTGCTCAGAACTCTGAATTACATATGTAAACTTAAGGTTTTCATTACAAAAGCCATGGATGCAATTGGAAAATCCAGGCAAGAGTCTGGAGAACCACTATTCTGACCCTCTCTCTTCAGAGGCTATCTGAGGGTATCACTGAAGCCAACGAGATTCTGAATTCAGGGGTCCATTATTCCATGTCATTCCTGGAAACTAAGCATAGTTCTTGGAATCAACCTTCAGAGTCTTAAAAATCTGGTCAGAATTTTCAGAACATTCTAATCACTCCTCCAGTGTTACAGCCTGCTACTGTGACTTAAACTGAAAAACTGTCCTGTGAACGATGATATGAGCTGCCTTCACGGCTCATACAACATGATTTCCTCAGGCTTTCCAATGTGCAGATTGATTCCAAAAGTGAGGGTTTCTCACTCTGTACCTCTCCCACAATCTCTCAGCTTTCACAGAACATACTTCTTCAAGAAGTTGTGGGGTTCTACCAGCTACTGTAGTCCTTTGGTCAGGATGTGAAGGCATATCATACAACTTGGCAGAGGTCAGCACTAAAAGGATTAAAAGATAGGAACGGGTGATGCAAATCTGGCCAGCCAGAGTGGTGACATGCTGGAAGTTCCCAGAAGTTAGGAAATTGTGTTTCCTAACACAGTTCTAAGGGCTAGGGTTGACAGATGGTTTAGGCACACAATTTGCAAAAGACCAGGGCTTGTTTTCAAGGTGGCAGATTTAACTTCCAATCTTTCTACATCTGGTCTCTCTAGACTAAAAATTCACAATGAAAGGAAAGGCCAAATCTTAGGCTCCAAGGCTACATTTTGAACCACTTACCTCAACTTCCACCTTTGTGAAGGGCTGGCAGCAAGTGAGCACACAAAGTTGAATGCTGAAGAGAAAAAAAGAGAAGGCCACCTTTATGTGGTAATACAAGTACCATCTAATATTACTGAACAATCTTTTCTTTACATACAAGCAACCCCATGTCACTCTTTGTATGTATTCTGCATTTATAAATGCCACACTGTAGCTACAACACTTTTTGGGTTTAGAGAACTATTCTTGATATTCAAAAGTTAAATTGCTGAATGCAATACCAAATATGTATTTGTGGGTCAGAGCCACAGCTCAGCAGACTAAACCCCAAATTTGAAGTCTTCTTGACAGCTAAGACTCATAGGCCTAGAGAAACTAACCATGGTCACATCTTAAGGTACATTAATATGTTTATAGAAAAACTGCTGAGTAGAACATTACTAAATTCTTTTCTAATATTAAAAAAAACAAAAAACCAGTGGGCCTTTCCTTAAAAGCAGAAACTTTATCATCATTGTCCCAGTTATTAATAAATGTTTTAGCTATGGGGAAATTTTCTGAAAAGTTTCAGATTTCATTGTAAAGCTAGACGAAGGCTTTCTTTTTTTTTTTTTTTTTTTTGCGGTACGCGGGCCTGTCACTGCCGTGGCCTCTCCTGCACGTGGGATCCTCCTGGACCAGGGCACGAACCCATGTCCCCTGCATTGGCAGGCGGACTCCCAACCACTGCACCAACAGGGAAGCCCGACAAAGGCTTTCTTTAAAGTGGTTATAATCAATCCTCTCAAAGATAATTTTTGAAATGGTTCCTATTTGCAGCTTTCCAGTGTATATTTAGACTCTCTGGCTAAGATTTCTACGAGATTTTTATTTCGCCTCATGTAGACGGATGACCCAGAAGTCAGGCAGGGTAAATTAGACTACATGTTTAAGAAAACAACCAACCAAGCTTTTTCTGCTATTAAGAAATTAAAATATGATTTACCTGTAAAAATTGCTTGAAGGGACTTACTTAAGACAAGGAATTTAGGAATTTAAACAAGGAATTTACTTAAAAGAAGGAATTTAGGAAACAGGCTTATTAATTCCATAATTCATTATAAATTGTTAATGTGTCAGTTCTCATATCTTCTGTTTGAAAGGGAAAGAATCTTTTACTATCAACTCCAAGCCACAAAGCCAATCCATATTATCTATCATTAAGTAAATTGTTCTTTAATGATTTAAATTGAGCTTTGGAATTCAATGACTTGAATACATATTTTGTTCTGAAAATTCTGAATGCTGTTAAAGAAAAAAAAAAAATACACAAATGAAACCACACACAAGATCTCTTTAAACTTGACTTGTCCACACTACAGACAAACCAAACAACACTTCTTAGACTGACATGAAACAGCTTTTCCAAGGCTTTCCCTTCTTGATGGTTAGTCCCTGAGCCTCCTCTCCCCTTAGGACATCTGCTTTGGTGTAAAATCCCTTCCCTAGATCCTGAGTCAGAGTAGTACTTGGAGCCAGGACAATTGAGAAAACTGATTTAGAAGTAAGAGACACAGTAAATATAACATGAAGACCAGAAGATAAAGGTGGAAACAAGAGGTTACCACACGTAAGTGTGATGTGGCACTTGGATAAAACAACGTTGTATCTTTAGAAGATTTTGTGTTTGTTTATAAATCCTAAGAAAACTTTAACTCTGAAAATACTTTTTTTCCTCTCTTTCTTTGCTGAATTCTATTTTTCCCCCTCTGTCACACATTTCTCAGGTTAGAGCCTAGATTAACTCAACCACTCTATTTACCCCTGATCTCCCTTCCAGAAAAGCTTCCTATTTGACCTTCACATCCACCAGCCCAGCTGCAAAACCAAAAAAAGTCACAATGAACCCAAAGTCACTATCTCTATGAGGACTTAACTTGTAAAGGCCCCAAGGATGACACACCTCTGGAAATATAAATATGTTATCCCCTCAATTTTCAGGCACTTCTTTTTCTAAAATGCTCTCATACTACTTGTTTCTCCTACTTTCCCCTTGTATAGAAGTTGAAAACCAGGAATTCGTAATTAGTAATGACAGGAAATATGTATTCTAGCCAAGGGAATAGACTGATTTCCTGTAGGGTTAAAGATAGCATAATGTCTAGATACCTTTTACAATTTATGTTCCTTATTTTTGGTGTTGTTTACTTAACTTCAACTACCAGGGACTGAAGTATAACAGGAACATAAATGTCTCAGGCGTATCAATGTTTATTAACACATGTAATTGGCCCATCTATTCTGATTTAAATGTATCATTTCAAAGCAACTTACATACACAAAAAAATGGAGAAAATAAGTATGTTTTAGTTAAAAAAATCTAATTTTCAGAAGTTGTTTGGATTGTCTACAATGTACTTGAAGGCAAATGATGATTTCTTTTAAATATTTCCAAGTGATCGTCACCTATCCATCAATAATTTGAGCTCTGTGTATAACAGTACCAAAAGGCATTATTTCATAAGTCCTGGGAAAGTCCTCAAATCCAAAATATAAACAGGCTGTCTTTTTAAAATTTTTTTAAGTTTGGGGAAGGTTTATTATTTTTTTTCTCTTCTGCCACCCAAAGCCAGCCAGGCTCCTTGAGGTGAACATAGATGGGTGTCGACACTCTCCATGCAGGTAAAGGACCAAAGGAGGCACGTAAACAGGCAGGGGAGCCAAACAAAAGAACTTCTTGAGAGTAAGTAAGATTCTACATGTTCTGCTCTTTTTAAAAGGTCTAGTTCACTTCAGCTAGCTTAACAGTGAAACTGTATTCTTCTCTTCAACATTTATAGAAACTGCTGATCCTTAGGCTCTTAAAATCCAAGAGTGGAAGTGAAAGTTTGGTTAGCTATTTCCTCAACTCAAATCAGACACATCACAACTATTTCAGGCCATATGACTAAAATGCTCTGGACTGTTTAAACGAATACAGTAAAATAAAGATGGAGACACCAGATAATGCTAAATTTGCAATGGGAATGAAATTACAAAATTTAAGCTGAGTCGGATTCAAATGAGATCACTGGAATGTTTCTTAAGAATAGGCAGATAAACACTTGAGACCCATTAGAACATGACAAACAACTAGAATTCTGCACATGGCAGACACTGGGGTTTAATGGGCAAGATAGTTATGCTCTCTACAGAAACTTCTCAGTTACAAGATTCAAGGATCTGATTAGAAATCTTTACTTCTACAAAAACAAGGCTTTTTTTTTTTTAAAAAAAGAACAAATTCTTTTTCTTCACTCGAAAAAAATTTATATAAACTAATAATAATATAAGCAACTTACAATTTATATCCTTGCCATGTCCATGTCACAGTATCCTAGAATAACAATAGTATTAAACTGTTAGTTCAGAGAAAAAATACCAAATAAAACAAAAATTTTATTTTGATACTGAATATACTTTCTTTCTGAATGAAAAGCAATATGCTGAAAAGTAAGACAAGCATACTATTATTGTTAAACAAGAGTGAACTGATCTATAAATTCTTGGATCACATATCTACATGGCAAAGATCTGTCTTCCATATGTAACCACCTATCTTTTTATGGAATTAAGTTGCTTTGAATTTTTTAAAAAACTTGTGCATGCTTAACTATTTTTCTCCTAATATGAACATATCTGGGTAATTAATTGGCTTACAAAAACCAGAATACATCAGTTCTTAAAAAAAAAAAGTTTATTTGGGGAAAAAAGACTACAGTAGTGAGGTAGTGCACAGTGAAAGAATTTGAGTAAATGACAAATGCAAACCCACAGGTAGAAGTACGCTGAGTAAAAATTTGATGAATTTTAATTTTTTAACTACAAGTGTCCAAGGTTGAGAAATAAGCCGCTGATAGAAAGTTGAATGGATTAAGAACTCAATCTTAAATGACACAGATGATTAATAATTACATCCTGCCTTTTAATGTAAATTCTCTAGTAAAGAAAGCTCCTCTCCAAAACAGAACATCCCTCCCCCTGCCAAAAAACCACTTTTTTTAGGAAAATGGTGACGCAGTCAATACCCAGAAAAAGACAAAGCTCCTCGCTGGAGCAGAAGAGTATTTCCTGAGCCCACATGGACTTTCTATAGGATGTTAGGTTCTTTTCAGATATTTCCTTATTTAAGCTACTTGCCAAGTGTCACACAGCTACAAAGTACTGAGCCCGTAATTAAACACCAAGCCTCTTCCAAATTTATCCTACTACTTCAATCCTTCTCCACCAGTAATGACCAGTGAATCAGGAGATTTCTCCTTCTAAGCTTAGTGAAAACTACAAATTTATGAGAGTTTTCTGAAGTCCAGTCTAAGAGACCCTGAATCTGAGACTTAACCATACCATCACAGTGACTACAGGGTAGAAGCTAAGGAAATATCTTCCTATAGCTTAGTAATAGCAAAAGCAATATGTCAAATTGGTATCAACCAATATGTTCCTATCTTGCAAATTTTTAAAAACTAAATTATAGCAAGGAGAATGAGTCTACCCATCTGCTCCCACCATTTATCTATTCATCTATTTTATTTTTTCAAACAAAAGGGGTCCTAGAGAATTTGTGCTGTTTGGAATGTTGAGATTCTTCCCATAGTAAACTATGATGCTTACCAGCTTGTTTGGGTATCTGAGGAGAACTGGCTGTACTGGAACTCCTGGAATGAAGGCCCCTATAACCATATAGTGAAATTTTATAACATGCTCTTTATATGAACACAAACTTTACAGTGAATTAAAAAATTAATAATAAATGATGTAAATATGTTAAATGTTTTAAGAGTACATATAAACTATTGGCTAAATGTTGGTAAATCCCTAGTGTTAGCCAAAATGACAGATTTTTGAATTCAGAATTATATAAGCAAAATATTAAATGTTATGCCTAAGTCACTTAAAATATTACTTATATCTCCATTTGTTTTCATTTGCCAAATACCTATTATTCAACAGGATTAAAAAAAACAGTAATGATGAAACCAAGACAAAGAGAAAATAAAGAGAAGAAAATCTAGTTGAAACCAAATGCTTGAACCCTAAACTATCACACTTGCTAGAATTGAGTTCTAACTTTGGCTCTGAGCATTCTAGCAGCCAATACGAAAACATTTTAAAGTATTAATAATTACTGTGAAATGACATATGAAATTACAAATTACTATAAAATTCACAACTTCATAATATATATATATATTTTTTGCGGTACGCGGGCCTCTCACTGTTGTGGCCTCCACTGTTGCGGAGCACAGACTCTGGACCCGCAGGCTCCGCGGCATGTGGGATCTTCCCAGACCGGGGCACGAACCCGTGTCCCCTGCGTCGACAGGTGGACTCTCAACCACTGCGCCACCAGGGAAGCCTTCATAATATTTTAAAAAGGAGTGAACCTTAGAAGGAACTGAAGGTATTTTAATGATAATTGAAGTAGGTTTTCTAACTTGATGACACAGGACCCCAAGTGTCTGTGAGGGTTATCTTTGGAGGAAAAGAAAAATCTGCTAGTGGCTTCTGCTCACACACACACACACACACACACACACACACACACACACACACACGGGACATTCCAAGGAAGAAGGGGTTATGATACCAAAAGAGAAAGCAAAGGAGTGAGTTCTGTGGATCCACATCATTCAAAACATTTTATCAGAAAATAAGAAATGCTCCAAGCAAACTGACAAGTTATTTTGTATATTTATTATCAGATCATTGAGAAATCTTCCATACTACTTTGTCACAATACATAATTTAATTGATCTCACCTGGTTTAAAAGTAATCAAACAGGAACGATTAGTACAAGTACCTTCTGGGAAAACTAGTATCTTGGGAGAAAAGGAATAGATTTAATATTTCAGTCTAATTAATAGATTAGCTCTTTACTTGCTTTCTTAAGACTTTGCAAATAGTTGCCAATTTTTATAAAGCAAAAATAAAATAAAAGGCTAACACCGGATTCTAGTGAAAGCTAGAATCTGATTATTCGGTTTTGCTCTAAAAGAAGTGTAGTCTGACCATTAAGATAACTAGAAAATGAATTAAAGCTTTGAAGAGAAAATACACATAGTAAATATTTCTTAATGATGATGCTAATGATCTGAATAGACTTCGAAGAAGATGTAGACCCTGAATCATGGTCAAAGTGTACATTTTAGGCAATATTAAATGCCTTCTTCTACTGCTGTACACCCTTAACCAAATCATTTCCTACTTCTTTGTTTCAGTTTTCCCATTAAATGATATTCCCTCTTACAACATATAGCTTTGGGACGTACTGAGAAAAAAGGAGGAAATGCCTACAATATGCTTTATGCTTACTTCAATTTGTTGACATATGGAATACAATTTAATGTCCTTTTTTGAGGAGGTGTTTTTAGCTTTTAATATACTTCTTTATGTTTTCCACACAAAAGACAGGCAGTACAGTTCCTCATTAACTGAACAGCATAGCAGCTTCATTTTTCTGAAGCTTTTAGAATTTAGCAATGAGTAAATTGCTAGGCACATAAAACAAAAAAGAAAATCCCTGCACTAACAGCAGTTAGTAATGGGTATTTTATAATAATTAGAGAAGGAAAACATTATTAAGCTAAATTGTCACAATAACAAGTTATTTGTAAAATAAAAATTGTGAATAGGTGTAGTTCCATCCTCCAATTAAAAAAAAACCAGGTTTCTTACCCCAATCGGATACAATATCAAATATGATTCATGGAGTGGATATTCTATATACTATGAACAATAAATTAATATAGAGTAAATCATAAAATCTCAAGAACTGGATGGGGCATTAAAAGTCATATAGCATCTCTAATGCTTGAATTCTTTTTACAATATCCCACCCAAGTTGTTGCTTAGCCAGTGCCTGAACATTCCAGAAAGAGATTCCAAATCAGACCATTCTAATTCTGGACAGAAAATTTGAGATGAGCAAAATGAACTGAAATCTACCTACTTGTTAACTTTCACCCACAAGTCCTAGATACATTCCTTGGAGCCAAGAGCAAAATCACACCCTTATTCCAAATGTCATTTCTTCCCAGTGACTTTTTAAATCATTCCTTACATGCCTTGGTTTCTAAAACCTCCTGGTTGGTCATATGCCTCTTGGTACTTTAACAACTACAAATCACCATGAATGGCCAGACCACCTCAGGACCATGAGTTCTGCTAGAGATCACTTGTTTTCACCTGGGCAAAGATAGAGGGGTACTTATCAGAATCATCCATGAGGCTCCATTTATGCAATAAATGTTGCCCCTTCCACACCTTCAAAAAGCATTCCAGGGGAAGGAGGTGGTGGGATGGTAAAATGTGAAAAAGTTCTACAGGTGATTCTGATATGCCCCTGAACTAAAAAGGCTGTCTAAATACACTTCAGATAAACTTAAGATTTTAATCATTTCCAAAATAAACCCACCATATTGTTGAGTATAACTGAGCTTCAGTATCTCATCTTTAAAAGGGTAAATAAATTCAGAGGTAGAGAATTACTTTTTATTAGACAAAGTAAAAACCAGTTCAAAGAGTTTGGAGAATAAAAAAGAATGATACATTTTATTCCACAGAGTATCTCATGGGGAAGAGGACTTTTTAATATTCACTCATTTATTCTGCTTCTAGACATCTAGCAGAAGGTGTCCCCCAGTATTGGATCTGTGGATCCAAATGAGTATGTATACAAGTGTACAATAAATAAATTTTCAATATATTTAAATAAACATCTACTATGTTTTACCTGGGGCCATTCCCCTCCTGATGTGGCCCGCCTTATTATTTCATTTATTGTGTTTTTTCGAGAATCTGGATCTACACGGGACACCAACACTGGTTGCAGAGCCCGCAATATTCCTTTAAAACAAATGAAAAGTCACAACTAAGTCATTTTGGGGGCTAAAGCTACGACAGCAATGATACCAGATAAATCATAAAACAAATTGTATGGAAAATTAAAATGACAGCAAATCAAAGAGAACAACTTAAAAAAGCCCTCTAATTTAAAGTTTATTAGAACTTAGCTTCCAGTTTCAAAAGGATAGGTGGATATTTAGACCTAAAAATATTTCACTGATTTAACAGAAGTTAGCAGCAGGAATATGAAAAGAAGCAAATGCAGTTTTCTCCCTAAAAGACTTCTTCCTCAATTGACATTACACATTTGGAATATACTATAAGATTATCTTGTTTTATTTCAGGAATATCCTGCAAACCGATTATGTGAAGTCATAGTACACGTGGGTAGGAGGCAATTATTATTTATCTTACTAAAATTTTCAGCGCAATAGTCTTTTAAGTAGGTAGCTTCCTAGCACATGCAAAATAAACCTCAATTTACCAAAAGACTATTGCTAAACAACTTTTGGGGAAAATGTCATGTTACACAAATCAAGGTGGTTACCTTAAGAAAAAAGAGAGAGAGAGAGAGAGAGTCTGTCTTTCTTAGATGAATGACAAAGCTGTAAGAGCTACTATTATTTCTCCAGAGTACCAAGGCAACATCAGGCAGTTTTCACACGCACTTTCTCACCACTTGATGCTTGGCAATAACCTTGGGACAACTGGTAGCAGTTACTTGGAGACTAATCCCCTGGGGAGAGAGCAAAGCATCTGGTGGGAAAAACATTTCACTTGCTTCATTATTTTTTATGGCAGGAAGCATTAATTTTTCCACATCATAATTTTCAAAGAGTTACACATTTGTCCCTCATGGAGATCTGGACAATAATGAAGAAAACAGAGTTAGGAGAAAAGACTTAGCGCATTTATTTATCAGTCTAATACGCTAAAGAGAAATTCACTGAAATAGCATGTAACCAGTGCTTTCACAGATTCTTAGATTAAATTCTCTCTCCAAAAAATCTACCATGTTTGGTATTTAAAAACTGTTCTTTTTGGCTATATTTAGGAGCAGAAAGAGGTGATGGTGCAGTGACAGAGTTTAGACTTAAAAAGAATGATAAGGGTACAGATACGGAAGTCTTTAATCTTTTTTCATAAATTCATTCTTGTGATATAGTACCTCATTAAAAGCAAGGAAATATGTTTGAAGTGTTTTATTATTTTAAAGTTTTTAAAAAGCCTACCAATGAACTATACATGATTTTCTAAATTGAAAGCATGAACATGAAAATAGTTTATCTCTGTTATCTTATAAAGTACTTACTGCCAATCAGAGGCACCTGCACATTCTCATGTCGAGATACTATAGAAGGTAACCCAGCCACAACACAGGCAATTCCATCAAAGAATGTTGAATGAGGGGCAACAACAAAAATTGGTGCTTCCACAGGACTTGCGATCTTTCCTTTCACGGTAACTATAAATCCCATTGAAAAGAACATGGCATGGCCTAGAAACTTCAAGACTGGCTGAGTAATTGTCCTTTGGAAATAAATACAAAAAAGGACATAATTAGCTTTGCCAACTGCAGCTAACAGGAGGGTTTTACTCTAAAGCACAATGCAAAAACCAAGACAAGCTGGAGCACTTCATTTTAAAACGTGAGCTAAGAAGAATAGCTAACACGTCAGTGGAGCTCTTTCTGCCAGGCACTGTTCTAAGTAATTTATGCATATTAATTTCTTTAATCCTTAGCCCAATCTTATGAAATAGATAGCATTTATTATTATCCCCATTTTACAGACATGAAAACTGAGTCCCAGAGAAGTAATTTTCCCAAGGCCATGTGGCTAATAAGTGGCTCCTTTATTCTGTGACTATAAAGTAATAAGAATGAATCTTCAACATGCATCCACCACTGAGAAATCCAAATCAGTACTGTCCTTCGAAGGAGTCACCTTGGAAATCTATATTTGTGTAACAAGGATGCTGCTACCTCCCAAAACACTTTTAGAACCGGCATGTGGAAATTGTCCTCAGAATTATTTTAGGAATAAAATTTTAAAAGTAAGCCTTATTACCTATATCATTATAGCCCTTAGACATCATCAAGAATCTTAAGAAGTAAATTTACCATCTCACTTCTCTGGAACAAAGAAATTTCAATTCCAGAAATTGAATTATTTACTCTTTAAAAAGAACCTGTCATTAAAGATTAGTTAATTCATCAAATTGTGCCAGGAATTGTGTTGGACACACAAGACAAGTAAGATCCAGGTCTCTGTCCTTGATAAACTCAGTTGAGTAGAGAAACAAAAAAATAGCCCTGGAAGTACAAACACATGACAGACATCTCAGTATGTGAATAAGCGTTATAGCTTTGCATGAAAAATGTCTCCCATAAGACATCCAGTGGGAGCTTTAAAAAATGGGCTTCCTATAGAATTCTCTCAAAATTCACATAATAATATAGCGAGGCGCTATTAAGCAACTAACTCCTGGGAAGTTTCTCTAACTTTAATTTCACAGTAAGGAGAAGTGAGACACAGAAAACCAAAGAACTTTTCCAGAGGGCACAGGGAAATGACCGATCTCTCCTTGCCCTGTAGTTTAGAGTTGAGATCTCTATTTATTTAAAGATAAAGAGCTCATCCCTTCACAGAATTTCCATACCTCTTATTTTTTATTTTTAGTGACATAGCCTGTAAAAACTATATTCCAAAATATCCTATATTCAGAGTCATAATTGTTGTTCACTGACTAAACTTTGACAAACTCTTCTTTATCTTGATTTTCCTAATATTTAGACATAGTTATTTCTTACCTCTTCCAACCAGTTATTGGGTGGGTCAGCTTTTCAGGACAGCATGTTGTTGAAATTGCAGCAAATAGCCACGCCAGTAATAAAATTAATGCAAGCAACAGGGCACGAATTGGAAGCAGGATAATTCCAAGAAAGAAAATCTGAAATCAAAGTTGATTAAAAAAACAGATGACATTATTTTAATGCTGTAGTTATCAAACAGAAATACATAAGAGGAAAATCTTATGCTATTCATGCATTCATTCAAAGATGAATTGGGCATTACCCTATACCAGACAAGGATCTAAGCACAAAGAAAATAAGACATTGTATCTGACCTCACAAAGCCTACAAAGCAGCAAAAGAAACAGGGAAGAAAACCAAGTACTGCCTGATCTGTATATCAATGAACGTGAATAGGGCTGCTGAGGGAACAAAGAAAAGGTTTGTTGGACTTAGTAGTCAGGGAAAGCTTCCTGGAGGAGTTGAAGCTGAAACGTCTTGCTTTAAGAAGCAAGCAGAAGCTGGCAAGGTAAGAGGGGGAAATAGTTTTTTGAGAGCTATAAGTAGGATGAATATTAGTAAAGGCATTAGAGTGTGAAGAAGTAAATGTATTATTTTATATACCTGCCAGTCCTTTATAACTAACAATAAGGAGATGGGGGAGGAAATACAAGAAATAATAAAAACTAAATAAGAATAAGAATAAAAACTACATAAATAAGAACAGCAAATAATACTGAGTGCTTACTATGTACCAGGCACTCTAAGCACTTGTCATGTAGTAACTTATCTGAGTCTTACAACCTTAAGCTGTTTTACATACAAGAAAGGAGTGGCACAGAGGGAATTAAGTTAAACTGCTTAAGATCACACAGTAAGTGGCAGAACCAGGATTTGAAACCAATGTGGTTATAAAACTCTTGCTCTTAATCCTATCCCATAATGTCTTTCAAGTGAAATAAACTATCCTTATATATCACAAATTGTCTTCTTTTTTTTTAGCCAATTACACTACTCAAACAGTGCTGCCCTTCTTGTCTCTATTGGCCCGTAATGTGAATCTGAGCATCATCAAATAATTTATGAGAAATGCCAAAAATATCGTAGTTATCAGATCTCTATCAAATTATATGTGTACATGTGTATGACTGAATTAAAAATTACATACAAGGCTTCCCTGGTGGTGCAGTGGTTGAGAGTCAGCCTGCCGATGCAGAGGACGCGGGTTCGTGCCCCGGTCTGGGAAGATCCCACATGCCGTGGAGCGGCTGGGCCCGTGAGCCATGGCCACTGAGCCTGTGCATCCGGAGCCTGTGCTCCGCAACGGGAGAGGCCGCAACAGTGAGAGGCCCGCGTACCACCAAAAAAAAAAAAAAAAAAAAAATACAAGGAAATATACAGATCTTAAATGTATAATCAATGAGTTTTGATAAATGTGTACTCTTGTAAACATCACCTCAATCAAGATACAGAACACATCTGCCACTCAGAAAGTTGCCTCATACCTCTTTCAGTCAATACTTATCCTCTTAGGCAACGAATGCTGGATGTTTATCATCATATATTATTAGTTTTGCACGTTCTTGAGTGTCATATAAATGGAATCATACATTATGCATTCTTGTGTGTCTCACTTCTTCCACTTAACATAATGCTTTTGAAATTCAACTATGTTGATTTCGATGTCAGTAAGTCATTCATTCTGACTGCAGAGTATTATTCTACTATATGACCATATGACAATCTGTCTATTCTCCTGTTGATGAACATTTGGGCTGTTTCCAGTTGTGGGCTATTATGAATACAGCCACTACAAACATTCTTCTACAAGCCTTTTTGGGAACAGTTGCTTTCGTTTCTCTTAGGTAAATACCTAGGAGTGGAATTGCTGGGTCATAGATGTAGTTTAACTTTATAAGAAACTGGCCAAACAATTTTCCAAAGTGGCTGTATCATTTTAAAGTGTCACTGGTAGTGTATGAGAATTTCAGTTACTGTACATCCTTGCTGACATTTGGTGTTTGTAGTCTTTTATAAAAATCAATTTTACTAAGGCATAATTTACATAAAATAAAATGCACCTATTTTAAGTATGAGGTTTTCAAATGCATAACCCTATGCAGACACCACTATAATCAAGATATAGATCATTTCCATCATCCAGAAAAGTTCCCTTGTGTCTCTTTGGGTTTTTTTTTGTTTTTTTCTTTTGCGGTACACGGGCCTCTCACTGTTGTGGCCTCTCACGTTGCGGAGCACAGGCTCTGGACGTGCAGGCTTAGTGGCCATGGCTCACGGGCCTAGCCGCTCCGCAGCATGTGGGATCTTCCCAGACCAGGGCATGAACCCGTGTCCCCTGCATCGGCAGGCAGACTCTCAACCACTGCGCCACCAGGGAAGCCTCCCT
This sequence comes from Pseudorca crassidens, assembly GCF_039906515.1. Classification (NCBI taxonomy): domain Eukaryota; kingdom Metazoa; phylum Chordata; class Mammalia; order Artiodactyla; family Delphinidae; genus Pseudorca; species Pseudorca crassidens. The sequence goes on along the minus strand of NC_090315.1, from coordinate 33,371,978 downwards.
TGTGCCTCTTTGCAGTCAATATATCCTCAGTGTATAGCAACCACTGACAGTCAGTCTTTCTTTCACTATAGTTTTTGCCTGTTCTATATTTTCATATAAATGAAACCACACAGTATGTACTCTTTTATGTCTGGCTTCTTTCACTTCATATTTTTGAGATTCAACCATGTTGTCATATGTATCAGTAGTATATTCTTTTTAATTGCAGAGTAATATTCCATTGTATGAATATATCACATTTAATCTATCCATTAATCTGTTCAGGGACATTTAGCCTATTATAAGTTTTTAGCTCTTATGAGTAAACATTAATGTTTGAGTCTCTATGCGGACATACATTTCCATTTCAAGGGGAGTGAAATTGTTGGGCCAGGATATGCCAAACTGTTTTCCAAAGTAGTTGTATCATTTTATATCTCCACCAACAAAGTATGAAATTTCCTGTTGCTTCACACCCTCATCAACATTCAGTGTTGTCAGTCTTTGTAGCCATTCTAGTGGGTGTAAAATGATATCTCACTGTGGTTTTAATTCATATTTCCTTGATGAACAATGACAGTGAGCACATTTTTTCATGTGCTTATTGGTCATCCCTTTAACCTGTCTGTTCGAGTCTTTGGCCCATTTTTATTGGGTAGTTAGTCCTTTTCTTATCAATTTGTAGGAGTTCTTTATATGTTCTGTTTACAAGCCCTTTTTCAATACATGTATTGAAAATATTTTCTCCCATTTCATGGCGTGCCTTTTCATTTTCTTTATTTTTTTTTAAATTTAATTTATTTATTTTTGTCTGTGTTGGGTCTTTGTTGCTGTGTGTGGGCTTTCTCTAGTTGCGGTGAGCCGGGGCTTCTCTTCATTGTGGTACACGGGCTTCTCATTGTGGTGGCTTCTCTTTGTTGCGGAGCATGGGCTCTAGATGAGCAGGCTTCAGTAGTTGTGGCACACTGGCTCAGTAGTTGTGGCTCACGGGCTCTAGAGCGCAGGCTCAGTAGTTGTGGCACACAGGCTTAGTTGCTCCACGGCATGTGGGATCTTTCCGGACCAGGGCTCAAACCCGTGTCTCCTGCATTGGCAGGCAGATTCTTAACCACTGAGCACCAGGGAAGTCCGCCTTTTCATTTTTTTAATGGTATCCTCTGATGAGAAGAATTTTAATTCTGATGAAGACTAATTTATCAATTTTTATTTTCTGTTTAGTTCTCTTCTGAATCCTTTCTAAGAAATCTTTACCTATCTCAAGATCATGAAGATATTTTATATTTTCTTCTTCTTCTAGAAGATATATGAGTTTTGCTTTTATGTTCAAGACTATGATCCACCTTAAATTACTTTCTGTGTAGTGTGCAGAAGGGATCAAGTTTCTTTTTTTTTTTTTTTTTTTTTTCCGTATGCGGGCCTCTCACTGTTGTGGCCTCTCCCGTTGCAGAGCACAGGCTCCGGATGCGCAGGCTCAGCAGCCATGGCTCACAGGCCCAGCAGCTCCACGGCACATGGGATCCTCCCAGACCGGGGCACGAACCTGCGTCCCCCGCATCGGTAGGCGGACCCCCAACGACTGCGCCACCAGGGAAGCCCGTCAAGTTTCATTTTTACCCATAGATTTATCTACTTGTTCCAGAACCAATTCCATCCCCCCTCCTTTTTCTTTTTGGCTGTGCTGCCGCTTGCGGGATCTTAGTTCCCCAACCAGGGATTGAACCCTGGCCCCAGTAATGAAAGCGCCGAGTCCTAACCACTGGACCGCCAGGGAATTCCCCAGAACCAATTTTTGAAAAGACTTGACATTCCCCGATAAATTCTCTTGGCCACTTTGTCAAAAATTAATTGAACATACATGTGGGCTCTCTATTCTGTTCAATTGATCTATTCATCTGTCCTTCTGTTGATACTACCCTACCCTCTTAATTGCTGTAGCTTTCTAGTAATTCTTGACATAAGGTAGTGTATGTCCTCCAACTTTTTCTTTTTCAAGATTTTTTTGGGCTAATATAGATCCTTTGCATTTCCACATAAATTTCAGAATTAGTCAGTTTCCACACAAACAAAAAGCCTGTTGGGATTTTTGTTGAGATTTCAATGAATCTATAGATCAATTTGGGAGGAATTATCATCTTAATAATGTCGATTCTTCAAACTTATAAACATGGTATATCTCTTCATTTTACGTAAATCTTCATTAATTTCTCGCAATGGTGTTTTATTGTTTTCATTGTAGTGGTCTTACATGCTTCTGGTTAATATATTCCTACGTATTTCAGGTCATTTTATTGCTATTATGAGATTATTTAATTTCATTTTGCAATTGTTTGCTGCTAGTATATACACAAAGTTGATTTAAAATTTTAATCTTTAAACATTATTAAGATGACAAAATCAATTCTGAGTAACTCTGTCGAATTAAAAGGATTACCCATTATATTGCCATTTGGTAATATGTCATCTCTGTAGGAAGGCCTTCTTTCAACACTCTATTGGGATTATTTTCCTCTCTGGATTTACTTCATAGCACTTACTAAAACATGGAATTATATATTTCTATACTTGCTTGTTTAACTTTTTCAGTGAAATACAAGCTTTAAATAGGCAGGGTCCTTATTTCTCTTGTTCATTGCTATGTCTCCGGGGATTAACAGTGTGCCTGGCACATAGTAGGCATCCAACAAATATTTTTGGTATGGTAAATGACCCCACAATTACAACCACTCATTTTAATTCCATATTCTGTTGAGGAAATAGAAGTTAGGCTAATTTTTTATATGCCATTGTGTAGCAGACCCTTAAACGGTCAAAAAAGAGAAGGGGAGCAATAAAGCTAAGCCCTATAATGAGACACAAAAGTCACAACAGTCCTTAAGCAAGACGTTGATCATCATTTAGGATTAAATTTAGTCTGATTTAATCATATCAAATCATACTTAAATTCAAGTATATCAATCTTTTAAACTGGATAATACAGACAACATTGTTTTTCAATCATGTCTATTTAAATTTTCCTTTTACCCAGACTGTTCAAGCCATTGAAACTACCTTGGAATCTCTCGTCTACATGCATTTTTAATTTTTTTTTTTTTTTTTTTTTTTTTGCGGTATGCGGGTCTCTCACTGTTGTGGCCTCTCCCGTTGCGGAGCACAGGCTCCGGATGCGCAGGCTCAGCGGCCATGGCTCACGGGCCCAGCCGCTCCGCGGCATGTGGGATCTTCCCGGACCAGGGCACGAACCCGTGTCCCCTGCATTGGCAGGCGGACTCTCAACCACTGCGCCACCAGGGAAGCCCGCATTTTTAATTTTTTAAAAAATATCGAGACTATATTCATTTCTATCCAATCCAAGTGGTAAATTTTAAGTGCAGTATACAATTGTAGATAACAAAGAGCGTAACTATCAATATTAAGATCAGCAAACAATACCAGATTCTTTCACACATTATCTCACTTAAATTTTAATCCCTCTTCCATGTATTATTATTCCAATTTAATAGATGAGGAAAGTGAAGTTCAGAGAGGTTAAGTGACTTGGCCAAAGCTATACAACTAATAAATGGCAGGGCCTGAGCAGGTTTTCTGACTAACACTAGTGATCCTTCCATCATCCTACAACTCTTGCAGGGTTATTTGAAAGTGCTCTCAAAATGGTTGCAGGCATGCTATTAAAAAAACCCCAAAAACTCAAAAACTTAATAATTTACTCCAGGTACAATATAAATACTATAAATATGCCACTTTGAGCCTCTCTCCAAAACATGAAGCCAAATAGATGGACATGACTTTCATTTAAGTATGACCGATTTGACTCAATCAGACCAAAAGGAACCTTGAATGATAGTCAATGTATTTATTGTTTCAGAAGTTTTAAGATATAAAGGGAATATCTGTCCATTTAAAGACATGAAGATCAAATTTTTAAACATTTAGTTTCTTTACAAAGAGGTATTACTACATTCACTATCTTCCTCTTCCTCTCTCACACCTTTCTTCAACCAGACACCCATCTACCATTATTCTAACCACCACCCCATGCTGCTTAGCCAAAAAGCGCGTATGCGTTTTTTCCTGAATATATTCATTTATATATATACACTTAACCTGCTTCCATCGTAGAGAACAACAGTCTCAGGGCACACAAGTATGCCGTGCAAAAACGACACTATTTCAAATCCAAAGTAAATAAATGAGTGAGATGGATAGGAGAATATTAAAACCATTTTTTCCACGCAGAACACAAAGGACAAACATAGCTTGCATAGTCTATCTTGTTCTCTGATCACTAACTTCACCAAACAGGAAGTCCAAAGAGCGAGTATTACAAGAAAGAGCAGCGTTTTACAAGAAAAAGGAAAGGACAGGAAACTTCCTTTTTGTATGTAGCTGTTTTTAAGAATGAAAGAAAGTCTGAGCTGCTTCTCATCCTTGAATGTAGAAGTGTTTGGGCGAAAACTGACTCGGGACCAAAAACTCTTGACTACCTTGAGCTGCCCCACAGAATCCCTTTTCTTAGACTGTGATTTCCCGTCCTTGATGCCCCTGCTCAGCCGGAGCATCCCAGCCTTTCTTCTTGTTCTAATTCCAGACCTGGGTTCCCTGCCTTCTCCCTTACTCTTCCCATCCCAAACTGACTCCTCTCCTTCCCTGCGGCAAAGCGAAAACTTCCCCAAACCCGCTCTCCTGGGCTACGATGACCTCCCACTAGACTTTCACACACTCCAGTCGAAGTTCTCCCACAGTCGTTGCCTCTTCTCAGCATGGAATGTTTCCTCTGCCAACGGCCCGCCTGCTCGGCCTCCTCCTGTTTAGGACCTTCCTCCAAGGCCCACCTGTGCTTTGCGTCTTCTTTTCTCACACACGCCCCCAGACCATCCTCCAAGGGCCCTCAGTTTTCAGTCCCGCATCTCTGTCCCCTGCAGACTCATGGCCCCTTCAAAAGCCCTCTCCCCTCAGATCTACATCCCTGTCTTCCTCAGAGCCTCGCTTCCCAGACTCATGCCCTCCTCAGCCACTCCCCTCTGACAACAACCTCCCCTGACGGGCCCAAGCTCCCCTCAGACTGCCTCCTCTCTCAGACCCACGTCCCTCCCCTGAATCTGCGTCCTCTGTCAGACGTCCCTCCCCTGGATCTGCGTCCCCTGTCAGCCGCCCCTCACCTGGATCTGCGTCCCCTGTCAGCCGCCCCTCACCTGGATCTGCGTCCCCTGTCAGCCGCCCCTCACCTGGATCTGCGTCCCCTGTCAGCCGCCCCTCACCTGAACCTGCGTCCCCTGTCAGACCCTCGCCCCGCACCTGAACCTGCGTCCCCTGTCAGACCCTCGCCCCGCACCTGGATGCGCCTCGCCGCGCCCAGCCGTGTCTGCTGCACGAAGGGGTTGCGCACGGGCGGAGGGAAGAAGGACGTCTGGCGGGGCACTCTGGGCGGCCGCTGCCCCGCGTTCCCGACGCCCGCGCCGGGTCCCGAGGCCGCCACCGCCGCCGCCTCAGCGCACCGGTTCATGGCCGAGCCCGGCGCCTCACAGGAGCGAAGAGACCCAAGCGGTGCGCGCGAGCTGCCGCTGCCGCCAAGGCTTGAGGGGGATCAGCTTAGGAGTCCGGGGTCTTTGCGCAGGCGCCAAAGTTACCTACCCGCCCTCCGGTCTCGCCCCGCCCCCTCCGGCTCTGAACACGCCCAGGCCCTGGCCCCACCCCCTGAGCACACCCGCACCCTTTTAGGTTGTCCGGCTCTTCCTCTTGGGGTTAATAGCTCAGCCTCCTTGGGGGTGAAGGTTTTTCCTTCAGAGCCAGGCACCCCACAATGAGAGACAGTTTAGGCTGAGTTCTCTGCTTTAGGGTCAGGCGGACCTGGATTTCCTTTTGCTTTTTTTTTTTAAAAGAAATTTATTTATTTATTTATTTTTGGGTGCGTTGAGTCTTCCTTGTTGCCCACGGGCTATCTTTAGTTGCGGCGAGCGGGGTCTGCTCATCGCGATGGCTTCTCCCATTGCAGAGCACGGGCTCTAGGCGCGCAGGCTCAGTAGTTGCTCCGCGGCATGTGGGATCTTCCTGGACCGGGGCTCGAACCCATGTTCCCTACATTGGCAGGTGGATTCTTGACCACTGCGCCACCAGGGAAGCCCTTCCTCTCGCTTTTACTGGCTCTTTGACGTTGGTCAAATCACTGTCTCCATGAGCCTCCGCTGCCCCCTTCGTAATCGGGGATAAATGGAGCTCACATAAACAACCTGAATCCAGCAATTCAAGTAGCAACCCCTGGGCTGTTCCTGTAAGAGGGTTAATTATCCAGGGTGGGTTTGATTTCTGGTGTATGTTTTGGTTTTGCTTAAACCCGTTTGGGTGGGATATTTATCAGTTACCGCTAAGACTCCTGACTAATATAGAAATTGGTACCAGGAGTGGAATCTCTTTCACTCAAAATATGGACTGACAATGGGGAGATAGTTCTCCAAAGGAAAATTGAAGCTGTAATTACTAGAAAATGACAAAACCACCACTGCCCTCTGCACTAGATGAGGAACCTGGCCTCAAAAAGGGAAGTGACTTGGGCTGTGGCTCCACTTCACCCTGAAGAAGTTCAAGGGCCCATCTGGACCTTTGTTGGTGGGGGGGAGGGGGAGGATTTTCCCAGGACCTGAGATCAGTTGGTCAAGCCCTGAGTGGCTGAGAGGCAGAAGGAGATGGTGAATGATTTATCTTTACTGGTCAACTGCTCACAGCAGGCTGGAGGCATGATGAGAATCTGCCTCTGGGCCCTGGGACAGCTGCTCCTTCCAAGGTGTCCACTGTAGAATCTCAGAATCTTCCAACCCTACCAGATAGATGCAGCCTTCAGCTACTCACTTAACCTCTCTGAGCTTGCATACTCATCTCAGAATGGGAAGACTAATTCCTAACCCATAGGATTGTATTGGGTTGGCCAAAAAGTTTGTTTGGGTTTTTCCACACCACACTATGGAAAAGCCCAAACGAACTTTTTGGCCAACCCAGTAGTATCAATTAAGTAAAATAATGCATGGGTAGTGTTCATAGAAAAGCACTCAAGAAATGGCACCTTTTAGGTATTACATAGTGGAGCAGCTGAATTTTCTCAGTATTTAACAGAGAACCTTAATAACAACATATTACAGCCATGATATAAAGTGCCCCAGCTTTGGGGTCTTCAAGTAGAGGGTGTCAGACCCTTATGGTTCTTTAGCACAGAAGGCAGTCTCTCCAAGAGCCCTCAAGGACCGGAGCGATTGGGCAGGCCACAGGAGAAAAGAGGGCTCCACCAAGGTCACTTTCAGAGAGACCTGTGCACTCATCATCCGCTTCCCTAGCAGCCCCACCATGAGAGGCCTGAAGTAATAGTCTATCGGAGCCAGAAAGGGCCTCTGAAATAACCCCAGGCCTTAAGTTTCTGTTCTGTAGCAGCTCCAGGATTTCTATATAGGAAGGGATTAAAGATGGGCAATCTGCTGGAGAGGAAGGTAAGGAGCTTACCCATTAATAGAAGCTGTGTTTAGAAAGCACACACATTTCTCCCCTAGTTGAGTTTACTTAGAGGGTTTTGGGGGAGGTGAAGGTTAATGCTGCTGAGGGAGATACTCAGCTTCCGGCTAAACCTTCTTCTCTAGGTCATCTTTGGCCTTGAGTCAGGATGTTACCCAGTATCTATGGTATCCTGGGAAAATCACTTTTCTCCAAGCCTTAGTTTCCTTATCAATAAAAATTGACTAATAATATTCTCCCTTCTTTAGGTTGGTATAAAGGTTAAATGAAGTGATGCACGTGAAGTGCCTGGCATGTAGTAAGCATTCTATTAATGGAAGGGGTATTACTGTTGTTCACGGTTATTAGTATTAGAATTGGTGTTACTGTCAACAAAGAAACAGACTCAAGAAGAGAGGAAACCTTGAACAAGGACCTGCAATTAAATAACAGAAACGCTGCTGTTCCAGGGCTCTTTCCACGGGACAGAGGGACTCCAGCTCACCCACCCTGAGTCTCTCGCTGTTTATTTGGGCATCTGTGACCTTTCCAGCATATGTTACCTGTATGCTGCAGGGAGCGAAGATTTAGACTTTCTAAGTTTCCTCTTCTGGCTGGGGCTGGGGCCCCTCTCTAGTCTCTGCTAAAACAGCCGGCCAACATGGCCACTCAATCGGTGTCTTTATTCATACTTGTTGATTTTTCCCACGGGGAAACTGCTGAAGGGAGAGGAGGGGAGACTGGGTGAGGAGCCAGGGTTTGGTTTTCCTCCATCCAGTGGAGTAAGTGACAGAGGAGGGACATACTAAATAGAGTGACCAAGGGGACCATCACTACGTGGGCTGAGATGCATTGTGCAGTGACTTCAGAAAACCTGAGTCCTTCTGTCAGGAAACGCAATTTCAAAGTGGAAAAATAGATCAAAACAAAAAAAAAAACAAAGTGCATACAAAGCAAACTGCTAATGTAGGGACGGTTCTAAGGCAGCCAGCAGTGAGAAGGCCAGGTGTCTGGCGTGGCCACCGGGCCATGCCCCTCTCCCACTGCCCCATGCCAGGCCAGGCTGTCGGGCCACCAGTGCCCTCTTCAGACAGTCTCTGTTGGCTCCAAGGGTGCTGTAAAGCCACAGAAGGTTGTGGAAGGAGAAGAGCCTGAAGGGTGGCAGCACCAGGGCAGCCCAAGACAAGGCTGCATTGAGAATATCAAAGCATCTCTTTGGGGGTGGCTCTGGAGGGCTGGTGAGGTGTGGAGGGGGAGGGGCACCTGGGACGGGTACAATCAGCACCTTTCTTGGAGCACAGGGCAGAGCCACTCTGTGGTTTCTTAAGTTACCAGGTGGGAGTGAGAATGCTGATTAACTACAGAGCTGAGGGCTGCCAGGCCCATCCGGGTCCTTTCCTGGTGCTCAGGGCCCGGTGTGCAGAAAGTGATAGAGAGGCAGGCCCTGGGGGAGGCAGAGACAGCTCAGCAGCCCAGCCAGTCGGACTTGATGCTTCCAAACTTCACGCTCTTCAGACTTTGGTTCTCCAACTTCAGGTAATACGCGCCCTTGAAGAAGTAGCTGTGACCTGGGATGAGAAAGAGAAGAGGCTGTGACCAAGCCATCCTCAGGCATTATGGCACAGGGAAGGTTCCTGAGAGTTTTACAAGTCTGCCTGCCATAGGGAAGAAGCTTTTAAATCACAGGAGACCCCTGTGAGGCTGGAAGAAGGGAAACGGCTGTGGAATTATGCTCTCTGAGTCTTTGTTTCTTCATCTTTAAGATGTGGATAACGATACCACCTCTTAAGGCTTCTGAGGATTAAATGAGATGATATATGCTATAATTAAGATAAATAACAGAACTCCACTGAGCACAAGCTCCAAACTAGGCACTTTCCTTTTCCAGAGGTGGCAAACCAGGACGCTGCTAGCCCCATCGGGCCCACAGATTGGTTTTATTTAGCTCACACAGTTTTTTCTTTTGTTTTGTTTTGAATAACTGGCCAACATGTAAACATCTGGAAATTTCATATGAAAATACAGATTTCTCACTTCCTTTTAAAAGAGTTAGAATATCTAATAACACTGCTCCCCTTTTCTTGCAGGGCAGAGATCGCCAGAAGCCGAGAAGCAACTGTCCCCTGAAAATGAGCCATGTGCTCTCTGGTGCTCCACAGACCCCACCACTCCCTACTGTCTGCCCTGCCTGCATCACTTATTCAGGCCACCAGCTTGGCCCCTGTGGGCTTTGGAATTTCTTACTCTGAACATATATGATCTCATTTTCTTCCTTTCAAACCCTGGCATATAGTACGTGCTCAGTAGACGTTTATTTCTGAAGATAATCTTTAACCTAGCACCTGATTGTATACTGCTTTTTCCTGGACATGTAAGACCTTTAGCCCCTGGAGGTCAGGGCCATGTGCTTAGCGTGTGATAGGAACTCAAGAAGCATCTTTGCGAAATTTAATTGAAATCTCCTCTAAAAAGCCAAACTGGACTCATTTCCAGGGCCCTAGAGACCTCCCAGAAGCCTCCTCAGGAATATGGTTTCCAAACTCCAAACTCTATCCCTCGCTGGTTTGGTGTTTCATTCAGCAAGGGACCAGGGACAAATTGAGCCGATGGGCTATCTCTGCCACCTCAGCAGCAGGGCCTAACAAAGTCTGTGCTGTCTCAAATGGAGCCATCCTTCTGCTAATAGGAAGCAGTCACAAGGCCCCTTGCGGAACCCAAAAGGGCCTGGATCAAACCCCAGAATGAATCCAGGGCACTGAGCCCAGGTTTCTCGCTCCCAGCAGGCCTCCCGCCCTCCCTGCTCCCTGGCTCCAGGCTCTGCAGCTGTGAGGGGCCTTTCTGGGTCTTACTGCCTGGAGCCAGCTGAGTGAGCAGAGGTCAGGGGTCTGGATGCCTTCCCAGCACTGGGTTGAAGGGGCTGGTTTGTTTTCCCGGGGCGCCGCATGCTTTCCTGCACAATAAGGGAGTGTGTGCTTGCGAGGAGCAGGGCCCTGGCTGGGGGGCAGGGAGTCCTAGAAAGTGGACAGAGGCCTGGGCAGCTCACCCCCGCCCTGCAGGTCCACCACGGCATCCAGGTTATCAGGGATGGCGTTCCAGGCATCTGCGATGAGCTTGGGGAAGCCGGGATCCATTTTCTTCTTCACCTCATTGTATCTGCAAGGAAATGGCCATGGTGAACCTGTGGGAATCCCTAAAGGCCAGCCCTTCCCCAACTTGATGGGAGGGCCAGGATGATGGCTCCTGGGTGAGCCTGGGAAGCCAGACCTAGCCCTTCAGGGAGGCCATTGACTGGAGCTGAGGGGCAGGGAGTCAGACCTGGGTGAATCCTAATTCCACTACTCACTAATCAGGTGACTTTGGACAGCCCCATGAAAACAATCTTGTGATTACTGCTCACGTTTAAGCAGTGTGTTACCCACCTTCCACATACTTTCTCAATCCTTTCGACAATGCTAAGACACAGTCACTACCATAATACCCATTTTACAGACCAGAGGCTTAAAAAGGGCACCCAGTTTCTAAGTGGGAGTCCAACCCTGGCCTGTCTGGCTCAGGGCAGCAAACTGCTCTCTGGGCCTCAGCTTTACCATCTGTAAAATGGGTTATAATTAATTTACTGTATTTAATTAACACATATGTGAAACAGAGTAAAACATGCAAAGTGCCTATCCCAGTACCTGGTACTGGGTAGGTATCTGGGAAATGTTAGTTCCCTTACAAACTCTGATCCCTGCTGCAGTACAAACAGCACTGGCCCAGGAGCCCAGAGACAGGGTCTGGCCCCATCACTGCCCTTCACGGCTCAGCTTGGACAAATACTGCTTCTTCATCTGTCAAGTGGAGTTGACAGTCCACAACCTGGGCGATGATCTTGGCTGGGACAGTGAGGTTACAGTACAAGGTGGTGTGTGAACCCAAGCCCTGTCAGTCACAGGGCGACTTCCTGCCACCTCAGTCCCAATTGCAGTTCTCAGGGCAAGTTGTTATCTTGGGCTCTGCCTTTAATTTGTGTAAATACCGTAAGTATTAGTTGGCGTATTCTTTCTGGCTAGCAACATCTGTGTCTTTTTAATTTGGAGGGAGAACTTTTTAAATGCTGGGGTTATTTTGATTCCATTGCTTCTCCACTTACACTCAATATATTTATTATTCTGTAAATATTTAATGAGCTCCCACCATGTCGCTGTGGATATTGTAATCAACAAGATAAAGTCTTGCCCTCATGATGCTGATTTTCTAGATAGACCTGTGTTTGAATGCCATCCCGGTGACAGCCAAGCATCAGCCTCATAGCTGACTCTCTTCTTCCCCACAGCCAGCCTGACGACCTCCGCCCCAGATGCCAAAAACAGCTTTCTCTCTGAGTCCCCTTCTACAGGGGTCTTCCCCCTCTGCCCATCACCCTCAGAACTGCCAGAAAAGCCTTCCTAATCCCAGTTCTGTCATGAAACTTCTTCTTGCCAAACCTAGCATGCTTCCTCATGACCTGGGGTACCAAAACCAAGTTTCCCAGCTCAAAATTCTAGCAATCCATCCATGTCACCTGCACTGACCTCCCAAACTACATTCTCTAGAGTGATGATGGCTGAGAGCTATGTGTCCATGAACTTGCCCTCATTTCTTTCTCACTCTACCCACGGAAGGTAGGGATAGCAGGAAGCAACCCCATTTGATGGATGAGGGAACTGAGGCTCGGAGAAGTGAACCAATTTGCTTCCAAGTTCTTTTCCTCCAGGAAGAATACAGCATGGAGCCATCAGAACATGTTGGCTCTGAACAGAACCACACCTCTTCACATTCCTCTCTGTCCCCAGAGCCTCCTCTGGGAGCCTCCTTTCCTGCTCGCTGGTACACTCTTTTGAAAGGCTTCTCTGTGACCCTCTGAACTTCTCCCTCCTGGCTGTAGAATTGCAGTGCAGAGCAGGTGTTAAGAACACAGACATCGGGCTTCCCTGGTGGCGCAGTGGTTGAGAGTCCGCCTGCCGATGCAGGGGACGCGGGTTCGTGCCCCGGTCCGGGAAGATCCCACATGCCGCGGAGCGGCTGGGCCCGTGAGCCATGGCCGCTGAGCCTGCGCATCCGGAGCCTGTGCTCCGCCAGGGGAGAGGCCACAACAGGGAGAGGCCCGCGTACCGCAAAAAAAAAAAAAAGAACACAGACATTTGTGTCCAAGTTTGTTCAAAGGTATATCCTTGAGGCACTTCAGCCTGAGTTTCTACACTTAGAAAATGGAGTTAATAATAGCATCTACCTTAAAGGAGAAATACAGGTGACATGCACAGCCCTGGGATGTGGCACAGGTCCCATCACAAGAGCCATCACTATTTTATTTGTATGTGTTTATGTCTCTTCCCCTCACGATATTGTAAGTTCTACCAGGCAGAGAGAGACTATTTCTTGACAGCTGTCTTCCAGCACCTAGGTAATTGTCTGGCACATAGGAGATATTGAATACATTATTGTGGGTTTGGTGGAAGCTTCTAGAAGCAAGGGCTGAGCACTCCCTGGCATGACCTAGGGTTTGCCCAATCTGGAAGCAGCTGCTCGTCCTCTGTCATTCTGGAGCACTCTCTCCTTCTCCAGAAAGGAGGCCTGGGAATCGGCAGACTCCACCAGGACCAATGTCTCGAGCTCATTAACTATCTCTCTGGGGAAAAAGATCTGTCTCCTTTGGAAACCCCGCCCAGATCCTCCAGTAGATGTTTCAGTTTTGCTGCTTTTAAGGAAGATTCACAGAACTTCCTCTGTGGAACAGGCTGTCCATCCCGGATCCAGGCTTTGTGAGGTGGGCTTGCTGTGGAAAAGGACTGGGAAGCAGATAACTCTGCCCAAAACCCAGCAAGGTACCACCACAGCGTGAGCATCAGTGTGTGTGTGTGTGTGTGCGCGCGCGCGCATGGACACGTCTGTTCTCATATGTTTCCATTCACCGTACGTGCTGGGGGTGATTATAAATGTCCTCTCAACACCATGATTCAAAGGCAAGGGTTCTATGATTCTGCTCTGTGCGGCTGGGCCTCTTGCTGTGCATGATGCTAAGATCCGGAGATTTGGAGCGTCTCCTGTGCCGAGATGCCCTTCCCCAGTACGTGCGCGTGCCTGAGTGTTCTGGAGCCTGTGGGCAGAGTGCCTGCTCCGCGTTTTCCTGGCTGACTGTTTCCCTTCTTGAGGCTTGAGATATCAATCAGCTTAAGTTGCTAAGCATCTTAGCAATATGTCTGGAATTCCACCCTGCCACGGCAGCTTGGGACATAAACAGCTCCTGAATGCAGGGCAGCTGGGGGCGGGTGGTGGGGAGGAGACGGGAGGAGAGAGGCCTTGGGAGGGAAGCAGGATTGTTCCAGGGGTGGCAGACAAAGGTCCAGATGCAGCCACGGGAGGAAACGTGGGGACGCGAGGAGGGAAGGAGGAAGACCACCCCTCCCCCACCGACCCGATGACCCTGAGGGTACAGTGCAGGGGGCCCAGGGTTAGAAACCAGAAGAAGCGGTTATAATCCTATAATCTGTGGCCAACACACTTGCCTATAAATAACTTAAGACAAGTTGGTTCATTTCTATGGACCTCAGATTCCTCATCTAAGAAATGTGAAGATTTAAAATCAAACTCCTGAGGTCTGGGCTGCCTCTCACTAACCTTTCCTGAAGATCAGGCTCCCTGACCCTCAGGCCTGACCGTGGCCTCTCAGAATCAGACCCTTCCCTTTAGACGAGCTGGAGCAGAGAGCTACCTGCTTCCACACTGGCCCCCGGCCAGCCTGTGCCCACAGTTACTGAGCCTGCGGCAGACGGGCCAGAGGGTGCCGCTGTTTTCAGTGAGGCTGAATTTGGATGCTGGCTCCAGTGGACACCCGTCTCAGTTTTCATCCTATGTTTGCTATCTGCCATCCCTGCCTCCACCACCCCCATCTCTTGGGACCCCACTATCTCAGGTATAGTGTAGAAAAGTGAAGAATGTTCTCTGGGAGCCAGAATTCCAGGGTTTAAATCCCAGCCTGCCACTACTTGGCTGTGTGATTTTAAGCTAGACACTTAACCTCTCTGAACCTCTTTCTTCACCTGTAAAATGGGAGGAATAGTAATAATAATATCCACCTCATAAAGCCTTTGGAATGGTGTCTGGCACATAGCATCAGAGTAGCAGCTATTATCTTTATTTTTATCACTCCCTTCTTCAGTGATTCACTCTAAAATATGGGGCTCCAGACCAGACGGACATGGGCCCAATCCAAAGACTTCTGAGAAGGGAAAGGAGGATCTAACCAGAATTGTACCAGTAATGTGCCCAAGAATAGCTCACCCTTTGGTGACTTTTCAGAGGGCCAATAACCCTGGCAGATTAGAGACCAGAGAGGGGGCATCCATGGTCCACCAGCCTCCAGACTTAACCCAGGAGGCTCAAAGCCCGTGTCTTCTCTCTGTCCACGCAGCTGGTGGTGCCGCTTTCCTTCGCACCGCCCTCCCTTACCTCCAGAATTTGTCTCCAGCGAAGATGTACGTCTTCTTGTTCTTGCTCCAGTTAAAGGCAGCATCCACTTTTTGGACATCAGGAGGAAGCCCCAAGCTGGTCAGCGGCTTGGGGTACCCTCGCTCCAGGGTGCTGGCTGAATAGACCCAGTATTCATTCCCTGGGGTGGAAGAAGAGGGTGGGCTGGTGGCAGGTGCTGGAGGCTGTTCCTCCCACCATCCATCTGCTAGGGACCCCACTGTGGCCTTTCTCAGCAGGGACACGAGTTCTGCCCAGTTCCGCATTCAGTGTCCGGAATCAGGGTCCACATATAAGGTTTTACAAATCGGTTATGGAAGGTCCCTGGCCAAGAAGGGAAGTGGGAGTGAGTCCTAGCCTGGCTCCACTTACCAAGCCAGAGACTAAGTGCCACACCTGTTGTGAAGAGGCACCTTTTTCTAATTTGCACAAAGGTCCCCTGTGAGCCAGCAGCTGCTCTCATCACTCCGGGCTGGAGGAGCTGGGAAGCCGGCTGGTGGAACACGCACCCGTGGTGCTTCAGTGCCCCCAGGAAGCCACCCCTGGGCCTCCACCGCAGCCCTTCCTGAGCTCCCTCAGAACAGCCTGGTTTTCTGTCTCCCCCACTAGTTCATGAGCTCCCTGAGAGCAGGGGCTGCATCTCTGGCACATGATAGGTGCTCGAATAAAGATTAAATGAGCAGGATTTCCCAAATGTTATCCATGTGACCCTACCTCGGTGATTTTTACCACTTATAGAGTCTCCTCATATTACTTAACTCGAATTAACGTTTTGCTTTCAAGGAATTCATTTTGAAGTCTATAGAAATACATTTAAACATTAAAAATGAAAACAAATAGGTGTTTAAAAAATTCTAATTAAAATTGTCATCTGCCAAAGGCACTAGCATTAGGAAGGTGTTAAAGACACCAGAACTAAAGTGTCATTTTCCCTCTGGAAAAGGAATCAGAAGGATTGAAAAGGGATTAAAAGTTATTGAAATGGTCGCTCTGTGGGCCAGTGCTAGTTGATGCTGGGTGTCTGAACCCATCTCCCAGATGATGGTTGAAAGAGCGGATCCCTAAAGGAGAGGGAACACCCACCAGTGCACAGGAATCACGGTGCAGTGCCGCCTGGAGCCCAGGGCCAGGCAGCTCCCCTCCCACGCACCTGCAAAGAATACAGCCTTCTCCTCCTGTGGGGCCTCGTATACAGCATCGATCTTTTCCGGGAGCTCAGGCCAGAATGTGGCCACCAGCAGGGGCCCCATGGGCTTGTCACGTGGTGTCACTGTTCGCCAAATGAACCTGGGTGGGGGAAGGGGACACAGGAAACCAAACCTTCAGTCACTCTGCAGTTGTAACTGCACATGCATCTATAAGCCCTCTCAGAAACATCCCTGGATGATTCCCTGGGAGGTGGGGAGGTAAGATCAAAGAAAGGGTGGAGAAGGACTGGAGAATGGGCAGAGCCCCCTCTGCAAGATGCCAGGGCTGAGAAGCAACCTTTTGCTCGCCCTCCTGCTCCCTCCTCCAGGAAGCCTTCCCTAACTACTTCTGTCCCTTACTGTGTTCTCCCTCTTCTGAGCCTCTTAAAATCATCAACACTGAGTGCTCAGAAGAGTAGTTTGATTGTTTGTTTTTTTAAGTGTCTTATCTTTCCTGTCAGATTCAAAGCCAATTCAGGCAGAGGCTGATGGTGCTCAAAAGTATTTCCTGAATTGAAATGATGGACTCAGGCACTTTGGCAGGAGTGGTAAAGAGCCATCATTTATTGAGGGCCTACTAAGTGCCAAGCACTTTATGTGGCTTGTAAAATGTCGATTTCAATGTCAATATTATAAGATAATATGCACTCTCAGTGGTCTACCCAGCATCTATTATCTTATTTCCCTATCATCCTCCCTCACAAAATTCCCACATTTATGGCCCCTCCTTTCCTATAGGTGGACCCAATCCCCATTCTGATGAGTTTAAGCTACTGGTTCTCAAAGTGTGAGCTCCAGACCAACACCTGGAACTCATTAGAAATGCAAATTATTGGACCCGACTCAGGACCCATGAATCAGACTCTCTGGGCTTGGGGCCCAGTAATCTATGTCTTAAGAGCCTTCCAGATGATTCTAATGCATGCCAAAGTTTAAGAACCGCTGATCTAAGCCTATCGGAGCTTAGCATTCCCCGGCAACTGTTATTGATTCAGCAGTGGCCATGTGTCCTATGTTGGCACAATAAGATTGAACACATACACTTATAGTTCACATCTGGAGATTTGTCTCTCTCTTTCTTTTCTGCTGGATGTTTGCAAGGAAGTTTATAGCCCCAGTTGCCACTGGCAGCCATTGTGTGACCCTGAGGGACCCAGTCTTAGGATGAAGACAATGCCAAGGAGAGCAGTGGACGAAGATATCATTGAATCAGTGACCCTCTTTCTGCCCCTGGAGGCAGCCCTACCCCTGGACTTTGTACCACGTGGGAGTAATTTCTTTCCATTGTTTAAGCTGGTTTCAGCTGGGATTCTCTGTTACTTGCAGCCAAAACATCCTGATACAGGAAAGTATCACATCCTTATTTGGCAAATGACGCTCAGAGAGGTAATGGAATTACCAGGATTCAAATCCACATCTGACTCCAAAGTCTGAGTTTAATTATCCTACAATACTGCCTTTCTTGTCCCCCACAATGCCTAGCACCAATTTCTGCATATGGTCAGAGCTTAAATTTTTTTTTTTTTTTTTTTTGCGATACGCGGGCCTCTCACTGCTGTGGCCTCTCCCGTTGCGGAGCACAGGCTCCGGACGCGTGGGCTCAGCGGTCATGGGTCACGGGCCCAGCCGCTCCGCGGCATGCGGGATCTTCCCGGACCGGGGCACGAACCCGTGTCCCCTGCATCGGCAGGCGGACTCTCAACCACTGCGCCACCAGGGAAGCCCAGAGCTTAAATATTTACTGATTAATTCAAGGAGTCCGTTAAACACTCATCAACTTCCTTTTGAAAGAAAGTGTGATGTGTCAGGCCAGGGATGGCTCCGACCTGGGCCTAGGCACTGCACCCTTTCCCAACTCTGTACTCAGATCCGCACGTGTGGTCAGGGTTTCTTTAGGGAGAAGTGCTCCAGACCAAGAGTGGTGCTGGGGCACGGGGCCCCTGGGCTCACCTCTTCCCCAGCCCTGTAATGGGGGCTGCAGGACAGCACTGACATCTGTTGTTACATGTCCTGGTTTGGGCATTCATGGCCTGATGGACCTGACTTCTCATTGCAATTTGGGTCTCATCTCACTCTGTATTCTTGCCCTCTCTCTCCCTACTGGCATCTGCCCCCCGGCACCTAGCCCAGTGCCTGGAGCAGAGGAGCCCCTTCACAAGAGTCTTTGGAATATCTTCAGCCTCACCAGGCTCTCCCGGGAAAAGCCAGGAACTTTCACATCTCTATGGCTTTGTTCTTGCAGTTCCCTCATCTCAAACACGCTCCCACCCTGCCAGCCCCATCACGTCCATCCGCATCTGCTTCTCCTTTAATGTTTCCCCTTGAGCGCTGCTTCACCTGCAGAGCTCTTCCTTCACTTGGACGTGTCCACAAAGCATTTTGCTAATGTCTCTTGCAGTCACATCTCTTTCATTCTGCCATGTCAGTCCTCTATGCCTCTATTCCCTAAACCAGACTGGGGACGCTCAAACTTTAATGTGCATCAGAATCACTGGGGAAATTTTCTTTTTTTTCTTTTTGGCTGAGCCACACGGCTTGTGGGATCTTAGCTCCCCTACCAGGGATTGACCCCAGGCCCTCGGCAGTGAAAGCTCAGAGTCCTAACCACTGGGCCGCCAGGGAATTCCCATGGGGAAGTTTTCTTAAATGCAGACGCCTGGGACCCATTCCCAGAGATTCCAGTCAGAGGGCCTGAGGGTGAGGACAGAAACCCACACGTTTAACCCTCACACTTTAGGTGGTTTCTGTGTGGGAGATCCACTGACCTCTTTTTGAAGACACCGATTCAGGCATTAAGCAGCCCCTCCACCTCTGGAACAACACCTTGCACCCCCGGCTCCCAAAGCCTAGCAAAGGATTTGGCACAGTAGATGGCAAGTAATTATTTGTCGATAATAACAGCTAGTATACTTGAACGCACTTAGTCTGTGTCAGGCACTCTTTTAAGCACTAAGCTCACCTAATCCTTACAACAGCCCTGTGAGATAGGCTGGAATATTCATCCCATTTTAGAGATGAGGAAATTGAGGTTAAAAAGAGATACACAGGGCTTCCCTGGTGGCGCAGTGGTTGAGAGTCCGCCTGCCGATGCAGGGGACATGGGTTCATGCCCCGGTCCGGGAGGATCCCACATGCCGTGGAGTGGCTGGGCCCATGAGCCATGGCCGCTGAGCCTGCGCGTCTGGAGCCTGTGCTCCGCAACGGGAGAGGCCACAGCAGTGAGAGGCCCGTGTACCGCAAAAAAAAAAAAAAAAAAAAAGAGATACACAATTAACTTGCCTATAATCATGCAACTGGTTAGTAGCAGGTCCAGGATTCTAACCCAGGCAATCTGGCTCCAGAACCATTCTCTCAGCTATTATGCTCTATGGCTGGACAGATGGATGGATGATGAATGGCTTGATGATGGATATGGACAATGGATGATGGACGGACAGATAATGGATAGATGGATGGATGATGGACAGACAGATGAATGATGGATGGACCCTTTAATGTAGTCCTAGATTCTGCCTGCCTTTAGGATAGCTGGGTGAGTCTTAGCCCCTGATGGATTGAGTCGGGGCCTTTATTTATAGCACGAAGGACACCACTTCTTTCTACTCTGTGGTTACTTGCTCCCCATACATAGAACATTTTGGGTCAAGGCCATTCCAGGAGAAGGCCTGTGGTAGACTGGATTATTGTTCCTAATTCTTCCCTCCATCCCTAGTTTAGAAGTATACATCCACGTGTGTTGTCCCACGACTATGCAGTACCATCCCCTAGAGTAGGTATTGGGCTTGGCCATGTGATTTGCTTGAGCCAGTGGAATATGCTCGAACACGCTGAGACTGAAGGCTTTAAATGTGCTTGTGTGGTTTGATTCGGCCTCTTGTGCTCCTGCCACGTGCCACAAGTCGCCGCTAATCCCAGGAGAATGAGTGACACACAGAGCATACCTGAGCCCAAACTGCAGCCCGAAGCCAAGGCACCTAGTAGACCCACAGACTAGAAGAGGGCACAAGACATGCCTGTTGTGTAGCCACCAGGATCTATCTGACACGCAGCAAAAATGGTCTCATACAGGCCATTCTGTGAAGCCCACAGTAGGATCCTTGAGCAAGAGATGGGCACGAGAATAACAGAGAAGGGGCAGAGGGCAAGGAGGACAAGAAGCGAGATCCCGCACTTACCGGTCCTTGAAGAAGAAGATCTCCCCACGGATCTGAGAGATGCCATCAAAGACGATGTCCTGTTTGCAGATCTCAGGAGTGATGGGGCCCAGTGTGGGCGTGGGGCCGGTGCCAGTGTCAATGTCAGGGGAGGCCCCTGGGGGAGGACACCTGACCTCAGACTCAGACTCTCCCCAGCTCCAGGGGTTCTCCCTACCAGGCTGAGCCCCTAGGCTGGCCCACCCAACCTGCGAAGCATCAGAAGAATAGTATTCTGGCCTCGGTGTCAGCCCAGGGAAGACGGGGGACGAGGCCTGGACTTGGAGAGAGGAGACTGAACAGAAACCGGAATCCTGTGGCCCTTCGCCTTCTACAAATGCTCTTCCCTGACATCGTCAGAATCAGGCCTCTCTACATCCCTAAGAGGTAGGCATCATTATTACCCCCATTTTACAGATGAGGAAACTGAGGCCCAGAAAGGTTGTATATGACTTGCCCAAATATTTAAACCCAAAGCTCATGTTAGTAAGCCCACAAGAGAGTCACGGTGGTCAGAGGGGATACTCGTGTGTCCAGCACTGGGGGGTGTGGTACTTCCTTCACTCCTTAGGATAACCAGCCGCAGTTTAGAGATGAAGAAACTGAGTCGAAAGAGGTAAAGACCGGCTCCATCTTTTGCGGCTGGTGAGTGGCAGAGGCAGCACTCGAACCCACAGCCTCTCACTCTACTGCAGTTCTTTCCCGAGTCCAATGTTCCCCACACTTCATCACTCCAGAGCCAGTTCCATGATTTCAGCTTTGTCCAGGTACCACCAGTACTATTCCATATTGACTTTTCTTTTATTAAAATGGAGTTACTTTGTAAACTCTGGCCTCACTGTAAGCATTAATATAAATAAAATCCCTAGTTTCAGGTACTAGTTGTATTGATCCTATTACACGTTAATATAGAAGAATCGTTAGGAAGACTAGAAACTTGCACCCCTGTATCACTAAGGGCATTCCAGGCACTGGGAAACTCTACCCTGTGTTTAGCTAATTCTCCTGGATTCTAAACCTCACTTGGATACATAAACCTGGTTGATCTTGGGCCAGAGGGTTACCTTTCTCATATCTCAGTTGACCCGACTAGAAAATGGAGAGCCCATTTCTGCCCCGCCTGCCTCACAGCATGGCTCTGGGGAACCAAGTGGGGCACAGACACTGGTGTTATTTGGAAAGGAAAGGGCTGTCCAAGGGCCCCCTTGGAGAGTTGCTCTGACACACCCAGACCAGGTTAACACTCCTGCCCTTGTCTCCTGCAGTCCTAGACAAATGGGACCTGGATGGTTCCGCTCCCTGGGCCTCCATCCCCGGTGGCATGACCTCCCCAGATCCCTGCCCCAGGGACCCCAAGCTGAGGCTTACCATAGAGCTCTTGAATGCCCTTGATGTCATCATGCGACAGGCGGAAGTTCTTGGTGTAGGTGTAAATGGGGGCCATCAGGGCTCCGGGATCCTCTGAGTGTTCCAGCCCCATTGCATGGCCAAACTCATGGGCTGCCACGAGGAACAGGCTGTACCCTGAGGCCCGCAGGGAGGGGAGGAGGGACAGAGAGACAGGGAGAAAGATGAGAGAGAAGTCAGGCCTGGCCCCGGCGATGGCGACACTTGGGACGGAGCATGGAGGTGACATGTACTGATTTTTCCTTCTCCCAAGAATTCTGGGGTTAACAGACCATGCCTATGGTTTTCAAGGAGAGTCAACCAAAGTCCGCTTGTCCCTTTCCAGGTGGGCTGCACGTGTGCTAGAAAGGGGAGCACGTAGCATCGGCAAATCCTCTATGTAGAGACCCATTTGTTAAAAATCCTGTTTCCTGGCTCTTTGTTTCTCTATAAAGACTTAGGACAAAACCTGCTCTGTGGGTTCTCCAGAGAGGTAACCCCTGGGACCACCATTTCTGCTCCAGGGGAAGCAGTAAAAAGATTCTTACTTGGAGTGGTTGCCCAAGCTCAAGCCAGTGGGCAAACCCTACTGTCACACCCTGCTGTGTATTGAATTGTGTCCCTCCAAACCCCACGTACCTGTGACTATGACCTTATTCGGTAATAGAGTCTTTGCAGATAAATTAAGATGCAAGTTAAAATGAAGCCATACTGCAGTAGGGTGGACCCTTAATCCAATGTGACCCAGGTCCTTATAAGAAAAGAAGATACTTAGAGATGAACATATAAGGTCAAATAACAACAGAGGCAGAGATTGGAGGGATACAGCCTCTAGAGGGAATGTGGCCTTACCCACACCTTGATTTTGGACCTCTAGATGACTCTAGAAGGACAAGAGAATAAATTTCTGTTGTTTGAAGCCACCTGGTTGGCGGTACTCTGTTATGGCGGCCCTAGGACACGAACACACCGCTCCCCAGGTGCACCACACCTGCTCTGGAGCCTCAAACCACTCCGGTAGGTGGAGAATCCCACCTTTAGGTAGAGACGGCAGCAGGTAAAATCAGGATATGTCTTAGCACGGCACTTGGTGGAGGATGAGAAAAACTCCTTTGGCCAGCCTCTGTCAGCTGGCGTTCTCCAAGTTCCATCTCATTGAGAGTTAAAAAGAAGAAAAGTAACTTAAAGAGAGGCTGACCTAATTCTGGCTGGCCCAGGACCAGCACTCTCACCTGGCTATCTGAGGCCTTGAACCCAATGACACTGGGCCCTGCAGCCTAGACTGGGCACAGTGCCCCCAAGGATTCTGTTCATCGCAGTGACCACACAGTACGCTCATGACCTGTCTCCTGGTCACTCTCTCGCTCCAGCCTGTGAGTCCTGGAGGGCAGAGAACTGTCCCAGGTAGCTGTGTTTTCAACACCCAGCACTGACGAGGACCCCCCTCCATTCACAACTTGGCAAAGGACGGTGCCCGTGGGGCAGGAGGGCTGTGGACGCTTCCCCGTGCTGCATGGAGGGTGGGGAGAGCAAGGATGAGGCTCCTCCTGTTTTCCTCTCTTCTGCCCACCTGGCTCCCTGAAGGCAGCTCTCTGTTGGAGTGACAATGCCTCGCAGGAGAATCATCTCTCTGGGGCAGGGCTCCCTGTGCCCAGCATTGAGACATTTTGGGGTTTGACAGACCCACCTGGAGGGGTACAGATGTGGGAGGGAAAAGCAGCATCTCCTCGGGAAAGCTGGTTCCCACCCAGGAATCGGGTACTGGGATGGACGGGGTCTTATTTCGGAGGCCATGTCTCTGCCCAGAGAAACAAGGCCAAGGCAGGGACACTGTCTCCACGAGGAACGGACAGCATCTCTGCCAAGTGGGTGGGTCTGTTGTGGGCAGTGTCTCTACCAGGGTAGGTGGGTGTCTGGGGGGCAGTGTCTGTGGCTGAGGTGGGTGGGGACTCTGGAAGATTTCCAGCCCAGTCGCGGGTGGGGCGGGGTGTGCAGTGTCTTTGCCCAATGGCCAGGGCTCCTACCTTGGTCGGGGCAGAAGCCCCACTTGCGGTCATCGTCGTAGTTGGCCGTGGTCGCGCACCACAACTTCCCATCGCTGCGGCCGGCGCTGGTGCAGCTCTCGTGCTTGTTGCCCAGGAAGGTGAAGGGGAAGACACAGGGGGCACCTTCCGAGTTCCCGCCCACAGTGGACATGGCTGTGGGGTTAGGGACATGGGTCAGCGGGCAGCAACGGGTCTGGGGCCACCGCCAGGGAGCAATGATATGATGCGGCCATTAACAAACCAGGCTTACTGAGTACTCGCTCAGTGCGGGGCACGTGGTCAAGTGCTTTACACACCGCTCACCCGCCTGGCCCCCTCCAACAGCCCTGTGTGGGTGGGACCCTAGGTTACCCCCCATCTCATGGATGGGGTGACTGGAGCTCAGAGAGATTAAGTAACTTGCCTGGGCACATGCTGCTAGGAAGTGGTAGGGCTGGGATGCAAACCCAGGCAGCCCGATTCCAGAGCTTTAATTAGCCTCCCATGGATGGGACCACAGCGGCTAGAGGCAAAGGGGGCTCGGCAGAGCTGAAGGCATCAACACGTTTCCCGAGACCGGGAGCTCCATCACACATGGTCTCGTGGGAGACCTACCTGTGTCTCCTGCAGAGAGCAGGGACTCAGCAAATGTCTGCTGAAGGAAAGGAGGAAGGAAAGAAGGGAAGGAGGGAGGGAGTCCTTATTGAAAAACAGAGACCAAAGGAGATACAGACTAAGACAAAGAAAGGCAGGCAATAGAGACATTGAGATCAGAGAGAGGAAGAGATAATTGCCAGGGAGGCTGCGAGAGTGTGGGTCGTTCAGAGGGTCCTGGGTGGACCTGACATTAGACATCACCAACCGATTCAGCTGAACTGGCTGTCGGTGCCCAGCGTCTGTCCTGATTTTGGTGTCCGTGCTGGACCAGCTGCTACGCACCCTGACTAGCGCCCCGGTCCTGGGGAAAGGAGGTGGGGACAGGGCTCCCGTGGGCTTGCTATCGAAGGACAGGGAGAGGCGTGACACCTACCAGTCTCGGGGCAGAAGCCGTACTTCTTGTCGCGGTCGAAGTCCTCGGTGGTACCACACCAGCGGTAGCCATCGGTGCGGCCCTCCGTTGTGCAGCTGCTATAGGATGTACCCTGGAAGCGGAACGGGAACTTGCAGGGCTGTCCGTCGGCGTTGCCACCCATGGTGAACAGGGCTGGGGTGCAGGAGAGAGGGGGAGGGTGCGAATGTGAGGGAGACCGCCCACCTGCCCACAGGAGCATCCGCTGGGCACCTGCATGGGCGCAGAGCTGCTGCCCACCTGCCCGCTCATACCAGGGAAGTTGTAGCGTTGGTAAAACATTAATTCTGAGCTCCCAGGGTGTAATTACCCCTGCCTACACGGCCAACCCCATCCTTCCCCTGGGACGTTATGGACGGCCCCTCCACACCAGCAATAAAATAGTAAACATCTGGCACACAGGGGGGCCCTCAGATCCCTGCCCCAGCCCCAGGGTCACTGTCCACTCTGCCTGGTTGTTGCCCACATCCCTGCGGATTGCTAAATATATCATCCATGGTGGGCAGGATGGCAAGAGTCTCTCCATTTGATAGATCGGGAAACTGAGGTTTGCAGAAGCTGGTTCCAGAACTGCTTATGGTCATAGAAACGGAAAAACTGGATGAGGGCTGTAACTGAAAACTACAAAACACACTTAACCGCAATTTCTCCCTTCCTCGCTCTGTCACACACGCTCGTGCACACAGAGAAAGCTTCACCTCCTTTCAACCCCAGGCCCTCTCCTGGATGCTGCAGTCCCTGCACGAGGGAGGAGGACAGGAGAAGGAGGGCACGACAGGGAGGTGGTGTTTTGGGGGACCTTTCAAGACACACCCCAGGCTCCCACTCTGACCTCCCCAAGACATGGGCCATGACTGGAGAGTTCAGGGCAGACAGTGGGATTAAGAGTCTGGGCTTGTCTGTCTTGGGTTCTTCCCCTGCTCCCCCTACCCTCATCCACCCTAAAGCTACAAAATGGTGTGTCTTTGGATTTGCCAACTAGCAAAACCACAAGTGCGTAACAAGGACCATCTGTGCACTACAGCGCCAGAGGTGACCTCACCAGCCCCCGTTAACTCTGCCATGGCCAGAATTGAGCCCAGTCCATGGCGCCCCCAGCGCGGGTCTTGGGGCCCCATACCCTCACTGCTCCCGTCTCCCCAGCCTAGTGACCTTCTCCTGCAACGCCAGAAACAACGGGACGAATGGAGAAAGAAACACTGAGGCCAGATGCCTTGGTGACCTCAAAGTGGGAAAGGCAATTGTTAAATGTATCATCCACGGTGGGCAGGATGGTGTTAACCTCAATGGAGGCCAGTCTCCACCTCCGGCCTTCCATCAGCTGCATTTCTACCACCCAGGAAGCCCCCATCTCCTCTCAGATCCTGCCCCCAAAGGGATGGAGAGAAGCAGACGCTGACTCAGCAGTCAGGAGGGGCTGAGTAACCAGAACCTCTGCCCCAAGACCCAAACACGTGCATGTCGTGCGTACTTGCATCTGGCTAAAGACCAAATCAATGGCTAATGTTCAGGGCAGGGAAAAACCCTTCCCTGACTTATGAATTCCAGCTGTTTCTACTTCTATTATCAAGACATTCTGTTCTAAACACAGGGGTTGACACATGGGAGGGTTAACGCCATCCAAACCCCTACCGGGAAATGCAAGATACATTAAATATTTTTGGTTTTAAATATTTCTGACTTATTGATGGTCAATGCCTTGAACTCTTAATACAAAGTATTGCGTGCACTTTGGTACCAAAAGCGTAAACAGGAACACAGTTAACCAGGTCTTTGTTTTTTTCCTTCTGTCAACATAGCTGGTACTTAGGGTTCAGTTGCAATAAAGTCACAAGAGATTCACAAACATGTAAAATTACAGCCAAGAAGACAGAGGCATCTATAGATCGAGGAGTCTTTATGGGATAGTGAATACTTTTAAAAAGTATTTTAAAAGGTTTTGGACTTTCTCCCCTTTTCCCCAAACTTCCTCAGCTTTCAATTTCTAGAATCATTAAACACGATGACTTGATAGAGTATGAGGTACGTATGCTGTCCTTTTATGATTTCTGATTATGAAGTGTGTCAAGGATAGACAGAGGAAAAAGGATTGAGTGTGTATGTCAACACCCTCACCTTTGTAAAGGCTTTTCCCTCTATGTTGCTTCAAAATATCTGAAGCTCATGTCTGAAGCACTGGCAAAAAGGCACACGTGAGTACTGCGCCAAACCTAATGCCTCTGCCAAGACACAGAGATGCAGCCGCAAGCGGAGACAGATGGAGACCAAGAAAGGCAGACGCAACAGCTCCCAGACCCCCCCCCACACTCAGAGTCCAAATCAGAACCAGAAGTGATGGCTGAAATTCCCCAGGTTGACGTCCCCAAGCCGGGCTGGGTACCAGGCCTTGGTGTCTGAGTCTTGCCTCCCAATCCCACTGCTAGGCTTCTCATCTACCCCCAAGCCTCTCCTCATGCCCTTGAACCTCCAGTCTTGCTGGAGGGTACAGAGTGGTTCTCTAGAGATCCGCTGGGCATTTAAATCATTCTAAGTGCCTCTAACGCATGTTAGAAAAAAATAATTAGTGCATCAAACTGGTGAGTTCAAAAATATTATTACTAATGATAAAACTTAAAGAAAAAAAGGAATTGATTTAATGAAAGTATTAACTGAATAGTGGAACAGACGAGAGGGGCACAGTGATGGCTCAGATCAGGACATGGGGCCTGAAGAAGGGGACACTGGTTCCCTGGCAGTGCCAGGCCTGGGGAGCGTGGAGGCCAGGAAGGTGGAGGCCTGGGGCCAGGAGGACACTCACCTTCATGGGGGCAGAAGCCGTACTTGCCGTCCTTGTCGAAGTTGTAGGTGGTGGAACACCAGAGGAAGCCGTCGCTGCGGCCCGTGTCCGTGCAGCTGGTGTACTCCTTGCCGTTGAACAGGAAAGGGAACTTGCAGTACTCCCCGTCGGCGT
The DNA here is from genome assembly GCF_039906515.1 of Pseudorca crassidens. Classification (NCBI taxonomy): domain Eukaryota; kingdom Metazoa; phylum Chordata; class Mammalia; order Artiodactyla; family Delphinidae; genus Pseudorca; species Pseudorca crassidens. The sequence continues at coordinate 33,344,232 of NC_090315.1, read as the reverse complement.
TCCCATACTTCACGCGGACCACTGAGGGGCCACACAGGGTGGAGGGTGAACCTCTCCAGGCCTTTCTTTCGAGACCAGGATTGTGACTCACCAGGGTGTGTGACCTCCCTCCCCCTCCCATCTGAGCAGATGGAGGGGTCCGCAGTTGCCAGGGAAGCCAAAGTCCTTGTTGCTAGGTGACAGGGAGGCATGCAGAGGACCGGCGAGGAGGCTTGGGCACGTGGATGGTCACTTTCTTACCTTGCCCTTCTCCCAGGGTCCACAGCTCATCGTCATCAAAGTGAGAGTCTCCCCCAATGCCAGGGCCTGGGGCGAAGGCGTGAGCCAGAAGCCCGTCTTTGCCGTCGAAAGGGTACCCATCTCCATGCTCTGAAACACACTGGATCTCAGCTTCTAGCTACCCCGCTGGGCACTGAAACCCAAGCACATGCCATCCATGGTTGGGGCCCTTTAGCCCACCTAGCATGTGTCCCCTTCCCTTGTCCTGTTGGGTTATCCAGGACTGGGGACACAGTGAGTCTAGAGGATTGCCTACTTGACTGTCACCATCCTATGGTCTACACTACTCCCTCAAGTCTACACAGCCTTCAGAATCTCTGCCACCAACCTTCACTGTCTACACTACTGCCAATGACACTACAGCTATCCACATACCTACACTACCATACCAGTCTCCTCACCACCCACCCTCCTTGTCCACAGTGTCTATACCATCTTCCCTCAATCCACACTGCTCTCTCTTAGCCGTATCACCTCCCTTCACGTCACACTATCCAGTGGCCACAATACTAACCCTCATAACCGCTTTGCCACCCAGGGCCACATGCCTACACTGTCTCCTGTGACTGTGCCACTTACCCTCATCACATACCACTCACAATGTCTACACTGCCTACCTTCGTGTCTACACTACTGCCAGTGTTCCTACCCCAACACACACGGCACCCTGGACCCTGGGTTCTATTCCACTTACTCTCATGTCTGCACTGGTCCAGCTGCCCCACTCCCATATCTAGAGTTCCTCAGTGTCTCTGAGTGTCATCCAGCAGAACTTCCTGCCATGATGGGAATGTTCCTTGCCCAACTTAATAGTCTGATATGTCTACTGAAATCTGACTAGTGTGACGGAGAAACTGAATTTCAAATTTTATTGAATTTTAACTAATTTAAAAGTAAGTAGCCCTATGGATCCAGGGGCTACCACGCTGGACAGGAGATGGGGAGCCACATGTTTTCACGTTCACACCGCCTCCAGGGAGTCACGTCACTGCCTTCCCATCAACGCGGCTCTCCAGTGTCTGCATCTTCTGCCCTCCTAGCTAAGCTGGAAAGGAGTCCCCTGTGGCTCTCTCATGTCTGGATCGCCCCCTTGTCTCTGCACTGAGCCCCCTGCTGGCCCCTCTTCTGCCTACCCCAGCGGCCAAAGTTGATCATGATGTCAGCTTCTCCATCATGGGTCCGAGAAAACCGCAGTGGAGTCACATCACTCCAGACTCGGAAGGCACGAGCGAAGGCATTGTCCACTGTCTCGGGGTCCAGATCAGGGGTGTAGCCAATGATCCTGGAGGTAGCAGAAGTGCACGTGAGTGTGTATGGGTATGCAAAGGAACGTGAGCGTACCTATGCATGTGAGTGTGTGTGCATGTGTGCAAGGGTGTGTGTGTATGCAAGTGTGTGTGTACATGGGAGGGGTGTGAGAGTCTGTGTGCACGAGCGTGTGCATGTGAGTGTGGATACACAGGCAGACGATGTGTGTGCATGTTGAGTAGAGCTCCCTGGGAGAGGAGCCCGCCCAGAGTGCCTTGAGGTCCCGCGGTGCCTCAGATCAGCCTGTATGTTCAGGCCCTGCCTCAGGCGTCTCTTCCCTCCCTCTGGCCGAGGGAGAAGGATGGGGGTGTAAATAGTGCATTATGGAACACAGCACAGAGATCTCATCCTTGGAGTCAAACATGAGCCGTACGGAACAGAGCCCGCAGCCCAATTAACAACCAACTATAACAACTCTATAATACAATAAAAAACCCAATTAGCAACCAATCATCAAGTTCCCTTTACCCGCCCCAATGACCTCATCTGATAATAATAGTGACTAGCATTTATTACACTCTTACTACATGCTGGACACTGAAAGCCCTTTATACCTATCATCCAGTTCCCGAGCCGTAAGTAAGGCTTCGTTTTAACCCCATTTGGCAGATTGGAAAGCCAAGGCTCAGAGCGCTGAAAAGGAAGGAGTCCAATGCCGCACAGCCAGGAAGCGTGAGATTCAAGTCCTGGTCTGTCTTATTCCAGGTCCTAAGAATTCTGCATGCAAGCTCCTTAAGAGGCCAAGTCCTCCCAAGATAGCTCCCAGGTCCCCGGAGCGGGGAGGCAACGCCCAATGAGACGCGGTGTCCCTTGGCCCAGGGCCCTGCCTCCCGCAGCCCTGCCCCGGCACCTGTAGGTGATCTGGTTCTTGTCCCACTTGGGCTTGCGGGGGAAGAAGTTGTAGTTGGCCACGTCGGGGTTGCCACAGCGCGGCTTCCGCATGGTCTCGATGGTGCTCTGGTCCAGTTCACCTGTCTGGGGTAGCCCGAAGAACTTCTGCATCTTCTTCAGCGTGTCCTTCAGCACAAACAGGTTACAACTCTCCTTGGGGCAGCCATAGAAGGTGTTCAGGTATTGCTGGAAGAAGTAAGCACCCCGGCACAGGCAGCCACGTTAGGATGGCATAGTACTGATCAAAGGAGTCAGGGACCCAAGGGCACTGGGTGGAGTCCCAGGTTCCCATACCAGCCCTGTCACCCACTAGCCGAGTGACATAAAAGCTGTAGAGAGCACGGCTTGGGAGCACGTGTTGAGTGCTTACAATGGGCCCAGGCACTAATGTCAGCTTGTGTTAACTCATTGAATGCTCACAGCAACTCTATCATGTAGACAGTCCATCATACAGGAGGAAACTAAAGCACAGAGAGGTTAAGAAACTTGCCTAAGATCACACAGCTCACAAATGGCAGAACTGAATTTGGACCCAAGCAAACTGGCTCCAGAGGCCAGGCTTGGAACTGTACCTCTCTACCACCCCTCTATACCTCCACCATCTCTTTTAATCCACCAAACTGCTGATGACATAGGGATTACTTTCCTCACTTTTCTTTAAAGAGATTCAAGGGCTATGTGCCTGAGCTCCAGCAGCAGTCAGTCCTGGGTTCAAATCCTGAATCTGCCAATTTCCCAGAAGAAAACAGTCCCGTCCTTCAGGTCCTGTGCAGTGGGCTCTGCCCAAACGGAGGCCAAAACCAAACAGGCCCCTGCAGGGCATCGGGGACCCATCAGCTCACTTATTTGTTGAACAGCTACTTTTTGACACGTACCAGGTGCCAAGCCTGGTGCTAGTGCTGGGGGTCAAGTGGTGAGCACGACAGATGTTTCTAGTCTCTAGGGTTCAAATCCCAGGGTGGGGAGGCTGACGGACCACAAAGAAGTGAAAAGTTAAATATGTGATAGGAATGGTGGGAGAAGCCAGGAGATCTCATTACTGGGGCCCTGACCTTGTTTGAGAGGGTAGTTAGGAAAGAAGAAATAAAGGGTATAAGAATAATAATGATAATAACAATATAATGACTAATACTTATTGAGCACTTACCATGTCCCAGGTACCCTTCAAAGTGTCTAAGATTACCTCTCCTCGAACCCCAAGACAGGTACCATTATTACCCTCAGTTGGCGGAAGCAGTTGAGAGAAGTTAAGTCACTTGCCCAAGATTTACTAGGCCAGTTGGTTCGTGCACCCCCAGATTTGAGGCCAGGCAGACTAAGTTCAAAGCCTGGCTTCTCAAGCCCCGGGCCCCACTGCATTGCCTCTGGGCAACAGGGACTTCCATATGCTGTAGAAAGCATGGGGACCCAGGTAGCTTTGTCAGTGCTCCAAAGCTCCACCCTCCCCCTCAGCCATAGCCCCCTCACTATGCAGACCACCTCCTATGCAGACCCTTGAGAAAAATAGCCCCCTAAAAACGTAAGGTCTCCCAACCCATTTGTCCAGAGAAGGCAGAGACCTAGATGCTGGAAAGGGGGCAGGGGTGGTGTCACATCCAGAGAAGGGGCCCCCCAGGTGACCAGGGGGCACGAAGATCCTGTCCTGGGCAGTTTGGGGACCACGCTGAAGGCGAATAGGGGCTTTCTAAGGTGGCTGAAGCAACACGTGGCAGATGTCTTGTGCGCTGGAAAGAACATCTTGAGGGCTCCCCAGCCCGAGGCGCTTACAGGGTGAGGGGGAGTGTCCTTCAGCTGCCCGCATCTCTGCTTGTGCAATGTGGTGGCCTGGATGCCCCTCTGGCCAGGCGCGCGCGCCCGCGCCCGCGCGCGCTCGCAAAACAACATCTGAGCCGCAGCTCGGAGCCCCGCCAGGAGGGAGGGCTCCCTGGCCGCTCTCCGACCCCAGCCGGCCTCAGTCCGCCCCCGCCCCACGCGCCAGGGCCCTCGTGCCGCCCCTCCCTCCGCCCTGCCGGCCAATTCTCTCCTTCTGTCCTCCGACCCTTCTGGAGAAGCTCGAGGAAACTTTCTGAGGTCCAACTCTTGACCCTCCTTGACCAACTTGCTCATTGAGCCACTGGAAAAAGCGCTGTCCTCTTCCCTCCTGCCCCCAATACTTGCCAAAAGGTCCCGGGGAGCGGTTTGTCCAAGGCCCCTCTCCAGATGTGTGCCAAAGGTTCCCAGACGTTTGCCAAAGTTCCGCTTTGCCCAGAGCTCCCACCCTCACGCGTGCAAAAACTTATCCAAATTGTGTGCCAAAGGCCCCTCTTCTCTAAGTCCCACAGGGGTTTAAAGGATCCTCCACCGTTTGCAAGAGACCCCTTTCGGCTTTTTGCCAAAGGCCTATGAGGACGCTGGCCAACGGCCTCGTTAGCCAACCCCCCAGATGTGTCCAAGAGATGCATACAAAGCCGCCCCCCTTTGCCAAATCCCGGATACTAGTCAATGTCCTTACTATTTGCAAAGGGGGCCCATTCCAGCGGTTTGCCAAAGCACCCCCCGCGCCCCCCGCTGTGTCCCGAAAGTTGCCAAATTGGGCTTTTCTTACCACAACTCCTCACCCCCTCCTCCTGCGAACCAGACCACCCCATGCTGTTTGCTGAAGCCCCTCCCCCACGCTGTGTGCCCTCCGTGGCGATGGGGGAGGGGTGGCCCTTCCTCTACCTCCGAAGTTTGTCTAAACTCGGTTGGATGAGGCTCGCTTCGGAACTCACCACAGCCAACTCTTTGTCCGTTTTGGGGGCGACATCTCCAGGAAACTTGATGATGGGCGACGGCGCGGCGGTGGCGCGGCCCAACAGGCAGCCCAGGACGCAGAGCGCCCGCAGGGGGCCGGCCAGCGGGCCCCGAGCCACTCGCGCCTCGGTCATTGCGCTCCCGGGCCCCGCGCGTCGCCCGGGGGGTTGCTGGCTCGGTGCGTGTGGCCGCGTCGCCGCCTGGCTGGCGCCTGCTCCCCCGCGCAGCGCTGCGCCCCCAGGGGCTGTTCGACTCGGTCTCCTCGGCTTTGCCCGGCTCAGCGGCGCATGGTCCGGCCCCCAGCCCTCGCCGCCGCCGCCAGCTCTCGCCGGTCCTGGCAAAGCCTTTGTATGTTTAAAGCCCCAGATGCGTAGCTCCAGCCACCGCCGGAGGAAGTCTGGATGCAGCGGAAACAAGGGAGGGCAGCCGCCAGATGTGGCCGGCTGGGCTGGGAGGGCGCTGGCAGTGCGGCGCCGGGTGGAGGGGGAGCGCTCAGGCCCGCCCCTCTCCGCCCCATTCTCCCTCTCGCCCTCCTCCTCTTTTCTCCTTTCTTCTCCTTTCTCCGCCTCTTTTCCCCTCAGCCAGAGCTTTGGGCCTCTTCGAGAACCATCAGTGCGGCGACCTTCCAACCTTTACTCCCCAATCCGGGCGCAAAACCTATGGAACCTCTGCTGGGAAACATCTGGCGCGACCACTCTAGACACTTGAAGTCCTGAGGCTGGAGAGCAGCGGTTCTTGGAGGGACACACGGCGGGGGGCCGGACGGCCTGCACTCCCAGGGGTGTAGGTCAGAGATGGGGAAGAAGGGTCAGGAACAGATGATCAGCTGCACCTGTAGATCGTCAGAGAAAGAGATTTTAGATGATTAGAGATGGAGACAGAGAGATGAGAGAGATAGGCAGAAATGGGAAGAGATACAGAGATGGAAACAAAGTGAAGGCCCCTCCTTCCTCATCTCCCTCCTCCCTCCCCCTCCCCTCCCTCCTTCCTTCCTTCCTTCCTTCCTTCCTTCCTTCCTTCTCCTTCCCCTCTTCTTCCTTCTATGACTATTTAAGCATTTACTTGGCCTCAGGCATAATGCTAGGTGCTAGATAAACGCTTGGAAACCCAGCAGTCCTGGTCTCTGTCCCTGAGGAATGTCCCCTTCCTCCCTGAGGAAGGAGAATTCATTAGGTGCTAAGCTGTGATGGGGAACTCCAGCAGGTGTGGGAACACCTGACCTCAGTCCCTAAACTAGTATAGGTGGTCAGGGAAGGCTCCCTGGAAGAAGGGACTTCTGGGCTGACACCTGAAGAGCTACAAGACTTGAGAGTATTGGGGTGGGGGGAGGGATGTGGAAGGCACAGTCTAAGGAACAACATTTACAAAGGTCCAGAGGTGAAGGACAGCAAGAGGCACTGGAGAAGGACGTTCCCTCTATCTGAAAACTGGGGGGGAGGGGGGAGGGTGAGGAGATGGGACTGGGGGTCGGCAGGGACCAATTTGAGGAGAAGAGTCATGGGCTGAAAGGGTCAGCAACAAGCTGCCTGCGAGGGCCTTGGAAGTCAGGGTGATGAATCTGGTCTGTATCGTAAGAACCAGAAAAGCTTCTGCAGCTTGGGTGTCAGTGGGTTTCAGAGAAGTACAGGCTTGCCTGGCAGGCATGTGCTGCTGGCTGGCCAGGAGTCAACCTGAAAGGCACCCCTTGGGAAGGACTTCGCTCCACAGGAGGAGCCCAGCCCAGCATCCTGACCCAGGGAGAAGCCTTGGCTATTTGGGGGAGGGTGAGTCTGAGGTCAGTGGGAGAGGGGGTTGCCTCCTGGCTAGGCCCCATTTGGCTCAGGTCCACATCCTCTGGATAACCAGAGAGCCAAGTTGGAGAGCAGAGAGCTAGGAGTGAAAATGGAAAAAGTTGTCTCACTGAAGCAGGGCTTACAAACTCGTGGCCTGTGGGCTGAATCCCGCCTGAACAGCACTTTGAAACTTGGGACACTTCATCTAAAAATCTGACTTTCTGGTTTGCTTTCAGAAATCCCCCCAAATCTGGCAATACTGGGTGCCGATGTCCACATGGCAACAATTAGCTGAGGCATGTACTTTGGTTGGCCACAGTCCCCACCATTCTCTATTGCCTTGCATGTGACTCAGCTCAGTTTTGCTCATTTACATCACTTGTCCCATTTGAGGTTTAACATTTTCCCGAAAACCTTTGTGAGACATTGGGCACTTCTGGCACAGGGCAGCTGTGACTGTGCCTCTTCACAGTCTGTGTAGTTTGGGCATTCCAAGGGCATTGGTGCCCAGTGTAGGTGCTTGGTGTCCATTTAGAGACGGTGACAGCTGCAGAAGCAGGTGTCCATTGTACCCAGCAGAGCAGTGGCGGTGCGCAGTAGTGACTAAGGCCCAGGGGACCAGGAGATCATAGGCAGCATCTAGTGGAAATGAACTTGTCGGCGAGTGCACGCGATACACTCCAGGACCCCTGTGTATCCCTTTAGCTCTCTCTGCCTTGGCAACCTGCCATGGTCACCCTGGGAGCCATGGTAACCCCGGGAGCCCCATGGTGATGTGGCAGAACCACAAAATGAAAGCAACCAGTCCCACTGTAGACTTGGTAAGTGGAAAAAGAAACTTTGACATAATACTATAAACCACTGACATCTGGAGATACCGTTGGTATTGCAGCATCTTTCAGCCCATACTAATACAGGTAAAAATTGTGGGCCCCCCCAAAAGGTATGTTCTACTCCTAACCGCCAGTACCTGTAAATGTGCCCTCATTTGGAAATAGAGTCTTTGCAGATATCACCAAGTTAAGATGAGGTCATACTGGATTAGGGTGGGCCCTAATCCAATGACTGGTGTCCTTATAAGCGAAGAAATTTGCACACAGAGACACACATGTGACCATGGAGGCAGAGTTTGAAGTGACACAGCTGCAAGACAAGGAATCCCAAGGGCTGACAGGAGCCCCAGAAGCTGGGAGAGACGAGGAAGCATTTTTCTCTAGAGCCTTTGGAGAGAGCTTGGGTCTGACAACACCTTGATTTTGGACTTCTAGCCCCCAGAATTAGGATAGAATAAATTTCTGACGTTTTAAACCACCCGGTTTGTGCTACTTGGTCACGGCAGCCCTAAGAAATTAATACAGGCTTCAATGAAGTGACACCAGGACATGGCATCGGTTCCTGCCATGCATTCATTCATTCAGGAAAACGTTAATGAACACTGTTCCAGGTGCTGGGGTACAGCAGCATCAAGATAAAATTTGTATTGATGAAGAGGGAAAACGAGGATGGGAGATACCAAACAGGAGACGACTGGGCCCTGGGGGAGGTAGTGGCCATCTGTTGTTTATTGCTTCCCAAGATCCTGTCCTCCTCCTTTTGGTAGCGGCCCCTTAATTTTCCTTTGAGGAAACCTCCTCTAAGCAATTCTTGGTCTATGAGGTTCAGTGGATGTGACCTACCTCCTGGATCGTGGGTCCATGTGACCCAGGCCTGGCTAAAAAGCAGATCCAATGTCACTGGCTAGATGCTGGTCCAGAAGGAGGTTTATGAGTCCATTGGAGCCCACGAAAAGTAATTCTGGGACATTCACTGGAGGTATTTGGGATGTAGCCTACACTTTCAGCTATAAATGGTATGATGCAATCGTGGAGGAGCCCTTAAGGACAGAGGCTTCCTAAGATTGAAACTACACCAAAGAGAACAGAAATGGTGATGCTGAGCTCCTGCTGGCATCGGCTGAACTCCTGGATCCAGCCCTGCCTGCAGCCAATGTATCCTGAGCTTTTTAGTTTGTGAGTCTATATAGCCTCTCCTCCTAACTTTGTATGTGGTTTGTTTGTTTTTTGCTTAAGTCTGGTTGAGTCGAGTTTCTGTTGCTTGCAACCTGAGATTCCTGACTGATACAGTGAAAGACTTAGCTGAGAAATCAGCACCAGTCAGATCCTCTGCCTGAGGTCACAGCCCTCCCTCATTTTGTCTCTGTCTCTGGTCCCAGGGACATCTGAGAAGCAGTCCTGGGGGCACAGGAGTGTGCCAACACACTCCATCCTAGAGGAGCATAGCAGGACCTTCTCTGGGGCCAGGGAACCCCAGGTACCTTTTGGTTTCCTGCTGGGACCCCAACCCTAGGCCCAGGCCTATAGATTCCAAGCCATGTCCTCTCCATACAGTCAGGAGCCCAGGAGGGAGCAGGTGGCACTCTTGCAGGAGGCTAATTCCAGGAGTGCCTAGTGAGGAAGGGATTAAATACAAAGTGTGCGGGTGGAAGGTAGGGGGGACTAATGGGCCAGAAGCAGGACCGTGATCATCTGGCCCAGAAGGTTGACCGGAGGGCGCAGTTATGGGAGAGCAGGTGCCTTTAACGAAACGACAGCCCAAGAGACCTCCTGCCGAGGGATCCAGGAATAAACACCCTCCTTTGTTCTCTTCCTTCCCTCCCTCCTTTGCGGGGCTCCCCAGCGCGGGAGGAGCGGGCCCCAGCAGTCCAAGGGGGAGGGAGGTGGAGCGCCACCTGGAGGAGCAAATGGAAATTGACCAGCACGCCCACCATCTCCTCCCTCCTGCACTTTTTATCTGCAGCTAAGCTGGCTTTCTCTCTGTTCCTGAAAGATGGCAACCCTCTTGTGACAGCCATAGATTTTCTTTCAAGGAAGAACATGCTGTTCAGTGGCAAAGAGTGCAGTGAGCTGACTGCCTACAGCTGTAGGGATCAGCCCGAGCTTTTGAGCCTACACCGTGCTAGTTCGGCCAAAGCCCCAGATGATGTCTGAGCACATAGGGTACCAGGGCTCCAGAGCTCCCCTCTGGGGCCACTTGATCTTTTTGGAGGAGCTGTCTTGGAGGCTGAGACTCTCTGCCCCATCCTGCTTCCCGCTCTTTTTCTTTCTCTGGTCTTATCCTCCAAAACTCCTTGAACTCCTGACCCCATCCCAGAATGTACTTCCTGGAGGGCCCAACTGACATGCCTGTCCTCTTGGCCTGCAAGTCTTCTCATCTGTTAGGTCTCAGCTCAGATGCTGCCTCCCCAGGGAAGCCTTCCTTGACTGACCAGCCACAGAAAGGATCCACCCCCTGTGTTTTTTCCTTCCAAGCAGCTACAGCTGTCTTGAAACAATCTTGTTAACTTTAATTTCTTGTTTGATTATTGACTCCTGTACTGTGGCCTTAGTACCTGGAACAGGGTTTGCATATAGAAGGTATTGAATTAATACTTGTCAAATAAATGGTTGAATACGTTAATGAATCAGCCCTAGATGTGGGGAGATGGAAGGGCAGGCCCAGTGAGCAGAGGTGGGAATGGTGTGGTGGTCCCCAAGTAGAAAGAAAGGCCAGAATGAGCACCCGGGGCTCTGACCTGGAGTCATTTTGGATGACTCAAAACTCTGGGGCTTCTCTTGTGTTATAAAGACACAGGTGGCCATCCTAAGTCTTCCCTTTTCTGCCATGTGGAGGTCAGGTGAGAACAGATTGCTTTAGGTTTTGGAGAGCCGCAGGGCAGAGTTGTTAATTTGTAACCAACAGCAGGAGAAACTCAGGGTAGATGTCAGGTAGACTTCCCAACAGTGAAGAGAAGGAATGAGGCCTTAAAGGGTCCATAAGTTAGGCTGAGACAACGGCTTCCCTAAGGGACCTCGGGGAGACAGAGGACAGGTGAAACCCTGTTTGGCCTAACCTAGACTAGTTGAGTGGACACAATAGACCTGCAGACAGCAAAACGATCTTGACTAGGCTGAGAAAGACAAGTGGGCCATCGACTTCCGTCCTTGTCATCCCCCCCTTGCCCATCGGCCCTCCATTCCCTCGCCACCACGCCCACACGGGGTCTCTGAGTCCCCGGGTCACTGCCTCCCCCGGGGCTCTGCCCCTGCCCACTCCCCTTGCCTTTGCTCTTGTCTAGATGCGTGGCTTCTGGCCATGATCATCAGGACAGAATGTAGTATTGGCGCAGCCCTTGTTTGTGCCTGCTTGGCCCCCATTCTCCTTTCTTGTGCACAGCACACTGGGTTCTCATTTGGGAAACCATACCTTCCTCCCACGTGGCCCAGGCCTGGCCAGTTGGAGTATCCAGCCCTTGGGGCACAGGAGCCACTTGCCAGCTTCTATCTGGAGGGTAAATCCGGCCTCACAGTGGGGGCAGAAGAAGAAGACACAGACTGGGGGGCACTACTTTAGACCCTGGATCCAGCTTTACCTGAAATCATCTCGCCTTGGATTTCTTAGTCTGAGGAACCCTTTTAGACTTCATCTGATTTGGGTAGCATTTCCGTTATTTGTACCTGAGAGTGTGCAGGGGAATCCCCGTGATACCTGGGAAGGTTTACCACTGAGGTGCTTCTGCTGGCAGGATGCAGCCCCGGGGTAAGCGTGTTCAGTGGATGAGACTGTGATGATATCGACTTGGCTGTCTGTCTGCACATCGCCAAGCCAGGCAGAGAACCCCCTTCCTCAGCTCCTGGGGGTCGGTCTTCCTGTGCAGGCGCCACGCGGTGGAAGAGATGGCAGAGTGCAGATCTGCGCCGTGGGCTCCAAGGCATCTGCGAGGAAGGGTCTACATTCCCACCGCTGCTTGAATGGCCCCGAGAAGCGTGGGTTACAGGTAGGTAGATGGAAACCAGGCAGTGAGCTCCCTGTACTTGTACTTGGACGTGTTCAAACAGGCTGCCCCTGCCCCACCCACCCACCCCATTCAGGGAGGCTGCAGAGAGGAGTCCTGAGTGATACCCTGCTGTGGGCGCAGTGGTGTCCACATATTTGTCATCAGCAGCCTTTGCAGGCTGCCTTTCTGTAGGGTGGGAGGCCACGGGCGGTCCGGGGAAGGGGAGGCCCAAATCGTAGCATAGTCTGCGGTTATGGGGCTTGCCCGAGCACTCAGGGTACCCCAGATGACAGGCAGGTATAATAGGGGGGAAAAAAGAGAAAAGGAATTAAGAGGCTGTCAGCTAAAGAAAAGACTAACGAGCATGTCAGATCTGCACGGATCCTTGAGAAGGTCTCATTACACCTTGCAGTTTAATGCAAGTCACCACTGGAAGGGAACCTGAGTGCTGACTGCACGTCAGGCACTGGGCCAGGTCTTTTATGGGCGTTGAATTCCCACGGTGCTCTTTTGACACAGGTCACGTGGTTAGCATCTCCGATTTACAGTGGAAGAAATGAGGCAGAGAGAGGAGGACTTTGCTAAGGTCATTGCATGCAGCATCAGCACCAGGATACCCCTCGGGGCTCTCTGACACCAGGGTCTTTGCACCCAACCACCACACTACATGGACACCCTGGAGAGATGGGGGAAACGGAGGCACACGGGAAGATTTGCCCAGGCCACACAAGGGAAAGAAAATGAGCCACCCCCAGGGGCTCAATTTGTTCCAAGGACTGAGTGAGGCAGGCACCTTCACACAGGTCACTGTACTCAGTCCTCCCAATGCACTTGTGACTAGGCTACGAATATGAGGGGAAAATGAGCCCAGAGAAGGCAAGTAGCTTGACCAAGGACACACAGCATATAACGCTGGAACCTGAGTCTAGTGAGTCTTTCCCCCGTAGCAGCTGCTACTCCCCCACCTGCTGGGTCCTGTCAGCCCAACACCCCAATCCCACTGTCTTCCACCTCCTTCTAGCACCCCTGCAGCCAAACCTCCCCCTGCCCTCTGCTGCCCTCAGCTCACCGGTTTCACCCTTGCTCAGGGGTATTCTCCAAATGTCCTCCCTCCATGACTCTACCCTGCTTGTAAAACCAGCTCAAAACTCACCCCCAGGGAGCCCTTGATTCAGAGTCCTTGTTCTGTAACTACAGTCAAGTGCTGACTATGACTTACTGACCCTGTGACTCACCTCATGGAGGAGCTCTCTTTTTTTTGTCCAATAGTCATTATAATCATCTCTCAGGGCTGGGTATAGAATATGTTAGTGTTTATGAAATACTTAACACAGAGTCTGGGGAATTCCCTGGCGGTCCAGTGGTTAGGACTCTGTCTTTCCACCGCAGGGGGCAAGGGTTCGATCCCTGATCAGGGAACTAAGATCCTGCATGCTGCACAGCCAAAAAAAAAAAAAAAAAAAAAGTATATACAAAAAGAACATTAAAATAAAAGTGTCTGGCATGCGTGCAGTAGGCACTTAATAATTGATCACTGTAATGACTGCTCCCCACAGGGCTCATCAAGCAGGCCTCTGTGTGTGTGTGTGTGTGTGTGTGTGTGTGTGTGTGTAGGTGGGGTGGGGAGGGTATCGGCTCAAGTGATCAAAAGTCTTTGTTGAGCACCTACTGAATGCAAGGCCTTTACACTGGGGCAAGTGCCAAGACGGGCAGACGGGGTTCTGATGGAACAGGCGGGGTTGGATGTTCATAACCCTGAAATAGAACTAGGTCTCCCCTGACCCCCGATCTCCATCTTGGGGCTATAACCCACCTCAGCAGGGAAGTTTGTACCTCTCAAACCACTGGTATAGTGAGGCCAGGCTATCCTGCACCCAACCCCGCACCGTGGAGGAGCGGCTCCTTCTGCAGACGGGCTGCGCCATCTGGTGGCCACTCTTGGTGAAGCAGCCTCGGGGCTCGGAGCCCGCTGGGTTAGACCGTTATTTAGGCTTGTGGCTCTATCTAGTGGCATTAGTGAGCAACCACACTCAATCAGCTTCAACCTCAGAGATCACCCGAGGAGCTTCGATAAACACTCCAGGACTCCACTTAAGAACTAACGAGCCAGATTTGGGGGGCGTGATTCTGAACTCAAGGAAAGTTTACGTTTGAGAAGCAGGACCGTAAAGGGACTTCTACCAATGTATTTGTACCTGCTCCCCGCCTGTTCAGTAATAAAATCATCAACCTACTTCATATATGAGATTCTCATTTTCGCGTTTAAAGGGGAGGAAACCGAGGTCCACAAAGTGGCAGTCACTCACCCATGACCACACAGCGAGCCAGAAGACATCTCCCCTCCCAGCTCTAAGGCAGGAAGGAAGCATGTTTGCCATCAGGAGCCCTGGCATCTGTTACCTGCTATTTGCAAATAAATGAAGGGCTCGGCCAAGGTGAGCTAGATCACTGTGGCAGGATCTCCCGGCCTCTGGTCTTATGATGCTGCAGTTTGTTTGTCTGTTGGATTATTACTATAACTATCTTGCTTGCCTCTTCTTCATCCTGGTTGGCATGAGGGTGGGATGGGACACTGATCTGTCAGGGATAAGGACACAGAAGGTCTAGAATAGTAAGAACTTGCATTACGATAATGTCAGGCTCTGCCCCAAGCACCTTCTATGTATTAGTTCATCTGATCCTACAAACACGCCCCTGAGAATATATTATTATGATTATCCCTTTACACAGAGAGATATCCCTTTGCACAGAGGAAACTGAGGTACAGTTAGTGAGCACTGCCCCAGGCAATCTGCTCTGGGCCCATGCTTTTAGCCAGGGGCCATCCAGTGCCCCAGAGCAGGTAAGGTTTGGCTTCTGCATTTTTGAGGACATCAACATCTTCTCTCTGATCATCCTTGGCCAAGCAACCTTCTCTGTCTGGGTCTCTTTGTCCTTATTTGTTTGTTTCCCTGGTAAATGTTTATTAAAGCCTTGCACTGGGCACTGGATATACAGCAGTGATTAACTACAGTCATTGCTCTCATGGTGTTTACATTCTGGTGGTGGGGGGTGGGGCGGGACAGACAATACAAAGCAGACAAATTAATAAACTAATAAACAAGGTAATGTTCGATGGTTGGAAGACCTGTGAAGATGGGATTGTAACAGGGAAGAGCAAAATCTGACTCCACGTTGGCTCTGTTTCTTTTACTTTAAACTTTGCTTTTCGTTGCTTTTGTTATTATAATCACTAAAAGGATGCTGTCTATAGCTGTAAACATACATGATGGCCTGCCACAGGAATCCCTGCCCACCTGTGAATGGCTGCAGAAAAGAAGAAATTAATACATCCCCTCCCTGATGTGGGCCAAGCAAGGAGATACCTTGCAAGATTAATGGCCATTTTACTTTACTTCCTCACCTCCTCCCCATCTCTGTTCTATAAGAGAAACTGGCATCCAGACCCCTGATAAGATGATTTTTGGGGACACTGGGACTCGGTCTGCCAGCTTTCCAAATAAAGTCATTATTCCTTGTCTAAACACCTTGTCTCCCGATTTATTGGCCTGTCGTGTGGTGAGCAGAGTGAGCTTGGACTTGGTAACAGGATCAAGATGATCTGATGGGGAAAACTTGAGAATGGGTGGTCAGGAAGGGCCTTTCAGAGAAGCTGATGTGAGATCTGAGTCCTGAAGGATGAAAAGGAACCAGACATGTGCAGAACCAGGGGCAGGATGTTCAAGGCAGAGAAGATGGCAGGTGCAAAGGCCCTGTGGTGGGAGCAGAGTGAAGGACACACAAGACATTCATGGGTTTGGTCTGCAAACATCTGCCCATCCCCTTTTTGGGGATACTTCTCTCCTTCCGCTGAGGACAGTGTTGCGGGGGAACTTCTCTCTTGCTGGGAAAACAGACGGGGGTACATGCCTTCCCTTTTCAGAAGTCACACAGGTCCTTGGTGCCTTCTTGGGCCAGGCTCCTTCCTCTGGGTACACGTCCTCTGTTACAAGCAGGGGTGGGCTTGTGATCTGGGCTCAGCCAATGGGACACTCAGGGAATCTTGAATGACATAAATATAAACAGAACACTGGGAGCCCAGGCATACCAACTGTGGGGTCCCTCGGACCTGGTGTTCCCATCTTGGTGCCTGCCCTGGTTGTCTAGCTTTTGCCACCACGGCTATTATTATTCCAATAAATGCCCACTTGTTTTAAGTTAGCCCGCATCAATTTCTGTTGCTTGCACCCAAATAACCCCAATGAAGCAGTGTAGGAACAAAGGGAGAGGAAGCTGGGGATAGATCCCGCTGTTCGGCCAAGCTAAGGAGTTGGCCTGTGTTCTGATGACTATGGGATCCTGTGGATTCCTCTGACACTGCCCTTCTGAGATCTCTTGATTACGTGCAGGTGGCTTCTTACCTGCAGGGATGACCTCATCCAGAATTTCTCCCTTCCCCACCCAAGCCAGGTTCCTACCCCTCTCTATGATTAGCAAGCAGCTGCCCTCAGGCAGAGAGCAGAGAGCCAATGGCTTTGAGCTTGAGATGATTTATCTGTTTCCTGTGCCCCCCACACCCACAAATGGTCCCTCCATGGCTTAGATAAATGCCTCTAAGACTTTATCCCCCGCCACATTCCAGTGAAAGCAAAGTCAAGTGAGAAGGAAGGAGAAATGGGCAATCAGAACATCCTACATATTATAGGATCCAGGGAGGGCGCTCAGGAGGGGGCCAGAGAGCCCGAGGTTGAGCCGTGGCCCCAGAGCGCCTCCTGCCCTTGAATTCCAAAGCAGCAGGAGCCAATCCCTGTATCAAACAGCCAGCTGGTGACCCCAATCCTTCTGCCCCAGCGGTAAGCTCTGGCTATCGTTTTTCTAAGAATACAGTCAATCCCCTTTCCTGTGAGTTCCACCCCATCCTTCCCCCTCGGGTCAGCGAAACCCTTCAAAGAGGAAAACCCACAGCTCGGCTTTTGTCTGCTGCCCTCCCAGCTGTAGCCCAGAGACCCGCAGGCTGGAGTCCCAACTGTGATGCCCAAGTCAGTCTCCAGCTCCATGCCCATGTCCCATCTCCACTCTCATCAAACTCAACCGGTCCTTGGCCTCCCCCTTCGGTGACCCTCACTGAGGGGTTGACAGGGAGGTCCCTGACCCCTTCTTCACCTGGTGGAGGCTCCTTGTCACGGAATCCAGGAGAGACTTAAGGGCGGAATTGCAGACAGGCAGCTAGGAGGGATTTCAGGAAGGCCTGGAAAATGGCTGGGGGTTTCCAAAGTGCACGTGTGGGCAGTGCCCCAGGCTCCTGAGGGAATATTCATTTTTCATGCACAACCTGCCCACATCTGTGGGCAGGTTGCTTGGTGATCTCTCCAAGCCTCAGTTTCCCCATCTGTAAGACATGCTTACAATTTTGCGACCTCAGGGGGTTGTTCTGAGAGTTTTTATTGAGAAAACACACAGAATGTACTTAGTACGGTGCCTGGAACATAGTAAACGCCCCCAAAAATGTTTGTTGCAGAAACAAATGTAGCCCAGTTCCAGGTTCTTTGCAGCCCCTGCACCTCCACGAGACTGTCTCCACCTCCACGAGACTGTCTCCATTTCTTCCCTGACGACAATATTTCTGTTCTTTGATCCACATCAACTTCTTAATCACTTTGCAAGGATGGGAATGAGGGAAGTAAAACATGCCCGAAAAGTCCTTGAAATTATTGCCATTCAGGGATCAGAAGATGAAGATTAGTTGCCTGTCTCTGTCTCACAAACAAATTAACCAAGTGGCAGCTTTTGGTGCCAAATATGATTCTTGTCGAAAGGATTAGACGTAGTAAATCCAGCTACAATATACTGTGATCGTGTGTGTGCGTGTGGGGTTTTCTTAAAAGCAAATCTGCAATAATCGTACATTTACAACTAATAAATTGGGTCCTTTAATTCCTCTGCAGTAAGCCTTTGAAATATAATCTGTCATTTCAGACTTACAGAACATGACTTTTCATAATTATAATTCTCCAGCACACATGACTACTTATAATTAAATTCACTTTTAAGAAATCCAAACCTTTTTGTGTGTGTGGATTATCTGTTTGTCTGATGTCATAATGGTAAAATGAATGTATAATCTGTTGAATAAATTTGGTGAGTTCTTATATAAAAAACACACTCTGCTATCGATCAAAACCTGGAAAGATAAGATGGTGAACGAAGTATACGCTATTTCTCAGCAACAGGCTTAAACAAAGGCAGAACAAACCCAAGCATGTCTTCTCATCCCTGCCTCCTTTTAGGGCTGCTAACCCCATAAAAGAAGAACGTTTGAAAGAGTTGAGAAAACCCAAATGTTAAATTATGGCCAAATGATCTGCTGGAGACCCATAAATTTTGAAAGGCAGTTCAATAAAAGCCCCAGAAAACAGACCCGAAATGGCCCCAAATCAGTGAATACGTGCCGGAAACATACAGACCCATAAAAGGAAGGATAACCACACAGGAAAAGATAAGCAGAGAAAGGAAATGGGAACCTTGAACTCAGAGAAACAGACACAGCATTTGTGGTCTACAGGTACCATCTTGAGCTTTTAATAAAGAATAGCCTAGAAGCTATGTTGCAGTTTTGCAACTCTTGACATAAATGACTTAATGTTTCATTCTTCAGCCAAAGGCCAAGTCTGGATGCACTTGTGGAAGTGTGTGTTCCCTCCTCGTGCCTCCAGAGAAGTAAACACTGCCTCAGAGATGGGGTTTCAAGAATGACAGGACAGTTTTCCCCATCAGCGGAAATGTCCTCCCAGGTTGATACCTCTGCCTGAGGTCCAGGAGATCACTGCCAAGGTAACAATTTTTCCTGAGAGATGCTACTTGAACGAGAGTCAAATATTTAGCATGAACCTGGGTACCTTTTGAGAGGAAGGGCTCCCTGGGAGAAGAGCCCACCCAGAGTGCCTTGCAGTCCCATGGAGCCTTAGATCAGCCCGTATCTTCAGGCCCTGTCTCAGGCGTCTCTTCCCTCCTTCTGGGGAGGCATTTATGGAGACATTGCTTGTGGTTATGGCCCAGGTGGGGCACAGGGAGGAAGTTGTGGCAGACTCAGGCAGGTGAGCCTATTAAGACCAGCTTAATAGGTGAGCCTATTAAGACTGAGGTGATGTCAGCACAAGGTTAGCATTGGCCTTGGGCCTGAAATGAGGTTAAGCACCAGACCAGAGGACTTCCCTGGTGGCACAGTGGTTAAGAATCTGCCTGCTAGTGCCGGGGATGCAGGTTTGAGCCCTGGTTGGGGAGGATTCCACATGCCGTGGAGCAACTAAGCCCGTGTACCACAACTACTGAAGCCTGCGCACCTGGAGACTGTACTCTGCAGCAAGAGAAGCTACAACAGTGAGAAGCCAGTGCACCACAATGAAGAGTAGCCCCCGCTCGCCACAACTAGAGAAAGCCCGCGCACAGTAACAAAAGAACCGACGCAATCAAAATAAATAAATAAATAAAATAAATAATATTTATTAAAAAAAGAAAGAAAGAAACAGACCAGAAATGGTCACAGATGACAGCTTCAAGTATCAAAGAAGAAGCCTAAAGAAGGGAAGGCATGAGCTCAAGGTCACATGCAGCTTAGGAGCCAGGATAGGCCTCAAGAACGTGACTTTGGGGACTTCCCTTGTGGTCCAGTGGTTAAGACTCCCTGCTTCCAATGCAGGGGGCATGGGTCCGATCCCTGGTTGGGGAACTAAGATCCCACATGCTGACTTTTGATCCTTGGTCTGTGCTTAAAACACACGCGCGCGCGCGCACACACACACACACACACACACACACACTATTATTTAAAAACTATATCTGGCTGCCTCCCTCTCTCAAGTCAAGATAAGACCAGAATGGGGCTGGAGCTAAGATTGGACTTGGGGGTAGACTTATTTCTATCACATTCCCTTATACCTGGGAGCATTACTGAATATTCACTGGATGGATGCACGGATGGATGGATAGATGAATAAATAAGTGAATAAATGGTTGGATGGATAAATGGATGGATGGACAGACGGATGGATGGATGGATGGATGGGTACTGAAATTAAAGAAGGGACAAAACTGAGGCCTGATAGTTGCCTCCTAGGACTGAAGGCCAAAGTTCATCCACACAAATGCTTTATTTTGGTCATAGAGGTGACCCACACAAGGGCTTTAAATATTTAAAAATGTTAAATATTTAAATAATAAGTAGCCACTACAAAACCAGGAGATTTCACATTAAAAAAATACAGATTTCTGGATTTTCTTGAAAAAAAATCAGAAGATGTGGTGACACCCAGCTTGCATCCCACATATAAACAATCTTGAAGCTGAGTAGCAGCTGCCCCTTTCAAGGGGAGACTGATTTTGAGAGCACCACAATCCCCACCACTCCCTACTACCCTGCGTCTTCCCCACATCCTCAGTTATGTCCCTCGTCTAGCCCCATAGGTATCTGCATTTTCATCTTCTGAGTTAAAAACATCCCTGTGTCGCTCCTGTTTCCCTTGGTTCACCGATGCTGCCCCAGTCACTCTGAGGCTGTGTTTCCTCACTTTCCTTCCCCCTGCTCTTCCACCCCGCCCCTCATTCTGCAGTTCTGGGCTACGTACCCAGGTGATGTTAACCCCTGCCTTCTAACTCCGGCAACTCAAGATACAGGGACGGCTCAAGCAGGTATCTGCAGCCCACCTCCCTCCAGTCTCCCAAGGGGATGGTAAAGGGTCTGGACAAGGGCTCCCCCACGGCAGAGAAAAAGGATGGGTCGAGTGTTTGCTCTGAGTGGACAAGCAGGCAGGCTTGCGAGAAGGAACAGCCTACCATCCAAAAGTGAAAATGGAATGACTCCCGAAAAAGTCCCCAGTGCACTTTTGTATTTCATTGACTTTTTTTCTTTTTGCGGTACGCGGGCCTCTCACTGCTGTGGCCTCTCCCGTCGCGGAGCACAGGCTCCAGACGTGCAGGCTCAGTGGCCATGACTCACGGGCCCAGCCGCTCCACGGCATGTGGGATCTTCCCGGACCAGGGCACGAACCCGTGTCCCCTGCATCGGCAGGCGGACTCTCAACCACCGCGCCACCAGGGAAGCCCATGTAATCTTTTTAAATCTGAAAATTTCTGAATACTGAAATACATCTGGCCCCAACAGTTTCAGAAAAAGGTTTGTAGTCTTCCACTCAAAACCAGGAAGTATTTTTAAGGTTAACTTAATCTATGTCCTGCAAACAGATTGTATCTTTTTCTTCCCCCCTGTGCTCTACAGTAGGCCCTCACCAGCCATCTACTTCATACATAGTAGTGTACATACGTCAATCCCAATCTCCCAATCCATCTGCCCCTCCCCCTTGGTGTCCATACGTTTGTCCTCTAGGTCTGTGTCTCTCTTTCTGCTTTGCAAATAGGTTCATCTGTACCATTTTTCTAAATTCCACATATATGCGTCAATATACGATATTTGTTTTTCTCCTTCTGACTTACTTTACTCTGTATGACAGAGTTTCAGTTTAGGAAGGTGAAAAATTTGGGAGCTGGACAATGGTGAGAGTTGCACAACGATATGAATGTATTAGTGCTACTGAACTGCACAGTTAAATATGGTTAAAATAATATGTTTATATTATGTGACTTTTACCACGATAAAAAAGCATTGAAAAAAAACCCAGGAAGACTTTCGTGTAAAACTCAATAGTTCCAGCTTCCTTGAAGAGGTGGCAAGAAGGAATTCCTGGCAGTCCAGTGGTTAGGACTCCACACTTTCACTGCCGAAGGCCGAGGTTCGATCCCTGGTTGGGGAACTAAGATCCTGCAAACAGTGCAGTATGGCCAAAAAAAAAAAAAAAAAAAAAAAAGTGGTGGAAGGAGGGCCAGCCTTTCCCCACAGTGCCGTCATGCACCCCTGGGGGTAACAACTGTTGAACTCTGAGAGGCCCCTGCCCCCTTGGAAAGGGCCTGCCCTCTGCATTCTGGCTTGGTCCCCACTGCTGTGCACCCATAGGCCAAGATAAGCCAAGGATAGAGAAGGTTCAGACAATCCTCTTTCAAGGTGTGGATGTGGGGTGGTGGTAGGGACTGTGGCAGCCCGCAGTTTCCTAATGTCATTCCTGGGTACCTCTGTCTCCCTCAGGCCCACTGTTTGTCATCCCTGTGAAGCTGTGGAATCCTAAGAGCAGAGCTGGACAGTCTCTTCCACTCTCCAGCATCAGTTCATATCACTGTCACAACAGCCCTGGGCGAGCCTTATTCTGTCCACTTTCAGGTGAAGAGACAGAGGGTCCAACATACTCTGTGTCTTGCCCAAGGCCACGCCCTTAGGAAGTGTCGGGGCTGGACCTGAGAGCTTCCCTTGACCATCATCTATGGGTCAGTCTGGAGAAGTGACTGGAGGAGGGGACCCCTTGACCTGGTTCAGGTTTGAAAGGAGGGAGAGGAAGAGAGTCAGTGTCAGGAAAGCCCAAAATTAGAGTAAATGGAGGATGTGAACGTGAAGAGCTTTCCGGTTGTTTGGTTCAATGCTCTTGTTTTCTCCCTGGAAGAGATGGAGGATGTGGTGGCTTAAAGGAGACACAGTAGGCTGGGAATAGAGGAAAGGGTCATCGTAGTCGTAGTAGGGACCTTAACTCTGGACTTTGCCATTTAATATCCTTCTCCCCCTGCAACCTCTTTAACTTGCTTAGCTAGAGGGAGGGAAACTCTGGTCTGTCCATCCGTCCAACCATCCGTGCCTGCGGGTCTTTGTTCTTTCGCCCCCTCCTCCAGAGCATGCCCATGGGTGATCTTTCCATGACACTTTCCCTCTTAGGACTTTGAGAAGTAAAAACCGAGCCCCTGCTGTCGTGTAGCCACACTTGAGCCTGGAGGAATGTTAAAATTCAGCTGGAGAGGCGCCTAGTGAGATAGAAGCATAGATAAAAAAAAAAAAAAAAAAAAGGGATTTCAGGCAAGAGGAAAAAATAAAATAAAGAGGCGTCTCTTTAAAATGTCCTGTGAAATGGGGAGCATTGGCCCCTCGGCACAAACGTCCACGGGAGAGGACTCCTTTGGAAAGCGGTGAGTTTTGTGTGAGCACAGACGCATTTTGTTTTCCTAGGAGGAATCGATGATTAAATTATCAGAAACCAAGCTCAAAACCAGGCTGCTTGCATATTCCCCCATACCTCCCCAGTGTCTCCTGCTTATGAGGTGTCAGCTTTATCTCGGAAGCTTTAGTTTAAATGCCCAACACATCTTATTAATGAAAGTAATAAGCTGTTGTTTATATATGTCATAATGGGGAATGACTATTTAATATAAATCTGACATTTAAATTCCACTTAGTTCTGAGATGTGGACCATATCAAGGCGTAACTCTTTACCCTGGAGTAAAAACTCCCTGGGTCTGCATTTTCCAGCATTGAAGTTTTCAAAGTAATCAGGTTCCTTTTTTTTTTTTTTTTTTCCAGAGGAACCAAATTGTGAAGACATCTGTTCTGTTATTAATTTCACATAAATCTTAAGCTCCTCAAGGCCAGAAATGAGGCTTCATTCACGTCGAATTAATGAAACATGATTGTAAGTCCCTTGCATGGAAATGCTGTCACACAATTCTGAGCTGCTTAGAGCACTGAGTAATCTCAGAAACTGCCAGGGGACAGCCACGTGAAATCCGCCCTCCCCTCCCCCCAGCCACCCGAACACAATATCTGAAAATAGCACAACACTAACCATATCCTGAAAGATTAATAGAGAGATGAACATTTCTGGGAAATGAATCAGACTTTCTCGGTAAAGGATACACATATCCTGGGCAAAAGCAGATTGCACAGTGTAAGAGCTCTTCAGATACAGTTTAATAACTGTGCCCCGGGAGGCCCTATGTACACCCGAAAGGAGGGGGGGGTTCCTGAGATGCCCTGCAAGGATGTCTTTGGAGAGGATGTTGGAGATATGGGTCAAATCTAGGCAGCATAGATTTGAGATGGGAAACCTGGGCTGGCCGAAGCATGATACATGTGTTGGGTGTGAGAATGTGTGTGTGTTCATGTGTGAATGAACATGTGTGTGAGTGCGTGTATGAAATCAAGTTTGTGTGTGAAAATGTGTGCGCTGTTTATGAGTGTGCGTGAGAATATGTGTGCGGGTGTCTGTGTGTAGGAATGTGGGTGAGTTTGTGTGAGAGCGTTCATGATTTTGTGTGTGTGTGTGCATGTGTTTGGTGTATGTGTGAGGGTGTGTGTATACAGAATGTATGAGTTGGTGTGTGTGTTATATGTGTGAGCATAAGTGGCACATATGTCCGGAAAGCACCCATGTGTGTAGGCGTGTGAGCTTATACACGTGTGTGAGTGTGTACGTAGGAAACCTCTCTGGATGGACATGAATTTGTCAGGGGGAGATGCATCTCAAATAGCTCAGCACAATCTTGTACCCGGCTGAGCTGTTCTTGAAAGAAACTTGCTTCTGAAACTTGCTTCTGGGCTTTTGCATGTGTGGGGCATGATTTTTTTGTCAAATAACTGAGATTTGCCAGCAGAAAGAGTGTCTGGAGGGAGACAGGGAAGGCGGGGGGGCCTGAGATTTCTTAATCAAACTTCCAAGTGTTATTTTTGGTCTTCCGCTGAGCTGGGACCCCAAAAAAGCATCTGCATATGATATTTACATCTCAAAGCTTCAGAGCCTCGTTAGCTTTGATATTTATTTATTTATTTATTTATTTGCAAAAAGGAATTTAAATCAAACAGAGAGGCACAAAAGCAAAACCTTTGAATACAGGGCAAAATTAATTAAAACAGGCAGCCAATGGGTAGAATGGAATACAACAGAATTCAGAGAAAGGACAATGAAAGTAATTAGACTCTGATGGGAAAAATCCCTCGTTTAGAATCTCCTTTCTACCACCTCCCCCCTCCCCCACCGATGTTTTAGTGATCATCTACTGGTAATGAATAAATCACCAATATTGATATTGGAAGAAAAGTTCAGAATTTGAAACGCTGTTTTTCCAGAAGTTTCCTTCTTCATTTTCCTAAGACTCTGATCTTCCAAACTAAGCCAATCAGATTATTGGAGGTTGTGTTTATTATATTTTGGAGAAAACAATCTAGTCTGTACCAGCAGCCGTCCATCCCCCAAATAGCATGTAGGTGGGCTGAATTTAACTGACAGCAGAGAAAGCCACATTCAAACGCAAGGGATGTTGAACTCCAACAGTTAGCATTAACCCAAGTGGTGGAACCAATTTGTGTGTATGAACAGATACAGTCCCAGCCACATTTTGCCCCTGGATGTTTTGAGGCTTTGCTTTACCATCCATGCTTTGTAGATCTGTGAAAAACATTTCCATCCCCCAAGTTGAAAAACCCTTGACCAACAAGATAAGAAAGACTTTTAGCTTTGTTTAGCATAAGACTACATCAAGGGGTCTGGCTTTCTTGTCAGAGTTCTTTTGAATGAAATGATCAGTTAGTATTTATGCATTTTGTCCTTCTGTATTATGCAATAGCACAAATGTACAACTGTCATAGTGGGACAATTCAATGCATAGCCAGGCTGTCACAAAGTTTTAAAGTTGGCCACATGTGTCTTTGGCAAGTCCTAGGTCCGCTTTCAGCTTCATTTAGAATCTCCTTTCTACCACCCTCCTCCCCCCAAGCCCAGCACTTAAGTCTCTCAGGTTGACCCTGGGTCATTTCCAGCTTCAAGAGAGTGGACTTTGAGAAATACCATGATAAGCTTTAGTTCAATTTTAAAAGATGACGAAAATGCTAATGGGGAAATTTTAGGCTCTGTGGCCGTTGGATGAAAGAGATATTTTTGAACAAAAAAATCATTCCAATGATTCCTCAAAACAATTATTCTCCAATGCATAGAGATAGGCTTGTTTTGATAAGTCAGTAAATTAAACCAGATCTCAGTTTTCCTCTGTGTAAAGTGGAAGGAGTTGAATTGGAACTAGAATGATCTTTAAGATTTCTCAAAGCAGGTATAATTAGTGATTCTGGCACACACACATACACATATATATGTGTGTATATTATACATATAAATTACACATATATATAAATTACATACATATATATACAGAGAGAGAGAGAGAGAGAGAATAACTTTTCTATGTACAATGAAAATCAAGGGTCTCACTTATAAGTAGTATACGGATTCATTCATTCATTTATTCATTCATGTGTGTCTGTCCCCCATGGGCCAGGTCCTGTATCCCACAGTTCTTCTACATCATTTCATTTAATCCTACAACAACCTTTTGAGCTGGGTTTTCCTAATGGGAGTGATAGTCGATCTATTAAACTATCAATACACTACAATAGGGGCCAAACAGAAAGGACACGGAGCAAAGCCCTTGTCTGTGTCAGCTGTTCATTGCAAGATGAGAAGAGGTGCGGCTTTGGAGGAGGTAGGGAGAGCCAGGGTGGCTGGTAAGATGGAGGGGGGCTTGGGAGGCTATTTAACAACTGACCTGGGAAGGGCTTTCAGTTTTAAACAACCAGGACAAGCTGGACCACTAACCATATCTGGATATGGTTGAACATCAGCCCTGATTTTCAGTCTCCAGATTCTGCAGAGGACAGAGATGAAGCTCTGGGAGCGCAAGTAACCTTCTCAAGGGCAACCCACTAGGCAGTGACAGGCCTGAGTTGGAAGCCACTTTAAGTCTTTAAGACCCCAAAGTTCACGTTCTTAACCATCGTGCTGACTGCAGAGATGCCTATAAGCTGACCTCAGTAAGTCCCAGGGTGGCCCAGTGCTTCTTTCCCAAGATCCCAAGGAGCTGTTCCAGAATCCAGTTTGAGTCAGTGTAGAGCTGCCAGATTTAGCAAATAAAAATACAGGACACTCAGTGAAATCCGAATTTCAGAGAAACAGCCCTAATGTTTTTGCATATTTTAGCATATTGCACGGTACAGAGTTATACTAAAAAAATTCATTATTTATCTGAAATGCAAATTTAACTGGACATCTTGTATTTCATCTGGCAAATCTAACTGGGGGGTGAGGGAACAGTCACAGGGATGCCAAGACATTTCAGTGCAGAAATATTTTCTTTTCTAGGAGCTCCCTTCTCAGAAGCTGATAGGTCTCAGGGCAGTAGGAAATCCTTCTAACCTCACTCCTTGTACTTTCTTGATTCTGAAGTCAAAATGCCAGGGCAGAGGTCATGTAAGCTAAGACACTGCCTCTTCCGGTCCTCCCTCCACACAAGAAGGCAGAACCCATGGCACGGTGTCTTGGCTTTGAAGCCAGGGAACATTGTCCACGAGGCGTGTCCTCCTCTCCGAAGCACATGGAAACTATTGCCTTCCAGAAGGTCTTCATGGTTAGTCTGCTGGAAGTCTCATGGTTTTTCAGCTGCAGTTATAATTTCTGTGGCACCCCCTGCCCCAGCTCAGACGGTATTGATTAGAACACATTGCTTCTGAAAAGAAAACTGCATCTTAATTAAAGGTTGGCAATCCAAAGCCTGTTTGCAGATGAGAAAAATTAAACAACTGCTATGAAGGGGGCAGCGCATCTCCTCTGTCGGTTAAACCCCCAGTCCACATGCTGAGGCCCTCCCGTGTTTCAGGCTATCCCCTCATCTTCATCGGATGCTGTAGGTACAGCAAATAGAAATGAACCACAAGACTAAAGGGAGGAGCTTTCGGAGCAAAAACGGGCTTGTCTTCTCTGGTACTCATTCCCCTTCATGGGCTGCAGCCCAAACACAATGCCTGGGCTGGGAGTGGGGTTAGGGTAGGTTGTTTGGTGTCCAGAAATCAGCCCCATTGTGCACCCCAGTGCATCGGAAACTGAGCCACTGGTGTGGATACTGGGCCTGGTTCTGGGGCTAGGTGGAGGCTGGAAGGATCTGGCCTTTGCCTCACTTCTGAACCAAGATGGACATAAGCTGGTGGAGGATAAAAACGCCGCTTCTCTGGGGTGGAGGGCTTCTTAACTTGGGTCCCATGGAGCAGAAGCCCCGTAAAGGATCTATGGGGCAGCATTCAGCGAGTCTGTGAACTTAGATGGGAAAAATTTACACACACATGCACACATACACACCCATACACTTTTATTTTCTAATTCCTAACTGAAAGTTAGCATCTCCTCCAATTTTGAATGTAGGTAACAAACCATCACCATATTGGCACGACATGTGGCTTCTGTCATCAACAGAAATCAAAGATATTTAATGTCACATTTATAGTGGCTCTAGGATATCGTAAACTAGACTCATGATATCTTGAAATTCTAATAGCTGTTAGATCCACCTCTATGTCTTGCTATTTAAAGGTTAATAGAAGCACATGAATTCCTATATCTTTTAAAATTATTTGAATAGCTGTCATTTAATATGCTTTTTCTTTGTAATCCTATTTTTAAATTTTATGCCTGTAAAAACATTATCTGTAACAAACCTTGAAGACGTTAAGTGAAATAAGCCTGTCACAAAAGGACAAATACTATATGATTCTACTTATTTAAGGTACCCAGAGGAGTTGAATCACATTCAAAAACAGACATTGTTCTGTAAAGGGGTTCATGGGCCTCACTGGAGCCATGGTACAAACCAGGTTAAGACACTCTGATTCTGGGGGAACTGCCCTTTTTCATACCTGTATATCTTCCCAAGCCTGCTCTACCTGGAGGAATCTTCCTCCCTCTTCAGGGCTCAGCTCAAATGCCACTGGCCTTGTGGCTCTTGTTCTGTCCCCAAGGCTCACCTGGGGATAAATTCTTCATATATCTCTAGGCATCCCTCTAGCATCCCAGTTGGACCCTGCTGCCTACCAAGAGCCTGAGGTTTTGCTCTCTGCTTTAGTTAGGGGTTATTAGGCAAGTATCAGAGAAGTGTTCAAGCCATGTTAGTACCAAACCGAGACTCCTCCTTGGTGCAATGAGGAAACTTGCTTTATGAGTCAATATCACTTAATGCTTTGTCCACATACCATCCACATATATCTCAAGGTAACTTCCCACATTTTGTGAGACATTACATAATCTTAGTGAATCTATAGATCCTAGGATGTTTGTACTATCAGGAACAGCATTTTACAGAGGAGGAACTAAGACTCAGAAAGGTGAACTTGTCTGACCCCAGAATTTTTTTGCATCGAACATCCTTCTGTAGTGATGTTCCTTAGGAGAAGCCCAGGGCTGCATTAGATGAAGATCAGAGAATCTGGCTTTGAACCTGACAGAGAAAAACGACAGACTAAACAAGCAAGGACTGTCAGATCCTCAGAGTGGGAAGGACCATCTAGTTTGTCCTACCTGTTTTAGATGAGGACACTGGGGCATGGGGAGGGCACACAGAAGAGCTGAGGCCAGGCTTGTGGCCCCGGTGCCCTGGCACCAGCTCAAGTGCTGGTCCAGGCTTCCATCCTCACACAGGTTTATACAAACTATGGTTTCTTCTTCAATCTGCATCCTGGAGATGGAGGGAATGGGAGAGAGGGTCTGGATCTGGAGCGTGTTCTGCTTCTCAGAACCCAAATCACTTCTTGGGTGGACACCAAAACCATGGTTGCAATCACTGTGCTAGCCCCTTGATGTGGGTTTTCTCAATGATTCCAAACTTCCATCACTTGTGGCTCCCTTTACAACTTTGGCCATATATGAGTGTCATTGAAACTTATCTACTTAGTGCTCCCACCCCCCTAAATGGACCTGCTTTTATTGAAACTTAAATCCATTTACTTACAAAGTGAAATTTATATCACCAGTGTAAATAGAAAGCTAATAACCATATACATTACTTCCATCAAAAACTTTTTCTTGGGCTTTCCTGGTGGCGCAGTGGTTGAGGGTCCGCCTGCCGATGCGGGGGACGCGGGTTCGTGCCCCGGTCCGGGAAGATCCCACGTGCCGCGGAGCGGCTGGGCCCGTGAGCCATGGCCGCTGAGCCTGCGCATCCGGAGCCTGTGCTCCGTGGTGGGAGAGGCCACAGCAGTGGGAGGCCCGCGTACCGGAAAAAAAAAAAAAAAAATTTCTTAAATTCTACCTCGGTATCGCTGCCTAGAATAGACTCAGCACCTTAAGTCTTCTCTCTCTTTGTTAAAACAAAAAGAAAACACTTGTTAGGTGTTAAAGACACACTAGCATCAAATGGAGACTTTCTTGATGTAATTAGGAGGGTCAAAAGGGAATTTACAAGGACATAACGTACTAACTGTGTGAATCAATGATATTTACTGTCCTACCTGAGCATCATCTAAAATCCTTCTGGGTGTCATCTGTGGTCTCTGTGCATCTCCAAATACTTTATTATCCCAGTTCCTCTTTGAAACAACCCTATGCTGTTAGTACTAGTTAGTATTGCTAGTAGCAGTTATTACTAGTAGTAGTTAGCACTAGTACAAGTTAGTACTACTAGTAGTTAGTACTAGAACTAGTTACTACTACCCCATTTGATGGATACAGAGAGGCTGCTCGGTTAGCCCGAGGTGGCACAGCCAGCAGGGGCAGCCCTGCTCTCGTTGACTCTGCGGCTGGGGCTCCTCTCCCCCAGGCTGCCTGACCACAGTGGTGTTCTGTTCCATGGCTACATCTGCCCAGGAAAAGAGTATCTGGCAGCATCCTGTGACTCCTCAGGAGCTGCCTAGGCCAGGCGTCCATCCAAGCACAACCTCCACTGTACAGGGCCCCGTGCTGAGACAGAGTGCCTACCCGCAGCCCTGCCTGTGCAGGACAGAAATGCACGTGCACAATGCTGGACCTCCTCAGACTTAGCGAATGAGGATGACACTGATGCAGGAAAGGAGGAGTGGACAGAGGGGGAAGGAGGTGAGGGCAAGGGATGGAGAGGAGGAGAGGAGCCTCAGGGTCTTCATCTGGAAAACAGGGATAATAAATCCTACTGCAAGTCTGTTCTCTATGTCTGTGAGTCTGTTTCTGTTTCTTAGATAAGTTCATTTGTGTCATATTTTAGATTCCACATATAAATGATATCATATGGTATTTGTCTTTCTCTGTTTGATTTACTTCACTTGGTATGATCATCTCTAGGTCCCTCTGTGTTGCTGCATTTGGTATTATATCATTCTTTTTTATGGCTGAGTAATATTCCATGGCATATATATGTACCACATCTTCTTTATCCATAATGGAAAAGAATATGGAAAAGAATGTATATATGTATAACTGAATCACTTTGTTGTACAGCAGAAATTAACACAACATTGGAAATCGACTATACTTCAATAAAATACATTAAAAAAAACCCCTATTTCATAAGATAGGTGATTGTCAGGAGGATTTGAGCACATAGTAGGTGCTTCACTCTCCCTCTTCCCTCCTTTCCCCTCCCCTCCTCTCTCTACGTACACACAAAATACGCACATGAGTGTGTATATTGTTTTAAGTGAAAAGAGGGATTTTGTAGTTGAGCACATGAGAATAAATGTGACACGTGGGACAAGAAAGACACAGGCAGATACAGCCCCTTGAGTTTCAGGGCAACCCTACCAGAAGGTGGAGTAAGGGGTCCCTCAAGAGGGATCGTCTGACATGGACCAGGAAGTCCCTCATGGCCAACAGCCTGTAATCCCACCATTGGAATCTCACGCCTTTGAGCTTGGCTCTGGCCTCGTTTCTGTAGGTTCCCTAGAGAAATACAAGAGCCGACACATAAAGCAGAAATGGGTATGTCAGGTGCCTTCTTTCAAAAGAGACTCTGGGAAAGGGGGGACCCCAAGAAATGGAAGGAAAGGGCAAAGGACTGGACCTACCCAAGGGGCGTGCCTTTCCCTCCCCCGTGGGCTGAGAGGTCCTGAGGCTTCGCACGTGCCTAGGCGTGGGTTGGGTGGCCAAAGCCCGCAGATTGTAAGAGGGCAGAGGAAACCATTCTCAGGGTGCGGGGTGCGTGCTTGTGCGTCAGTTTCCTCCACGTCGGCCTCTTATCTCCCGCAGGCAGAAAGGCGAGGCTGATGTGAAGTGTCGATTACACCCAGACCAGGCCTGCTTCTCATCGCTGGCAAACCACTTCCTCGGGCTCCCTTGAGCTCGGCACATCTGGCAACCTGGTGGGCTTTTTCTCAGGACCAGGGAAAACAAACACAGCGGCGCGGGTGTGCACGCTGTATAAATATAGCCGCGGTGCGCCAAGAAGGCTCAGAGGGGGAGCCCGGGATCAGATGTTCTAAGTTGCTCTGTGCGCTGCAGTAAGCCTGTCTCCTCCGCGGGGCCTCAGTTTCCTGAACTGTAAACTTGTGGAGGGGCGACAAGGCTAGTTGATGTCTAAGAACTCTTCTTGTTCTTTAACGATGTGGATACTCCTCTTGGATAAAAATACAGATACACAAGAATGCACAGAGTAATACTCGTGAATTTGAGTGCGTACTGAAGCCCCATCTCTGCAGGGCCAAATACCTAGACAGTAAGAAAAATCCATCTTGACAGAATCTCAATTATCAGCCAAAGGGTGGGAGTGATGCAGACTTAAGGGTCATATTTTTTTGCTCTGAGTTAATGAGCTTAATCTGAACCCAGACATCAGAGTTCAGCCACCGGAGGCCTTCTTTCTTTTGCACTGTATGGTATTTTTTAAAACCAAGTAATCATTTGAATAACAAGATTTCCCATGAAAATTCCAATATCTGACATCTCTACAAAAATCAGCGGATCTGAGACCATCAGCAGGAATTGAGTCAGCCTGTCACGGCCATAGTCTGTTCATCCTTGTCCCTACTAGGTGACATTAATGTCACCGAACCCGGCCTAGGTGTTTGAGTTTGAGACTTTGTTTTACAAGGAGAATGTCTGGATGCTCGAGGCAGAAAGAGAGACACCCCAGTTGGAAGTGTTATTCTCTTCCCTGGTGACTGATAAGGGCACAGCCCTGAGTGTGCCCCGCCTTAACCTGGTGGGCTTACCTGCCTCATCCCAGAGCCGGCCTTGCCCAGTCCCCTCTCCCTCGTCGGCTGTGAACAAGGCTGGGGACATGTGGCTGTCTGAGCCCTCTGGAAGACTGGCTGCCCCGCCCCTCAGAAGCAAGTATCAGCCTGAGCAGGGCTGGGGCCCATATGCGTCCCAGAAACGTCCCAACCTCCCATTTGATATGGGTTTCCTGCTCAACCTTGCAGCACCTACTGCCAACTCGTGGCTTTCATGTCGTCTGCCCAGGGCCTTTTTCCAACGTGTGAAATTGCATTCTCTTTTTTTTCCTCAGGTGGGTCCCCATGCTTGCTGAAGGGGTTTTGAGATTGAGGCTTTTGCAAAAAAATGACTTTCTGGGGCGTCCCTGGTGGCGCAGTGGTTGAGAGTCCGCCTGCCGATGCAGGGGACATGGGTTCGTGCCCCTGGTCCGGGAGGATCCCACATGCCGCGGAGCGGCTGGGCCCGTGAGCCATGGCCGCTGAGCCTGCGCGTCCGGAGCCTGTGCTCCGCAAGGGGCGGGGCCACAGCAGTGAGGGGCCTGCGTACCGCAAAAAAAAAAAAAAAAAAAAAAAAGACTTTCTTGGTTAAGGCTTTTGCAAAAATGACAGTTCAGAGAGACTTTTCCCTCACTGACTTTCAAGACCCCTCCTACCTCGCCTGTCTTAACTCTCCAGCTCTGTCCCCAGCTGGCTGTGCCCTAGCGGGGGCCGGAGAGGGACGGCTGGGGGCGATAGCCAGAGAAGGCTTCCAGAGGAGGGACTACTTGGCTATGGCTGTGGGTCGACTGCTAAACATGGCAGGTGAGTCACGTGAGGAAAAGAGAAGAGCCGGTGGCAGGTCACCGAGGTAGGAAAGTGTTAGGCATATTTTGCGGAGCATTTGGTGGGAGGAATGTAAGGCACCTGCGGGCATCTGTTTTAGGGGCTTGCGGACTAAAGGATGGTGAAGGAGGAAGAGTATGCAGGACCCAGAGTGCCAAGGGCCGTGGATGTCATGCTACACTTTGTCCTGCTGCCAGCGGAACCATTGGAGGTTTAAAGCCACAGAGCAATGCAGTCAGATCTGCTTTTTGGAAACAACAACGGACCGACTGGAAGAGAGACAAGGAAAGTGGTGAGAAAACAACAGCAAGTGTCCACACCTGAGACAGTGGTTGAACTGGATGGTGGTGGCCTGATGGCGGGCGGTGGGTGAGGACACCCACTTGATGGGAGGGACACTTCTCTGGATTGGGTGTGGAAGAGGAGGAAGACGGGTGGGTTGGAAGTGATCCCAACGTGCCTGACCTGGGCTCCTGGGTATCGTGACTCCAGTAAGACTAAAGAGGGGGAGGAGCTCAGGGGAAAACCCAGTGAGTCTGGTTTTACACTTAGATAAGTAATTCATCTTTAAAACAGAGATGCAGTCTTGGATTTGTGGTACCACTTTGCACACTCTCCAAACTAGTTATGGGCATGCATGCATGATTTTTGAACTCATGAAAGATTCATGCTGTGTTGGCACACAGAGCACTTTGGTGTCAAGGAAAAGTCCTCTTCTTTCTGCCCTTGCTGCTAGGGACCATCACTTCAGCCTTCCAGGCCTGGCTCAAATGTCATCTGTTCCAGACAGAACTCCTCCCAGGTTCCGATTTCATAGCAGCCCTCATTCCATGGACCTAGAGTTCACTGTCAATGACTCTCTCTCAGTGATAAGCATATTGATTTAATCTTTAAACCTGCCATCTGGCACAGTGTTAAATATATCGAAATTGTCACTAAAAGTTGAAGAATGAATCCATGATATTTTTTATATCCTTCTTACAGCTTTGGATTCAAGGCACAGAGAAATGCAGCCACTGGTCCCAGATCACACAGTGATCTTAGACCAGATCCCCAGGGACTTTTCTCAGTTTTGGTCTTTCCCAGTGACTTCACATTCATGTTTTACAAAACACTTATGTGCCCCACACAGTTATTTAGAAGTTAGAGCCCACATGGAAATTGGGAGTTTTCACAACTAGGTCTGAAATTTTTGTTTCTTTGCATAAGTCAGACAATCTGGAGATATTGAACAGGCTCCTCTTCCCAATTTTCCACACTCCCCACCATTCCCCAAGATTCCCCCAACAGTAGGGAGGGAAGACAGTTGCTGTGTAGTATTGTGCTTGTATTGTTGTTGTTGTTGCTTTTTCCTGCGTAGAGGAACATTATTATACAGTCACGCCCTTAACAAATGTGGATACAAAATGAAACTGGAGTGGGCCTTGTGTTTGGAGAGGATGAGAGAGGACATATTTTTTGGTGGAAGTAATGACTATTTCTATGTGCTATCTTTAATATGCAAATGACCCCCTATTTCCCTCACTTTCACTGTTACTCCGGTGCCTAAGGACCCAAGCATCAAGGCCCCTCCCACAGAGGCAGCTGGACACAGTGGTTAGGAGCATGGCTTTCTGGGTGACCTTGGGCAACTTCCTTAAACTCTCCCTGCCTCTGTGTCCTCATTGCAAAATGGGGTGATGATGATAATTGTACTTCTTGGAGGTGGTTATGAGGACTGAATGAGTCAAGAAGTGTAAGGAGCTCAGAAGAGCCCCTGATCACTAGCAAGTGCGCAGAAGAAAGGAGCTATTTTTGTCACTATGATGCAGGGTAATATATTGACATTCACTTACTAGTTAATTGGCTTGGTGAACATCTATCGGTAGATGCGTTTGAAAAATGCCAGATTATAAATTTTAAAGGTTTCTTGGTCTAGGTCTGTAACTCAGTGGTTCTCAATCATGATGTTCATGGACTTATCTGGGGAATTCTGACAAAATACTGATGCTGGGGGCCCCACCTAAGACCAAAGAGCAGATACTCAGGAGGCAGAATCCATGGCTCTCATATTGATGACAAACTATGTCAAGTTATGGTCAAGATGCGGCACTGTCTTCAAGCCAGGGCCAGGTCGTACATGACCCTGATAGTGGGTACTTCCTTAACTTTTGCACTCCGGTCCCTCATTTGCCTCGCCTGACCCTGGCCCTGCCCCAGACCTCTAGAACAGAAACTCCATGAGGGCAGGGATCTTTTTTTTTTTTTGGTCTATTTTCTTCCTCCTGCTCTATCCCCAGTACCTGGAAAAGCAGCGAACACAGTATGCCCTCAATAAATATTTATTGAAATAATAGCTGAATGAATGAGCCCATCATCCTAAAGTTCGAGCTACAGCTGCCTCTTTGCTGGAGACAGCTGCGTCTGCTCTACACAAACCAGAGGAGCATAGTTCGGATGCTGAGCGTTTCTAGAGGGAACCTTGGAGGTCAGTTGGGACAGGAGTTCCCAAAGCAAAGGCGTTCGGTCTCACTCTCAAGATATTTGCCTTACCCGCATCCCTCTTGAAATATTATTTCTTTACATCAATCCATGTTTACTTATCTACGTTTGTCTGATAAAGAAGCCTTTAAAAATCAGTTCTGTAAAGGAAAAACTATTTTTACTTGCCATGAATGGGTAACTGTAAAAATAAGGACAGGGCTTCCCTGGTGGCGCAGTGGTTGACAGTCCGCCTGCCGATGCAGGGGACACGGGTTCGTGCCCCGGTCTGGGAAGATCCCACATGCCGCGGAGCGGCTGGGCCCGTGAGCCATGGCCGCTGGGCCTGCGCGTCCGGAGCCTGTGCTCCGCAACGGGAGAGGCCACAACAGGGAGAGACCTGCGTACCGCAAAAAAAAAAAAAAAAGGACAAAAGAAAGAAATCGTGTTATTAACTTTAGTTGAATGCCATTGCCTGTGGAGGGATGGGAGCCTGAGTCCTCCTCTCTTATTATTATGAAGGGAGGTCTAAGAACATAAGAGAGGTGTTAAAGACATATTAGTTTTGGACTGGCAACTTTCTCTTGGGGGGAAGCAGAAAGCTTGAAAGACAGCTCAAAAGTGATACCTTTCTCCCCTGTATGATTTAATGCTACATTCAGGTTTATCACCCAATCCCATCCATATGGTACCCAACCATCATCGTGCCCATCCCACTGGGGAAATCCTCAGTTAGTCCAACTCTCTCATTTTACAAGACTTTTAAGCTCAAAGAGGAGAAGGGTTTACCCAATGGCACATTCATTTATTCATCCATGCATTCATTTGACATCTATCTACGGAACGCCTCCAATATGCCTGGCACTGTGAACGAGACAGGCCCAGTCCCTGTTACCATGGAGCTACCATCCTAGGGCCAGAGGAGGGACTCTATCCCAAGTCCCCTGATTCCTTGTCTACTGCTCCTTCCCTTCCCCTTCCCATCCGGTAGGAGGTGTTTTCATAATTCCCGTCCATACCCTGCCTGCATGGATGACTTGGACCCTCAGTGTTGCATTAAACATCTTTTCATTTTAATAAATCAGCTACATTTTCACTTCATCCTGGGCTCCCCGTCCCTGCAACACACACTTTGAGAATGCTGCTAATTTCAGCGTCTGGCTTCCAGACCCAGACGTCAAAACAACTACCTTTCATCTCAGGTTTGTAACACAGAAAACCTTCAATATTGGGAACAGATAGCCTCGAAGGTGGGTTCATATCTCTCAGCAAGATTGCTGTAACTTAACTCTCCCGCGTCCGATCAAGGCTTTCTCTCTGCCTCGTAGGTATTTTAATACAAATGTTCCTTTCATTTGACTGATTGAAGGTCTTCAACCTGCAGTAAATGAAACATCTGATCCCCTTGAATCCAAATCACTTTTTCTTTGATTTTCTTTTACTTCTATTTCTTCGTCCTTTGTTCTACAGCTCGAGTCAAATTTCCCTTTAGAAATTGAAAGAATGTGTGTGGCGTTTGCCTGCCTTAAAAAAAAAAAAAAAAAGCAACACCAGGCTCTAGCGAAACTGCAGGCTCATGGACTAGAATATTAAGATCGGATTCAATGGCTGCCTGTCGCCACAATGTGCTTTACGTGCCATTGTCCCCCCAGTTTCGGGCAACGGCCACACACATTGGCCTCTGTGTAGGAGTCACCAAAGCCGACTTCTTGAGTAACCCCTAGGTTTGGGAGAAAATATGACTAAAGATTTTTACCCCTGCTCAAAGAGCTAAGTTATCCGTGCACAAAGGCCTATATGTTGGCATCTAGCTATGGAGGTGAGCATTTAATTGCCTTTATAATGACTTATCCCATCCACATAGTAATGGGTCCCCAGTTGCAGGCAAAGCATGTTCGTACTTAGGTATGTCAGCAGCTGGAGACCTTCACCTTCCAGCTTTGCTGGCAACATGGACAACACTGACAAGTGCAAGTTCAGGCAGGGGCCAAATCCAGGTTACTCTGATACTCTTTTCAAGGAACATTTAGGCTCAACATGACTCTGCTTTCACAAATGGCCCACATGGCCATTTTAAGACGAATATGTGTGGATATTATCTGAAAGGGCCCAGGCTTTAAAATCAGACAGCCTTGGGCTGGACGTCGGGCTCCATCACTTTGTAGCATGTGGTCCTCGGACAAGTCAGCTAAATTCTCTGAGCCTTTAGTTCCACCATCTATGAAATAATGACAGTAGAATTGTTGAGATATTATGATTTTTTTAAAAAATCATGCCATAAAGGATTCAACTAAGAAAAGGGATCTTACTTCATTCCCCTCTCTCTGGAAGGAAAAACCTACTGCGATTTCTTGTCTGGATATATTTCTTCCACGGTTCCTAGATAATTTTTGGTGGCAATGTGGTGAGTGAAGGCAGGAAGGTGTTTCAATGCTATAGGACTTTTGATCTTCAGTTGGTACCTTGGAATGGCCCAGAATTACTAGTGCGACAGGATAAGCCCAAGGTGATTTAGACAGAAATTAACTACCCACTTCATTGTAACAAAAAGTTTGAGAGAATGAGAAAGCGAAGAGAGAGAAAGAGAGATTGCCGCCACGACTGGCACATGTCCCAAGCCGAACCACAGATACCTGAGTTGGGCATGAGGGTATCAAGGTATATTTACAGACCCAGCGCCATGGCTGGTGGAATTGACTATGTGAACTGGAGTCTAAACTCTGGCCGGTGGCAGCATCCTGGCCCTGGGCTTTTAGAAATCCCAGCCTAGGGAGGAGGCCTTGGCATCCCCATCCTGAGTAGGCCCAGCTGAGCTGCAGGAAGGCCCGAGCTCAGGCTGATTTCCCTGTTGATACATCCCTAGGAGCTCAGCCCAGGGCTGTGTTGGGAGAGTGTAAGCTCTTTAACACATGCTGTTGTTAGTTTTAAAGGGTCTCGTTGTCCTTAAAGCTCTCTCAGCTGCCATGTCTCTCTCTTCCTTCTTTGCTCCCTTTCTTGGTTTTTCATCTCTGGTTTGTTTCAAGCATGATTGGAAACCTGATGTTGTGAGTTTGCATGGAGGAGGTGAAGGCGTCTCCCGTCCTCCTGCTTTGCCTTCTTGCAGGAAGGCAAACATCAAAAGGCCCTGTGCCGGCTCCCCACGAGGCCCAGATCTTCCTGTATAATGTGGAGAGGAAATTGGGGCCTTTGTGCTTCCCTTGCTCAGATCATATCAATTCAGTTTTCCCCTTCACTTAATTTGTAGTTGGAGTCGTCCTTGCAGGCAGGGCAGCGGTGGGTGAAGTGGAAGGTCAGGAAGGGGAGAGGAAACGGGCTGGATGCTGGGGCTGGTACAGACTCCCGGAGATTTTGGAAATGAGGGTGGAGCAGAGGGTAAACCTTTGGTCAAGGGATTGGAGAGGGGCTGCAGTATTAACCCCGAGTGTCCCCGGCCTCCCCGGGACTTGGCTACTTTGTGTTCTGAATCCATAAAACAAGGAGCTGGGAACAGATGAATGTTAGATGCCTCTTCAGCCATGATTTTGTGATTCTTCACCGGTTCTGTCTCTTAAAATATGACTTTGGCCATGTCACTATCTCTAGGCCCCCTTTTCATCATCTCTGTGCTGGAGGTTGTGAGGTGACTCAACAAGGTGATATCCACGAAGGTGCTTAGCTGACTCCTGGAGCAAGAGGAGCCTGTGGATGCCACTTAAACATGCATCTCTTCTCTGTGACTCCTGTGTCCACGTGGGGAGTGCCCAGGGAATTCTTAATTTGATATATTTGTTCTCTTAAACATTTGAGGCTTTGTGGGCCATGTATGGTCTCTGTTGCACACTTTATCCCTCTGCCTTTTTTTTAAAAAAAGTCTTTATTGAATTTGTTACAACATTGCTTGTTTTATGTTTTGGTTATTTGGGCCCGAGGCACGTGAGATCTTAGCTCCCTGACCAGGGATCGAACCCGCAGCCCCTGCGTTGGAAGGTGAAGTCCTAACCACTGAACCACCAGGGAAGTCCCTCCCTCCGACTTTTAAAAAATGTGAAAACCCGTCCTAGCTCGCAGGTTATACAAAAACATATAGAGGACTGGAGCTGGCCTGTGAGCCATATTTTGTCACCCCCTGCCCGAGAGAGACAGACTGTTGAGGTTCAAATGCCAGCTTAGTCACTTACTAGCTGTGTGACATTGGGCAAGTGATTTAACCTCTCTGATCAGCATTTTCTTCATCTATCAAATAGGGCTTATAACTACCCTTCTCATAGTAGTACTATAAGAATGATGTCTACAGATACAACACTTAGAATATCTGGCATACAGTTAGCCCTTAACAGTGGTTTATTATTAATGTTATTAATTTGCAGCTGGGAATTTAGGGCCTGCTTGGATAAGAGCTTGGTTGGGGATAGAACTTCATTTTTTTTTTGCCACAGGGTCAAGGGAGAAGGGGTGGTCTCTGAGCACAAAGCCCGGGGCATCTCTGGGCCTAAGATGCATGCATGCATTCATTCATTACCTCACTCACTCACAAACCTTTATTGAGGGTTTACAACATGCCAGGCACTATAATAAGAACTGAAGACACAGCAGAGTACAAAATGGACCAAATCCCTGCCCCCAACGGGTTCATATTCTAGTGGAGGGATATAGATGATACACACACAAATAAGGTCATATTTAATATGTCAGAATGTGTCAGGAAAAATAAAGCAGAGTAGGGAGGGTTAGGAAATGCTGCAGGGGGATGGTTGTTTTGTGTGGGG
The DNA here is from genome assembly GCF_039906515.1 of Pseudorca crassidens. Lineage (NCBI taxonomy): Eukaryota > Metazoa > Chordata > Mammalia > Artiodactyla > Delphinidae > Pseudorca > Pseudorca crassidens. The sequence goes on along the minus strand of NC_090315.1, from coordinate 33,303,536 downwards.
AGATCTGAGAAGGCCTCACTGGGAAGGTGTTCTATGAACAGAGACCTGAATGCAAGGATGGAGGGAGTCAGCCACGTGGATGTTTGGAAGAAGAGAATTCCAGGCACAAGGAGCCACAGGGGTACAAAGGCGCTGGGGCTGGAACATAGTTGTCCTGTAACAGGAACACAGTGGGAGCCAGAGCACCAGGAACGTGTGATGAGGCCAGAGTTAAGCGTACTGAAGGGAGATGGCAGAACAGATATCCGAGAAGGACGAGGCTGGGGAGGGCGTGCAGCCCGTGTTAGGCCTTGTAGGTCACTGTAAGGCCTTCATGCCTGAGGCTGCTGGGGAGGCAGCCAGAGTCTTCTCTCATTCCCTCTGCAGTTACTTCTTCAACATCCAGTATTCATATCCGCACAGCACCCACTCTGTGCTAGTTATTCTCTCCGTGGTGTCAGTCACACACCACCCTCTGTGCTCTCAAGGAACTCAAAATCAAGTGGGGGTAGACAGGCATTCATTCAATAAACCCTCCAAAGTCAGACCACTGCCCTGGAGAGTGATGGGGAGAAGAGGCTTTAAGGGACACTGAGGTGGTCTGGCAATCAGGGAAGGCTGCCTGAGGAAGGAGTGGAGGAAAGAGCTGGGCGTTTGGCAGGTGGCAGCATGGCCCCTTCTAGGAGCTCAGAGAAGCCAGTGCGGCTGCAGGTCGGAGAGTGAAGGGGAGCATGGCGGGCATGTGCAGCTGGAACTGTGGGCTGGGGCTCCCCACACCTTGTGGGCTGGGTAGGGCTCCTCCTTTCTCCTGTGTGCAAGGAGGCCTCTGAAGTGGGCAAAGCAGGGAATGACACAATCATATATGCAATTGGACTGGATCACTTTGGCTGCCCCCATGGAGGGGGCATCAGAGTAGATTTGGGGCCACCTGTTAAGAGGCTATTATACAGTTATCAAGCTGAAAAATTATAGTTGCTTTGCCCTATTTACCATAGCCAAGACATGCATAAAGAAGATGTGTTTTATATATGTGTGTGTGTGTGTTATATATATGTTATATATATGTGTTATATGTATATATATATACACTACCCAGCCATAAAAGAGAATGAAATAATGCCATTTGCAGCAACATAGATGGACGTAGAGATTATCATACTAAGTGAAATACATCAGACAGAGAAAGACCAATACCCTATGACAATACTTATATGTGGAATCTAACATATGACACAAATGAACTTATTTACAAAACAGAAATAGACTCACAGACATAGAAAACAAACTTACGGTTGCCAAAAGGGATAGTAGGGGGAGAGATAAATTAGGAGTTTGGGATTAGCAGATACAAACTACTATATATAAAATAGATAAACAACAAGGTCCTACTGTATCGCATAGGGAACTATTTTCAATATCTTGTAATAAACTATAATGGAAAGGAATATGAAAAAGAAATATATATATATATATATATAAATATATATGTAACTGAAGCACTGTGCTGTACACCAGAAACTAACACAACATTGTAAATTAACTATACTTAAATTGAAAAAAATAAAATTATAGTTGCTTTGATGAGAGTAGAGGAAGGGAGGCCTGAGGTTGGTGGCTGCACCCAAGAATATTTTGCAGGTAGGATTGAGAAGACTTGGTAGAAAGATGAGGCAGGAGGTGTAAGGGAGAAGAAGGCATCAAAATGCCTCTGAGGTTTGGGATTTGTGCCCCCAGATGAAGGGCAACCAGGGTGCTGGCAGGAGGGTGAAAGCCTTGGCAGGTCACACTGCTGGGATCTGCTGGAACAGGAGCCTTGCTGGTAAGGACCACAGCTGAGTTCCCTCCCCAGCGCCTGGCTCCTGACCTGGTCGACCGCAGGTGCAGGGTCAGTGCAGCGTTGAGGGTCCCTTCAAGCCAGTCTCCCTCGAGAGGGTCAGGAGACAACCTGACAGCAAACAGAGCTGGCCAAAGTGGAGGGCCATCCAAACTCAGTTTGGAAGCGATGAGAATAAGGCTTGAAATATCTGGGGTGGGGTGGCGTTTCTGCAACGAACAGTGAAAATGTGGCCATGGGGCTTCCCTGGTGGCACAGTGGTTGAGTCCGCCTGCCGATGCAGGCGACACGGGTTCGTGCCCCGGTCCAGGAAGATCCCACATGCCATGGAGCGGCTGGGCCCGTGAGCCATGGCCACTGAGCCTGCGCGTCTGTAGCCTGTGCTCCGCAACGGAAGAGGCCACAACAGTGAGAGGCCCGTGTACCCTCCCACCAAAAAAAAAAGTGGCCATGACTTTACCCATCAACTTCTCAAGGTGGCTTTTGACTGCCTGAGTCCCCCTCCTTTCACGCCTCCCCTCCAGTCTCTCTCTCGGTGATGATCCCTCCTTTCCCTCTAAGAGCCTGTTTCCAGAGTTCACTTTGGAAGGGATCCTCCAAGCTCCTTCCTACTTAAAGCCTCTGCACATACTGTCCTTTGTGTTGTGAGTGCCTGTCCCTCCACCCTGCCCCACCTCGGTAACTCCTTCTGTCCTTCTGTACCACTTGTCCCCTGCTCAGGTAGCCTTCCCAGAGCCCCTGGCCTAAATTATTCATTCCCACAGCATCCTGTACTTGTCCTGTGTGGCCCTTCTCACCGCTGTCATGAATTCCATATTCTTGTCCTTTTCTCTCCCTCTCAGTAGTTTATGGTCCCCTTTTCCTGGAACTGGGCCAGCACAGAGTTGTGTTCAATGACCAGTTACTGAGTGAACGGATGAATGAATGGGCTGGGGTTATCCAGTCTTAGGGCTGGATGAACCACCAACAAACTCATATTTTCCAAAAGTATTTCGGAAAGAAGAGATTTGGCTTGACACTCCCTAGGCATATCTGCATTTTATGAGAGGAAGCAAACCTTGGGCTAAAGGAATGCACCTCTTGTAATGGAGAAAGTATTTTAAAAATATTAAATGCCTGTGGTTTTCATCCAACTCCTCTCTAAATAATGTTGTCTACAGCCATCCTCCCGTGATTGCTCCAGTGAAGGGTGAATGTCACCTTGGGAACGAATATGCTATGAGGTAGGAAATGCCCAGACTGGACAAGAAGAGGAAGGAGAAAGCCCCTTCCTGGCAGGTGAGAGGTGAGTGGAAAGTGAAGGGCGTGGTCGTGTAGGGGATGCAAGCAATGTGGCACCGGAGGACCACCCTCCTTAGGGCTGGGACAACTGTCTCTACATAAGTAACAGCTTGAATGTCCAGATGGGATAGATCATTGGGAGGCTGTGGTTCTGGGAGCAAAGCAGACACCAGCAGCTGCCTTGCAGAAGGCACTAGCGAGTACTCAGAAGGCACAGTGTGGACAAGGGGTCCCCTCTCCCCAATGTCATAAACACGAAGACTAGACAGGACTATTTGAACTCAGAGGAGACGCTTCAAACTGAGGAAGTGGAGTCGTCTTTAAATAGCAAGCTTGAAATATCCATTCCTGAAGCCACCACCCAACATGCATCCCCAGTGGCAAGAGGTTTGGGGAAAGGAGAAGATCAGTTATACAAGATAAAGCTGCTACTTTTTCTTTGTACCTCTGAGTAGCAGTGTGATTGAAATGGCCATCCCCCTGCCTCCACACCCTGTGATGGTAGAACCTTAGGCTGGCCTTAATATTACACCAAAAGATGTTTGCCTGTTGGCACCATCCCAGCCACCCAACAATTCCAAGCCTGCTTTCTTCTCCATGATGTGCTTTGCCGCCTCATCCTCTTCCATCCCTTTTGCAATGACGATGCCCAGCACTGAATGACCGCAGTAGTCCAACAGCAAATATGAAGTGGGGGTCTTGGGGCTGAGCTGGACAGGTTCCTGGTCTTCCAGCTCAGCTTCCCAGGCCCCCAGACTCTTTTACCTGAGACAGTGATGCACAGCGACCATGGAGGTGTGTGTGTCTGCATCCACCCATCCTTCCTTATGTCCGAGATGGGCTGTCTCAGCCTCACCTGTCCATGTGCAGATGCTGGAGCCTTGGCTACATCCAACCATGCCCTCACAGGTTCTGTACTCTTAGTCTCTTTAAGTGAGCACACTGACTCCACCATTCTCTTACGTGGACACTCTTGCCTACAGATCCCACTGCTAAAAATTAATACCCGGTCTTTCAGTTCCTGGCTCATCCTCTGGTTCACTTCAATTACTCTCTGCTCCTACTAGGAGTTAAATATTCCTGTCATGGCTTGACCCCTTTGAAAATGTCTGATGGTCGTATCATAAAACAATGGCGAAGCAGTTTAATTGAATCCTGTTTTTAAACTGCATATTCACATCTGATGCAGAATAATAATGCTTAGCACTCACAAGAGAACTTTTCATCTTCAAAGCACTCTGCTACCATTAAAGGCCACATTTGCCGAAGATAGATTCGCTTTCCTTTGTGTCACGCTGAATCACATCAGATTGAATTTAGAGGGGACAAGTAGCAGGGGACGCCTTAAAATGCTGAGTTGTGCTTGAAAACAGGCTGAAAATAAGCACTGGAGAGATCTCAGGATAATTGTCGTTTCCATCTCAATTCCTCTCAGTTGTGTCCCGGTCATGCCTTCTTCTTATTTCCTTTTTTGGGCAAGATAGGGTATATGATGCTGCAGGAACAAACCATCCCCTGATTGCAAAGGCTTAAGATGTCAGAAGTTGATTTCTGACTCATGCTACATATCCAGTGGCTCACCTGGGGCTCTGCTCCATTTCTCCTCTGTACGAGGGACCCGAGATGTACGTGTGGCCCAGCAATTGAGATGATGACAAATGTCATTCAAAGGAAAAGAGAGCGTGTGGGCAATCACACACTGGTTCTTTAAAGTTTCCACCTGGAATTGGCACATGTCACTTCTGGTCACAATTCATTGGCAAGCAAGTCATATGGTCACATCTCTCATAAGCCTGAGACCTGTCACGACCTTCTAAATCTCTCTCTGATCACTTTCCTTCCTCTTCATTTCTACCAAACCCACCAGCCTCTCTCCTTGCCTAGACTTCTGCAGGAGTCCCTATCTGATTTCCCTAAATTCATTCTTGTTTCTTTCTCTCGATCTGCTGTCCGTACTCCAATCCGAGTGAATTTTTCAGTATGCAGATCTGATTTCATTGCCCTCATCTCAAGTTAAACCATTTCACTGGCTTTCCGTTGCTCTTAAAACACAGACCCTCCCGCCTAGTGTCCGACAGATGAATGGATAAAGAAGATATGGTACATATATACAATGGAATATTACTCAGCCATAAAGAGGAATGAAACTGGGTCATTTGTAGAGACATGGATGGACCTGGAGACTGTCATACAGAGTAAGTCAGAAAGAGAAAAACAAATATCGTCTATTAACGCATATATGTGAAATCTAGAAAAATGGTGCAGATGAACCAGTTTGCAAGGAAGAAATGGAGACACAGATGTAGAGAACAAATGTATGGACACCAAGGGGGGAAAGGGGGTGGTGGATGAATTGGGAGATTGGGATTGACATATATACACTAATATGTATAAAATAGATAACTAATGAGAACCTGCTGTATAGCACAGGGAACTCCACTTTGCTGTACAGTAGAAACTAACACAACATTGTAAAACAACTATATCCCAATTAAAAAACAAAACAAAGCACAGACACCCCCCGCCACTCCCTGCCAGCCTCATCTCAAGTCACACTTCCTATCACTCTCCTTCTGTGGCCTCGTTTTGTTTCTGTTCAGCTGTGTATTCCCACAGCCTAATCGCATAGTGCTTGGCACTCCATACATATTGATTGACTCAATGAACAAATGAATGCGTGAATTTCTCTCAAGTTTGTCTCCCATTTCTATTTGCCCAAATATCCAGTTCAGGTCAAAGACAAATCCCTTTGTGTACTTTCCTTATGACGTCTATCTTATGCTTCCTTAGTCTACAATCATTGTGAATTTGCCTCTCCTCCTCCTGTGGTGCCTAGGACTTTCAGAGCCTTGCCCATCATAGACACTTAGCATATGGCGTTAACTAGACCTGAAGTAGCTAAACTCACCCTTTCTGGTTTTGATACAGAAGGAAGTCTGCACGGTGTCCCTGTCATACCCCGTGGGGTCTGGCTCTGCCCGTCTCCCTGACCTCATCCTCATCTCTGCCTCTTCACCCCATTCATCCCTCTCTAAAGGACGCTCTAGCCCCAGGTCTTTGCATGATTGTCTCCCTCAATTAATTCAGGTAACTACTCAAATCTCTCCAGAAAAGTCTTCCTAATCAAAAGTGGCATAGCCGGGCTTCCCTGGTGGCACAGTGGTTGAGAGTCCTGCCGATGCGGTACGCAGGCCTCTCACTGCTGTGGCCCCTCCCCTTGCGGAGCACAGGCTCCGGACGCGCAGGCTCAGCGGCCATGGCTCACGGGCCCAGCCACTCCGCGGCATGTGGGATCCTCCCGGACCGGGGCATGAACCTGTGTCCCCCGCAGCGTCAGACGGACTCTCAACCACTGCGCCACCAGGGAAGCCCGGCACACCCTTTTTTCTATTTTTAAGTCATTCTCTCTTTCTAAATTGTTTATTACAGTTTTATAAGGGCATGTTATATAAATATAAGTAAATAAATATTTATTTTCTGACCCTTCATTGGGATGTATAGTCCATGAGGGTGGGAGCCATTGCTTATCATAATATCTTCAGCCTCTGGAATGGTGCTTGGCACAGAGGGGATCAATGAACACCTGTGAAGGAATGAATGATTATTAATTATGATGCCAACTAACTGGCTAGTTTTGTCACTGGGGGAAATAATTAAGAGATTTAACTTGATGGTTTGATATTTTGGTGTAGTGTAACAGGTATTTTCTAGTTGTTCTTGTAGGAATAGTTGGGATTGTCTTTCAAATTTCAATCTATTTCTCTTTCCACTTCCGTGTCTCTTTCTGACTCTGCCTCTCACTTTCTCAACCAAAAGTCTTACACAAATATACACATACATCTCCTCAGAACAACTTTATTAGATCATTAGCTGAGGTGATGGAAAGTTGACTCTCTTTGATTTCATTCTTCATGTGTTGTAAATTTCAAATAAATTAAGCTCATCCCAAGAAAACAAAGTATTCATTTTGCAGTTTTCTGAGAATTATTGGAACCAGGTCTTCAACACGAGATATGAGTCTATAAATATTTCCAATCCTTAAAGCAGTAATTACATTTAGGTGCTGATTCACATGTAAATACTTTCATATTTCCACCACATGCATGTTGGAGTGTACACATTTTTCCTTTTTTCTTGTTCTTTTTTTTTTCTTCAGAAAAGCATATAAAATACAAATCTTTCTACTTCAAAGTGGCAGCAGAGGAGTTAGAGTTCTAAATATTCTCTGATTTGGAATGGTGTTCCACTAGCATGAAACCAACATTTCATCAAAGTGGTTTGCTTCAATCAGGGTTGTACCAGTGAGATATAAATTATAAATCATATCTTCTGTTTTACATGGGAAACAGGAACTCGGAGGTGGATCGCGCTCGAACAGATGGACTCGAGGTGGTTTCATGTTTTCTGCTTATGTTTTGCTTCTAATGTCGTTTTCAAAGATTCCATCATTAACTTCAGAGGCGCCCAGGCAAAGAACTTTCAACAACTAAATATGGGTTTTGGCAAAGGTTCCAGCTGCCAAACAAGGCAGGGTGGCGTGGGGTGCCTGGGAAGCACAAACAGACCAGAGGGGTGGGCACAGGGAAGGGGGAACAGCAGGGGACAGAGAAGGGACATCCCCCCCCACTGCATTCGCAGCTCCCCTCAGGGAAGTAATGTGGGACTGACTTTATCTGCATCCCGTTGATTACCCTGGGCTCCGGTTTCCTAGCTATTCAGTATTCAGAATCAGTAATAGGAGGAGTTTGGACCGAATCGGGGCTGATATGCTGTGATTCTGCTGTATAAGGTGTTGAATGTTGAAATACTATTTGTTAAAAAGCCCCCTCTAGGGACTTCCCTGGTGGTCCAGGAGTTAAGACTCCACACTTCCACTGCAGGGGGCGCAGGTTCCATCCTTGGTCGGGGAACTAAGATTCCCACACGCCTTGTGGTACGCCAAAAAAAAAAAAAAAAAGCCCCCTCTATTGGTTTCCTGGAGCTGCTATAACAAATAACCAGAGGCTGGGAGGCTTAACACCACAGAAATGTATTCTCTTACTGTTTTGGAGGCTAGACGTCCAAAATCAAGGTGTGAGCAGGGTCACGCTCCCTCTGAAGGCTTTAGGAGAGAGTCCTTCTTTGCCTCGTCCGATTTCTGGTGGCCCCAGATGTTCCTTGGCTTGTGGTAGCATCAATGCTGTCTGTGCCTCCATCTTCACGTGGCCTTCTCCGTGTGTCTCTGTGTCCCCTCTTCTTCTTTTTTTAATTTTCATTTTATTTTATTTTATTTTATTTTTGTGGTACGCGGGCCTCTCACCGCCGTGGCCTCTCCCGCTGCGGAGCACAGGCTCCGGACGCGCAGGCTCAGCGGCCATGGCTCACGGGCCCAGCCGCCCCGCGGCATGTGGGATCCTCCCGGACCGGGGCACAAACCCGCGTCCCCTGCATCGGCAGGTGGACTCTACCACTGCGTCACCAGGGAAGCCCCCCTCTTCTTCTTATAAAGGGCACCAGATGATTTCATCTTGTGATCCTTAACTAATAACATCTGCAAAGACCTTATTTTCTAACTAAGTTTGCCTTTCTGAGGTTGTGGATGAACATGAATTTGGGGGGGGGCACTATCTCACACAGGACACCCTCTGAATGCCTCTGCTGTGCTGGCTTTCTTGGCTCTTTCCTTGGACTCCCTGAACCTGCCCTGCATCCAGCAAGAAAAGTATTATTTCCTGGCACAGCAGGGCACCTCAGGACCCCGCTCCATGCCTCTGGATAGGACTAGAGGATCTGAAGGGCCCTGTCTGCTCTGGCATTCTGACCCAGCCAACAGCACAGACAGTACAAGGGGAGAGCAGAGATGAGCCCGGGGAGGACCAAAGAGGCTTCAGACGTAGGTGGAGGGAAGACGTGATTGGGGAGCGTATTCTGGGAAGACTGGGACCCAGTGCTGTGGTGTGTATGTGAGTGTGTGTGTGCACGTGTAGCCGGGGTGGAGGTGTGTGTTGAGAGCAACCTCTGCTTAGCCACACTGGATGCCTTCACTATGTGACCGGGCAAACGAGGTTTTCGTACACCGAAACTTTTACCTGTGTTGTTTCTTCGCCTGGAGCGTTCTTCTTCCTCTTCTTAGGCTGTATTCCTCATCCTTCAAGGCTTTCTGGAATTTGGTTCATAATGATTGTGCTGAGGATCCATTCCTTGTATTTCCCCTGCTCTGAACTACGAGGCAAGGAGAGGTGGGGCCAGAGCCCTGCAGGCTACATTTCCCAGGTCCTGAGTCAGCTGGATTCAACCAATGGGAGGCACTGCTGGGCCCTGGAGGGTGGGAGGAAGGGAGAAGCCAGGGTATTTTTCCCCTCCCTCTCTGCCTCTGGTGGGGTCTCCAGCAGCAGCTGTGTCTCCTCCAGAGTTCCAGTTTCCTTGGGCTGACCTTCAGTAGTTCCATCTTTCTCTGGGTCATGCCTGGCCCCTGGCTCGCATAACCCCCCCTCCTCCCTTTGTCTCTCCAGCTTAGGGGTGGTACCTGCATCCTGCTATTGTTAAGATCTCAGCTGCTTCCCAATCCCATGTCTGACTTTCTCTACCATAGGTAACCAGTTCCCTGTATTAAATTCGTTCTGTTTTAAATACTCAGACTATTTGACTGAAGTGCCTTTGTTGTAGCACCATCCACACTGGTTTGCCGTTCAGCTATTTATCTCTCTGCCTCTCCAACGAGATGATGAATTTGAAATGAGCAGGACCTGTGTTTTCCTGATTTTTGGACCCTCTCCCAGATCAGAGCCTTCTTCTCCCATCCTGCCCTGTCCAGGGCTTTTCACAGAGTAGGTTTCCATTACCTGTCTGTTGGTTTAATGAAGAAATGGTAGACAAGATCAGCTTTCCACAAGCCTGAAAACTGGAGAGACTGTCTTCTCTTTCCTTGACACAATTTACAGGAGTCTTTTCTTTGCCTAGCACTTGTCACAGTGTATCGTTGTAGCTATTTGCATGTTCATTTGATTAAGGTCTATCTTTTCTCTTTATCCTCAAGGAGCAAAGCATGGAGCAGTTGGCTGAGCCCACTACATTGTGCTAGCACAGGGCCTAGCAGATAATAAGTGCTCATGAAAACTTTACTAAATGAACTATGGATAGTTCAGGCGGGCTTTCAGAATTTCTAATTGCTTTGATCTTAAAGAGAAAACTTTGCTTACTTTGGAATAAAAGGGAAAATATATTGGAAATAAATAAAATTGAAAGACAGAGAAAGTATTTAAAAATATTTTTGCTTGCATGACCAAAATAATGTTTCCCTTTCACTCTTACTGACTATTACAGATTTTATCTCAGTTGACTTTAGAGATCTCTGTTAAACAGGGAAAGAGAAAGATTATTTCCCCTCCTGCAGCTGCGGAGACATGGGCAGGGCCTCTCTTCCCCATCATTCTGTGACTCTCAGGGTGGCCCTTTGCTGAACCCTGCACTTATCAGACTCCAGTATTTTGTAGGTTACACATCTGAGTCTCTCACAAGCAGGAGGGCAGGAACTGTGCTGGGTCATTAGTGCTGATCACAAACGCTCCAGTTCTTCCCTTCTTCCAGCACGTGGTAGGATTGCACTTCCAGGCCCCCGTAAAGGTAGGCATGGCAATGACATGCGAGCAGAAGGGACATGTGTCACTTCCAGAAGGAAGCTTAAAGAGTGAATGCGTGATTTACTACATCCTTTTCCCACTCTTGCAGAAATGCAGAAGCTCCTGTCCAGCCTGGGTCCCTGAGAAATTAAGAGGAGCAGAGCCCCCTGCTGACCTGTGACGTCAACTCCCTGTTTCACCGTTCTGAGATGCTTGTTTTTGTAGCATGATCCAACATCTCCTGACTGATATTCATACCTCATTCACTTTTCTAGCTCCTGGATCCAGGACAGTACCTGACATATTATGGGCCCTCAATAATTATTTGCCAAATTAATAAATGAATGAAGACAGAGTCCTTACCTTCCAAAGGAACAGTTTTCATGTGAGTCAACTGAGTAGGAAGGAGGTGAGGGTGGGAATAGAGAAAATGCCAAAGGTGAGTTTCTTGTAGAAGTAGATGGATTAATTCCCAAACTGGAATGCTAGCACCTGTCCAATCCTGTCTCCTTGGCAGGCTTAAAGATTAAAATATAACTCTCTTGATATTGACTTTAGCAGTGCCTTGGTAGTTAAAAAAATTTAAAAAGGCAGAAAAAAGAATTAATACTTGACTGCTGAGCTAAAACGAGACAGAGGAATCAACAGGTGGTGAGTAATCCACTCCCCTCCCCTCATTTCTTTTCTCATGGCTTAATTAATTAATTTTGAAAAATTGAATTAATTTACAATATTATATTATTTTCAGGTGTGCAGCATAGTGATTCAGTATTTTTGCAAATTATACTCCATTAAAATGTATAACATGAGAATGGCTATAAATCCCTGTGCTGTACAATATATCCATGTAACTTATCTATTTTATACATTGTAGTTTGTATCTCTTAATCCCATACCCCTACCTTGCCCCTCCCCTATGCACTCTCCCCACTGGTAACCACTAGTTTGTTTTCTTTATCTGTGAGTCTCTTTCTGTTTTGCATATACATTTGGGTTTTCTTAAATTTTTTATTTATTTTATTTTTTTTTTTGGCTGCGTTGGGTCTTCGTTGCCGCGCACGGGCTTTCTCTAGTTGCGGCGAGCGAGGGTTTCTCTTCATTGTCGTGGGTGGGCTTTTCATTGCGGTGGCTTCTCTTGTTGTGGAGCACAGGCTCTAGGCACACGGGCTTCAGTAGGTGGGGCATGTGGGCTCTGTAGTTGTGGCTCGCGGGCTCTAGAGCGCAGGCTCAGTAGCTGTGGCGCACGGGCTTAGCTGCTCTGCGGCACATGGGATCTTCCCAGACCAGGGATTGAACCTGTGTCACCTGCACTGGCAGGCGGATTCTTAACTACTGCGCCACCAGAGGAGTCCCTGTTTTATTTTTTAGATTCCACATATAAGTGATATCATACTGTATTTGTCTTTCTCTGTCTGCCTTATTTCGCTAAGCATAACATTCTCTAGGTTCATCCATACCAGGGCTTAATTTAGTTGGGCTAATTTATCTGCTCTCCATTGCTCTTGTCTATTCACAGATTCCTCCTGGGGTTTAGTCTGCAGATATGGTGAGTAGTTACTAGGCGCCAGCTCCTGGCTTAGGTAATAGGCAATACAACGTGATCTATTCTCTTTAGAAACTCACAGTTGCGTAGGGAGAAAGGCCCAAGGTAGGTGCTGTCACGCCCAGGCCCAAGATGCTTGGGGGAACCCCACTCAGCACCTGCAAGAAGTAACTGTGCATTTCCCCCTAAAGTCCTCAGAACCTTGATTCCTTACTCCTCCAAAGTCCTTTAAATTGCTGCCTCATCCTTGACCAGCACAGCAACTCTTGGAAAGAGGAAAGGCAAGTCGTATTCTCTTTATTTGCAAGATGGGGAAGCAGAGGCACTGAGGGAGTAGAACGTTCATCCAAGGTCAGTGTTGGAGCTGGGGTGGGGACTTTGTGGTCAAGATTTCTAGAGTCAGAGGAGACCAACCCCTCATTTCTAGGCAAAGAAACCAGTCCAGCACAGACCAGTGGCTTCGTCAAGGCCACTGGACTAGTTCTCTGGGTCTGCAAGATTCCAGGATGTGTCTTATCCAAGCCACACAGGCTATTTAAAAAGCCAGGTTCACATTGATTGGTTTTGCTTCAAATCAAAACCAACTAGATACAAGAGTCAGAAACATCAGGCAGACGACTGCCTTCTCAAGACCCTCCTCGCCCTGACATGCACGGATGAAACAGACCTGATTCTGGCCCGCATGCTGAGTGGACTTCCTAACAGCCCGGTATGCCAGTTGCACATAATCAATGTTGTTGGTTGTTTGTGCCAGCGTCCCTTAACACCAGAAGCCGAGGAGGCAGGTGGATAATTTTACACTGGGGGAGAAGGAAAGCAGGCCTACCAGGTATCTGTTACTCGGAGAGAGATGAAAGAGAATCAGCAGGTTCTCTTCGAAGCTGAAAACAGCCCGCGTCACATGGATGGCCGGCCAGCTGGGCGACAGGAATTTCTTCCACTGTGGTTGACCGGACCAGGAAAACTTCTCTGGGCTGCTTGTGTTAATAGGTTGTTAATGATTGATGCGGGGGTCTTTTATGTCACCAAATGAAAGGCAGAAACAAGGGGCCCGACTTTGGAGTTGATGACTAGACCAGCACTTGTTCCGTGCAAAGGCGGAATTTTAAAACATTTATGTTGGCTGAGCTTGAGCTGGGCTACACAACAGCTCGTTGGAGGAATGAAACGATCTTCTCTGGTGCTCGCCTTCCTTTGTTCTTTCACTCAGACATTAAAAATACAGCAGGCTAAAAGGAGAAAATAAATTTCAAAGATCCTGCTAGATGTCAGGTGCAAAGAGGAGGCGAGATGCGGGGTGAGTTTGCTAAACAGATAAAGCAAGTGGGTAGGGACGTGTAGTAGATTCTTTGGAGACAGAGACCTCACGCTGTCCAGCCTCCTTGGGGTATTTCTTATACACGGACCTAGTGCACCTGCTACCCTATTTCCTGGGTTAGGGTTTTTTACAGAGCATTCTAGAGTGCCGTAGTGAAATAGCTTTTGTCTGTGCTCTTGTCTCTGAGAGTGGCTTGGATACTTCAAAACAATAAACTTATTTATTGATGTATAATATAAATACAGAAAAGTAATTTCTGGAAATCACGAATGTGCACCTTTATATGTATACGTGTTCACTAATTGAATACACCCGTGTAACCCCCACTGGCATCAGTGAACAGAACATTAGTTTGGACACGTATTATTGCTTTGGAACTCTCTTCCCATTGCAGATCAGATTCTCACATACTTTGATAATAACTAGGGTGACCATATAATTTATCTTCCCAACTGGGAAACCTTTGGGAGTAAAAATGTACAACAGGCATACATTGGAATTGTCCCAGGAAGCTAGGATATGTGCTCACCGTACCAATAACAACAGCACACATTTATCAAGCGCTGTGTTCTTGAGTCTCCATTTGGTACTGCTGTGCACCATCCTTTTGCTGCCTTCTCTCCCTGCTCTGGGATCCAGGACGTGGACTCTTGTGTACCACATATCTGCGTTTCATTGCCCTTTGGCTTCAGCCAGTGGGAAGCCCAACAGGAGATCCTAGGTTGGGAGGAGAGAGAAGTGGGAGCATTTCTTTCTTGCTCCCTCCCTCCACTGGCGCAGCATCTCTGGCTGTGGCTTCCTCCTTCCATGTCTACAGCTCTTGCCAGGTTGGCCCTCCTCCAAGCCCCAGTCCTCCCTGGCCTCCACTAGCACAATTTCCTCTCCTTGACTTTCAGGGCTAAGAGATGGAGCAGTTTTTCTCTACTGCTAGTTTTTAGGTGCTTGGTTCCTACACCTGCCCAGACCTCTGTGAGTAGTTCCTTCATTGTAGCTTTCTCATTGGAACCTCCCAAGTGAATTGTTTCTCGCCAGGATCCTGACTGATACAACTGCTTGCTATGAGCCACTACTTTATCCACATCAACTCATTATGTCCTTACAATAGTCCGTGAAGTGATGACTATTGTTATCTCCTTTTCGTAGATAACAGACTAAGGACAGAGATGTTAAATCATTTACTAAGACATACGGGGAGAAAGTAGTGTCATCGATTCTTATAGGAGTGACTGGAATCTAGGGACAGTGAGATAGGTCTTTCTCAGAACGGCACTCAAACCGATGACTTCGGGGCCTCTGACCACATCCCGTAATGACCAGGCAGCTCCTAGCAGTTCAGTGCAAACCCTGCAATTCAGAGAAGAGACTCAGATAAGAATAAGACTCATGCTGGCTTTCATCAGACAGGTAAAGCATCGACCGTCTACATTTTTGTCTTTTTGAGCCATTGCTTTAATATTGTAGAGCAGTAAGGTCACCAGACCTGGAGCATCAGCTCCTCCTGGGAATTTGCTAAAAATGTGAAATCCCGGGCCTCACCCCAGACCTACTGAATCAGATAATCTGCAGTGGGGTCCAGCAACCTGTATTTTAAGAAGCCCCTCGGGGGATACTGATGCCCTGGCCCTTGGGCTCTTGCAGCTTCCTGCCTGAAGCCTGACCCTATCTGGCTTTCAGAGTTCCTTGGGATTTCCCAAATTCTTTCTTTTTCTGATGGGATTGAGAATAAGTGAGTAGATGACATGAAACCCTCAGTATCCCTGCCTTCCTGCTTCCCCTGTGGACCCCATCTCTATGTGTGCAGCTGTTAAAATCATTGAAGAAGTTGTTCATGAATATTTCAGGGCCTCAGACAAATCCCGAGTCTGATTAGAAGAGCACAGAGGGAAGAACCCCAGAACTGGCTGCCCTTACAGGCTGTTGCAATAGAACTAGGTATTTATTCATTGAATCCTTGTGGGGCCCCCAAATCTGGAAGGAGGAGGTCTTGGTCAACCTCTTTCTGATGAAGGGTAGAGGTTATGAAGGGTAGAGGTGATGGCTGACCTCCTCCACGCCCAGAAGTTTCTAGAGGAAGACTGATGGGGACTTTCTCAACACTGTGATTTATGTGGGGCTCCATTACTTGGCGATAAGTAACAGAAACTAAATTAAAGAGAAACAAAAGAAATCTATTAGAAGGTGTATCAGTTAGGTTTCAATCAAAGAAACAAAACCAGTAGAGGATATATATTAAGAGGTTTACTGCAAGGAATTGGCTGGCTAAGCAAGTCCTAAATCTGAAGGATAGGCCATCAGGAAGGGCAGGCTGGAACTGTCAGGCATGGGCTGAAGCTGTCGTCCACAGGAAGGATTTCTTCTCTTCTAGAAAGCCTCCATTCTGCTCTTAAGGCCTTTCACCAGATTGAATCAGCCCTGCCCAGATTATCTAGTATAATCTCCCTATCAAAAGTCAACTGATTAGGGACCTTAATCACATCTACAAATTCCTTCATAGTAGCACTGACGTTAATATTTAATTAAATAACTGGAGACTGTAGCCTAGCCGCATGGACTCATAAAACTGACCATCAGAGAAGGGCATGGAATAGTTCCAAGAATAAAGGAAAAGCCACACTAAAAGAATCAAGGACTTTTCTAAAATCCAAGTAGCAGGTGTGCATGGAATTCTTCTTCTGGGAACCATATTTAGGGAGAAGAGTTCCAAACAATTTTGACCTCATATGATTTCTCTCCCAGTTACAATTCTTGGATTGATGTGATACCTTCAATTCAATTCCTTTATTCCCTCTATACATTTGCCCTCTCTCACAAGGAGAACAGTGGCTCCCAACAATATTGATATATTGACTCATTTGCCCTATCTTACAATACACACAAAATCATTTCAGATTTGCTACCTGGATACTCCTATGGACAAAAGATGCTTTAAGTAAAGTTCAAGGTTTCTTTATACTTATTTTGTTCTTAGACTATATCCCACAATACGTGAATAGTCAGAATATTATGTTCAGAAGTTGCTAGAAGTACTTTTTGTGTGGGTGTGTGGTTATATTATCATCGTGATATATAGTTCAGTTCATTCATATCTCTTTGATTTCAATGTTAGGGTTTGCTTTCTAGACCCTTTTAAATTTAATTCTGTTCTTTTAAAATATTCACAAGGTTCAAACGTCAGAGCCTTATTTAAAAGTGTGTATTCAGTAAAGTCTCCTTCCCATCCCCCTCTCTTTTGCCCTTTTCCAGCCCATCATAATAAGAAACAATTTTCATTCATTTCTGGTTTACCTTTCCTCAGTTTCTTTTTACAAAAATACGATATATATATATGTTCTCATTTCCTCATGTTTCTTACACAAAAGTTAGCATTTATATACATTAAATTAAAAAAAATTGTGGTAAAAAATACATACACAAAACTTACCATCTTAACCATCTTAAGTGTATGTTCAGTGCTGTTAAATATATTCACACTGATGTGCAACAAAGCTTTAGAATTTTTTCATTTTTCCAAACTAAAACTCTATACCCATTCATTTCCCTCTCCCTGCAGCCTTTGGCAGCCACCGTACTTACTGTTTCTTTTTTTTTTTTAATTCAAACTGATCATATTCTTTATTTTATTTTCATTTTTTAATTTTTGGCCGTGCTGCGCAGCTTGTGGGATCTTA
Organism: Pseudorca crassidens; assembly: GCF_039906515.1. NCBI lineage: Eukaryota > Metazoa > Chordata > Mammalia > Artiodactyla > Delphinidae > Pseudorca > Pseudorca crassidens. Next base: position 33,286,315 of record NC_090315.1, on the reverse strand, counting down.
GTTCCACGACCAGGGGTTGAACCCGAGGCCCCAGCAGTGAAAGCACTGAGTCCTAACCACTGGACCTCTGGGGAACTTTCCATGCTTATTGTTTCTGTGAAACAGACTAGCAGTCCCGTTGAGTCAAAGGAGGGGAGACCAGTGAGGGTGGTTGGCCTTCAGTGTCTCAATTGTCATAGCAACAGGCAGAGTGGAAATGTTATCATAATGACGCAGATAAAGAAACAGAGACTTGGGCTCTAGTCGGGGAATCAGACCCAAAAAAGTAAATAAATGAAAACATGGCCAGTTGTCATAAAAGCCATGAGAAAAGATAAAATGAGGCTGACGTGGGAGTTGTGGGAGAATCTAGGGAGGACTCTATTCAAAAGAGTAAGAAGGAGTTAGCTAAGAGAAGAAAGGAGCAGGAGGGGATCATATCAGGTGGTGGGAACAGCATGTACAAAGGCCCTGAGTCAGGAATGTGTGGACTGTGCTGGAGAAGCCGAGGGAAAGAGTTTGGGTTTTACTCTAAGTAGCTCCCTCTATCTCCCATTTCACATGCACATGCATGTGCTGCGTTAGCTCCAGTTCAGCTGTTCCGTTCTTTGGGGTAGAACGTGGAGCCATTTCTTAATTGCTCTATATTTAGCTTTGTTTAAAAATCTATAATTTAAAAACCGCCAAGGGTTGGGCTGGTAATTGAGTTTCCATGGTCCATTTACTCCTTGGCCTTTGCTCCTGAGCTGGCCTACCATGGTGACGGCGTGTGCCAGTCCCAATGGAAGTATTTGTTAGCAGAATATCTGCTCCCCCAGAGCTGACCCGGCTCTAGTTACCAAATCCCCAAACTAATCTCAGGGCCTCTTAGTTTAGTTTCCTACAAAGCGGGGCTGGAGAGGGACAGCAGAATACCTGGGGCTTAGTGGAGTGGGTGGAGAATAGCATCACAGGTCCGGTATCAATTTAAGCCTAGGCTGTGCTATTTATAAACCACATTGCTTCCTGTCTCTGGGCCTCAGTTTCCTCGCCTATCAAATGGATTAGATGAAATCAGGTGTCCTGAATCTAGAAGGTACTCTTATTTACTATTAGTGGGATTGTCAATTGGTACATCTTGTTGCAGGGTTGTTTGACAATATCACAATTTTAAAGGCACTTTCTCTCTGTTCCAGCAGGTCCACCTCTAAGAATCTTTCTTCCAGATGTGCTCACACTTTTGTACAGTTAAGCATGCACTGTTTGTAAGAGCAAAGGATCGGAAACCACCTGAATGTCCATCATTAGGGAACTGGTTATATAAATTACGGTGCGTCCGTACAAAGGAATATTATGCAGCCTTTGAAAAGAGGGTGGCAGCTCTCTTTATATGGATAAGGTAGGGTGCCTAAAATGTATCATTGTGTAAAGTGGCAAAATATTAGTGCATTTGTGGTTTTTGAAAAGGTAATGACGTAATATGTTTGCCTGGCCTATTGTATCCCTAGAAAGAGAAGGTACTGGTAACAGTGGTTGTCACAGGAGCCTTCAGGACAGAGTGGGAGGGAGGGTCCTTTTCACTACATATACCATCGGTAAAACTTGAAGTATTTCCCAAATGCATAATTAATCAATTAAATAAAAATTTAAAATATTTTAAATGTCTACAGAACCCAGATAGGTAACGTAAGTGACTGAAACAGGCTAGGAGTGAAATGCCAGGGAGCAGTGGGGATGTTGGTGACCTGGAGTGCTCAAGTCCACAGAAAGGGGCAGCTGTCAACCTCACTTGACTGTGCCCATGGGGCAGGGGACCAGTGTAGCCAGACCTGATTTCCCAAGAGAAATAGAAATTGACGTTTTAATGTGAACTCTTCTGATGCTTAAGTGTTGGCAACTGGTTAAAACTCTGATAAACAAAACAAAACTCTGTGGGTCCAGAAAGTCTGGGGCCAGCATTGGTTTCTGGCATCCAGTTGGTAGCTGATGTATTAGGTGCTTTTTTTTTTTTTTTTTTCTCAGTACGTGGGCCTCTCACTGTTGTGGCCTCCCCCACTGCGGAGCACAGGCTCCGGACGTGCAGGCTCAGCGGCCATGGCTCACGGACCCAGCCGCTCCGCGGCATGTGGGATCTTCCCGGAGCGGGGCACGAACCCGTGTCCCCTGCATTGACAGGAGGACTCTCAACCACTGCACCACCAGGGAAGCCCTATTAGGCGCTTTTTACGTTTCCTTTCAGTTTTGACAGTCCTCTGCCCGGGGCAACTGCAGCCACTGCACACGTATTTGCAAGCACAAAATGGGTTCTTTTCAGGTTGTTACTAGTAACTGTGCAAATGGTGGCCCTGGCACAGTGATGGCTCCACACCAGCTGCCATGGTAAATGGAGAAAGCACTGGGCTTTAGTAAACACGGGATGCTTGACTGGAGGCCAGCCTTGGTTTTTTCATCTATGAAATGGAGACAACCACCAACTTGCCCTGCCTGTAGTTGTAAGGATCATATGAATTGTTGAATATGAGAGTGTTTTGAAAGTGGCAGGGTGTGGGTATGACGTTGTTTCAAGGACACAAAGCCTGGGCGGCCAGCATCAGCCCTCCCGGTCACTTTCCTTCCATCTCCCATGCTCACGGGACCTTGGAGAGTTTTCAGTCCCATAGAGGAAGTTCAGCGAAGCCAGTTACACCCATCCAGACCCCAATCCTACTCCAGCAAATTCACCAACCCTAAATGGATAAACATGCACGCCTGTGTTCAAGCTCACATCCTCCCAACATATTAGAATGGAAACGCTGTTTAGTAAGAACTCTGTTTGAGCCCAGAAAGAGGTTATTTTCTACCACCTGTGAAATGTCTTGACCCAGAAACAAAAAAATGTTCCCATTAGAGCAGTGCAGAAACCTACAGCAGAGCCAAAATTTCTGAAGCAGTCCCTGTTTTTGCCCTAATATCAATATGCTTTTATTGTCTACATTTATACAGTGGTGAGTAGATAAGAGCCTCCTTTAGTGTGGCTGAAGTTCTGAGCTCCACAAGAAAGATGTTAGCATTCAGCAGGCAGTAAATAATGTATTAAAAAGCAATTATTTATCTCTTTCCCTCTAATGGCTAGTAGCTGCCTGTTTCCCCTTGAATGGATCTGTTTCCTAGACTATAGCTCTCAAAAAACATAATAATAAAGCTGGCCTTTCTAAATAAGAACACTGATTATGGAGGATGCTTTGCTGGGTTCGCAGGGACTGTGAAGTGTCTGGTCAGTGCTGTGCAGAGAATGTGATTATCTCCTCACACAAGGCTCCCCTGGAACGATCCAGAAAGAGAAGCCTCAAAGACACACTTGAAAGATGATGGTAAGAGTGGAATGCATCAGTCAACTTGGGAGGGACACCATCACCGTGTTTCCCCAATGATGGGCCTGATGCAAGTCTGAAGAGAGAGCTCTTTGTATAAAACACTCGAATGCAAATCAACACTGGAGCCTGCAAGCTCCCCGCGCCTTGGCCCCGCCTGATCGAGATGCTTCTGGACTTCAGCAGAACCTGGAGGCCAGAATGACGCCTCTCTTCACATCACTAATGAATTCGCGGCCGGGCGTCTCAGACTCTCATCTCCTCTGCCTGCGTCTCCTCAGTCCCTGTCCAGCCAGCCTGGGGACCACTGAGCAGTCACTGCTGTGCTGAGTGTCAGGCGCTGGGAGCTTTCAGCCTCCAATCAGCCAAACCAGTGATTTGGAAAGAGAAAGAGGCAGTTTCAGGATTTGAACCCAGGACTTGCTACCTCCAACGCCCAAGTTCTTTCCACTAAGGAAACCTCCTGGGCTTCTAATTGTTTAGGAAAAAAAAAGATAAGTCCGTAGCCTGGCATTCAAGGTCTCAGTTCCCCTGACCCTTCTTATATCTGCCAGCATCTCCGAACCGGCACAGACAGCCTCTGCGCTTACCGTTTCTGGAGCGCTCTTTGAACTATGTTGCAAGTGCCCTTTATCTGGGATCCTGGTCCCTCATCTCTCCTCTCTTATGCTGCTCATGGCTTAACCTAAGCTCTGGGAAGCCTGCCCTCTCCTCTTCATTGTGGGGTATGCAGCCTGGTCCTATGCTAGACCTTCTGCATGTCTGAATCACCCCTGCCCCACCCCCATCCATCACAGAGCACACCTATAGCAATATTCCATTTTCCCTATAGTTCTTGTCCAACTATTACACTTGGCCTAGAAGAAATGCTTTGGTTCTAGCCCCAGTTTTACTATTTGTAAACTTTGTGATGTTTGGCAAGTGAGAATTGCTTCCCTGCCTCACTTTTCTCATTTTGATGGAATAACAATCTGTGGTCTGTTAACAGAGTTCTTGGGGGTGGGGAAAGAGACAATAAGATAACTGAAAACCATGTTGGAACTTGTAAAATAAGTTGTATCATTATAACCATTACACGTTTTGAATTTTTCTCCGTCACATTTCGCCCATCAAATGTTCCTGTGAAAAGGAGGTAGGAGAAAGCATTTTCGCAGTTTTTATAGATGGGAAAACAGGACGCTATAAAGCCTGAGTGACTGATTTAAAGACGAAACAGAATAGAAACAGAGCCCTGAGAGGGTCTTTAACTTCCTAACTTTTTGCCTTTTCGTTAGATTACAGGTCTCTTTAACAGTCCTCCTGTTCTTATTCTCAGAGAAAGAATACTTTTAATGACTCAAATTCAGAAAGCTTTTAGTGAGTATGTACTTTGCACCAGAAAGAGATTCAATGGTTCGGGCTGGCTCAAGGAGCCTTAGTTTATTAGTTTCAGCCCAAGAGATGGAGCTACAGTAAGAGCTTAGAGAGGAGGTAGGATAGACCAGTGGTCGGGCATGTGGGCTGCCTGCCCCTTCGTCCACTGCACCACTGACCAGCTGGGCAACATTGGGCATGTTGGTTACCTGCACATTGTCTCAGTTTCCTCATCTGTTAAAGAGTATCCCTGAAGTCTTAATACTTGTAAAGTGCTCAGAGCAATGCCTCAATTACTACTACTGTTCCTTTGCACAACAAATATTAGGTAAATGCCTACAGGGCAGTAGGCATTGTTTTAGGCACTGGGCATACAGCAGTGAAGAGAACAAGAAGTCCCTGCTCTCGTGGGGCTTATAGTCACAAAGGCAGGCAAAAATAAACACATCAATGAATACAAACATTTTAAAGTCACTGGGTTAGCTTTTCTTACAAACTGTCATTTTATAGATTATTACCTTTTTCACTTGATTTTATTGGCAGAGAATGTGAACAGTTATTGGGTCATTGATTCTAGATTTCTAAACTCATTTTCTAAAGATCCCGATTTTATATTGGTGTTTCACTGCTGATCGCTCACTAGAAAATAGCCACCCAGGAGACAATCCTACTGTAGCCTGGAACTAAAACCAGTTTGGTTTTTTGATACTAAATGGTATAAACTCTGGGTTTGCTTAAATTGGGACTTGCAAACTTAAATTACTGCTGAGGTCAGGTGAGTCACATCAAAAGAAGCAGCCGGCTGGGACTGGGCCTGGGAGACTGCTGTCACATGGGGAAGTGGACCCAGTAAGGCCAGATCTTCTGACATTTTTCTGAGATGGGACAATTCAGAAATTTTTGTATGAAATGTCCAGATTTTTGTTTAGTGGAAACACATTCACCTTTAAGATGAAGCTGTTGAATTAGGCCTAGTGTGGATTAAACAGAACCCTTCTGTAGGCCAAGTTCAGCCTGAGAACCACCAGTCTGCAAAGATCCTTGGTTTATATCACTGCATATGATTTTCAACTTTGTCCTAAACTGCCCTGCCGTTTGAAGACACTGCAGTTTCCTTCCTTTTGTCCGTCTCTTTCCCCAGCATCATCTGTGGCAGCAGTCCTTGTAAACAGATGTTCTGTGCCAGGTCATTGCAGCACCGGAGAGGCTGGTGAGCTTGGGTAGTGGAATCCTCTCCGTGGCAGCCTGTTTTTCGGAGGGTCTTAGAGTCCATCTGAGCTTGGGGAAAAGAACCCAGTCCTGCTTTCCCAGCTTTAATAATCACTGACTCTTTGTACTTTCCATCTTTCTGGTGATGTTTGTTTTCTTTGCATATTAATATGTCCCACAGAAGAATGCTTAAATCCAAGAGGGAGCAGGCGTGGGGAATGTGTACAGACACATTCATAGTCCTTCTGGCATAATACAGATGAAACCGGAACCCCTTGGGCCTCCTCTGCTTACCCCAGACATCCAGGAGACTTTGGCTCTTTGTTTTCCAAAGATTACAGGATTAGAGTCACTGGTCACCCTGTCCCAGAATATAATCAGCCGCATGGCTGAGCGGGGCTCAATTCTGCGCCAATGGTGAGTGACTGGCAGAGAATTTGGGGCCAGGCCTCTATATGAGTGAGTGAGTCTTTATTCCTGCGGTCTCGGAGCCAAGGAAGGCAGCTTTGAATCATAACAAGCTTTTCAAGGCTTTGGACTCTGGCCTTCACTAAATGGAATTCAGAGGTGATGAGTATGAATTTTGACTGGTATTTTGAAGCAGCCCTTTCAGCAAACCCACAAAACCCCATCAACTTCGATGGGAGCGGTTCTGAAAGTTGAGCGTGCGTCGGAATCACCTGGAGGGCTTGGAAACACAGGTTTCTGGCCCCTCTTCCAGATTTTGATTCAAAAGGTCTAGGATAGGACCTATCCTACCTCCGGGAAACTTGCATTTTTGGCCAATTTCTAGGTGATGTTGATGGTGCGGTCCAGGGATCACACTTTGAGAACCAGTGCTCTAAGGAATTGGCAAAGAGGTGTCTAAAAAATCAGGAAATGCTTCCCCTTACTTGTCTTACTATTAGAGGCTGCCAGTCCTCGTGGAAATCAAGTCAGGAAACCTGGGTTCCAGCCCTGACCCTCTGTTACCAGCTCTGTGGTCTTGGGCAAGACACTTACCTTCTCTGAACCTCGGTTTTCCCACCTGGAAACTGAAAATAGTAATTCCAGTCATGCTTCCTTCCCAGGGGTCTGGGGAGATGCCAAGGACCTTAGGGGTACGTGTGCTTGAGACCCTCCATTCAGGCACGAGGGACTCTTACTGAGAGCGTGGAACCTTAGGAATTAGTTTTCCAGTCTGTTCTTGTTTTTCACTCTGGGGAGACCTCATCTGTAAGACTATTTTAAGGTGAGAGACCCTCAGAATTTGGGATCAAAAGGTTATTTTCCTGAAGAATGAATCCTTTCTGAGAGAAAACACTGTAACTTCCTCCATCTCCAAGAACACTTTCCAACCTGAGAAATGGGTTGACTTAGTGGAGTAGGCGAAGCCCTCAAAATAAAGGCAACTTGTGGATGTTCTAAACAGACAGCATTCCTGTTCATGTGGGGATTCATTTTAAAGATTATAGACATATAAAAGAAGATTGCTGACTTGGAAAATTCAGCATCAAGGAAGAGCTTAAATAGGCCAAGACAGTAAGTAGATGTTAAAATGGTGGAGAGCAGAATGGGGTCTCTTCAGAACGACCGGGAATTGCCTTGCTGAGCACACTCTCAAAGCTTCTTCCCCAGCCCAGTGGATAGAAATTCTCCCACAATCCACTCTGGATTTCTTTCCTGGTTACAAACAAATTTCTTTCACCTGTTGGCCCAGCCCATCTCCATACTGGGCAAAACAAGAATGTTTACTCTTATATTGCCCAGGCTTTTCTGCAATATCAAAGCTAAATTGTGTGCTGAGTTGTCGGTTGACTGTCTGGCAATCTGACAAGGGCTGCAAAAGGATAACAGTCTAGATGAAGAGGGCAACCTGGGACTGTGAGGTAAGATGAGCGTCCCACCTTCCCTGTTCCTAGGCATGAAATCCCAGCATCTTCCAAAGAAAGACTAGAGAGACCTTATCATGCAGTTTTAAGCTTTCATCCAGTTTGTTCCTTAACCGGCCAATTGATTATAAGCATAGTGTATGCCTACCATGGGCCATCTGTAAAAAGCCAGATTGATGATAAGTTTAATATCGTCCCTCAGCTCTCAGCTGTGAAGTGGGCAATTTCATCAAAGCAAAGAGGAAAAGAATGTGAGATGACCCCCACTCCGTTTTCCCCTGCCACCAACAGTCCCACATCCAGTGTCAGCCATTCCTTGAATCAAAGATGAGTGGTGTGATATTGTGCATTCAGAGTGAGACCAAGACTTCCCAAGGGTCTGATAGAAGTTGAGGCAGGAAGGACTGAGTTGCAAAAATGAAATCATGGCATGTTGCAGTCAAAAGAATGTTTATAGAGCATCAGGTCCAATGGGGAAACTGAGGTCCACAGATGGGAAAGGACATGTCCAAGGCACTTGGGTTTTAGTAAAAGAATTACAGAACTGGAAGTCAAAGCCAGAAGGGCTTTAAGGTCATCCAACCTATCTTCCCATTCAATGGGTACCTATCAGGAGACAGAAGTCCCCTCTGCTGCTGGAATACCTCCTGTGACAGAGAACTTACTGCTCTCAGGGCCGGCTCATTACTTTTTCCCGTAGCTGGGAGCGATAGAAAGTCAGTGTTTTCTTTCTGTCTTCCCGTGGCTTCCTATTTCTATCCTTGGGGATATGTGATTAAATCCCAATCTTTCCTTTAATTGCCAGTCCTGTGGATATTTGAGGTCATCTATCATGTTTTCTATAAACATTTTCTTTTTTTGGCCTGTGACGAGCATCACTTATGCCTCTTGTGATTCACTGTCCAGGCCTCTCACCACCTAAACACTGCCCACATTTATCCGAATCCCTCTTGAAAGTATGATGCCTCAAACTGAATGCAATCTTCCTGTGTCTAATTTACATGATCATGTCCTTTGTTCTAAAGACTTCGTATCTATTAATTCATCCTAAGATCATATTGACTGCTCTCAGAATAAACCATTTAGGGTTCCTTTGGTTGTAAATGAGGAAAATTAAATTCTAACCAGCTTAAGTAAAAGTGGGAATTTAATAGCTCACATTACCAAAAAATCAGGGATAGAACTTCAGGGATGAATGGCTCAGGCAACACTTGCCTGAGGTAGGTATCTCTGTAAGTATTTGCCCAGCTTTGCAACTGTTGGCTCCATCGCTAAGTAAGATAAATGCCTACCATGCCCTCTTAGTCCGTTCGGGCTCTGCTGTAACAAAATGCCACAGGCCGAGTAGCTTATAAACAACAGAAATTTATTTCTCATAGTTCTGGAGGCTGTAAGTCCGACGTCAGCGTGCCAGCATGGCTGGGTGAGGGATGTCTTCCAGGTCAGACTTCCCATTGTGTTCTCACGTGGTGGAAGGGGCTAGGGATCTCTCAGGAGCCTCTTTTATAGGATGCTAATCCCATTCATGAGGGTTCCACTGTCATGGCTTAGGCACCTCCCAAAGGCCCCACCTTCTAATACCACCATCTGTCGGGGTTACGATTCCAACATGTGAATTTTGGGAGAGCACATTCAGACCATAGCACAGGCCAAGCTTAAATTTCAAAGTACCCCGTACATGGGAATAAAAGAGAGTGGGCCTCTGTATTAGGCTGCTAGGGCTACCGTAACAAAGTACCATAAATCGAGTAGCTTAAACAACAGAAATTGATTGTCTCATGGTTCTGGAGACTAGAAGTCTGAGATCAAAATGTTGCCAGGGTTGGTTTCTTCTGAAGGCTGTGAGGAAGAATCTGTTCCATGCCTCTCGCCCAGCTTCTGGTGGTTTGCTGGAAATATTTGGTGTTCTTTGGCTTGTAAAAGCCTCATCCCGGTCTTTCATCTTTACACGGCGTTCCCCTATGTGTGTGTCTGTCTGTGTCCAAATTTCCTCTTTTCATAAGGATGCTAGTCACAGTGTATTAGGAGTCCCGCTTACTGCGGTAAGACCTCATTTTAACTAATCACCTCGGCAACGATCCTGTGCCCCAGCAGGGTCATATTGTCAGGTATTTAGAGTGAGGACTTCAACATATGTATTTTGGGGAGGACACAGTTCAAACCATAACAACCTCTTTCATAAGATTACTGCCAAGAACACCCAAGGCTGCATTTCATGGGCTCTAATGAATCACACACCCATCCCTGAACTAATTAATCACAGTGATGCCAGGACAGAGACACATGTCTTTCCCTAGAACCACTGGTGAAGCCGACGCAACCTAAACCACAGGGACTGAGGGTGGGGGAGGGGAGGGTCTCGAGGAAAATGAAGGTGCCCTTAGAAGAGGCAGTAATGGGTGCTGGACGCACAAAACCGGTAGATATTTACTACACAAGGGAAACTGAGCAAACGCGAAACCATGGCCCAGGACTTGGGCAACAGCTGAGGCTGCAGAAATAGGCAACTTCAAGGATGCGCTTGACTCTTGCCCATTAAAAAGAAATCATTGTGTGTGTCGTCATGAATCAAGCCGGGAAGTTGAACGGCCAAACTGTTTTCAGTTCTTACAAGGCATCACGGAAGCCGCTTCGGCTCCTGGTAGCTTTGTGTTTTGCATTCATTTCTTTTCATACTGGGAGATTAAAACAATAGCTTCTGGTTATCATCCCACATATTATTGATTAAAATCCTTGCCTGAAGACCTTCCAGCTCACTTTCCAGCGTGGCATGATTTACTTTTCTTTTTACTCCCTGTAACATATGATTAATGCTGATCTCCGGAGTCCCGGTGAGATGAAGCTGGGTGTCAGGTACAATTTGTCAGCTTGGAAGTATAGATTATTTTATGTTTCTCGAACTTTGTGGCCAAGGGAACACAGCTCTTGATGGTTAAATCCATCCACACTTTCCCCTGGGCTATGAAATGCCAGAAACATTAAATAGCCCACTTAATACATAACCTCATTCTGTATGCTTGACTATTTTGTTTTTAATTTTTCTTCCCTTTCCCGGCTGCTCACATGAAATGGGATCAAAGAAAAAAATTATCCTCACTGGATTTTGTTAAAATATTAATAGGTTAGGGTTGACTGGCTAAATTGAATATCTTTGCTGATCTCACTTGCATGTTTAACTTGTGCTTAGGAAAATATGTTTCCTAGGTGATAACCTTTTATGTACCAGCCCGACTTCATTGAAATGCATAGAGATAAAAATATGTCACGCTCAGCGGCTATGCTATTCTTGTGTGGCACTGTGATTATTCAGATGGTAATTGACCCCCACCTGTAGACAGCTCCGATTCTGTAGTCAATCATTTCATTTGATGTTAAAATATGTGAAAGTACAATTATATAATTTACATTACAAATCATGCTGAATGCTAGGGGTCTCTGAACCGCTGACAAATGCAAAGGAATCGGGGTTGGGGGAGAGAACTCTGGTCAATAAATGAAGTGAATTACACCAGGCGAAGGGTTCACTTTTCTTATTTGTGTCCATAACAAGAGCTTTTGTGCATGCGTCATTGAAAGAGTAGCTATGGCCTTCTCTCTGCGCCATAAATGGCAACGTTTTGGACGCCTTTCTAAGGATGTTTCCCCTTTTTCTGGCAAAGAATCACTCCTCCCATTAGCTAAAGAAGTGAGGGCTTGTCCAGGCCAGAAGGGAAAGCAGAGAATCTAATGAAGGGAAGACGGCGTCAGGTCTGGGAGGTTGCGGTGGCTGTTTGGTGCCAAAGCCAACACAGGTGTGAGTGGTAGACTGTAAATTACGCTTGCACGTTTCCAGACTTCAGATCTCAGCCATCAAACTTGAAACATGTACTACTATTATTAGGAGTCACGGCTATTATTTATCTAGTATTTCATATGTTCCCGGACACTGGGATAAACGTTTTAGATACATTATCTAGGTAACCCTCCCTACACAGTCCTATGACTTGGATCTGCTGCCAGTGCCGTTTTTAGATGAAGAGAATGGGCACAGACTCATTAGCAGGCTTGCCCAGGGCCACTCAGTTAGAAGATGGAAAGCGGCACGTGGCAGAACCTGGGCCGGTGACCACCCTCCCAATTCTGGATCAGGCATCAAATGCTTGTGGTGGCCATGCAGGACTGGAAAGGAGCACAGGACACGGTTTCTGCCTCAGTGGGGCTTTTGGGAAAGCAGGTGGGTTGGGGTGGGAGTGGGCATCCTTGGTGAGGGTGGTCCAAGTAGGAAACTCACCAGCCATAGGGTTCCGATGGAGATGGAGTAGCCACTGAGGTACAGTGGAGGACCGTCTCCAGTCCTGCTGCGGTGCTCTCGTAGGTCAGGGGAGGCGGCATGGTTATGTCTCCTGCGGATGCATAATACTTCCTGCATCAGAGCCATCCAAAGCCAGACTCTCAAACTTCCTTCTACCACATTCCAAAGCAGCTGGGCTGGGCTGTCCCCGGGGCCTCTGGCTTCCAGAGTGGGTGCAGTGCTGGTCTGGGCACATGAACGAGAAAGCTTCACTCCCCGCAAAGTGATTTTGGGCAACTAGAGCTGGGTTGGTTTCCGATGTGGACACCTGATCCTTGAAACGTGCTGGGAATCACGCCCTGTTGGCTAAGGAGCGCAGGTTTGCTGCCAGCGCCTCTCACAGGGGCAGGGGCCAGCTTCTGCGCCACATCCTCAGGCAGCCCTCGGGAAGAGTACATTCGTACAACATCGCCTGGAGCAGATGCCGGACATCAGACAACTGCCTCCGTGATGTTCATATCCCATCCTCCTATCTCTTAATCACTTCACTTTGTTATACAGCAGCAACTAACACACCATTGTAAAGCAGTTATACTCTGATGAAGATATAAAAAAAAAAAGTGCACAGGTTGGAGATAAACAGCTGGGTTCCAATCCCCGCTCTGCCATGTGCTGGCTGTGAGATCTGCATAAGTTAACCTCAGTTTGCCTCAGTTTCCCTAATTGTGAGTGAAGTGAATAATAGTACCCACCTTATAGAGTTGTTCTAAGAATTGAGTTAAAATGCAAAGCACTTAGAACAATGCCTGATACATGGTAAGAGAATACGTAAAGTGTTAAATAAAATGTCCTTTGTTCTTGAGTAAGGATGATTTTTTTTACCCGATTGTATATGAGAGCTAAATATATTTCTAATAAACTTAAAACATACACATAACTACTAAATATTGTTTTAAAATCTGTTTATGGACTCCAAGTGGTCCGGGCACTGCACTCTGTGAACCCCCAAAGAGTCAAGTTCAAACCCTTGGGCCTGGCATTCTAAGTGGCCCCCAAAATTGTCCCCCACTCACCTTTGCAGCACTGTCTTCCCTAACAACGCACTACATATGTTGTTTTCTGTTGGGTTTTGTACTTAAACAGCATGAAGTCGGTTCATTATTTTATCAAGAGGCAGTACAGCTTAGTCGTTATGCACACAGCTCTGGTGTAAATGACATGGGTTCGAATCCCAGCTCTGTGCCATCTTGACTGAGTAATATCAGTCACTCAGCCCAGCTTTCACATCTGTAAAATGGGAATATAAATAGGATCTACTTCCTTAGAGAGTTAGGAGAATTAAGTGAGTTGATTCATGAAGGCATTTCGTACAGGGCATGGCTAAAGTGAATGCTCTTTAGATGTGAGCTAAGCTAGTCATTGGTATTTGGGTCACATTTTATGTTACGTACAAGTCCTTAAGCCTGCACGAAGGCCCAGAGAATGAAGCAGCGGCTTCCTTGTCCAGGTTCTGGGACTAGCATTTGAGGAGCTCGAGGCCCTTTCTCCCCGACTGGAAGCTGCTGTGCTGAGGAGGTAGGGAGCTGACCTCGGGGGAGGGAGCCGGCCGTTTCTCCATTCAGTCAGAAATCCCAGCAACAGAAATCACCCACTTGGTGAACGAGCCAGACGCTCTGGCCAGGGAAAATTTCCCAGGCGCTTTCTGGAGGCTCATTTTGAAAGTGAATTGAGACATTATTTTTAATTAAAGTGGCAATCTGCCCCCATGAGTTTCTCCGTCCCTCGCTGCTCAAATGATGGCCTCTGTTTTGTCCCCGCCCTGCCTTCTCTTCCTCCTTTTAATTTCAAGCCCATAAGATGGCCAGTTTACTAAATTGGTTTTAATGGAAATTTAGCCAACACGAACAATAATGAAATGTAAAATTATTCCTTAGCTAATGAACAGCCAGTGGCTTTGGGGTTAATCGTTTGCTTCTGGTGTCAGCTTATTTATATTGAAATAGAATTGTAATAGGATTCCAAGCTAAAACTGTTTCATCTTCTCCATCATCACTTACCTTAGGGTTTATTCTTTATCATCTGTTATTGTTTAGCAATCTCTCTCACTTTGGTCCTACTTGTGAATTAATTAATTACCTAGTTAAACTTGGGTGATGTTTTTTCCTTTGAAAAATAGAAAACTTGTCTTATTTTACCTTAGCATTGTGCTTTTATTCCAAAGCTCTCCATACACATGGAAACATCTTCTTCATTGATTTTTACATCAACTGGTCATCTTGACCAGCCAGGAATCAAGGGGTTCTCCCTTCATCAACCATGGCTGATCCCCTCAGGGGTCTCCAGACAGAGTACAAAGGGGCAGGCAGCAGAGAGAGCAGCCACTTCTAGAAACTAATTTTCCTTCCCTAGGACTCAGTGTCCCATTTAAAAAGGTGGGGGGTTCGATCCCAGAACAACGCTTTTTAAACCTGTGGAGGTTCTTCTGAAGTTATTGCTGGGGGATATTGGTGGACTGGGGATCAGGTTCTCATTTGGAAAAGAACTGTTCATTCAAGAAGTTCTCTCTTTTAAAGATAGATTTTTCTGAGTGAGTTTTTGTTTGGAAAAACCAAAAGCGAGGGAGGTGAGCGTCACACTGTCTAAATAAAAAAAGTTTAGATTATGGACCAGATTTAGGGTCCCCAAATTTGGCTGCATCAAAATCACTCAAGCTCTTTTTTTTTTTTAATTTTTAAAATTTATTTTTGGCTGCATTGGGTCTTTGTTGCTGTGCGTGGGCTTTCTCCAGTTGCGGCGAGCGGGGGCTACTCTTTGCTGCGGTGTGCGGACTTCTCATGGCGGTGGCTTCTCTTGTTGAGGAGCACGGGATCTAGGCGTGTGGGCTTCAGTAGTTGCGACATGCAGGCTCAGTAGTTGTGGCTCGTGGGCTCTGGAGCGCAGGCTCAGTAGTTGTGGCGCACTGGCTTAGTTGCTCCGCGGCATGTGGGATCTTCCTGGACCAGGGCTCGAACCAGCATCCTCTGCGTTGGCAGGTGGATTCTTAATCACTGTGCCACCAGGGAAGTCCCCCAAATCACTCAAGCTCTTGAAGTGCAACAGAAGCACAGGCAACAAAAGAAAAACAGAAAAATTGAATTATCGCACTTAAAAACTTCTGTGCATCAAAACACACTATCAACAAAGTGAAAAGGCAACCCATGGAATAGGACTGCGAATAATATACCTGAGAAGGGATTACTGTCCAGTATATGTAAAGAACTTCCACAACTCAACAACAGAAAAAAAACCAAACAATCGATTCAAAAATTGGCAAAAGACTTGAATAGATATTTCCCCAAAGAAGACATACAAATGGCCAAATAAGCCCTTGCAAAGATGCTCAACAGCCCTAATCACTGGGGAATGTGAATCAAAACCACAGTAAGATGCCACTTCACACCTACCTGCCTAGATCTAAGGATGATTAGGAAGATTAGATGATAAAATACTTGGAAAGTATTTAGCACAGTGATATCTAAATAAATTATTAATATATCAATTAGTTCTCCTGACACATATTGAACACCTTGCCAAGGTGCAAGGTGCTCTAGGTTATATGGACCATGTCCTACCAATGAGTTTGCAAGAGGACTGAGAAAAAAGTTAAATGGTCCTAAAAGATTAAAATGTTTAAAAGTAGGTTGGTTTCTGATGACAGGTATTTATATCAAGCAGTTCTTATTTTTTCCTTATTTAGAAAGAGCAGGATATTAAAAACAAAACAAACAAAACAATCTTATTTTTCAGCCTTTAAGGCTGTCTAGTTTCTAAAACGCCTGCCTGTGATGTTAACACCGGCCATCCTGGATTAGGGCTGCTCCCGTTACACCCATCTGGAATTCACTAGAAGGCCAAATCAAGGCACTTTACCCAGGCCCTTCCTGCAAAGCCGAATTAGGTTAGACTTTCCAAGGAGAAGTCAGGACCAGCCCAGCAAAGCTGCCCAGTGTTATGAGCTGTAATGTCAGAACCTGAAGTTGCCTTTAGTGTCTAGTTCAACTACTGCATCCTGTAGCCTGTTCAACTACTGCACTCTGAGACCCAGAAGGGGGAAGGACCCCTGCATCAGTCAGGTCTTAGGACACAGAAGGGGGTGCACACGTGATATTCTAATTGTCTCTTGGTCTGTCTTTGCACCGTTCCCTACTGAGCATCTGTCCCCCAGTGGGGCCTCTGCCTCTCCCATCCTCAGGTGACCTTCCACCCAATCCTTGTTAAAACTGTTGAAAATGATTAAAGAAGACCATATAGGTGATACAAACAAACTTGAACGCTCCATGAACTGGGCAGTGTCTGTTCCCAAGGGT
Organism: Pseudorca crassidens; assembly: GCF_039906515.1. Taxonomy (NCBI): domain Eukaryota; kingdom Metazoa; phylum Chordata; class Mammalia; order Artiodactyla; family Delphinidae; genus Pseudorca; species Pseudorca crassidens. Next base: position 33,269,958 of record NC_090315.1, on the reverse strand, counting down.
CCAGAGAACTGCAGAATGGGGCAGGAGGCTGGAAGCTTTTATAAGGTAAAGAATAAGGAACAAGGAAGAGATAGATAGAAAACAGAAAAGGAGCAAGCAAATAAGTATAGAGCCCAGAGTTGGCTTGGCATCTGGGGGCTGGCTGACTGGATATCCTGTGTTTCTGGTCCAGCGGGGCATTTACAGGAACAAAGAAGTTGCCTGAGTTTTGGTTTGCTGACCTGGCGCCCCGGGCAGGAGTGGCTCCATCTTGAGTCTAGAAAGTTATTTCAACACAACCCTTGCTCATTCAGCATCACATTGAAGGGTGAACTGTGACCTTGATGGGGACGTTTGCAGCACCGTGGTAGACTGGTTGGAAGAGCTTTCTTAGGCTGGGGACCTGTGTTTCCTCAAGTAGCCCCACGCAGGGAGCCCCTGCCTTCTCCCACTTTGCACTGCTTCACAGGAAGGCTGGACCTGAGTTTGTCAACAGCTGTGGAACTGGAAGGTCCAAAGATGTCAAAGTAAGTGTTTACCAGACTTACCAAGTACAGGATTCCCCGCAGTCCAAAAGTACAACGTTTTGTACTTTTGTATGAAGAAGCAATTACTTCGTGACACATCTTTCTAACAGATGCACAAAATAAATCGAGATAAAGCACAGATGCTCACAGATACGTAGTTCATACTATGAGTTCATAGCTCATAGTTCAAAGCTATGGCAGCCTGATGCTGAGATGCTGAGTGTAGTTCTTGGGAAGGAGCCTGGCAACAGCACGCTCACTCTTCCAGGTGCCTCTGTACTGGCTCCTGCAAAACAAACTCTGAATGTTACCTTCACTTTTTGCCTTTTTTTCCTAAAGGCTAAAACCTTCTTTGAATTTCTTTTGGTTAGTGAAAACATGTACTACTGGAGGTCTTTCCTAAAAGCGAGGTGGTGTTCAATTCGAATTTTCGAATAGTGGGGGAAGCCTGTATGTACTCAGGACCCCCTAGTGTGCTTTCATAAAGGGCAGAATTCCTAAGCCCTTTCCTTGGAAACTCCAATTCAGTAGATCCCACATGGAAACTGGGAATCTGAATGTTTAACAGCATCCAGGTGATGTTAGGATTTATCCAGCTGAGTCAATATTTCCTGTCTTTCCTTCCTCCACGGATCTTGCAGATAAGAAAATCGAGTCTCAGAGATAAGAAGTAATATTTTCAAGTGTGGAAAACATAGTTCTAGAGCCCACCTACCTTTTTAAAAATAATTTGTCTTTGTCCGCAAAAGCTTGGAGGAAGACCTTAAAAAGATAACCGTTCCTTTGTTGTTCACAACCTTGACCTTGGAGCAGCTCTTTCTCATCTCACCTTCAGGATAATCGTTGTCATTTTCCTTTGGCAATGACTTCAGAGTCACCCCACCGGTGAGTCCTCGATAAAAACACCCCCATGTCAGTTCACAGAGAGGAGTCACACACAATGTGCCTGGGAACAAATCTCTCCTCAAATTAGAAAAGAAAAACATCAGCCTCTAAATATATCAACTACGACGAGCCTTCTATTTTTGATCCATTGTTGTATGGCTTGAGATCCTGAGCTATTAGCGCGGCTAAGCTTGGCCGAAATTAGACCGGAGATATTAAAAGCAATTAATGTTCTTCCCTTTCGTTTTATTTATTTATTTTTCAGTTTCACAATGCAATTACTTAAGAGGCTTTCAGGAGAAACCCTGAGAATCATTTTCAATCAGTAGAATGAAAACGTCGCCTTTTGTGATTTGGCAAATAAACGACGGGGTGAAATGACGCCCTTCTATGTCACTGTGTACTATTCATTAAAGGCTAATTGCTGCGGTCTCTAAATGAAATACGGCAAACTGTTCCACCTCTATGCCAGTTTGTTTAAAATCTGCAAGAGCTTTATTATTAACACTATTTAATTATGAGAATGTCAGCCATGGAAAATTCCAAACCCACACTTTCCCTTCATCATTAGTAACAGGGCAAAAATGAAACACTTTCAACAATGAAGGGTTCATATTTCAAGCTTATACAGTAGCTGCTAAAAGGCTATACTCAGAAAATCAATTTTATTAAAGTCCTTCCAGCACTAAAGGGACTTGCATGCAACTAAGCAATTTTAAAAACATGTCCAGGAGTCGTGACTTTTTGATCCATGTTTTTAGTGGGGTGATTTTGGACTGTTTTCAATATTGTCTCCTAACAGTGGGGTCAGAAGTGATTTGGGGAAGGGCTGAGAAAGGCAAAGGGAACACGTTCTCACAATTCCTCCCTGCCTCAATTTCCATCAGACACGGGGGTCTGTGGAGTGTGCGATCCAGGAGAGAGAGGCGTGACAACTCACAAGATTGAGAATGGAGGCGGAAGGGCGGCAGGGGAAGGAGACAACATCTTTCCTCTTTTACTTTTTCTTTCATTTTAAACTCAGGAAAATAAGATTATATATGGATCTAAGTCACAGATATACAGGCTTAGGCCCTGAAGCCTGCATGAGCTCTCCCCAGCTTCCCAACTTCCACTCACCCTCCCACTATCATGTTTTGTTCAAACTCCTCATTTGGCAATTCATTTACTGCCTTCCTACCATCACCTGCACTATTTACTTCTGTCTTTGAACTTGTCTCTTCATGATTTGTGTGTGTTGCCTCCTCAAAAGGGTCCTGAGTGTTTTGAAAGCAGAGACCACCATCCACCTCTTGGAACTATGAAGCCAACCAACTCTTTTCCCAAACTATTACCTTCGTCTTTAAAGAATACTTATCTAGTTGTCTAATTATGTCTCTTCGCCCCAGCCTTTTTGCAAACTCTTTGGCGTGATGTGGCTATGTCACCAGCGTCCAGAACAGTGCTTGGCACACAGCAGGAATCAACATCAGTTGGTTGGATCCATTGGTGTATTAATAATCAACAGATCCATCTCTGTGGTACCCAGATAGCCTGGCCTGGTGCTTTTGTTTTTGGGTAGGCTCACAATGATTTCTTTCAGCATCATTGTTTTAGTATTTTAATAGCATTTAGTATTTCAGTATTATTGTTTTTGGACTAATTGGCAGAATAACATGGGAACGAAAGTACAAGCCCCCAGATCAGACAGATTGGGTCTGAATCCTGGTGATGCCTAGTCTCAGGGGGTGGTATCTTCCCAAGGGACTCCAGACCACTTTAAGGCAAGAACTGGGCCCTTCTGCTTCCCAGTTTCTCTCCTGGTTTAGAGAAATGGCAAAGAACCTGGGCTTTGTCACCACAAAGGCCTCCATTTGAATAGGGATTTTGTTCTGTTCCCGTATGACCTTGAGCTTGTTATTTAACTCTTGGTTTCCTTAGGTATAAAATGTGCACAGTAATGTCTAGTCACAGGATTGTTCTAAGGATTAAATGAGATGACATGTGCAGCATTAGCGCTGGATTGGGTACATGATGAGCTCAATAAATGGGGGCCTTTGATGACAAGAACAAACACCATGGCTATTGGTAGTTTGGTTGCAGGGGGACAAGGTTAAGGTTTCAGTGTAAGGGTATAGCGGAGAAGCCAGGATATTTGAGCTTAACCCAAGTCTTTGTGGCTGTAGGCAAGGCCTTCCATATCTCAGTTTTATTGTCTTTGAAATGGGTACAATCATATTTACCATGTTTGCATCCTAATGTTGTTGTGAGGGTAAAATAAAAGAATAGATCTCAAAGTAATGACGCTATACACAAGTACTCAGCTTCTATCTAAAATAAGTATTTCTTGAGGGCTTGATACTGGCCCAGCTCTTATCACGTGGTGAAGACATGTATAATCTAAACCCTGTCTTCCAGGATAAGGTAAGGCTAACCCTAGCCTAATAATAAACTTACCATTTATTGAGCACTTGCTATAGAGCTGGCACAGTTGCCAGTACTTTGCAGGTTAACTCATTTTATCCTCATAACAAACCACTAGGACAGTGTTAGTTCTCTCTTAATTTACAGCTGAGGACCCTGAAGCTCAGAGAGGGGAGGTGATTTGCCCAAAGTCACACAGCTAATCAGTGGCAGAGCTGAGTGTCAAACCCAGGCTGTCTAGCTCTCCACTACAAGCTATCTGTAATTAGATGAGCTGTTTTCTTTCTCTGGGTCTTTGGTTTCCCTTTCTCAAGATGAGTGAGTAATTTTACCCTGATGTTCCTTGGAAACTGGAAGGCCTCGGGGACAGAGGGAAGGAGTGGAAAAGGGATTTTGGCAGTAAGAGTCGGGGGAGGCCATGAGTAGCACGGTCCTATTTTAATTAAAACAGAAAAATATTTCGTCAAATCCTTAGTATTTTCATATACAGCTCCCTTCCTTGTGTGTATATTTACAAAGATCCTCTCCAGTTCAAGGTCGGATCAAAAGCTCCCTATCATTTGGTCTATTTCTTGTATTATTTTAGTTTTACATTTATGTGTTTAATTGAAATGGAATTCATTTGAGCAGGGAGAGTGAGGTGAGGCTTTAACTTTGTATTTTCTAAATAGTTAATCAATTTCCTTGGCACAAGTTCATCAAATCATTATTAATTTCCTAACTTATTGGAAACACCTCCTTCATCAAACAAATGAATATGTAAATTTGAGTTTGTTTCCGAACTTTTTCTTAATTTGTGGATGTCTATCTACTCGTGTTTCAATACAACAGTGGCCGTTGCTGGCTGATTAAAATAAATCCATACCCGATGACTGCACATTAATAATATTTAAAAACTGAGAACTTTGGATGTGAGGTCAAAGACAACACGGACCCATTACCATTAGGACTTAACAGCTGGGCAGCATTCCATTGCAACAGTGCAGTCATCTATCAAGACTCTGATTGGAAACATTGTGTTTGCCAATTAGTCATTTGACATATTGTCCACATGGTCAGTGGGAAGTCTCGGCAACCATCATTGAACATTTGTAAAAGATAAGGACACACTAGTTGGTTATGTGAAGTACGAAGAATATGGTGAACGTTCCTTGTTTCCTAGAGCCTGCGGAGGCGTTTAGAGATGGTTTTCCATGTTCACTCAGGGTCAGCCCATGACACCCATCTGGGCAGAAGAAGCCACTGCAGTATGTGGAAAAATCCACTCCACGCAGGGGAGATGTCCAGGGAGAAATTGTCTGGCTCTCCGGCTCACATCAGTGCCGTGTGCATCCGTCCCACAGCAAGTACGCATTTGGAAGCATTGGGATCCCTTCAGAGTTTAGAGCCGGAAGAAATAATGCTGTGTGAAGGGTCACCATTTGCTTTCTAAGCAAATGTGCGCCAGTCTCTACTCTCCCTGACCCTCCCTTTCTTGTTCTGTAAAGTGGAGATAATTGTCCTTGCCATCTTATACAGCTGTGAAGACCCAATGTGATGATGCATGTGAAAACACAACTGTAGTCTTTTAAACAACTAAACAATGATAGTTATGACTACTACACTTGGGTCATGATTTTTTTAAATGATGAATTGTTGAAGACCAGATCTTTTACTTTTCCTGTTGATTTGGAAAAAAGCCAGATTGGCCAATAGTCTCTAAATGTTTAAGTGAGAGGTACAGAATCCTCCAAACCTCAATAATAAGGAATGTGTCCAGTCGGGGCCATTCACTGGACAGCTATATGGTTAGTTTCATTTGCGTTATAGGATTTTTTTTCCTACTGAAAAGAGGGTGCTAGAGATGCTGTACTTTATATAAAAGCCCGTCTTTTTTTTTTTTTTTTTTTTTTAGTACTTGGAACACTTGGTAAATTCTCAAGTGTAGGCATGTGGCAATGCAATGCCTAATGAGCAGCTGGTGTCTTGCACTTCCATGGAAATCCATGTAGGCACTGGGTGCCTTTTCATCACCCCAAGCTTTAAGGTTATGGAATTTCACAAACTAATTATTTCTTCTCATTATCTTCTTCTACTTCTTCCACTCTCTTTTGAACCTGGTTCAATCAGGCTCCTCTCCACGGAGAAAGCTCTTGTCAAGGTCATGTTGCTAAATCTCACGGTCAAGTCTCAGACTTCATCTTGTTTTTTTTTTTTTTTTTCGGTACTTGGGCCTCTCACCGCTGCGGCCTCTCCCGTTGCGGAGCACAGGCTCCGGACGCGCAGGCCCAGCGGCCATGGCTCACCGGCGCTCCGCGGCACGCGGGATCCTCCCGGACCGGGGCACGAACCCGCGCCCCCTGCATCGGCAGGCGGACTCCCAACCACCGCGCCACCAGGAAAGCCCTCTCCCCAATCTTTAAATGTTGAAGCATCTCTGGACTCAGCCCTCAGATTCCTTTCCTATCCTTCTCTTCCCTCCCCTTTCCTTTCATTCCCCTTCCGTCCCTTTCCCCTCTTCTCGGCTTTTATTCATGCCTTTGGTGATTTTTCTTCTCTGGCTACTCATTTAGTTTCATGGCTTTAAATACCATCATAAAACGTATCTCCAGATGAGACCTCTCTCTTGAACTTCAGACTCTCTACCTACTTAAGTGTCTAAAAGGAATCTCAAAATTAGCATGTCCAAAACCAAATTCCTAAGTCTCCCACTCCTTATGACTTGGTTCTTTTGTAATGTCCCCATTTTGGAACATACCTCCATTTCCCCAATCTTGTAAGCCAAGCCTCTCCTACTCCTTACTACCCCCAAGCTACTAACATGGTCCAAGCCACCAATATCTCTTGCTCGGATGACAACAATGGCCTCCTATCTGGTTTCCTTCCTTCCATTCTTGTCATGTATTTACTGAATTAAATCTGAGTGATTCTGTCAAAATTGGAATCCGATTATGTCATTCTTCTTCTCAAAGCCCTCCAATAGCTTCTCTTACTTGAAGGAAAACTCAAATCCTTACAATGGCCATAAATAATCTCCTTTCCCAATCTAATTTCCCATTTGCCCCCTCCCTTATCCTGCCAGACTTGCATTTTTGTTACTCTGGTCTCAGGACGTTTGCACTTTCTGTTCCCACTGCCTGGACTGTTCTTCCATCAGATAGCTGCATGGTCTACACCCTTCCTTCCTTCTGATCTCTGCTCATATGTCACCCAATCAGTGAGGTCATCCTCGCTCACCACTTACACAATGACAGATCCTCCCCCTTGCCTTTCCTATCTTCTCTGCCTTGCTTTATTTTTCTTTCTTGAGCTTATCATTACCTGATACATGCTTGTGAAAGCACATAGTTGGTCCTTATGAATACTGTCAAATGAATGAATGAATGAGTGAATGAGCTCTGGCATACACAAATTCCTATGAAAGTACTTTCTGTTCAGTGGGCTTCTTCCTTCTGGGGTGGAGGGATATCCACTGGCCCCCAGTCCTTGGACCCTCACGTAGGAGGGCTTTGCTCTATTCCACGAGTGTCCAAGGGACAGGGAGTGAGAGTAAAGCTTTGCCCAAACCTCTGAGGTCCAGATCCTGATGATGGGCCAGGCTGGATGGGAAGGATTGAGGGTTTTGTGGGCATGGCAGGCATTCGGAGTCTTGAAAACGAGACAGAGCTACTTCACAAGGGAGACCAAAAACCAAGCCGTCTCCCATCATAATCTGCCGCGTTTGCTGTCCTAGGTTTGTAGAGGATTTGCCTGGACTGATTTCCTCCAGGGAAACAGTAATGTGTGTCAGCAATTACTCTTTCAAGTCGAAGCACTATCTTTATCAGAGGACACTCAGGCGCTTGCTCCGAGGGCTGTAGGACAGGGAGAGGGGCGATAAGGTAGCCAGATGGCTTCGGGAGGTCTCCTGAGTCCTGTGGCAGGGATGGGGGTGGGAGCGGACACCTCCCCACCCCAGCCGTCTGGAGGGACCGCAGCCTGCGGAGCTCGCTTGAGACTCCAGAACACCCCTGAGCTGGAGCTCGGGAAACAGAGCCAAGCCGCGCAGGGCCGGTTTTACGCTTTTACTTCTGAGATAGTGATCGTGGGGGAAGATTCCCTGCGTTTGTGGAATCATAAATTTTTTAAAGTCTCTGGGCTCCACTTTTAAATTTAGTGCCTGAATAAAATGTTGGCTGAGTTCCATATTCGATTATTAAAAATCATACTCAGGCCTGGGAGACGAGTATTTACACATTTTCCTGCTCATCTGAAGACCCACATATCAAAATATGGCTCACATCAGAGTGCGGTTTCCTGGGAAAAGAGGCTCCCGTGAGCCGAGTGCCACATTTGTTAAATGAGGGAGTTGCTCTAGAAAAGCCCTTAAAACTCTTTCTTGTTCTAACATTTGTAAGTGTTCTTGGCTATCCTTCCACCAAATTCATTGTTTGTTTTTTCCCTTGAAGAACATAAATGCCTATGTATGTGTGTGTGTGCAGATGCGCGTGTGTGTAAATTAATAAGAGATAGTTCTAGAAAGTTACAGACTAAGCTGATAACAGCGGGTTACCTCTAGAGAAGGAGCTGGGGTGGGAAGGGGTAGAGATCAAAGGAGACTTCAACCTTATACGTAATATTTCATTTTTTTCAAGGAATATGTATTCACATATTATTCAATTATTTTTTAAACTAGCACATGATGGCTGTAGATAATCCAGAAGCCATAGAAAAGGATAAAAATGAAAATAAAAATTTATCCTATGTCTCAGACCCCGAAGATAACATTGTTGGTATTTTGGCATTTTTATTTTAGGAATAGTTTTCTCATTACAGGTCCACTCATACCAGGTGTTCCCATCAGGGTTACAAGGACATAGCTTTTAAAGACAGGCCGTAGCTTTGGTTCCATTGCCAAAAGGGATGATGCATCTTTCCCCCTAAATAAAAATCAGTAATAAAATACCCTGAGGAGTGAGATATGGAAAATGTCCATTTTGGCCCATTTGAATAACATCTGTACTTTTTATTTTTCGTGGATTATGGATCATAAGAGTCCCAGGCATGATAAGTATTTACCCAAATGAGGGAGAGGGGAAAAGTCACTAACAGAAGAAGGAGAGAGGAAAGATGCTGAGATAAAGGGAAAGCTTCTCATTTCTATTTTTGAAGGAAGTTTAGTAAAAAGATAGCTTCCTCTCAATGGTTCTATTAGACCTACAGAAAGGTCATAAAAACACCTGTAGTGCAGGTATGGCTGACACGGCAAAATAAATAGATTCTTTAAAAAAGAAGGAGCCAATAAACAGCTAATCTGCCGTATCTCGGAAATTTTTTTTTTGCATGAACTTTTCAACTGGACTTGAACAATAGCAACAAAGTATGCACGTACAAGCACACACTTGCACACACACACTTTAAAAGTATCAAAATGGAAAAACAAACACCGGTAACTAGAAAAAAATTTTTTAATATTAAATGATTCTCAAAATAATGCCCCAAATATGAATGTACAATATAATGGTAATCTATACTATTAAAAACATAACAAAAACTTGAAAGGGACATAGCAATGCCACTTGTGTTAAGAGCACGGGAGGGTGAATGACTCAGCTTCCATTTTAGAAAAGAACAGGTGATTCTGGCTTAAGAGGAGGAGAGAGAACAGCAGTGGGATCAAGAATCCCGTATTTGGTAGGAACTGACCAAGACAAGAGCCCTTTAGCCATTGGGGTCTCCTGACACCCAAGTAAGGCAAACCTTGGTGCAGTGTCCAGATATCAACCCTGCCCCCCCCATCTACCCAGCCTGCAAATCTGGGTCTCTGGGAGCTAAGTTCCTTTTCGGGGAGCCCCTAATGTGTGTGTAAGTGTTGGGTAACAGGAGAAGTTGGCAAGGGTTTGGGTCGGGTGTAGGAGCCTTACTCTTAAGGGCAATTTCTGTTCCTTGCTTTATGCATTGAATCTGTCATTTTAGTCATCTTCATAGCATCCCTCTACCTTCATAAACATAATTTCCCTGCAGGAAAAGCTGGGTCACAAATGAGGAAGACCTGATTCGAACACCAACCTCTGCATCCGGGAAACAGATGCATCATGGTTCAGGGTTAGCGGGAACGTCAAGGGTATCTATCAATAGTTCAACCTGCGTCTGATCCTTGAATCTCTCCAATGACATCCTGTTAGGCACCCTCCTCTTATATGCCCCCAGGGGAGAGGAACTCACTACCTCCTCACATCTGAGAGTCAGTAACTTTTCCTCATATTGAGCTAAAACCCAGCTCTAAAAATCCTTCCTCCAGTGGTCTATGCTGTGGGGTCTCCATGACAACCGGCTGTCACATCTCCCTGGAGTCCTCCTCTGCTTTCTTCAGCTATTCCTCACATACGTTTCCAGGTCTCTTTCCTAGGAGCTCACTGGGCTACCAATACCCCCCACCCCGCCCACACACACACTGAACTGGGACGTCCGGAACCTCATCTGGGTTTGGGTTAATGGGTATCTACAATTCAGTTGTTCAAGGCAGAGATCCAATTGATGGACTAGATTGTATTATTTAGGACTCCTTCCACAGTCAGTGATCGAAACCCAGCTCAAAAGGGCTAATTTTAAAATAGGGAGTTGAGTGGTTCACATCACTGAAAATCTAGGCATGGCTTCATCCATGGGCTCACTAATCCCCATCTCTCCCTTTGGCTTCTCCCTATGGGATCCCAGGATGGCAAGATGGCAACCAGCAGTGCCAGGCTTTCAGAGCTCTGAGCCCTGAAGGTTTGGGCCGGAGTGCCGGGCTTGACTCCCATTGGCCTGAATTGAATCCTGTGCCCATCCTCACACAGATAGCTGAGACCACAAGTATGGCACAGCTGTGACTGGCCAAGCGTGGGTCAAATCCCCACCCCTCGAGCTGATTTTGGAGCCAACTTTCCCTCAAACACTTGAACCAAGAATGGGATTTGCCAGAGGGAAATGGGAATCCTGTCATTAGAAGGCGGGAGAGTAAAGCTGGGGGCGTGAATGTCCATCACATCAACTAAAGTCACCACGTGGTCCTGTTCAGAGGTCACCTATGGGGCCGATGAGGTGATCCTTGAAGGGTTAAGGAAGAGTCATGGTGGGTTATCCCTGCAGGCTGGGGAGGTCCTTTGTAAGCACAGAAACAGTCAGCTTCCCCCTTGGGCTTTTGATAAAAGCTCTTCCTCACAAGTTCCTTAGCTTTAGCACCATCTTTCACAGCTTTCAGGTTGTTGCCACATTGTTCAGAAGGAAAGTTGATTTTCTCACTTAAATTAGTTTGCTTAAAAAACCCCAGCTGTTACGCTTCCTTTCGTCCCCCGCTTCCCCCGCTTTATTCAAAGACAATATCCCTTACCTGGGACCCACCAGAGCCTTTGGGTGTTAGATGTATATCCTGGGAATAGGGTATGAGAAGTCCAAGTGCAGATACCACCAGGCCCTTAAAGATGGTCTTTACCGGAAGGTGGGTGGTGCTGGGGCTCCAGGGGATGCTAAAGAGAACTCAAATGGTCACCAAGGCGGAACCCTATTGGAGCGACTCCTGTCCCACACGGATGACAGTTTGGGGGACAGGAATGAACGGGAATGAGATTGTCTAGTCACCAATGACTAGATATCAGACCCAAATGCACATGATGCCAAGCTTTTGTTCTTCCAAAGTTTTGATTAAAATACTAAAAGCCTACAAGCAAAATACGGCAGAAATAGTTCAGTCAACACTGTGACAGAACATTAGCGCCCCAGTTATACAGCATCCTCTTACAGACTGGTTCAACTAAGGTGCATTAGTTCGACTAGTAGAAAAATAGGTCAAAGACTTAGCTAAGAAGTTCCTAAATGAATCAACACAAATGAAAGTTCAACCTTCATAGCAATCAAGAAATTTAAAACAATGAGATGCAATATTTGGGGCCTATCTAAAAGGTAAATGTATTTAAAGTGATGCTACCCAGGGTTGGTGGAGATGTGAACATAAACTCTTGTACCCTGCTTAGGTGGATTTGAAGTGATCCAAACTTTTTGGAGGGCGCTTTGACAATTTCTATCCAAAGCCTGAAAACTATGCATGCCCTGTGACCCAGCAAGTCAACATTTAGGGACTCTCCTGAAGAAATTACCATAAACATTTATAAAGATTTATGTCTAAGAATAATTACTGAAGCCCTATTTGCAATAGCAAAAAGTTGACAAACTTGAATTACCAGTGATAGGAGATTGGTTAAAAGACCCCTGAAAATCATATTTTTGCAAGAATTGGATGACATGGGAAATGTTTATTATATACCCGAGATTGATGAGTAAAGTATGAAATAGTGTATAAATTATGTGTAACATATATATGCTTATATGTCGTATATATTATGTAAGCTTGGAAGAAAGACTGGAAAGATAATCTCCAGAGTATTAACTATGGTTATTTCTAGGTTTGGGATAATGGGTGATTTTTTTGTATGTGTGTTTTCTATATTTTCTATGATTAAAAAAACAAAAACAATGTTGACAATGGCTACTATTTATTGAGGGCTTAATCACATGCCAGGCATTGTGATAAACTTTTTGTAGATTAATTTACCACACTACTACCTTGTAAAATAGGTATTGTAATTATACCCACTTTACAGATGAGGAAACTAAGGGAGTGTGCCCACCCAAAGCTCATGCCCCTCTTCTAGTCCTTGCCCTAGAAATCCCATACCATGGAGTTTCCTGCTGAAAGGGCCCTGTTACGGGACGACAGATCAGGGCCAGTGAGGAAAGTGAGAGAGATTTCTACCTGCCACTCAGGTCCTCCTTTGTTAGTTAATGCTCACAGGTGTATGTCCTCCATCAATTTATCCCGCCCTTCTTTATCCTAAAAGGAAGAAGCAGAGCACACTGGAAGGAGCACAGTGTAGAATTTCAGTCCTGGTTTGGCTGTGTGACCTTGGGCAAGTCACTTCCCCTCTCTGGGCCTCAGAGTTTTCAGCTGTGGTTAGACTTGGTGTTCTGATGCTTCGTGACTCCACTCACTAAAGAAGATCTCTAAATAACTCAGGGGAATTGCTGAGAGCTGGGATAAGGGAATCCTGTTTCTTCAGGCAGCAAAGCAGGATATCTAGGTCCAAAATTCTTGACACCTTCTGAGGCGCAGATGATGAAATCCATTCATTCATTTGCTCATGTATGTAACGAATCACTCATTCATTTGCTCATGTATGTAACGAATTCCTGTGCACTACTTTCACACATGTGTTCTTATTCAGTCCTCCACGGGGGCTATACTTGGGTGGTTATTAAATGACTCATGATTGGCCTTTTGATTTCTGGAAAGAAATACATTTTTATGTGCCTTCGTCAGTTATGGGATGAGAGAAGTCAAAGACAATTAAGGTTTTGTTGGTGTCCTCTTTGAACCCTCCAGGCGAGTTTAGTTTCAGAATCAGCTCTCATTTTATTTGTCATCATCCACCAACCTGCTGAGCATAAGTGAGGTCTGTGGGTAGCACCCAGAATAAGTGGGCGTTCACCGTCTGCGTATGCACCTAAATCCTGACCCATTTTCGGTTCCGTGCACCTGGATGAGGTGGCTGCTATGGTTTACATTGCCTGTAAGCACCGGGTCAGAGGTGAGAAGCCTGGGAAGGAGGGCCCCTGGGAATACACACAGTTCTGTGCAAGTAAAGGATCACATCAGCTCCACGCTTACGACCCTCCAACAGAGACCCCAATTCAAACTCCTCACCTGGAGTCCACAGATCCCGAGTGATGAAGCTCCACCCACCTCTCTGATCTCACCCCCTACTCCACCCTCCAGCATCCTCAGCTCCAGTGCCCTGGCCTTCTTTAGCCTACAGAGTTACACCGGCCTTATGTCCACCCTGGGAACTTTGCCATTACTGTGCCTTCTGCCTCGAATGCTCTGCCTCTGGATTTTCACATGGCTGGCTCCTTCTGGAGTTGACATTTAGGTGTCCCCGAAAAGGTATGGACCTGATTTGTTTCAGTCACCACTGAGAATCTCCAGCATCTGAAACAACGTTTGGCCATAGCAGGCCCCCCATAAATATTTGGTACGTGAATAATTCTTCCAGGAGACATCCCTGAGGTCTGCCTGGAGGAGGGGCATGTGAGCTGGGCCCAAAACACTAAGTAGCTCATTGGGTCTCCCTTCCTCTGTCCCGCTTCACATTTTTTCCATGCGGACACACAGCCTTTCCCAGGATGACCTCATCCATGCATGTACTTGATTTCAGCTACTATCTTTGCTGAGGCCTCTCACCGCGACGCCGGTTCACCGTCCCTCCCTTCCCCTCTCTTTGTCTGTTCTCAGCTGTCCTATTTCTGGTGCTTAATTACAGTCCTGCTATGCAGACAATGACGATGCCATCATTCTCAAAAGATGATTGTGTCTGCTCGCTCTTTTGTCCCAAACAGAAAGACGGCAAGACTGTCTAGGTCATAAAAATGAGTGCAGTGTTAGTTAGAAACCATTTCAGAAAGCACTTGTGTGATGCTGTCTGTCACCACCATGCTCATGAGACTCACCCAAATGGCACACAGAGCTTCTGAGCTGCTTTGGGCAGGATGTCTTATTAGATTAATTACAATTTTTAGACCTGAACTCTTTTTTTTTTGGAAGTTTTTAAAACAGGTTTTGTTTTGGTTGTTTTTTTTTTCGGTTTGTTTGTTTGTTTGTTTGTTTTTGGTTTAAATGACAGGAACTAGAGTTCTTCCAGCCAGGAGCAAATTTAGATACTAAATAGTTTGGGTGGGAAACATGCTTTTGGGTTCAAGTCCAATTTAGGTTTTGGTAAACAGAGCTGTTGCCTTCACTGGACAAATTAGGCAAAAGGCCAGAGGCCCAAACTTCTCAAGGGCCTTCGAGAATGTTTGAGACTTGGGGAAAAAAAATCACTGGTTGCAAAAGGAGAAAAGAACGGTATCCACTGAAAATGAATAAATAATGTTATACACAAAACTAGAAACTTCTTTCCCATTTTGTTCAGCAAAAGAAAAAAAAAAAGTACATCTAAGGTGGGATTTGAGTGCGTTTTAGTATTTGATACAACATAGGAAGGAGCAAAGCAAAGTAGAGAGGTCCAGCCTGTGGAAACTTTTCTAAGGCCTTGCTGCGAAATACGATCACCATTTTCTGTCTCTCCACCTCCCCAGAAGCCGCTTGAATGCTCGGGGGAGAAAGCTTTTGTGGGAGAGGCTTTTTAGTCCTCTATCATAAATCGGAGAGTTTAAATTTGACTGGCAAGAGGAAGATTTAAGAATTAAAACGATGAAAACTTATAAAATCTTTCCAACAGGACGGTAATTGCAGTAATAATCCCCTTTGTTATGGAAGCTACTGTATTATGGGTGACCTTGACTTCTATTATGTAGTGTTACCTTTAGCTCAGAATCTATAACTCAGGGGACTATTAATTATCTCGCCATAAGTGCCGGCTGGAGTGGGGGACTTTCTGGAGAAGTAAATGCCACATCAATATGAAGTGGAGCCCCTCGGTTGCTTGATGGCTGTTATCAGTGATTAGGGCTCAGCAGCCCACGGTCAAAGCCAGGAGATTATTCCTGCTTAGGCTCCCAGGCCGCCTCAAACTTTTCTCATCGCTGTGACCTCTATCTGTGATTTACCTCAGCTTGCAAAACAAAACAAGTTTACATATAACGTTTAAACACTCCTACTTTTTCATCAACCACATCCTTGGGGTGTGCTCTGCTGCTAAGAGTTGCACAAGAATAAAACACTGTCTTCCTTGGGGTATTTTTTTTTCCAGTTTATGGTTTGATCTGTGGAATTTGGGATTCTCATCTTCCACCATTTATGATCATCAGGATAGAGAACATTAAGGAAACCTATATCTAGCTCAGTAAATGTTGAATATGCTATGTTGGGGGAGACACAAAGAAGAGAGTTTTTAAAATGAGCTAGAAATCAGGTAAAAGGCGGGCATTTCCTTTGCCATCTTTTCCTTAAAAGGGCGAGCCCGAGCCAATATTCTGACTACTCGGCATCCGCTGGAAATTGTATCCTTCGATTTCAATCTTCGGTTACAGCCAAGGAACTATTCCGAGAAGTTCTCAGCAGTCTTGACTAACCCCAGAGCAAAATTTCCATTTTCCCCCCTAATGCCCTAATTGAATTTAGGGGGTCGGTTATGTTTTGGATAGGCATCTATCCCACATCAATGGCATACATTCAAAAAGAGTCTTATGGAGTGGATCAGATAAATATGGGCTGCAAATGTGCTGATTTACCCCAGCTTGTAAAACAAAACAATTTACGTATACAATTTAAACATTCTTTCTAGTTTTTCATAAACCACATCCCTTGGGTGTATAATTGAGATTTCCTTGCCACCCAGAAGATAGCAAGATAGTCCGCTGGGCTTTGTTCCTCTTCTGCGGGAGGGTGGCTGGAACTGTGAGCTGCTTCTTAGAAAGGAGCTGCTGGCAGTTTCAGATTGGAGGCTGTCAGATGCTCGACCTGGCCGGCGACGCTAGGGAGCAGACTGACACAAGGATTATGGATGCGCTGCAGATGCCCCGTCTGAAGAGGCAGAAGCCGCTGCAAATAAAAGCCTTGTCTGTTTCCTTCTTTATTTTGGTTCTGTCTATTGCCACAGAGTGGGAGAGAAAAGAGGGAAGGAGGCACGTTTCATGCTCAAAGGCTCCTGCCAGCTTGAGCCAAAGGGATCGGCGTCCTCGCATAAAATTCAAGAGCAGTGGCCAAGGAGGAGGAGGGGATATTTTCGAACCTTGGATCTCCAGTGGTTGAGCCGTGGAGGAGAGGATGTAGATCTTCCCATAGATGAGGCTGTGTGGCCTGTCCTAGGACCTGAATGAAATCCACATCTATAACCAAGGGATGTGGGCACCTTTCTCCTAACTGATGACAGAATAACCTTAGTAGGTTGGCTCCTTCCAATTGCCTGACAGTAGAGGAATGAATGGAGGAAAAATAAATAAAAAATTTAAAAAGTCACAAATTGGAATGTTAAAAGAGATGACTTAGGGTGTCAAGTGGGAAAAGCCAGTGGTAGAATTTCACAAACGCATCCGGTGATACTGTGCTGACTTATGGAGCCCTATATATTTAACAAGAAACTAAGGGCAAGAAGGAAACACGCAACATTCAGCCCAGCCTCTGGGGAAGGAGAAGGAAAAGAATAGAGGTTGAGACAGAGAGGGGGACAAAAAACACTTTTGTTTTATGTGCATTGATTTATTTGTATTAAAATAATCTGATGCAGGGCTTCCCTGGTGGCGCAGTGGTTGAGAGTCCGTCTGCCGATGCAGGGGACACGGGTTCGTGCCCCGGTCCAGGAAGATCCCACATGCCGCGGAGCGGCTGGGCCCGTGAGCCATGGCCGCTGAGCCTGCGCGTCCGGAGCCTGTGCTCCGCAACGGGAGAGGCCACAACAGTGAGAGGCCCGCGTGCTGCAAAAAAACCAAAAAACAAAAAACTGCATTTAAAATAATCTGATGCAAATCTGACGTTAACAAATTTTTTTTTCTTTTTGGGTTGTGAGAGCTTGTTTTTATTATTCTCTGCATTTTTTTGTATTTAAAGCAATATTTTTATTTTTAGGAGTTTATTAATTAATCTATTTATTTTTGCTGTGTTGGGTCTTCGTTTCTGTGCGAGGGCTTTCTCTAGTTGTGGCAAGCGGGGGCCACTCTTCATCGCGGTGCGTGGGCCTCTCACTATTACGGCCTCTCTTGTTGCGGAGCACAGGCTCCAGACGCGCAGGCTCAGTAGTTGTGGCTCACGGGCCTAGTTGCTCCGCGGCATGTGGGATCCTCCCAGACCAGGGCTCGAACCCATGTCCCCTGCATTAGCAGGCAGATTCTCAACCACTGCGCCACCAGGGAGGCCCAAGCAATATTTTAAAAAGAAAAATAATTGGAAATGTGAGTGTGGAGACCACAGACAGAAGTCCACTTTCAGCATAGCTCAGGCCTTGGTTCCATAAGCCCCTGTCAGAATATAGCTCAAAAGTTGTAGAAGTCAATCACCTTTATAATTTTAAATGGCACCATTTGGGTGTAATTGAGTCTCTCCTCCCTCCCCTTCCCCCCCCACCCCCCCTCCACCCCCCCCACCCCCCACCTCCCACCCCCGTCTCCTTTTAGTCAAATTAAACTTATTGATTAGAACCCATTAGTATGTAATGGATTGTTAATTTGACTCTTTTTACAAATCATATTTATCTGCACCAATAAAATATTTGGATTTAATATTCATCTGTCACATTTATGGTGATGTTGATTGAGGGCCAGGCAATTTGAAGTGAAAGCAGGCAACTTATCCTTTACTCACACAAGGGAAAATGCACAATTAGCTCCATGAACTCTCCCAAAGGTGGGAAGCTTAAATATAAAGGAAATCTGAGAAAAGGAGAGAGAGGGCCCTCCCTCCTGCCTTTTCCTGTAAACTTGAAACTCCATCTCATGTTTGCATACTCCTCAGCAATAGAGCAGGATTGGGGTACCCCGTTGCGGTATTCGATTCATTTGTAATGTGGTTGCAAAGTCTCTGTTAGGAACAAGAGACAGGTTTTTGGTAAACATCAGTAGAACTGTGGCCTCTTGTGCTCTTTTTGCCTCGTAAGGAAAACAGAACCCAAAGAAAGATCGACTCCTTGTCTTCCTTTGCTGGCAGAAGGCACTTAGCAGGCAGCTACTCAAAGGGAGAACATGAATATATTTTCTGTATATTGCAAATATATAGTAACTGAATACTGCAGGTGATACGGCTGCTGGGAGTGCAGGACGAACGTACTGAACTGCTACCATTAATCGAGTGCCTCTTCTCTGCCTGGCTGCTGGGGTGATGATAAAAATATTTAACAACTAGTACAGCATGAGCACCCACCAATTGGAGAGGAAGCCAGCTGAAAACAAAACAGCTGGTTAAGTCTGGTATCCCAGCTGAGTTTCTGTCCTGCTTGTTTCTTGAACAGGAAATACTACATCTAAGTTCATTTAATGCTCAATTATAGGAGCTCTATTTGCCTAGGCTAATAATGTGTTTGATTATTTTCTTACCTTCCTTTTTTTTTCTTGCTTTTAAAATATTTCATTTTTATATTCGTACCAGTCTTAATGCAGATAGTTTTCCGTTGTGTACTGGTTTTTGTTTTGCCAGGAGATCCTAAACCTTTTGAGAAGCAGGAAGGCTATATGTTTTAAATAAATAAAAAATAAAGACATGCTTTTCCTGATCCTGGCCAAATCCCATTACAAAGAGAACCAAGACACCATCAGAATTCCTTTGTTGCCCAGGGGTTGTCCTATCAATATTGTATAAAGCGAGCAGGTCATTGGCTAGGCCTCGGAATTCTTTTTGTTATTTCAAGGGTTTGGGGTGATATTTGTTGTAATGAGAGCAAATCTTTAAAAATAAAATTTCTTTCTGCAAGGCGGCAACAAAAAAGGCTTGCACAGCCAGTCCGGGCTATGTCAATGTTTGGTCCATGGTCTTTGCAGACAAAGAGCTTGGCTGGTCATCATTAATGATGGAATGCATGATTGCTACAACTTTTTTGACAGCCAGCTTCGGTAGAAACTCTACACAGCCTATCGTCAAGTCATTTTACTGAGCTCGGGGAATTTTTCCATTTGTCGCTTAACAGGCATGTGTCAGAAGTAGGATGCTTTGAACACAATTGTGATTTTTTTTTTCAATATCTCTTAAAAATGTATGTTCTTTCACCAGTATGAAACGACCTAGTTTTTGAAGCAGTAACCTTTATTAAAAAAAAAAACGAAAAACGAACTCTTAACATTTGCGTTTTCATATTGAATACCAACATAATTTTTTTTTTCTCTAAGAAAAGCAGCCCCCTTCATAAGCAGTCATTATTCTAGATAAGTTATGTGGTGAGCCAGGATATAGAGAGGAAGTGGGAAGTTTCCCTGGACTCAGCAGAAATGTGGTGTCAGAAGCAGAAATAGCCCCTTGTAAGTGCTAGGTTAATAGTCGCGTAGTTCTTCCTTTACTGGCCAGGTTCTAGGGGATAGATTTTTTTTTACACGAATACATTATGGCCCAGACTGAACTGTAAAATCCTAGAGGACAGGGAATGGATTCCATTTGTTTATTTCTCTCTGCAGGCCCTAACAAAATAAGTGTTTGTTGATTATATGGTAGACTTGAGGATGAGAAATGTCCTTAAATTCTTGATCCAGTTACTTCAAACTCTGGCAATGCTGAGATAGTGATATTTTGGACTGAGATAGTAATATTTTGAGGATTATTGAAATGTTGGGCAATTCTTGTGCTATTTGGCTGTTGTAGGAACTGAGTAACAAGGCAAAAACATTTATAAAATACATAATAATGATTTATATAGTAAGTTATACTCCGTTAGGCAAAGATGTTATATAAACCACAAAGTATTTGGCCACTGTAGCTTTTAAGACATCTTAAGATGCTTAAATACCATGAGATTTATAAATATTTTAATAGTTAAATGAATTTAACTTTGAAAGTTACTTAATATTCTATGAGGTTTGAGGTTGGAACTTGTTTTTCTTTTTTGTGTTTGAATGTGCTTCTTTCAGGTTGATGCAAGCCGTTAGTTTGGGTACTTAATGGCATATCATAAAGGATTTAACTTAATTCCACCATAATGAATTAATTCTCCCAGTGACACTGTTTTCATTATAGATTTAATGACATCACCTTGGCCAAGATTCAGGAATTCAGAACTCTAAGTTCCCTGAATTATCTGAAAACGAAAATGGAAAGATGATTCTGCTTTGTGCCTATGTGTACTCTAACTGCGGATAAGAGTACATGGGGAACGTCTATTATTTTGAGTAGTTGAGTTAAAAATAAAACTCCTAACACCAGTGAGGAAATTGGATTCCACATTCTCTTAAATTGTCTTTGGGGACATTCATTTTACAAAACATGAAACCCAGAAGAAGAAGAAAGCCCGAGTGTTTCTTTTCATTTGCTTATGTCATGATATTTGTTGTAAACATAAAAGGATAAATACGCAATCTGAAATCATAATTCAGGAACAAGTTTTCCCCGGCTAAGGAAAGGGGGAGTGGGTGCAAAATATATGCGTTTTCAAGGACTGTGTTTGATTTCCTTTTGGATTTGTTTATTTTGTGGAATCAGAGGGATGGTGCATCCTATTTTTACAGGCTTGTATTGTTACCCCAGGAATGTTTTGGCAGATGCGAAATTAGAAACAAATTTTGCATGTTCTCCAGTGCCCTTCAGGCCTTAAAGGACAGGAACAAAGTGTGGTGGTTTGTCATCAGAACTCCAGGAAGCCGCAAGGAAACAGATCTTAGGAACCAAATTGTTCAAAATGGGAAAGAAATGAAAAATGTACAGCAGATGCTCCCAGCCCAGAAGTGTAAGCCTCAGGAAGAAGGGACCACCAGTAATGCTAATTGGTCTTGAACAATGGCTGTTTGCATGGAGACACGAGAGAGAGCCCTGTTTCCCTCTGATTCTGTTCTATAGACATCGTTCCAGGATTTGAAATTGATAATTGTAGACACAAAGATACACTTGGCCTAATTTGCCAGCCTATTGGAGTCATGGGTGTCACCCTGCATGTCTGCATGTGCGCAGATGGTTCCTGCCGGCTCCAATAAAATTGGAAAACACAGAATCTGTATTTTTTTTTTTTCCTTCAGACTATTGAAAGGGGCTGGTTGTCAGTGCCCTGGGTGTTGAAATGAGAAATGTTATGCTGATTTTTTAAAAGTGTTCCTTATGCTTTTAGACCAGCAACACCGTCAAATCCGGTTATTTGGGCTAAAATCAGGGGTAGGAGAATAGGGCCAATCAGTAGATCACTAAATAGAAAATAAAGTCAATCACTGAATCAGATGTGAATTAGTGAATGCCTTAGCAGAGCAGATATAATTCTAAATTCCATTTGTGAACAGGCCTTCTGCTTTAATCACTTAAGTATTTAACTCAGTGATTTCCAAACATCATTCATTCAGGTTCCAACTTTATGGTTTTTGTCTGCTCCAAATACAGCTTATCCTATCATTTACCTATTCTTCTATTCAAACAGACTTAATATTTAAATTAAATTTATTTTTAAGAGGAAGTTTGTATCACTTCTATGAATGGAAAAAAACCCACTAACTGCGCCCCTTACCACCAGTACAAAGTAACCATCAAAATAATTGTTGCTTGCCTAAGGCTTTCTGAGCCCCAGGCCTTCTCTTTCTTCATTAAAAAGGGAGATTATGCTGTGTCCTTTGTCAGAAAGGTGCTGAAGATGTGCTAGTACCAGTGGACACCATTTCTTTGATAATCAGAAGGATGTAAAAAGCAGTGAAAACAGGAATAAATGATTTGACTTCACTCAAAGTGTTCACAGTGGTCCCATTCCTCTGGGTTAGAACCAGAAACTGGTTTTGCTTTCAAAATGCTTGTCTGTTGGGTGAGAAAATACTTGCCCATCAGAATGATTATCTTATCTATCTATTATTTTTTCTAGATATGTGCTGAATTTTGTAGTATGCACTCTTAAGTTGTGTAGGAGTTTAGAATATGCTAGGCTAATTAACAGCTACCTTTTATTGAGTGCTTGTTACGTGTGGGCACTGTGTTAAATGTTTCTCATGCACTCTCAGATTTAATCCTGACAGTCAATCTAATTACACAGGCATCCCACTTAACAGATGTGGAACCTGAGGCCAAGAGAAGTTAATTGGCTCCAAATCATAAAACCCAATTTAGGCTGCCTGCCATGTAGGAGGTCTTAATGTCTATATTTTACAACAAATAAAGCTTATTTTTATTTGGTATTTTATTCGTAGGCAAATATAAACTCCCTTCTATAACAAGCTCCCTTCTGTATTGGTTAGCTATTGCCACAGCAAAGCTGCGAAACAAGCCATGCCAAAACTCAGTGACTTGAAACAATAATCATTTATTATTGCTCACACATCTGTGGGTTGATTGGAGAGATTCTGCTTCAGGACGCCGCAGCTGAGACAGCTCTGATCCATGTCTCTCTCTCTCTCTCAATCTCCTCTGGAACCAGCAGGCTAACCAGGATATGATCTTAGAACGATGGCAGAGAAGCAGAAGAGCAAGTCTGTCTTTGCAAGCACAATCACACAAGCACATTTCAAGCCTCCAATCACATCTGTGAACATCCTGTTGGCCAAAGCAAGTCACAGGGCTGAGCTTAAAGTCAAAGGGCAGAGAAATATACAACAAATATGTGATGAAGGGCATGGACACAGGGAGGGGTGACGAATTAGGGCCAATAACATAGACTCCACTCCCTCTTTTTAAGCACAGGAATATATCCCTTTCTGTGACTCTATCGGTTTCCTGTTTATCTTCTTAGCTGCAAGGAGCATCTTAAGGCAATCCAGGTTCGATAGCAAGAGTGTCGACCTACAGAAAGGAGGAATGTCCTAGTTCTATGTACCTAATATAGTCCTCTTGGTTTTCATCATGAAGAAACTAAAGTCCAAGGAGGGAAAAGGCCTTTCCCAGGTCAAAGAATGAATGGATGGCAGAGGGGGCAGTGGACCAGGATTTACCCACTCCCATCTAGCGAGGCTCCCTCTCTGCAAAATCAATGAGGTCAGAATGGGGGGGGGGTTTTCTTGAAGATTATTTTTAAGTAAACGAGGGAGGTATTTCACTCCACAGAGAACAAGATGTCATATTTGAGTTAAAAGAGCAACACAATAAAAATGTTTGGAAAAGTTACCATAGAGATATTTTGGATTCATCCCTCCATTGTCTATAAAATCAGATGTTACACATGAATGTAAGCTTACATTTAAGCTGATAATTTGAGATTGATTTGTACTGCTTTAAAGTATTTTAAAAACAAAAATATTAGTGAAATTTACATCATGCCATTTCAAACATGTTAGTTTTGTTTACACTTGGGCATGCACATATTTTCATTTCGGGTCTTGATGGTATAGCCTTTTATTTTCATGGATGAATAGAGTTCAATTTTACTTGGGTAGGATTGACTACTTCCAAAGCTAGAAAAGGAAACAGAATGCCCATGAGGGAAGAGACACCTGTCTCTCCCAAGTAGTGAGTCTGGCTTTGCAGAGAAAAGCATGGACCGAGAGTCTGAACATCAAGTGTGTCCTTGCCTGGGCAAATCCTCCGCACTGTATGGTGGCTCATCCCAAGACTGGAGCTGTCAGAAGGGTCATTGGCCTGCTCTGCCCACTGTACTCTTGGTCCCATCTTTCACATACCCGAGTGCTGAGCGCTCAGTCTGCGCAGTAAAGCTCTTTGGAATCCCTGCTAGAAGACACAGACTACAATTTGGGGGAGAATCAGAGAACTGCCAGAGCTGAAAGGATCTAAGAGGACATCTGGTGTGAGAGTCTCATTTTTGGGTGGGAACAGAGGCCCAGAGAGATGAAGCGTCTGGCCCACGTTAGCACAGCTCCTAAATGGTTGAGCAGAGGCTGGATCAGCGGATGTTATTTACGAAGATATTGTTCTGTTTTCCATAGTGAGGGCTCCTTGAGGGCTGGGTTTCTGCTGATTTCATCTCTGTCATCCCTGTTAACTTATTCGTGTCTTCAGGACTGACACAAGGATTCTCCACTGCTCCGTGAGTTATTGCCGGGGTACCGAGGACATTCCTATGCCTGTTGCAGGAAAGACTTGAAAATATGAGCTGCAACCAGTCCTTCCACTGCATTACATTTTGTGGTTTTAAATAGCATTTTACAAATTGGAATTGTGTGCTATTGACTCAGTAATTCCACATTCCCTGGAATTACTTTAAAAGAAAAGAAAAAGTACAAATATATTTAAAATAGTAAAGCACAAAGATGTTCATGACAGTGATTTTTATAATAGCACAAGGTTTGTAGCAAAGCAGTGTCCAACAATAGGGGACTGTTGGAGTAAATGGTGGTCTTGTGTAGCCATTTCAAAGATGCAAAAATACAAATGGGATAATATTAAATAGAAAATAAAGTGTAAAACTGTATGTACCCTATGATCAGAACATGAGAATCAAAATATTTTCTTCAGAAAGCCCAACCCTAAATCATGAATGTTAGGAAACTAGAGAAAAAGTCCATATCATTGTCTTGGACTGGGTAGATTATAGGTAACGGATTTTAGAAACTGTATCTGGGAGTTTCTCTGTTTTGTTTAATGAGCATTTATTGTAGAAACAGCCTTTATTTCAAAATGAAGATCATACTGACATTTATTATCTCATTTGATCACTGCAGCCTCCTAACAGCCCAGATAAATCACCCCCCATTCAATATAAACAATGAAACTGAGGTTCGGAGATGTTTTTAAAAGCTTAATTCTTCTAGTAAATGTTGGTGCTGAAATTCATGATAAGATTTCCAGACTCCTGAACTGATGTTGTTACACAGTCCCCTCTGCTGGCTTGGCATATGCTCTTCAGTTTCACCCAGCAACACAGTGCACCTTGTGGCAACTATGAAAAACCAGCACTTGGTTCTGTCATATTGGTTGGGTAAGAGGACCCTGTTCTGTTTTCCTGTTCCTTTATATGCTGTATTAACGTGCCTTTCTTAGTAGCAGGAAACTAGCTGTCTTGGCTAGGGAACTCACTAGGAAAGCTCTTTTTTAAGATACTTTTCTCAAAACCTGGAGCAGAGAGAGTCTTAGAAACCCTAGGAGGTAGTGATTATTATTATTCCCATTGCACAGATAGGGAAGCTGAGGCCCAGAGAGGTTAAGAAACTCTCCCAGGGTTACCACTTAGGAAAATCTAGCACTGTCAACCCCCAAGTCCACTCCCTTGGCTATTATGCCAGGGTCCCCCAAACTCATCCGATAGTAAGAAACCCATGTGGTCATGTAAAAATATAGATTTCCACACCTAACAGTCAGCAAAATCCAGTGCTGGATGCCCCATGCCAAACAACTAGCAAGACAGGAACACAACCCCACCAATTAGCAGAGAGGCTGCCTAAAATCATAATAATTTCACAGACACCCCAAAACACACCACTGGACATGGTCCTGCCCACCAGAAAGACAAGATCTAGCCTCATCCACCAGAACACAGGCACAAGTCCCCTCTACCAGGAAGCCTACAAAACCCACTGAACCAACCTAACCCACTGGGGGCAGACACCAAAAACAATGGGAACTATGAACCTGCAGTCTGTGAAAAGGAGACCCCAAACACAGTAAGTTAAGCAAAATGAGAAGACAGAGAAATACACAGCTGATGAAGGAGCAAAGTAAAAACCCACCAGACCAAACAAATGAAGAGGAAATAGGCAGTCTACCTGAAAAAGAATTCAGAATAATGATAGTAAAGATGATTCAAAATCCTGGAAATAGAATGGAGAAAATGCAAGAAATGTTTAACAAGAACCTAGAAGAACTAAAGAGCAAACAAACAATGATGAACAACACAATAAATGAAATTAAAAATTCTCTAGAAGAAATCAAAAGCAGAATAACTGAGGCAGAAGAACGGATAAGTGACCTGGAAGATAAAATAGTGGGAGTAACTACCGCAGAGCAGAATAAAGAAAAAGGAATGAAAAGAATTGAGGACAATCTCAGAGACATCTGGGACCACATTAAATGCACCAACATTCGAATTATAGGGGTCCCAGAAGAAGAAGAGAAAAAGAAAGGGACTGAGAAAATATTTGAAGAGATTGTACTTGAAAACGACCTCTAATATGGAAAAGGAAATAGTCATTCAAGTCCAGGAAGCACAAAGAGTCCCATATAGGATAAATCGAAGGAGAAACACGTCAAGACACATATTAATCAAACTATCAAAAATTAAATACAAAGAAAAACTATTAAAAGCAGCAAGGGAAAAACAACAAATAACATACAAAGGAATCCTCATAAGGTTAACAGCTGATCTTTCAGCAGAAATTCTGCAAGCCAGAAGGGAGTGGCAAGACATATTTAAAGTGATAAAAGGGAAAATCCTACAACCAAGATTACTCTACCCAACAAGGATCTCATTCAGATTTGACAGAGAAATTAAAACCTTTATAGACAAGCAAAAGCTAAGAGAATGCAGCACCACCAAACCAGCTTTACAACAAATGCTAAAGGAACTTCTTTAGGTAGGAAACACAAGAGAAGGAAAAGACTTACAATAACAAACCCAAAACAATTAAGAAAATGGTAATAGGTACATACATACTGATAATTACCTTAAATGTAAATGGATTAAATGCTCCCACCAAAAGACATAGACTAGCTGAATGGATACAAAAACAAGATCCATATATATGCTGTCTGCAAGAGACCCAATTCAGACGTAGGGATACATACAGACTGAGAGTGAGGGGATGGAAAAAGATATTCCATGCAAATGGAAATCAAAAGAAAGCTGGAGTAGCAATTCTCATGTTAGACAAAATAGACTTTAAAATAAAGCCTATTACAAGAGACAAAGAAGGACACTACCTAATGATCAAGGGATCAATCCAAGAAGAAGATATAACAATTGTAAATATTTATGCACCCAACATAGGAGCACCTCAACACATAAGGCAAGTGCTAACAGCCATAAAAGGGGAAATCAATAGTAACACAATCATAGTAGTGGACTTTAACACCCCACTTTCACCAATGGATAGATCATCCAAAATGAAAATAAATAAGGAAACACAAGCTTTAAATGACACATTAAACAAGATGGACTTAACTGATATTTATAGGGCATTCCATCCAAAACAACAGAATACACTTTCTTCTTAAGTGCTCATGAAACATTCTGCAAGATAGATTATATCTTGGGTCACAAATCAAGCCTTGGTAAATTTAAGAAAATTGAAATCATATCAAGTATCTTGTCTGACCACAATGCTATGAGACTAGATATCAAATACAGGAAAAAAAAACTGTAAAAAATACAAACACATGGAGGCTAAACAATACACTGCTAAATAACCAAGAGATAATTGAAGAAATCAAAGAGGAAATCAAAAAATACCTAGAAACAAATGACAACGAGAACACGATGACCCAAAACCTATGGGTTGCAGCAAAAGCAGTTATAAGAGGGAAGTTTATAGCAATAAATCCTACCTCAAGAAACAAGAAAAGTCTCAAATAAACAACCTAACCTTACACCTAAAGCAATTAGGGAAAGGAGAACAAAGAACCCCAAAGTTAGTGAAGGAAAGAAATCATAAAAATCAGTTCAGAAATAAATGAAGGAAACCACAGCAAAGATCAATAAAACTAAAAGCTTCTTCTTTGAGAACATAAACAAAATCGATAAACCATTAGCCAGACTCATCAAGAATAAAAGAGAAAAGACTCAAATCAACAGAATTAGAAATAAAAAAGGAGAAGTAACAAGTGACACTGCAGAAATACAAAGGACCATGAGAGATTACTACAAGCAACTATATGTCAATAAAATGGACAACCTGGAGGAAATGGACAAATTCTTAGAAAAGCACAATCTTCCAAGACTGAACCAGGAAGAAATAGAATATATAAACAGACCAATCACAAGCACTGAAATTGAAACTGTGATTAAAAATCTTCCAACAAGCAAAAGCCCAGGACCAGATGGCTTCACAGGTGAATTCTATCAAACATTTAGAGACGAGCTTACATCTATCCTTCTCAAACTCTTCCAAAACATAGCAGAGGGAGGAACACTCCCAAACTCATTCTACAAGGCCACCATTATCCCAAAACCAAAACCAGACAAACATGTCACAAAAAAAGAAAACTACAGGCCAATATCTCTGATGAACATAGATGCAAAGAGCCTCAACAAATTACTAACAAACAGAATCCAACAGCATATTAAAAGGATCCTATACCATGATCAAGTGGGGTTTATCCCAGGAATGCAAGGATTCTTCAATATATGCAAATCAATCGATGTGATACACCATATTAACAAATTGAAGGATAAAAACCATATGATAATCTCAATAGAGGCAGAAAAAGCTTTTGACAAAATTCAACACCCTTTTATGATAAAAATGCTCCAGAAAGTAGGCATAGAGGGAACTTACCTCAACATAATAAAGGCCATATATGACAAACCCACAGGCAACTTGGTTCTCAATTGTGAAAAACTGAAACCACTTCCAGTAAGGTCGGGAACAAGACAAGGTTACCCACTCTCACCACTCTTATTCAACATAGTTTTGGAAGTTTTATCCACAGCAATCAGAGAAGAAAAAGAAATAAAAGGAATCCAAATTGGAAAAGGAGAAGTAAAACTGTCACTGTTTGCAGATGATATGATACGATACATAGAGAATCCTAAAGATGCTACCAGAAAACTATTAGAGCTAATCAATGAATCTGGTAAAGTAGCAGGATACATAATTAATGCACAGAAATCTCTTGTATTCCTATACACTCACTAATGATGAATACTCTGAAAGAAAAATTAAGGAAACACTCCCATTTACCATTGCAACAAAAAGAATAAAATACCTAGGAATAAACCTAAGGAGGCAAAAGACCTGTATGCAGAAAACTATAAGATGCTGATGAAAGAAATTAAAGGAAATACAAACAGGTGGAGAGAGAGACAATGTTCTTGGATTGGAAGAAGCAACATTGTGAAAATGACTATACTACCCAAAGCAATCTCCAGATTCAATGCAATACCTATCAAACTACCAATGGCATTTTTCACAGAACTAGAACCAAAAATTTCACAATTTGTATGGAAACACAAAAGACAACGAATAGCCAAAGCAATTTTGAGGAAGAAAAACAGAGCTGGAGGAATCAAGCTCCCAGATTTCAGACTATACTACAAAGCTACAGTAATCCAGATGGTATGGTACTGGCACAAAAACAGAAATATAGATCAATGGAACAGGATAGAAAGCCCAGAGATAAACCCACACACATATGGTCACCTTATCTTTAGTAATGGAGGCAAGAATGGAGAAAATACAGCCTCTTCAATAAGTGGTGCTGGGAAAACTGGACAGCTACATGTAAAAGAATGAAATTAGAACACTCCCTAACCTCATACACAAAAATAAACTCAAAATGGATTAAAGACCTAAATGTAATGCCAGAGCATATAAAACTCTTAGAGGAAAACATAGGCAGAGCACACTATGACATAAATCACAGCAAGATCCTTTTTGACCCACCTCCTAGAGAAATGGAAATAAAAACAAAAGGGACCTAATGAAATTTAAAAGCTTTTGCACAGCAAAGGAAACCATAAACAAGACGAAAAGACAACCCTCAGAATGGAGAAAATATTTGCAAATGAAGAAACTGACAAAGGATTAATCTCCAAAATATACAAACAGTTCATGCAGCTCAATATCAAAAAAACAAACAGCCCAATTCCAAAATGGGCAGAAGACCTAAATAGACATTTCTCCAAAGAAGATATACAGATTGCCAACAAACACATGAAAGGATGTTCAACATCACTAATCATTAGAGAAATGCAAATCAAAACTACAATGAGGTATCACCTCACACTGGTCAGAATGGCCATCATCAAAAAATCTGCAAATAATAAATGCTGGAGAGGATGTGGAGAAAAGGGAACGCTCTTGCACTGTTGGTGGGAACGTAAATTGATACAGCCACTATGGAGAACAATATGGAGGTTCCTTAAAAGCTAAAAATAGAACTACCATACGACCCTGCAATCCCACTACTGGACATATACCCTGAGAAAACCATAATTCAAAAAGAGTCATGTACCACAATGCTCATTGCAGCACTATTTACAATAGCCAGGACATGGAAGCAACCTAAGTGTCCATCGACAGATGAATGGATAAAGAAGATGTGGCAGATATATACAATGGAATATTATTCAGCCATAAAAGGAAACGAAATTGAGTTATTTGTAGTGAGGTGGATGGACTCAGAGTCTGTCATACAGAGTGAAGTAAGTCAGAAAGAGAAAAACAAATATCATATGCTAACACATATATATGGAATCTTAAAAAAAAAAAAGGTCCTCATATATACCCTACTAAACATAAAATAGATAGCTAGTGGGAAGCAGCTGCATAGCACAGGGAGATCAGCTCGGTGCTTTGTGACCACCTAGAGGGATGGAATAGGGACTGTGGGACGGAGACGCAAGAGGGAGGGGATATGGGAATATATGTATACGTATAGCTGATTCACTTTGTTATACAGCAAAAACTAACACAACATTGTAAAGCAATTATACTCCAATAAAGATGTTAAAAATATATATATATAGAGAGAGATTTCCAGGTCTCTCTCTTGTCAATTATGATTCAGTGGTTCTGGGGAGGGCCTGGGAATCTGGGTTTTTAGCATGTGCCTCTCATGATTCTCTTGATCATGTAACTACACTGTCTCATTTTAAGACACCAATCCTAGAGTCTGCCTGGCAAACACAAACTATTCCTGTTTCTCTTTTCTCTATTCTTACACCTGAACGCAGGTCGTACTTTTAAAATGTGAACTCAGCTAAACACAGCCCCATCTTTATGTCCTGGGGGACAGCATGGTTGCTTTCTTCTCAATCAAAGAAAATGGTAGGTTGGGAATGCACAGTGATTGGGTTTTTTTGAGAATACATATGAAAAAAATACCCAAACAAATTAAACCCTTGATTCATAATTGCCATTGGGCATCATTAAAGTTCTACTCAAATATATCATCAAAGTTTCGGAACATTCCTTAGCCCTCATGTCTTAGGAGAGGGAATGCTCTTATTGGTGCTGCTGTCTTTCATTTTTAAAAAAATTCTCCTCATATTACCAGGATTATGATAAATAACTTGTCTGAGACAACACAGTGTGATAAAAAAAGTGCTGGACTGAGACTCAGGAGATCTTGGCGCTCCTGCAAAATGGCTGTGTGCCCTGGAGAAAAGCATTCCCCATTCCCTGGACTCAGTGTTCCAGTCTGTAGAATGGGAGGTAGGTGGACACGGTTCTCTCTAAAGCCCCTGCTATCCATGAATTGAACAGACAAACAAAATAAAAAAATAAATAGAACCAATAACACAAAACCAAAACCAAAGACAGCTGTTCTAACTTGCAGCATGCCCAGCTCAAAACCCTTCCTGGTGGGTCGGTGCTGATATATTTTTCTGATAAGATATTCAACAAATGTTCTTTGGGCCCCTGTTCTGTACCAGGCAATTGAGGCAGGAGCTGGGGATAAAATAATAAGCCTCCCTAATCCCACTGAAAACCAAACCAAACCAAACAGAATATTCTGATCTTAGAGTGTTTACAGTCTAGTGGAAGAGAAAGACAAGTAATGAATTGCATAATAATGATATGCTTCATAATATATAATATTATACATTATACCAATAATATGCTGATTATTTATATAATATTGGAACAGGGGCAAGTGCTATGAGGAAGAGGGGTCTCCTGGAGGAGGTAAAGATGGATCTGAGAATAAAATTGAAGTAGGAACTAAGGGCTCACTGGGCCTTAAACCGTAATGGTTGTCAGTCAAATCTGATTTTAAATAAATGGAAAATCCAAAAAGAAATAAATAATCCCAAACAGCAATGATCTTTGTTTATAATCAGTAAACTTGCTCCAATTCCAGAAAATCTGAACAGTTGCTCTGGCCTGAGCCCTGTACCTACTCATGAAAACTAATGGCTACATTTTCAGGAATTTTGCAAGCTGTTAAACGCAGCTGTCATTAAAAATGAAACAGTTTAACCTTTCCATTAAGTAAATCATATTCAAAACAAAGGTAATATACTTTTAAAGGTCATCACTTCCTAATTATTGTTACTGTATTGCTGATCATGAGATTATTTATACATCTGTGGGATGGAAATGCTATGTTGTACGTACTATTCCAACTATGCCTCTTTCCCCAACTTCATGTTCTGTGATATATTAGTAGCTGTAAATTGACTACGGTAGGAGTATTTACCCTCCAGAAATCAGCCAACATGAGGAATCAGGACTTCCCTTTTCTCCACCCTGCCGAGCCAGCCAGTTGTTAAACCAATGTATCACGACCTGAGCTGCCCTTCAGAGCCGCTCCCTCCAGGTGGCCATTGAGTCCATGAAGTCCAATCAGTCCACCCACTGCTGTGGGAGGACCAGGTGGAGGAGCTCGGTCCCCAAGGACCCACAGTTGCATCGGGTTGCCTTAGGAAGGCAGAGCTGAACCTCGGTGAGGATGAGCGTAGAATTGAGATCATTGCTGTGCCTCCAGGGCATTTGAGGCTCTGTCTGACTCAGTCGGAGCTGGCATCACTGGACACTTTGCTGCATTGCAGGCGGCCCTGCCACAGAGGTGAATGAATGAATCAGCGTTTCCTCTGTGCTTGGAAGCCAACGGATGAGAGGCAAAGAGGAGGGAGGTGGAGGGTCTGTAAGGAGGGAGAATAAAAGGAGAGGTCTGTGGCAATTTCCTCCTGGGGAAGTTTAATAAGTACTATTTAAAAAAATGTAGTAATTCATTGTCATGATTTTAAAATTTTGAAACCAGGATTTATGAGGAGTGAAAAGGAGAGTCATCTTCCCCATCCACTCCCCAGCTGTGCTTTCCTAGGTAGCCTTCCAGACATTTCTATGCAGATGCTAAATTTCTTGTTCTCGCCCCACACCAGCTCTCTGTGTGTAGTTCAGTAACTTGTTTTGTTGTTGTTGTTGTTACTGCTCACTTAATGATGTAGCCGGGCTCTGCAGAGAGGCAGTGCAACCTAGTGTTTAGAGCATCACTCTGGAGCCAGACAACCTTCGCTCACCAGCTACCAGCAATATAACCTTGGACAAGTTACTCCCCTTTCTGACTCTGTTTCCTAATCTGTAAAACTAGAACAGAGTAAAAGCATCTATCTCGGGACTTTGTGAGCCTTCTGTAATGAATATACGCCAAGCATAAGAGAGGAAGTGACATGTGTTAACTTTCTATATCAAATCATTTCTCTCACATTATTTTTTAAGTCACCTACTGTTCCATTATATGAATGTACTAAACTATATTTAAGCAGGCTCCTTTATATTTAGGTTATTTCCAGGTTTTTTTTTTTTTTGCTGCTACAAACAATGCTGCAGTATAATCACACAAATATATTTGCACAATTGTGTGAGTTTATGCATGGGAAAAAAATTCCTGGGAGTTAAACTACTGAGTCAAAATTTGATAGCTATTACCAAAATTACTCCAAATCAGTTTGCAACAAATATATGTTCTGCAAACAGAACATCAGAATGTCTGTTGAATTTCAAAGGCAATAACTGTAGACATTACCCAACCTTCTCATGTTTGCCAATGCAGTGAGTGAACAGTGGTATCTTATTGTTTACATTTTCCAAATTACTAATATGTTTAACCACCTAGTCATATTTTTATTACCCATTAGTATTTCTTTAAAAAACATGAAATGTTTATGTTTTTTGCCCTTTTCTTTATATTTTTGCAGTTTGTCTTCTAATTTTTTTTTTAGCCACACAAAATATTTTTAGGTAGTCAAATTTATCAATCTTTAACATAATAGTTTCTGGGTGGTATGCCATATATGGAATAGCCTTCTTCTGCCCTTTTATTAAAACACAATTATTTGGCCTCACTTTCAGTTCTTTCATGGCTTCACATTTTATATCTAAATATTTGAGACATCTGTAATAGTTGTAAAGTGCATTCATGATTAATTTCATTTTTTCCCAAATATTTAGCCAGTTTTCTCAGCACCATTTATTGAATAAGCCAGTTTCTTCATCAATTTATTTTTTTATCATTATTTTTAACATCTTTAATGGAGTATAGTTGCTTTCTCCATCAATTTAAAATGACACTTTTATTATATGTAAGATCCCCATATGTATTTAGCTTGAATTCTTTTAATTCACTGATCTGCCTCCCTAGCTCTGCAGCAGGATCATACTGTTTTAATTACTGCAGCTTCATAGTATGTTTTAATATACAGTAGTGTTAGTTCCTCTCAATATTTTTTATTTTCAGAATTTTCCTGGCTATCTTATAAGATTGCTTTTCTGTATGTATTTTGATACCCTTATGACAAGTTGATCCCCAAAATCTCAGTGAATGTTTAATTAATAATCACCTCCTTGATACATGTAATTAACTCAATGGCAGAGGTTCTTTTACAAGGTATACATATATTAAATCATCATATTGTACACTTTAAATATCACAATTTTAAAAAGTTGTACCTCAACAAAACTGGTGAAAAATAATCACCTCCTTCTTTGAAAAGTCCTTCCTGACTCATTTTCTCTTTTATTCCTCATAACAATTCTGGGAATCCCTCTTTACAGGTGAAAAATCTGAGACTCAGAGAAGTGATGACATTTGCCCATCGTCACCCAGCTGACACAGGGGCAATGTCCTAAGACTCAAACCCAGGTTTTCTGATTCTAAATCCAATGCTCTTTCCATCATGCCCAGAGAAATATAAATGAAGGAGTAAGTTTGGAAAAGTGAGGAAAAAATACAGTTATCTTTATCAAGAGCCTAAAAAAGGAATCGGCCAACTTGAACTCACCTGGAATCCAGGTGTATGTAGAGCTGTGCAATGTGTAATATCAGATGAAGCCCCTGGTCCACCTACACTGTATGATTCTGACCTTCCTCGTACTAGTGCCTACGGCTGACTGTGGAGAAATAAGTAACAGAAAGTGCTACAGAACTTCTTGCTAATATTATGTGTTAAGTACAACCACACTGCTGCTTTGGGCTGCTTCCTTAAGAATGCAGAAAAAAATAATGCTGACACTTTGATCTCATGTTTTAAAGCTGGCTGTTATAAATAGATAGAATTTCAGCTTAAATATACTAATGATTTTTTTTGCTATGCAAATTACATTGGTTCCTTAGCAACAGAATAAATAAGTGTTTCTCCTCTAATTCTGTGTATGTTGGTTTAGAGAAGGCACACAATAAGTTAATTAGAGAGTGGTTGGGGGTGATTTGTAAATGTCATATTAACATGCTACTTGCTTTGTAGCGCCTGAAGACTTTAAAATAAATAGACGCCATTTTCTGGTATGGTTGATTTTTTTTTTTTTTTTTTTTTTTTTTTTGTCTTTGGAACCTTTTCCCAACTAATATTTGGAATAAAGATTTAGAAGTGATATGCAAACCAAACATGCCTTTGGTTGCAACTTCTAATTACATATGTGCTCAGTTTTGAAAAAACAGATATATAAAAATCTAATCTGAAAAATGAAGATAAACGGGGCATTATTAGAATCCTAGCGTATTAGAGGTAGTCCTTATAGCCCTTTCATTTACCGAGGGGACAAATTGGGCTTAGATGGGGCAAAGGTCCAGCATCTGTGCTTGGCTGTGAGGTAATAGAAAGTATTTATTGGTCTCTGCCCCCGGATCCTGACACAGAGCTCCTGAAACCCTTGTGATTTCCTGGGTGATAGGAGTGTCTTTTGTGCCAAGGAAGCGACTCAGGTGGGCTCCTTGATGAGAGCTGGTCACTGGAAAGACCAAGTCACGATTAGAGGTTTAGAATTTTCAGCCGCACAGCCCTCTGCCCCCATTCTCAGAGAAGGGAGGAGGGATGCAAACAGAGTTAATGATTGATCATGCCTACGTGATGAAGCCTCCATAAAATCCCCCAAATATGGGGTTTGGAGAGCTTCCGGATTGGTGAGCATGGGGAGGTGCTAGGAGAGTGGTGAGCCTGGACAGGGCATGGAAGCTCCGTGTCCCTTCCCACATGCCTTGTTGTCCTGCACATCTCTTCCATCTGGATGCTCATCTGTATCCTTTATCATATCCTTCAGTAAACTGGTAAACATAAGTGTTTCTCTGAGTTCTGTGAGCTGCTGTAGCAAAATAATCGAACCCAAGGAGGGGGTCATCGGACCCTCCAATCTAAAGCCAGTTGGTCAGAAGCACAGGTGACAGACAGCCTGGGCTTGCAACTGGCATTTCAAGTGTGTGCATGGGGGACAATCATGTGGGACTGAGTCCTTAACCTGTGGGATCTAATGCTATCTTCAGGTAGGAGGGGTTCAGAAGTGAGTTAAGTTGTAGGATACCCAGCTGGTGTTGCAGAGAATCGCTTGTTGTGGAGGAAAAACATATTGGTGACCAGAAGTGTCAGAAGTGAAGTGTCTGTGTGAGTGTGGCATTAGTGTGAGAGTAAAGGGGACACACAGGAAACAAATACACAGTAAGAAAGAACTGGGTTTTTCCCACACAGGTGGGAAGTTGAGTTTTCCCTTTACACTGGTGAAGCTTCAACTCAAACCCAGGACTCCCTCTTCTGTCTGCCATGTCCCCTCTCATTCCAAGGCTTGCCCTTATAGTCCTTAAATAACCAGCTCTTTACTGTTTGTTGGTAAGGCTGTGTTTATATTTCCGTCTGTTTTGGACTCGATTTCTACATATGTCATATCAGTTCCCAGTGGCTTCCAGTGGGATTGAGCTCCCGTTGCCCACAGAGGTAACTTGTTTGTCCGTGCACTCCGAATTTGCTTCTTTGCCTTCTCTGTCTTGCTTCTCGACCCTCGCACTGGTATTTTCTGAGACCATCTTCCAAAGAAACCACTTGTATTCAAGCCTTGCTTTTGAATTAGCTTCCAGGGGGAATCCAGTCTAAGATACTAGCTATGTGAACCTCCTTAACTTCAATTCTGCTAACTGTAGAAAGGAGATAATAATCTCCACTCGGGTAACCACTTGTGAGGGTCAATGACAAAACATATGTGAAAATACATTGTGAACTATAAAGCATTAAATGGACACAGGGATAATGTGGGATGGAAAACACAACGTGTTTTTCACCCAAGCCCTCAGTTTAGATTCCATTTCTGTAATTTTACCCAAACTTGCCAAGGACTGAGTCTTTGGGCAGAGATCCCTTCTTTTGACAGGTAAAGGAAGTGTAATTGCTAAAGTGGTACTTCCCCTCAGTCTCAGCTGAGAGCCTTGCTTTTATGCCTGTTACTGCACGAGGATTCCAGTTAGCTCTTACTCTTTAGAGATGGGGGGTTGGTGATAAAATGGTCTTCACAGTTGCATTACAGTTCTCAATATTCAATATGTTGACAAAGATAAACAGTTAATTCTCTGTCACAGGTACTCAACTGGAAATCTGTTGGGACTGCCTCAAAAAACTTTACCCTTGGTTTCATTTCTCCACGGGGGAAAAAAGGGCATCTTGACGCATTGAATACAATCACCCTAATGAAGCCACGCTTTTAAAAATAAGAATCAAAGTCATCTATTTCCATGTAGTGGAAACCCTCATCCTTTTAAAAAAATATTTGTTTAATTGAAGTATAGTTGGTTTACAATATTGTGCTAGTTTCAGGTGTACACAAAGTGATTCAGTTATACATACATATATATTTTTTCCAATTTGCTTCCATTATAGGTCATTGCAAGATATTGAATATAGTTCCCTGTGCTATAGAGTACTCATAAAGGTGAGAGCCATGGTCCTTTCAGGGTAGGGTTGAGGTAAATGTACTCTGTATGACCATCCATGCTGTGACCCCCATCAGTCTGATTACATTAAACCCTAAAAGTCAAACCACTGCTGTTTGAATTTAAAGTTGAGACAGCAGGGCAACTTTGGTGATGTGAATACTACAGTGAAGAAGCCGCAGATACTAGAAAAACTATGTCAGGAGGAAGCACATCTCTATCTTCATGATACTGTGAAGTGTCACATAGACGTTCAGTGTTTTATAAATGTCAAATTTGACCCCAGAATTTTTACTTCTTATCATGGAACTTGGCCCCTGCTCCTTGGGGGTTAGTAGGCTGGGGAATGGGGAGATGGGGAGCTCCTTGTTAATTCTAGAAGTGGTTTTCTCCAAAAAGTGCTATCCAGGGGGTTGGAAATGCTCCTTTGGGATATGGGATGGAAATATTAAAATGATCTTACTTTCTATATTTTTTAATGACTATTTTATATATACTTAGGTTGTATATATTATATATACTTAGGTTATGTATAAATATAAAACACATGCATGTAATTTACAAACAAACACACCTATATTTGGGATGCACCTTTAATTTTTACTACTAATAATAGACATTTCCTGGTCTAGAAGAGAGGTCCTTTTGGGAGATCACTGGCGCCTCTAAGAATCTGATGAAAAATGAGGATGCCCTCTCCCCAGAACACTGCACATGGACACAGTTCTACAGACGGTTTGAGGGAGGTTCAGAGCTCCCCAAAGTCCAACTGTGGATCCCAGGGAAAGAGTTCTTGCTTCCAAATTTCCTCATCAGGAATTATTCCAGTGTGCCTTTAGGCCACTGTAAGATCTGGTCACCCAGCAGGGCCCTCAGTTCAGGAACCTGCCAGCCGGCTCTGCAGAATCTCTCTGTTCATGCTCTTGCAGACTTCCAGAGACAAAAGTAAGGGACCCAAAATAATGGGTACTCTCTTGTCACCCATCTCAACAGGACAGCCCCAGGGAGCACAACCATCCTTTCTATCCATCTCTTATTGTTCACAGTTGTGTATGTACACACACACACACACACACACACATTTATTATGTATTCTTCATGATTAAGCACAATCTTGCAGAAAATTTGGAGATATAAAAATGTAAAAACCAGAAAAGTGAAAATACCCATAATCTCATCTTCCAGAGAAAACCACTGTTCTCATTCTGGCACGTGATCTTGCAGTGTCTTTTTCTCTGCGTGTTTGTACTTATGAAAAGATGATTTTAACAGCTTTATTGAGGTATAATTGATACACAAAGTGACATATATTTAATCTATACAATTTGATGAGTTTGGACTGATGCATACACTGGGGAAACCATGACCACATTCAAGGTAACAGATATGTCCATCACCTCCCAAAGTTTCCTTGTGTCGCTTTTTGTGTGTGTGTGTATTTTTAAATAAATTTATTTATTTAATTAATTTATTTTTGGCTGCGTTAGGTCTTCGTTGCTGCGCGGTCTTTCTCTAGTTGTGGTGAGTGATCTTCTCATCGCGGTGGCTTCTCTTGTTGCGGAGCACGGGCTCTAGGAGCACAGGCTTCAGTAGTTGCGGCACACAGGCTCAGTGCTTGTGGCTTACAGGCTCTAGAGCACAGGCTCAGTAGTTGTGGTGCACGGACTTAGTTCCTCTGCGGCATGTGGGATCTTCCCGGACCAGGGCTCGAGCCTGTGTCCCCTGCATTGACAGGTGGATTCTCAACCACTGCACCACCAGGGAAGCCCTGTGTGTTTGTTTTTGTTTTGCGGTAAGAAGACTTAACATGAGATCCACCCTCCTAAAAGGTTTTCAAGTGCACAATGCAGTATTGCTAACGATGGGCAGGTTTCTCTTGAACAGGAATGAGGCAGGTAAATCACACTTTAGCCAAAAATCAATAAGCAGATGCATATATACTGAGGTTCCCAGGATCTTGAACTCAAGGGCAGAAATCTGGGCTCTTTTCTTTTCAGATGCTTTTGATTTACTCTCCAACTCTCTGTAAACCTCCCCTTCCCCTTGCTTTGTCCCTCTTTTCCTTTTCTGGCCTTCCTCTCTCCTTCCTCATTTATTCACCTTTCCAGGTTGGGTTTTTGGGCATCTACCTCTGATGGGTCACTGAGCTTGGTGCAGGGAGCAAGGTGGGCAACACTGACTCCTTTCTGTCCCTCGCCCCCATCCCCCGACTCATCCCGCCATCTCGTTTTTTTCTTTTTTGTCCAGAGTCACTTTGTATCATTCCATGCCACCTGTAGTCTTTCAATTTTCTCCTTATAACTTACCCCTCTAGAAACATTCACATATTCGAGTGCCTTCTGTGACAGTCAGTATTCCATAAACTGTCAGCTCCACACAAGAAGCCTCTCTCTGCTGAATTTATGGCTTCGGCAAAGCCATTTCATAAAAAATGATTAATGATAATTAACATTTTAACTTCAGGCCATTTAATGGCACCCAACAAAGGGGTCAAGTGAAACTCATGGGTGTCATATGTCAAATGTCACAGTGAAGGGATGGGGCTGAACAGGAGCTGAGAGTTAGGTGAGGAGAGAGTGGGAAGAACTGCAGACAGGGCTTCTGCCTCCTTGCCGGGGCCTGTGGCCTCCTTGCCCACCGTCAAAGGGCTACCGCCTTCACCCCACATTAGAAGTATCTCTCCTTCAGTTAGAATGTAGGTTGGAGTGTTTGGTTTTGCATAGAATGTAATAATAGCCCAGGCCCTTCTGCCGCACGCGTTCAACGCACAGCGTGTTGCACATTAAGGGAAGTCGGCTGGATGCCCAGCATTGAGGGCCTTCGTTTCTTTTCTTTTCTTTTTTTTTTGCGGTACGCGGGCCTCTTACTGTTGTGGCCTCTTCCGTTGCGGAGCACAGGCTCCGGATGCGCAGGCTCAGCGGCCATGGCTCATGGGCCCAGCTGCTCCGCGGCACGTGGGATCTTCCCGGACCGGGGCACGAACCCGCGTCCCCTGAATCGGCAGGCGGACTCTCAACCACTGCGCCACCAGGGAAGCCCGGGACTTCGTTTCTTGAACATCCCAAGTTTTTTCACCCTACACCTGGGTCCTCACTCTCTGAAGTCTCCGAGCTGACATCCTCCACCCTCCATCCTCCTCCCATTCATCTGCACGTTCTCATTTCACTTCCTCCCCCCCCAATCCAGGCTCCATCTTTGCTTCTCCCCCACGTATTACTCCCCCCTCTCTTTTATAACAAATTTTTATTGGAGTGTAGTTGATTTACAATGTTGCATTAGTTTCATGTGTACAGCAAAGTGAATCAGTTATACACATATGTACATCCACTCTTTTTTAGATTCTTTTCCCATATAGGCCATTACAGAGTGCAGAGTAGAGTTCCCTGTGCTATACAGTAGGTTCTTATTAGTTATCTGTTTTATATATAGTGGTATGTATATGTCAATCCCAATCTCCCAATTTATCCCTACCCCCTCTTACCACCTGGTAACCACAAGTTTGTTTTCTACATCTGTGACTCCATTTCTACTTTGTAGATAACCCTCCCCTCTCTTCTCGCTCTTTGAAAGTTTACCCATCAGTGCTTGGGAAACCACTCCCCGAGGGTGGCCTCATCCCGCTGCTCTGCCCTCACCCCACAGATGGGACCTAAACACCAACCACTACCAACAAAAAGTTAAGCATAAAGTGAGGCCAAGAACCAATGCATTTCAGCAATGGAAGGTTGGAGTCCTCCTGGAAGGTAATGAGTTGAATGATCAAGGACTAGGCAACATGGCAGACACTAGGTACTAGACCTGAAGCCCTGGGAGGTAGGATCTTGGTGTTGAGATAATAGCTGGTAATGAACAGGAACACTCTCTTGGGTCAGTTCCCAAGAAGGAGAAAAGTGTGGTAGTGAAACAGTGCTTCCGTCCGAGGGTGATATCACACGCCCAGATTCCATCTTTGGGGAATGGCCCTTTGTCGACAGAATTAGGACCTCACAGTGGGGTGACACATGAGATACTCAGGACTACAGTCTATATCATGATCATAGCAGGGACATGTATGGCAAGCTAAGGCAGTTT
This sequence comes from Pseudorca crassidens, assembly GCF_039906515.1. Taxonomy (NCBI): domain Eukaryota; kingdom Metazoa; phylum Chordata; class Mammalia; order Artiodactyla; family Delphinidae; genus Pseudorca; species Pseudorca crassidens. The sequence goes on along the minus strand of NC_090315.1, from coordinate 33,227,772 downwards.
GTCACTTCCCTAGGGAGCCCAACTATAGTGGAGCAAGTTAATTCAGTCATAACCAACATTTATTGAGCATGTGTGTCAGCCCCCGAGCTATACACTTAACATTTCTCCGCTGAGTTCATCCTCGCCATCACCCCACGAGCTAAGCTCAAGTTCTATCCCATTTTACTGACGAAGAAGCTGAGGTTCAGAGAGATTAAGGCAGTAGCTCACCATCCCCGGGGACTAAGTGCCGGGGCCAGAATGTGAATCCAGCTTTCCCTGCCTCCTATACCTATGCTCTTCATCACACTGCCACGCCACCTCTTGACCGGCTGAGTGTGTCATGGTGGCCACAGGGGAAGGGCAGACATAAAGAGTGGGTAACCACACCATTTACACACCCCATTTAGTGGGGTGTGTTTAAGGAACAGGAGGAAAAAATAAGGAGCTTTCCAGTGTAATAAAAAAAAATCCCCACCGTTAGGCCCAGTGACAGTCCCTCGATCGGCATCGTTCTGACCTTGCCTCGCGTGTCAATGTCAATAGCTGTTGTCACCAGTCAATGGGCCTCCCGTTTGGTGCTTAGAGATTCTCTTTATGCACTTAAAAGGCATCATTAGTACCAAGTGGCTATTAAAGCAGTCTTGCTGTTCAGAACGATTTTCTGAAGCAAATGCAGAGGAAACATGTTGAGGGTTGAAGTCATTAGCTGAGACCACAGGAGGACTGACCGTGGGCAATGGTGCCATTAATCTTGATAAGGGGAAGTGTGAGCAATTCATAAAATCTGCTGCATGAGGTTTCTCCCTAAATGGACACCCGAGAGAGTGACCCCATGTCTTTGTTCCAGGTAAGAGGGACATGTGTGAACTGTGACATCGACTTGGTAGAATAAGCAGGGCAGGCAGGACTGCTGGGGGTGGGGACACAACAGTGATTTCAGGCTTCACTGGAGAGGCAGGGACCACTGGTGCAGTAGTGGGCAAAGAAGTTAGCTGACATTTTACATAACGTATACTATGGACCGGGCACACGATTCTAATGCTTTACATATTAACCGTTTAATCCTCACAACAGTCCAGTGAGGCAGGCACAGGCACTATTATCATTCCCATTTTACAGATGAGGAAACTGAGGTCCAGACAGGTTATGCTAATTGCTTCAGGTTGCACAGCTAGTAAATGGCAGAGCTGGGATTCAGACCCTGGTAGTCTGGTTTCAGAGGCTGTGCTCTTACCGCTTTGCTCTACAGCATGATCTTAGAGTGGAGGCACTCAGCCTCCTTCTATCTTCCCTTGGAGGACAGCAAGGGCTTTGGAGTCACACAGACCTGGATTGGAACCCCAACTCTGCCATTTTCCACACGGGCACCTTGGAAAAAGGACTTTGTTTCTTAAGACTCAGTTTCTTTGTTTACAGAGTGTTATGAAATCATATGCAGTGTCAGGCACTCAATGGCTCTTGAATATATGTCACTGCGTTCTTCTTCCACATTGAGGTTACAGACACATTGCCAGGGCAGGACATTTTAAAAATATATATTTATTTGGCAGCACTGGGCCTTAATTCCGGCATGTGGGATCTTAGTTGTGGCGTGCGGGATCTACCTCCCCAACCAGGGATTGATCCCGGGCCCCCTGCATTGGGAGCACAGAGTTTTAACCACTGGACCACTAGGGAAGTCCCCAGGGCAGGACATTGATGGGGGGATATGATGGGCAGCTAGATGCCTGCCCCAGCCAGCACCTCTGTGGCTAGGGGCTGGCCTGGACCATTGGCGAGAGAATCAGCACCCTTTTCTTGGTCACCTACTTCCTAACTGACCTTGTCCATCTTGAGTTCTGGGTTAGGGTCTGTTATGAACTAAATGATTATGGCCCTCCAGAAGTCCTATATTGAAGCCCTAATCCCCAATGGGACTGTATTGGAAGACAGCGCCCGTGTGGAGGTGATAAAAGTCAAATGAGGTCATAAAGGTAGGACCCTGATCCAATAGGGTTGGTGCCCTTATAAGAAGAGGAAGAAACACCAGAGCTCTCTCTCTCCACCATGTGAGGACACCATGAGAAGACTGCCATCTGTGAGCCAAGAAGAAAGCTCTCACTAGGAACCAAACTGGCTGGCACCTTGATCTTAGACTTCCCAGCCTCTAGAACTGTGAGAGCATAAACGTCTGTTGTTTAAGCCACCCAGTCTGTGGTATTTTGCTACGGCAGCCCTAGCTGACTAAGACAGAACCCCAAGTCCATACGTTGAATGGGAGAGTAATAAAGTCTGGAACTGCATTCAGAACTGGGCCTTCAGCTATGATCTCAATTTGGGTAAAGATGGCTATGAACTCTATGCTACGCCTCCCATTAAATGGTAGAGTTGAATTCCTCTCCTGTCTCTGAACAAGCTTAGTGACTTGCTTAACCAATGGAATACAGTGGAAGTGACATCCTGGGACTTCTGAGGATGGGTCATGAGAAACCTTGTGACTTCCACCCAGGCCTCTTGGAACACTTGCTCTCGAAACCTGGCTGCCATGATGTAAGGAAACTCAAGCAGTCCATGGCAAGGATGGAAACCTCTGCAGGGGCTGGAACCCCACATCCTCCTTGGAAGTGGATCCTCCAGCTCCAGTCAAGATACCTCTTCTAATACCTCACGGACCAGAAACAAATCATTCCCACTGAACCCTGCCCAGATTGCAGATCTGTGAGCAAAATTAATGACTGTTGCTGTTTTGAGCCATTAAGTTTGAGGGTGATTTTTCCCTCTGCAATACATAACTGGAACACCAAGAAACACTTCCAAAGGGCTCTTACCCAGCTCAGGGCCACCTCTGAGCTGTCCCGGGGATGACTTGGCTCATGTGCCTAGGGTCTTCCACTCTGTGTACAGGCAGCTGGCATATGAGATGGGCAAGGCTCAAGGAGGTCTCCCTGGCTTGACACTGGCCTTTGATGTCCAGGATGACATCCATCTTTGGGCTCCTTTGTGAATGATGTGATAAACTGTAACTATCATATCTCATTTTACCCTGGGGAAAATGTGAAGTCCGTAGACTCCAGGGAGAAACCACAGGCTTCTAGACTTTGTCTGCCAAGCCCCATCCCTTACTCCAACACCCTTCTAGAAAATAGTGGGGCTGGAAGGAGAAACAGCCTAGTTGTAGTTCACTGGTTCTCAACCTTGGCTGTACATTGGAATCACTTAGAAGCTTCAAAAATACTGCTGGGGCCCACCCTTAGAGATTGGATTTAATTGGTCTGAGGTACAGCTTGGAGGTTGGTATGGAAAATCAAAACAAAGGCAAACACCTCCCTGGCTGATCTGATGCACCTCCAGGGTGGAGAACAAATACTCTAGACTCATTATCCTTGTGGACATTACTGTTCTAAGGCAGGTTGTCTAAGACTTTAAATAAAGCCAAGTTGGAATTTGGAGACAGACCCAGGCAATGAGGGAAGACCTCAGTCTCTGATGATCTCTTCAATAATAATCACCCTTTACATTCATACAGATTAACTCACCAAACAGTCAAATGTGTACAAGCCGTGATGTGAGCTGGTCATGGCATTAAATAACGCTGAATCTCAGAGTGACACAAATGGTTCCCTCTTCAACTTTCTTTCAATCCTCTTATTCACAAAGGAGAAGCCTCCGTTGGTGCTAGTTTGTCTTTAACATCTCTCCAACTCTTGGCAAAAATTAGGGGTGTTGCTTTGCCACTGACCAACATTCAAGTAACACTGATCTAAATCTTCGTCTCCACGGCAGCTAGAGCAATTATGAAAGAGCTACATGGTTTAACATGATCCCACCTACCAGGAGAAAGCTGAATCTCAGAGGCATTTGGTGACTTGCCCAAGGACTCAGGTCACTATTTCTCCACCCTCTCCAACTTAGTGTTTAATGAAAATCATGCCAATGGAGAGGGTCTTCCACCATATAACTGGGAGACAGCTGTTGGACTCCATTCTTACCCTGATCTCAGAGGAAGGACCAAGCAAGTCCCACTGAGAGGACGAGAGGAAGAGGAGGGTAGGACAAAGAAGAAGGAATCATGGAGAAGAGTAAGACTTGTTGGTTCAGGAAATTGATTTCAGAAGAGATGTGGAGAAAGAATTTGGTTCAAAAAAGAAAAAAAGAAAAGAAAAGAATTTGGTTCAAAAAAGAAAAAACTTTCTATTGCAGCCAAGGCTGCAACAGGAGACAGTGAGAGACCCATCCCCTCCATCACTTTTTTTTTTTTTTTGCTTAGGATACAGTCTTCCCTTCCTGGTGTTGGCTTTCCCCAAATATGTAGTGATTCTGGACTGCATGCTTGTGTTTGGGCACAGAATTCTCTTACATGCTGAAGAGCAGGGGACTCCAAAGATGCTTCCAAACCTGGAATCCTAGTTAGTCTTCAGACTGCTCGGACAGGCAAGTTCGTCTCCTGGGTCACCTCCTCCCCCTCCAATAACAACAAATCTTTGAGCTTCAGGATGGGGCGTGGGGAGCCGAACCAGATGAGGCGATTGCATGCCAATCCAGATTAAATCCTGGAGGAAATGTTGGTGCCTGTTACTGGGATGTGATTTATTCTTGGCCGATAGCAGGCATCCTAAGGTCTCAGGCTGAATTTGGGGTCTGACCACTTGAGGGTCGGCCACTGCTACTCAGATTAGAGGCCCACGAGGCCTCCTAGGGTGCTTGTCACACAAGCAGATCTTCCAGGCAACCTCCCAGTGGGATTCTTCAGTCATGGGCTGACTTTGATGGTGGAGATCCACGGGCTACATTTTGCCAAACACTGACCAGGGGTGTCTCAGACAGCCATGTCCCGGGAAAATGTGGGCAGTGGGATGGGGGGGGGGTGCTCTCAGCCAGGATATGGGGGCAGGTCCAGGAGGCACCAGAAGTCCTTTTCCACTGGATATTCCTGAGAAGGAAGAAGGGCAACCTGGAGTTCCAGAGGCATGAGACAATAGACTCATAGACAGAGTATCAAAGACATAGGCTCTTATTCATAATGGAATAAAAGAATTTTAAAATAAGAGAATGCATGAACAGTAGAGCTTAGTGGTTTAGAACCAGTCCTACTTGGGGTTTGACTTCTTTACTTGCTAACTGGATAACTGACATCAAGTTATTTTACCTCTCTGAGCTTCTGTCTCCTCGTTCGGTAGATGGACACACTAGTAAGTACAATATAATGGTCCCCGGGACCCTTGCGACGTATAAATGAGTCCGTGCATTGAAAGGACATGGAATTGAGTCTGGCACGTGGTAAGGGCTCCAGAAGCTCTTATCGTCATTGCCAGGGTCATAGGATGTTTGAGCCAAAAGTGATCATAGAGATCATCTAGTGAGTCCAATGCCAATGTCGTGACTCCTGGCAGGAAAGGAATCGATAAAGGAAGAAGACACGTGTTGTGGCTCCCTTGCCTTAGCTTCTTCTCTCTACCCAGTCCCCTCATGGTTCTCCCCAGCTGAGGGAAGGAGCACGTGAGCCATCAAGGGAGTTTGGAGGGCCAGTCCTACAGTCTCTCCAAACCTGAGAAAGTCACCTTGCCTCCTTGACTGCCACTCACTCTGCAGGGCTCACAGGCCAGCTGTCTGTGGGCCCCAGCAGGCTCAGCTGAGGACGGCAGGGTGCATCCTCCCTCCCCTTGCTCTGGTGTTTAATCAAAACAGTATTCAAAATATGATTCTGGGAGATTAGATTGGGAGATTTGCAGGAGGCTCTCAGTGGGGGCAGAGATGGTGGGAACAGATTGCCGCTGGGGGCCGGAGGCTGGGATAATCACAGGCTCAGACTCGCCATTCTCAGGCCTTCACCTGTGCTCCTGGAGCCCACCATCAGCTCCGGAGTGAACACTGAGAACCAGGATGGAGAACTAGATCATCTCTGTACCTGACAGCTGGGGAAACTAAGAGAGGGGAAGGGGGCTGTCCACGGCCACATAGCAAGGGAGTAATGGGATTGAGGTGGTCAAGCCGTTTCCTGGGATTCAAGGCTACTCTTTTTGGCCCTTCTGACACGCCTCTGCCTCCAGCTAACCAGGCCCAAGGTCTTTGGAACAACCCTGGGCCGCAGGCTCCTGCTCGGGGTTGTGGTGGGGGAGAGGCTGGACCTCTTAGACAAGAGAGAGAGACCACCTCTAGAGGTCCTGCTTGATAGCTGGGCCTCCTTTCGCAAGGCTCAGTGTCCTATAAAGGCTGAATGGCTGGAGGCAGGGTGCAGGTAAACCCTCCGCCCACTACCATCCTCCACTCTCTGCATCCTAGGCCCACCTGACCTCGGGCTTAGGTGGGTCCCTTCTCTCTGGCCTTCACTTTCCCATCTGGAAATCTGACTCGATGTGATGCCAAGGGCCCCTCTCCTCTCCACTAAATGGTCAGCGGGAGCCCCGCTCCCAACTGGAGGCCCGAGGAACAAGCTTCTGCAGCCTCAGCAGCCTCCCGAGGGGGTTTACCTGGCCCCCTAGGAGGGGCTGGGGTCGAGAGCGCCTTGAAAGAAACCTCTAGCTAATGCGCTTTATTACAAGCGTTAATCCCACAAAGCCGACTGGAAATAATGTTTATCTTTTCGCAGTTTAATTTCCCGGACCCTAAGCCGCAGGTCAGTGAGGGCGACTGGAGTGTCCCTGGGGAGGCTGGGGGTAGGAGCAGCTGTCGCCCAGAAGCAAAACGAAAGCAGAGAGGTGGTTTCCCAACAGGAAGCTAGGGAGAGGGGCAGGAGCTAAAAGGGGCCTTGAACCCTCAATGGAGAGCTGGGTCCCTCTTCACCACTTTGAGCCAGTCCCTGCCCTCCCATCTGGCCTCAGTTTCCTCATCTGAGGAAGGGGTTTGTGCTTTTGTAATTCATTATCTCTGACTATTCTATAGAAAAGAAGGCAGGGTGGGGTGGGGGGAGGTGGCCTGTTCCCTTCGGTTTTTTTTAACCCCCTCTTTTCCTCTCTGCAGCCTTCAAGGTTCTTAAAATCTCCTCCCAAGGATAAGGATCCTTCCCGTCCCAGACTTCAGCGGCCCGTCAGCTGGCAGGGCTCTGGTCTGGAAGGCTGTCACTCAGCCACCTCCGGCCGGGCTGGAGCCCAGCAGTGGAGACACAGCTTCCCGAGGATCCAGCCCCTAGGCGCACACCCCAGCTGCCCTCCCTCCCGCCTCCCCGTCCGCATCAGCTGCCCGGACCTCCCCACTAGGGCGCTGTCCCGGGCTCGCCTCCGTCTCTCCTCGTGTGCAGCGGCGAACGCACTCGCTGGCTAAAGCCGAAGCCACTGCGTCGAGGACACGAACTCAGGGCTGGCAGCGGCATCTTTAAATGTCTCATCTCCGCCTCCGCACTCCCCAGCCCTACTCCAGACGCTGCTAGCCAGGGGGGCAAAGCCCCCTTCCTCGCCCGTCAGCTCCCATTGGTTGGCCTGTACCGGAAGTGTTTGCTGGCACTAGATTAAATGGAAAGAATGCCCCCTCTCGCCTCTCCTCGACCCGGCAAGCTGTCACACTTGGCCGCCGGGGCAGAGGGGAGGAGCGCGGGGGTCCCAGCGGTGCGCCCAGGGACGGACAAGAGGATCCCCATCGCCCCTCCTCCCAGCAAACTTAAAGCCCAAGTACGAACCCGGAAACAAATGCAGCTTCCACACAAATATCCTGACGGCTGCACGCCGCCTCTTCCCCGCCCCCAGTGGCCGCCCCCATCCCCAACTCCCAGGAATCGGCCGGGCGTCTGCCGGGCTCTGCGAGTTGGCTGGGGCCGCAGTTCGGTGGGCTAAGCCGCAGGCGCCGTGGCCTTGACCGTTCCCTTGTCAGTTTCTCTCCCAGCTCTGAAAGGGACTGAAATCTGCATCCTGTCCCCAGAACCACATTTCATCCTCCCCTCCACCCCGACCTTATCAGGCTCCCCTGGCGCAAAGAGGCCACACAGCTTGGGTTCGGTTGGATTATTTTTAAGCACACAAGGAGTGGGGAGGAGGAGAAGACCCACGTGGTCCTTAGGGGCCAAGTCAGCATTGAAGTTACAAAGTGAGGGTGATGGGAGTGAGCAGGAGCGGGAGTGGCTTCAGACCCTGAATCCAGAGGGGAGAGGGAGACTTGGATACTGAGTCCGTGCACGGTGCAGACTCGCCAAGCCTTCCCCCTTGACCTTCCCCAAGGTGCCCTGCCGCCTCCTCCGTGGGATCTGACAAAATGCACGTCTGCCAGCCACTCCCAGCTCTGCGTGCGAGGAGGGCCGGTAGGAGGGTTTCTGTGTGTCTGTCTCTTAGGCAAAGTGAGAGCCCCAGACCCTGGGGAGGTCTCTCAGCTTCTTAGTGTGGAGGTGAGTTCCAAAAAGTAGGGCTTATTTCCAAGATTCTTCTGCAAATCGCAGCCATTGCGCTAACCTGCTGAGAGAGGAAAGGTTGATTAAAACCGGAGGGCCACTTGGTTGTGATTCCTAGGAAATCTGAGGTCAGTGGTGTCTCATCCAAAGGGAATCAAAGGTCTAGGGGCAATTTGCTTGCCAGAGGTAGCATTTGGACCCCGTTATGTGTAAATTCAAATAACAGTGTAACCCAATTTTCTAAGCCAGTAGCTAATCCTGAGAGAAATTACTTCAAAGAGCAGAATCTGACAGTAATTGCTGGAGGCTGCCAAATGCTTCGGGAACGTCCCTTTGTGGGGTGAGATTCCCTTCCACCAAACACAGCCAGAGAACCAGCCAGGGGCAGGAGACACTGACTGGCAGTCCTGCCCTGCTTGGGGGTGAGCTTTTGGTGGGGGGCCCGGGGCTTTCCAGGGACAGCACCCACCTGAGCGACGCCCATAGGGATTTAGTGGGCGGCACAGAGGGCTGCAAGCTGAACTTAAGCACTGGCCTTGAACCGACTGTAGGTATCTGGCCCTTCCCCTCAGACTTCCGGGAAAGCCCTGGTACCTGCCTAGCCCTGGCAAAGTCTTGGCACCGGAACAGCAGGAGCCAGCTGGCTTCCTCTGAAGGGCAGGCAGGGGACAAGGGTGGCTGTGCTGGAGAGGGTCATGGTGGTGCCCACGTTGCACACTGGCTGAACGTTGGAGAGATATTAGCTGTCCATCTCTTCAATGACTTTCTAAGGGTTTTCTAGGCAAGTTACTGTCTCATTCTGAGCTGAGTACTATTATTTGGTTTTAAGATTTGGTAACTAGAACTTTTATCTCTAAGCTTCTGTTTCAAGGAGTGCTGTGAGACAATCTTGCGCTAGGTCTGAACCTGGGCATGCTGGAGAGGCAGAGTGTGCAGCGGCTGGGCACCCGGGGTGGGGGGGGGTGGATGGATGGATGTGTCGGGGGAAGGTGTCTTTTGGACAGACACTCCCAGCGCCGTTGGGGGCCCACTACCTTCTGCTCCTGACTGGTACTGGCACTGCACTGCCGGCGCCCTCCGCCGCGGGCATGGCGTACAGTCCAGAGGCAGGCCCTGTTGGGCAAACGAGGGGTTTCCAAAGGCTTTGGCTACTCGGGAAGACTCTTCGCACGCGGAGTCTCTGGGGACTGCGGGTCGCGCGCCGGGGCCTGGAGGCTGTCCAGGAATCAGATGGCACTCAGGACTTCGTGGCCTGGACAGGTTTGGGGGTGCACCTTCGACGCCGCTGGCTGCCGCAGTGCGCGCCAGAGACCAGATGCGCGGTTTCTCGCTGCGCGGGTAGTGCATGGTCAAAGTGGGGCCTCCTGGCTCGGCCCGCAGGAAGTCGGTTTCTCCCGACCTGGGGGTCTCAGTGAACGAGAAGCGGGGCGCCGCCAGACTGCACTCCTTGCGCTCCGGCCGGCCCTCTCGAGTTGTGGCACACTGTGCCGCCGGCAGCGACTGAGTGTCTTGATGGAGCTCAGCCAGCCTGTCCGTAGCTGTGGCCACTGCCTCCTCTTCATCCGCCTCCTCTTCCTCTTCTTCCTCCAGGTCTTCCAGGTCACTCAGCCCCCGAGCCTCCTGGCTAGCTGAAACATCTGCGGGAAATCAGGAGCGAATGAGAAAAGCCCCTGGCCCCAAGGGAAATCCTCGGGAGTGCCCATCCCTGAGAAGCTTTTAGCAAACGCGCTCTGCACTCAGGGCATTCTCGGTGTAATTCACCAGGATGGCCACACCGCCTCCTACATTTGCCCCTGGGCTGCCGGCTGGGCCGCAGGAAAAGAATTCCCCCCCCTAGACCTGCCCCCACCCTTTGGAAGACTCCTCCCCTCCGATACCCCAAGGAAATGTCCACTTTTCGATGCCTAAGACCTGGATCTCAGTTCCTCAGCCTTAAAGAAGCAAGGGAAAGTTTTTACCCAATTCCAACACCCACAGGTGGCTGGTATGTATTACTTAATTGAGAAAATATTTACTGAGTACCAACTATGCTCCAGACATCATTTAGGCATTTAGGTATTAGGAACTTAGAGAATACAGCAGTGGACAAGACACTTTCTAGGGGAGTTGACATCCCTGAGGGGCTAAGTATGGCACATAAAGTAGGCTGACGTGATAGAGAATAAATTGGGAAGCTAGTTGGCATGGGTGGCCAGGGAAGGCTTTTCGGAGGTGGTACTTTCAAGTCGAGAAGAAGCCGGCTCTGTAGGGAATTCCAGGCAGAGGGAACCACACAGGCAAAGGCCCTGAGGCATGCCGGGGTTGCACGTGCAAGGGTAAGCAAGGGGGTGCCTTCCTAAAAGCTACCCCACGGGGTGGTTGTGAAAAGCCAATTAAACTGCTTGATGGCTGGAAACCCACGCAGGTTGGGGCAGTGAACATTCGGTACCTTTGGTGTCACCATTTAGGCAGCCCAGCAATTCCTCTGCTCCACCCTCCTCCTTCCTCTCCTCCCCGCCTTTGTTCTTGGGCGCCCAAGTCATCTTGTTCTCCTTCTTGAGGCGCCGGCGCGCGTTGGCGAACCAGGTGGACACCTGGGTGAGGGTCATCTTGGTGATGATGGCCAGCATGATCTTCTCGCCCTTGGTGGGGTAGGGGTTCTTGCGGTGCTCGTTGAGCCAGGCCTTGAGTGTGCTAGTGGTCTCCCGGGTGGCGTTCTTTCTGCGCCCAGCGCCACCCAACTCCACCGATCCGTACCTGGGGGAGAACTTGACTCACAGTTCTGGGGTGAGGAACCTGGGGCTGCAGGCAGGAGACTGTTTACGTCCTGGAAGTGAGGTTCTGCTCCCCATCCTAGCACACAGCCCCCCATGCTCTGTAGATTGGTCCTACCTTGGCCAGGAAGGGGGGAAAGGACTTGAGATGACAGCCACCAATGCCCCATGCCTTACCGGTCATACTGGTACTGCCCCAGGCTCTGCTCGTAGGGATAATAGGCTGCTGGTTGCGCCAGGCCGGGTGTAAAGTTCCCTGCAGCCTCCTTAAATTCATACTGTGGATTCTGGTGGGGGAGGAAGGAAGAATTCAGAACTACATCTGGGGAGGAAGAGGGGTGGGGAGTTGCTGAGGGTGTGAACTCTGGAGTCAAGTCTGGTTCCAATTGCAGTACCACCACTCGCATTGGCTGTGTGATCTTGGGCACAGTTGTTTAACCCCTCTATGCCTCAGTTTCCCCTTGGTAAAATGGGATAACAATAATGCCTAGAGGTTATTGAAGAAGAATGCTTGACAGAGTTCCTGGTGCAGAATAAACAATAGTTAAATATTAGCTGTTAAGATTACTGTTACTACTTGTCCCCCCAGCCCCTCCCCCCTCCCACCAGCTGGGGAACTTTCTTTACTCCCCTTCCAGAGCTATTCCCTGACCCTTTCTCTCTCGGGCCCCTCTGCACCTCAGTTTCCTCATGTGTACCCTGAGCCTAGTGATGACTTGCCTACCTCACGCAATTCATAGAGGTACAGGACGGACTCCTGTAAACTGTAAAGACTTTTTTTTCTTTATATACAGTCCTAACCTTTTCCTTTCCTCGGAGTTGTGAGTCCTTCCTAAATGGAGACATCACACTGGATTTCGCCCCTGCCGCTCCTGCCCCCAGGAGGGTAGGTTTTGACGCACAGACCCAGGCTCCACCCCAGCTACTCACCAGCGCCCCGTACAGCGTGGGCGGCTCCGGGCCGTAGGGCAGGTAGCCTGCATAGCTCTGGGCGGCTGCAGCGGCCGAGTAGGGAGCTCCATAGATGCCCAAGGCCGCGCCCAGCTCGGGCCTCGCACTGCCCAGCAGCCGACTGTCGTAGGGTGCGAAGCAGAGCGCGGCCGCGGGGGTGGAGCCTGAGGCCACATCTGGGACCGAGCGCGGGGCGGATTCGCAGCAAGTGGCGTTGGAACTTGCAGACACCAGAAACTACGGGGGCGAGAGAGGGGGCACCGGAGGTCAGAGACCGGCGCCTCGGGCTGGCGGGAGCCAGCGGCGGAACTGCCAGATCGTTCCTTCATTCAATATAAACTAAATGCCACCTTGTGCTGTGTTGAGCGTTCTGCTGAGGACTGGGACAGGAATTGTCCGTAGACGCAATTTACCCAAACTGCCTTTATAAATACCCCTAAACCTTTGCTAAACTCCAGAGTTCCAGGGGCTCCGGGTCATGGGAAGGTTCTAAAACCCAAATCACAGAGGCCAACCTCGGCCAGTTCCCTCGCGAGCCCTCCCTCCCCGGAGTCACAGGATCCTACAAAGGCCGAACTTGAAGGTAGTCTTAGAGACCACGTCTCACTCCTGCTCCCATTTTATAGATCGGGAGTTAGGGCTAGAGAGAGTCGGAGGCTTATCCTAGATCACAAAGCGGGGCAGAAGTCAAGTGGGACTAGTCCTCTGGCACTCTGCGGAGAAACTGAACAGGGGTGGGCTCTCCAGAATTTCCCCGGGAAACCCTGTCACCGTACAGTACCCACCCAGGTCTGGAAAAATCGAAGGAACCAGAAGCAGAGCGCTTGGACCTGCCCATGGAAAGGGAAGAAAAAGAACAGAGGACAACAAACGAACAAGCCCAGAAAAACAGTGAGATGGACAGGGCTCTGGACTGGAAGTCTGAGACTCTCCTGGCCACCTCGGATATCTGTACGATAAGGAGGCCTCTCTGTAAGATTCCCGAGATCCCACCCACTTCACGGAGCTCGTGGCCAGAGTGCCCAAGTTTCGGGTCCCACGATTTTCCAGCCTACGCTGGGGGAGTTGAACGTTCTCAGCCAGGGATTGGGGCTGCCAGAGGGGTCGGTGGTGCATTACCCAGGTGGCCGCTCTCTGACTTCCCCGGGGACTCGTGTGAGAGGGGGGCGTTTACGAGCGGGCTTCTGCGCTAGGCGCTCCCTCCTTCCAGCCCGCCCCCATCCCCCAAGGGGGCGGCTCTTACCTGGGAAGCGCTGCCATAAGGGTGTCCAAAGTGCGGGAAGGACATGGTGGCTGTCCGTGACCCACCTCCCTCTTCTCTTGCGAGTTCCCGCCTCTGCCTCGCGGTTCTGCGCCTCCAGCCGTCCGCGGCCTCGGTTCCTTACACGGTTGCCGATGCCCAGCGCCGGGTCCTCCGCCCGCTTGGCGCGACTGGAGGCAGAGCCGAAGGCAGCCCGGCTGCCGAGCCCTGCGCTCCAGAAGGCTCCCCTCCGGCCCGCGTGGTCCGGAAGACAGAAGGGCCCATGGATGGGCAGGGGAAGGGAGTGGATGCGGGTTCCCAAAAGCGCGCGGTGGCGAGGCAAGGTGAGGCGCGGCGCGGGGCCGTGCAGCTCCCGAGGTGCCCCAGTCCAAGGTGGCCAGAGGCTCAATGTGACGTCACGGTAATCCCGGGCTGCCAGGCGGGCCCCCGAGCCCTGGGGCCCCGGGCCACCAAGCCTGCCAAGCGCAGCCAGCCCGTGCGCGCGCGCGCACTCACCACACACACTTGTTCCGGGAGGTTTGTGCAGCTGGTGAGGAAAGTCAAAGACCCTGACCCTCTCTGCCTGGCGCAAGATCCTACCGTTTTCGCCTTAAACTCACGCGCGCGCGCACGTACAATCTCACCAAATTACCCGGGAGAAGTAGCAGAAACGCCTCCCACTGTGCCGCGCAGGCCCCGGGCGGCCCGGAGGAGGAGAGAAGCACCGGGCAGCGAGGGAGGAGAGAATACAAAAGAAGAGACAGGAGAAACTACAGGAGAAAAGTGGGGGAGAAAGGCTAGAGGGAGAAGGAGGAGGGGAGAGGAGAGAGATGAGGAGTCTAACTGAATAGAGGCGCGCGGGGGAGGGGAGGAAACAGGGGTGGGCGAAGGCTGGGCGGAGGTTGAAAGCTGGCAGGTGGAGGAGAGCAGAAGCTCGGGGGAGAAGCCTCCAGCCCGGCCCCCCCATCCCGCCCCTCCGCTGCAGGAAAGTTTGTTCGCGCCACAGGCCCCGAGCTCGTTGGGGCAGCGCTGGGCAGCGTCAGTGGATCCCACTGTTCCGGCCGTCTTTTTCCTCGGGGACCTGGCTCCCCGCCCCAGTCTCCCTAGGACTCTAGCTCGATGCAGGCTCTCCATGCCCGGGGCTTTGCCAGGGCCTTGACCCCGGGGCTTCTCTGCGGCTTTCAGGCCCTCCAATAGGCCGAATAGCGCCCCCTCGAGGTCAAGGTTCAGATCCCCCCTTCGGACTCCGCCAGGAAAGGCGCCAAGTCTGACCCCTGGCATCTGCAGGCCACGGGCTGAGACTCCTGGGCGTCTCCTCCGAAGCCGAGACTTGGCTGCCTCGTGCGCACGGCGAACTGTGTCCACGGGGGAGCGGGGAGCCGCAGGAAGGCGCTGGGGCCGAGCTGCAGCCGCCGCGCTCCGCTGGGGGTGGCGCTGGCGAGCCGCGGTTCAGCCCGCGGGGAGGGCGGCCCATTCCCTGCGCTCCGCTGGGACGCCTGGCTGGGCCTAGCGGTCTGACCACCCCCTCCATCCCAGGGGCTCTCAAAAGGGCACCGATGGGCGGACGAGCTCGTTGGTGCCTGGGAGGGGGCCGTGTCCTCCAGGCCTGGCTCCCGGGCAAGCGGCCGCCAGTTTGCAAGCACCGTAGATCCTGCACTCCCAAAGGCTCAATCCTCAGGCCTGGAGCCTCCCCGCTGAGGGTCTCTAACCTGCGACGTCTGGGGGCGTAAAGGGGCTGCCGGCCTGGTGGTGGTGGTGGGTGGCGTTTCGGGGGCTGCTACCGGGATCGAATGCCTCGCCTTTCATTCACGGGGTCACCGCGCTTTACAGTTTACAAAAATGTTCCCCCAGGCCCTCTCTGCACCTCCCCGGAGGAATCGGGGCGGCGGGGTTGGTTCAAGGGCCCGGGTTTATTTTCTAGTTGAAACGCAAGAACGTGTGGCGCAGAGGTTAGGAACAACCCGTATCTCTGCCCTGGGTTCTGGCGAGGCAAGGAGGAAGCCCAGGGGACGGACAAGGTTTGGGGCCCTGGCCCGGAATCCCTGGCCGCGAGCTTTCCTTCGGCACCTTTCAGAGGAGACGGGTAGGCCCGGAAGCCAGCGACGTCTTTAGAAGGACATCGGCTTCTTTTTTCTTTACATATTCTGCAGAACGCGCACGGAGCTTGGATAAGCGCAAACCGAAGACTCCTCCGCCTAAGAGATTATTAACATGAGGACAAGCTCCATTCTAAATACGAACAAACCCAGCGAGGTTTCCTGGCTGCTGCTACAGCGTCGTTACCTTGGAGAAACCTTGCGTTCAACCCGGGAAACTCCTAGTTAGAAAAAGAATTATAGTTATCGCCGGATTGATTTAGTGATAAAAATTCACCGTAATAGATAAGATCCCTCGATTTTTCAAAATGCACTTTGGAGCCATCTACACGTTTGCAGCGTGGATACATCTAAGCTATTTTTTAAACGTAAGAATTGGAGAGAATTCATTAAATTAGTCCCTTGGGGAAGGTTACTGCTAATTAATTAATTGCAAACATTTCCAGAGGGAAGGTATGTCAATTGTAAAGTAATAAAATTAGGTAGTTGAAATACTTACTCAGCAGCTTTGATTGCCCATTCGTTCCTAAGCAGATTTTTTTTTTTATGACAGAAAAATGGGGAGGGTGGTGAAGAAAAAGCATTAGTTCTGTCCCCTGGCAACCTGATTGCAAAGGAGAAACTACCATATAGAATTTATTGATTTTCATCTGATTTATAAGACCTCTGCGGTATCAATGCTGTGTGCAGGGCCTCCAGGCCTACCTCTTGTCTTTGCTCTCCAGGATTCGAGAAAAGCAACAAGATTTTTCAACAGAGAAAGAAAAGAGGAGGAAGAACAGTGGTGAAGTGAATTGGGAGGTGAGACTCTGAAGATGCTTCAGCATGTTTTCTTCATCTGCAGAAAAGAAAACAAACAAAAGAGCAGGTTTTCTGTTAAGGCATCTTTCTATTGTGTCCAAAGTTGCTTTAAGGTATCAGGATGTCTTGGGGAGGAAGGCTGCAATTTCCAGGCATGGGAGACCTTGATTTAACATTTCTTTCCTGGGGAGAGGCTGCACCCAAAGCAAACCTACCTGGTGCCGCTGACGTTTGATTGTCACCACCTTAAAAAGGGGTCTATGTTCCCTAAAAAGGGGTCCTATGAAGTGTGCCTTTTCCCATTATTTTGGGGCCCTCATTACAAAACCAAACCATCAGGTTCAACCAGTATCAACCTCTGACTGGCAGAAACCTCAGGTGAAAAGAAGTCTTTCCTGGAAAGTGCTTCAGGGAAGCTGCCGTGGAATTTGCTCTTGTCCTCCTGACTGTCGACAGACACTCACCTCTGCAGCCAAGGTGCTCTGAGCTTCTCCACCGTGCTGGCTTTTCATTGCTATATTCAGCACCGTCTAATTTAGTTTTGGGAAAAATGCCCAATTGTCTATGTGTACGCATTGAATTTTACTGAAGCAAGTAAATAAGCCTCTGAAATACAGACCCTCCCAGTTACATTTAAGGGAGTCATTCCACCTAAAATGTTTTACACAGATGATACAGATTCTTTTGTTGTATTATGCCACATGCCCTGATAGTTCCTCTAGCTGCTCATTAAAACAAAGTCAACAGTCAAAGGCCTATTTGGAGGAGGGAGAGCGCTAATCCACATCGTTTATTTGAAGTTCACGTTGCTTTGCTTGAAATGCACTGAAGGTCCTGAGCAGGCAGAGTAAAGGATGTGTCTTGACAGTAAGCCTGAGTGCAGGTACCATACACGCAAAAAATCACATTGCACTATTTTGAGTTAAACAGCCATGATTTCCTAATGATTTAGAAAGACAGCACATTTTACAGGGAGGGGATGATAACTCCAAAATGCCTCAAATCAACTTCAAATGCCTCAAGTCATAGATGGAATGCGTAAGTATATGGATAAAATAACACCGATGAAAATGTGCTAAATTATATTTTTTAAGTATGAGATTTTTAGTGACTGTTTTTGAACTGGGAAGAATGAAATTTCCTCAAATCTATGCATGAATGAACAAGTGCATCTGGACAGAAGCATCTATAATTTATACTGATCAGTCACCGCAGGTCTCCCCGAGTAAAACCGAAATGAACACTAATTGTTTTGACGGAAGTAGTGTGCGTGGCATCTGATTGTGAAACACAGCGAGCCCCTTGCCTGAATACATATTGTCAGCAGCAACTCTGGCATCAGGAGGGGAAAATAAAAAGGCAATAATTCCCAGATGAGGGTGTTGATGTTGCTTATCAGGAAGGTGGCAAAGAGAAAGAAAGAATGAACTTCCGGATAAAGTAAAAAACGAGACAATGCAGCGATCCTGGTGCGTCAGTGAGCCAGGTACAAACCTGAGCTTAGAGTTAAAAATCACAGCTCTTGCTATGTGGTATTCTTTTGCATTTGTAGCATGCTTGGGGGCTATCCTAAACACCCCTGCTTTACCTTACTTAACGTTCATGATAAGGAAACTGGAGAGGTGGGAAGCAAATCTAAGATTACATAACCCAATAGATGAGAGAGGAGGAACCAGAATTCAGACCTCCCCACTTTGGGTCTTTCCACAAGACCTTATTTCAAACATACATAAAGCCAGATACAGCTGGAGATGTCGTGCCCTGGGATATCACCGTGTAATTTAGCAGAGAAAATATCTAAAGAGATGCTGCAGTAAGCACACGAGTTCAGGGTCTCTACTGTATGTTTTTATATCAGCTTGTACTATGAAAGAGCTTCTGTAATACTTTGGGAGTTTTAGAAATTTGATGATGGTCGTTAATTAAAATAGAAAACAGCAAACAGACCCAGCTGTGATGGATAAGAATATTTTAAAAAAGCTAAAAAAACACAAAACCAGCCACAACAAAAAACCTCTGAAAAATTCAGCCAAGATTATGTCTATATATCTATCACAGTTTATAAAACAATTAATGGAATTTGGTTAGTGACCATTTTCAGAAAGATATACATATATATGACTGTATATATATAGTCACTAACCAAATTATATATATTTATATATATATTTATGTACATATTTTTAATCTTTGTTTTTGCATCAGTAGACTGGGGGAGGGGAGTGGTGCATTAACTTCTCACTTACAAAGCAGGTTTTATGTATAGAAATTCTTGATTATTTTTATCTTCTGGATGGTGATATCTTTCTAATGATAAGCTCAAGGCATCTCAAGGAATTAAAATTGAAAGTTAATGACAGATGTATGGATTTGAAGGCCAGGGAACAGCTTTTGAAGCCAAAGTCTTTGGGAAACAAAAATGCATGTAAAAAATAAAGACCTGAAAGAAGCCACACAAAAGGACTTGCTAGGATAAGATGCCACGTCTTTTTTCCCCTGTGCGACAGGGCCTAGGAGCGGTCTTGAGTGTACACTTAGGGGACAGAGTCATGGCTTAGACAAGTGGGAAAGCGAGCTGATTTGGTGCCGGCTCTGACTCTAGCCAGGAACTGTGTGTTTTTGCATACAGCAATCTAACTGGACCGTTGCTAACAGGCGATTTTTAAAGATGCTATTTTGTCATTGTTCTTCCCAAAGGATTTCACTGTCATAGACTTTAAGGCTTCAATTAAAATATGAGCAGCTTTGGGGCTTCCCTGGTGGCGCAGGGGTTGAGAGTCCGCCTGCCGATGCAGGGGACACGGGTTCGTGCCCCGGTCCGGGAGGGTCCCACGTGCCGCGGAGCGGCTGGGCCCGTGAGCCATGGCCGCTGAGCCTGCGCGTCCGGAGCCTGTGCTCCGCAATGGGAGAGGCCACAACAGTGAGAGGCCCACGTAGCGCTAAAAAAAAAAAAAAAAAATATATATATATATATATATATATATGAGCAGCTTCAAGTCATATACATATTGTCTGATGAGCTGCATTCTGCTGGTGTTCTCTTTCACTGTGGTATCTCCTACTTTGAAAGCTGAGCATTAGAACAGGCCAGGAGCCTTCTGTTTTTGTGCCACCTGGAGCCCGCTACTTTAGGGAAGCTGAGACCATTTGTGATGTCACGTGCTGGCCAGAGTAATTTATGACAAATCTTCACAAATCAATAAAAATATAGGAAGTATATCATTTCTAAAGGGAGGGAAAAAAAAGAGAAACACATGAGACATGCCCATTAAGGGCATAGCCATTCTAATACCTGCATGTCTGCTTGGGTCTGCAATTAAAAACATTCCAATAATAAATCTCCTTGCAGTCTCTTTTAATGCTTTTAACTTTCCTGAAGGTTCAAATTGGTATCCCAAAAATGTGCCAGGACCGTCACAAGGTGTTTTATAGACTCATAAATAAATACGGCAATTCATCTCTGCTATATTTCTTTCATATTTGACGACAATTTATTATGGCATTCACCCATTCGGTGTACAAAAACTCTAATGCACTTAAAATCGGATTTCAAACCAAACATTTTATGGGAAAATATAGTATTGATCATCCATTTAAAGATATCATGAAGATGATTCATAACCTGCTGTAAAAAAAAGATCTCATGAGAATCTTACAAATGAGTGGGGTGGTGGAATCGTCTATTCATAAAACCAGAGCTGTTGGATCTGTTCCTCTAGTTTTCTTCATCTATCTTTGAGCTTTCCAGCACTGATTGCTTTCATAAGTTGCTGTTTTATAAGAAAAATCCTTTTCCATGACATTTTTCATAGTGACAGAGGTTGTGGGATTTCTCAGTGAGTATTTTCTCGTGCGATTTTCTCTGGAGATTCTGTCTGCAGGAAGAGTTTCAGGGGGCAATAGAAGATGTTTCTGTTACTTGGAGTCAAAACCAGCCCCCATGACACTTACGCGTAATTGACAGATGGTGGTGGTTCTAAGCAATCTTGAGCCCCTGTTAGTCTGCAGTCCTCCCATGCTATGAATGCTTGAATATCTTTTGTGCACACACAGTCCGGGTGAGAATATAAGAAAATCCCGGTGCTGGTCTTTCTCTTCAACTAGCACGTGGCCTGTCTGGGAAGAACAGCCCATATCATTCATTCAACGGATAACTACTGAGTGTCTACTGAAAGCAGGGCATGGTTCAAGGAGGTGAGGATTCAACACTAAACGAAACAGGTTCCTGCCCTCATGCACGCTGCATGTGAATGAGTTAAATATTCTAGCGTCATCCTGAAATCTCTTATCTAGCATCATAATAATTTGGGAAAGCGGCTTAATGTTTACTGAATGCTCACAAGACTCTAGGCGTGAGGTTAAGCACTTTTTATGTCACCCTTCCTTCATTCCTTCACTAAGCACTCATTGAGCGCTTGTTATTTAAGAGCACGGACTTAGGGGCTGCGAATTTAATGCAGCGAGACAATGAAAATCTCTGTCCCCGTGGGGTTTACAGTTGAGCTATAATGTATACCTGAAATTAGATATCATTTGTTTTGTTTTACAGAAGTTTGAGCCTAAGAGAGCTTAACTTGCCCAGTGTAATAGAGCTAGTTCTGAAAATCTGGGGCTTGAACTGAAGCTGTTGGCCTTAAAGTCTGGGGAAAATAACATTTCCAATTAAATGCTTAATTGTTGAGATGATGCGTCTCAAGAAATAACCACCTCACCTAATAAACAAATGATCTGAACTGCTGCTGTGTTCTTTTTTATAGCAGATGGTTAGCTTTCCCTACGTTTTTAAGTCTATGTAATACCAAATATCTGCATAGAAATGAAAAAAAAATGGACCAGCTAAATAGATATTTCAGTCCTGTTGACACCAGCACCTTGGATTCTCAGCAGATATTTTTTACATTTGCCTTTGACTGAAGACTAGGGCCATATATAATGTCTAGGAAAATGCATCTCTTATAAATATTAGCTGATGGGCGTGGGGGAGGGAGCAATACAGAGCTGGAATTTTAGGGCACCTATGACTCAGTTGCTTCAAATCTACCCATATTACATGGGTATTACATTACCCATATTACCTGTATTACAGGTTCATAAGTTGCTTTCTTCCGTTCTCCCAGTCACTCTGGAGGTTAAATAGGGGAGGTTTTCTTATCCTCTTTTCATAGATGAGCAACTGGGGTTCAGAGGGATTAAGCCTCTGGTTCAGGTCACATAACCGATTAGCATTTGAGACAACCCGGGAACCAACGGGTCTCTGAATTGATGCTTGTTCCTCTCAGGGGTTCTAGCACCTTTTGCAAGAAAGCATGAAGTCTGACCTTGGATTTCTATACAGGCTTTGGGAGGTAGCCTGGCAGCTCCTCCCATCTCTGCGAAGGCGGTACCTTGCTCTTTCATTTGGGTTTTGCTATATCAGATTTCCCCTGGCAGTTTTAAAGCCACACATCCTTCTGCTTTCTGATTGTTCAGGTTTATTCTAACAGAGAGCTCAGAAGAGAAAGTTTGCACTGTTCATAGCAATCACACAGGCACGGCGCCGAGTATGAGGCACTTAATCAACAGTAATAAATCTATCCACCAACAGGACCTTGGGTCTCCTCACCTGCATTTCTGAAACCCTCTGCCCCAAAGCTGTAGTCCTTCGGAGGGGGGCTGCCTATATCTGCTCCAGGCACATGGTGCTTTGAGTCCGCGGAGATGGAGACATTGGGCACAGTAGCCGAGAGAAAATGGACTTGATGGAGACAGCATGAAATACACGAGCGGGATTAGACTGTCAGTGTAGACCGGAGAACATAAACCATTTCCTGTGTCACTCTCTAGCTCAAGGGCAGGGGCAGAGCAGAGGGGAAACCTGCAACTATAATTATGAAATATAAATTTATACATATATAAAGGGGAAGCCTGAGAGTGGATATTAACCACTAAAACTCCTTTTACATTATAAACACCACAGGGATATGAAAAAGCAGTGTGGGGATTAAGGGCATCTTTTTGCTTGGGGACTAATTTATTACTGTAGATTATGCAGTTAACGGAGAAAGGGAAAGTTGATACTTGGTTGTTTCTCTGTAAAAGTTAAATGTGAGTAACGGGAGGGTCCTGCCCCTGGCTGTAAACACTTGATGATGGCGAAAAAGGTGGCGAGAGTTTATGGGAGCAAAGCACTGGTTTGAGAGACAGTGCTGGAACCTAGCCCTGGCCCTGCCACTGATTGCCTGGGAGCCTTTAGACAATTCTCTGTCCCTCTGGAAGCCTCAGTTTACTCAGCTGCACATTGGAGAGCCTGAGTTCCATGATCTACAAAGGTCCCTTGGGCTCACATCTTTCTGGGAGTCAGGTCACACTTCCTTTTCCAGGACTTAAAAACTCTGCTGTTATCTATAAGCACAGACTCTCTGGAAAGTTCTTTTTATCATGGATGGTGCATCGAAATCTTTTGAGCATCCTTAAAAGGCACAGACGCCCAGCCTCGCCCTCTGAGAATTTGAGCAAGCCTCAAGTGTGGCCTGGACATCTGTATTCAAGAAGAATGTAAAATACAGCAGCGTGTACATGTCCATCTCAAACTCCTAATCCATCTCTTCCCCCATTCTCCCCCTCGCCGTAACCATAAATTCGTTCTCTAAGTCTGTGAGTCTGTTTCTGTTTGTTTGTATCATTTTTTTTTAGATTCTGCATATAAGCGATATATCATATTTGTCTTTCTCTGCCACACTTACTTCACTTAGTATATGATAATCTCCAGGTCCATCCATGTTGCTGACATGTACACATCACTGTATTTAAAATAGATAAACCAACAAAGACCTACTGTATAGCACAGGGAACTCTGCTCAATATTCTGTAATAAGCTAAATGGGAAAAGAATTTGAAAAAGAATAGATACGTATATATGTATAACTGAATCACTTTGCTGTACACCTGGAACTAACACAACGTTGTTAACTATGCTCCAATATAAAATAAAAATATTAAAACGTTAAAAAATTAAAAAAGAAAAAAATTGAAAAAGGAATATATAAAATTAAAGTAGAATATTCATGTGGTAAAAAGCCAGACTGCCTGTGGGAGATATGATCGATTGTCTAATTGATACCCACTCCTGCTTCTTCCTGGCTAAGCATGTCCTGTTGTTGGCTGGGGTGGCCATGTGAAGTTGTAACCACCTACTCCTGGATTCTAGCATCTTTGGACGGGGAAGAGGAGTGTGCCGTGTCAACCAATTCCGGGCAATAGGACGTAGAGGAAGTCTGTGTGGAGGATTCTGGGAAAGCACTTGTTTTCATGATAAAAGAGGACAGAAGCAATGGTGGCACTTGCCCTCTCTTTTCAGTCTTGGACATGGATGTGATAACTGAAGCAGCAACATCCATTCATTCATTGGTTCAGCAAATGTTTATTGAGCACTAACTCTGTACCAGGTAGGATTCTAGGGTGCTGGGGTACAGCTGTGAACAAAAAAAGTTCCCATCCTCCTAGAGCTGACATTCTGGTGCAGGAGACAGACAATAACCAAGGTACACAGGTAAAATAGAGAGATGCTAGACGAAGATAAATGCTGTAGAGGAAAAAATAAAGCAAGGAAGGAGAGTTACCACCAGTGTAAGGTCAAGCTCATTGCACAGAAGTAGCCCTGTTATCAGGGAGCCAGTAAAACACTACCTCTGGACTGCTGGTTATGTCAGACAAATAAACTGGTTTTGTTTAAGTCTCTGTTAATTGGGTTTTCTATTACTTACAGCTGAATGAACTCCTGAGAGACAGTGTAGTGGGGTTGCAAAGAGACAAGGAAGTCATCTGATTATTTCATCCCCACCCTCCAGAGGCACAGACTCCTAACAGTTTCTTGGCTGCCTTCCAGATATTTTCTATGTTAATATAAGCCATATAAGTATAAACTATATATAATCTCTCAATCTCTGTCTGTCTCCGTGTCTCTCTGTCTCTGTCTCTCTGTCTCTCTCTGTCTCTCTGTCTCTCTGTCTCTCTCTCTCTCTCACACACACACACACACACACATACACACACACACAATTAATGACAGTATAGCATGGGGGTCGGAGGTCTGGATGTAGGCAGTCTATATGTATTGCATGATATACAGGCTGCCTATATTGTGGCTCCAACACTTTCCAGCCGTGATTATCTTGAATAAGTTTCTTAATTCCTGTTTTTCAATTTCCCCATCAAGAAAATGAGAATAACAAGCTTACCACAGTTTCTTCTGACGATTTAATAGATTATTCGGTACAGCACAAAGAGCTGTCCCTGGTACATTGTGACCACTCAGAAATGTTTGCTACTTTATACACAATGAGTATCCTTCTATTCACTTGACCATCTACTTGTACCTCTTTCCAACATGCACATAGGTGTCCCTCTTTTGGACACGTGTGTATTATTCCTCAGTACAGAGATCAGTATTTTTTTCTCTTAATGTCCATTGGACATTTGAACGAGCCCTCCTGATGGAAGACCATGTTCTAAAAGGACTTATGTCACACAGAAGCTGGCTAACAGCACAAGGAGAATCAGCTGAGACTGACCTTCTTTCTTCTTTGTTAGCCTTCCCTTTACACGGCTCCCCATCTTCTACTCTCTCTCACCCCACTCTGTACACTTTCCCCTTTAGTTATGTGCAGAGCTAGGCACACTTACAGGGCAGCATTTATGATACATTCTACTTAGGCATTTAAGAATTGGACCTTTGCAGACTTTTCCTCCATGAGGTTGCATCTCTTGTTTTAGGATGGATGGAGAAAGAAAGAAAGAAAGAAGGAAGGAAGGAAGGAAGGAAGGAAGGAAGGAAGGAACCTAGAAGTCCTCTATCTACATAGACACATCATAGGTAATTTGGTGGCATTAATCCTATGAAGGAAGACGTATTTAAATAACAACTAGTCCAATGGGGGCACAGACATGAAATAAATCAGATAATAATACCATAACACGTTAAGTGTAATGAGGGAGGATAAGCATAAAGGGCAATGGGAGTGACTAATCTTAACTAATTGTGCCTTATAGCTTGTGCAGAAGATCGGGAAATGATCTGGCTGTGACAGGAAAGCTGGGGTTTTGATCAGAGAAGGAGGAGGGGTCATTCCAGGTAAGAGAGGAAATCAGCATAGGCAGAGCCATGAAGTGAGATATTGGGGATCATAATAGGGTATATGGGAAGGCATGGATGGGATGGGGCCAGAGAAGGTGTTGGGGGCAGACTGAAAAGGGTGTTGGGTCCCATTGAGTCTCTGATTAGCTGCTCTGGGACCTAGCAGTGTCATAAATGACAAAGCCTATGAGATATAGCATCTTCTAGAACTCTAACCCTTGCCCAGTACACACTGTCAGCTTGTTTCCTATCCCACCCTCCAAGCAGTACCATTCTGTAGGGGCTCCAAAAGAAAGTGACTAAAGTTGCTGAGTTTGGGAGAGAAATACAGAAAAGTAGGTCATGGGCAGTGGGAAGGCTGAAGATGATGTGCATCTGTCTCGAGGGTGTGTGCTTAACACAGGTATTAGTCAAGATTCTTTTGGTTGCTGCAACAGACGGAGCCTAGCTCAGTTAAGAACAAAAAGGTAAATAAATGAGCAGTGGATGAAAGGATGAGTTAGAAATCCCACTTTAGGGAAACATATCCAGAGGTCTCAGCAAGAGGCTCAAAGACTTTTTCTCCAGAAGGCTGCCGTTAAGCAGTCTCGGCCTCCAATAGCTATGTCCCTTTTAATAAGTGTCATATCCCTGAGAGAGAGAATCTGATTGGTCCATTTTTGGTCTAGTATTATTATGGCTGGACCAATCATCTGTAGTCACAGAATGATGGGGTAATGGTCCAAACTTGGGCACTGAGGCTTGAGGGGTCACCTGTTATGAACCAAGCAGCACCACCCTCCCCAGTCCCAAATGGTGGATCAAAGAGTAAATCAGGGCAATCCTCAGGGGTGAAGCAAAGCTGTCCTCCATTCAGGGCTTGGAGGGGGGCAGCTGGAACTACCTCTGCTGGATCCAGGCCCCAAGAAATTTGGAATTCATAATTTACGAAGGCAACAGGGAGCCAACAGATCCACTCAGCACACATGAAATATTTCAAGTGAGGCACAAGGGACCTGGAGCAGGTCTTAGAGAAGACGGATTTACATCTGGCAATAAAATCCCAACTCCAGTAACCTTTGCACTGAGGTCTGGATTTTGTCTGGCTCTTAAAACTTTTAGAAGTGTTTTAGAGCATGAACTCTGTAAGGTTTGGAATGTCTCTTGCCTTCTCTCCCCCCAGTGATTGGGCTGCCATGATAAGGTTGGGGGGTGGCTACCTGTCATTCTCCCAGTCCTGGAACTCTTGGGTGATGTACTTAACGTTGCTGAGCTCCAGCGTCCTCACCTGTGAAATGGGGGTGCTCCTACCAACCTTAGAGGACGGTCATAGATACGAAATCCGGAACACATTTGAAAGCATTTTGTAAAGCAACAAATGAGTGAATGTGATTATTTTGTGATCTTGCTGGAGTTTGGTTTTAGAGGTAGAACACCCATTGCTTTGGGTCTCAGCTTTGCTTAGGAAAGTCACCTTGCCTCTCTGATCCTCAGTTTCCTCATCTAGAAAATGGGGACAATAGGGCCTATCTTGTGATGTTATTGTGAGGGTTAGATGATAATGCATGCAAGTGGTCTTGTATGGATCTGAGCACAGGGTGTAGGCACAGCACGTGATAATCCTCCCCAGCTCCCGTGGAAGTGTTCAAGAAGTCAAATCTAACATTCATGGTGAGTGCGGGTCTCTCCAGGCGCCAAGAGGCCTTTGGAGTCCCTATTTGTGGTAGATATTTCTAGCACTCACCTATATACTTCTCCTTTCCTTCTTGGTATACTGGAGACAACACTTCCAAGCCTCCTTGCCTTTAGACAGTGCCATGTTATTAATCTGGGCCACAGAATAATGAGTAATGTGAGTCACTTCCAGGCTGAGGAAATGAGAAGTCTCTGTATGAGATGCCCATGGTGCATCCCACCCTCCCCATCCCACCCCCCCAGGTGGTCACAAAGCACCGAGCTGATCTCCCTGTGCCATGCGGCTGCTTCCCACTAGCTATCTACCTTACATTTGGTAGTGTATATACGTCCATGCCTCTCTCTCACTTTGTCACAGCTCACCCTTCCCCCTTCCCATATCCTCAAGTCCATTTTCTAGTAGATCTGTGTCTTTATTCCTGTCTTACCCCTAAGTTCTTCATGACATTTTTTTTTCCTTAAATTCCATATATATGTGTTAACATACGGCATTTGTCTTTCTCTTTCTGACTTACTTCACTCTGTATGACAGACTCTAGGTCTATCCACCTCATTACAAATAGCTCAATTTCGTTTCTTTTTATGGCTGAGTAATATTCCATTGTATATATGTGCCACGTCTTCTTTATCCATTCATCCGATGATGGACACTTGTTTCCATCTCCGGGCGATTGTAAATAGAGCTGCAATGAACATTTTGGTACATGACTCTTTTTGAATTATGGTTTTCTCAGGGTATATGCCCAGTAGTGGGATTGCTGGGTCATATGGTAGTTCTATTTGTAGTTTTTAAAGGAACCTCCATACTGTTCTCCATAGTGGCTGTACCGATTCACATTCACACCAGCAGTGCAAGAGTGTTCCCTTTTCTCCACACCCTCTCCAGCATTTATTGTTTCTAGATTTTTTGATGATGGCCATTCTGACTGGTGTGAGATGATATCTCATTGTAGTTTTGCTTTGCATTTCTCTAATGATTAATGATGTTGAGCATTCTTTCATGTGTTTGTTGGTAGTCTGTATATCTTCTTTGGAGAAATGTCTATTTAAGTCTTCTGCCCATTTTTGGATTGGGTTGTTTGTTTTTTTGTTATTGAGCTGCATGAGCTGCTTGTAAATTTTGGAGATTAATCCTTTGTCAGTTGCTTCATTTGCAAATATTTTCTCCCATTCTGAGGGTTGTCTTGTTTATGGTTTCCTTTGCTGTGCAAAAGCTTTGAAGTTTCATTAGGTCCCATTTGTTTATTTTTGTTTTTATTTCCATTTCTCTAGGAGGTGTGTCAAAAGGGATCTTGCTGTGATTTATGTAATAGAGTGCTCTGCCTATGTTCTCCTCTAAGAGTTTGATAGTTTCTGGCCTTACATTTAGGTCTTTAATCCATTTTGAGCTTATTTTTGTGTATGGTGTTAGGGAGTGATCTAATCTCATACTTTCAAATGTACCCGTCCAGTTTTCCCAGCACCACTTATTGAAGAGGCTGTCCTTTCTCCACTGTATATTTTTGCCTCCTTTATCAAAGATAAGGTGACCATATGTGTGTGGGTTTATCTCTGGGCTTTCTATCCTGTTCCATTGATCTATCTTTCTGTTTTTGTGCCAGTACCATACTGTCTTGATTACTGTAGCTTTGTAGTATAGTCTGAAGTCAGGGAGCCTGATTCCTCCAGCTCCGTTTTTCATTCTCAAGATTGCTTTGGCTATTCTGGGTCTTTTGTGTTTCCATACAAACTGTGAAATTTTTGGTTCTAGTTCTGTGAAAAATGCCAGTGGTAGTTTGATAGGGATTGCATTGAATCTGTAGATTGCTTTGGGTAGTAGAGTCATTTTCACAATGTTGATTCTTCCAATCCAAGAACATGGTATATCTCTCCATCTATTTGTATCATCTTTAATTTCTCTCATCAGTGTCTTATAATTTTCTGCACACAGGTCTTTTGTCTCCTTAGGTAGGTTTATTCCTAGATATTTTATTCTTTTTGCTGCAATGGTAAATGGGAGTGTTTTCTTGATTTCACTTTCAGATTTTTCATCATTAGTGTATAGGAATGCCAGAGATTTCTGTGCATTAATTTTGTATCCTGCTACTTTACCAAATTCATTGATTAGCTCTAGAAGTTTTCTGGTAGCATCTTTAGGATTCTCTATGTTTAGTATCATGTCATCTGCAAACAGTGACAGCTTTACTTCTTCTTTTCTGATTTGGATTGCTTTTATTTCCTTTTCTTCTTTGATTGCTGTGGCTAAAACTTCCAAAACTATGTTGAGTAAGAGTGGTGAGAGTGGGCAACCTTGTCTTGTTCCTGATCTTAGTGGAAATGCTTTCAGTTTTTCACCATTGAGGACGATGTTGGCTGTGGGTTTGTCATATATGGCCTTTATTATGTTGAGGAAAGTTCCCTCTATGCCTACTTTCTGCAGGGTTTTTATCATAAATCGGTGTTGAATTTTGTCGAAAGCCTTCTCTGCATCTATTGACATGATCATATGGTTTTTCTCCTTCAGTTTGTTAATATGGTGTATCACATTGATTGATTTGCGTATATTGAAGAATCCTTGCATTCCTGGAATAAACCCCACTTGATCATGGTGTATGATCCTTTAAATGTGCTGTTGGATTCTGTT
Source organism: Pseudorca crassidens (assembly GCF_039906515.1). Taxonomy (NCBI): domain Eukaryota; kingdom Metazoa; phylum Chordata; class Mammalia; order Artiodactyla; family Delphinidae; genus Pseudorca; species Pseudorca crassidens. Next base: position 33,198,250 of record NC_090315.1, on the reverse strand, counting down.
TGCTAGTATTGTGTTGAGGATTTTTGCATCTATGTTCATCAGTGATATTGGCCTGTAGTTTTCTTTCTTTGTGACATCCTTGTCTGGTTTTGGTATCAAGGTGATGGTGGCCTTGTAGAATGAGTTTGGGAGTGTTCCTCCCTCTGCTATGTTTTGGAAGAGTTTGAGAAGGATAGGTGTTAGCTCTTCTCTAAATGTTTGATAGAATTCGCCTGTGAAGCCATCTGGTCTTGGGCTTTTGTTTTTTGGAATTTTTTTTTTTTTTTTTTTTTGCGGTATGCAGGCCTCTCACTCTTGTGGCCTCTCCCGTTGTGGAGCACAGGCTCTGGACACGCAGGCTCAGCCGCCATGGCTCACGGGCCTAGCCGCTCTGCGGCATGTGGGATCTTCCTGGACCAGTGCACGAACCCGTGTCCCCTGCATTGGCAGGCGGACTCTCAACCACTGCACCACCAGGGAAGCCCTGTTGAAAGATTTTTAATTACAGTTTCAATTTCAGTGCTTGTGATTGGCCTGTTCATATTTTCTATTTCTTCCTGATTCAGTCTTGGCAGGTTGTGCATTTCTAAGAATTTGTCTATTTCTTCCAGGGTGTCCATTTTATTGGCATAGAGTTGCTTGTAGTAATCTCTCATGATCTTTTGTATTTCTGCAGTGTCAGTTGTTACTTCTCCTTTTTCATTTCTAATTCTATTGATTTGAGTCTTCTCCCTTTTTTTCTTGATGAGTCTGGCTAATGGTTTATCAATTTTGTTTATCTTCTCAAAGAACCAGCTTTTAGTTTTATTGATCTTTGCTATCATTTCCTTCATTTCTAATTTATTTGTTTTTAATTTAAAAACTCTTAGCCAATTATTATCATTGTTTGAGTGAAGCCCTTCTCGCTAACTTTATTTCCTTCTTTTTTTGTGGATTTCCTTCTTTTTTTGTGGATCCTTAACCACTGCGCCACCAGGAAAGCCCTGTACTGAACATTTTGCTCTCCTCCCTACTTATCTCTTGAAGCCTTCTGCTTTGTGACCTGTCAACATTGCTTTATGTATGTCTAGTTCATTGTTCCTTACTACTGTATATATATTCCATGTCGTCCCTTTTTATTAGCCAGAACATTGGATTTACCAGAACACCTTTATTCCCCAGCCAAGACTACTCTACAAGAAATATTGTCTTCATTTTCTACTGAGTAAATCAGTCATTAAATTATGACCTTATGATGCAATTATAGCAATAATGATGGCCATGCCCACTTGCCCACATCGAGAATTATAGTAGGAAAGAGCTGAAAGCAAGCTCTTTGATTTTATGTCTCACTGTTATGTGTATGATTGCCCATGTGCGTGTGTGCTTTTGGCAATATGTACTTTCCTGTGTTTTAAATAAATATTCCAATTTCCATAATTTTAGTGAATTTCCATGGTGCATGAAAATATAAACTCAGGGCTATGATGTCAATTAGGACAATTCATATCCCATAATAAAAGCAGCCTTGAGTTTAGAGGCAGGCGATCTACATTCAAGTTTGGGTTCTGCCTCTTGTTAGCTGCGTGATTTCAGCCAAACTGTTTAACCTTTTCTGTAAAGTGGAGAGTAATAAATACAGGGTTGTCACGAGGATAAATGAAATGACAGTTGGACATGCTATAGAAATGCAGCATCATATCATATTTTTTTGTTTCAGATATGGAGTTTTAAAACTGAATGTAACTGGCAAACATTCAAGGGCCTGCTCTGATGGTGCCCCTTTCCCATTTGTGCCTATGAAAGATGTTTCTAATTGAGCTGGACACAGCCTCACAATCCTTTTCAACTTAGCATTCATGGAAGACTACCAACTCATTAGGGATAACTTGCACCCCAAATTTTAATTTTTAGTTTTTGCCATCCATCATTTGGGCACTGTGTTGAGTCCACTAGGGAAGAGCAGAGATGAACATGTCCTAGGCTTGCCTTCAGAAAGCCTAAAGTTATGCAGGGGCAGCAGGCATAATTAGGTCCAAAACAAGACAAAGTATAATCTTATGATGAATCACCCAAGTGCTATGGATACACAGAAAAATGGGAAATGGATTCTACGATGGACATCATTGAATGTTTCTTGGAGCTGATAGCATTTCAGCTAAGGCTTCAAGGTCAGAGATGATTTGGGAGGTGCACACATTGTGAAGAACATTCCAGGTAGAAGGAAGGGTCTAATCAAGTTTAAGATATAAGAAGTGCAAAGTGTGTGTGGAGAGTAACTAAATCTGGCTTAAATCCAGGTACCATACTGTAAGATAGACAAGATACACTGAACATTATGATAAGAAGTTTAGAGTATACTCTTCTACTTTTGCTACCACTATTAGTAATGTTACTAGTACAAATTGGTATTTATTGAGCACTTAGGCTGTTCAAGCACTGTGCTAAGCATTTTAGATACATGATCTCATTTGATAATCATAAAAACTCTATAAAATAATATATCAGTTAGCTATCACTGTGTAACAAACATTTCCAAAATTTAGTAGCTTAAATTTACAGTCATTTATTATTTTTCATGAGTCTAGAGAGGTTCTGCAGATCTGGATCAAGCTTGGCTGATTTCAGCCTCACTCATATGTCTGTATTCAACTGATGGGTCAGCTTGGGCCTGGCAGGTCTGAAATGACCTCAGCTGGGCAGCCTCTGTAGAATGCTTTCACATCCTTTCAGCAGGCTAGCTTGGGCTTGCTCACATGTCTTTTGTAGGATTCTGAGATAGAGACCAGAAACATTCAAAGCCTCTGAGGTCTGGGTTTGGAACTGGCACAGTCACTATTCTATCTGGCCAGCCCAGATTCTAGGAATGGGGAAATAGGCTCCACCTCTTGATGGGAGCTGCTGTGAAATCACATTGTAATCAATCTACCACAAGTAGTAGCTACTATTATTATCTTTATATTACAAGTGAAGAAACTGTGGTCACAGGAGGTTGAGTGTCTTGCCCAAGTTCATGTAGCTGGTAAGTGAAGAACCAGAACCTGTACTTAGCTTAGTTAGCAGGGAGAGCCAATATAGATCATGAGCATAGGAGTGATGCTTTCGGCAGACTGGAAGGAAGGAGTATTTCTATGGCTAAAAGCTGGCACCACGGAGAATGCAAACCTTGATTATTCCAACATCATTCCACACCACTTTCAGCTCAAGTTGGCTTTGGGACATAGCATTCTCTTGGAGCACTGGGTGGTTATGGTATTGGCTTTTGAAAGACACTCTTACTGAGCCTGCCTTTGCTCCAGTCCCTTAATCCTCTGTGCCTTTCAGGAAGCCGAGCGCTGTCCTTTCAGGGCACCTTCCCAGTATGTTCTGTGATTATTAGGCATCTCCAAGCTGAAAGGACCTGTCATTCCCAGGACTCATGCCACCCCAGCATCCCTGCACGGCAGCTAACATTGGCTGAGCACTCCGGAGACTGTGGAGAATTAGCGAGGACCTAGCATCCCAATCGCCTCACTTGCCATCGTTCAGAGATCTGGGTATGGTAACACGGGACCCTTCCTGGAGCCAGAAGCAGACCTGAAATCTAACCTTAATCAGATGTGGGCTTCAGAACTGGATACCTGCTAACTCTGGTGACTGGACGTTGAAAGGCATAACGTGGCTTGATTTTCTCCTAGGTCAAGTGCAAGAGACCTTTCATAAGTAAAGTTATTCAGAGATCACAAATTCAGAGCCACGGTTCCCATTACCATTGATTCCAGGTGGCCATCTGCCCAGGAGAGTCTGTGTAGCTTAGTGGGAGGTTAAGAGCACATGCTTTGCCAAAAGACAAACTCAGGGTTGAATACTACAGCCCATTTCCTTTCTGTGAAGTTCCTAGACAAGGAGCTTAATCTCTGTGGGCCTTGGTTTCCTCTTTATAAAATGAAAACGTTAATATCTGCTTCTCAGGGTCGGCATCAGAATTAGGTGAGCTGGGGAAGACCTCCCAATGGCCACTCTAATCAAGAGCAGGGTTGCATCGTCGGAAGAGGGAGAGCTGAAATCTTGCAAAATCACCTAGGAAGAAGCCAAGTGCATGCAAAGAATCTGACCATTCCTCTTCCAAGCCTTGATATTCATAATTAACAGTTCTGCCCACTACTAATGTGCTCTGCTTGAGGAGACCCTCTGTATCAGTGGTTCTCAAAACTGGCTGCACATCACAATCACTTGTGGAGCTTTCAAATATCTCAATGCCCAGGTCCATTGCAAGGCCAGTGAAATCAGAACCTCTGGGGTGTGGCCCAAGAATCAGTAGTTTTCAAATTCCTTAGGGTAGGAACTAGGGTAAAGTACGGGAGCTGCCTAGTGTGCGGAATTTAAGGAGGCACCCCCGGTCAGGTGCCAGCTCTGTGCTTGAAGGACCCTGAGAGTGAGTGCCTCCTTAAATGTTTCACACTAGGTACCTTACTCTGCTCACCCTGGTCCTGGCTCTGTTCCGAAGGTGATTTTAGTCGTCAGCCAAAATTTTAGGAATTGTTAAATCTGTGAACTTATGTCATATACCCATGGGCCACAAAAGTGACCCTGTTCCATTCTGCTTTCTGGTTCTGTCTTCCTGCCTCTCCTCCACCCTCTCTATTATTCCCTGACAAATGGAATGAATTATTTGCCCCAGACTTCCAAATCACCAAAGTGTCCAGCAAACACAGTGTCCTTTAGTTAAAAGGACTTATTCTCTTAAGTATAGAGTTGAGCACATTTTTTTTCTTCATCATTTTAGGGGACCCCCCCACTGCACCCTAGTGACTTACCAAGAGTTTTAATAAATGATGTATCACTAACACTGGGCTTTTATAAGAATGGTCTACTAAAACCCCCCAAAACCCTCTTTATGTTACAGCCCTGATTGTTACATTTATTATGTTATGTTGTAGTAGGCTCTCCCTGTGAAAATAAAAATCAAGTTCATTCATTGTTATGACACCTCATCACATAGAAAACCACCTGGCATATATAGTAGGAACATTCAAAAATGAATGAACGAATGAATGAATAGTCCAATGTTTAGACTCCATTTTATCTTTTCCCTTTGGACCAAGTGGTCCAATTTCATCATTGTTCTCTCTTGGAGCTGCTTGAAGGCAGGGATGGATGGTCAGAATCACGTTTTGTACGCAGTAGGAGGGCAGGAAACATTTAGTACAATGAGACAAAGCACCAGTGCCCCTGGAACCCATGCCCTCTCTCTCGGCCGGGGAGTAGCTTAAAGAAGCTTCCCTGAAAAGGTGCTGACAATAGCTCAGGATTCTAAGAAGAGAAAAGCCTAGCGCTGGCAACAGGAGCTGCTCCTGACCTGTAGTGGGGAAGGCTGGCCCAGGCTGTGGCTTGAGAGCGGGCCAGCAGAGGGGGGCAGCTCTGGGACTCTCCTGCTTGGGGAAGGCAAGCCATGGCTTGGAAGAGAAGAGAAAGGAGACCTCTTCTTGGCTCCCCAGCTGGCATCTTAGGGTCTGAGGTTGAGTTTGGAGAGGAAGGGTTGGAGGAGAGGCCCTGAAGCTCAATGTAACATCAGCTATGCTCCCAGCTGCCTCTCTTTGAGGACATACATCTAGGAAAGAGGCCTGCAATTCAGACCGGTGGAGCAGCAGAAATCTTTTTTTTATTAAAATGCTTTGTGCTGCAGGATACCGGGGAGTTAAGCTGATCTGTCTCTGAGAGTGTGTTTGCCTAGAGCGCACTATTAGATACTTTGTCTTCTTTAAAATAATACTAAGAGATGGGCTTTATAAAGTCTCTCTGTTCCTGCCCTATATTGCCATCTGCAGAAACGGGGCCAGGAGAAGAGACCATTGGCCCTGCTGGGAAGGGCCTTGGCGTACCACGAAGTGAGGGCTTACCCGCTGCCTGGATCCCCAACAGCGGGCAAGCTGGAGCAAACAAACTGGTTTGATTCAGGAGACTAATTTGTGAAAACGCAGCGTTATCCGCCAGGACAAAGATAGTGCTGCAGCGTCTCCACCTCCTGCTCCAGATGCTATCAAATCGTTCATAGTAGCATTCCTCTTGGATAAAAGATTTTATCGAGATCATTTATTTATAAAGAAAATAGTGCCTATAATGGCATCATTACGTCCCCCGTTAATCAGCCCTCTCGTCTTTCACACTGTGTTCAAACTCATTAGTATTTGGAAGATAAAATATATACACTTGGTTATCCTTGGGCACCTCATGATTTAAAAAGGAAGAAGAAGAAAAAAAAAACCCTGACAGCAAATCCTTGAAAGTGATTGCTTTTTACGGGCTCTGTGCACGGAGTTTTGTGTTTCTCTGAGCATGTAAAGGCGTCTCATAACACACATTACACTGGTAGCCTCGGCAGGTTTTAGTCATAAATATAACCACTCTCTTAAGTGGTGCAATATGTATTATTTTTCTCCTGTGAACTTGGGGCCTCACAACATTATTCTCCAATTGCAAATAATAAAATGTGGGCGAGATCGGTATTCCTAATTCAAGAATCAACTAGAAGAAATGTTGTGTTTAAAACTGCATGAACACAGAGACAGACTGATACACTGGTGGGTAGCAAGCGACTTCTCTTTCTGCCCCAATTTGAAGAACTGCCTAAGCCCTGCATTTCTCCATTTAAATATCTCTTGCTTGGGTTGCCACAAAGAGCCTTTGTACTTTATTCTGAAAAGCTGTAGGCATAGGATTATGTGTTCTCCCACATCTTATTTTAGGTACCAGCAGCAAAGTATACCAAAGGCAAATTTATGTTTAGGGCTATCAATAAAACATAACTGAGAGTCTGCTAAATTAGTAATCATGAAAAACCTAGCCAGATCGCTCATTCTCTCTCTTCCTCTCTCTCTCTTTTTAATATTACAAAGCAACTTTTAAAGTATTTGCCTTTGGTGTGAGGGAGGTCTCCTAAGACAATGTATACTTAAATATCTCAGAGGTACCTGCAGGCCCTATTTTTGGACTAGGGTATCAAAGGAGAGCTAAACTAAAATCTAATAATGGTTTTAAGTTAAATGCCTTCAAGTACTGCCAAGGGCCTTTACTATCAGATGTCCATCACGAGAGGCATAATTTATCAGCAAGATGGAAAAGATAGTGTTTGTCAGCAGTTATTATTAACTCAAATGAATAGATAGTCTTGCCCTGGCCTCTGAAAGCTCTGTTTCAATCTCACGGACACCAAAAAACTACACATGAAACCATTTAGCCAAGAGGGAAAATTACTCCCCATCTTACCACAATGACTCTGGATTTTTCTGAAGGGAACATAAACAGTAAAGCAGAAAGGAAGATGCCCGCCATGAGGCAGTGTCGGGGAGGGTGAGGTCCAGCCCAAGAGAGAAAGCTCTTTCTTTATGATGGGTTTTATATCCAGAGGGAAAGCTTTTCTCGTCATCGGGGGTCACTGAGCCATCTGGTACCCCCAGAAGGCGGCACGCAGACAGGAGTCTGGGTGTGGTTTCTTTTTGGTGCCTAAATCATTTGCAAGAAGTCGAAGGACTAGAAAACACAGACAATTATCTCTCTCGGCTGCTAGGATATGAGGGCTGGAAGGCCTCCGAGATCAGCTGGCAGAGTGGTTTTCATTTCCTTTTTAGCCTCAGAACTCTTTCTTCTTTCAAAATATCATACTGAACTCTGATTATAAAAGAGATGAAAGCAGAAGGCTCTGGTTAAGGTACGGATGGGGGTTCAAAATCCCACCCTCTGAGCCCCAGACCCTCCTCCTACAATAGCTTCTGTGAAGTGACTAAGGGCTCAGCAGAACATAAATTCAAAACCACTGCTTTATTAGCTTCGCTCGCTCCCAACCCTGAGATTCAGAGAGGGGAAGGGACTTGTCCAAAGTCACAGAGCTGACACAAAGGGCAGAGAAGCACCGAGTAATGCCAGTCATGGGCTTTGCCTGCTTTAGTTATTAAGATTCGAAAGCACATAACTTGGACTTCCCTGGTGGCGCAGTGGTTAAGAATCCGCCTGCCAAAGCAGGGGACACGGGTTCGAGCCCTGGTCCGGGAGGATCCCACATGCCACGGAGCGGCTGAGTCTGTGCGCCACAACTACTGAGGCTGTGCTCTAGAGCCGTGAGTCACAACTACTGAGCCCCAAAGCCACCGCTATGAGAAGCCCAAGCACTGCAATGAAGAGTAGCCCCCGCACTCCGCAACTGGAGAAAGCCCATGCGCAACAACGAAGACCCAACACGGCCACACCTTGCCTGCAACATGCTTTGCCAGCTTCAGAAGCCGTGCATATTCACGTGGTTCTGTCTTGAGCATTTCTTGCTTTATTCTTCCTGGCAGTGAGCAGCCAACCTTATCATCAGCAGTTTTAAAGATGACATGTAACCCTAATGATGATTTCCACCTCATCATGTTTTGTTTTTTTTTTAACATTGGAGGCTTGCATGTATAGTTCATCTCTTCAGTTTACCATAACTCTAATAGAGAAGCTCGGACTTGCGCTACTGTTTGGAAATCCATGGTGTGTAGGTTCAGCACCTCCCAACAGTTCTACTCACTTCAGCCACGTGGCTCCAGCGGGAGCAGCCTGGTTTTCACAAAATCCCACCCCACTGACCTCCGTGGACCAGCATTGGATGCTGAGTGGAACCGTATGATACGAAGCGCAGAAGTTGTGACTCAGCCATGTTCCCTAACAAGGGGGATTTTCATTTGCGGTGAGGGTTTGGGGTGTGGAATCATGTGAACATGGTGACTAACGCTTGATCTAGAGCAAGTCACTTCGTTGCTCTTTCTGTCTCCGTTTCTTTATCTATAAAATGAGGAAGATAATAGTACCTGTCTCATAGCGTTATCGCAGCTAAACACTTGATAAGAATGCAATTTCTGGGCTTCCCTGGTGGCGCAGTGGTTGAGAATCTGCCTGCTAATGCAGGGGACCTGGGTTCGAGCCCTGGTCTGGGAAGATCCCACATGCCACAGAGCAGCTGGGCCCGTGAGCCACAACTACTGAGCCTGCGCGTCTGGAGCTTGTGCTCCGCAAGAGAGGCCGCAACAGTGAGAGGCCCGCGTACCGCAATGAAGAGTGGCCCCCGCTTGCCACAACTAGAGAAAGCCCTCACACAGAAACGAAGACCCAACACAGCAAAAATAAATTAATTAATTAATAAACTCCTACCCCCAACATCAAAAAAAAAAAAAAAAAAAAAAGAATGCAATTTCTAGGACCTGGTCCCAGAGAATCAACTTTCAATTCACTCACTGTATCAGTTCAGGAATGTGTTGGTATAAGTGAGCAGGGAAGTGGCCAGAGGCTGCAAAGGGTCAAGGAAGATGAGAGCCAGAAGGGTATTAACCATTGACCTTTCTCGTGAAAATTAAAATGGAAATCCTTCATCCAGGCAGGTGGTTTCAGTCTGGGGCCCTGATGGGCACATGCTGTTGTTATCTTCTGCTTGGTGTAGCATCTCTGTAAATTTCTGAGTCCCTTGATACGATAAAAATCTTAATATTCTCTGAGTCTGTGAGCATCTTTCCATCAATATCATCCTCATCCCATTGTGACGACAATACTCTTATTCTCTTCTTTCCATACACTCCACTAGCTAGTTGGGTTGAGATTTTAGCCCTGGCAACCAAGGGGCCCACACTTGTAGATACATCTAGGCCCTGATTCCAAGCCCAAAGATTGAATTCCCTCCTGTTGACGCATGTCTTTTACTGAAGTACCATGATTGGGTTGATCTACAGGCAGAATTTAATACATTGTCTCAAACATTTTCTAAGTACCTCCTGGGAAATAAGGGGTAAATAGCATTATCCTGTGGTACGGGTTCCAAAAGAGAGAGGAGAAAAAGGTCTGTGGGAGTCTGAGGCCAAGGGGGATTGCTTCTGCCTTGGGGAAATGGGAAAGGGCTCACAGAGAAGGTGGCTTTTGCTCTGGGTCTTGAGGAGAAGGGGAACATCAGTGAGAGAGGTACTGGATCAAGACAACGTGAAGTATGCTAGAGGCAGCGACTTTTCCTTAATGCGACGCATCCTTGAAGCCACAGAGCAAGTACCAAGTGATAATAATAATGGATGGCATCTTTTGGATGCTTCCTATTGGGCAGATTTCTTTTGTGTGCTTTACACATATTCTTTCACTGGATGCTCACAGCACCCTGTGATATCCTGAATTATTCCCACTTTGCCTAAGAGTTCGCCTGTGTCAGTGGTAGGGCTGGGATGCAGCCTCCTACCAGGTCATTGGACAGCTCGTATCCACTAACTATGCTTAATGGTCCCAAATGCATAGTTCCACGCCCTGGGGAGATGCTGGTGAATAGGAGAAGCATGGTCTCTGTCCTCTTGGAGTTCACAGTTCAGTGTGTGTTGGTAAGAATCCAGACTCAGCTCTTTCTCATGTTGTTGTTTTTCTGGATACTGGTTAGATATGGCAGAATCCTCACCCTTTAGTGTTGTGTTTGTGTGGCTTTTAAGTTTGCCTGAGGACCTTGGTGGTTACAGCTCTAGCATGCATTTTCCCACCATCCCCCACTTTCCCAACAGCCCCTGATTTTTGTGATTCTGGGCAGGCTGATAGCACCCCTGGCCCAAGGTGGAATGTGAGTGAGACCAGGTTAAGCCACTCAATGCATTCCCTCTACTGGCTTCAGTTACTGGGTCAGGAGTGGAAGGGTGAACTCAGTTGGCCTGATTATATTGGTTTTCTGGTCTTTGGGAATGCTGAGATAAAGGTTCTCTTTCTTCCTCTCCAGGACATGAACAAAGAAATAGGAAGCTCTCTAAACTACTGAAAGCCATCTTAGGACTGGGTGAAGAAACTCTGGCTGAGGTTGGAGTCATAACCAAGCAAATGGAGCTGAAAAATCAAGAGAGAGAAGCTGGATCCTGGTGACATCGCTGGGCTCCTGGATCACGCCTCACCTGAAGCCTCAGTAGTTCCACCTCTGGATTTTACAGTCACGGAAGACAGTTTGAGTCAGGTGTCAATTGGAATCCAAAGCCTACAGCTTAGGAGGCTGTGGGGGCCACTGTTGGCATGGAAAAGTCTCCTGTGAATCCCAGTCTGCTACCCGGTCTTCATGTGACCTCTGTTCTCCAAGTCTCAGTTTCTTTATCTGTAACTGGAGAAGACCAGATTGAAAGAACAGCAGTGACGAGGATGGTCATGATGGCCGCCACGTCTCAGGCACTGTCTGCTTCCATCTGCTTTGCTGAGGGCTTTTATACACAATATCTCATTTAGTTGGTCCAAGAGCCTCATGAAGTAGTAATATAGGGAAGCTGATGCCCAGAGAGGTTGAATTACAATGCAATTAATAATTGGCAGAGCTGAGATGTGATTCAGGCATCTAACAATGACTTCTTTTTTTTTTTTTGAGACCAGCTTTTTCATTGCAAAACTCCTTGTATGTCTGTGAACATCTAGGTCTACTGCTATGTTATTCGCACTTTATTCCCCCAGCACCAAGCATAATGCTTGTCAAAGAGTAGACGTCTAATTCATATTGGTTGAATGAATGAATGAGTGGCCAGAGGAACTCCAAGAGCCCATTCAGCTCTAAAGTCCTTTGAAATCTGCCTTGTGCTCTTTGCCTAATGAGAGTTCCCAGAAGCATTTCTCGAGTGAAGGGCAAACTCCTTTCTCTTCCTCTGAACTGGTGTTTGCTCCACTGTCTGTCTCCCACTAATGAGGGGACACAGCCCAAGGGGACCGTGTCTCCAGGCTAACGACGTTGTGGTTGCTCTGACCACACGGTTCAGAATATTCAGGCCATTGCTGGTGTTTTACATCTTGCCACTGTTGCCCTTGTCAACTTCCAAGGGCACGAAGCCACGGCCCAGTGGGCTGGCCCTTCCAAGGTCAGCTTGATGGCAAACACAAACTTAATTGAGCTGGAATAATAATATTTTTCCTTTGCCTGATGTGCAGGTGACAATACTTAAAATATCGACATGCCTTAATACTTTTAAATTCAGTTGTTTGCTGATCGGCCGCCTCTACTTAAATTGACCAATCTATCTTGCCCAGCTGGAGATCAAGGGATCAGCACTTAATTTCATTCCCTGAATAAAGAATTTTTTTTTTTATATCCACATGGAAATATCAGAACATGAAAGGTTAAATCAATATGGAGTTTTACATTGCTTAAAGGGCATTTGCATCAAAGCAGCCCTGAATGCAATTCACTTGTTTAATGAATTTTTTATGCTTATTTAATGAATTTCACAAAGGTTTGGTGTTTTTCATAAAATGGATAAGGACTTCCAGTTTTATGAAATAATAAAAATGGAACTGAAGTTATGAAATGAGCAATCTCATTAGTTAGGCATGATATATTCATATGAAAATGTACATGTCTCTGTATTATTGCCTGGGCACCATTATGCGAACAGTGGCTTGTTATAATAGCATGGCAAATATTCCTGTAGTTAAGATATCAAGAAGTGACAGAAGGAAATTGCATTTTCTCCCCATTTCTAATAATGACATAATTAATGCTCATTTAAAATAATTACCTGGGCATTGTTTCCCAAGAGTGCTGAGGCCTAACTCGATGGTAAATGGGTCGTGAGATACTTTTGAACCTCAATAACTCAAATGACATCCCTTGCTTTATAATTTGTTATTTGTTGAAGTAACAGTGATCTCCTGACTTTCCATTTTGATGTCCTGGTGCACAAATAGAATATTCCAGACTAAATTGATCAAACTGTCCACATACAGAAGAAATATCTTGTGTCCTAATGGAGAGAGAGGGAGAGAGAGAGAGAGAGAGAGAGAGAGAGAGAGAGAGAGAGAGAGAGAGATTGATTGATTGTGTAATCAATTCCTCAGCTTTTTTTGGGGGGTTGTATATTTCCTTGGCTTTTTACTGGGTGTCCAGAGTTTGGTGAACTGGTTTTGTCCTATTGACTCATCTTTGATTTTCAGAGGTTGGAAAGCATATAGGTTACCACCTGAGACTTTGGAACACAGCTCTATGCCTTACAGCTATTTGACCCTCAGCCAGTTACTTAACCTCTCTGAACCTCAGCCATAAAATAAGGATCATACTTGGTATGATCCATGGTAGTTCCTGCCTCAGAAGGTTGTGGGCAAGATTAAGGAAGTCTATGCATGAAAACTTCTTAGCATGGTGTCAGGCATCCGGTAGACACCCTGTGATATCAGCTGTTGTCATAGAAGCTGTTGGTAAGAAGCTGCACCTTGAGTTTGCTGCCTGTTCTGGTGTGGAGTCTGGACAGAAGTTATGAATCAGGGCTAGGCAGGCCCTCAGTGGGGAAACTCGAAACTGTTTCATCACTCTTTCTTTACCTATTCAAGAGGACAGGCAGCTGGAATGCTCCTCTGGCATTCAACACTGGTATCAACCTCAGCAACATTAATAATACAGTGCAACCGAATTAATTCTGGCTCCTCTGATTTCACAGAGCGGATAAATTCAAATGAGCACGTCAGTGAGCATGTCTGGGGCACCCACTGGGTGCTGGGCTTTCCCTAAGAAAAGGGGAAGGCAGAGCTCCCCATTCTCAAGGAGTATGTAATCTTGGTAGGGCAACATGGGAGAGCCAGGATACAATTTTACTACCAATAATACTTCTTATATCTGTATAGCACTTTCGTAGTTTTCAAAAAACCTTTCAAGGGACCAGCTTACCCCTTAGGACAGTTTTGACAGTAGGCTGAAATAATTTCATTGGATGCAGAGAGGTACATAGCACTGTGGTTAGCAAATTGGTCCCTGCAGTTAGAACTGAGTTTTGGAACCAGCTCTGCACAGTTCTAGCTGTGTGGTTTCCCGCAAGTCACTTAACCTCTCTGAGCGTCAGTTTCTTCGTCTTTTAAATGGAGATGATAAGAAGACCCAGTAAATTTGATGGCATTTAAGACACATCGCCCTGACTTTCCTCCACACCCTGAAAATTACTGTGTGTCCAATGTGCCCATATTCCGGGGGGAAATGAGTGTTAAAGAGAGAAAGTAATGGAAGATACTACCCCCCAGTGGTGGAGTTAGGGAATTCAAAACCTCACAGCAAAGGTAAGAGCACCGTTGCCTTTTGGTAGTGGAGACAGTGGGTAAATATTTACTTTGCAAAATTTTTTAAATAAAAATTTAAAAAAACAGGTCACCTGAATGATTAAAGTTTCAGTTATTTCTGCTGTTTTCTAGATACACTGACATATTATAATGTGTATGTATGCATATATATATATACACACAAACATATGCACATGTGTAATTTTCAAAGCTGTGTCATTTTATACTCTTTCAAGAGCATAAAACGATCACTGAATATCCAGAAATTATGACTTTCTACTGAATTCCACTAAGTACAATAAGTCTATTGTACTTATAATAATAAATGTAAAATAGTAAAACTATAGAGTAATATTCTTTCCCATATAAAATCACTTTAATATCATCTTTAATATAGACAGTAAAAGTACTCAGCTTCTTCCTCTTCCTCTACATTTTCTTCTGGTATTCGGGGGAATCATAGTATAGAGTGTTAATAATAATAACACTAATAATATTTCTTTAAACTCAGGTCTTAACCCCCAAGATGAGAGACCCTTCTAAGACAGGGCACTCTCTCTCACCTTCACATGTCTGCATCTTCACTGAAATTTCACATCTTCGGTTCTCCATTGGAGCACACATGGAGACCTTTGTGACCTACACAAGCCCACAGCTCTAGCCAGAGAACTCACAGGTCAGGGGCAGGCCCAGGAATTACACTCTTCATCTGTGTAATGAATTACACCCCTCTCGTAATTCTGATTTGTCCCTTTGATTCGAAAGCAATAGGTAAGAAACCCTGAAAGAACGCAGCACAGATTCCAAACAAAAATGATGAGGGAATAAAGATAACCTTTATACAGCAAGGCTAGGTATAAAATCTGCCTTCACTCACATCTTTTCACTCATCATTTTAGATATCAGCGCCTCAAATTTGACAATGGCCTCATTTTACTTTACAAGAGAAGATGCTTAGATTTACAGGTAAGCTCACCTATCCCACCCCACACCTCCATCTCCCACACTGGCTCTCCAGGTGTTCAGGCCCACACCTGGGAATCACCCTTGACTACCCTCTGACTCTCATCACAGTCAGATGGGGGCTCCTCCTCAACACCCCTGCGCCACCCCAAACACACACAGCCCACGTCAGCAAATCCTGCCGGCTCTACCATTGGTGGGGTGTCCACCGTGTCCATCACTCCAGGTCACCGTCACACTCAGCCTGCATCGTGCAGCAGTGTCCTACCTGCCCTTCCCTTTCTTACTCCTGCCCCCTCAGTCTGTGTCCCAGAAAAAAAGCCAGAGTGACGCTTTTAAGATGTAAACCAGATCCCATTATCCCTGTGTTCAAAATCATCTCAGAGTAAAAGCCCAAGTCCTTCTGGCAGCCTGGCCATCGCACAGGTCTCCTTCCCCAAACTCCCAGGCCCTGTTCACCTTGCACTGGCCTGGCGCTCTGCCTGGAGCTCTCCTTCCCGCTATCTGTAGGTTTCATTCCCTCCCCGAGAGGCTATCTTAGCACCCTCTCCTCTAAGGAACTCTCTACCCTTATTCCCTCAATCTGCTTGATTTTCTGCAGTTCTTAGGGTCACTTACCATAGCACATGTTTACACGTTTCTTCGTTTGTCTATCTGCGTTCCTCACCAGAACTTGGGGGCTCAGTGCTATATCTTTACTGCCTAGAGCAATGTGTATAGTAAGTGGTGGATGCACATTTGTTGAATGAATGAATAAATGAATGAATATCTAGGCCCCAGGACAACCCATATTCATTGTCTGCAGCTATCTCCCTGTCTCTGCCCCAAACATAATTCGGGGACAAACAGGAACTCACTTCAATCATGCCTGCATCTCCAGGCCTGGGGAGGGGAAGTACCCAGTGTGGCATGAAACATATTCAGACCCCAGGCCAGCCCTTAAAAATGCTTGAAAGACAAAAGCCCAAACAGAACAGAAACCATCTAATCCTTGAGCTTTTTCCCTCCTATTGGGCTTGTCCTCCTTCGAGGAGAGAGTCATTTATAAAATTCAGTTCAATGAGGTTTCCAGCTAATTGAGGCTTTCCTGAATATCCTATTTGGTGCGTTGATTAAGCACCTCTCTGTGCTTTGTGCCACAGAGGACTGGGAAGTAAAACAGTGAACAAGACGAGGCCTGTGCCCTCCAGGTGCTGACAACTCCAGCGGGGAGGGAGACAGACACACAAGAACTCATAACCCAGGGCAGAGAGAAGGGCAAGTTAAGCAGAGCTGACAGCTCTGTGCTTGGGGCCAGGAGGGTCCGTGACATCAACTCTTGTTCGGTCCAATTTATTACCACCGCTATTACTAATCTAATAATAATAATAATTTCTAGTAGGCTTGCCTTCTTTGATATCAAAGGGTAATTTTTCTACTGCCAAAATGAATGATAAAAGAAAACAACTCCTTGGAATTAAAAGCAGTTGTGCTTGCTGATGGTGGAGAGAGGCATGGGCTCTTTCTTCTTGGGAGAGTGGGGAGGCGGGGGTGCTGGTGACTATCTCTTTAAGGACCCACTCCCCCCAAGGACCTCCTCTAGCAGAGAGAGTATCATGGCATATGCAGGAATCAAAGTCACATTGGGTCGGTCTCTATCAGCTCCGCCATTTAATGTTTAACAGCTGGGAGGGAAAATGTCCTGAAGCTTTTCAAAATAAATGAAGACATGCATTCCAGGTTTGTGGTGAGAATGGCGACAGGGCTGGCATCTCACACGTTCTGGGGGCCCGAGTCGGCCAAGGCGCACGGCGGTATCCAGGAACCCCGTACTACCCACAAAAAGACCTCAGGGGGGATTTCTTGGGGCCTGGCTTGCCTGGGCATGGTTCCTAGATTTCAAAGACTGCTTGACACAGGGGATGGGTCAGCATTTTCCAGCCTCATTTTCTGTCGTATTCCTTTAGCCCTGGACCCACATCACCATCTTTGTCAAAACCATTCTCGGTCGCTGGGCGCGATGGATCCGCTGTTAGATATTAGGGCAAACGTTGAAAATAACTATGGATAGACTATAGCAGAAAGCAGGCCTTTGTCCTCTCCTGTGACTCATGAGTAATGTGGCATGCATGTTATATTTCAGGTGTACCAAGTGCGATTGGCCTTGGGACGGTCAGGTAACGTGTGCGAAGTGGGCCAGGTTTTAGCACACGCACGCATTTTGTGAGAGGTGGAGTGTCGGCCGAACGGCAGGCCCTGTCTCCACAACGGAGAACAACCATTACTCAGCCCCGTCAGCTGCTGCCAGGGAGGAATGCGGTGGGCCCAGGCAGGAATTTGGATTTTCATGTGATCCAGCAGCCCGGTGAAACATGCCTGTGGGCCACCAGGGCTGCAGTTTGCAAACACTGTCATAGATCAGTCAAAGCTGTCTCTAAAAGCTTGATTATAGGTGGCATTTCCATCTACGAACGTTCTGCCTTGTTGGGTTATACGTGGGGCTTTTAACACAAATAATCCTTCATAGCTGTGCAGTATTTGACCATGTAGGAAAGAAAGTACCTTCATAATGATTACAGGTCCCACTTTACAGATGAAGAAGAGCTTCTTTAGTGATATTTCTTTAGAAATCCTGAGCCTAAGTTCTTTCTCTAAGTATAAAAGGCTTTGGTTTTTTCCCTGCTGTTTAAATGTGCCATCGTGCGGTGTTAAACATGGCCACAAATCTTTGGACCCTTCTCCTGTCAGAGATTGGTCTGTTTCCCCTCACTTTGCATCTGGGCTTGTCTGGAACTCTTTGACCAATAGGATGCAGAGGAAGTGACATTCTGCCAGTTCTGGGTGTAGTTTTAAGAGGATTGGTGGTTTCTACTTCCTTCTTCTTGGAGTCTTGAGCTGCCTTGGGAAAAGTCCGACTAGCCAGCTGGAGAAACCATGTGGAGAAACTCTGAGACTACACAGAGAGGGAGCGGGCCTGGCTGAACCAGCCTTCCAACTACCCCACCAGAAGACCAGACTATGAGGGAACCTTCTTGGTCCCTCCAGACCACCCAGCTGCCAGCCGAACACCATGGAGGGACCCTTCCAGCCCATGGCCTATGGCACAGAAGCATCTCTCGTCTGAGGTCTGCTCGAATTGCTGACACAAAAAATAATAATCACATTAAATAATAACTTGGTTATTGTTTTAAGCCATTAAATTCCAGGGAAGTATGTCATGCAGATAAACAAACCTTACCTGCATAACTGCCATAGCACATCTCTGAATGCGATACTATTGTATCTATCATCTACCTATACCTATCTATCTATCTATCTAACTATCTATCACCTATCTATCATCTATTTATCTATCTATCTATCTATCTATCTATCTATCTATCTATCTATCTATCACCTATCTATCTGTCTATCATCTATCTATCATCTATCTATCTATCTATCTATCCCTATTTATCTATCATCTATCTATCAATCTCTTATCTATCATCTGTCTATCATCTATCACCTATCTATCTATCATCTATCATCTATCATCTATCTATCAATCTATCACCTATCTATCTACCTATCATCTATCTATCACCTATCTATCTCTCTCTTATCTATCTATCTTCTATCTATCTATCTATCTATCTATCCCTTTCTATCTATCATCTATCACCTATCTATCTCTTATCTATCTATTTATCATCTATCTATCTATCATCTATCTATCTATCTATCTATCTATCATCTATCTATCTCTCATTTACATAATATATCAATATCAATATAGTAATTTTGAAGAGGGCAGAAAAGCACAAAAAAGAATTGAGCTATCTGAAGATTGTCACTAGGAATACCTATCCCTTCAGACCTTTTCCTTTTTCTTTTTTTTCTTAACAAAATTGAGATCATACTGGGCTTACTGCTTTGTAATCTGCCTTTATCACTTAGTATGTTGTGACCATTTTCCCATGTGATGAAACATTTTTTCCGATGTGATTTTTAATGGCTGCACAGAAAATTTGTGTGATGAATATACCATGATATATGTAACCAATTTCATATTGTTTGAATGTTTAGATTGTTCCAAATTTTCTGCATTTTCTGCATTATAAATATTGTTGCAATCAATGTCCTTGACCATAACCGCTAATTCATATCACTGATTATATTTTAGGATGCACATGTGCAAATGAAATGGTTAGGTATAAAGTTTATGTATATTTTTCAAGCTTTTGAACATTGAGAATTTGCTCTGTGGACTACAGCAGTAGTTGAAAAGGACAATTTTTTAAACTGTCTTTTCAAATTCTGAGTCTTATTATTATTAGTTTTTTACAAAATATTAAGTAGAGTTCCCTGTGCTATACAGTAGGTCTTGTTGTTTATCTATTTTATATATATAGTAGTGTGTATATGTTAATCCCAACCTCCTAATTTATCTGTCCCCACACCCCCCTTTCCCCTTTGGTAACCGTAGGTTTGTCTTCTATATCTGAGTCTCTTTCTCTTTTGGAGATAAGTTTACTTGCATCTTGTTTTGTTTTTTTTTTTAGATTCCATGTATAAGGATATCATATGATATTTGTCTTTCTCTGTCTGGCTTACTTCACTTAGTATAATAATCTCTAGGTCCATCCATATTGCTGCAGATGGCTTATTGCACTCTTTTTTATGGCTGAGTAATATTCATATATATATATGCATATATATGCATATATATGCATATATATATATATATATATATCTCACATCTTCTCTATCCATTCATCTGTCGATGGACATTTAAGTTGTTTCCGTGTCTTGGCTATTGTAAATAGTGCTGCAATGAACATTGGGGTGCATGTATCTTTTCAAATTATGGTTTTCTCCAGATCTATGCCCAGGAATGGGATTGCTAGATCATACGGTAGCTCTATTTTTAGTTTTTTAAGGAACCTCCATACTGTTCTCCATAGTGGCTGCACCAATTTACATTCCCACCAACAGTGGAGGAGGTCGTCTCTGTCCAAAACTGCACAAATGTGGATCCTTGATTCATACCAAGCAGCACTCCCACAAGATATTCCATGAAAAAAATCTTTCTGGGTCAAATATGTTTGTACAATGATGCATTCTATACTTCCCTCTTACAGACTCGCTACACCCATTAGCTTATTTAAGGTTCTGGAAAGTTTTGCCTAATGAAATCTCATTTTATTTAATTCAATAGCTTCCAATTATATTTGACTACCAGAACTCTTTTGTTTTTCTTTTACATAATGCTGTAAAATACACAAATTTCACTCAAGCCACAGGCTCAGGTTGTGCAAAAATGTAACATTCAAAGATGTCTTGTGTTAGTCTAATTTATACCTTGATCCCTCTTTCATTTAATAACACAAAACTTTATTTTTCCTAAAAGATTTGTCACTGATTTTTTAATGCATTGAATAGATTATCTTTATATAGCAATACAGTCATAGATTATAATTTTAAAAATACAGTGAAAAGTTTTTCTGTCACCCTTTCCCCAATCTGCCCAGTTTCTATCATTACTCTGAGCACCCATTTTTGTTTTGTTTTGTTTGTTTCTTGTGTGTCCCTTAAAATATCTTCTTGCACACTCAAACAAATACGAGTTTATTTTCTTATTCCCCTCCTAATAAAATACTGCACCTTGATCCTTTTCACTTAATATATTTTGACAATCCTTCTGTATCAGTGCATAGGATAATTTCTGAGTTTCTTACTGATGCATAGTATTTCCTTGGATTATAAACACTCGCATTGTTTTTAATCTTTTGCTGTTATGAACTATGCTGCAATAGATAGCTTTGCTTTTATGTCATTTCTCTCCATGAATTTCTATTTTCAGGATAAGTTCTTTGAAATACAATTGCTGGGTCAAAGGATATCTGCATTAGTAATTCTGATAAATCCCGCACCCCTATAAGGGTTGTACGATTTATTTTCATCCCAATAATATATGAAGCATGCCTGTTAACCACTGTCCTTGACAACAGAAAGTGTTTTAAACTTTTGAGTTTTGCCAATATGATAGGCGAGTAACAGTAGCTCAGGGCAGCTTCAGTAAAAGTCACTTACATTAATCTTGTCTATTTTTCTATTGGGTGGTTGGCTTTTTTCTTATCTAGTCCTGTAAATAGTTATTACTTGTATTTTGCTTTGTTGGGGAACTTGCAGGATTAAAAAATTTTTTTAATCAAATTTATCAATCTTTTCTTTTATGACATCTTGGTTTTGAGCCATCATTAGAAAGATCTTTGAGCTTCCCAGGTGATAAAGAAATGGTTCCATGTTTTCTTCCAGAACGTTTACCGCTTAATTTTAAAAATTTAAATATTTGATCAAGTTTTAAGTGTCCAGGTGTGAGGTATGGAACAATCTTACCCTTTTTTTTCTTCCCATTGTCTGTACAGTTGCTCCAGCCTCACGTGTCAGGTAGCCCATTGTTCCTCCGCTGATTCCAGATGTGGCGGCAGCCATTAGTCAAGTGAGGGTAAATTCGGTCAATTCATATTTTCCCTGGGAAACAATAAATGCCTTGCTGTCTCCCTGGTCTCCACCCAGGAACAGAGCCACAGGGACTCCCCTCTGGGGTCCTCATCCCTCTCTGGGGATCTATTTCTCCCCCCAACTACCTCCCTGCCTCTGTCCCCCACTCTCAGCCCCTGTCTTGACTTGCTGGGGGCTGGGGGCTGGCCCTGGCTGATCTCATTTTCTCTTAAAACCCTTATCAGGACATTTAGGGCTGCACTTTTTGATTCTCAACTTGAAAACCTCAGGTTTCAGAGACTCAAGACCTTTCTCTCAAACTATTGCTTTTGTTTTGCATTTCCAGTGTCTATTTTGAAACTCAAAAGCTGAGAATGTTCTCTTTCTCCCTTCTGCCCCCGGAGGCCAGTCCCCTGGAATGCTGGTCACTGCTGTCATGGTGTGGTAGGGTGGGCGACCGGAGCGGGGACAGGAAGTCCTGATCAAGGAGACCTGGGTCAATATTGCAAACTACGGCTTCATCGCGCCACCACACGGAGTAACTTGGTACTTGGGGAGCGACGGTTGGAAGTTTGAGATGCTTCTGTCATTTGAACTATATTAAGGGGAGCACTGCAGGCCCCATGCTCGTCCTGGTTCTACTAGCTCACCTTGGGGAAACTGTGTGACTTAACCTCTTTCTGCCTTAGTTTCCACGTCTGCATTGTCCTTCCCCAGGCTCTGCGAGAGACTCCAAATATGTCACGGAGCCAAAGCACTTTGTAAACTTAAACACACCATACACATGTAAGGCATTACTACTATCTTCCTTCTCATCGAAAACATTTTTCCTGGGCCCCCCTGTGTTCCAAACACCATTCCGACGCATGTGTTCTAACACATAACAAATACCTCTTTGAGATGTTTTTAATTGCATGTTAGCTCCCTTTCAGACCTGATTCATTTCTGATCTGAACAGCAACAAAGGGAGCTTTTATTGCTGAGGTTCATTTCTGGAAATTAAATTTCCATTTTCAACACTAATGCTACTGTAATTCGCGGTGGTTTCTGTCTCTTTTTATTGTGTCTGACAGCGACCAGCCTATCAGCGTAAGTGGCTGAATACGAGTATGTAAATGTACAACATAAAAAGACATTTTTGAAAAGCGGGGGAAAGAAAAACATTTAAAGTAGGAAATTAGAGCAGTTACTGGATCCCACACCATGGTTAATGAGTGTGCAGGAAGCAAACAGTTTCTGGCTCGGGGACCTCAAGCGTTACAGCCAGGGCAACGCTTCTCCTGTTTTTGGAAGGAAATCAGTAATAGTCTCCACACATGGGAAGCCTTCAGTTTGCATTTTTTAATGCCTCCAGGGAGGACAGGGTTTCTAGTTTCAAATCTGTTAAATTTTTCCTTAAAAGACGGGTTTTGTTCAGAAACCAAAACAAAAATTAGCATATTAAGAATATATGCAGGTCACGGATTTGCACCGGTGCTGGAAGATTTCATCAAGTGTGGCTTTTGCCAAACATCAGTGGGTTCCTGAGAAGCAGGGTGGGACTCGGTCACTTTGTCTAATTAGGTAAAACCTCTTAAAAGCCCCACACCCCATTTTTATTAATAATTAAGTACGTAAAATCTGGCCAAATGCCCGTCTACGCGTTAAAAGTGGCCATTCAAAGGTGTTGAGGTGGGAGAGATTTTCATTTTCTTCCTCTTGTTATCCGTGTTTTCTAAATTTTTTAGAATGGAAGAATATGGCTTTAGAAACAAGAAAAATAGGAGGTACTTAGGAAAAGCAAAATGAAAACTCACAAGTAGTTTTGCTTTTCTATTTTGCGCCTGGAGCCCAGGATATAACCTGAACTCAATTCCAATTAATAAAAACCCTCTCACTGAGCACCTAAGTGTGATGTGGTGCTTTCCTTCTGTCTCCAGTATTCAAATTTGTTTTTCCTTTTACAAGAGAGTCTTTCTGAGTAACCCCTTATGCCATCCAAAGACTGAATGGCTATGAGAAAGTTTGAAATGGCTGGTTTGAAAGTAACAAAGAAAATTATGAAAAATAAGAAAACTTAACCTCCCTTATGTAAATACGGGCTGTTTTGTGCCTTATTTATACTATTCTAAGTGTTGGAGATGTTACTCCTAAAAACTGCCTATTCAATTAAACTTTGGAGCATGGCGGTCCTGGAGTCAGGATTGAGTCCCATCTTGCTGTGTGAACTTGGGCAAATCATTCTTTTCGCTGTGGGTGGACATTGGCTTAGTTGTTGGGATTAGGTTCTGAAAACTGGAACCTGGAGTGGGAGTGTCCAACTAGGCAAAAAGACAGGAGTGAGTCAAACCGAGTCACTGGGGAGGGCTGAACCTCTGCCGGAGATCGCTTGCTGTTCACCAAAAATCAACTTTTCTTCTTTTCCTCCTCCCCTTCCTCTTTTTCTTCTTCTCCGTTATTATCATCTCCATCTCCTCCATCATCAACATCATGATTACCATCGTCATCATCATCACAGAGCTAGACCCCATTCTCATTCCTCAGTCTCCCCTCCACTTAGGTCTGGCTATGTGACTGAGTCTAAGCCAATGGAATATAAGCAGAAATGCTCTCTCCCCTTCCTCCAGCTGTATGTGGATTATGACAAGACCCTCACCCCCAGCAGTTGGTAGAGCCACACAACAGAAAGAGATGAGGTTCCTGAATCATGACATGGCGGAAACCCCACTGTTTAGGAACATCTGTCTAAAACTATTACATAGGGACTATTATCAATACATAAATGTTGATGGTATTTGAGGTATCATGTTTTGGTGTCCATTTGTTACCGCAGCCTGGATTGCTTAATGGACGCAGAATCAAACACCACCACCAAGAGCCGGAGGCAGGAGCAGTAGTGTAGAGGAAAGAGTTGGGGCATGGGGTCTGAGTGACCCACTATACTGACATATATGTCAATAATAAGTGAGGTGAGGACAAGACTGTCAGGGCTCCATGGCTGGTCTTTATTAATCTGTGGGGATTCTTTTTTTTTTTTTTTTTTTTTTGCGGTACACGGGCCTCTCACTGTTGTGGCCTCTCCCATCGCGGAGCACAGGCTCCGGACGCGCAGGCTCAGTGGCCATGGCTCACGGGCCCAGCCACTCTGCGGCATGTGGGATCTTCCCGGACAGGGGCACGAACCCGTGTCCCTGCATCGGCAGGTGGACTCTCAACCACAGTGCCACCAGGGAAGCCCCTTTGGGGATTCTTAAGGGTCAGGGGTTGCTTGGTACAATTAGCTTCTCTGGGCTTTCTTTTCTCATCTGTAAAATGGGGAATGTTGGATGAGATTAAAAACAACAAAAGCGCTTCATTTTAAGGGCCAGCTCCAATAGATTGGGCAGAGCTGCTTGGAGCACTGTGTTGAGAAAGATTCTGAGGTTGAGTCATGGATCTGCAGGGGAGTACCACAGCCAATTATTGGTGCAGGCACAGGGAGGGAGAGAAGGAACCCACACACCGATGGCTGCCATGGCACGTTGTCCTCTGACATCTATGAGTCTCATCATGGCAGAAATTTCAAGGGCTGCAGTAGCAAATGTGTCCAGCTGAGGGTGACCTCAGAGACTGGGCAGCTGGAGTCAATTCATCGCTAGTGAGTCCCTTAGTTTAGCAGTTTTCACTT
Organism: Pseudorca crassidens; assembly: GCF_039906515.1. Taxonomy (NCBI): domain Eukaryota; kingdom Metazoa; phylum Chordata; class Mammalia; order Artiodactyla; family Delphinidae; genus Pseudorca; species Pseudorca crassidens. The sequence continues at coordinate 33,173,196 of NC_090315.1, read as the reverse complement.
CAAAGATACCAAGCTGTCTGCCTTACGGATGCCTGGAAATTCTATCCAGGTTTTTCATTTTCTTTCTATTCTGTGTGTGTGTGTGTGTGTGTGTGTGTGTGTGTGTGTGTGCGCGCGCGCACACATGCGCACTAGGTTATTCTAAAAGACCTCAATGAAAAAGAAATACCAATGAATTTGACCCCCTGGGAAAGTGTTCTCATTGGGTTCTTCCCAGGTCAGACTGATTCAGACAAAGACTTTTAAAAAAAATTGAGATGATGTGGTAAGAGGCCTGGGAATGAACAAGTTTTGTTATAACTTGGAAAGATAAGCCACTCCATCAACATGGCCCAGAGGAAGGAAACTAACTCATCTTTTCATGCCCAGGGAGAGTTGTATCATGCAATTAGGCTTGGTAACCAGGGACCTAGGAGGCAGGATTCGAGTTCCAACGTTGTTGTCAATTTGCTGTGTGGCCTTAGACAAATGACATTCCCTCCCTGAGCCTCAGTTTCCTCATCTGTAACATAAGGATTTTGGACTAGAAACATGGTTTTCGAATTGAGTCCCTTGGTTCCCAAAGATTCAGAGATGATGTTTGGGGGCAGGAGGGTGCTGCTGAGCTTGTGGGATCCTGGGGCCCCCTTTCTCATTTCCATCAGAGTGACCTTCCTTGTATCTATTCTATACGTGGGCCAAAGTGGCACTCTGTGGTTCCCTGCCCGCTCCCCAGCTAGGTGTGTCCTCCCTGTTGAGAGGTTGACCCTTCTGGCTGCAGCACACTCCAGGGGGCCGGGAGGAGCTGAGTGGAGGAGGGAGTGAGCCGGGCGCTGCTCCAGCAGCAGGGGCTGCCATCTGAACGCTGTGCAGCTGCCTAAATATTTTGCCTCCAGATTCTCCCTGCAGCTGCCCATGCTCCGGTTCATCTTAATTAAAGGGGCCTCTCTCATTCTGCCTCTGGCTTTTTGTCAGTTCTTCCCCACCTCCTCGACTTAATGTCAAATCTCCAAGTTTGGCTGTGGTTTTATTTGGACTTGATTTTATTAGTGTAATAGTAGTGGTAGTAGTCACATATTCATCATAATAATGAATATCGTCCTAGGTTTATAAACCACTTCAACTTTGAAAACTACTTTGACCTACAATAACCCATTTACAGAGAACCCCACCCCCATTCTGCCTTTTCTTTTTAAAGTTTTTCCTTGCACTGCAAATGTGATAAACAGTTATGTTTCATTAAGAACACCCACTTTGGTGGCTTCCCTGGTGGCTCAGTGGTTGAGAGTCCGCCTGCTGATGCAGGGGACACGGGTTCGTGCCCCGGTCCGGGAGGATCCCACATGCCGCGGAGCGGCTGCGCCCGTGAGCCATGGCCGCTGAGCCTGCGCATCCGGAGCCTGTGCTCCGCACGGGAGAGGCCGCAAGAGTGAGAGGCCCGCGTACCACCAAAAAAAAAAAAAAAAAAAGTTAACTCTTTTATGTATAAAGCACAGATACACAGTACATGAATAGATATGTAATATATCTGTGATTTTAAAATTTCATAGGTGGGACATTGAGGGACAATAAGAAAATGTTGAGAAACACTGTTCTGATTCCTCTCCCTAGATTAACACATGGCTCTGTGAGTGTCCTACCACAATTTCTAGTTATTGTTTTATTGTGCAACAAAACTGCTTCTGTGCTCTGCAATGCCTTAGCTCTTTCCTGATTTATCACGGCTATCCTTCCGGGATGCGGAGGCAGAACTGATGCGCCTTACGATGATGCATCATGAAGAATCATAATTGATTCACTGATTCCTCTGCTTATGAGCGCTCGGGCAACTCTGGTGAATGTGTTTTCCTGAGCACAAGGATAGATTCCTAGAAGTGCAACTGTGGGGTGAGAGTGGCTGCGCTTTTAGAGTTTTTATAGCTCCTGCCCAGTTACTCATGTGATCTTCACAAGTATCACGAGTGGGACCTTTGGACGTGGAAGCCAGCTCTGAGAGGCTGGAGCATACCTGGCAGAGAGCAAGCAGCCCAGCTGGGTTTAGACTTCTTGTCTCCTGTGCCGTGGAGCAGGTACGTTTTCTTGGGAGCCTCTTTCACCTGCGGGGTGAAGCCTCCCTTGCTGGCCCAGGACTAGCTCATGGGGGATCTTCACTGGGCAGCCTCGCAGGCCCACCCCAGCTTGTTGCTGGAGGAGGGCACTCTGTGCCCCGAGAGGTTTGTAGCCAAATGTGTCCTAACTGACTTAGCGAGGCATTGGTGGAAGTCTAAATCTGAGTTGTTCAAGGGTTTCTTCCTCTGCCAACATTTACTAAACCCTGAGTGTGTCTCTTCTGAGTAACTGTGGTCCCACAAGAGAAAAAAGGATTGGTACTTTCGATCATTAACTCTGTGTCACATACTACTGTAAGCTCTTTCCATGCATTGCCTCATTTAATGCTCCCTAGTGCTCTACCAGGTAAGTACTATTATTGTGTCCATTTTAAAGATGGGGAAACAGAGGCTCAGTGGCTTGCTCAAGTTTCATAGCTGATAAGGAACAGGGTAAAGGATTTGTACTCATAGTTGCCTAACGTCAGGGTCCATGACCCTTGGACTATCTCTCCTCTTGACTATTGTGGTAGATCGAATTATTATCCCAATTCATTACCCCTCTCTGTACCTATACCCTTTGTCAAGTGATTTTTTAGGGCAAAGTGACCATGACAGGTGATCCCCCTTTATAAAATTGAACTGGAGAATTTTATATTCTCTTGTGTGGAGAATGCGGGCATCAGTACTGCTACCTCTCACATGCTAAGCAAGTGCTCTACCACATGAGCTAATTCCCTAGCTCCTGTTGTAAGATTTCTTTTCCAGCTTTTCCTACTAGAGGTATAATGCCCCAGATCTTCACTTTGGCTTTGGTCATGTGACTTGCTTTAGCCAGTGAGATCGGGGCAAGAATGCCTGTGAGCTAGCTTAAGCCAAAGCCTTAAGTAGGCACTTGGCCAACATCAAGCTCCCCAGGAAGTCGCTTCCCTATGGCTGGGGCCCCAGGATGAGCCCAGGAGGAGTAGATCTCAGTCTGTGCTACAGCGTGAAGCAGCCGAGCCCAGCTGATCCACTCATGTGGGAAATCAATTCTTGCTTTGGTGCGTCTCTGGTAAGATGTGGCTCCTGTTCGTTCTGCGTTAATGTTGAATGATTGCCTGAAAGGCGAACTGACACCCTCTGCTTCATGTTTGAGGCTCCCTGTTCTGCAGCACCTGCCACAATCCTGGGGAACGTCGTGGATGAAATTAGGTGGCAAATGTGCATCTCAGCACCAAGAGTCCACGTGGACTCAGGCCCACGTCCTGGGTTCTAGCCTTGGTCCTGCCTGTTACGAGGCTGGGGGTCCTTCTCCAAGTCCCTTGCCTTCTCTGTGCCTCAGTTTCCTCGTGAGTGAATGAGGGGCTGTGACTGGGTCTCCTCCAGCCCTAACATGAATGGAATTCCAGGTGACTGAAGACTTCAAAAGACATCATGTGTAACTTTATATTGAAAAAGGGACAAGTAGAGATCAGGGCTTAAATCCCATGCCGAGTGAAGAAGCAAACATAAACACCTGGAGAAAGATGTTTGAAAGTCAAGGAGTGAATTCTTGGAAGGATATTCTTTTCTAGCAAATGGTCATGTAGAAAATGAGCCGTCAGGGCAGTCTAATGCTGTGCCATGTTAGATCTGTTCTTCCTTTTTCTTTTAAATTTATTTATTTATATTTATTTATTATTTTTGGCTGTGTTGGGTCTTTGTTGCTGCGCGCAGGCTTTCTCTAGTTGCGGCGAGTGGGGGGCTACTCTTAATTGTGGTGCGCGGGCTTCTCTTGCTGCAGAGCACGGGCTCTAGAGTGCTTGGGCTTCAGTAGATGTGGCGCGTGGGCTCAGTAGATGTGGCGCGTGGGCTCAGTAGTTGTGGTTCATGGGCTCTAGAGCGCAGGCTCAGTAGTTGTGGCACACGGGCTTAGTTGCTCCGCGGCATGTGGGATCTTTCCTGAGCAGGGCTTGAACCCGTGTCCCCTGCATTGGCAGGCGGATTCTTAATCCACTGCGCCACCAGGGAAGCCCTGTTATTCCTTTTTGATCTAGCAGACCTTGAATTACCCAAGGCAAGGCTCCCTCTGTATTTGTTAAATCTTGGCGCAGCAGCAATTATGAGCAAATCAGGCAGGCCTGGGATGGAATCTGGATTATTTCAGTTCGTAGCTTTGTGACCTTGGGAAACTGGCCCACCCTCCTTGAGCCTCTTACACTTCCTTATGTGTAAAATGGGACAATCGGAGCTTAGGCACGTTGAGTTCTTACTAAGGGCCAGGGCTGATTTTAATCACTTTGCTGGAATGACGTGATTTAGTCCTCACAACAGCCCGTGGAACAGATCGCTATTTATTACCATCCTCATTTTGCAGATAGAGAAGCTGAGGCTTAGAGAAGTTAAGTAACTTACAGAAGGTTGCACAACAAGCAAATGCTGGGGTCTGAGCCAGGACAGCTCTTAACCACTACCCTGCATTGTCTGCCTCATAGAAGGCATAAGGTTAAGTGGCTCCACGGAGCGCCTGATACACAGAAAGTACTCAGAACATCCTAGGAAAAGACCCAAGTAACAAAAATCAAAATCACCGGGGGAAACTTCACCCATTTCACAGCCTTTGGGTCTTGTACACATCAGCCTAACTGGGAAGAGTGTCTTTTTGCCTCTCTCTGAGCTGATTCAAAAGACAGAGAATTGGGCTGGGTTTTGCTCCATCTTTTTTTTTTTTAACAACCAAGAATGACTGAGTGACCAGGGGGTTTCTGTCATCTGTGGTAATGAATGCCCCCAAAGGGCAGAAATAAAGATAGGTGCCGTTATCAGCCCTGGGTCCTTAGAGGAAAGTTGTTAGATGGTGGCTGGTACAGAGCAGGTGCCCGGTTGGGGTGCAGTGCCTGCAGTGGAGATACCCTCTCCGGCTTCACTGCAGGTGTGCGAGATAAATTCCCGAGAGACATGTCAGTTGTCTCGTGGTGGTGGTGCCAGAACAGAGAGATGGCAAAGCCGAAGTGGCTTGATTCGGGGGCAGGGAAGAGGCAGCTCTCTGCCGTTTCTAAGTGTCACTGGTGACTGTCCTCCCTTGTGTGGGGAGGCTGCCATGTGGGGAAATCTGCACTGAGCATCGCAGAGGGGTCCAGCTGCGAGCTCGAGTTTCCGGGTCAGGTGGTGAGTTGGGAAGGACTCACATCCAGAAGTTAATTAGATTAAACTGCTGTATCACGGGAATGAAAGGGTGAGTATCAAGTAACCAGTACCTCAAAAAAAAAACCCAAAAAAAAACCAAAACCCACTGGAATCAGGCTAATGCTGAAATTAAGAGAGGTGAAAGAATAGTAAAGTGTGATTTACAGGTCAGTTCTCTTTATTACCCCAGACTCTTGTGTGCTCCTTCATTCATTCTTATATTCATTCATTCAACCAGTGTGAGATCACCCAGTTGTAGACTCAGTGTGTTTGGGCACCAGCAAGTAGGGGAACTCCCTCACTCCAAGGTTCAGCTTCAATAGACTTTTCCTGAATCTCATAAACTGAAAATGTAGAAATATGCTTTTAAAAAATTTTAGCACACATATACATTTTGTGTTTTGTGTCTTCTTCTTCTTCTTCTTCTTTTTTTTTTTTTGTGGTGCACAGGCCTCTCACTGTTGTGGCCTCTCCCATTGTGGAGCACAGGCTCCGGACGCACAGGCTCAGCGGCCATGGCTCACGGGTCCAGTCGCTCCGTGGCATGTGGGATCTTCCTGGACTGGGGCACAAACCCATGTCCCCTGCATCGGCAGGCGGACTCTCAACCACTGCGCCACCAGGGAAGCCCCCCTGTGTCTTATTCTTATTATTAATTTGAATTACATATAGAGTTGGGGACTCCACTATCTTTTCAAGGCTCAGAGTCTCAAAAACATCTAAATCTGGTCCCACATTCTATCGGCATTAATTGAGTGCTAAGTACGAAGTACTGCGCTAGGTCCTAGGACATAGCTGTTGTATTAGTCAGGGTTCTCTAGAGAAATAGAACCAATAGAATACATATATGAAGAGATCTATTATAAGGAATTGGCTCACACGATCGTGAGGGGTGACAAGGCCCAAGATCTACAGCTGGTAGCTGGAGACCCAGGAGAGCTGATGGTGTAAGTTCTGGTCTGAAGGCCAGCAGGCTGGAGATCCAGGAAGAGGTGATGTTTCTGTTAAAGCCCAAAGGCTGGAAAGAACCAATGCCTGAGTCTGAAGATAGGCAGGAAGAAGTTCCCCTTACTTATAGGAGGGTCAGCCTTTTTGTTCTATTCAGGCCTTCAACGGATCTGACGAGGCCCCCCCAGACTTGGAAGGGCAATCTGCTTTACTCAGTCTATCAATTTGCCAAGAAACACCCTCACAGACACATCCAGATTCACGTTTGATCAAATATCTGGGTACCCCATGGCCCAGTCAAGTTGACACATAAAACTGACCCTCACAGCTACGAATACAACTGCTTGTTAATCACGTGCTGTGGTTGTCCAAGTGAAAGGTAGTAGAGGCCCAGATGAGGGTGGCCCTGGGAGAAACAGGATGAAGGGGACACATCTGGGGAAAAGAGAGGCAAGTGAACGGATCTTGCCCAGTGGGATGGATGCAGACAGAGAAGGGGAAAGATTTGGAGCTTTTAGAGTCAGAGGATTGTTGGTGGAAGTTTGCTAATGGCAGGAACAGAATTATTTCAAGCCAAAAAGTGGGTTAAGGAGCAGAAAATCATGGTAAGTCTTCAGTAGGGTGATCACCATCCTGGTTTGTCCAGGATAGTCGCAGTTAACACCTGGAACTAGACCTGTGGTCTTGATGTCCCACGTGTTTACTTAGCTTCTGTCCCCAGCACAAGTGGGTCCCCATTCAGATGATAGATTGTACCGTCACCTCCAATCTTCAGGTAGGTTGCTTTCGAGCTGCCAACATATTCCTCACTGTTGGAAAAGGCTGCTTATTGTCTAACTTCTATCCTTCCAGCTGTAATGAAAACCTGCTCTTATAGTCCTGAGGTCAGTGACATCAACAACCACAGAACAGCTAGTGTTAAGTTGTTCCAGAAACTACCCTGTGCCAGGGGCTATCCTGGGCACAGCGTGGGTGGTGAGCTACAGCGGTGAATAAGACCTAGCCCTTGCATCCGGGGAGCTCTGTTCTGAGGGAGTACAGACAGTAAGCAGATAATTAGAGCACAGTGTAATTAGAACTTGGAGAGAAGTGACTCAGGGTCTAAGGAAGCCCCACCGAGAAGTCTTTTTATCACTGGCCATTGCCGCAGGCAAGTCTTTCCGAGGTGTTCAATATTAATTAATGAGCTGTAATTGAGCACCTGGTCCCCTGCTTTCCACCCTCGCTCCCTGCAGCCCTTTGCACAGCCACCGAGAGAGATCCATGTAGAAGAGAAACTCATGAGATTGCTGTTTCTTCCAATATCCCCATGCCTCGCATTATATGATACTAGCATCCCAGTCTTTCATCATGGCCTCTTGTCTCAGCTCTGGCCCCTGGCTAACTCTCTGAGCATTCCTTCCTTGCTGGTGGCATATAGATAGAGCACCCTCCATCTCCTGGGACTTGGAAGGCAGAGTTAAACCCAATGGGCAGAAACCAGTGGGAAAAACTGGTGCACAAGGGAGGAATGAGCTGACCATAAAGCAGTGAATTCCCTGTCACTGGAGGTGTGCAAGCACAGGGAGGATGCCTGTAGTAGCTGAACTTTAAGGTCCCTTTTAATGTTATTCTATGCTAAAGGTCTTTTGCTTATAGGTGGGAGAAGTTCTTCCCTCCTGTCTCCTCAATCTTCGCCCAGAGAAGGGAATATGTACTGATCTAAATTGTCTGCTCTCAGGACCTCAGTGGGTGATGGAGCAGTGGCCAGAGTTACAGGGCTGGCTTACCCTCGGGCACATTGTTTCCCCAGACTGGAGAAAGGGCCATTGGAGCCCCAGGCTGGCTTGCCATCTGTTCTCTCTCTCCTATGTTATTTATTTATCAGATTCGCACACAACAGTTACTGTGTACCATGTACACAGCACTTACTAAGTCCTTTCCAAACATTAACTTGAGTAACCAAGTAAACTTAAGTAAAAAAACTCTGGATGGTAGCTACTGTTATTATCCCCATCTAACAGAAGAGGAAATTAAGGACAGAGAGATGCGGAGCTTGCCCAGGGTTACCCAGCTAGTCAGTGATCAGTCAGGATTTGAACCCAGACAGTGTGGATCTAGACCATGCTTTGAACTACTGCAGCCACGTCACCTTCTTTTCTCCTGAAAACTTAAGTTTTTAATGTCTTGCTGGTGGTCAGATTAGGTCTCATTGGAGAACGGAGTGTCTCCCTTTTCCAAACGCTCCCCAGCCATGGGCTAATTTTGTCAGCCTTTGGGACGAGGCCTGCAGGGCTCACTTCTGTGGGCTGTGCTCTCTTACCTGGCATCAGCCGGTGCAGAGACTGGCCCTGGGTCACAGGAGACCAAGAGAGAGACTGTGGAGGGCTCCAAGCAGCAGGTCTACTTTCTCTTGTACGGTAAACGCCTACTCATCCTGGACATTTCAAATGAATTACCACCCCCTTGAGAAGTCTTACTCGACCCCCTGCCCCGTCCCGCCCTAGGGGTTTTAGTTAGGCTATGCTGCATTACCAACCAACCTCAAAATCTCAGCGGGCCATCACAGCTAAATTTTATTTCTCAATCATGTCCGGTCATTTGCAGATCCAGGCAACTCTTCAGAGCCCTGTTCCTCCATGTGTGACCCTCAGTTATTTCCATCTTGTGCCTCTACCTTCTCAACACGTTTGCCTCAAAGGGGAACAAGAGGCTGGAGAATCATGGAGAGGTGTTCCAGTGGGTCATTTATACCTGTGTTTTTGGCCAGAACCAATCACATGTCCCCATTGGGCTGGGAAGTTAATCTCCTGAATGTCCAGGCAGGGTGAACACTCGTAACACCCTCCACACTAGACCAGATTTCCTTCTAATTGCTCTCATGTCCACATGTACCTTCCTTTCCTATATCAGTTTCTAATTACAAATTTGTGCGATTATATGATGGACGTCCAACTTTCCCCCAGCCTCTACGGGAATGTAACTTAGAATGTTGCTTATTGTTAACGGAGTGGATGGATGGACGGATGGATGGATGGATAAATGGTTGGATGTTTGGATGGACAGAGGGATGGTTGGATGGATGCATGGATGGATGGATAAATGGTTGGATGCTGAGATGGATGAAAGGGTAGTGAGCCCTTTGTATAAAAGACGACACATTCACCATTCAGTATTACTTGGATGTGTCTGATATTTCCTCCCGAGTTTCAGAGCTAGTATAATCCTAAGAAGGGTTAATTAAGATTTCCTAAGGGATTTACATCTGAGATCTTTCAGAGAATTAATTAGTTTGGTGTTAAAGTTGCAACCAAAATCCCCAGGAACAGTTGTAATCCCTGAACTGAGACCCTGCTTCATTCTCCGTTCCCAGGCTTGCTGACCTGTTGGTCCTCGCCATGGCTGTGAAGGACGGTGGGAGTATGTGAAGTCAGAGCTGGGAAATGTTCGCTGCCTCAGTCATATTATAGCTGCAGCTTCCTCAGCTCATAATCTCTGGGCATAGATGGCAAACAAAGAGACGCTAGGACATTAGCAGAAAAGGTGCCTACCACTCTAAAACAGTACATGGCATTGAAATGTATCTGCTTTTTTGATGACTGGGCCTCCAGGGGGCCCACTCCAGGGCAGAGCTGGCTTTGCAATATGTTAAAGGGGGCCCTTCAGAAGGTGGAAGAAGGTGCTAAGCTGTCATCATCCTTTTTCCTTCCAGGACTTCAGGTTTCTCTTCAATCTCATCTAGAGCTTCATTTAAATAATCTACTTGTCCCTATAGCTCTGACACTAAGAAATCACCACAGAGAAAGATTTAAAATTAGTCATAATAGTCTTGCTGATTGGTTGACACACCTCTTTCTTCTGCTGTCCCACCGGAAACAGGACTCCCCTTGTCACGTCTTTACTAAGGAGATTCAGAAGCCCAGGCACTCGGCTCAGGAATACCTTTTCTCTGCTTTTGCTTTCACATCCTTTCCTGGAGGCAATGGATGCCATATGGTGGAGCTGCTGAAAAGGTACGAAGGGGTCATGGGGTAACAGGAAATACCAGGGAAAAACAATAATTGGTAAGTATTTAAAATTATCACCCACATCATTAGCTATTACTATAATTGTTATTACTATAATCGCTATAGACATATTGAGTTGTGGGTTCTTTTATTAATAAGTGAACTCCCTTCACCTTGTGCCCCCCCATCCAAATAATGCCCATTTAATTAAGGCTTAACTTTTGCTTTACTGCCGCAAAAATATTTCCTGACCTCCAGCGCACACGTTTCTTCCCTCCTCCTCAACTCCTGTCCTGACGACCCTCTGTGCTACACATGCATGCATATTTTCTTTTTTTAAGGCTGCGCCGGGTGTATTTGCACCATGCGGGCTCTTAGTTGCAGCATGTAAGACCTAGTTCCCTGACCAGGGATCGAACCCGGGCCCCCTGCGTTGGGATCTTGGAGTCTTAGCCACTGGACCACCAGGGAAGTCTCTCCATGTATATTTTCAGTGAACTTTTCATGTGTATATCTATCTCATTTTGTGTTCTTGTTCTGGTAATCTATTGCTGCAAATACTCCGAAATTAGCACCAAATGCAATCATCATATTATGTTTATGGAGTTTTGGTGTCAGGAATTAGGCAATGACAGAACTGAGATGGTCTGTGTCTGTACCAAGATGTCTGGGGGTCTCTTCTGGGAAGACCCCCAAGGGTAGAAGTGACTTGGTGGCTGGGACAGGAATCACATGGAACTGTCTTTACTCATATGACTGGCATTTAAAAAATATATATATATATTTATTTATTTATTTATTTTTGGTTGTGTTGGGTCTTCACTGCTGCACACAGGCTTTCTCTAGTTGAGGCGAGTGGGGGCTACTCTTCGTTGTGGTGCACGGGCTTCTCATTGCAGTGGCTTCTCTTGTCGCAGAGCACGGGCTCTAGGCGCACGGGCTTCAGTAGTGGCGCATGTGGGCTCAGTAGCCGTGGCTTGCGGGGTCTAGAGCACAGGCTCAGTAGTTGTGGCGCAGGGGTTTAGTTGCTCCGCAGCATGTGGTATCTTCCCGGACCAGGGCGTGAACCCATGTCCCCTGCATTGGCAGGCGGATTCTTAACCACTGCGCCACCAGGGAAGTCCCATGGCTGGCATTTGATGCTGCCTGTTGGCTGAAACACCTACACACGGCCTCTCCATGTGGACTGGGCTTCCTCCCATCTTGATGGCATCAGACCTCTTACATGACAGCTCAGGGCTCCAAAGGCAAACGCCGCAAGGGAACCAAGCAGAAGCTACTGCCTACTATGAGCTTGCCTGGATGCCACATATCACTGCTTTAAGTCCCAAGCCTGCTCAGATTCAGGGGGGAGAAACGTAGACCCCACCTCTCAGTGAGGAATGTCACAGACACACTGTAAGAGCATTTGGGGTGGGAGGTACTGTTGCAGCAATCTTTGGAAAGTATCGTCTGCCACAGTCCTAGAAACATTCCCTCTGGGATGGAGACCATGACTTAATTTTCTTTGAATCTTTTCCAGACCCATTACACAGTATCTTGAAAAAAAATACATGTGTAACAATATTTACTGGTTGATTAACTGGCCTGTGTTGGAGGCAGCCACATGACTCTTATGGATTAAGACAATTGGGATTGAGTAGCATTTTATGATGGACAAATCACTCGTATATATGCGTCATTCAAATATCATTTAAATATCACAAAAGCCCTGTTAAGGAGGTGTGGGTAGCCTAACTCATGAGTTCGCAGGTGCCTCAGAGGGTTTAGACAACTTGTGTCATGTCAACACAGCTGGTGAAGGACACATTTGAGTCCAGGATCTGCTTCCCAGCGTGGGACTCATCCTCAGAATGGCAAATGCCCAGTTGAAACACAGGTGAAAAAAAAAAAGGCAGGTAACTAAGACTCTCCAAATGTTTGTCTTGAAGGTTTTGCCAGTCTCTGATCCAGCCTCTACAGGCTGTTTCTACTTCCTGCTGTGCCCCTTTCCAGGAGGCTCAATCAGGAAAGGACTCCAAGTTCAGCATCGAAAGCCAGGCTCCTGGTAACCAAAGATGGTTGGCAAATGGTCTTTGAACAAACTTGTCTCGTGAAATACCGGGTCGGTTTCACAAGTACATAAAATAACAACGGAATCAAAGACATAAACAAGAACAAGCCTGTAATCGTCACAGAGCTGGGCAGGCATGGGGGAAGGAAGGCGGCTTCTGATGCCTTTGCCTCTCCTGCTTTCTTTGCAGGCGATTCCAGCGCTTCGGCCATCTGTTCCTTGTTGTGGGTGGTTAAGTGAAATGGGCTGCCAATACAAATAGCCCCACTTGAGGTTTGTTTGCATAAATTGTTTTGAAAGCTTCATGACGAATTTTCAGGATTACTTGCAGTGGTAGGGACCTCGACGGAGGCGGAAATATAAATTTAGAAATGCCAGTTGGAATCTATTAATTTGCTTGCAGCCCGTTACCCTAGCTCTGTTGCTTAACTGGCTGTGTGACCTTGGGCCAGTGAACTAACCTCTCTGGACTTTAGTTTCCTTATCTGTTCAATGGGAGGTGATAGGCATAGTAGCTACTTTATGGGATTATGAATTGGAAACAAGGTGATGCATATAAAATGCTGAGCATAGGGATTGGCATATGGTAGGTACTTAATAAATGGAATGGATTAGAGTCTTTTTGCTGAAATGAGAGGAAGAACAGCCCCCCCCCATTTGGTGCTCAGAGTCAGATAGCCCTGGGGTTGTGTCCCAGCTAGGTAACTTGCTACCTGGGTGACCTTGGGAGAGTTATATTGTCTCTTTGAGCCTCAGTTTTTAAATTTGGGGAATAGGACCAATAACAGATCATGAAGACCACTTGAGGCAACATATGTAAAGCACGTAGCTCTACGTCAAGCGCTCAGGATGGCTGCCCTTGTGATTATTCCATGCCGACTATGGCTGAGCTACTTCTGGATGAGTTTGAGCCCTTTACTGTCTATGTCCGGGATGGGACATCCATCCTGTCTCCTGTGTCTCCTGTATTTGTTCCGATCTTGGCTGGAGCTGCCTGGAGAAGTTTCTTCAGAAGGAGCTATGTGGGAAAGAGCGATGGGCTCACTGGGAAAGAGCGATTGGTGCTCTCTGCCAGAGGAATAGGGGCACCCAAGTGAATCTGTTGACCTTACGCTAGACTCAGGCAGGGAAGACATTAAGACCACTGCCTGCACATATTCAGCTGGTAAAGAAAGAAGATGCACAGAGTGAAGGCGTCAGATGGAGAGATGCCATAGCCCATGACTGCCAGCTACCAAATGTTACAAATCTTGAGCTGGACGTTTGACTCCCCTGTGCCGCTAGTATCTTGGGGAGCATGTTGGGGGAATCTCCAGGGAAATAGTTCATTTGGGGTTGATTCTCTGCGGCTAAGAGAGAGAACGAGACAGAAAAATGAAGAAGAGAGGAGCAACAAAAGCATGGGATTAAGAAAGACAGACAGAGAAGCAGACAAGAGACACCAAGAGAGGGAGAAAAGAGAGAGGGATGGGAAGACGAAGAGACATACAGTCAGAGAGATGTGGAGGAGAAGGAGATAGAGATGGAGACAAACAGAGAGACAGAGAAGGAGAGACTCAGAGAAGGCGAGACAGAGACCAAGATGGAGACATGGAGAGACAGAGACAGTCTACAGGGAGAGAGGAAGAGAGATACTCCTACAGAGAATGGAACAGAGGCAGAGTGAGATGGAGTAGGAGAGATGGAGAGATCAACAGAGACAGAGAGAGAAGAGAGAGGAGGAAGAGACCAATGGCTACCCCTAGCTCCCACAGCCAGAAGCAACAGGGAATGGCGTCCAGTTTCTTTCATCTGGAGAGTCCAATCTGCACACCCAGGGACCATCAGAAGGGTTGGTGGCCCCCATCTTGTTCCCGGGACACCAGCTGCCCATCAGCCCTCAGCCTGGCACACTGGCAGGATCTTTCCAGCTCCCAGGGGCCTGACCCAGTTCTTTCATCTTCCAGCTCCACGGTCCCATCTCATAAACGCAGACCAGGAACTGCCCAGATGGAGCGAAGGGCCAGGGCTTGTGGCTGTGCCCGTCGAAGCATTTCTGTCCATGACAGTTAAATTGTTGAGGCCTCTGTTCTTCATTTACATCACAGACACGAGGGTCCTCTGACGACCTCCCCCAGATGAAAGCCAGCTGCCCCCGATCTCATCCACCGTGCACTTGCTTCACTTCAGAAGGTCTTCTGACTTTCAACTCAAACCTGCCGTCTGCCTTGACAGGCTATAGCGCTTAATGATATTTTATTGTGTGATTTCACCAAACCCTAGAGTTTTGCACTTATTTTAAGCTAATGGACTAAATCTGGACCCATTTGCTAAAACAAGTTCTCTTTTAGTAAGGAGTAGAGTGGTTACACATAAATCAGGGTTTCAGGTAAAATATTAGGTTTCTATTGCATCAAACCCAGTAACAGGCTGTCCTTTTATGTGATCGGTAAAGCAGCTGACACAAGACATGTTTAAAACTTGCCTTCCTACTGGGAGGGATTCACAGCAAACTATTTCGTCCAATGCCCTCAGTCATTTGATAAATGTTTGCCGAACTTCTATTATGTGTAAGTCCTTGAGGCATATGCAATTGAAAACCATGATCCAAAGGAGATTACATGCTGGGTGGAAATAGGTATGAAGAAGAAAGGGCTCAGGGCATTATGGTGGAACAGAGGGCACAGTTCTCCGTATATTCCCTGGCAAGTGAATATACTCTCAGCTTTGTGGGGTACGTGGCTTTGAGGGTAAAGCTTCAAATTTGGGTAAGATTTTAGAGCAGTGGCTCTCAAACCAGAGACGATTTTGCCTTCGATGGGACCCATGACAATGGCTGGAAACATTTTCAGTTGTCACATCTGGGAGGACGGGGTGTCAGGGATGCAGCTGAACAGTGTACAGTGTACAGGACAGTTCTCCACAACACAGAATGATCTGATTTAAATGTCAGTGGCTCTGCTATTGAGAAATCCTGCTTTATTTTTATTTTTTGTGTTGTGACTTTGTTTTCTTAAAATTTTTTATTAAAGTAGAGTTGAGTTACAATATTATATTTGTTTCAGGTATACAACATGGTTCAATATTTTTATAGACTTTACTCCATTTAAAGTTATTATAAAATATTGGCTATATTCCCTGTGCTGGACAATGTATCCTTGTAGCTTATTTATTGTATATACAGCAATCCCCTATCGCCACTTTCCCCTCCCCCTTCCCCTCTCCCCTCTGGTACCCTCTAGTTTGTTCTCTATATCTGTAAGTTTGTTTCTATTTTGTTATATTCATTAGTTTGTTTCAGTTTTTAGATTCCACAATAAGCGATAACATACAGTATGTGTCTTTCTCTGTCTGACTTACTTCCAAAAGCATAATACCCTCCAGGTCCACAGGTCCATCCATGTTGCTGTAAATGGCAAAATCTCATTCTTTTTAATGACTGAGTAATATTCTATTGCATATATATATGCACACACATATATACACACACACATATATATGTATATATATCACATCTTCTTTATCCATTCATCTGTTGATGGACCCTTAGGTTGCTTCCATATCTTGGCAATTGTAAATTATGCTGCTATGAACATTGTGGCACATGTATCTTTTAGGATTTGTGTTTTCATTTTCTTCATATATATAGCCAGGAGTGGAATTGCTCGGTCATATGGCAGCTCTATTTTTAGTTTTCTGAGGAACCTCCATACTGTTCTCCATAGTGGCTGCACCAATTTACATTCCCTCCCACAGTGCACTAGGGTTCCCTTTTCTCTATATCCTTTCCAACATTTGTTATTTATGGACTTTTTGATGATAGTAATTCTGACAGGTGTGAGGTGATATCTCATTGGGATTTGGATTTGCTTTTCTCTAATAACTAACAATATAGAGAATCTTTTCATGTGCCTGTTGGCTATCTGTATGTCTTCTTCAGAAAATTGTCTATTCAGGTCTTCTGCCCATTTTTCAACCCAGTTGATTTTTTTTTTGATATTGAATCATATGAGCTGTTTATATATTTTGGATATTAGCTGCTATCAGTCATATCATTTGCAAATAGAGAAATCCTGCTTTAGATAGAAGGAAATGGGTGTGGTGGTATATATGATCCAGATGGGCAGGTGGTCAGGTGTAACTGTGCAGGCTGTGCACTGCCCAAGTCCAATAGATGCTAGTCACATTGCCTCTGATGAAAGCGGGCCTCTTGGAGTTGTGCAGTGCAACGGCCTTGCAGGTAGAGGGAAAAGTACAAGCAAAGATCCAAAGGCAGAACAGTTTCTGTGAGGTTTGGCTTGAAGATAAGGTGCTTGGAGGGGATTGGAAAGGAGTGAAAAGTTAGGGTTGGTTCTGGGATCTAGGACTTTGTTCTGTAAGCACTGGGGAGCCATTGAAGGCTTTGGAAAATAAAATGAAAAGATCTGGGATGTGCTTTGGAAAGACACAGATCATGAACTGAGCCCTCTCATCTTTCACGTGCCCAGGCTACCCCGAGGCCCTGTTTTTGTAACATATAATAAATGAAGCATGGTTCTTTAACATTATAATGATTTTTTCATTTGCGGTGACAATGAAACCAAAGGAAGGGAAAGGATTGTAAACTGGAAAGCTTCCTGAGGATGACTCTCTGAGAGCAGAGAACAGAGATTTAGGTATTTGCTGTCAAGGTGACGGGACCATGATCCAGAGGCTGTTCTGGTGGGTACCTGGGTGGCTGACAGGCAGGGTCAAGGGCATTACACTGAGAATTAGCTGTGCTGGGCCCTAGTCTCTCCCTGCTACCTCTTGTGGCTCTGAGCAGTCCACACCCATACCCTGGCTCCCAGTCTCCCCAGCTTTAAACTGTGTATCTTGTTGTGGTGAAGTCCATATAATGGGTAAAAGTGATGATGGACTAATCAGTTATGGGGTGAGGAGCTGCAGGTTTTATTTACTATTAAAATGTAGTTCACTGGTTGATGACTTAAAAGGCAGTGCAGTGTGGCTGTCAAGCAGGTAGCCTCTGGAGTTGCCTTCCCCATCAGAAACCAACACTGCTCCCTAGTAAGTGGGTGACCTTCAGCTGAAGAACGAACCTTTCTGTGCTTCAGTTTTCTAAACCTTTTTCTTTAAAAAAAAAAAAAATTATTTATTTATTTGGCCGTACCGGGTCTTGATTGCGGCACACGGGATCTTCATTGAGGCATGCAGGATCTTTAGTTGCGGCATGTGGGCTCTTAGTTGCGGCATGTGGGCTCTTAGTTGCGGCATGTGGGATCTACTTCCCTGATCAGGGATCGAACCTGGGCCCACTGCATTGGCAGCGTGGAGTCTTAACCACTGGACCACCAGGGAAGTCCCAAGTTTTTTAAATCTTTGCATCAGTGGGGATAGTACCACCCTATAGAGTTATTATGAAAATTAAATGAGTTAATGAATGTAAAATACTTAAATAGTAGCTGGCAGAAAGTAAATGCTCAATAAAATATTTGGTATTTTGATCATCATCATTATTTTCATTAGTCTCTTTTCTGTGCTTATCCTTTAGGGTTTGAGAGGTGACCCCTGAGAACCAGTTGGTGTGTCCTGTGTAAAAGATACTTAACAGATTAAACACAGGGAATGATTCTGACCTAGTCTCTGAAGAAGGTTGTTTCTTTATGTGCTGTTTTTATTCATCATCACCATTGTGCATCTTCTCTGAGTGTTTATTGAACACGAGGGTCAGTCTCTGGGAGTTAAATGTTTCCCTGACTCGAACCCATTAGAGATGAGCTGCCCTCCCATTTCTGCATCTGGCATTGGGGGTGCAGCAGGGGGAACCCAGTCAACTCAGAGTGGAAACAGCCATTGGCAGTTGAGTCCCAGCAGACTGGAGGGAAACGTCTTTGGTTATGCCCAATAAGTATAAAAAACTAAAACGGAAAAAAAAAAACCCTAATTTGGACAAAGTGATTTAAATGTGTGTGTTTTGAAGGGACCTGGAATAGGTTAGAGGAGGGAACTGACAAGTCTGTGTTTCTGGAAGATATGAGCTGAAGCTTTATCCACTGCTGCAGGCATTCACAGCGCCCCCTGCAGGAGGAAGCTTGTCACCTCATCTTGCTGTGCTGCTTAAGTCCACGTACAATGGATAAAAGTGGTGCTGGGCCAACCAGCCGTGTGTGGGGCAAGGATCTGCTGGTTGTATTTACTACTAAAGTGTTTATTTCATCAGTCGATGGTTTACATGAGCAGCTAGAATACAAAGCAACTGACGAAAACCATCTCTCCCCCTCAAAGATGAGATATTTGAACCTATTGTCCAAAGGTTTTGGTAAACCCTGGGTGACCAACTGGAGTTGTCACATGTGTTGGGTGAAGTGTAAACGAGGCTGAAGGGAGTTCCTCACGTGGACTTCGGAATTGCCTCAGTAAGACCCAGCTGTTACCTGGCCCTCCACTGCTGTATCTCATTTAAATCCACACAGGGCAAACTCCCCTGCCGCAAAACTGGGTCCTTTCTGGCAAATCTTCTCAGCATTCAGATGGCAAGATAATGCCAGATTCACCCTGGGAAACTCTCCCGAGCTGGCCTTCCTTGAGTCAAGCCCTATGTGACCCCACCTTGGGGCCATGACCTTACATGGCCACTGGGTGTCGCTGTGCCACTGAGCTGGGCCACAGAGAGCATTTATCTGGCTGTTAAAAAACCCTGCCTCTTAAGGAAAACAGTGGAACGTAACTACTCAGATGGGTCTTAATTATAATGCAAACCTTGTCAAAAATATGATGTTTACTATAGGAGGCATTTTACATGACTATCTTTCACATGCTAGGAGATATTTTAGATCCAGTTTCAAACAAAATAAAAAGAAGAAAAGAAAGGCAAGAGAAAAGCCGAATGAACATTCTTGATTCCTAATCCCCCAAATTATGATATTCTGATATATTATGTGGTTGTATTGTGGGATGATGAACACCAGGATGGAGTTTTTTCCTTCTTTTTTTTTTTTTTTTTTGTTTCTGACAGCTTTTATTCCTCCCCCAGCCTCTTCCAAGAGCCACAGAAAAAAATGTTTTTCAAATGAACACAGGCACGGATGTGTCACCCCATGATGGATTGCTCACTCCGGTTCAGCTTTTGATAATTAAGTTCTACTCTTCACAGACGAAGGCTATTCTGCCAAATCCGAAATACCCTGGAAAATGTAGAATTCGAAACTTATGAGAGAAAAGATTAAAAGAGCTAAATATATATGCATGTCGTTTGGCTAGGTGGTGGGGTGGGCTGCAGAGTGGGGGTGTGATTCGATATACTAATCCCTACAGGGACACATGGCGAGGAAAAATGGGGAATATTTACACACAGGGACAAGGTTGAATTAAGAGTAAGTAGATGACTTAAATAAAAAAGAACAGGGCTTCCCTGGTGGCGCAGTGGTTGAGAGTCCGCCTGCCGATGCAGGGGACACAGGTTCGTGCCCCGGTCCGGGAAGATCCCACATGCCGCGGAGCGGCTGGGCCCGTGAGCCGTGGCCGCTGAGCCTGCGCGTCCGGAGCCTGTGCTCTGCAACGGGAGAGGCCACAGCAGTGAGAGGCCCGTGTACTGCAAAAAAAAAAAAAAGAAGAACATTTAGGACAAACATCACTATAATAACCCTGACTGATGGGGACTGTACTTCAATTAGGGTCTCAAAGGGGAAATATTAGATACTCCAAAACTTGAGACACTTCATATAGGTTTATCCTAAACACAGGTTGGCAGTACTATACAGAGACTAAAAAACCCTCCTGGTTCCCTAGAGGTGGGGCAGGTTTTCTCAAAACTCTGATTTCTCTCTCTATAAGTCTTTCGTTTGGTGACCCAAGGTTATACACCATTAAATACAATTTGCTAACTGGAATCTTCAACCCCTGAAGACTGGCTCTGAATCATGAGCTGCGGAATCCACGCGGCTGCTCCAAAACTCTACTATGAAGTCCTGGCTGAGGTAGAGGGAGCCTGTGCAACCCCACGCGGACAGCATCGCACGCAGGCACATTGGCCTGGAGGCCACCATCTTGTTTTGCTGCATTTGTGGTTCAGCCGCTACACTCAGGCTGTGACTGGTGGAGACTAGCCCATCCTTTCACCATGGATCAACACCACGGACCACAACAGGCAACAGGAGTGGCTGAGTGATTTATTAGAAGAGACTGCAAAAGATACTTTAAAAGCAAACTCCCTCACTCTGCAGTGTAATGTACCAAGGGGGGGAGCAGAAGGGCCAATAACCCATGTAGCCATTACATTCTTGGCCCGGAGCACCCTCTTAGCTGGCTCGCTCAAGTGGGCAGGAGCTGGGTTTCACAAACCGTTCCTATCTTGAGGACTCCTGGTGTTCATTTGATCGCCCTGAAAGCTGGATCCTTATCTGCCCCAGTAATTTATCTCTTTGGAAGGAGAAAGCAGAGGCAAAGACAGATACAGTCGATAAATACACTATTTTGCAGTGTACAATTAGCCTCAGTTAAATGTTAAAGTGCTACTGACGGGGGCTGCCTTTTTGCTGTGAAACAGATATTTTAAACTAACCCCAACTGGAGCTAGCTCTCCGCCAACCCAACCACTTTCTGCCTGCGGTAGTGGTGGAGAGACACTTACGTCTGGCCAATGGGAAATTTCTCAAGTCTGGAGGGAGGATGAGGGGGATAGAGATGAAAGAGGGCACGGTCAGGCCAGGTCTCTTTCCTCTTTGCCAAGAAGCTTTTGGATTTTGTATCCAATTTTTTTTTTTTTTTTTTGCATCCGATTGCAAACCTGGTCTTAAGGGCAGTCTGGCCTGACCCTGGGCTCAAGGAGAGTGAGATAGCTTAAACCTGCTTTCTGTCAGAACTCCCTCCCCACCGAGATGGCTTGGTGGGAACCCAGAGATAAAAAACGGGAACTGACTTCTTGCATGGGGCACGAAAACAGCAGGAGGAAAAGAGGCTTCCTGCCCCTCTCTGTCAGCCGATAAGCCTAATTGGCCAGGTCTGCTGCTGCGTGTTGATTACACCTCCTAACGAAACACCATTGATTGGCACATGGTGTAACAGTGGCCCCCTTGGGCAGTGTTTCCACCCCTGTTATTTGGACAGCAACCTCTTCCTGTGGTACGGCTTCCTAGCATTATAAATTGGGTCAAAGGTGGGAAACGTGCACTCATCTTGGGGACATCAGGGCAATTTCTGACTACTTTAAGACCTAGCATGTTACCTCTTTTGAGCAGAAAAGATGCCTTAATTGGATTCAGGAAGTACTGAGTTACTAATACTATTCTGATGGTGGCTTATGTTTTCGTGAAGCCTCAGAATTAAGAGCAAGGCTGTTCAGGGATCCCAAGCCCATGTGGCCAGGCTGGGGAGCAGCCTGGGCTGGCACAAGGCACACACACAGGCTCTCAGGGCTGAGATGGGAAAGCAAGAGGAAGGGAGGTTCAGTGAGCTGTCTCAAGCCATAGAACACTGTGGTTCCAGCTGAATGAGCCTGGGCAAAAGTTATACCTCCCCCTGTCCCCTGCCACACACACATAAGGCTTAGAAGAGTATGTGGTCCAAAGCAAGTGTTCAATGTATTTTAGCAAATAGTAGGATGCTATCTCCCATTGTCATCCCCGTCATTCCTCAACTCAAGACCAGATTTTGATCTATGGGGGCACAAACGTTGAAAACATTATGGATACGGGGACTGGAGAGGGAACACAAAGAGCTCCTTGCCCAGGTCTTGAGATCATTCTGAAAGCACTATGGTGCCACTTGGTCAACTTAAGTATACGTATAACCCAAGGCCCAGTTGTCCCGACCCTGTGTATATGCCCCCATGGAAATTCCCACACAGGTCCTTGTAACCAGCTATCGAGAGGAAATCCGTGCCGTTGTATTTTCTGGGGGCGGAGACTTGTGGGCCATCTGGGCCCCCCTTAGGAAAATTGAGAGTGCCCGCCATAGAGAACTGAGAAATAGGAGCAACAGACATAGTAAACACACAGCAGAGGGGCTGGGGTTTTAACGCACGGTGTTACGGTGAGAAAGTAAGAAATACGATGAGACTATGCAATGTGATGCCATTATGTCGATTAACTATACATCCACACCAGGAATACATGTGTAAGGGCACACGCAGTCATGAAGATACACTTCAGAGGGGCTGACTATAGGGGCGGACGACAATGGATATTAATGGGAATAGTCAGATAACCAAATAAATACAATGAAGTGGGTCTTGCCCAGATGGATAATGGCAATGTATGGTAACCGAGGATAAATAAAATTAACTCACCCCTCCACCCTGCCCCTGAGTTTCAAATAGAAGATTGATTACCCCTACATGTTATGAAAAGTAAAAAGATTGTGTATTCTTACATTATACCACATATGCAACAATGTAACATATTATATATATATATATATATATAAAACTATGAACTAAGTGGAGAAAAGTTTAATAAAGTTATGCTTTTTCCCCATTTACAAGACTTTTTTGGGAATAATTTTGGAATAATCCAAAAGATTATTTTGGAATAATTTTAGATTAATAGAAAAGTTGCAAAGAAAGTACAGGCACTTCCTGTAGACCCTTTACCCAACTTCCCCCAGTGATACCATCTTACAGAATCATGGTATATTTGTCACAACCCAGAAACCAACATCAGTACCTTACTATTAACTAAACTCCAGACTTTGTTCGAATTTCACCATTTCCCCACTAACGTGGAATACAGGAGACTGCATTACATTTAGTTGTCAAGTCTCTTCCAATCTGTGATAGTTTCTCAGTCTTTCCTTGTTTTGCTCGACTTGGCGGTTTTGAGGAGTACAGGCAAGGTAGTTTGCAGAATGGCCCTCACTTTTGATTTGTCTGATGTTTTCTTATGATTAGACTGGGGCTATGGGTTTTGTGTAAGAATATCACAGAGGTGAAATACCCTTCTGTAACATGATGTCAGGGGCATACAATGTCAACGTGATTTTTTCACCTGGGACACTAACCTTCACTTGGTAAAGGTGGTATCTGCCAGGTTTCTCCACTGTAAAGTTAGCATTTTTCTTTTTTTATACTCTATTCTTTGGAAACAAGTCACTGAGTCCAGCTCATACTCAACAAGGGGAGAATTAAGCTCCACTTCGTGGATGGGGGCAAGTTTCTACCTATATTTCTCAATGCATTTTTTCCTTTTTTTATTGTGGTAAAATACACATAACACAGAATTCACCGTCTTCATCATTTTTAAATGTACAGTTCTCTCAATGAATTAAAAAATAGCTTTATTGAGACATAATTCACATACCATAAAATTCACCCCTCTAAAGCTTTGAAATCAATGATTTTAGTATATTCACAGGGTTGTGCAACCATCACCACTAAATATCAATAAGTTTAGAACATTTCCATCACCTGCCCCCCAATGAAGCCATGCACCCAATAATAGTCACTTTTCATTTCCACCCTCCCCCCAGATCCTGGCAACCACTGACTCTAGATCTGTCTGTTCTAGACACTTTATATAAATGGAATCATCATTTATCAGCTGATAGATATTTGTGTTGTTTCTATTTTTTGGCTATTATGAATAATGTTGCTATGAATATTCATGTATAAGTTTTGTGTGTGTGTGTGGAGGTATGTTTTCATTTCTTTGGGGTAAATACCTAGGAGAAGAACTTCTGGGTCATAAGATAGCTCTGTGTTTATCATTTAAGGAACTGTCAAATTGTTTTCCAAAGTGGTTTCACCATTTTGCATTTCAACTAGTAGTGTATGAGGGTTCTGATTTCTCCACATCCTGGTTATGATCTGTCTTTTGGTTATAGCCCTCTTAGTGGGGGTGAAGTGATATCTCACTGAGGTTTTAATTTGCATTTCCCTGATGACTTATGATACTAAACACTATTTTCATGTGTTTATTGGTCATTTGCATATCTTCTTTGGAGAAATTTCTCTTGAAATCCTTTGATCATTAAAAAAATTGGGTTACTTGTGTTTTTATTATTGGGTTGCAAGGGCTCTTTATATATTCTGGATACCAGGCCCTTATCAGATATATGATTTGTGCATATTTTCCCATTCGTTTGATTGCCCTTTCACTTTCTTGCTGGTATTATTTGCAGCACAAAAGCTTTAAATTTTGATTTGTCCAATTTATCTATTTTGTTGTCATGGTTGCTTGTATTTTTCAGGTCATATCTAAGAAACCATTGCCTAATCCGAGGTCATAAAGATTTACTCCTATGATTTCTTCTAAGAGTTGTATAGTTTTAGTGTTAACATTCAGGTCTATGATCCATTTTGAGTTCACTTTTATGCATGGTGTAATGAAGGGCTACAACTTCACCCTTTTGCCTGAGAATATCCAGTGGTTTCCATACATTTGCTGAAAAGACTATCCTTTCCCTCATTGAATTGTATTGGTACTCAATGCATTTCTGAAATGTCAACATTTTTCCAAAAAAAATTGTTGGATGTCTCCACTTTGCCTGCCCTAAGCCCAAGCTGTCCAGTCAACCATTGTTTCCAGTAGCATTTTAAAGATATTGTTTCATGGAAGAGCACTTGTGGGAATTCCCTGATTGTTCAGTGGTTAGAACTCTGCACACTGCTGAGGGCCCAGGTTCAATCCTTGGTTGGGGAACAAAGATCCCACAAGCCTTGTGTCGTGGACAAAAAAAAAAAAAAAAAAAGAAAGAAAGAAGAAAGAGTACTTGCTCTTGGTGGAGCAGACAAACCTGAATTTGTTTTCCACCCCTACACTTACTGACCTCACCTCTCTGGAAAGTCACTGCACTTCTCTGAGCCTCATCCCTTTATCTGAGAAACATGCCAGGTGGACTGTAGGTGGGAGTGAGAGGACCTAGGGAAGTGCTTTGTAAACTAGAAAGTGAAGTGTCCTGTGTATTTTTTACTGATTGCTGCGTAACAAATTACCCCCAATCTTAGTGGCTTAAAACAATAGACATTTATTATCACACAGTTCAATGGGTGAGGAACCTTGGCATGGCCAAACTGGGCTCCTTGCCTGAAGGTCTCTCCCAGGCCGTGTTGGAGGTATTGGCTGGGTCTGTGGTCATCTGATGGCTCCCTTGAAGAAGGATCCACTTCTAAGCTTGTTGGTGTGGGCGGGACTCAGCCCCTCATAGGCTGTTAGGTGGGGGTGCCTTCAGCTCCTTGCCTTGTGTGTTTCTCCACTGAGTCACTCCCAACATGACAGCTCGCTTCATCAGGGCAAGTAAGGAGAATCACAGGGTGTGTGCACAACGGAAATCAGCCTTTTATAACCTAATCTGGAGTGATCATCCATCACTTTTGCATATTCTATTCATTATAGGTCCAGCCCACACTTGGCAGGAAGGGATGATACAAGGGTGTGAATACCAGGAGGTGGGGATCATGGAGGGTCGCCTTAGAAAGCAGGCTACTACATCCTGTCAGGGCAGCAGGAACAAGGCATTTCTAGATCTCAGAGCTCAGAGGTGTGTCTTGCACATAGTGGGTCTTCAGCCAATGTTTGTTGAAAGAAGAACTCATTTCTGTAAAACTTGTTCTAACCAGCTGCTTTGTATCATCAACTTCAACCATTAGAAATTCACTTCCATGTGTAGTTAGGCAACTAAAAATATAGCCCTGGTCACTTGCCTGCCTCATTTCCCCTGAAAACTACATTTCCCAGCTTCCCTTGCCAACTGGCTTCTGGTTAGGGCAAGCCAGTCGGGGGCACTGGTTGAGACTGAAGAATAGGAGAAGGGGAGAAGCGAGGGCATTTGCCTCCCACCCACTCCTGTTTTGGGTGACTTCTCTAGTGGGCTCTGAGGCTCCAACTCCTACCATTTGGGCTCTTCCTGTGGTTCCAGCTCCCAGGCTTGGTAACACTGCCTTTGCCCTTCCAGCACTGCTGTTGTCATCTTTGAGCTGCTTCACCTTCCCCTGTCTGGCTCTTCAGCTCTCCTCCACCTTTGTACCTAATTCTCTGCATTAAATGCCACTGATTAGAGACCCTGGAATGGGCCCAGTTTCCCAAGTCAGACCCTGACCCATGCATCCTTTTAAAGTTTAGAATATCCGGTCTCCTTTGATGACTTGATCTCGTTAGGTCCTAACAACATCCTTCTGATCGGGTGGGAGAGGTAGCAGATGTGTCTTCACTTTACAAACTCTCGTCTGCACTACAGCTCAGTTTGGGAAGGGGACCTACGTAAGGTGACACCATAGTGTTGAGACCCAATCTCGAATACCACACCCTCTGCCCTGGGCCCCTTCCAGATGTCACTCCAATTTCTGTCAAGATCCTCTGATGCCCAAGTGCTTTTATGTTCCCTTATGAAACCCCTGGCTCGCTTCACATTCGGCGGTGGTTCTTAACCCTATTTTTGTTAAGGGAGCTCCGGGGTAATGACCCTATAACTTCCGCCCAGTACAAGAGCTTAGGAAGAGAGTGAGGAGGGGCTGAAACCAGCTCATGCTCTGTTTGCTAAGCTGGGCATCTTGGCTCGGGGCTGAGCCTTCCCAGAGGAAGTGGCACCTTTTTCTAACTCATTATCCCAACAGGAGTGCCTTTTTCTAAATTTCCTGAGGGCATAATATAGATTAGCAGCAGCTCTGGTCAGAAACCCCTTTCAGATGAAATGCAAGCAACATGACCTCTCCTCAGAAAAATACACATATTCATACAAAATTGTGCATGATTTTAGGGGTTCATAGGCTCCCTTAAATGTCATGGTGCAGCCTCTAGGGATCCATGGAATTAAGCTTCATACCAACTTGAATAGTGTTTCCGGATTTCCCAAATGCTGTTCACCACCTAGAAAATGTTAACACATCGCCACACCACTTTTACTATTGTTCATTTAATATTTCCTTTATATTAACTTCCTGTAGTTTAATTGAACTGTAAAAGCATACTTGATAGCACTATCATGATATCTGTGAAGTCACAGGTTTGGTGTAGTGGTTAAGAGCTTGGCTCTGGAGCCAGACTGCCTGGGCTGGCATCCTGGCCACCACTTTTAGCTGTGTGACCATGAGCAAGTTACTTGACCTCTCTGAGCCTCGGTTCTTTATCTGTAAAACGAGGCTAATAAGACTACCTTCTGCATAGGGTTGTTGTGAAGATTAAATAATTTTGTGTATGGAAAGTCCTCTGAACGGTGCCTGGGACATAGTAAGTCCTCCATAAATGCTATTATTATGACACCAATATATTATGCATTTTCCAGTACATTTAAAAACAGACACACAATATTAAGATAAAAAAGCATCATGTGTGTGTCACCCCAAATGATCTTATGTACCCCAGTAGCTGACACATTTTGCGCTTTGGAAAATGCTGCTGAGTAGTCGTGACCTCTCACATGTATGTGTGCACGGGTGCGTGTACACACACACACAGACACACAGACACACACACACACACACACACACACACACTCCAGCAAAAGAAGCAGGAAATCCCAAAGAGGAGATAAAGTAACTGATAGTGGCTTTGGAAGGATACTGAGAGGGCATCTGAGGGTCTGTTTGTTTCTGGATTACGGTGACAGAGCAATAAAGAAAAACAGACTCTATTTATCCTACTCGATGCCACTTCCAGAGAGGCCAGGAAACACATCCGCCCCTATCTAGTGACTGTTGCCGTGGGGCCCCCCTTGGTCCCTATCCTGCTAGCTGGCTGCAGTGAGCTGCCGAAGGCCTTCCAGTCAGGTGTGGGAGCTTCTGCTCTGCCCTTCTCCGTGGGGGGCACTCGCCCCTGGAGCCTGGATCTGTGCACAGAGAGGTCTGCTTTAGCAGAAGGGTGTGCTGCTGCTGTGGCCTAAAACACCTGTCCACAGTGGCGAGTGGGAAGAATTTGGGCCAAGCCTCGGGGGAATCATTTGTAATTTTGTCCATAATTTCTTACATCTTCTTCAAAAGGACCCTGATTTTGTTCTAGGGAGGCTCACCCTACTTCCCTAATGGTTCATGTGCTTCAAGTTCCGGGGGAGGAGCTTGTGACTGAAGCTAAACCAATCAGCTCTGCCCATCCCTCCTACCATGGTGTTTGGTTTAGGAATGGGCACATGACCCAAGTGGGTCCAATCAGAACCAACCTGACTCAACCCTGGGACCTTTCTTTGAGCTATCAGAGAAGGAGCCTCTAGTTCCTCGGAACCAGCAGTAGGAATAGAGGAGCCTGAAATGGCCAGAGGTGCCTGAGGATGGAGCCAACCCAGGGGGAACAGAATCAAGGGATGGATCCTTCTTCTATTGGTTGAGCCTGGATCACGCTGTGCCAGAAGTCCACCTTCCTCCTAGATTTGTCTTTTGCAAGTGAAAAATACAAAACCGGATCCGCAGACTCAGCCCTGGGAAAATGAGCCGTTTAACAGTTCCAGCTGGGCAGCTGGGGACTGCTGGTGGGTGCGACTTTAAAAGTTGGAAACCAACGTTATTTGCTTCTTCACTCTGTGGAAGAAATTATGGCCACGAGCTATACGTATGTCACCTTTATTCAAGATGACCATTCAACCTTAGTCTGGGCCATTCCACAGGAGTAACAATCTCTTATATTCATTTGGTATCCCCAGCTTGTAAAGTACCTTCAATTGCATTGCCTCTTTGGATGTCCCCGTAGTGACCCTTGGAGGAAAGCTGAATGGGAATTAGTAGCCCCAGTTTATAGATGGGCAAACTGAGTGTTAAGGGCTGAAGGTTCCCGTCCAAGACACACATCTGATTAGTGACAGGCAGGACTTGCATCCTTGTTCTACCATGAAATCACTGCTTTTCCTAATTCACTAGTAGGAAAGCTAAGTATACTTTGCTCAGGAGGCCACACTGCATGGGGTGGGGGGCAAGAGGGTGGACTCTGGACTATACTAGCTCCCAGCTGCTTACTAGTGATGTGATTCCAATACTAGTTTTCCTTTTGCGCGTCGGTTTCTGCATTTGTCAAAGTGGATGGTAATAACACCCACCACATAGGTATCATCCTCTTTTGACAATGTTAAACCTCATTGTTGTGAAAAGTAAAAATCCCTATAAAGTATTTACAGGATAAATAATCCAAGTGAGCGGTTATTGTAACGATTCATTATGAATCAGAGTGGCGTCATAAAGCCTCAGGCTTGGCTGGAAAACAGCAGAGGGACAATTCCTTGGCAGGATAGGGGAGGCGATGCCTACAGCTCTTGGCAAATCCACTTCTGTCCAAAAGACTTGATGTAGAAACTGATGCTCTAAACTGACTGGTGATCAGTTTTGAAGGAGAGATGATAATTCACTGGTGTGACAAGGGAGGAGAGGGAAAAGGAGGTGTGTGTGACCGGGGAGGTCTGAGCTCCAGCTCTAAAGATGGTGTATCTGTCAGTTGCATCCATCCCCTTTCCACTGGGGATGAGCCCTCGTCCAAAACACCTGCAGGGCTCAATAAGACACAAATTGCTGAAACCCACCCCCAGAATTTCAGATTCCATAGGACTGATTCCATAGGGACCTGAGAATCTGCTGCTGGTTGGGGGGCCCTGCTTCAGAACTTGCCAGGGACACCCCATTTTTATTGAAGTATAGTCCATTTACAATATTGTGTTAGTTTCAGGTGTACAGCGGAGTGATTCAATTTTTTTTTCAGGTTATATCCCATTATAGGTTATTACAAGACGTTGAATATAATTCCCTGTGCTATACAGTAAATCCTTGTTGCTTATCTATTTTATATATAGTAGTTTGTATCTGGTAACCCCATACTTCTAATTTGAGGGACATCCCATTTTTAACATTAGAAATGGTCCGGAAAATTTGGTGGAATTAATTTCCCACTGACCTATATTTTGATGTTAAGATAATATTTTGTTACTCTTGGTAATCTTTCAGTAGGTATCCTGATTCTTAGAACTAGATGTTCTCTGTTTTTCTTTTTCTTTTTTTCTAAATTTAACTTATTTATTTTTGGCTGCGTTGGGTCTTTGTTGCTGTGCACGGGCTTTCTCTAGTTGCGGTGAGCGGGGGCTACCCTTCGTTACGGTGGCTTCTTTTGTTGCGGAGCATGGGTTCTAGGCACACAGGCTGTAGTAGTTGTGGCGCGCAGACTCAGTAGTTGTGGTGCACAGGCTCAGCAGTTGTGGCTCACGGGCTCAGTTGCTCCGCGGCATGTGGGATCTTCCTGGACCAGGGATCGAACCCATGTCCCCTGCACTGGCAGGAGGGTTCTTAACCACTGAGCCACCAGGGAAGTCCCTAGACGTTCTCTGCTTTTCTAACTCACCTCACTTAACTGATGCCACATGCCAGGGGAGAGGGTGTATTCTATGTGCCATGTGTGGGTATGAATTGTTTTGGGGAGGTCTCCCTAAACCTGGTCTAGGCTTGCTTCTCCTACTCAACATACACATCCTCCTTCCCAGACAAGTCCAAGATCGCCCTCTGGATTTCCTCTGGCTTTTCTGGAAGAGCGTCTCTGTGGCTGCTGGTTTTAAAAAAGCCCCAGTAATAGCTCATGATTATTGAGCTCACAGGTGACACCAGGCTTGTGCCGTAACTTTACCAGCATCACCTCATTTAAGCTTCAGGCAGTCATGTGAGGTGGACGCTAGTACGACTCCCATTTTACAGATGAGGAGACTGAGTCTGGGAGAGGTTAAGTCACTGATACAAGGACATACAGGTGGTAAAGACAGGAATCAAGCCCAGGTACTCTGATTTCAGAGATATAAAGTCTTTGCTGGCTTTATATTGCTTTTATTCACCAAAATATCACCAAGGAATATTGCCTTGCATTTTAAAATTTGATTTTAGTGCCCCTTCACGTATCACCACACTTGACCTTCACTATCACTATAGGACACACGACTTTATCCTCATTTGACAGATAAGGAAACCGAGGTGCCTGAAGTTTAGGCACCTCAAGCATGGACTTGGAAAGAGTAAACAACTGGGGCTGGGGTCTCTGGTCTTCTTCAGGGCCCAAGGGTTCGAGTTCATGTGACATGAATTATGATTCATTCACATGTTTCCAAGGATTAGTTGGGGGTTGTGGTATGTTTTTCCACAAACCACAACTATAAATGGACCGTTCGAGTACAGATTAGCCTGGAGAAACCATCACGGATTCCATCTGAGTAAAAGCAATCAGCCTTTGAATATCTCCAGGGATTCCAAGAATTGGAAATATAGGTAATAATAAACATGAGTATTCACAACAATAACAGAACAACCAGCACACTACGTGCTTTTCTAGGAGGCATGAAAACTTGACCCCAGGAAGTGCATACAATGGGTCTCACACCCATTTTAGAGATGAGGAAACCAAGCCTTAGAGTTGTCAAGCTATTTGTCTAAGGTCACACACCTCACATGTGGCAGATCCAGGACTCAAACCCTCGCTCCGCTTTCTCGGCACTTACTTGGGGCTGTGCTGCTTCCTCCCATTCACTTCCTCTCTTTAACCTTCCTGACCTCCAGGACACCCACTTTTGCTATGGGGTATCTTTTTTTTTTTTGGCGGTACGCGGGCCTCTCACTGCTGTGGCCTCTCCCGTCGCGGAGCACAGGCTCCGGACGCGCAGGCTCAGCGGCCATGGCTCACGGGCCCAGCCGCTCCGCGGCATGTGGGATCTTCCCGGACCGGGGCACGAACCCGTGTCCCCTGCATCGGCAGGCGGACTCTCACCCACTGCGCCACCAGGGAAGCCCAAGCTATGGGGTATCTCGGCTGAGGCTCCCCTCACCTCTAAGTGGTCTTGCTCACTGCCCATTAATCCTCATTATCACCTTCATAATA
Source organism: Pseudorca crassidens (assembly GCF_039906515.1). Lineage (NCBI taxonomy): Eukaryota > Metazoa > Chordata > Mammalia > Artiodactyla > Delphinidae > Pseudorca > Pseudorca crassidens. The sequence goes on along the minus strand of NC_090315.1, from coordinate 33,141,287 downwards.
ACATCTCTCCATAAATCTTTCACCACTTGGCACTTGATTATAATGTAATAAAGGACCATAATCTAAATTGATATCTTACATTTATTGCTGTTTAAATGATGAGAAAGAAGAAAAAGTTCATACAATATTTAAATATTTCTTTTCCCTCGAGGGCTGTGAATAGAAAGCTCTTTCAACTCCACTGTCGGTAATTTTTTTCCCCCAGTTTGAGGCATAACAGGCGACTGAGAACATTCCGGTGCTGTTGGTCTGTCTGCAGATACCAGCATGCTATGGAGTATGGTCTCATTTCTATACGGTCCCTATTGATTTGGGAAGCAATTGCTTGGTTTACACTAACTTAAGGCAAAAAACAGGGAGTTAATCTGCAGGCTGTGGAGGTGTCTTGTGGGACCTGTATCGGTCATCTATCACTGCAGTAATGCTGCATAACAAAGCAGCTAAAACATTATTTAGTTTAAAACAAAAAGTGTGAATTTGGGCAGATGAATTTGTGGATTAGCGATTTAGGTGAGCTTCAGTAGGGGTGGTCTCTGCTCAGCTCACTTACATGTCTGGGGTCAGCTGCAAGGCAATTGATCTAGAATGGCCTTGGGTGGGCAGCCTGGGGTGACCCAGCTGTGCTCCATGTGTCTTAGCCCCCAAGAGGATAGCTTAGACATGTTCTCATGGTGAAGGGTGAGAGGCAATAGCATACATGGAAATGCTCCAGTGCTTTCTCAAGCTTCTACTGTGTCATGAGCTAATGTCCCCACAAGTGTCCAGAGTCAAGGGGGTGGGGCAGAATACCCGACCAGATTGGGAAGGCACTACAAGTTACACAGCAAAGGGTGTGAATACCGGGAGGGGCCATTAATACAACTGATTTACCTGGAGCCCCAAGCAGGGAGGAGAAGTGGGCTTGTGTGGATCGGGGATCAGACTGCAAGCCGTCACACACCAAGGCGGCGCTGTCGCCCAGCAACTGCTCAGCATCTCATTTGTGTAGCTCTCTGAGCATCTTTTCCCTCTTGCCTCCACTGATGCTTTCTCTGCTGCCTTTGTCCATGTTATTGTGTGTCTTTGTGCCTTTGCTGGAACGTCACTGCCCTGGCTTACAAGACTGTCGACATCAGGCACCAGCCCAATAGTGTGTGTCCTAACCTCACATTCCTGGGACAGACAAGCAGTTGATTCATCCCAGCCTCTGGAATCAAGCCCCTGTGTTGGGAATCTTGATTCTTCCCTGCACTATTTTGCTAGGGCTGCTGTCACAGAGTACCACGGGCTGGGTGGCTTAATCAACAGACATTTATTTTCTCACAGTTCTGGAGACTAGAAGTCTGATATCAAGGTGTCCACAGGGTTGGTTTCTCCTGAGGCCTCTCCCTTTGGCTTATAGATGGTCATTTCCTCCCTGGGTCTTCACGTGATTTTTCCCTCTGAAGACATTTGTGCCGTAATCTCCTCTTCTTACAAGGACACCAGTCATAATGGATTAGGGACTATACTAATGACCTCATTTTAACTTAATCATCTCTGCAAAGACCCCTATCTCCAAACAAGGCCACATTTTAGGTACTGGGGGTTACGATTTTAACATATGAATTTGGAGACAATACAGTTCAGCCTGTAACATTCCATGAAACTTGTTCTTTTTCCTTCTTCCCCAGTTTGGTCAATGGCACCATCGACCATACACGGGTCCAGGATGAAAACTTCAGAGTCAACTTTCATCCTTCTTACCCCCCGCCTCTCATCCAACCCATCATCAAACCCAGCAAATACTGCACTCAAAATATTGGTCAATTCACTTCTTCCCATTTCCACCATCCCCACCATCTGTGTGCAAGTCACCATCCTCCTTCTGGATGCCCATGGTTGCCCCCTCCTACCTACCAGTCACTTTCAATCCCATTGCCCTGTTTCGTTTTCTCCATAACATTTACTACTGTCTAAGATCATCCTCTTGTATACTTGCTTATACCTGTCCCATTGTAGCAGTTGGTAAACTCCGTGAGGACAGGGGACTCTGTCTGTTTCGGTTAGTGCCGGATCCCCGTGCCTAGCTGTCTACTGTGATTGGCGACTGGTAGGTGCTCAGTGTTGAATGAATGAAAAGGGGTGAATCATGTAATACAGACGTGGCGGCAGGCTCCCCACTTCCCCACCGCCTCCTTGTTCTGCGTTGGTGGGCGGTTCTGTTAAAAAAAAAAAAAAAGGAAATGAGAAGAGAGCACCCTCGAAAGGCATTGACTACAGCCCCAGATGCCATGTCTGGGTTAAGAACCCTGGGCCAAGGGGCTGCCCTGGCTGAGCAGGGCCTTAGCTGAACCCACGAAGTCAGGGTTGCTTGAGGCATGCCCTGTGTGAACAGGACGATGAATGAGGCAGACCCTGCTTCGACCTACTTAACATGAATAGCGAGGATTCCTCTGTAATGAATACAACTGCTGACCTACAATTAGTACCGAAGGCTGTCCTCTAATTTAGTCCACAAAGCGGTCCCAGCAGGACCTCAACTTAGAAATAATTTGTCAGCAGTTAGAGTCATAGAATGGCAGCGCCCAAGACTTAAGAGTGATAAAGCTGCATCCACTTAAAAAATATTCTGTAATTCTGCCTTCTCCCTGGCCTGCTCCCGTTAATCTAAATGTGTTTATTTATGATGTCTAGGCTTCCTACTTCCCAAAAGGATTTGATGTGGCTTCCATTAAAGGCGCATTTCAAATAGGGAGAATGATTTAAAGAGAGAAGAGAGCAAGACAACTCCAAGAGGCTGCCCTGCAAAGCCAGAGGGGCAGTGAAGGGGGCCCTCTGGCTGAGGGGCGGAGGCAAGCCAGGAAGCGGGGTGGACATGGGGGTGGGAGGTGCAGACCTTTGAGATCTGAGGATGGGAAAGGTCTAAGCCCATCCCATCCCCCCAGGCATGGGGAGGGAGAGTGTACCTGAAATCTCTACTCCCGGCGTAATGTTTGATGTTTCCTGTCTGTTGACCTCTTGAGCTGTCTTCTCCAAAGTCATGTTTTCATTTTGCCAGAGAGGAGAGCCTGTCCTAACCCTCTGGGCATATTTTCCCAGGTGCGGGGGTGAGGAAAGGGAGTTGAAGTGGGTGTGTGTGTGTGGAGAATGGGGGTCGATCAACACCAAGCAAAGCTAATACTTATATAGACCCCACCCTGTGCTAAGTACTGTTCGGAGCACTCTGTATGAATTAACTCAATCTTTAGATAGTGATCCTATTATTATCCCTACTTTATAGATAAGGAGTGGAGGCCTGGGGAAGTTAAGAAACTTGCCCAAGGGCGGCACACAGCAGAGCTGCGATAGGAACCCAAGCGGTGTGACTCCTGGATCCCGGGGCGCAGTAAATGTTGTCCACCACGACCACAGAGCTTTTGGATTCTACATCTTTCCACTGTGAAGAAAGGACTTTGAAATGGTCTGTTTTTCTGAGAATGTGTCATAATTATAATCATGGCAACACTTACTCCTTTTCCTCTCTGCACTCAGACCCATAGCATAATAAAGCATTTCCCAACTTTCTCTCTTCCTTCAGTTTCCCCTTGTTAGCCCTGCCAATGACCTCCAATTCCCCATCCACCACATTCTAGGTCTTCTGAGATTCCTGGAGCTCGGCACAGATTGGCCATCTGAACTTGGGCAACTTACTTCAGTAATCTGTGCCTCAATTGCCTCATCTGTAAAATGGGGATAATAATAGTCCCTCAGTCTTATGGTTCCTTTGTGACTTAAACGACTAATACGTACAGAACAATTTAGAGGGCAGCTGGCAATCAGCAAGAGCTCAATAACATTAGCTACTACTGTATTCATTGTATCAGTTCATTGGGGCCATGGAGATTTCAGGTAGGGTTCTGGAACCGAATTTTAATAAATGCTCTACAAGGGCATCCAAATGACAGGGAAAGTTGGGGAACACTCTTCTAAGGCAATATATGCTTTTTTTTTTAAGATACGAAGACTGAGACCCAGAACAAGGAAGTGGCCTGAGAAAGGTCACCCAAAAAGAAATTGGGGCTAGAATTCAAGTGACCTAGCTCCCTCCTGGCCAAGTGTCTTTTCCAATATACCTAAACGACTAGAAGTTTCTATACCTCAACCATGTCACCAGAGTCCTGGTGGGATTCAGTGTCTTAAGAAAAATAAAGTCGACCTTGGTTCAAAATGGCCCTTGATTTACCATCTCTTTTGAACAAAGACTCTCAGAGATCAAGTTTAACGTATGATGACATATGGATACCCTCTCGTGACATCTTGAGGGGTTGTGGTGGCCTTGGAAATGTGCTGCCTAGGAGTCTCTTCCGGGGCAGACTTGCTGCCCAGTTGTGGGAAGTGAGGTCAGTAGGCAGCCTCCAGCTGCCTTTAGGGTCTACCTGAGCTGCAGACCCCCTCGCTCAAGGTTATGCCCTTCCTGGTAACTAACCGGGTGAGGTAGGGGTACTAGGGTCTGATGCCCCCTAAGGGGCAGTTCTCACTCCAGAGCTCCCTGCTTGGTTGCCTAGGTCTTTGTTGGGCTGCATCATAGTTCATCTTCTTACTGTGCCCGGTCCTGTTTCCTCTCATTCCCTTCACAGGTGTTGATTCTTAAAAAAAACATTTTGCACCCCAAACTCCATCTCTGCAGAAGGGTCAACAACAACGGTGGTGGTGCGGAAAGGGGGATTTTGGCCGTGGCGATGAATTTTGCCAAGGGGCACACGATGGGAAAACAGACGGTGTATCACATAAAATGCATGCTTTTAAGGAAGCCTTGGCTGACAGAAGTGCAGGAGACACCTAAACATTTAAATCACCTTTTCTTATTGATTAAGGTAAATACTTTACTGATGGTTTTAATCAATACCCCTATAAATCCTCCATCTGTGATGGGTTCACTCTGCATTTAATGTTTCTGTCTTTAACTGACTTACATCCCCCTCAGCCCAAAATGATGAACTGAAAGTTAGAAATCATCTTGGCTCTGACAAAAATGGGGAGTGTTCTTTTTTCTCTTTGTTTAACTTGAAGAACTAAACCCTTTGAACATAAGTCAGCAAGCCTGATTTGGTCACCAGTGGTTGGTCTCATTTCTTTATCTCTCTGGGTCTCAGTTTGCTCATCCGGAGATGGGGGAAATGGCTGCTCTGCCCATGAAAGATAACAGCTGAGAAAGCCCTGAAGCTGAAAGGGAGTCTTATTATAAATGACTCAAAGCAGGGATCCGCAAGAAAACTCACAGAATCTTCCACGGTATCCACAAGGAGTGGCCATGGTGGTCTTGGACCCTGTTAATTCCTCCCACAGACCTCCTTCTGCACTGCCATCCACTGATTGATTTGCCCATTTAGTCAGCTGAGTGTAAATATCCACCTGTCAATCACTCCATTATGCTAAGTGCCCATCGAGCCCGGAACGGTGATTTACACCCCTCTGTGGAAAGCCCTGGCCCTCCTAGCAGCTGTGCCGTGTACACGGTTAGGTGGAGTGGGGCACACACAGCGTGTTGCATCCTCAGGTCTACACTGCAGAGCGTCAGAGACATGGTCTTGTCCTCAAAGAGAGATCTGGATGACAGATGTGATCTATTCTCATATCTCTTTTCCATCCCCAGTTCTGCTGAGGGGATGACGTTAAAGCAGACCTCAGAATCTAAAGGAACTAATTTCTGCCCCCAGAGAAGAAAGATCTGCAACAGTCGTGCTCAACTAGAGGCCACTTTGACCCCCAGGGGACACTGGCAATGTCTGGAGATGTTTTAGAGGTCACAACTAGGGGTGTGTCCCTGGCATCTACTATGTAGAGGAGGCTAGGAATACTGCTAAAAATTCTATGATGCACAAGACTGGCCCCTATACAGAGAATTATCCAGTCCAAATTGTCAACAGTGCCACTGTTGAGAAATCCAGATCTACAGGGAAGAGAGAATGTTGAGCATCAGTAGGCATTAGGCAGCTCAAGGAAATGCCCACAGACACAATGATTTGTTGCAAGATCACTTTGGGACAGGCAGGAGTTAGGGGGGTGGATGAGCACGATGGTGACGTTAGGAGAAGAAACAGCTGGTCAGAATTTCTCAGAGCTGGTACAGTCTTCCGTAATCTTCACTTTACAGAGATGGGTTCTGAGGCTCAGATTGGGGACCAACTTTTTCAGGTTGGCAGCAGATCTAGAATAGGAATCCTTGTCTTTTGATTAGCACTTCAGGGCTCTTTTCAACATCAGAGAAATCACTTGAAGTGATTGATTAGTAGTGGCTTTCCAGATTGCTCTTGCCTGCTGAGCATCTAAGCCTAGCAGATGCTGGGATTGATTTGTGATGTCTGCCACAGGCATAGGAAGGGAAAGTAGTAGCACTTGGGCAAAATAGTTACCTTCCTTGCACTTTACCATTTTTCTTATCCTCAATCATCACAGTTAAGGGCAAACACATATAAGGACACTTAAAAATATTTAGAATCTTTTTAAGCTAAACAAAAAGAGATATTTTAAAATATCCTACTTGCTTAAAAATGTATTTTTCTGGTTGCTTTAGTAATACATGCTTATTTTGGAAAATAAGAACGAATAAAGAGAAAAAAAAAAATTCCCAATATTCCAAAGATAGCTACGAGGATATTCTGATAGACGCCTTTAGACTTTTATGGTATATCATATGTATTCTTCCCCTAAGTTTTCCTAAAATTAAATTTATCATGATTCATTGTTTTTTTTTAAAAAAATTAACACTAACATATGTGTGTTATTCATGTCATTAAATATATTTGTAAGCATTGTTAGTTCATGGCTGTAATGATATACCACGCTATGGATGTGTTAACATTTTTTAAATAAATATTCGGTAGTTGGATGTTAGGGTTTTTTCTAGCTGGGTTTTAAAAAAATTAATTATTTTGCTATTTTTACATGATAGACAACTCGTATGTACTTTTTTTGCATATGATGATTTTTCCATAGAATTAAAATTTGTAATGCTGTAATGACTGGTTCAAAGGTTATGAGAATTATTAAGGTCCTTGATACATTTTATTAGATTTCTTTCAGACAAATGACTCTGGATTTACTTCTATCAGGAAGGAATATGAAGGCTAGTTTCTCTGAATTGTCAACAAAAATGGCAATTTAAAAATGGTTGTATTTTTAAGCAAAAGCATAGTGTCTTGTTTTAAAATTTGTATTCGTTAGTGAGGTTGAATTTTTAAAAATGATTTCAGTTATTTGTGTATTTTTCTTGTGTGAATTATCTGTTCATGTCTTTTTTCCATTTTTTCTTTGGGAAATTTTTTTCTGTTTTTCTTTTGTATAAATTCTTTAGATTATACTAGCCTTTTAAAAGATTTGTATATTTGTTATAAATATTTCCATCAGTCTTGTTGGACTTTTATGTATGTGTGTATGTATGTATGCATGCATGTATGTATGTTTACATTAAGAAATTTTAGTGTGTTTTGTCAAATACTTTTTTTTTCTTTTGGAATTTATCCCACTGCTTTTAAGGTCAGTTATTTCTTTTCTATCTTAATCATATATAAATATGATTAGTGTCCATACATGCACACATATGCAGAGAGAAGCTTTTATTTTAATTATATAAATATGATTAAATATACAGATATAGTTACATGTACAGAATTTCCTCTACTGTTTCAATTTTTTGTTTTTGTATATTTAGCATCTGAAGTTTATTTATGGGGCAAGGTAAGAAACTAATTTTTTTTACCTCAAGTATTTACCAGTTTTCCCAGTGGTTTTTAATACCTAATTCTGCCTTCTCTCCCGGACATGATGCCATCACATATGGTATTCTTCTTTAATAGAGTTTGTTTGTGGGTTAGTTGCTCCTTTGCATTTTTCTGCCAGTATATGTAGTAATTATTAGTGCTATTCACCAACATTTCTGGTTTGCTGGCTACCAGGAGTATGGTCAGATTTCACTACCTAGCAACTGTATTCCTTAAGGTTGCATGGAGTCATATGACTTGCTCTGACCAATGAAATATGAGCAGATATGAGGTGGGTCTTTCTGGGCTGGAACATTTACTTGCCAGTGGGATATCTTCCAGAACTCTACTGATTCCATCAGCAGGAGTACAGAGGAGTGGAGCAGAGCCCCCAGTGAACCTCTAGTGAATATGCATCAGAAACAAGATATAAATCTTTGTTTCTAAGACACTCATATTTTGGGGTTGTTACTACAGCAGAACTGAGTGTGTGCTGACTGAGATGTATTCTACTGTTTTAATTATTGTATTTGTAATACAATACATGGTCAAGTAAATCAGTCCTTGTTGCTTCTTACCCACAACCCCAAAATGTTCTGAATAATTTTACCTATCTGTATTCCTAGAAAGCCTTTTGATTCATTGCATCAAGTATTATTACTTCTCCTTGCATTCCCAGATGAAACAGTGAGATTTGGTTTGAACTGTATGAAATATATTACTAAATTTAGAAATAATTGACATTCATTCAATATTTCACCTTCCCATCCAGAAACATGGCATCTTTTTTTTTTTTTTTTTTTTTGCGGTACACGGGCCTCTCACTGTTGGGGCCTCTCCCGTCACGGAGCACAGGCTCCGGACGCGCAGGCTCCGGATGCGCAGGCTCAGTGGCCATGGCTCACGGGCCCAGCCGCTCCGCGGCATGTGGGACCTTCCCGGACCAGGGCACGAATCCGTGTCCCCTGCATCGGCAGGCGGACTCTCAACCACTGCGTCACCAGGGAAGCCCGAAACATGGCATCTTATATTTTGTTTACAAATTATTTTAGATATCTCCATAAAATATTTTTATGGAGAGTTCTGTATATTTATCATAAACATTATTCTTAAATTTTTACATACATTGTTGCTTTTCATCTGGGGTCATTGTATCATTACTATTTTCTAACTGGTTTTTGCCGTTATTTAAGAACACTTTTTATTTTGTACATTTCGTTATGAATTCAGCTACCTTACTGGATTTTAATTGGTTTTCATCATTTTTCAGTTCATTGTTTTCAATTACTTTTCAACAATTTTCAAATTTAAATAGTACATTCTAATTTAAACAGCTAAGTTTTATTACACCAAATAGAAATAACATTGTGAATGAATCAAATAAGACAAATTATTTTTACAATTATTAATTTGGAACTATAATTTATATACTATTAGGTTTTCTCTAAACTCATATTCATTTTTCACATTTTATAGAGACTAGTATAGTGAACTTACATATATCCATCTCCAAGCTTTAAAAATTTTCGAACATGATCAATCTTGTTTTACCTGTACACCCCAATCCCTATCCACTCTACACACACATTACACACACAAACACACACACACACTTTTTTCCACTGAATTATTCTGAAGAAAATTCCACAATATCATACCATTGCACCCACAAGTATTTCATATATTCTAATTTTTAATCTAAATCATGACTTTTCCCTCTTTAATTTTCCAAATTGTACTGAAATAATTTTCCAAATTATACTGAAAACCTGCTGTTGGCTTGCCCCAGTCTGGTTCCATCTTTCTTTTTAATTGAACAGATAATACCTGCTTATGATAAACAATTTTTTGAAGTTCTCAAGCAGTAGAAAGGGATATACAATGCAAAGTGAATTGTTGTCTTTTCCCAAGGTCCCACGTAGCTCTTCCTCAAAAATGTCACTCATAGTTTTCTCTTGAGTATTCCAGGTGGACATCATGTCATCTGCAAAAAAAAGTCTGATTGAGGCTAGAACTTCCAGCACAATCAGGATTATGCTGTTTGCCTCTAGTGAGTAGGGGATGTCAGGATGCATACCCATGAAATTTGGTACCAGAATATGTTTTTAACCACTGTACCAGACTTTAACACAGTAAAGAAGTGTGCTTCTTTTTCCAGGTTATTAAGACCTGGATGTTGAATTTGATCAAATTTCTTTTTGTTATCTATTGCAATGATTGGATGGTTTTGTCCTTTGATTTATTGATGTGTAATTTCATCTTACTAGATGGTAAAGCCATTGTTTAATTCCTGAGATAACTAAAATTTGGAATTTTATTTGGTTAGTTATATTTTAACATGTTGCTGGTTTCAATTTGTTAGGTTTTTTTTTAATTTAGAGAATATTTGTATCTATATTTACAAGTGTGACCGGGCTATAGATATCTGTGCTATTTTTGTCATATTTTGCTCTACTATCAATCAGAAAGCTTTCTAACTTCTAATTTTGGAAAGATTTTGGAACTAATTTGACCCCCTAGAAGTATGAAAGTATTCACAGTAAGACATGACAGTCCTGGAGATTTTTTCAAAGGGAACTTTTTGATAGTTTTGAAATGTCTTAAATCAATTTTGATCAATTATATTTTCTTAGAAACCATCCATTTCATTGACATTTTTCAGGGAAATTTACTTAATATTTACATTTATAAAAGATAGTAGCTACTTTTTAACTTGATTTCAAAGATAAATATGTGTTAATCTTAGAACATTGATTTGAGAAACAGAAAAGCATATTTTAAAAATAAAAATCACATGTATTTCAAGTTCCTTTTAACATTTCAGTCTATAAACTTCATATCTATTTGTCAGGCTAGCTTCCCATTTTGCTTAATGAAACATGAAAGATTTTGTATGTCATTAGTTTTCAAAAATGTAATTTTAAGCACTGTAGTATATCCTATGCTACAGAGGTAATGTAATTTATTTATCCAATTTCCTACTGTTAGACATTTAAGTTACTTCTATTTTTTCCTATGAATAATACTGGGATATATAGCTTTGTAAATATACATATGTATACTTATGTGAATCTTTCCTCAGCATATATTTCTGGAAATAAAATTAGTAAGTCAAAGATTATGAATATGTGAAAGCTTTTCGGTCCTTATTTCCAAGTTGTCTATGCTTTTACCAATTTTGGCTATTATATTTCAAATATCTTGTTTTATTTTTTATCTTTTTCATTACTATTCAGATTAAACACTTTTTCATATATGTATTGGGCATTTTTAATTCTTATCGCCCATCCTGTTTGTCTCTTCATATTCTTTTCCTATTTTCTATTAGGTGCTCATATTATTCTTATTAATTTAGGTGATTTGTTGACTCTATACATCGAAAATAGTTTTTCCTAGATTGTCCTATACTTTTGATTGTTAATTTCTTGAGCGTACAGAAACTTTTCTCGTTTATGCAGTCTATTAATTTTTTTCCCTGTATGCCTTCTTCCTTTGCTTTCATACTTAGAAAGGACTTCATTATTTCATTTTATAAAGGTCTTATCTCTTGTTACATTCCCTTTCTCATTTTATTTGGGTTTTTTTCTTGCTTTCCTTTTTATTATTAAATTTGCCAGAGTAAAGCCTGTTTTCTTATAGCTTTAATGAGTCATCTCAGACATTTATACTCTGCTTCTCTTTCTCAAATCAATCATTTTTCCTCTTTATCTGTTTAATTTTTGTCCAGCTTTCCTTAGGTTTATTTTGCTGTTCATTTGTTATGTCCTTGAAGCAAATATTTATTCATTTATTTTTATTCTTTCTCATTTAATACTAAAACAATTTATGGCTTTACATTTCTTTTCTCTAAGTGTAGCTTTGGCAGTTTTCCATAATCTTCGACAAAGCGTTGTTTTGTTCTTATTTTATTATTTTCTAAATAGTCTGGAACTAAAGTTTTTATTTCCCTTTTGACTCAATAACTATTTATGAGAATTTTTCAACTTATTTATTTATTTATTATCCAGATTTCTATTATTTTCTTTGTGGCTGTTAGAAATGTCTCCATTTATTTTACTTCTATCAGGGAATGTGGCCTGTAAACTTCTTTTTTTGGTTGAGGTGTTCTTGACAGTGCAGTACGTGGAAAGCTTTTGAAAACGTTCTACTAACACTTGAAAAAGTATTTATAGGGAACAAAGTTGGGTATACTATATATCTCCAGTCTTATTAACTCAATTATTCATGTTTTCTTGGTCTCCTTGAGGTACTGAAGGCATTGAGGTTTGTTAACCCTCTGACAGCTATGTCTCTGTCATTTCTTCCTGACATTTCTGAAACAACTAAAATATTTCGGAGGTTTCATAAAGGTCTACTATATCTTCATTGGAGATTTTATTTTTATCATAAGAAAATGACACATTTAAATGAAAAGACTCAAGTTATCATTTGCTTTCTTTTTGCATGAATTTGTCTTCTTTTTCTCTATAACACCTCCTCTAAACCCAGTCTCACTTCTTAGTCATGATCCGTGGAAGTAGAATATAGTCAAATTTTCCTTTTACTCCCATCTGTGAGTCTTTTAACAGGGAATTTAAAGTCATTTACATACACTGGGAGCCATGGTTAGCTATAGCTGGGTTGAGGCCCACCTGCACCCTAGGGTGTGCATTCAGAGGACTGAGGGATGCCCTGGGGACACAGTCCCTCTCAGGAAAAGAGAGTCACTCAGGAAAAACTACCTCCAGGTAAAGCCACAGAGGTTGGGGAGGGGAAGTTGTTTTATTTTCATCATTTTTCAGTTCATTGTTTTAGATTACTTTTCAACAATTTTCAAATTTAAATAGTACATTCTAATTTAAACAGCTAAGTTTTATTACACCAAATAGAAATAACATTGTGAATGAATCAAATAAGACAAATTATTTTTACAATTATTAATTTGATCTCTCTATGATCAAATTATGAGATTTGATCTATGATCAAATTATGAGAGATCACACTATGATCTCTCTAACTCGCATATTTCTGAATCTTGGCCCACTATGGGTCGTGTGTGATACAGAGAGACAGGGGAGGAATGGGATGGGGTTAGAAGACGGGAGTGGGGGGGACACTAACATCACTACCAGCTCTTTGGGTGCATAACCCCTCAGACAGCGTGGTCTCAGAGCCTGTCTAACACTTTGTAGCTCAAAAGAGAAAAGATGAACCTTCTCCCATTGTTGTCATACCCACTCGGTGGCTCAGACACCTCAAGGGTCTCAGTACCTCTGAGGTCCTTGATGCATGCCCGGTGGAGAGCTCTGGAGCCCAGGACATGTAATCTGGCAGCTGGTTGGACTTGGTAATGAGCCCACGAGGGACTCCCCCAGAGGGTTCAAGAAAACTTGACAACCTGAAGGGTACATTTCTGGAACCTAGGACCCTGCATGTGGAGACAGAAGCAAACAAGTGAGTAATTATTATAACCAGCACCCTATTTGCAGCCCTCATAGATAGGCGATGCCGGGAGTGGTGTGTGTGTGTGTGTGTGTGTGAATTTATCTTCAGAACTAGCATACATGTTCTCATTTCTTTCATTTTATTTTCCATTTTAAATGGTGTATTCATTGATCTTCTGCTATATCCCCAAAGGATTTTTTTTTTTTACTTCTTCTTTTATGATTTGGAAAGTTTACTTTTTTTCTTTTTTTTTTTTTAAATTAAGTTTTTACCATTCAATTTCCAAGAAAGAGCTCTAGCTTGAGTTTGAACCACTGGCTCCTCAGGGGTTCACACAAGTCTGGCGAGCTCTAGGGAGGCATCTGCCAGGAATCTGTTTTTGTGTGAGGCTGAGGAGTTTCCTGGGAAAGAAAAATGTGTTTTCTCCACATTTATCACCTTCCTTGCATCTTTTTCATCTATTTTTTCTTTCTTCTACATTCTGGAGAGTTTCTCCAGCTTATCTCTAGCCTATTCCATGACTTGATATTCACGTATCAATTCTCTTTTTTTCTGTATGAAATCTGGAATTTAATTCTGCGATTGCATTTTTAGTTTCCTTATGGTTCTTCTGGATATTGTTTATTTGTATCTCATTCTGTTGGTCTTAACTTATCATCCTCTTCAGGCTCTCGTGCTGCTCTTGAGAATATGAAACATTGCTCTGTAATTATTATCTCCTTCTAGTAGGTTGTGTTTTCAAAGTCTGGCTCATCCCCTGTATCTTCAGGATTTATTTATTCTCTTTCCCTCCCCACAACATAGGCTTTTCTCTCCCTGTTTTTCAGAAAAGTTCTCACCAGACATAAGGACGTATTAAATATGTCTGTCCAGTTCTCTGTTCACCAGCCTACTGGTCCAATCCCATTCCCAATCCAAGCTGAATGGCCCATTGATGTGCCCAATTTTAGCCTGACCTACCCTAAGTCACAACTCCAGCTGGCTTTCATCTCTTAAGGCTCCAATGAATCAAGATGGGGCTGTCTTCTCCTCCTTCTGTCTGAGCCTCTCTCCTGATCTTAATGTCTGCAGAGTTCTTCTTGTCTCCAAGCCTTTCTCCCACACCCTTAGGAGCTTCATTTCAACAGGTAGATACGAAGTTCTAGGACTGGGAAAACAGATGAAGAAACAGTCACTTGATGAATGAATGAACACACTTCCTCTGCAGAGAAGTAAGCATAGGGGTTCAAGGGAAGAGCTGATTACAGGCAAATTCCACTCCTTTCTCTTTCCTAATATATAACTCTTTTAAAAAAATTAATTAATTAATTTCTGGCTGCATTGGGTCTTTGTTGCTGCATGCGGGCTTTCTCTAGTTGCGGTGAGTGGGGGCTACTCTTTGTTGCGGTGCACGGGCTTCCCATTGTGGTGGCTTTTCTTGTTGCGGAGCAGGACTCTAGGCATGCAGGCTTCTGTAGTTGTGGCATGCGGGCTCAGTAGTTGTGGTGCACGGGCTCAGTTGCTCCGCGGCACGTGGGATCTTCCCAGACCAGGGCTAGAACCTGTGTCCCCTGCATTGGCAGATGGATTCTTAACTACTGCGCCACAAGGGAAGTCCCATAACACATAACTCTTTACCGTAGGCAAAGGTTTTAGATGCTCTTGTGTGTATCTTTCTGTCCATCACTCCAGAGCACATCATGCTACATCACTTCTCCATGCCTTTGCTTGTGCTGTTCCCTCTGCCTGGAATGCCCTTCTCTCTCTTGCCCATCACACAGTACACTTGTTAAAGTCCTGCTTATCTTTCCAGGCTCACTTAAATGTCATCATCTTCCCTCTTTAAACTTTCCTCCTATGTTCTCATCCTTGTTTGTGCACCCGTAGTGCTTACCCAGGTGTCATAGAGCTTATTACCTTCTCTATTTTAGTTATCATTTAGTTGCCATCTATCTCTCTGAAAGATGGTCAGTTCCTCAAAGACAAAGGGTTGGCTTTATTCACTCTTGTGTCCCCATCCCTGGCAAGTGCAGGCTTGGCACAGCGCCTGACACAGACTAGGTCACATACATGTTTTTTGAAGGGTTTGATGATGCTCTGGTTAGATCTTGTAATTGACCAAACGGCCCAGGGTCTCTTATCACCTTGGTGTCAGAAGCACATCTCAGGTCAAAAGATCCCAAATGTCATAAGACCAGGCCTTGGTGTACTTGTTTGTGGTTTCTTGATGTGAGTGTGCCGAGCTGGCACACTCGGGCCATGTGGGTGCTACCTATCCCTTTGGATAGTTCCTTAGATGTAGTCTGTTTAGCAATATCAGTGGTGTGTTTCTGGGGAGAGTCTTGTGAATCACAGAAGGCCTTGAATGCAGCATTCCAGAGTTTGCATAGCCTAAGAACGCACCACTAACTCGTTGTGTGCTTCTGGTCCTATTTATTTACCTCCCTGTTCCCTGGTTTTCTCCTCTTTAACATGGGGATAAGAATAGTACCAACCTTGTAGGGATGTTGTTGGGATTAAATGAGTTACTACATGGAAAGCAGTAAGTACAGTGCCAGCTCATCATAGTCACTGTATTAGGGAGGCATTTATTGTTATGTTTATCAATGAAGATTGATTGATATTATCTACCTGTGTTAAGAAGGATTCTGAGGCCTCATCTTGGATCAGTTAGAAAAAATACGCTGTCCAGTGTGCAAGAAGAAGAGGTAGCCCATATGGCAAGTATTTGCTGGCTTTGCTATAGGCACTAGAAAATGGCAAAGTTTTTACGTTAGTAGGTACTAGGGGAATATGGTGTAGATCTGGCAGCTTCTAAACAATTTCCGGAGTTTAGTTCCAAGGAGAGGTCAAAGGAGTTCCTAAACACTCAGAGGAGAAATGACTGAGTGTACATGCACAAACACATTCACACACCTCATGCATGCGTGCAACACACAAGGGGATGAAGCCATCGCCTTTAATTTGTGACCCATGTTTTCCTACCCTCTGTGCCCTTTGCCAGCTTCCTGTGTGGGGAAGTAAGGGGTTAAATGTCTCTAGAAAGGCTTCTGGGCCCCTTTTTGCATACGAGCATTTCCATGTTAATAGAACATTTTAGAGAAAACGCTCTCTGTCAATTGATTGTATAAATATTTTATCTGGAGTAAGTGGCAGCCAGGAAGGTCTTTCTAAAGATTTTCCCAGAGAGCAGTGTGAAGGATAAAATTAGGGTGTTATTGTGGAAAGAAATAAGACACAACAGGGAGTTATAAACACTTGATCCAAAGTGTAAAAAATGGTCCCCTCACCTCTGTGCAGCCTGGAGCCTGGGCCGATTAAATCCATAATGGAATGAGTAAGCTTGGGCCACATAAATTTGTCTCCCTTCCTCAGGAATCCTGCCCGCCGACCTGCTAGATTAATGGCCAGGAGCCTCGCACATAATGAAGTGCGCTACCCTGGCATCCGCTCATGAATTTATTATGGTGTCCACAATTGGGCTGGATGCTGGAGACATCTTTATAAATCCTGCATTTAGCACTGCCGAGATGAGCACTTCACTCCTAATGGCGAACTTGATTTATCACCAGGGGCCCTGCTCCTCAGCCAGGCCCCTCCCTGGCGCTTCTCGAAGGAAATCCAGGTCATCTTGCTGATGGAAATGAAATGTGAAGGTAATTAGAGGATGCCAAATGGAGATGGGAAAGGGGGCACCGTGGACGTTTTAAATACGTTGGTCATCTTTTTCCTTGGAGCAATTATATCAGGCTGATTTATTTTTACAGTTTATAATCACTTAACTACCTGTGGCTGGGGATTTTTTTTACTTTAACCTCAAGCTTTGGAACAAGAAACAGGCTTTCGATTTCTCTTTCTTAGGATGGTATAAGGGGAATTCGTTCCAAGTGCCTCGGGCTCTGAGTTCCTTTGCAGTTCTGTAGTCAGAGCGGCTGGCTGCTGGGAGAGTCCTAGTCAGTCCCTCTCTGGGGTACCCTAGCTGTGCATAGCCCTCAGCAGCTTTCGGGACCCATCTCCAGGTGAAGATGTAACAATATCTACTTTATCTGGAAGGTCATGGGGACAGGCCCACGACAGGTGGAAGAAGAGTGTTGTCGAAAATGTCACGGACTTCAATCCTGGCTCTTTGACTTCCTGGCCAGCTGACTCTGGATGTCTTTCTTCTCTAAGCCTCAGTTCTTCTATCCATAAAATAGGTATCATAATCACAGTAATATCTTCCTTAGGCTGCTATGAAATTATACGGGAAAATGTTTGCAAACTCTTAGTAAAGTGCCTGGCACGTACTAACCACCCCAAAATGTTCGATAATTATAAAATATTCAGGGCCACCACACTATAACTAGGTCAGCCCATGTTTACTTTGAGAATTAATTATGTTTTAGATACTGTGAATATAGCCTGAAGGCTCTACCTGCCACCTAGGCCTCTCTGTCAGTGGGGAAGGTAGTGCAGTAAAGATGATTTCAGTACAGAGTGGCAGGGACAGGGACAGTAAGAACAGGTAAGATGGGAGCACCGTGGAGGAGTCCTAAACCCTAAGAGTGGTTTCAGAGGTGCTGTATCAGGAAGGGCTTCCTGGAGAAGGAGAACCTTACTTTTAAAGCGTGAATTACAGTGTACACAGCATTTTTATATGTAGTGTCTTACTTAATCTTCATGACAGTCTTGTCGGGTAGACAGTTTATAGGTGAGGAGATGGGGAAGAGAGAAGCAAGGTGACCAACAGAAGGCAGCAGAGAATACCAGAGAGAGCACTGGACTCCGGGTCGACTCACCTGGATTTGAATCTTGGCAGGGTGTAGGCTGTGTACCAGTTGGTGGTGCCCTTGCCACATAACATCATACGTATTAAAAGGCATACTCATTTTCCATTTAATATAAATTAAATATAACTGTCTAAGAGTTTGGTTGAGATGCAGTTGACTGGGTGACACAGTGTGTGTTTGTGTGTGTGTGTGTTTATCACCCAGATGCTTTTAAGATTTTTCTCTTCATCTTCGGTTTTCAACAGTTATTTTATGATATGTGTTTTTCTTTGTATTTAATCTGTTTGTAGTTCACAGCACATCTTGAATGTATCTCTTGATGTCTTCTGCAGTCTTGTTAGATTCTCTGCCATTATCTTTCCAAATATTGTTTTCTCTCTATTCCCTATTAGTCCCCCTTTCTGGATCTTTTCAGACTGGATATTTTCTACCCACATACTTTCCAGAACATCAATCCTCTTTTTAGCAGTATCTAATCTTCTGTTAAATCCATTTATTAAGTTCTTAATTTGGGTTATTGTATTTTCCACCTGTAGAGTTCCTATATGATTCATTAAATACAGATTCTAGTTCTTTGGTCAAATTCTCCATTTCTAATTCTATTTTCTTGAACATAGGAATCAAAGTCATTTTAAAGTCCATATCTGATAACTCCAATATCTAGATTACCTGTGAGTCTGTTCTATTGTTTTTCTTATTCTTTTGGTCCAGCCTCCTTTATGTCTGGTTATTTTTTAATGAATTATCAGATAGTGTGTATTAAAAATCGTAGAGGCATTGACTGCTGTTTTCTTCTTTAGAAAGTTTAGCTTCTGGCAACCAATTAGAGGAGAAGCAGATCACCTTGGTCCAATAAGGTACTGAGATGACTTGAGGTTGCATCTCAGCCTCTCCATCCCTGCCACTTGAGTACTAGCTGATGCCTTCAGGGGAAAAGAAGGAGAGAATGTAAATGTGGTAGAGCTTTGCCTCAGTGGGTTTCTCTTCGCTTTAGATCATGGTCCCTCAGGTCTTGGGTGCTTGGTGTTTCTCTGAATCCTTCAAACAGAACTTTAAAAAATATTTATCCAGTTTTTAAAGTTATTCTTATGGAAGGGTGACCTGCTACAAACTCATAACTAGAAGTAGAAGTCTGACATATATTAATTATGACTCTGAAGTTTTCTTTTTACATGTTGGTGCATACAATTTTAATTTTTGTCTAAACTTATTTTCATAGGCTCTTTACAAGCTTGTAAGGCCTGTACTCTGCAACTTACCAACCGAATAGATTAATAATGATAATAACAATAACTAATGTTTATTCACTGCTTATTATATGCCAGAAACTATTCTAACTGCTTTAATATATTAACTTATTGGATCACCACTAAGTCCACTTCATAGTTGAGCAGTGAGGCACAGAGAATATGGCATCCAGCCTCCAAGATGGCCCCAAATGCTCTCTGTCTCCTGGCTGTCACACCGCTGTGTAGTTCCCTCCCACGCTGTAACAGGCTTGATCTATATGACCAATAGATGACAGCAGAGGTGATGGTATGTCAGTACTGAGATTATGTTATAAAAGACACTGTGGCTTTTGTCTTGATTACTTGCTGACACCCTCCATATCTCATATCACTTGCTCTCTCTCTGGACCTCTTGCTTTGAAGAAGCCATCTGCCACATCACAAGTAGTCCTATCTTACGGAGAGGCTCACCTGTCAAGGAACTGAGTGAGGTCTCTTGCCCACAACCAATGGAATGAGCTTAGAAGCATGTACCCCAGCCCCAGTCAAGCTTTCAGATGACTGCAGCTGCAGTGAACAGCCTCAGAAGAGACTCTGAGCTAGAACCACCCAGCTAAGCCACTGCTGGATTCCTGACTCTCAGAAATGGGGTGAAATATCCCATGTTTGTGGTCTTCAACTGCTAAGTTTGGGGATAATTTGTTATGTAGCAATGGGTCATTAATCCAGAGAGGTTTAAAAAAGTTCACATAAATAGTATGTGGCTGAGTGGGATTAACTTGGGAAAATCAGGCAAACTATTGTGGAAAAATAAAAGACTACAATCTGAGCATTTAAAATGAAAATATTTAGAATTTAAAAACAAGATTCCATTGTTTTTAAAGGCTGAATTATGGGAAGGAAGAAGGGAGAGCTCACCCACCAGAGGCTGGGGACTTCCTCACCCACTTTTGGACATTTTCTATTTGGACAACCTAAGATCTCCTGAAAGAAACCCTTGGCTGACAGCCAACAAGAAAACAGAGACTTCACTCCTATGACTGCAAGGAACTGAATTCTGCAAACAACCTGGACCAGTGTGGAAGAAGACCCCAGACCAAGCTGGGGCCAACACCTTGATTTCAACCTTGTAAGACTCTGAGCATAGAACCCAGCTATGCTATATCCAGACTTTGGAGCCATGGAAATAGTGAGATAATAAACATGATAATTTAAACCGTTATGTTTGTGGTAAGTGCTATGTAACAATCAAAACTTAATACAAAGTTAAAATGCACCACTTAATTTTTAAAAAGCAGTCAACTAGTATAATAAGTTTCTTTTGATGGATTCCTTTCCCCATTTGAAATCATCGATGGTGGCTGAAAATAAGTTTTATAGTAATCCCACGTCTAGTTTTGTCCTGAATATTTTTGAGTCTCAAGAATACCCAGATTCCCTTAGATAAAGTAGTCATTAATAGCTCAGTTTGCAAATTCTGGGTGCTCTTCAGTTATCCAGAGCTGGAAGGAGAAGCTTAACTTCAGGGTCTGTCCCGAAGTGATTTTGCCTGGCAGCACAAGTTAATGATTCGGTGGTCCTGGGTATATTAAATTTGCTATCCAACATCTTGAGAGTTGTAGGGACTTCTAAAACTTACAGTCTTAAAAATATCTAAAACTGTGTTTTAAAAAGAATTTTAAGTGAAGTGTTTAGGTAATCTTGAAGGGCTTCTCTCAAATCCAGGGCTCCAGAAGACACAGGTAAAATCCCAGATTGGCAATTTACCCAGGGACCTTCCAGCTGCACGTTTTTAATTGATCTGAAATTATTTTAGTCAGAGTGCTTTGGCCCTTCTTTCACACTACCTTAGAAAGTCATTAGGTTACCAGTATTTATACACACACACACATATGTGTGTATATATGTATTTATATATGGTATTCTATATATATGTGTATGTGTAAATATATGAGGCATTACATATGTGTGCATACATATGTATGTATATGTCATATATAGTATTATATATGTATGTGTATTTCTGGAAAGGGAGCCAAAGTCTGAGTAGGAGGCGGAGCTAAGGGCACTGAGGGGCACAGGTTAATGTGTGTGTCTATATCTAATTATTTGAGAATTTGTTACTCTATTTTTTTTTTCTTGTGGTACGCGGGCCTCTCACTGTTGTGCCCTCTCCCGTTGCGGAGCACAGGCTCCGGACGCGCAGGCTTAGCGGCCATGGCTCATGGGCCCAGCCGCTCCGCGGCACGTGTATCTTCCCGGACCGGGGCACGAACCCGTGTCCCCTGCGTCGGCAGGCAGACTCTCAACCACTGCGCCACGAGGAAAGCCCTGTTACTCTATTTAAGTTAAGCTTTAATCCTCAGCTGAATTTTCATTTTGTACTTGGTGAAGAAGACCATCTTACCAGGGAGGCCAAACAGATTTGATGCCGGTTACAGCTGGCCTGTAAACCTGACTCCAGTTGCGCAGTCTGAGAAAGGGTCTAGAACAGGGTCTTTCAACCTCGGGATTACTGACACTTGGGGTCGGATAGCTCTTTGCTGTAAGGGGGCTGCCCTGTGCACTGTAGAATGTTTGGCAGCATCCCTGGTCTCTACCCTCTAGATTCCAGTAGCACTGCCGTCACCCTCACCTCCACCCCAGCCCCTAGTCGTGAGCATCACAAACACCCCAGATAAGAACTTCTGCTCTAGGGGAAAAAACCAAGCTTCAGGCTTATAGCAGCTGTTCTAGAAATAACACATTTTCTTCTTATCTTAGACCTGTCACCTGGCTCTCAGTATTCAAGAATCTTCGGTTCTCTTAAGCAGGAAAATTTTGTTGACCTCTAGACTACAGTAGACATATTCCAGAAATCAGATGATTTCAAAAATTCCAATTTCAGGAATGGAGAAACTGAGGCCCAGAGAGGGGTAGGAACTTACACAGGGGGACACAGAATCAGGGACTGGGATTTGAACCTTTCCCTGGTAGATAAGTTCCTCCATCTTCTCTGTCTCTCTGTCTCTCTCTCTGTCTCTCTCTGTCTCTCTCTCTCTCTCACACACACACACACACACACACACACACACACACACTCATCCTCTCCTTGCCACCCCAGGAGTCTGATGGATTGAGGCTAACACACATTCAAGGCAAGAAGGGAGGCGCTGTTCCATTGACTAATCAAATACACATAAAAGCTCCTTCTGAACTATAATTACGTTTGTTCGCTCCTTGGGTTGATTTATTTTTTATTTTAATTGTCAGCCCTGCTCCACCATGATGCTAATAGAAATGTTATTGCAGCCAATATGTGCTAAAATGATGTCTAAAGATTATTAATGAGAGCAATAAGAAGGTGTCTTCATAATAAGTCAGCATTAACAGAGTAATTCATTTTACCTGATGTAATTGGATTGTAGCGTTTCAATAGCCTGGGACTTCCTCCTAATTGGGATTAGCCGCAGCTTCCTCTTTTTAGGAGGACATTTAACTCTTCCTCTTCTACTTTCCAGTTTTTTATGAAGTAATTCAATGTGAACTGTGGGCCATTTCTGAAGAGGGAGCCAAGATCTGAGGAGATGCTGGGTGGAGAGGGGACGGGGTAGAGCTGAGAGCATGGATGGATGGCCGTTGGCTGAGAGCCTAGTCCTCCCTGCCTTCCTCCTCCCCTCCCCCTTCCTTCCTCCCCCTCCCCCTTCCTTCCTCCTCCCCTCCTCCTCCTCCCCTTCCTTCCTCCCCCTCCCCCTTCCTTCCTCCTCCCCTCCTCCTCCTCCCCTTCCTTCCTCCTCCCCTCCCCCTCCTCCCCCCTCTCCTTTTCCCTCCCTCCCCCTGTTCTCCTCTGCCCCCACTCAGTTTCCTCGGCTCCTCCTCTTCCTGCCCTTCGGATCTTCCTCTTCCTTCCCGAGTGAGTCTGGGGTCTTAGAACATGGGGCAGAGAACCGAGGCTAGCACTGTGCTGAGGGAGACAGAGCTTAGCCATAGTCGCTAGGAAACATGTTGCCCGTGAGGAGGGAAATTCATCCCTAGGCCCTACTTGGTACCAGGATTCAGGTCAGATCCTCTGCATTTCCTATTTCACTGAATTGTCTCACTCGCTGTGGAAATGCTCAGTGTCCTTGCTTTTCTGGTGAGGAAATTGGGACTCAGGGACAAAAACCATGCCACCCAGCAACACCACCTGCCACCCTCCTCAGGGATCCTGGGACATGGGGGCACATTTCCTCAGATTGCGGGCCTCGTGGTAGCAGGAAAGGACTTTAGGGGGTGCCAGCCAAAGGGTTTTTACTGAATAGTCATGGGTGACTTCAGTGGGAGTTAAGGAAGAAAATGGGAATTAGCACGTCAAACCCCTTCAATGCAAATTCATTTCAGTAAAAATGTGAGTCAAAAGGTAAAAACTAAGGAAATCTTTAGAATGTATGGTCTTTAGTTAATAATAATGTAAATATTGGTTCATACAATTTTAACAAGTTTACATTTTAATTTTAACAAATGTACATACTAATGTAAGATGTTAGGAGGAGGACTGAATGTAGGGTAGACGGGAGCTCTCGGTACCATCTGTGTAATATTTGTAAAGTTGAAATTTTCCTATATATCTAAAACTTTTAAAATTAAAATTTACTTAAAATATTAAAAAAGTACTTACGATTCAGAAAAGAAAAAGTGAGTCAGTATAAGGAGCATTATGTAAATATATAATATATGTAATATATGGGCAAATCTATCTCCATTGGGGACCTGTGGGTACCATACAGCCTGACATCTTTCACTGGATCAATCTCTGTTCTCTCAGTTGCATCAACAGAAACCAACTCTACCTTATTTAAGGAGTAGAGGAATAACTGGAAGGATATTCGTGACTAGGGCCATGGACACCTTTGCACTGAGCACCAAGGTCAAGCATGGGGCCTCAGGGCCCCCAGAGATCGTCATCAAATGACTCTACAATAAACAGCAAAGCTAGTGGCAGTGAATCGTCACAGTGATAACAGTCATCTTCATCATCATCATCTGAATGGCAACCAACACATACTGAGCTGTTATCATGTCCCGGGCACTGAGCACCTGACATTTAATCTTTACAGTCCTTACAAAAATTGTCTTTATTATCTGATCTTGATTATGTCCACTGAGGCACAGAGAGCATAAGCAAGTTGCCCAAGCTTACACAGCATTGCCAGGCAACCTGGAGAAACAGGCTGGGATGATGGCTCAGAGCAGGGAGGCCAGGTGGCAGCCAGGACATAGCTGAATCCTGCCACAGCCTCAGTCCTGGTCACCACTGCAGCCCCATGGCCTCTGCTGACCTTTGATCAGGATGTGACTTCCACTACCAGAAGACCTCTTTACTCTGTGCCCTATTTGGGAGCACCCCCTCCAAGGATACATCTCTGTTTGGTTAGTCCTAAATCATATGGTCACATCCTAGCCACAAGGGCAGCTAGGAAAGTGGATGTCCAGCTTCTACATCGCGATGTGGGCTCTGCCCCATGAGCGTGTATGAGGTGCAGAATTCCTGAACACGGCTGTTCTCAAACTTTTTGGTCTCAGGACCGCTTGGCCCTTGAAAACATTGTTGGTATTGAGGAGCCCAAAGATCTTTTGTTTAGGTAGTATGTATTGATATTTAGCATGTTAGAAATTAAAAATGAGAAATATTTAATTATTATTTTAAAATAACAATAATGAACCCACTGTATACTTACATAGATAAGCTAATTTAGCGAGCCACATTATTTTACATTTTTGCACATCTCTTAACTGTGTGGGTTAACAGGTTCTCATTTTCTTCTGCATCAATCAGTTGTAACATCCCAACATCCTGTAGCCTGTGGGAAACTTCCCTGTATACTTATGAGAAAATGACAATTTAAAAAGGCAAGTAATGTTTTAGTATTATATGAACATATTGGCTGGGTTTCAGGAACCCCCAGGGGTTCCCTGACCTCAGTTTGAGAACCACTGCCCTAACACACAAAGCAACTCCAGTGATCAGACAAAAGCTAATACTTAGGTCATGTCCCCTGTACCTATGACCTTCCTGAGGCTCAGCTCCTCCCTCCTCTCTTCCCTAAATGTGGGCAAGGCTTTCACAGTATAGAACCCTGACACCCTGGGGAGTTGTCAGCAGAAAGTACTGGACAAGAGGAGGATTTTCCTGACCCCTTGGTATCCCATTAATGCTGGGAGGAAGCTTGTCTTTTATTCACTGTGGTCCTACTGTGTTCTGGGCACAGAGCTGGCTCTGGGGCCAGAATAGTGGATGTGGCATTGGTCCATCCTCTCCAAGCAGACAACTGACCTCACCTTTAACTGCAGGTACTGCAGTTAAAGAAGGGGGTGCTGGAACCCCAAGGAGGGAGGGGCTTGTTGTGCCTGGGGAGGGGCACAGGCTCCCTCTGTGGGAATACTCTTCCCCAAGGCCCCCTTCAACCTCAGGGCAGTCCCAATGTCCCCCTCAACCCAGACAACCTCATCCCCTCTGCACGCAGCAGGCTGCTTAAGCATCGCTGTGATTTCAAGTCCACCAGATGAGGGCAAGCGAGAAGGGCAGGTGACTCAATGCTCCAGGGAGCAGCCCTCCACCAATGACACATGGGGAGCTGATCCCTCAGCCCCCTCCCCCTGGGGGGGGATAACAGAGGAGCAGCCCCTACAGTGTCCCTGAGGTTCCTAGAGGGCCTCAGGGTCACTAGCTGGATTACACACTCTTGGTGGTGTCCCTCCCTTCCTTGCCTCACTTCCCACTCTCCTGCTGGTACTTCCTGGGACCATCTCTTAAATAACTTCCATTTGAACCTTTATCTCAGGGTCTGCTTCTGGGGGAACCAGGAGGTACAGTTTAATAACTTTATGAATTCTCCAGTACAGAATGCAGTTCAGTTTAGCGCGGCACATTTGCGTGATGATTTGTTTAACATCTGTGCCCCGACAAGGCTGTAAGTACCTTGGTGAGGGAACTGAGACTCTGCTCATTCTTGAGTCATAAGTACTGAGCACAGGTCTTGGCACATGGCTGTCCCTTGAGAAACGTTTGTTGACTGACTGAATAAGTGAATGATTGAGCGGATGAAACCTTTCACACCATATGCCAGCTGTTCTAGAAAAACCCAGCCACTGTTGTTACAGAAATATTGTTTCTAGGTCGGGGGTTGGCAGACATTTTCTGTAAAGGACCAGATAGTAAATATTTCAGGCCTTGGTGCCATACATTCTCAGTTGCTATCACACCCACTCAATACTTCTGTCGTAGCATGAAAACAGCCATAGGCAATGTGTAAACAAACGGACATGCCTGTGGTCCAATAAAACTTTATTTACAAAAACAGATAGGCCTGAGGGCCACAGTTTGCCGATCTCTAGTCTAGGACAAAAATGTTAATTGTTCCCTGTGGGGTAAGTATTATGTTTGGTTCTTGTGGGGAACACTTGTCTTCCTTTTGAGAACCCACGCCCATCCCACTCGGGAACCTCACCTTTCCCCTCCCTCCGTGTCCATGGGGCTCCTCTGAAGAGTGAGAGCAGATCACCTCAGGGCCTTAGGACCTTGGCTCTGCCCCTTTCCCCACATCTGGTGACTGGCTGCCCTGTTGGGTTCTGCAGCTGTTCTCATGGTCTGTTTGCTGACCTTGGTCAGGGCCTGGGATCCACCCTTGCTGACCCAGCCAGCCCTATGTGGTCTGTGTTGCTCTGTGGAACCTCAAGTCACACCCTCCATCTTGCCCTGCACTTGTGTTGCTCACTTGGAGGCCGCCCCAGTGAGATCACCTTGCTCCTTACCTGGAAGCCTCACTGTTAGGTCTGTATTAGTCAGCTCAGGCTGCATGACAAACACCATGGACTGGGTGACTTAAACAACTGAGATTTATTTTTTCACAGTTCTGGAGGCTGGAAGTCTAAGCAAAGTGTTGGCGGGGTTGATTTCTTTTGAGGCCTCTCCCCTTGGCTTGCAGATGGCCAACTTCTCCCTTTGTCCCCACATGGCCTTTCTCTCTGTGTGGGAATCCTTGGTGTCTCTGTGTGTGTCCAAATTTCCTCTTCTTATAAGGACATCAGTCATATTAGATTAGGGCCTACCATATGACCTCATTTTAATTTAATCACCTCTTTAAAGACCCTATCTCCAAATACAGTCACTTTCTGAGGTACAGAGGGTTAGGACTTCAACATATGAATTTTGGGGGCTACAACTCAGTCCATAACAAGGTATGTTGTCCACATGTCCCACTGAAAACTCTGATCCCTGCACTGCCCAATGGAGATAAGGGGACCCAGGATCTAACTTAGGCCTCTCTCCACCTAACGACATCAAGCCTGCATTTTATTTCCACTACATTACTCCACATTGGAATAGGACCACCCCTGGTGGTGATCTCTGATTTCCAAGGGGAAATTGGAACACCAGCCCTCCCAGTTTCACCTTTCTCCTCATCCCAATACCCTCACCTCTGGGATTTTGGTCCAGAGGGAGGAATGCAGGCATATCCTACTGTTTTTCATTTTCAGAATAGCATTGTGGATAACAGCATTTGGAACTAGTGGGCCTGGCTTCTAATCCAGCAAGATCTTTAACCTTCTAGCACTTTAGTCTCCTCATCTGTGAAATGGGATGACAATTATAACTATCCCAAAGTTTGTTGTAAGGATTAAATTAATACATATAAAGTGCATAGAGCTTTAACATATATTAATCAATACATATGCATACGTTTATATACATTTATGATGTCTATAAAGTGTCTGGTGCACAGATAGCCCTCAGTATGTGTGACCATTGGTATCCTGACCTCTGTCCTTCTGCTGCTCACCTTGCCCAGGGCAAGAAGGGCTGCCCTTACTCCACTTCCTGTGTGTCCTCCTACCTCATATCTGTCCCCTCCCAGAGGGAGCATTGGGTCCTCCCCACTTCTGTGGGGCCATAATGCTGTGGTCACTTCAGGGGAGCATGTTTAATGGGGCGGGGGCAGCATATAAAAATATGTTGATGTAAGATTTTAAAAAATCATCCCCATTATATATGAGTATTCCAGGCACTGGACTGATCCTATGAGAAGACACAGACATTTAAGAATGTCTGTGTTCCTCCCTCCTAGAGTGCCACGTAGAGCATTTTTCAGTGCTGGAGGCACGTCAGAGAGACCAAGTTCAAATCTTGGCTCTGACCTTAACTACCTATGTGTCCTGAGCACATTGCTTTGCCTCTCTGAGCCTCAGTTTACTGGTCTGTATATTGGGTTAATGCCAGAGTTGATAAGACAATGCATATAAAATGGGGTCACATATAATGGGTGTTAAATAAGGTTATAGATAAGTTCAACAGTCTGAAGGTACACCTGATCATGTAGATAAAGAGGCTGCTACAGTGCCTGCCCTGCACATAGTACACACAGCTTCTGACATGCTTGCGGAGGTACACACGAGACGGGGCTTATGGAATGCTGAATTGGTACTAGCCACTTCTGTTGCAGGGGAGGAAATTGGAACAACCCAAATGTCAGATGTAAGCCTGAAACTGAAGTCACTGCCCTGGGTAGATTAAATCCCACCCCTACCTGCCCTCACCCCAGGGAACCAGGGGAGCTGGGGCAGCATCTCTTAGTTGCTGAGCACACAGAGGACAGAAGCAGCCTGTCTATCTGTCAGCTGTGCTTTTAGGATGAAAACCAGGATTTAATGTTTGGGGCCATCAAGATGCCAAGGAGGATTCACTGCCAGGCCAAACTTGGGTTCTGTCCAAAAGCCACTTGCAAGACAGCAGGGAAAATGTGATGGTCACAAGCCAGGCCTTGTGATGATGGGGGTTTTGCCTTCCGTTTTCCATCAACCTGGGGTGTCTATGGTGGCCTTTCTCTGGAGTCTGGCTGTCGGGGCGCTTGGGGAGTGGGGAGTCTCTGGTTTTCCATCCCGAGAAGGATTTCTTTCTTACAGGTTGCGGCGAAAATCAGCAGTGTCCGGGCCGGGAACACAATATAGGAAGTGGTGCGCCCCCATCCCGAGTCCCCCACGACCTCCCCTGACTGCCACAGCTGTGACGTTGAGCCTCTGATTGTCCCGCTATTGATCCCCCCTCCCGTAATGAACTGTAACAACAACTCCATTACTCTGTGCTCGCCCATTGGCTAAGGATAATATAAAATTAGCCAGCGTGCATGGGGCCTCTTAGGATCGATTTCCCTACTCAGATTACTTGTTACGAAAGAATAGAGCTGTCTCCCCCGTAATTGAACAAGTTAACTCCTTGTCTCATAAAATGTAAGCCAGTATTGATTGGCTGTTGTTGGCGTGCAGAGGGGGGGCTTGGAGAGAGGTGGGAACACCAGGGCGTGGGGATGCTCTTCCCCTCCCCCACCCCTCCCTCATGGCCCCGCCCCCCCTTAGCTTTAGAGGTTAGGGCATCAAGCCTGAGGCTGGATCCTCGGTCTGAATAGTTATGGCGAGGGGGTCTCTGAGCCCCGGTTTCACACCCTCGGTCCCCGTCTTTCTAAGCCAAGGATGTTTATGCGTGTCAGAACACCTCGGGCTCTGGACTTACATGGACCTGGGTTCAAATCCTAGCTCTGTCAAATGCTAGCCATGTGACCTTGAGCTGGGCACCCAGCCCCTCTGTTTATGGGGATAGTAGCAGTAACCACCTGAGAGGTTATTGAAGAGGGTCAGATGAGCTAACTCGTGTACAAGGCCAGGCACGCACGCAGGCATAGGCAGCTAGACACAGGAATGGTTATTAGTGTTCTTGTGCTTGTTTTAATTTATGTCAGTAATAGAAACCCATTAAGGTAACATATGAAATTAAGACACACATGGTTTTCTGTTGGGTGGGTGAATGGAGCCTTTAAGGAGCGGGGGCAGAAAGCCTGGTTTTAAATACCTCTGACCATCTTTCATGTGCGGTCAGAAACCACAGGCGTCGTGATGGGCAGGATTATTCTGACATGTTTTCAAACCGGAGAGATGACTCTGTCATTCCAGAAAGGCAGGGGCTCGCCTCGCCGACCACATGAGCTTGCCAATCCCAGCTGACCCCAGCCCCCCTCCCCTGAAAGCGTGGCAGCCCCATCATCTTACAGCCTCGGTAGATGTGGTCAATGAGACCACCTGCCACCAGGAGGGGGCTCGCGTTCACTGGATTTGGGACCATTTCCCAAGGCCCGCACATCAAACGGCAGTGGGCAATGTGTGCCCAGGAAGGCTAATTTTCAAGGCTATCATCTCCCTACTGACTTTGGCTGGGATGTCAAAGGCAGAAGGAGGCAGGAGGCAGTGAAGAAAGGAAGTAAACAGCAACCTAGGACCCAGGTCTGGGTTCATGGTGTAGGCTCACGGAAAGCAGCAGCCGGCAATTACGGTACCGACAGATTTCGCCTTTACCTGGGTGTGAGGTATAAGGCTCGTTCTATAGCTGGGAAGAATAGTAAACTCACTCAGGAATGACCTCTATATTAGCCATGCAATTTGGGAATTTTTTTTCTAATAATAATATGTCAGTAGTAATAATACCAACATATACTGTGTGGGCTTACAATGTGCCAGGCTCTGTTCTAAACACTTGACCAGGGTTCCCTTACAGAAACCTGCCAGCAACCCTTTATCTAGGTGGCATTATTACTGTAACGGGCATCACTTGGTTGAGACCTACTCTCTGCCCAGGCTATGGAAAGGGTACTGTACGGTCATCTCAACGATGCTCGCCATGTGGGAGATAACATCTCCATTTTCTAACGAGCAAACAGGTTAATCACCTTGCACACAACTATGAAGGAGAACTGGGTTTAAAACGTAGGAATGCCAGCCTCAGAAGCGGTGCTTGAAGCTACTTCACTTCACTGTATCTCTCTGATGTGAAAATTAAGACTGATGAAAGTGAGGGGGGGAGGAAAGAAGGGAGGAATGAAAGAAAGAAGGAAGGAAGGGAGGGAGGAAGGAAGGAAGGAAGGAAAGACTGCCAGGTGTGTCACAGGCCGCAGGAGACTCTGATCCCAGTTCTTAGATTGGATGCTGAGTGACTGTGGCCCGAGCCCACCCCGTGGTTGAGCTCTCTTAACTGAGTGAATTCTTAACAGAGAATTGTGGAACCATACATTGCATGGGGGTACCCAAACCTGAAGTCAGTAAATGAATTGATCTGCAAGCGTGGTTATGGCAAAATCAACAAGAAGCGAATTGCCCTGACGGATAACGTGTTGATTGCTCGATCTCTTGGCAAATACGGTATCATCTGCATGGAGGATCTGATTCATGAGATCTATACTGTTGGAAAACGTTTCAAAGAAGCAAACAACTTCCTGTGGCCCTTCAAATTGTCTTCTCCGTGAGGCTGAATGAAGAAAAAGACCACCCATTTTGTAGAAGGTGGAGATGCTGGCAACAGGGAAGACCAGATCAACAGACTTATAAGAAGGGTGAACTAAGGTATCTACCATGATTATTTTTGTAATCTGGTCAGTTAATAAACAGTGACTGCTTTCAAATTGAAAAAAAAAAAGGTTCTCAGGTTCTTGCTATGAGTTTAAACAATCACATTTATTCATTTCAGAGAAGAATCTTGCTTTTCCTATGGAATGAATTCATTTTTAAGTGTACAAGTAATATATGCCTATTATAGAAAAAGTTGAAAAATAGAGACAAACGAAAAGAAAATTAAATTATCCACAAATCCACACTCTCACCCTTGTGATGACCACTGTTGTTTATTCTGTTGTATGTTATTCCAGACTGTTTTCCTATTTGGATGCAACATGTATGCACGTGTACACACACACACACACATTTAACCCAAATGGGACATTATTCATCCTATTTTGTGACCTACTTTTTACTCATCACTGTACTTTGGACACCTTATCTTGTCAATGACTGAAATTCTAAATCACCTTTTCTAAAAACTACACAGGACAGTTTTTTCAAACTGCAGCTCAAGACACATCAATGTGTTCAAAAATCAACTTGATGAGTCAAAATCAATATTTAAAAATAAATGAAACAGGAACTTCCCTGATGGTACAGTGGTTAAGCATCTACCTGCCAGTGCAGGGGACATGGGTTCGATCCCTGGTCTGGGAAGATCCCACATGCCGTGGAGCAGCTAAGCCTGTGCGCTACAACTACTGAGCCTGCGCGCCACAACTACTGAAGCCCACACACCTAAATCCCATGCTCCGCAACAAGAGAAGACACTGCAATGAGAAGCCCGTGAACTGCAATGAAGAGTATCCCCTGCTTGCTGCAACTAGAGAAAGCCCGTGTGTGGCAATGAAGACCCAACGCAGACAAAAATAAATAGATAAATTTATATTAAAAAAATAAATGAAACAGAAAAGAATATCATTGTACAGAAGAGAAAAATATTAGTGTGTATTGTATTAGTGAAGATCAGTACTTTTATAAACACTCTGTGTATTAAACATATAGGTATATATTGGGTTGTAATATAATATGTATCTCTTATGTGAATTCCAGTCAAAATTTTTGAAAATTTCTGATATGCTCTCAGTAGAATTTAGCAGAATCCATTTAACCCATCTACTGTTCTTGAACATTTATGTTGTTTGTACATTGAATTTTGCATGTTTGTCTATTTATTTCCTTAGGATTTCTAATGGAATTAGAATGGGTCATAAGGGTGTGTCCATTTTTAACGAGTCTTCCAGAAAGAATGAGCCAAGGTATATTCCCACTGGCTGGGTATGAGGCCACCTGTTTACCCATACTCTGACCACCACTAAGTTTATTATCATTTAATATTTGCCAACCTCATATTATTAAGAATAGTAACTAGCATGCTTTGCAGTTTACTGTGTTCCAGGCTCTGTGTGAAGTGCTTCCTTAACTCATTATCTCCTTCGAGCCTATGTTAACCTTCTGAAATGAGTGCAACTATGATTCAGTTTTGCAGATGAGGGAGCTAAAGCTCCAAAAAGTCCAAATTCTGACAAAGGAGGATTTAAATTCAAACCTGATTACAAAAGCCGTGCACACCTTTCATTGTTCTCATCGACCTCCCTCATTGTCATCACTGATAACATAGCATACCTAGCGAGACTGAGGATCTTCCATATGCTTATCAAATAGTGCTGATTAAAAATATTTTCAAATATATATGAATGATTCTTCAAAGTCCTGGCATTGCATCATCTAAGTTGCACTGTCCAGGGTTTGGCCCCAGGATTTAAAAAAACACAATTTCTTAAACTGGGTATGCATTCAGCAGGGATGGTCTTGGAGGATCTGGAAGGCACAGGATAAACAAGCGATATTTTTGTGAAGCCTTAATTTAACTCACCAGTTTGAGGGGAAATGTTATTTTGATATCAACATAACCACTGATTTGATATGGTGTACAAAAATTTTAAAGTTAAAACACACAACTTCGAAGAAATTTAATCTTGCTGCAGGGAGTTGTAGCAATCAGTATAAGCTAGGTTCTGCTGTGGTAACAAAAGATCCCAAAATTTCAGTGTCTTAAAAAAACAGATATTTATTTCTCCCTGACCCACCGTATCTATTGCCTATTGTCTGGGGCTCTGCTCCGTTGCATCCCCCCTCCAGGATCCAGGCCAATGGAGCAGCCTCCATTTGGAATAGTGCTTGTCACTGTGGGAAAGAAGAAAAGTGAGCTTTGGAGGGTTTCATGCCAGCAATTAAATGCTTAGCCCAGAAGTGACATATGTGACTTCCACTGGAAAGTTTTTGGCCAGGACTAGTCACATTGTCCCACCCAACCACAAGGAAGCAGGAAGTACAATCCTACGATTTACTTGAAATGTAAAGGGTCAGACATATTTGGGGAATGGCATAATAATTACCATGGTTGTTTAGGCTCTTGCCTCCATTTTTCTCTTGTTCTCCAATGGTCTTCTGAGGAGGAAAACAAGGTTATTCATCAGAAGGTGAGAAGACAACATCAGAACGTCTATATCTCCTATTTAAAAAAAAAAAAAAAAAAACCAAGGTAAAAGATTATCTCTCTATCATGTAATAGAAGTGTGGAGGTAAGCAGTCTGGAGCTTGTGTGATGTTCCATGGTGACGAGGATCTAGGGTCCTTCTATCTTCTTGTTCCACTATCATGGTTCTATCTAATGGTTCAGGAAGACTGTTCAAACTCCAGCCATTATGTTTGTATTCAAGTCAGCAGGAAAGAAAAATTTTTTTTAAAAATTAACAGCTTTATTGAGATATAATTCACATGCCATACAATCCATGCATTTAAAGTGTACAATTCGGGGGCTTCCCTGGTGGCACAGTGGTTGAGAGTCCGCCTGCCGATGCAGGGGACACGGGTTCGTGCCCCGGTCCGGGAAGATCCCACATGCCGCGGAGCGGCTGGGCCCGTGAGCCATGGCCGCTGAGCCTGCGCGTCCGGAGCCTGTGCTCCACACCGGGAGAGGCCACAACAGTGAGAGGCCTGCGTACCGCAAAACAAACAAACAAAAAAACCCATTAAAGTATACAATTCAATGGCTTGTAATATATTCAGGAGTATGTGAAACCTTTATCATAGTCCATTGATTTTAGGGCATTTTTGCCATCTCCAAAAGGCACACTGTGTGCTTCAGCTGTCACCCCCTCTACCCTCAACCTCCTCCATCCCTAGGCAACCACAAATCTACTTTCTGTTTCTATAGATTTCCCCGTTCTGGGCAGTTCATATGAATGGACTCATGTAATTATGTAGTCTTTTGTGATTGGTTTCTTTCACTTAGCATAATGTTTTCGAGGTTCATGCATGGTGTAGCATGTATCAGTATTTCATTTTTTTTCTTGACCAAAAATATTCCCTTGTTGGGATATAACACATTTTGTTTATGCATTCATCGGTTGAGAGACATTTGGGTTGTTTCCACATTTTGGCCGTTATAAATAATGCTTCTATAAATATTCATGTACAAGTTTCTGTATGGACATATGTTTTCATTTCTCTTGGATATATACCTAGGAGTGGAATTGCTGAGTCAAACAGTAACTCTATGTTTAATTATTTGAGGAACTGCCAGACGATTTTTTTTTTTTTTTGCGGTATGCAGGCCTCTCACTGTTGTAGCCTCTCCCGTTGCGGAGCACAGGCTCCGGATGCGCAGGCTCAGCGGCCATGGCTCACGGGCCTAGCCGCTCCGCGGCCTGTGGGATCTTCCCGGACCGGGGTACGAACCCACGTCCCCTGCATCGGCAGGCAGACTCTCAACCACTGCGCCACCAGGGAAGCCCCCTACCAGACAAGTTTTCAAAACTGCTGCATCATTTTACATTCCTACCAGCAGTGTATGAACGTTCCAATTTTCCCACATCCTCACCGATATTTGATTGAATTTTTGATTATAGTCTCCTAGCGGGTGTGAAGTGGTATCTCATTGCAGTTTTGATTTGTATTTCCTTGATGACTGATGGTATCCTGAAGCTTTTCATGTACTTATTGGCCATTTGTGTATCTTTTTTGGAGAAACGTCTATTCATCTCCTTTGGCCACTTGTTAAATTGGGTTATTTGTCTTTGTAAGAGGTCCTTATACATCCTTGATACAATCCCTTATCAGATATATAATTTGCAATTTTCTTTTCCTATTCTGTGGGTTGTCTTTTCACTTGCTTGATGATGTTCATAGAAGGACAAAAGTTTTTAGTTCTGTTGAAGTTCAGTTCATTTTTCTCTTTCACTGCTCATGATTTTGGTATCATACCTAAGAATCCTTTGCTAAGTCTAAGGTCGTGAAGAATTTCCCTTATGGTTTCTTCTGTGAGTTTTATGTTTTAGCACTTACATTTTGGTCTTTGATCCATTTTGAGTTACTTTTTTATGTGGTATGAGGTAGGGATTCAATTTAATTCTTTTGCATGTGGTTATCCAGTTGTCCCAGCACCATTTATTGAAAATACTATTATTCCCCATTGGATAGTCTTGGTATCCATGTTGAAAATCAGCAAGGTTGCAGGATACAAGATCAATATGCCAAAATCAATTGTATTGATGCACCTAGAGTGAACAACCTGAAAATGAAATTAAGAAAACAATTCAGGGCTTCCCTGGTGGCACGGTGGTTGAGAGTCCGCCTGCCGATGCAGGGGACATGGGTTCGTGCCCTGGTCCGGGAAGATTCCACATGCCACGGAGCGGTTAGGCCCATGAGCCATGGCCACTGAGCCTGCACGTCCAGAGCCTGTGCTCCACACAGGAGAGGCCACAACAGCGAGAGGCCCGCGTACTGCAAAAAAAAAAAAGAAAAAAAGAAAACAATTCAATTTATAATAGCAACTAAAAGAATAAAACACTTAGGAATAAATTAAGTGGAATAATCAAGTAATAAAATTAATAATAAAATAGGTTAAAATAAATAAATTAATAAGATAAGTGAAAGATGCATCCTGTGAAAACTATAAACATTGCTGAAAGAAATTAAAGAAAATGTAAATAATTGGAGAAAGATCCCATGTTCATAGATTGGAAGATTTAACATTGTTAAAATATCTCTACTCCCCAAACTGACCTATAGGTTCCTTGTAATCCCTATTAGAATCCCAGATGACTTCTTTACAGAAACTGACAAGCTGATTTTAAAATTCAGAAGGAATTGCAAGAGACCTCAAATAGTCAAAACAACCTTGAAAAAGAAGAGGGAAGGAGGAAGACACGTGCTTTCAGATTTCAAAACTTACTTCAAAGCAATGGTAATCAAGACAGTGTGGTTAATATATGTATATGTATAACAGATTCACTTTGCTGTACACCTGAAACTAACACAACATTGTAAATCAACTATACCCCAATAAAAATTAAAAACAAAACAAACAAAAAACCAGTGTGGCATTGGCACAAAGAGAGACATGTCGTTTAACAGAATGGAATTGAGAGTCCATAAGTAAATCTATTTTTTATCAAAAACTTGGGAAATAAATGAGAGTTCAACAGTTTTTAAATCTACAGACTGCCACTGGTTCTTTCGTTCTGTCCTATGTCATAAAGGCTGTATGTACCATAAACTCTAGAAGGCATCCTTGGGGGAGGAGTGGAGGTCACCACGAGGAGGGGTGGACAGTTTCTCTATTACCCATTTTTTGGTTTGTTTTCAGTGCATTTTGAGGACATGTGCATGTGTCCTGTTAATTGGATGTACAGATGATCTTATCTTGTTTTAGTGAAATCAGCCTTCACAAAAGGGACAAGTGGCTGAAGAAGATTTCTGCAAAGAAACCAAGATTAATGTTAACAATGTTGATGCCAGTAGAAGAAAAGGAGAACGGGGCCATTCTGTCACATCCTCGCCTCACACAGGCTTTTGACCAGCCACCTGAGGAGATGAAAACAATGGTTATCTAATAAGATCTGAAATAAAATCCAATTGTTTGGCCAAAACCAATTGAAATTATCAAAAAGATTTACATCCCTATAGTTGATAACAACCTATCCCTAAGGGGATATTGTGCTGTGAGATATTAGCTAATGAGAGTATGTGGCCCTCACAGTTAGAAAAACATTTAAAAATACTGCTTATTTCATCATCTCATTGTTTCAAAAATTTATGTTTTGTGTCTAGGCATGCTTTATAATGTTCATGCATTTATTCCTTCACTCAACAAAGCATGGATCGGGAGACCCTGGGGATATAGTAATAAAGCAACCATGTGGCTCTTATGGAGCTGATATTCTCCTGGGTAGAGGCCAACAATAAAGAAAAAGCATAGAGAATATAGTGTCCACTATCGATTTTAAAAATTTGGTAACCACATGCCTAGATATTTAAACATGCTCCTTCGTCGTGGATGTTATTTTGAAGGAAAAGTTTGAGAGGTACTAAGATTAAACCTAACTCCAAAATAATGATGGCTTAACACTCACTATCCTCCCAGCCCCTGCCAATGCTCACTTCTGTTCACCCTTCTCCTCTTGTATTATCTTGAATAAAATAAAATTCCAAGAACCAGCATTTTGGTGGTTTTGATATACATATTAGTTATCAATTGATGTGTTACAAATTACCATGAATTTAACAGCTTAAAACAACACCTACTTATTTTATCACAATTTCTGTGGGTTAGGAATGCAGGCACGGCTTAGTGAGGTTGTCAACCAAGACCGCAGTCAAGGGGTTGGTCAGGCTGGAATTTCATCTGGAGGCTTGACTGGGGAAGGATCTACTTCCAAGCTCACGTGATTGTTGGCAGAATTCAGTTCCTTGGGGACTGTTAGACTGAGGGTCTCAGATTTTGACTGTTGGTCTCAGTTTTTGACTGTTGACCTGAGACCACCCTCAGTTCTTTGCCACATGGGCCTCTCCAACATGGTGGCTTGCTTCAGCCACACATGCAAGCAATAGAGAAAGTCCACTAGAAAGATGGATTCACATTCCTATGTAACTTAATCGCAGAAGTGACATCCTGTCATCTTTGCCATATTCTTCTTTCTTTTTTTAATTAAAATTTACTTTTGAGATAATTGTAGGTTCTCATGTAGTTGTAAGAAATAATACAAAGAAATCCCATGTACCCTTTATGCAGTTTCCCCCAATGGTGACATCTTGAATATCACAAGTAGGATACTGACATTATGCAGTCAAAATACCAAACATTTCCATCATCACTAGGATCCCTCATGTTGCCCTCAGTGGCTGTATCTGCTTCTCTCCCATCCCCACGCTGTCTGTAATCACTGGCAACCATTTAATCTGTTCTCTATTTCTATACTTTTGTCACTATATGAATGTTATGTAAATGTAATTGTATAGTATATGCATACATTTATATCCCTCTTTTTTTTTTTTTTAAGAAGATGTTGCGGGTAGGAGTTTATTAATTAATTAATTAATTATTTTTTTTGCTGTGTTGGGTCTTCATTTCTATGCGAGGGCTTTCTCTAGTTGTGGCAAGCAGGCGCCATTCTTCATCGCGGTGCGCGGGCCTCTCACTATCGCGGCCTCTCTTGTTGCGGAGCACAGGCTCCAGACGCGCAGGCTCAGTAGTTGTGGCTCACGGGCCCAGTTGCTCCGTGGCATGTGGGATCTTCCCAGACCAGGGCTCGAACCCATGTCCCCTGCATTAGCAGGCAGATTTTCAACCACTGCGCCACCAGGGAAGCCCCCTCCTATTTTTTTTAAACAGACTGCTTCCAGAATCAGAGCTAAACTCATAGATAATATTCCTAAATTGACACAGTGCCACATTTTTTTGTGTCACATTAATCTGGCATATTGGTCTGATTTTTTTTTTTAATTATCAAATCACCCCTTATGTAGTCAACAGTTTCATTTACAAAAACTCATTCCAACTTACTGAATTAGCTTGGATTCCCTGGAAACTGACTCTGAGGTGGAGGCTTGTGTATAGATGGGCCTTTGGGGTTTGGACCCAGTAGACACCCCTGGAAGGAAGTGAGGAAGGCAGTTTGGGCAGAAGGAGAATCTGCCCCAAGGTGCGGTTGCAACTGAGGCTTCAGCAGCTCACCTTACAGGGAGCTCTGAAACCAGACAATTTTTCAGAGTCGTCCCAAATTAAGGAAGGAGTCTGGACCCTATATATCTCAATTCTAGTTCCTTTGATTCTTCATATACATTTTATTTATCTTTTATATTTATTTTTTTATTTTATTAAATTTATTTATTATACAGCAGGTTCTTATTAGTTATCCATTTTATACATATTAGTGTATATATGCCAATCCCAATCTCCCAATTCATCCCACCACCACCAGTCCCCCTCCAGCCCGCTTTCCCTCCTTGGTGTCCATACATTTGAGTGAAGTAAGTCGGAAAGAGAAAAACAAATATCGTATATTAACGCATATATGTGGAATCTAGAAAAATGGTACAGATGAACCGGTTTGCAAGGCAGAAACAGACACAGATGTAGAGAACAAACGTATCATATACATTTTAGAATCACCTTGTAGATTCCTACAAAGCATGCTGCTGAGATTTTGATTCGAATTGCATTTAATCTATAAATCTATTTGGTAGGAACTGACACATTCAGAATTTTGGATCTTATCGTTGAGCATGATTTATTTGGTCCTTGATTTCTTTTATCAGTGTTTTATAGTTTTCAGCATACAGATCTTCACTTTCACCGTATTAGAAGCAAAGCGAAAGTCCCTCCCAGACTCCAGGGAGGAGATTACATCAGGGATGAATACCAGGGGATAGAGATCATTGGAGGCCAAGTTAGAGTTTGCCTGCTGTACACCTTTGGGTGGTAGTGACCCTCATACCTTCCTGGCTAAGAGGGCTGTGGTGTTCATGGGCCCCAGTGGTCTGAGACTAAGCCCTCCGAGTGGTTCAGAAGTAGGAGAGATAAGTGGGGGGAGCCCAGCATGTGTGCGTGACCTGGTCCTAACCTCCCTGCCCACCTCATCTCTCTCAGTCCCTTCACACTATGCCTTGTACACACTCCATGCTCTCCTGCTTTTGCCCCTTACTGAGCCTTCAGCCTGGAATTAGATCACCCACTTTCTCCGTGTACCAAAAACCTGACACTCATTCTGAGCCTAGGCTCAAAGACCACCTCCTCCAGGAAGGAGTCCTTGAGTCCTTGGAAGACTCAAATTCTCCTCTGAGTTTCTACAATATTCTGATCATACCCTGTGCATGACACATTTCATTCTGCCTTGTTTTTTAATCATTTGCGTAGGAATGAGTAACATTCTTTCTCTTGTGACAGTAGACCGGTTCAGGCAAAAACGTACTTTATGGGCTCACAAAATGGAAAAGTCCAGGGGTAGACTGACTTCAGGCAGTTGGATTCAAGGGCTCAGACAGCAGTATCAGGACCCAGTCTCTCTCCATCATTCTGCTCCACTCTCCCCTTTGGGCCCTTCTTGGTGCCCAGGGGCAACAAGGTGCTTCCTGTGGTCCCAGACCTAAGCCAACGAAATCTACCTCCAATCAAAAGAGGGAGGGCCCCTTTCTGCCCACAGAGGGTCCCGGCTTGTGACTAAACCACGTGTCCATCCCTGTACCAATCACGGAGGCCAGGTGACATGGCATGAGTCAAGGTGAGGCTAATTTCCCCGAGAAAATCCAGGACACTGGAACCAGAGGGCACAGAAACGGATGTTCGGTGGTGCCGAAGCCTGTGGTGTCCCCACAGACTGTGAGACCCTGGAAGGCAGGAACTTTGGCCCTTTGTTTTTCGTTCCAGCACCTGGCCCAGAGCTCAGCACATACTTAGACTCTACACGTTGAGCCAATGCTTGTCCAGCAGACAGACGCAGCCAAACGGACTAGAACAGGAGTTGGCCAGCGTTTCCTGTAAGGGGCCAGATAGTAAATATTTCCAGCTTTGGGGTCTCCCTGTTGCAGCAGAGAACAGCCACAGACAACACAACGGAGGGATGTGGCCGTGTTCTAATAAGACTTTATTTATGCACAGTGACCTGTGAATTTCATGTCCTTTTCACGTGCGTGTCCGGAAATAGACCAGGCTCACAAAAGGCTCAGGAAGCTTCCTTTTGCTGCTTCCGGAATGAGGAGCGCAGGTCAGTAGGCAGAAAAATAACCCACCGCGGGTGTCACACCCTCGCGCAGTTTCACACCTTGCCGAGCCGACTTTGTGTGAGGCCCGTGAGGCCCATTGTTGTGCCATCAGCACGTGAAAAGGTAACATTTAATTTAGGTCGCGCATCTGGAGCGGGCGAGGCGCCTTCATCAGGCGGTATTTAAATTTCTGTGTTCCACACCAGTGCCTCTGAAATTGTTAAACTGCGTCGCCCTTGCAGCTTTATTAAACCTCATCCGTTCTAGCCAGGCGTGACGAACGAACGAGCAGACTTTCTTCCGAGTGGAGTAGATTTGCCGGGCGGGATGCCGCTCCCTCCCAGCCGCTCCTGGGAAGCCAGCGCGGTCCCGGCCCCCGGGCCCTTTGTGCGCGGGTGCCTGGCGCCCAGCAATTGTGTCTCTAATCAACTGCCTCTAAGCAGGTGAGCGTTTATCTCAGTCAGTTACCCCTTATAATTACTGTATTGAACCTAGTTGTCTATAAAATGAATGGTTTGTTCAGACACTTTACCCAAAGAGTTCATTAGGGGTTAAACAAAATGCAATCCCATTTGCAAAGAGTATAATAAATTGTTTCATCTGTGAATTTAGCTGTTCTCCCTAATGCAGACATGGGTGTTACAGTGGCTTTCCCTTGATAGGGTTATGGGTTAATGAAATGCCTTTTCTGTTGCTTATTTTCCTCTCTTCTGTGCTGAGTGATAAGTAGCTAACCAACGAAGCTTGTAATTACAATCTTACAGAAACCGGGCCGATCTGTATATAACTCTCGCCATCCAATTACAAGATGTAATAATTTTGCACTCAAGCTGGTAATGAGGTCTAATACTCGTGCATGCGATAATCCCCTCTGGATGCTGGCTTGATCAGATGTTGGCTTTGTAATTAGACGGGCAGAAAATCATTATTTCATGTTCAAATAGAAAATGAGGTTGGTGGGAAGTTAATTTTCTCACCGCTCTCTGAAGCGTAGACAAGAATTTAATGATTTAATCATGATTGTTAGCTCTTTTGCAATCAATTTGTAATGATTGTGTAGCAACTCTCTTCAAGGGAAGGTGCTTTGGCGAGGAGTTTGCAAACAGCTGTCCAGGGGGGCTGACCTTCGAGGGATGCTTGACGCCAGGCCATTAAAACTGTCTTCAGCGTGACTGACAGGATGTGGGGAGGCCCAGCCTTCCAGCTTGCAGATGTGCATCCCTTCCAGCAGGGTCTGAGGAGATGGAGCATCTTAGCACTAGAGGCTGCCAGGGTTCTGACTCCGTCCTCAAGGAATGGGATGCAGGCTCCTTAGCTGCCCATGCCTGGGGAATAATTTTGCTGCTGTCATGCGATGTAGATCCCGGTTTACAAACTCAAGTGTGCAAGAAGCTACAGCGTATTTTTCCACTTTTAAAAAATTTACTGAATTCTGAGAGACTCATGCTGCCCGGTTGGTGGGAGCTATAACTTACAGATAAATTGAGTTCTCTACCCCACCTCCTGAGAAAGGTTGACATCCAGGACCGTGCACAGTGCAAAGGCCCTTCCTGTCTCAGCCTGCACCGTCCCTTCAGGCTCTTGAGACCATGCAGCTCCCCTTCCAGGAATGAGACACAAGAACCTTTGGGGAGGCTGAGAGCCGTGGGCCTAAGGTCCAGCCTCCGGAGCTGGGTCAGTTAGGCAGGCAGACCCTGTGAGGTTTCACATCATGGGGACCAGGAGCCAGGTTCCGACTTACAGCAGTTTCCCTGCCCAGGCCTCAGGCCAGCTCACTGTTTGCCAAGTTCAGGCTCCTCTGAGAGGCCGCCAGCTCACCCCAACGACCCCATCCCATCCCTTCAATAACTTTACCTTTTTCAAAGGGTCAGAAGTGCCTTTAACGTCAGGCATCTTCTGTGTGCAGCCCTGCTGAAACTCCTGAGGCTGAGAATTGCAAAGCCTGCCTACCTGCTTGAAGGAGAAGACAGAGGGAGAACAAACTCTAATGAATATTTCAATAACTTATTTTCCTGTATTGACTCAGACCTCCTCCTGTGTGTTCACTGGATGATTTATTTTCTGAGTGCCCCAAACACATTTTCCCTCCCAGTATTGGATGGTGTGATTATCACTGGGAGGTGTCTGGGTGTTCCATCCAGTTCAATCCTAGAAGTTTTTATTATGCTCTAGCTAGATGCTTAAGGCTGAGCAGAGGATATCCTGTGTGTGTGTGCTGGGGGGAGGGCAGTGATAAACAGTATTAACATTTATTACTCATTGCATTTTATTGAATTTCCCTGACTCCATCCCTTGTAAAATGCATCATTATTTTACGTACTAAGAAAGTAAAAAGTTATTGCCAAAGAAGATACGTATAGTGCTTCTATAATCACTTAGAATTTTTATCTTGTACTTAATGACAGGCTCTTTCATAGTTATATAAACAGAGATTTTTATCAGAGATCATTCATTTGCACACATAAAAAGAAAATATGAGTGGAATAAATTGGCGAAGATATTCCAGAACCATCTTCATATTCAGAGACCAGATTTTCTGAGCTCAGTGTCTTTGATGTCTGTGTTTTCTTAAAAGAAGCCTGCACTATTACCTTCAGGAATTTCTTCTAAGCAGTGACATCTTTGTGCAAATTTTGGTGACCATGTGCAGTTAACGCCA
This sequence comes from Pseudorca crassidens, assembly GCF_039906515.1. Classification (NCBI taxonomy): domain Eukaryota; kingdom Metazoa; phylum Chordata; class Mammalia; order Artiodactyla; family Delphinidae; genus Pseudorca; species Pseudorca crassidens. The sequence goes on along the minus strand of NC_090315.1, from coordinate 33,097,084 downwards.
GTGATGTCATGATTGCTCCTGGCCAACACCCATCCCAATCTCGATGTTAAGATGTGTAACAAAAAATGCTCATCTCAAAATTGATGAAATACAGTAAGTATCTGGCTTTGGACAAAAGTACAGTTTTTCAACCAGGGCAGGTGGAGTGAGGACAGAGAGACTCTGGGGCAGGTGGTGGGGAGTGGGAAAGAGAAAGCTCAGATCCGGGCTAGCATGTTTTCATTCAACAGAGTAAGAGGTGAACTCAGCTGTGCAGCCGGGGCGGAGGGCGGTAGGGCTGAACTCTGAGTTCCAGAAGCTCAGAGTCGCTCTAAGGCCTCCTGATGGGACGAGGAAGGTGGCTAGAGCCCTTGAATGTCCCTGGCTAGTTCTAGCGACACCGGAAGCCCAGAAGAAACGAGGAGGAAGCTGGTGTTGGTGAGCCTGTAGCATTGAGGGCAAGAAAGACAAATGGAGCATGAGAGTGGGTCCCGTCGAAATGGTTGGCTAAAGTTTCCACCCCAGGCAGGTGGGTTTCCTGGTTACTCCATGCTCATTCCCTCTGCTGGGCCTCTGCCCATGCTGTTTATCCCACCTGGCTGCCCTTGTGCATTACTTCTCTTTCTCCAAGTACTGCTATAATGCCTTTTACCATCCCTAGGGAGTAACTTGGCTTGAGGCATTGCCCCCTATTAAAATATAGCTCCCTGAGAGGCTTTTCAGTGTGAATTACACTGTCTCTCACCCTCAGTGCCCAGTCGCCCTATGCTTGTTTTCCATTTCCTTGTTTTTTGCATGTTCCCTTTCACCAGAGGACCTTTGCACATGTTTATCCCACTACCAGGACATCTTTCTTTCCCTGCTCATCGTTCAGGTTTGGGCTCAAGCAGCATCTTCTCAGGGAAGTTTTCCCTGTAGCCTGAGCAGATTACCCCTTCCAGTTATGGGTCTCCCTAGGCTATGTGACTTTTCTGCCGGACTCTTGTCACAGTTGCAAATTACGTTAGTTACGTGTCTTCAAAGATCTGTATCTCCCACTAGAGTTTTAGCTCCTAGAGTGTTAGGGCAGGGGCTGTATCCACTTTGCGTCGCAGACCTAACGCACTGTCTGCATGTGGATAGTTGCTCTCTCGCACCCTCTGTCTTCATATATATAAATGATGGATGCGTGAATGGATCATTTTTAGATGAATTAATAAGCGCATGGGTGGAAAATGTGAGGCATTTCTGGGTGTAGCGGGAAGCAACCTGCTTTGGAGGCAGGGCAGGGGAGTGATGAATAAGAGCATGAACTCTGCTTGCAGATCCCCTTGCTGCCACTTCCTAGCTGTGCCCGTCACATCACTGCTCTGAACCTCAGTCCCCTCATCTGTCATATGGAAATGACAATAATGGGGCCCATTTCATAGGATCCTTGTGAGGATTAACTTATTTAATGTACGTAGAGAGATCAGCGTAGTGCCTGGCATGTTCTTGTTCTTTTTCTTATTTATTCTTATTTGCTACACAAAAAGGCATAGCAGGATACATTTCCACCTACCAAAGGGAACTAACAGGACCCTCCTTGAGCCCCCAGGCCCCCTGCTGCACTGTCCCGGGCTCCTACCTAGCCTGGAACTATGTGACCCAGACACCATCAGGGCTCTCTCTGGGTGATGGGAGTATAGATTTCCTCTTTCTACTTCTTTTTACAAGATTTGAGAAGTGGACATAATTCTTTTATGATCATAGGTAACCGTTATAATAATGAAGACATTTTAAATGAGCACAGACTTCTAGCTAAAGATAATAAAGTCATTTTTCTCTATTTGTCTCCCTTAAAGTCTACATAAAACAGCCACGAATAAGTAAAAATAGAGATCAATTTGAATTTTGATGGAACCGGAACAAGTCTGCATCCCCAGACCATCTCTCTTGTATCTGGAGCAAGGCTTGGCAGAGGGAGAGAGCTTCCAGGTCCTTCTTCGTACTTCAGGAAGGACCTGAAAATAAGCTTTGCCCTCCTGAATTAGAGGAATGTGGTTGGAGAGACCAGAAGTGAGGATGGGGTGTCTAGAAAGGTGTGGAGGCATTGCTGTGCAGGTCCTGTTGAACTTGAATGGAAGGGGAGGTGGGCAGGGTGGAGAAACCATGGGGACGGGCAGTTTCTCTTGTCTGGGGACTGACCTCCCAGCAAGGGAGTTCACGGGAGGTGAGGTGGGGTGAAGGGTGAATAAGCGGTGACCCCTGAGCTCAGCACAGAAAACCTGGGACAGATGCACCCCCTCTCCATCATGGAAAACTGAGGTCAGAGAAAATTATAGGCATGGAATGGAAGAGAATGCAAAATGTAAATATGAAAATGAGAAAAGCTGATAGACATGGAAGACAAAGGAGATCAAACATGTACATAAATGCTGGACTTGAAGATGAGAACAGAATGGCGCATAAATTAATAGTCAAAAACAAAGTTAAGCAAATCCTTGTGAAATAAAGACTTCAACTGTATGTGGAATGGGAACAGGAAAAATTATGTAGAAAAATTGGTGAGTTTCCTAAAGTTCCAAAAAAACAAGCAAACAAAAAAGAGAGTTGTATTAGCATCTTGGGTGAAAGGTACTGGGGGAAGAAAGTCAAGTGTGAGGGGAAAAGAGTTGGTAGGTGTCAAACTTCTCCATAGCAATTTGCAATTCGTAAGATAATGGAGCAGTGTTTATGCTCTGATATGAAAAAGTAAGACTCTCAAATTTATGCCCCATCAAGCTAGCACTCACATATGAAAACCACACATATTTTCAAGCATGTGAGAAGTCAGTTATGTAGGACCTGTGGACCCTTCTTGGAAATTTAAAAAAAGAAAGAAAGAAAGAAATGCTTAATAAAATCCAGCCAACCTAGAGATGAATCAAATAAAGTAAAGAATTCTGGGGTGAGAAGTAATAGAAAGGACTGAGGTTGGGGTGTGTGTGATTTGCCCCACTGTAATAACCTAAACTCAGACTAAAGTACTACAGAGATTGTGGGTACAGAAGAGAGTGTGCATGGTATTAACCTAAACTATAAAAATAATAAGTAAAAAAAAATCAGTGGTGTATTAGTTTGCTAGGGTTGCTGTAATCGACTACCACAAACTGGGTGGTTTAGACAGCAGAAGTGTGTCGTCTCGCAGTTCTGGAGGCTAGAAGTCCAAGATCAAGGTGTCAACAGGGCTGATTCTCTCTGAGGGCTTCTGGTGGTTTGCTGGCAACCTGTGGTGTTCTATCTCTGCCTTCACCTTCCCATGGTATTCTCCTTGTGTGCGTCCTTCTCTATATCCAAATTTCTCCTTTTTATAAGGACAGTGGTCATATTGAATCAGGGCCCAATCTGTTGACCTCATTTTAACTTGATTTCCTCTCTAAAGACCCTATTGCCAAATAAGGTCACTTTCAGAGTTACTGAGGGTTAGGACTTCACCATATGGATTTGGGGGGACCTAATTCAAGCCCTAACAAGTAAAGAGGAGGAGAAATGAGAAGAGTAAGTGTACAGGCACTTATACAGTAAATGGGTACTATGTAAAATTGAAATTTGTAGCTTAAGAAACAAAACGAATCCAACCTCTCAATGTTTTAGTATCTTTTTTTCTTAACTTTAAATAAGTCTTAGAAAAAATAGGTCTTGTAGCAAATGAACAATTAGCCGGAAGTATAGCAACTCCTTCCCATTTACTTCTTTTTTTCTGTTGCATTAAGTTAAAATAGATTTCTTTTAATTAAGAAAAAATTTGTAATATAAAAATTGCTTTAGGGGCTTCCTTGGTGGCGCAGCGGTTGAGAGTCTGCCTGCTAATGCAGGGGACACGGGTTCGAGCCCTGGTCTGGGAGGATTCCCGCATGCCGCGGAGCGACTAGGCCCGTGAGCCACAAGTACTGAGCCTGCGCGTCTGGAGCCTGTGCTCTGCAACAAGAGAGGCCGCGATAGTGAGAGGCCCGCGCACCGCGATGAAGAGTGGCCCCCGCTTGCCACAACTAGAGAAAGCCCTCGCACAGAAACGAAGACCCAACACAGAAAAAATAAATTAATTAATTAATTAAAAAAAAGAAAAAGAATAAAGTCTTTGAATGCAGAGAATGTGCTTTAAAAAAAACTTGTTTTAAATTTCAAAGAGAGGAAGCAGATCCACAATGGGTAATTCTAGTATACTCTGGGAGGTGTTCCATCAGAGCAGTGGTTCTTAACCAGTGGTTCTCCAACCTGAGGCGGGACTGGGGGGCATTTGGCAATGTCTGGAGTCACCTTTGACTGTCATGACTTGGCGAGTGGAGTGCTACTGGTATCCAGCTGGTAGAGATCAGGGGTGCTGTAAACATCCTACAATGCACAGGACAGCTTCTCCCCTCCCCATCCAAAAATTATCCAGTCCAAAATGTCAACAGAGCCATGGCTGTGGAATCCTTCACTAGTGGGATGGACATCCAACAAGGCGCTGCCGTTTCCTGACACTGCCCGGTATTCATATACATTTGACATCAGTGACTATGCTCTGTCTCTCAAAGGAATTTTTGTTTCAAAAAGCTTGCGGGGATAGGGCACTGCTTATCTGAAAGGGATCATCTCTAATGGGACCTGTAGGCACCATATCAAGCAAGTAGGGGAGAAAACTTGGGGCAGGGAGAATTTTCTGGATGGTTCCGAGCAGTACCAACGGGCAGATCACCACTCTCTGCCGTGCGACCTTGGCCAAGACATCTTATTCTCACGGGCTGGCCCGTTTTGCGAGCCCTTACGCCCCGCCCCCCGCCCCCAAACTCCTGCAGCCCCTTTCTGTGGCCCCCTTTCCCCATCAGTTCCTGAAGCCTCCTGCTTGCCCATGTCATGCCATGAAGCCCCCTCCCCTGGAACTGCTCTCACTTGGCCATCCCTCTGGAGTGCCTTTGAAGATTTCTGGCTTCTCTAGTTTGGAAGCCGCACACAGGGTCAGGCATTTGAGCCCGATAATCACTCTGTTCTGCCAGGGCCCGAGTGCCACGAAGCCTCTTTTCATGCCTATTTAAAGCCTCCGAGGGGCTTTCAAGTGCTCTTTGATAAATCGTAGTAAGTGTTATTCCGGCCACTGCGGCGCGGTACCTGCTCGCGCCCTTCCCGTCTCCCGGGCAGCTGCTGCCCATCACCGCATTTCACTGGCGACAGTAATTCATTCCACTCGAGCTGACGAGCTTAGTTCCCATTTATTTGCACATTATGAGCTGTGTCACTCCACTTACCCTCTAGACAGTAAATGGTTTGAAAAATGCAACTGTAACAAATATTCAGGAGAGGATAAGAGAGAGGAAAAAAGAGTGAGAGAGAGAGAGTGAAGGAGGGAAATGAAACCTTTGAATTCAGAGTCCAAAAACCCAGATAATGAATAAATAATGCTCTTGAATTATCTCAATCAGCAACAGCAACAGGGATGCCATAGAAACTTCCAAGCCTTCCTCGGAAATAAGCCTCATTCTCTTTCTGCTTTTGAGTCTGAATTCTCTGAGAGTGGAGCTAAATCAAATACCATTCTCAGGTCAGGAAAATAATGCGGCTGCTGTATCCGCTTTTACCTTTAAAATCAGAGAGGCCTGGGCTGTTTTCTCTGCCTGCTGGGGGCCAGGGGCCCACTCTGTAGCCTCACTTTCCTTGGGATGATTGGGATGACTTTCAGGGAAACTGAGGCAGCTCGGAATGGTAATGCTTCTTCTAGGTCTCAGAGCTTATACAAACCAGAACTTGAATCCAAGTCTTCTAAAGCCCTGGTGTGACTTGGCTGATGTAGCCTGCCTGGCACCTTTGTGAGTAGCGTAAAAAGCTGCCCCGTGACTCCTAACTTGTAGCTAGGATATGGCTTGGTTGTCTGATGGTGCCTTGTGTGAAGAGAAGGTGCCCCTTCTTCTGGGGAGATGTGGCCCCACGCTAGGACAATGGTCTGGCTTGCAGTGTGTAGGCTGGAAGCCTTTGTGCAGTGCACATCCTGTACAACCGTATGTGACATCTTGCCATGATATTCCGGAAAGTCCACTTTCTGTGGGATGTGGGGAGTGGGTACCAGAATGTTTAAGGCTAACTCTAGGCTGTATCTAGAGAGCTGAAGCAGGAAGGGAGAGAGGCTACAGAATGCCAGGGCCAGACCCCGGAGGGTTGTCTGCACTCAGGCTGCAGTTGGAGGAGCAGATCTAGGCAAGGGGTTCAGGGCTGAAGATGTGCAAGTGCAGTGTGCCTGTGGTTGGCACATGCTGTGAGGTAGGCCAGCCACTTAGAGGAAGCAGGTGGGGCTGAAAGCATGGCCTGTCTCTGGAGCCACAACAACTGCCTGGAGGCTAGGATTTGGCAGTAGATGCCAGGTGATGTCGTGACTAAAATCATGATTTGAACCCTGGCTCTATCACTGTGGTGGATGAGGTCTTTGATCAGCAAGTATTTACTTCTTCCTCGACCTCGACGGTCAGAAGGTACTTGCCTTTGATGTTGGACTGAGCCCTACAGCTTGCTTTGGCCAATGAGGGGTTGACCAGTTGGGATACAAGCAGAGGCTTGAAACATGCTTGCAAACTTGTCTTCTCATCCTCCTGTTGTTGCCCTGGGAACACATGCTGGGGAGCCCAGTGGTCCTGCTAGGAGAAACACATAGAGCAGGTGTGAACCAAACCCAGATCCAAGCCCAGCTGAGCCCAGCCTAGATCAGCCAAACTGGAGCCAAACCTCCGATCACTGTGGTTGTTTGCTGTGCAGCAATAGCTGACTCAGAAAACTACTTGCTGTGCAGTCTTTGAAAAATTCTTTTATCTACCAAGGCCCTCATTTCTGCATCTATAAAATGGGGAAATGCAGAGCTACTGTAAGAATTTAATGAGATAAGAGCATAAAGTACTTCACATATGGTATATAGTCAATAAATATGATTGTTATTATTATTTGAAAGCGATCCCTACTTCCTTCACTCTTCCCTTGCTTCCTTCCCAGGCATCTCTCCCCACCCCAGGCATCACGATCACCACAAGTTGGGAATGCACAGGGGAGGATGAGTTGCCAGCTCCTGGCCCATCTTACCAACTACTGCTTTGTGGGAAGAAAAAACAACATAGAGCCTACTCACTGTCACGATAAGAGTGAACATACAGATTATTTCCTTGTGCAGAATCAGGCCCCAAAAGGAGGTGCAAGGGGGCCTAAAGGTGAGCCTTCCTGAGCACTGGCCCAAGGCCTTTGCCCCAGTGAAGCATGGGAACAAGCCTATCCCATGGATGGAGACATGCACTCAGAACTCCAGCCTCAGAGCGACAGTGCTGGCCCAGGAAGTCTTAAATGCAGAAAGGAGCTTCCTTAATTAAGCCTTTGTGTGTGCACCACCCTTCACAGTTTACAAAACAATGATGCTTATGATCTCCTGGGTACCTTGCAGTAGCCCCAGGAGAGAAGGTTATGATCGTTTGCACTTTGCAGATGCGGAAGTGAGGGCAAGGAAGTGGCCAAGCAGATGTCAGTGGTCCTCCACTGACCAGGCCTCTCCCACCGACCCCTGGCCCTTGCTAAAGAAGCTGCTGGGAACAGCTTCCAGGGCGAGATCAACAGACACTGTCACACTCAGCAAAGCTGAAACCTGCCAAGGTTTGCAGGCACGTCTGTTAGTGAACGTTCACAGGCATGAAGAGCAGGGAGAATTTCAGAGATTGTCGGGGGCAGTGTCGTCCCCAAACTGAATCATTTGTACAATATCCTGGGGTTTCTGTCATGTCCACGTGACTTTGTTCCTTATTTTGATGGCTTTTTCCTTAATAGACCCCATGTTTTTACTTGAATACCTTTATTTTTTTAAATTTTTTTTGTTTTTAATATTTATTTATTTGACTGCACCAGGCCTTAGCTGCGACATGCAGGATCTTTTAGTTGCAGCCTGTGAACTCTCAGTTGTGGCATGTGGGATCTAGTTCCCTGACCAGGGATGGAATGCGGACCTCAGCCACTGGACCACCAGGGAAGTCCCTGAATACCTTCATTTTTAAATAAAATTTTATATATCTGTGAAGTCACGGATTTAATGTGCCACTGTATTTTTTCCAAATACACATTAAAATAGATCTATGCCTATTCAAACAAAAATTGTTTGTCCACAGACCTCCTAAAATACTCATGCTCATGCTACCAGGGAAGTGTTACTATGGGAAATGCTGATCTAGTCTAAGGCTCTTATTTTTTGGAGGGAAACTGAAGCACAGAGAGGCAATGGGGTTCACCAAGGTCATGTATCTGGATAGAAGGAGAGGCAGAGCCTGGTCTCCAGATGCTTAGCTTGGGCCCTTTTGCCTCACCAGCAGGTCCCCAGCATGTTCCCTCGAGGCCAGTTCTATTCACAGCTCCTGTTTTATGTGATAAAGGATTCTGGGCCCAAATGAGCTTGGGAAATGCTGGGATAAACCCTGTCAAGAAGGTTTGCTTGGCACACACTGATGTGACCCCAAGAGGGTCAGTCATGATGTTTCCAAACTTCTCTGGCCCTGGAATACGTTTTCCTAGATCAGATTGCATAGGCTTCTGGAAAGGTAGCACGCTGGTGAGCTTGTCTGAGGCTCTGGGCCCAGCAGTTGAGGCCCAGGGATCTCCGTAGAGACCCAGGTTCACCTTGTCTAGGAAACCAAGTCCCATCCTGAACCCTGAGTCAGGAATGATTCTTGCCTCCCAAGGGGGCAAGAAAGGTGGCTGCCGCTGGGAGGGCTGGGAACCCCAGGGGCTTGGATCCTGGAAGCACCAGGGAGGCTGGGGTGGGAGAGGAGCCTGGCTGTGGGGTCAGCTGCTGTGGCACGTCCTGGGCCTGAAGACCACCGGCCCCATCCTGACCCCACTCCAATCACGCCACGCTTCCAAACCCGCCTCATCAGGGGATTTACCATGGCTTTTCCTCTCACCAGCTGTGTGACCTTGGGAAACCTATGAGCTCTGAGACTCAGGTTCCTCATCTATAAATTGGGATATTTCACATTATTGTAATGAGAAAATGTACATAAAGCACCCAACGCAGGGCCTGGTGGTAGATGCCTGTAAATGACCATTAGTAATATTATTACCGTCATTATCGGCGGCAGCAGGCTGGAACTTGCCCCACCCCCTCCTAAATCTGTGATTCTGATCATCCCGTCTCTCCCTTCCTCATTTCCTGGTTATCACATATCCCATGGGAATGCCTCCTTGGCTTTCAAAAGTACAAGGAATCGTTTGGTAGACAGAGAAAGTACCTTTCCCTATTTTCTATAGATCACATTCATTTCTCTTTCAAGCACCACTGCCCTGGGCAGGTGGGGTACTTGAGCTCATCACTTTGGAATCCTGCCCTGTGTCTTCCGGTGGCCAGGTCAGTCTTGCCGGATGTGAAGTCATATTGAACTGGTGTCCTCAGTGGTCCACAGAGGTCCCTGTGGAGGCTTCGAGGCAGACACTGTGAGTTGCCTCTCTACTGCACCACCCTGTACCTTTCTTCAAATATGAAAATGTTGAATACATACTTATATCGAAATGTCCCCTGGGAGGTTTTTAGGAAAAATGTTTTCTCACCTTACCAAACAAGGAGGGCGTCCCTTTGTTTATCCCTAGTTATCTCTTTGATATTCTCTGGCCCCTCCCATCTTGCACTGTACACTGTAGTGTGAAGACATGATGGTTGGGGCTGCTGCAGCCAACTTGCAACCATGAGAAAAAGAGCAAGGGAATCCTATACTGCTGACCAAGATCCTTGACACCCCTGAGTTGCCAAACCGCTACCACCGAGTAGACACAGGTCATAGGAGATGGGTTCAGTCAGGGGCAAGTTCAGTCTTCTAGGGCCAACAAGCACATATTGCTGGGTCCTGGGTGCTGAGTTCTATGTTAGACACAGAGATAAGGAAGAAAGAAAAACCACCACAATGACTTCCGTCCCTCATAGCATCTGTGCAGCTAAATGACATCTTAAGCTTGCAAACTTCCATTCAGCTCATCTTCCCAGGACAGGGTTCCAGACTCAGAATCTGGTGGTTCATCCTGGGGCAACTTATTAAAGTGATTCTGACCCGAGTTTCCATTCATGGAAATTGAGGCTAGTTACCCCTAGCTCGTAGGGTTCTTCTGGGATGATGGCAGTAAAGAGCTGAGCACGCTTCAGTTAGTTCTTGAGTTAATGATTTGACTATTGCAGTTATTAATAAATATCATTGCCCTGGTGTCAAGAGGCCTTTGCCGGAACCCTCTTAACAGTCACTCATGCCTAGACTTCCCTGACTGGGCACACGTTCCGGGTCCTGGGTCCCAAGGCGCATGTGGGCCTGTCTGGAGGTCAGGGTGGCCTCACACAGGGGCTCCACATCCTTGTGATGGAGGCATCGAAAGGAAATTAATTCTCTCCATTCGGAGCCCTCCTCTCTATTACCTATTCATCAAAAATTGCCCGGCGTTTGTGCATTTTTCATTACAAGAGTCAACATTTGCCACGTTAATAAAGCAAGGGGCTGCTTTTCTCCCCTCAGAAATAGAATATGTAACAACACGGCCCCTTTGATGTTTCTCGGCCAATACAATATGTATCTGAATGAGGATGAAAGCCGTCCTGTTAGGGCCCGGGCCGCAGAGATGCCTTGATGGAGCCGAGCCGGGGAGGGGGCGTGGTGGTATGTCTGGAAAAGGCTCCGCAAGGCAGGAAGTGGGCTGGGCTTCCTCGCCATCCCAGCTTCTGAGAGGCCTCACCTGGTGAGAGAGGTAACAAGAAGATTCTCTTTCCCTCTAGGGATCCTCGCTGCGGTAAATCATGACACCCAGAAGCTAGGAGGTGACACGGGGTGCCTGGGGAGGGTATGGAAGCCCAGTTCCTGGACCCAGGGCGGGAGTGGAGGTTAGTTGCCAGGTCAGCTCAGGGTGTCTTGGATGCGGGACAGCCGGGGGTGGCAAAGAAACCTTTTCTCCAGGTTGTTTGTGTGCGTCACACGGAACCGTGTACGTGCACGTGCCTGTGATGGAGTGCGCGTCTGGGGGTTCAGAATTATTTTTGTCCTCAAAAGCCACCGCATGTCCTGAGCACCAATGATGCCAGCGCTGTGGGAGGCACTCGGGGAGATGAACCGATGGGACCCTCCCTGTCTTTGCCCACATGGAGCTGACAGTCTAGCTGGGGAGAGGCCCCCATGATGAGACCTGAATATCCAAGGTTCCGTTCAAAATCTGGATGGTGCCGGGAGCCAGGCCACGGGGCAGGGTGGACAGAAGCCCCAGAGGACCCAGCAGCCCGATCCCAGGCCCTCGCCCTCGGCAGTGAGACAACTGCAGACCGGCTCCTGACGGGGCCCAGGAACAAGTGACCTGGGCAGGAAAGCAAATGGGGAGCACTCCCCTCCCTAGGAACCCCGTGTTTGCCACACCCCATCTTCAGGGAATACTCTGACCTCAGAACCATCAAAAAATCAGCCCCTTGGGTAAACTACACCCGCCCCCATGTCTTCAAAGAACCAGCAAGGATGGCATGAAAGGGAAAGCCATCGATTCCCTGTCCCATCAGCTTGTCTCTCCCCATCCCCAGCCAGTTCTCTTTCTCCTTTTGGATAATCCCATGAAATGGCTCACAACAAAGGCATGGGAGGGTGTACTAGCTTTTCTAGTCACTGGCTGTGTGACCCCAGGCAAGCCACATACCATCTCTGAGGCTCAGTTTCTCTTTTTTTTTTTTGCGGTACGCAGGCCTCTCACTGCTGCGGCCTCTCCTGTTGCGGAGCACGGGCTCTGGACGCACAGGTTCAGCGGCCATGGCTCACGGGCCCAGCCGCCCCGCGGCATGTGGGATCTTCCCAGACCGGGGCATGAACCCGTGTCCCCTGCATCGGCAGGCGGACCCTCAACGACTGCACCACCAGGGAAGCCCCAGAGCCTCAGTTTCTTTACCTGTAAAACAGGGATAACAACAGTGCCTCTCTCACAGAGCTGTTGAGGCCTGAGTGCATTGCCTGGCGTGCAGCCGTCCCCGGTAGTGACGAGCAGTCACGGCCTGCTCCTTCCTCCTGAGCGGCCCTGTCCTCCTGCCCCCCACTCCTGCCCTGCAGGTTGGGGCCTGCTGGGCAAAACTGCAGCCAGAGTCTCCCAGGGCCTGGGAGGGCTGTAACACGTTAGCACTGTCTGGCGGGACCTGGTCAGACACTCACAGCCCTAAAAGAGGCAGAGAGGCCCGTTGCAGGCTCTGGGCTCACTGTAGCTGCTGTGGTCAGCGCAAGTTTGCTGCTATAAGGAGCAAACCTGTTTGCGCACTGGCTCCTTGTGGTGTAGCCTGCTTCAGCAGGCCCATTGTCAAGGCTCCTCATTCCCTCTCCAGAAGGCCACTGATACCGGTGGGAACTGTGGACAGTCAAGGTGGAAGGAAGGGACCAGAAAGCTCAGAGAGGGCCACTGGGCTCATTGAAGAACTAGAAGCCATGGTCTGAAGACGAGGCTCAAAAGGAAGCCTTTTCACCGTGCCAAGCCTCAGTTGTCTCCTCTGTAAAATGGAGCTCCTGTTACTCACTGGCCCCTACTCTTGATACGCCAGGGTCAATTGAGGTAATGTGTGTGTAAGAGGTCAGTGGAGTGGCTGAGAGCGCCAAGACCAGAAGCAGCCCTGCCAGCCTCTAGCCAAACTCTGGATTCAGTTACTGGTGAGCAGTATGGGATGGCCACAGAACCTTCTCGACGGAGCTGCCGTGAGGATTCAGAGAGTGCCTATGCACGAAGAGCCCAGGGCTATTCCAGGAACCAGCGTCTACCTGTGCTCTCAGGGGCTCCCACTGAGTGGGGCAGAAAGACAATGAACAGATATCTAAGGGGTGCTGTGGACAGAGTGACCATGTGTCTCCTGATTACATTGGCTGTCTCTGCACAATTACTAAGAGTGCCCCTTTCACACTCAAAAGTCTTCTGGTTTGGAAGATCCGTTCTATACTTCCCTTCACTATGAAGAAAATGGAAGAGAAGGATTAGTGAAAAAGTGACCTAGAAGAGCATGTTTAGATGGATTAGAAAGGCCACTCAGAGGATATGACGTTTTCATCAGACCCGAGTAAAGGGAAGGAGTCAGCCGGGTAATAATCAGGTCAATGAGCATTTCAGGTAGAGGGAAGAGCAAGGGCAAAGGCCCTGAGGCAGCACTGAGCTTTGGGTGTTGGAAGAACAGGAGAACTAATAATGTTGTTGAGCAGAGGAAAGAGTGGTGCCAAAGGGGGGCCTGGGGTAGGCGGGGCCTGATCACAGAGAGTCTGGTGGGCTTTGGGAAGGGAATTTAAATTTTGTTCTCTAGGTCAGAGGTCAGCACATTTTTTTCTGTAAAAGGTCGTAGAGTAAAGATTTTAGACCTCATAGGCCATAAGCTCTCTGCCACTCCTACTGTCCTACTCAACTCTGCTGTTGTAGCCCAAAAGTTGCCATCTTCAATATGCAAACAAATGAGTGGGGCCGTGTTCCAATAAAACTTTATTTATAAGAACAGAGACAAGGCCCGATTTGACCCCAAGCCGTAATTTGCCAACACTGCTCTAGGTCATGGGAGACCATGCATAGATTTTGAGCAATGGCTTGATCGTTGTATGACACCATCTGATTTACATTGTTAAAGTAACCTCTCTGATTGCTGTGAGGATAATGAATGGCTGTGGGTCAAGAGAGATAACCTGCTTGAAAAAAAAAAAACTACTGCAAAGATCCAGGTAAGCGCTGATGGACTCAGGAACTAGCAGAGGAGCTGGAGAGAAGTGATGGATTTGGGAGCTGTTTTGAAGGGAAGAAGCCGAGAAGGCAGGTCTGTTACTGTGGGTGAAACACAAGGTGTGATCATCAGCATCGTCATCTGTACCGTTTTGCTCGTCCAAGGGGCTGGCTAGCCTGGCAGCCACCAGGCCCATGCAATAAGCTTTGCAGAAATCACCTCCTTACTTCAAATCACTTACAAAAGTTCAGGCTGCAATTATAAAGCTTCATAGCTGTGCAGCATCCATAAAAAGAGGTAATTTTAATATTTGGTTCAACTTCAAAGCAATAACTTAGAATTATATATACCCCATTAAAATATAATGTTTCTCCCCCAAACTAATCAAATGGCTAAATCAATTGTTGGTGGATTGCCAGTGGCCTGAGGATCAATGGGAATAGAAAATGTATTCTATATTTTCCCTGGTACATAGAGTTAGAGCACATATTTTATTAATGTTCATCCTTTAGAGACCAGATTTGTGTGTTCGCTAAAATAAACACTCCGATCTTTAGGGTTTGGTTGGATGGAGAGTGCCGGAGAGTGTAAGGGCAAAGAACGCTTCACAAGGAAGCAGCCATTCCAGAGCCCTCGTGAGGTGGTGGGAACCACCCAGAGCTCAGATCCTGGGAACTTGTGTCTTGCATCTCCCATTCACATGTTGAATGACTTTGGAATACGTCCTTTCTCTTCTTAGTCGCTCCATTTGTCAAATGACGAGTTTGGACAAGATCAGTGAAGGTAAACAGGATTGGGGCTAAATTAGCTCAATTAGTAGGCAATGCATGGAGCCTTGAATGGGGAAGGATTCTGAATCTATGGCTGGGTTCAGAGGGAGGGAGTGCAGCCATTGATTGGTAATGTCTGTCATGGGCATGGGTTAGGCATCCTGCAAGCCAGGGGTTTGTGACCCTTGGACTAAATGGATTCTAAGGTCCCTTCTGTTCTAACAGGTTGAATAAAGGTCTATTAGTCTGAGTAGGTAGTCTCCTCTATGACTTGTAGGATCTTCTCAGGCCCTCCATGAATGGTCTCTCACCCTTCCCTATGGCCAGCTTTGGCTAGACTGGGAACTCACTGAGAATAATAGATTCCAAACTCTGTGTGCAATAAGTCAGTTGCTACATTTCAGTGATGCTTACTGGGCACCAGGCACTGCAGAGCTAAAGGTCCATAAGCCATGGCTGCAGCCTTATATGAGCAGGGACTATGGAGAAGGGCATTCAATTTAAAGAAGGACCAACAAGTAACATAAAACTCTAAGGTGGCCCAAGTCTCCCTGAATTTTCCATCCATACTTGGGAAGACCTAGTCTAGAGGGTGGGTCACTCCCCTCATCTCCTGAGTCTCTCTTTTCTCTTGGTGAGCTGTCGCCTCCCCTTTAGCAGTTGCATTGTTTGGTTGCAAGCAACAGTGACTGACCCAGGCAACAAAGAAATTGATTGGAAAGCTATAGGGAAGAGCTCACTGAGTTGATGGAAGGCTGGAGAATTGGCTCAGAAAAAGGCAGCACTAGGAGTTCAGGGTGCTGGAATTGAACAATCATGTGTGGCACTGCCTTTGAAATGTTTTCCACTCACGATTCTTTGTCTTGGGAGGGAGTTCAGTTGACCAGCCTTGGACTACATGCTCTCTTCTTGGTAGGAGACTACAAGCAGCCTTGATTTATAAGCTGACACAATGGAGTAAAGAGAATACCCCAAAGGAGACATAGTACAGACACAGGAGAAGGAGGATATGGATACTGGGAGGTCAAAACCAGAACACATCTGGAGGAACAGCTCTGCCACTCTGCCTTGGCAGCTGAAATGAGACTCTTCTAACCCTAATCAAGGGTCAGCTTAGGCTGCTGCTTCTATTTTCGGATGGCAGAAGCTTGGTCACTGTGTTAGTTTCCTGTGGCTGCTGTAACAAATAACCACGAGCTGGGCAGCTTTAAGACAAGAGAAATTTGTCCTTTCACAGTTCAGCCAGAAGTCCAAAATTAAGCTGTTGACAGGGTAGCGTTCCCTCTGCAGGTTCTAGGGGAGGGTCGTGCTTTGCCTCCTCTACCTTCTGGTGACTGTCGGCATTCCTTGGCTTGTGGCTGCATCGCTTCCGTGGTCACGTT
This sequence comes from Pseudorca crassidens, assembly GCF_039906515.1. NCBI lineage: Eukaryota > Metazoa > Chordata > Mammalia > Artiodactyla > Delphinidae > Pseudorca > Pseudorca crassidens. Next base: position 33,081,284 of record NC_090315.1, on the reverse strand, counting down.
GCCTTTTCTTCTGTCTGTCTCAGATCTCATCCTGCCTTTCTCTTATAAAGTCACTTGTCATTGGATTTAGGGCTCATCCAGATTATCCAGGAGGATGTCTTCGTGGGCTACCTCTGCTTCCAACAGTCATCCTGGGCTCCAGCAGGAGGCCCTCGGGACCCACAAATGCATTTCGTGGTAGTCCTCCAGGGACCATCCAGAAAAGTGGGAGCCTGGGACCCCCGTTGAAGGCTGGCTTTCCTCCCAGTGCTGAGTGGTTGACCATCAACCCTTCAGTGCAGAAGAACTGAATTATAGGCCCTTGTTCTCCCTCACAGTGCCGTGACCAAGATCCACAATTAAAACTCGGTCTGTGCACAGACTTATGGCCTTGGGCTTTGCATTCACTCCAAAAGCAGAGCTGTCTTACCAGTTACCGTACTCCGAGGATTTGAGGAATTGTGGGCCCCTGAGCCCCAGCAATGATGGGAGTGCTTAAGGCTACACAGCACAAAGGCAAAGACCTTCCCAGAATTGGGAATTGCCCCACTTTGAGCCAGTGGAACTCTATTAGCAAACATCTAGTCGAAACTTTTCCTATTCCACTGAGGCCCAGGGAAAGGCAGAGGCCTTCCCGAAGCCCCACAGAACTCTTATCTCCTGGTTCCTTTCCTGGGTGCTTTCTCTGACACCCCAAGTGGGCTGCACTGAGCAGTGGACAGGTCAGATGAGCAGAGCCTGTGTAGACAGCTGGGGGAAAGGAGCCTACCAATTAGTCTGGGAAAGTGACAAGCACATGAAAAATGACTGAGAAAATAAACCTAGACATTTCACAAGGAAAATTACACTTCCACACAGCCTCAAAATATTCCCCATAAAATATCCCGGCAAAATATCTCCAAGGACACGCGACATGTTGGGATTCTGTCACAGGCTCCATTTAAGTGTTTTCACCTGGGCAAAAGTTTTGTTTTTTCCACTTGAAAAATAAGAAGGATCAACTTATAGGCTCAAAGGAAATACCTCCTCAGAAGGAGAACAGTTGTGTTTGCAGAGAAACATTTATTCATTTAATAAGCATTTTCTGAGTCTCATCATGTGCTCGGGCAGCAAGGATACAGTAGTGAACAAGAAAGACACAGTCCTGGCCCTAAGGATGGAGATGACGATGCTGATGCTGATGATGGAGCTGGTGGTGGTGGGATGATGATGGAGGTGGTGATGGAGGTCATGATGTTGGTTATAATTTTTAACTTCTATTAAGAATTCACCCTGTGCCCTTGCTCATTCATTATCTCATTGTATCTTTGCAACAAGCCTGTGAGGCAGGGACTTTTATTAGCCCCTTCTTACAGATATGGAAACTGGGGCACAGAAGTATTAAAGAACATTCCAACGCTACTCCTTTAGAAACTGATGGAGCCAGGTTTTGACTTAGCCAGTCGGGTCTGATAAAGAAGATAGACGATAAACAACTTGTCTCTTAAAAATAAATATTTGATCACAAACTGTGATGACTTCCACAAAAGACAAGTATGATTATTTTAAGAGAATGAAAAGGAAAGACTTCTTTGTGTAGGGGTTTTAGGGAGAGCTTGAAGGGCAAGTAGGAGTTAATTCAGTAAAGAGGTTGGGGAGAGGGGAATGTATACCGTGTTTTTAAATGGACACTGAAATCCTTTCTTTGCAGTGGAATTCCACATAACATTCTATGTAATAAAACAGGACAAGGGCACAGCCTGCATGGGGAAGCCTGGAGGTACCCCCGGTCCACTACTGTCCTGACTCTCCTCTCTAGGGTCTCCCCCTACCGTCCCCATCCTGCGGTGACCCAAAGCCCCACAGGAGACAGTGTGGGACCCACCAAGCTGGAGGTTGAGATTTCAGCCAGGGCTGGGTCTGCGCCTGGGGCCAAGGGACAGTGGCTCTGTGGGCCGAGGTGTGAGGAGTGGTCAAAGTCTTCTCCTCGGACTTCCCTGGTGGCGCAGTGGTTAGGAATCCGCCTGCTGATGCAGGGGATGCAGGTTCGAGCCCTGGTCCGGGAAGATCCCACATGCCGCAGAGCAACTAAGCCCGTGTGCCACAACTACTGAGCCTGCACTCTAGAGCCCGTGCTCCGCAACAAGAGAAGTCACCGCAATGAGAAGCATGTGCACCAAAACAAACAGTAGCCCCCGCTCACCACAACTAGAGAAAGCCCACACGCAGCAACGAAGACCCAATGCAGCCAAAAATAAATAAGTAACTGTATTAAAAAAATTTTAAACAAAACAAAACAAACAAACAAAGAAACAAACAAAAGTCCTCTTCTCTAGCCTGAGACTGGCATTGGCTGCAGCCAGCACAGTGTCTGGTGGCTTCTCATAGTGGTGAGCGGGGAGAGGGTGAAGGTGACGTGGAACAGCAAGAAACACCTTTTAGCCTGGAAGCCAAGAGATGGCTGCTCCCACTGCTGTCCTCAACTGGCCCTATTGCTTGAGTCTCCCAAGTGACCCCAGAGTATCTGCTAGACGGTTACTGGCCATCAGTCCATACCCTTCGTTCTCTCCCACCTCTGTGCCTTTGCTTTGACCACCTCTTCCATTTGGATAACCATGTTTTTCCCCCGTCACATCATTCCCATTCACTTCCGTTTTTCCCAAACTGACGTATCAGCTAAGACTTGGGCTGACTTCCTTAACCCTGCCTTGAACTCCTCTGGAAGGAAGCCGTGGTGCAGCTCATCTGAGACGTGGGGTTGGGGGAGGGGATAGCTGGGGGTTGGAGGAGTCCAGAGGCTGAAGGTCCACGTTTGTTGACCCCTCCATCAAAGGCTGGCTCGGTGACCCTGGCAAATCCCTTAAGCTCTCAGAGCCACACTTTTCCCACCTGTAAAAGAGGACTAATAATGTCTATTCCACAGGCACCTTTGCTGGTGGTTCCTGGATGCGTATTTAATCTTTGCTTGTGGACTGTTGGGTTGTGCCAACCACATCTGAAGCGCCCACCCCTGTGGGTACTGGATATGCCCACTGTGGCCAATATCCCCTTCTTTGAGGAGTGGCCCCCATCACAGACAACTTTGTAAAATCAGATCTCCCCCCTCCACCTCCCCAGGTTGATTGGCTTCTGTCCCGAGGACAGCTCGGCCATGGGCTAGCTTGGAAAAATGGACGAGGCCAATCAGATCCCTGCACCTGGAAATGACCATGAGCCAGGACGACCAGAACCCCACCTGTGAGTATCGAGTTAAGTGGTGAGTGAGGGAAGCTCAGGGCCACAGTCACCATCAGGGGTGGGCACAGACTGAGACTTGGAGGACACTGGTGGGGGAGAGAGGAAAATGGGGGCAGAGACACATGGAAATGCCTGAGAGAAGACCACACTAGCTGTTCCCATGACAATAGGCTACTCTCAGTGACCTAAGTAAAGCTCTCTGCCCAGGGTCACCGCTGTCTGCAAGGGGATGTGACGGAGGAATTGACTTCCACTCACTGCCATACCTCCAAGGAAGGCCCCAGGGCTCAGTAAGGAGCCTGTGAGGAAATCGCAGTGGTTATCACTAAACACGTGCCAGGCATCCTTCTGTGGTCCATCCTCAGAACGGCCCTGGGAGGCAGATACCATCGATCTCCCCATTTCACAGGTGCGGAAACTGAAGCAAAGAGTGGTCCCATGAACTTGCCTCATACGACGAGATATACGAGTGAGTGACCCAGGATTCAAACCCAAGTAATCGTCTCTGAACTTAATCTCGGTGTTATCCTGTCAGCTACTGTAATCAGCCAGAAAAGGCAATGAAAGAAAGATACAAGAGTCTGTTCACAGGAGTCTCAAAGATAGTCACCAGCCCAACAAGAAAAGGGCAGGAGCTTCATGAAGAAGAGTACAAAGCTTTGCTGAGTCACCAAAAGCTTGAACGATACACAGACACTGCTCCTCTATGGAAAGATTGAGTATTAAAATTGCCAGTTTTGCCCACAGTGATTTCAAAGTTTCAGAGAACCTAAATCACGAAGCTACTTTTTAAGGAGCTTGATAACACGATTCTAAGTTGCACCTGGAAGATTTAATGGGCGAGAAGGGCCAGGAAGTTTTTGAGAAAAGGAGCATAATTAGGGGGAATTTGCTCATTACCATGTTTGGGGGACATATTATGAAGCCATGGTAATTAAAACAGTGTGACACTGGCTTTGAAGAGCAGAAAGATAAAAGATATGCAATTAAATATTTGCTATGTGATAAAGGAGGTGTTTCATGTAAGTGAGAAAAAATATATCATTTATACCCAAATTAATTCCAAATGGATTCAATGTTTTCATGTGAAGAAATGAAACTGAAATTTCCTCTCAAAAATGCATAACCTGAATTTAATCAAAAGGGAACATCAAACAAACCTGGACTAGGGACATTCTACAAAATGGTTGGCCTGGAATCTTCTAGCTATCAGCAGCAAAGCAGTCAGAGGGCAGAGAATGAGCTCTCAGAGCTGGAGGAAGAGACCCCAGTGTGGGTGGAGCAGTGACGGCACCTGCAGCAGAGGGAGGGGTGGGTGTTGCAGGAGCTGGTGACGCCACACGAAGAAAAATGGATCCCTGGGACTTTCCTGGCGGTCCAGTGGTTAGGACTTGGTGCTTTCACTGAAGAGGGCCCGAGTTCGACGCCTGGTCAAGGAGCTAAGATCCTGCAAGCTGCATGGTGTGGCCCACTGCCCGTCCCCACCAAGAAAAAAGAAAGAAAGAAAAGAAAAATGGATCCCGAAAGAAGGTTCTGGGAGCAACCTGTGTCACCAACAAGAAGCCTCATCCTTTGCCTCCCTGGTTTTCTGAACTCCCCTCTAGTGATTGCTGATCCATGCCTTAATGCAACATTGTGTAAGCTCAGAAAAACATATCTGTGAAGAACTTTTAATCACAGTAAGTGTCCTACATACAAATGAGTTCCATTCCGAGAGTATGTTCGTAAGTCCGACAGAGTTAGCCTAGGTACACAACTAACACGATTGGCTATAGAGTACTGCACTGTAATCATTTTATAACATGATACTTTTCACACAAATAATAGCTAAAAAACAAACAGAAAAAATAAAACATTTTGAATCGTACAGTACAGTACCTTGAAAAGTACAGTAGTACAGTGCAACAGCTGGCATACAAGGGCTGGCGTCGAGTGAACAGGCAAGAAGAGTTACTGACTGGAGGAGGGAGAGGAGGTGTCAGATGGTACAGCTGAAGGATCGTCAGCAACAGGAGGACGTAGAGGATGTGTGCACGTGACAACGTACGCCAGACACGTGAAGTAACGTGATTGGACATGTGAACGCACCTGAAGGTTCACAACTTGAAGGTTCGTATGTAGGGGACTTACTTATATGTCAAAACAGACGTTAAATATAAAGTTAGGCAAAAACATTTTGTAGCGTTTACTAGATACTAGTTAACGCCAGATACTAGTCTAAGTCCTTTTAGATTTAGTCCTTATATTTACCCTATAAGGCAGGTACTATTATTATCCCCTTTAAATTTGAGGAAATTGAGGCAGGCCACAAGAGGTCAAGCGACTGCGTCCGAAATCACATGACTGTATAGGCTAGGACTGAGGCTTGGTGGTAGGTAGTTGAACCCCTAAAACTGCACTAATAGACACCATGCTCTACTGTTCTGTATAAAATCAATAACATGCCCAGGACAAGACAGAAGGGATGCTCAGAGGCTACCCAACTTGCCCAGAAGCTGGGATTATGGGTATCTGTTTTCTGGATGTATTTGCCTTTGCTGAACTTTTAGAATATTCCAGGCTAAGTCACGACTTTTTTTTTTTCTTACAATTGGAAAAGTCAACAACGAAATGGAAAAAATTCTACCCACCCTTCTAGTTTGTTCTATGGGAGTCAGTGCTTGGCCCCTCCAAGCCCACGCTGACAGCCCTCTCTGAAATCCCACACCACTTAGGTTCCCTTTATATTGCTAAGGACTTCATTGTCGGCTAAGCGGTTGGTGGGTTTGATTCATCGCTAGGACATTGTGAGTTCCTCAATGTGGTCTCTACTTGGTTCTCCGGGGGAAATGCAAGTGCTCACATCTCAAGCCTTTCTTGCTTGTTCACCCTCTGTAAGATAATATGTTTGTGTTTAGCCACTAAGTTTACTGTAATTTGTTATAGCAGCAATCAGAAACTAATACATTCCTAGTGAGGATAGAGTCAGTACATGAACTTGCGCTGTCTGGCGTCAGAGCTCAAACTCTTAGCCATGATATCTGACTGCCTCGATCAGTGTATACAGAATATGGGTCCATGGTGAAATTATTTGGGGTCCTAGGGATTCAGGAGGCCTTGAGGTTATGCTGAGTGAGGCTTAAGGTAGATCCCAATGAGGGCAAGGGTTTGGATAAGTGAGGGTAAGAGGGAGCAGAGCACAGAGAACATTCTGCCTGAGGAAACTGTGTCCAAAGTTCCAGAGGCAGCAGACAAGAAAGCAGAGGTGGGTGAGATGAAGGGCCAGGTGGAGCGGGGAGCAATAGGAGGCCCACAAAGGCCAGCAGAGAATGTGCCTGGAAGCTGTGGGTTCTGCGAGCAGCCATGGGAATGACGAACAGATAGCCCGGGGGTGCTGAGGGGCCCAGGAGCCGGCCAGGTCTCTCTCCTCATTGGCAGACATGACGCTGCTGTATTCTATGGGGCATCTGGCACCATGGTTTGGGGAAGACATTTCCCCCCAGGTCAAGTCCAGCTCAGGCTGAGTCTTCTGGGCCCTGGAGCACCAGACCGGTGGGAAATAGGATTGTTGGCAGGGCGCAGCCCCTGAAACCTCCCCTGGCTGAAGGAAGATGCTGGAGAAAAGCCTTGTTCCCAGTCCCTCTGGCCTCACGATCCAATGCTTATTTCTACCCGAGCTAGGCTGCTGGCAGAGTTTGTCTCAGGTGTCCCTGCCCCAAGCCTTGATCTTCAGCTTCCTGGGACCCCATTCAAGACTGAATGCCGTTCATTCGTTCATCCCTTTATCCATTACATGCTTATTGAGCCCTTACTAGGTGTCAGACACCGGACTTGGTTGTTGGTGGGACAGTGATGGTCAACGTCCTGCCCACAGGGAGCTCAAGTCATATCACTCTTGTCGCTCTGGCCAGATGGCGCTGGATGGGGCATGGTGGATCTCCCAGTCTGGAAGATGCACATGGTGACCCACAGTCCTCACACAGCCAACAGGTACATTTTGTTTGACATGCACAGTTTTTTTTTTTTTTCCTGATTTACTTATCAACGTATACAGATCAGAAGATTTCCTATATAATAGATACGCGGCTTTCCAGCTTCCCATGAAAAACTACAAGCTCTGGCAAACCAGGCTCATGTTTGCACACAACTAGGGTTGGAACTGAGTAGCAGCTGCCCCCTTTGGTTCACCACAACCACCCTCTTCCTGGTCCCTGAGTCTCCCAGCCTGGAGGACAGGTGTCAGGACCCACTGTCATAGTTGTATTGCTGTTTGTTACTTGGAAACCTCCACCTTCGGAGACAGTTCCCCATATATGTAGCCTCTGTGATCTCTTCAGAATCAGTGCTTGCCTGACCTGAGTCCCAGAAAATGCTACATGCTGCTCTGGTTAGCTCAGTAGTCACACGAATATCCACGCACCTGCTGTTGTAGCTGGTGCAGATGAGAGAGCTCCGTGCTGGGACATAGGACCTGCTGATGAGTCTTACATGGGTTTGCTGTGTGGCCCTGAGCAGGTCACTTCACCTATGCCTCAGTGTCCTCACCCGTACAATGGGGAAGTTAAAAACCCTCCAAGCATTCTCCTAGCTCTAAAACTCTCTCCACGATTGCACTTCCTTCCTTCCCCATGGCACTGGGAAGGGCTACTCAGATCATAGATGCGGAAGCATCTTGAAAATTCAGCAATTGCACGCTGGCTAGGAGTACAGGCTTCGGAGGCCAACAGCTCAAGAGTTTAACTCTCAGCCCAGCCCTAACTTGTTGAACCTGGGGAAACTTTCTTAAGCTCTCCATCTCAGTTTCCTCATATGTCAAAAGGGTATAATAAAATTCACCCGCATTGTTGTGAGTATTAAACAAGTCGTTGTAGGGAAGGTGCTTAAAGCAATGCTTGGCGCCGAGAAGTGCTCAATAAATATTAGCTCTGTGCCAGAAGCCACTGTTATTGTAAAAGCCTCTGTTCTTGAAGAGTGTCTAAACTCACGGGGCGACAAGGAGTGCCTCTAAAGTACAGTCTGGGGACAAGAGGATTGTAAGGCATTCAGCCTGAATTCAGGGAGTGTAGTGGAGGCTTTCAGACCCGTAGGAAGCAGAGAAGGGTGGTCTGGAAGAGTTCAGAAGGCTTCTCTAAGGAAGGTGTGGATGGGGGGATTTGGCTGAGAAATAGTGGGTGCCAATGGGACGGTGTTTTGTGGGTAACCCTATCCCAGGCGGGAGAAAGAAAGGACCAGGCATTACTTCACTTGATCATTTATATTTTTAATGATGCCTCGTGTCAGGCTCAGAGTTTGGTGCCAAGGACACAAGTGAATAAGGCAATTCAGTGCTGTAGCTAAGACCACAGACATTGAGTCAGACGTACTTGGGTGAGAGTCCCAGTGCTGTTGCCATCAAGCTGTGTGATCTTCGTCAAGCTAGTTAACCTCTCTGGGCTTTACTTTTCCATTCTGTAAAATGGGGATGATAATGGCACTTTGTCAGAGGGCCTGTGAGGATTAAAGGAACTAATGCCTGAAAAAAAAGTCAGCCCCTGGTAAGTGATGGTCATCGTTGCTCCCTTGTTTTGTATGTCTCTCGCATTGTAACATTGTGGGGAACATGGCCTGTGTGAGAAATACAGCTTCTGACTGGGAATTGTATATAACTCAAAGGAAAAATGATCTAGGCGGCATGCAAGGTGGGATGGTCCTACACATGAATGAAAAAGATCTAGAACAGTGCTACTCAAAGTGTGGTCTGTGTTCCCACGCCAGCCCAAAAACTCTTTGTAGGAGATCTGTGATGAGACAACTATAGAGGTTGAGGGTAAAAGCTTAGAAGCTTTTTCAGCAGTTTCACATTGACTGACATCCAAAAGCATGCTTGGTAGACTTGTCTCACTGAACAGGATGTAGAACCGTTCAGTTATTGTTGAATTAGCATGGTACAGTGCATGTGGCTCAAGTTGCTTACCAGTCATGTGCAGTAGGACCAAGTGTCAATCCATGATGGATTGGAAATATTTGAAAATGGTCCTTTGCAACAGATAGTTTGAGAAACAGTGTGTTATAGTCAGGCAGAAAGCTTAATTTTGAGTGAGTAGATTTGTCAGTCAGGGCCCACCATGAAAACAAAATGTGCCCTAGGTGTTTCAAATATAGAGAATTTAATAGAGGGGATTGATTACACAGGCAATGGAAGATCTGGGAAGCCAAATAAGGGACAATGATACAACCCAGAAATTGGCTACATCAGGAATCTGCTACCATTCCTAGGGCTGGAGGGACAGCAGAAGGACGTGGTGCAACTAAAATCAAGATTCAGGGTTGTCCGGAGAGGGCTAGGCCCATGGCTAGGGCTTCTCAGCAGGAGCTGGGGCCATGGAAGAGACCTAGGTTCTGCTTTAGATGACACTGGAAAAAAGGAGAGATAAAGAGAGATACCCTGACTTTTATCCTCTGTCTATCCCTCAGTATTCTGTCAGTACCTTCTATTGGTTGGAACCTATGCAGAAGCCAGTTGGCAAGGGAGCTTGGGGACAGAGAGCAGGGGAATGACAATGAATGGATCTGAGAGCAAAGAAGCCAATGACTGTCACACGGGGCGAGAGAGGGCAGGAAACTAGCCACCCAGAAATGATTTCCAATCAACTACTTCTGACCATGGTGATGGGGCTGGTGATGGTGGATTAAGACTTCTCACTAGCTCTCTGTCTCTTGTTGTTGAGATGACCAAGTAAGATGGTACTCACCTGATACCCTGGAGCGGGGATGGTTGGGGAAGAAGATGGAGTTTCTGTACCACCAACCTCAAGGGCAGGATTAAGAAACACGATTAATGTCTGCTTCTCTAGATTATCTTCCCTCCAACCTTCTTCTTGTAACTTCCAAGTGGGAAAAAAAAAATCCATGAAGTCTGTGATGTCTTCCATTTTTTAAATGGAGCTGTTAGAGCCCAAAGATGTGTGCATTATGGAGACGATTTGAGAGAATTTCTTAGAAAATGGAGAAAGAATTCCAGAGAAGTTAAAAAAAAAACCCCAAAATACAAGCAGCAACACCAAACCAAGAGATTGGGAGAATAAAACACTTGTGAAAAAACCTGCCAGGCTGTGATGCAGGGAGAAAATTGATATTAATGAAACATCATGAGTGAATTAAGGCGGCCAAAGTACTCTCAGATGTCTGTGGGGACTGCTCCTCTCACTGGCTTTTGGAAAAAGTTAACATGTAAAACTTCCTCATAAACAAAAGTATTTTAAGAATTTCAACTTGGAGACATTCCTGGCTAGCATCACTCATGCAGTTGGGAATACCTTTGATTAATTCCGGCTGGTAATTAGGTTGGAGAGCGTTTGTGCCAAGCGTTCCTAAGAGCTGCGTGAAGGGTGAAAAGGGAAGGCAGGGCGCAGTGGGAGAGCCCTCACCTGGCTTTGCTGCCCTGAGATGAGCTGGATGGAGACTTCTGGTTTTAGGAGTGAGACCAGTATATTAGCTCTTGTCATTTATAAGACTGTCACTGAAACCACCCTGTGTGTGACTATAGAAGATACCAACCGGGGTGTCTCTCCAGCTCATGTCTCCTTTCTCTGAGACCAGCCTCTCCCTACCCTACAGCCATATTGAAATCACGAGATCTCAGCCCTGGACGTAGCAGATTCGACCAGGAGTGGTCACCTGACTAAAGCTTAGCCAATCAGATTCTTCCCCAAATCCCAAGCGCTTGGAACTAGCATTTGCAGATGCTAGTGAGTTTCTTCTTGTTGCTTGAACTGTGGACGTATAAACTCAACGAATGCTGGCTGCCTACCTTTCGCAGAGAAGCCTGTTTACAGAGAAAGAAAGATGAAGAAGATCCAGAGAAAAGAAGCAATTCCAGGCAATGAGGCTTGAGAGAGAACCTGATTATGGGGTCCTGGTTCCTGTCCTCCATGAGGCCCAGTTTCATGGTCTCTCCTTCAGTTTTGAGAGATACGTCCAAAAATAGTCCCCTTTTTATTGCTTGTGCAAATCTGGGTATCTGCTCTTTGCCAGCAAGACACCAACAGTATGAGAAAATGGTGGTCGCCATGTCATGGCCTAAGATGGCATCAATGCCGACAGATGAGACAAGTCAACGATACTTGCTTATTACTCACTTGAATTTAGGAGACGTCTGTGCAATATCTCTCAATTCTGTCTCCCATTTGGGGATGCCAGTAAAGAGAGAAGTGGGGGAAGATGCTGCGCAGTTTGATGGCTCCCCCAAACCTGCCCTGAACAAAAGCAGCCCTTGCCCACCTGCCTTATGTCCTACCATTAGTCATCCCACTCTATGTAGGTCAACACAGGATGCTACCTGGAGAGGGAGAGAACCCATTGTACAGATGATATGACTGAGGCTCAGAGCTTAAGTGGCTGCCCTTTGCAGCATCTAACAGAGTTCTAGCACCAGGTTTGTACTTGATAGTACCAACTTAGCATCAGCACCAAGCTGAGGCCTGTGACCCAGATACGGCCCTTGGAGAAATCATGCAGCCGTCTTGAGGAAATGAATATTAGTGTCTCCTGACTGTGGCTGCACTTTAAAATTACTAGGGAAGGTTTTTGAAAAAAAAAAAAATCTAATGCCTGGGCTATACTCCAGACCAATTGAATCACAGTCTCTTGGTTTGGGACCTGGGCACTATTATCTTTTAAAAGTTCCCAGGATGATTTTAAGATGCAATCAGGGTTAAGAACAACTGAGCTTGGTGAATTACTTTTGGGAAGAAGGAGAGATTAATTGAGCTGATGGGTGCTGGATCTTCATTGTTGAGCACTGAGCATGAACCCCCTGAACTCCTTGCCAGGGATGGGTGAGAGAAAGGGGAGAAAGGGGGAAGACTTGGCTATTGAGTTCAGATGTTTCCTATCACAATTAAGGTCAAACCAGCTTGGACTGTCTGAAGTTCATCACTCATTATACTTCATTAATTTGGACTCAAGGTAAGAATTTATGAATGTTCTCAAACTCTTAGGAAATAGCTTTGTTCAACAGAGGAAAGATGTAAATAAGACAGCCAGCCCTTTGGCCTGCTTAAGGGAATCAGCCCTACACACACACACACACACACACACACACACACACACACACACACACACACACACACACACACACACACATACACACACACACCCCAACAGTGAGTTTGCTAATAACACATTGGATTTTAGTTAGTCATTCAAGTAGGTCCTTGGGGACCACTATTTGCCAAACGCTGTTCCTGGCATATGGTAGAGACTCAATAAATATTTGTTGAATTAATGAATAAGTGAACATATTGTCACTGTAGAAGTCACCACATGCTGTTCGGATTATAGATGGTTTTGAAAGAAATGGAATATTTTGAGGCCCAAACAAAAATGAACAGACCTGCCTCCATCTGGAACTTGGTTGGGGGTGGGGGTCATAGGTCAGAAATCCCAGATTTTGGATGGGCAATAATTTCTATTGGTTTTGCTTTCAAGGTTCCCAAGCTCTAACCTGTCCCCTCTGCATATTCCAAGGCTGGGTTTAACCTGACTCAATTTTGGCCAGTAATAAAGGGGAGCGGGGTGGGACATTGGCACCTCACATATGTCCTGTATTGGGGAGGCAACTGCCCCCTCCACTGGGCTCCTCCTTTGGGCATCACCCTGTCAGTGGACACATTGAGGGCCCAGAGCCTCTCAGACTTGCCAACTGAAACACTAATGAGGGCAGAAGAGCATGAACTCATAACCCCCATGACGTAAGGGCATTTCCTTGAAGCAACCAGTTGCAGCAGGGCTGCTATGAACTAAACTGAATTGTGCCCCCACCCCACCCCCCAATTCCTACATGGAATCTATTATCCCCAGTGTGGCTGTATTTGGAGATAGGACCTATAAGGAGGTAATTAAGGTCAAATGAGGTCATAAGGATGGCACCCTGATCCTTTAGGATTAGTGTCTTTATAAGAAGAGACACAGAGAGCTCTCTCACACTCAGAGGAAAGGCCACATAAGGACAAAGCTGGGAAAAAAGCACAAGGGACTTGAACTATGTAAAAAAATTATTTTGATGTTGTAATCTACTGGACAATAAAGTCCTTGTTTGTTTAATATTAAAAATAGTTGTTATTTAAAATAACATTTTTCCTGAAGTTTCACCTAATCCCTACCTTATCTCCAATTACCTTCCCAGGTACATGTGCCCAGTTTGAAAAGTACATGATAAGCTGAGTTGAGAAGAGGCTTAAATTGAGAGGGAGCCATGATCCAGGTCAGAAGAAGTGTTTGCAGGAACTGAGGGTAATTGTCCCAAAGAGGAGGGGGTTGAGGGTCAAGCATGACAGCTACCTTCAGATGTCAGAAAGGGAACCTGAAACATATACCGAACAAAGGTCTTCAGTCTTAGCAAACACCATGCCCCCTTTTGATAAATATAAAAATCTTGCACATTCTACTTATTATCAGGGTCTTATTTGTATCATGGAAAATAGAATTTTTTTTCATTTTTCAGCTTTAAATATCATAACTTGAATTGTGGGTTTCAAACCATTTTCACTGCTGACGCCCCTCCATCCTGGAGATTCTGATATTCCCATCCAGCCGGCTTCCTTACCTCCCTGCTGAGTTTTGCTATTTTAAGCGTGTAGCTCCGCAAAGTAGAATCCAGCCAATGGGGATGAGTTACAGGAAGGTAGAATTCAGCACAGAAAGAAAGACATTGTAAAAGAACCCAGAATGGATTGATGTTGTAGGTAGTAAGCCCCTTGTTGCTGGAGGCATGTAAGAAGAGGCCAAGCGACACCGTGATTACCAATTCTGACTTTGTGCTTCAAAAACTGAGATGTACGACGTGGAAACTCCAGGTCTCTGGACAAACAGCCACACCTTTGTAGGTTAGACATTTCAGTGTTTTAAATTCTGTTCTCCATCCTTTCAAAGAGGGGCCGCTCACCTCTGATCCCTTGGGATCCCTAATTCTTTCTCCCATCCAGTTAGGGGAGTTGAACTCAATTTGTCTGAGGACTGGAGGGCCCCCGGGGAGACATCGGAGGTGTGGAGGCTCCAGTGGTGAAGGTGGAGAAGGTGGCACAGGGGTACCATGTGAAAAGGGCACAGGGAGTTCTCTCTGTCACTTCAGCCTTTCTAAGCCAAAGAGCCAGGGTCCATTCATTACACACCTGGAGGTCTCAGTGCCCTACCATGAAAAATTAGCCTGGCCCTGGATCACTGCCTGCTGCCCCACCATGTACGTGTTGCCACCCTGAAAAGTGCGAGTTCACCACTCCCTCCTCACTTTCTAGCCTTAGGCCAGAGGTTACCTTACCACAGGCTAAGCTTAATGCATTTGGTTTGAACAGGAGGGTGTATTTTGTGAACCCTCTCCTACCAAACAGAACAAAATAAGGGATTTCACATAAGGAATCCAGATTTCCAGTTTCTCTGTAACACTCGGATCTGGGAACCTGGACCTGCATCCCCCAGGGCACAATTCACCTCCTGTGCTGCCCTCCCCTTCTGTCACCAGACGTCCCTTGTCTTAGTTTGGCTTCTTCCTAGAGCAGATCCTGGATCAGAGAGCAAGTTAGTTACTTGGGAGATGAGTCCAGAACATACGAGCAGAAGGTGGGGAGGTGGGCAGGGAGGGAAGAAAGCCCATATAGTTACTACTGTGGGCAGCTACAGTCTAATCCTGCTGGGGTCACTCTGAGAATCTGTGCAGATCATGCCTCTGTGTCCGTCCTGAGAGGAGAGGGAGCTGGGGTATTTGTACACCAACTCCTGTCAATCACGGGTGGAGGCTGTTCAAGCAGAGAGAGCGCGGGTGGCCAGAGAGAGCCCTGGGGCAGAGAGAGGCAGGTCCTGGCAGCAGGGAGGCGAGTGCACGGAAAGGGTAAGGCCTGCACGGGGTGGGCGTTGTGGGGGGCAGTGCTGGTGGCTTCTGCTGCTCTTCTGTAAGAAGTTTGACTCCGCTACTCTGCTTTAAACCATTTTGTCCAGCCCTGTTTTAAAAGGACATCTCCTCTCCTTGCTGTCCTCATCTGACTCATTTCCTCTTCCGTGCTATGTGGGCATGATGGCGCATTCTGTGGCCTTGGGGGCGAGGTGCAGATCCAGGCAAGTTGCTTGCTGTCCCCTAAGACAAAAGTCACCTGCCTTGCAGGGCCTTGTCCTCTCAAATCCCCTGATGGGGCTGACCTTGACGGGGTGTCCTGGGTTCTCTCTTTCCTCGACCCCATCCAGCCAGTCTTGCTTTTGCCTTCTGAAAGCTTTAAATTCCTCAAGTCCCCTGCTCTCTTGTTCATTCTAAGTTAAGCAGCCAACTGGTTTCGATGGCCAGTTGTGGGAGAGATTAATTGGAGGGGAGGGATTAACAATCCTTTTCTAAGTCAGATCTCCAGATCTGGGTCATTAGCAATGATGCCTTTTTGAGTACTTCCATCTTTGCTGGCATCCCTTCGCTGACCAAAGGAAGAACGGCAGACACCAGACAATGGGCCCCCATCTGCCCTCACGGCCACAACATTTCCTGGAACCAAAGGGCTGGTAATATGTACAAATGAGAGGGGCAAGTTCTCTGCCAGGCCCTCCCCAGAGGGGAGTTAATCTTCACCGTAGACGTGTTTTATTCTGAGAATCTGTCTTGTAAACCCCGTGCAGACAGCTGTTGTTTTCAGATTACAGAGCCTGTTGACGGTCTCTCCTTCAAAGGATCTACGGTTTGGGGTTTTTAAACGTTGCAAACCATGCCGCCTAGTCCCTGCTGCATTTGTTTTGCCAGAGGTGCCCGCCAAGGGCTTCTTTTTTCTGTGTCTTTGTACGCCAGGGCTTGGAGTCAGGACTGACTGTAGCCTCTTCTGCATCAAGTGAACTTCTTCTGCCCTTTTTCTCATCTTTTTCAGGCCCTTTTCTTTGTTCCTCTTTCTCAGATGCTCTAAACCGAGACTGGGTGAGGCCAGCCCGTCAAATGTCCCCATGGGTCCTGCCTTCTGGGGTATTTAGTTACACCAAGCTGTGGTGAGTGGTGGGCATGGGACAAGTACACAGAGGCACTGAGCCAAAGATATGGGCCTTGAAATGTATTGCTTAGGGTACCAGGCCCCGACCAGTTACTAGCCGGGAGCCCTGGGGCAAGCCACTTAACTTCTGTCTGTTCCTGTTTCCTGGCCTATAAAATGGAAATAATGAGGGCACCTACCTCAGGGAGCTATTGTAAAGATAAAATGTGATAATACACAAAAAGCTTCTTGGTTGGCACACAGTAAGAGTTTGATAAATGAGAGCATTTTTTTATGATTTAAAAAAATGTTTTTATTGAAGCATAGCTGATTTACAATAGTGTGTTAGTTTCAGGTGTCCAGCGTAGTGAGAGCTTTTTTGCTTTCACCCTCATCATCGTCATCTGGGCTTCCAGAAATACCATCACTGGCTTTCAGAGGAGGACTGAGCTCCATCCACTGCGAAGAAACAGGGGTAGTTTCTCAAATTGCAATGTCGTAGAGGGGGATGGCAAGTCAGAACAGAGAGGACGGCATTCCAGGTGGAGTGTGAAAGTCTCTTATATTGACTGCAGTCAGTATAAGAGAGGCAAAAGGAGAAAATGAGGCAGAAGAGGTAGGCTGGGCCCAGTCCAAATGCCCAGCTTAAAGGTTGTGGGCGCCATGCATAGTTTTAAACGAGGAGACCTGTTTCATCAGAGCAGGGAGTGTCCGTGCTCAGAAAGAACAACTCTGCTTTCTGGGAGAGGCCAAACTTCTCAATTAAGAGCATTCTCCTTTGGTCTTGACAAAAGGGCCAACAGGAACCACACGCTTGGATTTTCCATTTGTCAAATGACATCCTTTGCTTCGACAGCAAAGCTGAGGCCCTGTGTGGTGTGCCAGGGGTGGGAGGGTCGGACATCTTACTGGAGAGTATTGAATTTGTTCAGACCCCTGCAATTCCCCTGGAAAGGGCCATGGATACGGGGTCAATTTACCCTCCGACCCGAAGCCACAAAGTTGATAACCAGCCGCCACCTTCTATGGGGGAGATGAGCTCCGTCGTGGAGCTGTTCAATAAATCTGCTATTAGCAGGGAAAGTGCTTACATGCACTTAAAAAGAATTAAACAACAAAATAAGAGCCGCTGATTGACAAGGCATCAATAAAGCCATATGTGTGCACTGCTGACCTTCCCTGCCCCCAGCTGCCAATCTGTGTTTATTAGAAATCAGTTTCTATAAATAGCTTGTGGCAGGGAGAACAGTGAGCTGCTTCTCAGATGTGGGATTGTGAGTGCTAACTCTTTAATACTTGGCTCTTGGTTTGCTGCAGCTGAAAAGTGGGGCATCGGTAGTGAGGGGCTAGTGTCAGGAGGTGGTTAATAATTTTTTATCCCCCCCACCTTCGAAGCAGAATTGCTAGTTCCCCACTCCAGATCTGTTCTTCCTTTTCGTTGACCAACTGAACCCCAATTTGTTTCCAGGTTGGCTATGTTCTATGCTAAAAAAAAACGATGGCTTTCCCAAACTTCTCTGAAGCTTGGGCTGTGAACACAGTTCTCACCAATGAAACACAAGCTGAGGGTTTCAGGGAAAATGTTTGCCAACCTGATACACGTACTACCTCTTTCTCTTTCTTCCTTCCATTTTCTTCCTGCCTGGAATACGGATGTAAGGCTGGAGGTACAGCAGCCATGTTGTGACTATGAGGTTACAAGCTTGAGGATGAAGACTGCAATGCTAAGGATGGTAGGGCAGAGAGGTGGATGTGACTGAAGTCCCTGATGTTGTTGAGTCACTTATAGCTCTAGGCTGCCTATTCATAGACTCTTTGTTGTGTGATTAAAAACAAAAAACAAAAAAACTCTTCTCTGTTTAAGCCTCTGTAGAAAGGTTGCCAGTCAGTTGCAGCTGAATACATCCCTAACTGATGAAATCTTATTCCAGACTCTCATCTCAAATTTATACTACGAAGATGTGAAGATCACGTGCCCAGCGTTGGCTCCACTGGGTAATTAAGAGTAGAGTGTGTTGGCTCTTGAATCGGCTAGACCTTGGCTCAAATCAAGAAGCCAGATGCCACTCACTAGCTGTGTGACCAAGGTCAAGTCTCTTTACAGGTCTTTGCCTTATCTATAAAGTGGAGTAATAATAGTACTTACCCCATAGGTTGTTGTAAGTATTCGATGGTGAATGGAAAAGCTCCACCTTGCAGGGAATAAGAGGCCCTTGCCTGAGGGTGGGCCAGGGGCGCACAGGCATGGCTTAAGAAGCTCCAAGAAGTGGGCAGACACAGGAGACCAACTACCATGGGGGGCACTGGGCTGGGAGCCCAGAGGCCTGGGATCTGGCTGGTCATATGTACACACCTTCCCATGATCCGAGGAAGAAGTTCCACGATGTGGATTCAGCCATGGACTATCTTCCTGGGCATTTGTCATCTCACTGCACCTTCATTCCACAACCTTTACTGGGTACCACCAGGCCCCTGGTGCTGTACATTACTGTCTCATTTCTTTTCTCATCGCTCGTCTGCGTGGGTGTTTTTAACCCCATTTCACAGGGGAACAAACATAGGCTCACAGAGTTTATCTATTCGTCACCCTTATTTATTCAGTCCTTCAACAAATGTTTCCCGAGAGCCTGCTATGTACCAGGCACTGTGCGAAGCCTTCTCTGAGTTAATCCTTGAAACAATATTATGAAATGGATACTGTGAGCCTTAATTTTCAGGCTCAGAGAACGTATTGATTTCACTCCTTCTCTCGGTGAATTCTGAAATAGACCACCTGATTACTACATCAAGAAGCAGAAGTGGCCCAGAGCACAGGCCAGGCCAGCTGTCTCTGTGGGAGGCTATCTGTACATTGCCTTTCCTCCTGGGGATGCTTTTTGGTCCATCTTTTCCCATCTGCAGGCCTGAAGGTGGCGGGTTAGTGGGGCAAGCCTTCAGGTGCCTGCCCCACTGGCCCCTGCCCAGACCCCTGTCCTCTGGCCTGGCTCTCAGCTTTGCAGCGTTGGTGGCCCTACAATGGTTTGTTTCAGATTCTTATTTGCTTTCTAAAGGGGACTTTCCCCCCACCCCCCATTTCACTGATGAAGATTGAGGCAAGTCCTGTGTGGTCTGAAATCGTGGACTAAAGTGTAGTGATCCTATGGTATCCCGCCCACATCTCTTTATTAGGCTGGTGCACTCAACCTTCGGTGACTGTGAGTATTGGCTGCTAATGGCTCACAGGTGCCCATGAAATTGTCCAGACAATTTTCCTTGGCCAATGGTAAGCCCCCTTGCCAGGGAGGTTAAACTCCCTAATTCCTGAGAGCAACCCGCATCCAATGACCGACTGATCGGAGGGGACCAAAGCCTGGACACCTTGCCTGAGGGTCGAACCACCCCCTGAGTTGTAATTCATGCTCCAGGCCTCCCCTGAGGCTAGACTCCAGCTATGACCGAGTTCTTTCATACCTCCTTCCTCCACTCTACCCTACTCCCCTCATTCTCTTTCTTCTGAGAAACACGGATCACCCAAGTCCCTGTTCTGGGCTCTGCTTCTCAGGAACCTGACCTGAGGCATCTGGGTAAAACCTTGGAAATCATCTAGCTTGGGTCTTCTTTTTATAGAGTCCTACCCTCCCCTGATCTCCAGCCAGGATGGGTTATTGACGGCCACCGAAGCTCTTACTGCTCTGTCTTGTAATCGATTGTCTACTTATGCATCTGTTTCTCTTGATTGACTAAAAGATACTCTTGAGGGCAAGACGGAGTCTTGGTTAACTTTGTGTCTTCCTGTTCAGTGCCTGGCCTGTGATGAGCACCCAGTGATAAGAACAGCAACATACTAGTGAATAGAGCTGACGTCAGTATTTGCTGTGTGCCAGGCACTGTTCTAGTGACTACATATAGTACTTCATTTACACCTCGCTACAATCCTCTTAAGTTGGAAATATTATTTTTCTCATTTTGTGGATGA
Organism: Pseudorca crassidens; assembly: GCF_039906515.1. Classification (NCBI taxonomy): domain Eukaryota; kingdom Metazoa; phylum Chordata; class Mammalia; order Artiodactyla; family Delphinidae; genus Pseudorca; species Pseudorca crassidens. The sequence goes on along the minus strand of NC_090315.1, from coordinate 33,061,187 downwards.
GGAAACTGAGGCTTGAGAAGAGCTTTGAAAGGGAAGAATCAGGGCTGGAATGCTACACCCCTGGCTCCTGATTGGGGTTCTCTGTGTCCCTCTGCTCAGAGAGGAGGCCTTGCCCTCCTAAAAAGTTGAGAGAGAATTTGTTCAAAGGTTCTTAAATAGCATTTCTCATCTCACCCTCGGGGTAAAAGAAAGTAGCAGTGATGCTTGACAAAAGCAAACCACAACAAGGCTAAACATCCTGGTCTCGTAGCGTGAATCATGCAAAAGTGGAAAGGAAAGATGGATTAAAGAATGATGGATCTCAGTTTCAATTGCTATTTCATCAGCTTACGAAATGAAGGCACTCTGGGAGTCCACCACGTGTGAGGAAGGGGAGGCGGCAGGAAGGAAGCTCAGTCCTCTTGCTCTATAGCTGTTCACCCCATTGCAGTATTTCTCCCTCCACCGGAGACACAGCAGCCCCTCAGACACAGGTCTCTTTGCTCTTTCCTTTCAGGATCTGAGCTTCTTAGAGAATCTCGGCATCTCAAGGCTCTAAGGGACTTAAGGGGTCATTGAACCCACTCTCAATTCAGGAATGAGAATAATGGTTATGAGCATTTACTATGTAATGGGCATGCTGCTAAGTGCTTTATGTATTTATTTCTCTCAACCATCCTAGGAGGTAGGTACTATAGATAACACCAATTTGAGGAAGAAGAAATGAGGTACAGAACATTTAAGTTACTTGCTTAAATTTCTATAGAAAGTAAATGTGTTCGTTAAGGTTGCATTAGCTGTGTAACAAATAATCCCCCAAATGTTAGTGCTTAACACACTAGAAATTCACCTCCAAACCACCACCTCAACATTCCGTTGCAGGTGTTTCTGGTCACTGGATGGTGCCTTCTACATGGTGCTTTGGGGACCCAGGCTCCTTCCATCTTGTAGCTCTGCTGTCTCCTAGAGCCTTGTCTGTCAACCTTACCCACCCAGCAAAAGGAGAGAGAAAGCATGGAGAAGGCATACCTACTTCTTAGACTCTTGGCCCAGAATTGACATGCGTCTGTCCCTTTCATGTCCCATTAATGAAAGTCAGCGATGGAGGCAAATCTAGATGCAAAAAGGGAAGGCAGATGCTTCTCAGGGGCAACTCTGGAATAAAAGAGATGAATTTGAATGACCACTAGCCATTTGTCCCAGTAAGCCCTCCCTGAAGGTTGGAAGAAGAGGGAGGAGGGAAGAATTAGACACTGCAACCTTATCTGTTTCCTTTAACCAAGACTGCATAAGCTTTCCCAGAACCCCTCAGCAGACTTCCACTTAGGTCTCATTGGCCAGAACTGGGTCACATATCCATCCCTAGCTGCAAGGCATGCTGGGAAAACAGAATAGGATTGTCACAGTTAGTTTACATGCATCATGTTTCATCACCTGAGACTGGGTATGTTGCCTTCTGGAACTAAAACAGGCTTCAATTAGCAAGCAAGAAAGGAGGGGGTTGGGAATTGAGTAATAAACTCCTTGAGTGTGTCACACATTCATTTATTCAAGATCTATTCCACAAAGTCCAGAGCACCTGCTCTGTGCCAGGCACTGTTTTCTATCGTCCAAGGCCATCCTGACTGCTACCCAACACTGCACTGAAAGTTTCTTCACCAAGCTTACCAAGCACCTCAAAGTAAATAAATGGCAGAGACACCCTCCAGGGCTGAACCTCATGGCCCATCAGAGGCTTTTGCCAAAGCGAGGTCACCTCTCTTCTTCGGGGTTCCCCAGAACAAATCTCAGTGCCCCAGGGTCAGACATGGGAATAGTATGCCCACCTGTGGAGGTGGTCTCCCCAGCAACTCCATCAGCAGAAGGGAATGATGAAGAGCCAGGAGCCCTACCCACCAGCTGTCCCCCTGCCTGGCTCTCTGGAGGGCAGCTGGAAGGGGGCTTTCCCATCATTTCTGATGCCTGAACCAAGTTCATGTTCAGCATATATATAAAGTTATTTGGGCCAAATTTCCATGTTAACTGTTCAGATCAGAAATGCTCAATGTCAGTTAAATTTGGTTGGATTATAAGACAACACAGTCAAGATCAAGAACATGTGGCCTGATTTGATTTAACCCAGAGAAGAAATGCCTTTTCCCTTCTGCTCAGCTATAACATTATACATATAAAGATACATAACGCGCTTGCTCTCTGCCAGAAATGTCAACTGCTTTTGATCTCTCCCTTTAGATATTAAAGTTTCCCTTGCTCGCCTCTCTGCTTGGCAGGCCCCTTAAGGGCTTTCAAACCAATAAACAAGCCCGGAGCTGCTGAGAGGGTGGAAGCTGTTTGCCTTTTTGAGCTGGAGCCCCGTGGCCCGAAGGTCGTGTTTAATCAGCCTCAAGGTTTTGCTTAACATTGACTTGGAGTTTAAAATAGCATTTCAATAACCTCAGCCCCTTCCTGCTCTCCCCCATCAGCCATGGGAGGAGGGAGACAGAGGCCCACGGGTTTGGGAGTTTGTGTGTTTGTTGTTAAGGTTCTGAAGCAAATGAGCTGTGCTTGGCTGGTGGCCATAGCAGAGAGCTGCCCTCCTTGTCTCAGGGAGGGATTTGGCCCCAGTGCCAGGACCTGGTCCTGAGTGCTTGAAATAATAGGCTTATTGTAGCAGGATGCCAGCTGGAGATTGGAGTTGCATTTTTTTCTTTTCTTCTTCTCAGACTCTAAAGATAGATAATGCTCTTTAGAAGAGGACATGGGGCCACACTTGTGTGTTTCTGTTATGCCCATAGTATCGAGTGGAAGGTGAGAGCAGGAATTACAATCTTACGTACAAACTGACTGCAAACTCTCCCAAGACTGAAGCTGGTATAAAGCACTTAACTGCTGTTCCTTCCCTGGGAGGGGTCTTTCATGCCACGCAGAGTCTCCTGAGATGGGCATTGGCTGCTTCTACTCACTCTGCTTCTCCTCTCTCCAGCCTCCCCCTACGTCTTGACCTTCCCCCTGAAGGATCCTCGTCCTCCCCTGGTGACATGATTCCTCACCCCATCCTTGGAACCTTGGAACCTGGTGTCTTCTAAGACAATTTTCGTTCATTTTACAGAATCTGCCTACTGAAGCATTCTTTCAATGCATTATTATACTTAGAAATACCCTCCTCATCTAGCCAACCAGTGAGTTCATGGACTCATCATCAGTATAGTATCAAATAGCTCAGCCACCCAGTATTAGTCAGGATGTTTAGGCTCTGTTGCAATAACAAAATAACCTCAATATCTCCATGCCTCAACTCAACAGAAGTTCATCTGTCACCCATGAAAAGTCCTGTGCAGATGAAGTTGCCCTCCAGTGCACCTGGTCCCCCTGCAGTGGCTTAGTGACCCAGACAGCTTCCACCCTCTTGACGTGTGGCATCCAGGATCGCTGAAGAGACAATCGGAAGGTTGACAGTCAGCTTTTAAGTGCTTTGGCCCAGAAGTAACACTCACCGCTTCTGCTCACAGACCAGTGCTAATCACATGGTCCTATATACTGCAAGAGATCTGGGCAACCTAAGGATATTAGGTGAGCAGGAAATTCCTTTGCCACACATACCCATTCTCCACATCTCCGAACCCTTGTAATCGCTAGGATAATGCTTGCACTCTTTCCAGGCTGTGGGGAAAGTTGCTTCTGAACCTATGGATAGCCGTGAGCCATTACTATCAGGACCCCATTTTCAGGGCAGGCTGCTTTGTATTTTTTAATGAGATGGTCAGTCAGGTGCAGCAACAAGAAGAGACACAGGAGAGGCTCGGGAAAAGAAAATGTATTATACTCACAGGTCCTAGAGACAGGAGACACGGCATGCCACGCAGAGCCACATGGGAAAGTCACCAGGGTGACAGGATGCAGAAGACAGGAGGGGTCAGGGAGCACTTGGGCCACAGCCTTTATTGGGGTTTCCAGGGGAAAGGCGAGGCAGGACAGAGTGAACCGCCTCCGATTGGCCAGTGTGAATCATTTCAGCTGGTGTGAGCTGTAGGGGTGGCCCCGGGTGACAAAGGCAGAGGAATATTGCCTCCTGGAATGCAAGGCCAGATAAAGAAGGGACGGCTTGGAGTAGTTAATTTGCATAACAAAGTCCTGCTCCTGGCTGGGCCTTTGCTGCCTCTAGGAATTGGCTACCAGGGAAAGGCAGACTCAACCCAGTCAGAAAGATTTTTTAAGATGTAAAAACTTCATAATATACAGAGAATGAAAAAAAAAATTTATATATGTATATGTATATATATATACACACACACAGTACACAGACCCTAGTAGAAGCAGGTAGTCAAAGCTCAGACAGTTAAGACACAGGATAAGGGGCATCCCCATGTTTTACAGAGGTGGAAACTGAGGCCCAGATACACGAGCAGTTGTGCGCAGGCTCAGAGTTGGTGAGGGACAGAAGGAAACTTGTCTTCTATTTGTTCACTCGGGTCCCTGGTCCTCTCCCATCTCCGTTGGCTGGGTCTCTTCCTTTGCCTCTTTCCAGAAACTCTGGGGACCCCAAGGCTTCCTGTCGGAAAAGAGACCCCAAACTCACTCCCTGGTGAGTACCTGGGGACTTGACGTGCTGCTCTGATTAGGTGGGAACAGAATGATTCTAAACCCAAAAGACCGGGCAGTGCTTACCTCAAAGGATGGACAGCAAACCCTGCGGATGGCTGGAAGGCCACAAAGTGGGGAGAGAGCTTTGGGAGGAGAGCAGGGGGCCTTGCTGCTGCTCCAAAACCACAGCTCACCTCTCCTGGGCTCCCCTCAAACCCTCCACCTGAACTGAAGCTTTTAGTGTTCCCTTTGTTTCTGAACCTACTTTCTTTCCCCATTCCCAGTCAATTCCGAAATATTTTCTTGAAATGTTTCAGTGATTCCATACGAGATGAGGGACAAGCCTCTGGGGTTACCACCCTGAATTACCTTATTGTTCGAGGCCACACCGTGGGCTCTCTAAAGGGCCTGGGTCGAGGAATTCTCTAGAAAGCCTGGAAAAGGAAACTCCCACCCCTTGCCCTCACTGATGAGTGAGCCCCTTCCGAGTCCAGGCAGGCGCAAGCGAGCTTTGGTGCCCAAGTGGAAGGGAGCTGGTAATATTCCCTCTGAGCATCTGGAAACAGATGCCTCTGAAAGCCTGCGGATTTCTTGCCTGGCACACACAACCTGCTAATTAAGTTTTACTATTTACCTCTGGGAAGAAAAGGGGCTTCTTGGACTCTGGAGAGGGTCTCCCCTCTCTCCTTTCCAGCCTCCACCTCAATCTGGCTCCCGCAGGGAAGGTGGGTAAATCTTTGGGGTCTGAAGAAGGGGAGAAATTACATAATCCTCTCCCCCCTCCCCCCAGGCTGCCCCTGAAGGTGGCGAGCAGTACTAGAGGGTAGGAGGCAAGAGAATGAAGCAGTTCAGCCCAAACTAACTTGCTCCTTCTTGCTATTTGAACTTGATCTCTCTAAAGGTCATTTTCCTCATTCGTAAAGTGGAGGAAATAATCACACCTACCTGTGAGGATGGTTGGGAAGATTAAAGAAGAGAGGAGAGAGAGGTCGTGTGGGAGAGTCTGCTGGATGCCCACCCAATGTCCATTTTGCCCTTTCTCATTACCAATAGGCCTATGAATCTTTATTTGGGCAGCAAAGTGCCCAGATAAAAGACTATACTTCCTGGCCTCCCTTGTACCTAGGGATGGCCTGTGAGATACGAGTGGAAGTTATCGGTGGTGGTAGAGTTTCCAGGAACATTACAGGGGTCTGCCTTAACGGAGAGACAAGCCTATTGCTCTTCCCTCCCTGCTTCATTCTCCTTGTGTGGAATGCAGACTTGATGGCTGGAGCTCCGGCAGCCATTCTGGCGTAAAAAATCTTGAGAATAGACCCATGTGCTGAAGATGGTAGAACAAAAGATGGGGATGTTCACTGGCCCTGGACTCTCTGTTTCTGGATTTCTTCTAAGAGATGTAGAATTAACCTCTATTTTTCTTCAAGTCAGTGATTCTCAAGCTCTAGCTTGCATTAGAATTACTTGGAGAGCTGGTTAAAACAAAGATAGCTGGGCTCTAGTCCCAAGAGTTTCTGATTCAGTAGGCCTGGGGGTGAGGCCTCAGAATTTTATTTCTAACACGCTGCCAGGTGATGCTGATGGTGCTGGTATGGGTACCACACTTTGAGAATCACTGGTTCAAGCCACCATCAGTCAAGTTTTCTATTGTATGAAGCAGAACCCAATCCTAACTTACATAGCAGGGTAAGGGCTTCACCCTCAATAAACGTGATTAATGTTTTTCTACAGAGATGAAACGATAGTGAGGGGACTGCCTGTTTTCCTCCTGGGACACAGCCATGGGAATAAATAAGAAGCTCAAGGGGCTGGAAGGCAGGGCTAAGCTGCCATGATGGCCAGCCTTAGCCCCCACCACTGAAGGGCAGCCTTGACATCAAGAACCCCAAGGAGACTGGTCCTAAGGCCTATGTGTGGGGCGAAGTTGAGGCCCCACCTTGCACAGACCCATCATATAGCATCTCCTATTCCTCCAAGTTTTCCAGAAACTTAACAATATGCTACACGATGAGAAAACTTTTTTTTTTCCAGTGGGGACCATGTGTAGGTCCAAGCCCTCTGTGAGTATTATCTCATTTACTCCTCCTATAAAGGGGAGCAGTAAACAAATGAGGAAACGGAACCTAACAAAGGATAAGTAATTTGCCTATAGTCACAGAACACTAGTGAGCAATGGAGCTGAGATTTGAACTGGAAAGGCCACACTCCAAATAGCCATTTAAAGCTGGGGTCAGCCCTTCCCTGGCATTGGGCTATGCTCAGCCGTATTTCCAGAAATAAGAAAGCAAGAAGGCTTTGGGGCAGCTCCGGGCAAGGGTGGGGAGAGTGTCTGGGCCACCCTCCCACCCCTGTGTCTGTGGACCCTCAGTGAGGACTGAACACCAAGCCCTGGAGAGGTTGAGGGGTGGCAGCCCCTCTTCCGGGCAGGTGGGCTGTGTTGACGGATTGGAAACCATGTCTCTCTTGAGGAGAGGGGGTCAGTGGCCCCGTGCTGCCAGCTGTTCCAATAAAATATGAAGTTCAGAAACTCCAAGCAATCTTCTCTCTCCACTGAGTGATGACCTTGTAATTGGCTCTCAAGCTGGCTTGATTTATCAACTCCAACCTGGGCAGCCAGAAAAGGATGAATTAGCTCCTGGGGCCTGCCGATGAGAGCAGGGTCCCTGGGAGCAGAGATGCCATGGGCATGGGGCCATATGTCACCACCAGGCCCTGCTTAACTGTGGGAAGATGAAGCGAGGAGGTGTCGGATTGCACCGTATAAATCACGGTCTTTTGTAGTACAACCTGGGCCAAGGCGGCCGGAGGCATTCTCCTATTTGGAGGGAGTCCCTGGGCACAGACCCGCATCTCTGCACCCCTACCACTTCATGAAAGAGGCAGCTTGGGCATAGGCTTCAAAGAGCGTCCTTTAGGCAGAACTGGAGAGCTAAGTGGTGTTACAGCCTCAGGGGAATCCCGTGTACTTTTCAGCCAGCGTCCTGGGTTCAAATCCTGATTCTGCCATTTACCAGCTGAGAGACCATGGCTGAGTCATGTAATCTCTCCTTGCTGGACATCATGGTTAAGAGCACTGAGTCTGGACTGGAATCTGGGCTCTGCCCCTTACTGGCTCTGCGGCCTTGGGCAAGTTACTTAATTTCTCTGTGCCTCAGTTTCCTCATCTGAAAAATGAGGATAATAATAATACTTAACTTACAGGACTGTATTAGTTTCCTGGGGCTGCCATGACACATTGCCACAAACTGGATGGCCTAAAACAACAGAAGTTTATTCGCTTACTGTTCTGGGGGCTGGAAATCCAAATTCAAGGTGTTGGCAGGGCCATGCTCCCTCCAAAGTCTCTAGGGCAGAAATCTTTTCTGGCCTCTTTCATCTTCTGGTGGCTTCAGAGTTCCTTGGCCTGTGTCCGTGACACTCTAGTCTCTCCCTTTGTCCTCACATGGCCTCATCCTCTTCTCTGTTTCCCTCTTCTGCCTCCTATAAGGACACTTGTCACTGGATCTAGGGCCCACACAGATAATCCAGGGTGATCTCATCTCAACTCCCTTAACTTAATTACATTTGCCAAGACCCTTTTTCCAAATAGGTCACATTCACAGATTCCAGAGGTTAGGACTTAGACTTATCTTTTGGGGGGTTACCATTCAACCTACCACAAGGGCTATCGTGAAAATTAATGAATTAAAATATTTGTAAAGTTCTAAGAAGAGGCCCTGGCACATAGTAAGTGCTATACAAGGATCTGATGCATGCATGCATGTATATATAAAATTATTTATATTACATAATGTATAGTATAAATTTAAATATATCTTTCTATATTTAATATAAGTAATATATACATTAATATATAACATTAATGCATGTATTAGTATGTATACATTAGCACATATAATGTATCTACATGTATATGTGTAGAAAATAATGACACACATTTGTAGTAAGTCAAGTTATTGGAAAGATTAGAGCTGATGATGAGCGTGCAGCAGCTGTCACTCTGCTCAGGGCACAGTAGATACTCAATAAACGGCAGCTTTCATTATTATGACATCGTGCCAGGCCCAGGGTGGGAGGGGTCAATCTGTCCACTAGTCCACACATATTTATTGAGCATCTGTTATGTGCCTGGCGCTTGTCAGGCACTGGGGAGACAGAAAGGGATAACAAAAAAGTTAGTCCCCTGCCCTTATGAAACTTTCATTGCAGTAGGGAAAACAGACAAGCAAATAAATATATGTATAAGGTAATGTCAGTGATAAGGAGGAAGGAAGGGGAAATAACTACGGCAACTGTAACCCCAAATCAACCCCCACTCAGGCCACCTGGGATTCTGGCTGCAGCTGTAGGTGGCTCTGGAGCAACCTGGCAGCGTCTCATCCCAAATGCCACCTCACTCCCCAGCTTTTCTGGCTCCAGCGTTTTCCAAAGCCTTGGCCGATGCCCTATCGGTGTGTATCGTGGGGAGTGACGGGGGGAAGTTCAGGCAAGTTAATGACCCACTCAACCAATGAGGGACAGATGGAAGTTGGTAGATACATGTCACAACGTCCTAACCTTCAGTGGGACAAAACTGAGGCACGTCCTTCTCAGTTCCTCAGGGGGTCCCTGGGGGGGATTGGGCCCCCGTGGTCCACAGAGGTAACCCACTCACTGAAGCACCCTTTTTTTTTTTTTTTTGCTTTTCTTCCTTCTCCATCTCATTTATCATGCCTCTTTACTGCTTCCTGGGTTATTTACCAAAGAAGGAAAAAAATATGTATGTTTACATAAAAACAGGTGCACAAATGTTCAGAGAAGCTTTAGTTGGAATGGCCTGAGAGTGAAACAACCTAAATGCCCCACATGTGGGGAATGGATAAACACACTGTGCTCCATCCAGATGATGGAATACTACCCAGCAATAAAAAGGAATGAACTGCTGAGACAGCAACACGGTACATCCTGGACGCATCACGTTAAATGAAACGGCTACAATATGTAGGATCCCATTCCCACAGCATTCTGAAAATAGCAAAACACTACGGAAAGAAAACAGATCACTGGTTGCCAGGTGTGGGGAGGGGTCGACTACAAAGTGTGGGGTGGAGGAGGGACGGACTTGGGGGGAGGCTGAGTCTCTTCTCCACTCTGTGGTAATAGTTACACAACTGTGTTTGTTAAACTAGCAGAATTGTACACGCTAAGGGTACATTTTACTGAATGTAAATTATACCTTAATTTAAAACTGAAAACAAAAATCGTCTGAAGAAAAGGTTCTGTTGCTACAGAACAGAAGTTGGAAAATCCCCAAACTGGGGCAACCTTAAGGTCTTTCCCAGTGTGCAGTGTGGATTCCTGGGAAGATTCAGATACCGCCCTACCCTGCTCTGAGTTGAGGCCAGGGGCTTGGTCTGCGGCTCTGACACCATGTGGCTGAGTGTCTGCTGGGTGCCCTGCCTGGGAAACACTGGTCCTTCCCACCCCGCCCCTGTGTGGCCTCCGCTGAATAAACACTGACCCCTGCTGTCGCCATCAGTTCCTCCTTCCTTCCAGCCTGGTCTCGGGGCCAGAGAACTGTGGTCCATCCCCAGGTCTGGGGGAACCCTGGGTGTAGAGGCGGGGAGCTGAGGCTGGAGCAAGAGCTGGCAGCCAGGGCTTTCAATGGTGGAGGAGGTGCTAGAAAGGGGCTTGTGTCCCCTCTGGGCCTGGAGCTGGCACAGGGCAGAGCCAGGGCCGGGAGCCGGGGGCTCCCAGGACCACCTTGATGCCGACTTGCCTAATCCGAGTTTCCCCACCCAGGACTGGGTGTGGGGAGGAAGAAGGCATTGGGGGGGTTCCACAGACGGGGGCAGGCTTGCGGGACAGACCCACGCCTCTCTGGGCCTCAGTCTCCCTAGCTGTTAAGTGGGAATATCAATCCCCGCTCTTCAGCTTCACCCATTTATTCATTTATGTTCTGAGCACAGGCACCACAGTGCATCCTGGGCATAAAGGGCTGAGCATCACTGCCGGGGCCCCTGGCCCCAAAGAGCTCATAGACCCACAGAGACTGGGAAATTCATGGTAAATATGGTACCAACGAGCTGTGGACACGGCCAGACCTAAACTATGGAAGCACCTGGAATTGGTTTACTATTTACTCCTTCCTGGGGATGACTGGAGAATGAGGTGAGTCGAGGCTGGCTGGGAGCTGGGGTGTGGGCTCCAAGGTAGATTCTGGACTTCCTTGGCAGCTTCTCCCTGACCCTCCCATTCCAGAGCCCCCCGAAAGCTGTCCTTGGATTCTTCTTCAGATGAGATGACGCCAGCCCTCTGGGGTGAAGATGGCCCAGCTACCACTGGGGTGATCATGTCCAGAGAAAGAGGAGGCCCATGGGGCCAGTGACTAAGATTGTGTGATCATGTGTGTACAGTTGCCTACCTGGGTATTTGCCTGTGTGTAGCTACAAGTGCATATGAGTGTGTGTGTGTGGATGTGTGTGTGAGGATAAGTGGGCAAGGTTGTGTAGATCTCTGCAGGGGTGTGTGTGGGTGAGGGCAGGTGCGTGTGCATGCGTGTGTCTGTGTGCATGTGCGTGTGTGCATGACATCGTGGCCTGTGTGTGCCTCTGTGTTCCTGTGTGTGCGCACAGCCTGGGTCTGTGTGCATGGCTGCATGAGTTGACATATGTATTTCTGGACCTGCAGGGGCATGCCCTGTGTCTGCGTGTGTCTGTTAGGGTGTGTGTGCTGTGTGTTGGCGACTCTGCGAGGGTATGTTTGTGTGTGCATGGTGGGGACAGGGCGACCAACACCCAGATCCCTTCTCACTCCCCAGGACCCTTGTCTGGGGAGGAGGCTGCCGCCCCAGCTGCTGAAGGCTGAGAGCCCAGGCGAGCACTGCCCTCCTTTCTTCCGGGGGTCAAAGGCGGAGCCTCCCCAGGTACGAGCAGCAACCCTGCAGGGCAGAGCAGGCGGGGCACAGTCAGCCGAACACTGATGAGCTCCCTTCATGTGGTGGCTCGGGCCTATTTCTGTCTTGTTTGGCTCATCCTGGCCGGGTGTTCCCGTCCAATAATGCCCTGTTTCTCCGCCCGGCTATTTCAGCTGAGGAATGTGCTGTTTGTGTCTCGAGCAGAAACCCAAAAGCCCCCATTATGGTTAGCTGTCCTGTGGCTCGGAGCAGCCACTCACTCATTTAGGTTTCTCCTGGTCTATATTTGTCGATGGATGACATGTTGAACTTGGAAGGCATGGCGTAGGGGGGACCAGGGCCTCTTTAACGAGGTGAAGGCATCATCTCAGCCCTCCCCACGGCTCCGCTAGGGGGAGCTGCCCTTTTTGCTCTCCTCACCTCACCCTGGGCTGCCCAGCCGCCCCTGTGCACGGGCCCCCAGACCTTCTGACTCAGCGCATTGTCCAGACCAGGCCTCCCCTCTCCCTGCTGGCCTCAGCTGCAAGCCTCCGCTCCGCCACCCACTTCATCCCCATAGCATCTTCCCCCAGCCCTGCTCCACACACCCAGAGCCCCATAGGGGCAGGTAGGGCACAGGATCTAGAACAAAACCGTCTGGTATAAACCTTGGCTCAGCCATCTCCCGGCTGGGTTACTCAGCAAATTACTTGTCTTCTTCCTGTCACCTTCCCTTCATCTAGGAAGTGGGAGTAATACTCGATTTCGCTGATTTAAGACACACGTTTTCACGCTCTGACGCTGGCCATACAATCAACAGCATGGCATCGTTTAATTGGCCACATTTTTCCTATGACTTCATGGTACATAGAATAAGATGTGGTGTGTATTTTTATTTTATTTATTTATTTGTTTATTTATTTGCCGCACCGCATGTCATCATGCAGGATCTTAGTTCCCCGACCAGGGATCGAACTCATGCCCCCTGCAGTGGAAGCTCAGAGTCCTAACTGCTGGACCGCTGGGGAAGTCCCTGGTTTGGTTTATAATCAACGGCATTTAGGGGTCTATGAAACATGCTAGTATGAACACTAGCGCTTTAACAGATGGTCCTTTCAAATTAAGGTAACATGAGGAGGTTTGAATAAAGGAACACAAGGTGTGGGCAGGATGTAGGGGAACCACGGCTATAGTAGGGTACCTGGGACTAGTAACAGAGGGGTTGTTACGATCCTAGACCTGAAGACAGAGTTTGGGAGAGTGGTTCCCAGAACCTCGAAGGAGGCATTTGGTACAGATGACCACTGAGAGCAGTGACCTTTAGTGGGGGACACACAGCCAGGCTGAGACAGGCTACTGGCTCTCCTATCTGTTAGCTGTGTGATTTGGGGCAACTTATTTATCTGTGCTTCAGTTTACTCATCTGCAAAATGGGCATACTAATGGTGCCTACCCCATAGGATTGTTGCCCAGGCTTAAATAAGAAAAGACACATCCAGTGTTTAGAATACCTCGATAAAGACTGCCTATCCTTTCTTTCTGTCTTGGTGTTCCAAGCTGCCCTGGTTCCCATCCTAACTCCATAACTAACTCACTCTCCACTTTCCTGTCCATTTTATGAGGTACTTGGTCTCCCTGCAATAAGGCTGGGGTTTTTTTGTTGTTTGTTTGTTTTTTGCTTAATTTAGCTCAAGTTGATTTCTGTTGCTTGCCACCAGAAAACCTTAACTCTACAGTGACACAGCATTGAGATAGGAGTGAGCCAGGGTCCTCCCCAGCAGGCACTAGTGATGAAACAGTCTCTGCTTACTGCTGAGTGCCAGCTCCCACAGGACAAGCTACCATGGAGATTCTCGGATTGACATGGCAGTAGAGGGTCAAGAGCCCTGCTCCTTCCGCTTTTCCCTCCTCCCTTTCCCCTTCTTCGACCCCCTTGCACCTCAGCCCTAGAATCTTCTAGAACACTGGCTCCCCAACAATTGTGTCCACAGCCCACCCTGGCCAAACCAAAGCCCCTAGACACTCTGTCTCATCCTATCCCATAGGCAGAAGGAAAAAGAAGGTGGTGATGACATGGAAGGGCCCCATGGGAGCAGCTGCAGGAGTTTTATGGACGCATCTGCTAGAAGAATAAGGGCATAGGGGTGATTCATAACCAAACTGCAACACCTACATGTTTCAGAGTCTGGGAGTTATTGGAAAATGATGGGCCCCACACTCCGCTGGTGCAAATACGCATCCCTACATGCTGTGGGCTTAACCAACCACCCGCCACAAGCTGCATTGATGACGAGGGAACCAAACCCACAGTGATTCATAATTAAAATGTAAGAATAGCAGCAACTGAAAACCAGGACCAGCCCGAGGCTGCCCCGCCGGGGCCCAAGCGTCTTGCGTGTGACATCTCCGCCTCTGGGAACATGTGGTAGCATTGCCATGCTGCCAAGCCTTGCACGGCAGCCCAACTTCTTCGCCAAGTGCTGAATCAAGTCCTCAGGAAGCTCTCCTAACCTGCTAATTTGGGGTTATAGATACCAAGTTTCGGTAATCCTTGTTGACTCACTGGATCTGTTAGTGAGTGGCTATTTGGAGGATTGGGTACCATTTGCTGGAGAAAGGCTCTTCCCTTGGAAAATCATTCAATCTAGAGCCTTGAGTTGTAGGGAAAAGAGCCTGAAATAGTCATGTAAAAGTTGAAAGCCCTGCGTTCAAAACCTGGTCATAGGAAGGTCTGAGCCTCCAAGCCTCATAGGAGCTCACGACGGGAGGTTGCATCAGCGGCGGCAGGGCTGCTCTGGCTGCTCTGGGCAAAGAGCTTGGAGCTGGCGTATAAGGAGCTTTGCATCGCACTGGTGTGGGAATTTCACCAGACAGGCAGTAGGACTGGATTCAACAAGGAAAATTTCAAGAATCCAGTTCCTCTGTCTCTCTGCTCTGTCTTCCTTGGCAAGGCTCTTCCACGTGTTATTCTGAGAAGCAGATGCACAAGGATGTTATTAGGGAGCTGCCAGTCTGACCCTGATTGGGCGAGAGGGTGGCGAGGTCGGGTGGGAGTGTCCTGGACCTCCAGGCAGGTCTGGGGAAGGGTCAGCAAGGCTGTCGCGGAGTCCTAGAGCCACAGTCACCTGAGTCTCCGTTGGAGGAGTCCTGTGTCTCCCTGGATCCAGCTCAGCTTAGTATCCCTGCCACATTCGCTCATTGGCTGGGAGCAGCCCGTAGGAGGAGTGGTCTGAGTGCAAGGGTGGAGGTCGATCTCAGAGCACAGCAGCTGTGGCCCTTGGACGAGTATGGTCCCTGTGGTTAGAGGTCGGCAGGGGAAAGCCTCCACTGAGCTTTGTGACGCTGCTTCCCCGAACTCCAGTGCTTTCCCGATGGCCTTGGTGGACGTTGTGCCCGTTGGGGCCTCTCATGGAGCCGAGTCCTCCAGTGGGTCTTCTGGCCTCCCATGAGATCCACTTCAGTACGCCCACCTCCCTCAAGCTCCATCCCTCCCTCCACCTCCTGCCTGGGGCAACTCAGACATTTCCACTTTGCTGGGACTCAGACATTGTTTTCTCTAGGCTTCTCATAACCACCCTGGTAGTGAGTCTGCCACATTCTCTGGGGTGTGAAATCCCCAGAACCCAAGAAAATGCCCTCGATCAGTGAATCAGTTTATCTAGTTTTATATTCCAGCCTTGTTGAACAAGAACACTTAAGCCCCACCCCAGGAGCACGCCCCAGGCTGCTGCCTGTGCCACGACACACCGCTTATTCTCGCATTCTTTAGCCGCATAGTCCCTTCCCTTCATCTCAGGCTTAGCGCTAACGTGAGATTTCACCCTAGTTACCAGCTGCCAGGGGAAGCATTTGTTGCCTGGTTGGGGAGAGGCTTCTGTGGCATCTCCCAGCATAGAAGTGTCAGCTCTTTTTAGGGAAGGGCAGGTCACCTCCACAAACCCCGAGGGCCCAAGGAGGTTGTAGAATCCCCATTCTTAAGGACATCCATCCCAATGTCCCTGTTCTATATTTCAGGGTCCCAGGTTTCCCCAGCCAGGGCCCTGGCCTTTGCATCACCATTTTCCAACTACTTTAGCGCTGCATCCAGACATCCCTGGAGTCGTGCCGCTCTTAGAACTGAGCTCTCCACCTTTGCTCAGCTGTATCCACCCTCCCCGGGCAGGGGATAAAGGCCTCTTTGTGAGCTACCGCCAAAGCCCTCTGGTCCTTATACTTGCTGTGAACTGCCCAGGAATTGCCCTCAGACTCTCATTATCCATCCGCAGGCTGCAGGGTCAGCACAGCTTAGCATCAACCAGCCGGCTCCTCTGTCTTTGGGGGCATGGCTCAGCTCATATAATTCAAACCCCTGTGCCATTGCACCGGCCTTGGCATCCGCCTCCACCAGTATGCTTTCCCGGGTCATTCCAGTAAAATCTTTGACAATTGAGCTGCCACTTTGTGCCAGGGATTATCCTGCTGCACCCACCGACCAGGACAGCATCCTCTTCTCCCAGCAGGTGCCGGGAGAGTCGGTCCCAAATCCTCATCTTAGCATCTGTTTTTTCAGGCCACTCCTGGTACCACAGAAGTTAGTGTCTGAAAAGATGTCAAGGGAAGAGAGAGGAAAGGAAAGGTGAAGAAGGATCGTCGACAGCTGTGCAGTCTCAGCACGGTTTGTCATGGGCTGAGAGTAGCCGGTGGGAAGCACGACTTTGGCACAAAGGTGGTGATGGATTTCAGAGCAGACAAGACATATGGCCACTTCTAGAGCAACAAGAATCCCATGGAATGCCATGTGCTAACTGGCTCAGATAAGCCAGAGTCCCCTCCTGGAGCTGGGAACGGGATGTATGGATTCTGAACAAGACCTGTGCTGTTAGGAGGAAGGAAAGGGAGGGAGTGCCGGGGAGACCACCGACCGCGTCCACCAACAGAAGTGACGTTAGAAAGAACAAAACCCCTTCTTCTTGCAGATGGAGGAGGCAAAGGTCTAGAGTGGAGACGAGAGAGATGTGCCCAGGCTCTCACTTGGAACTGGGGCAAACACAGGACGGGGAGCTATGTCAGGCCCCTCCCAGAATGGTTTCACACCATCTCTTCCTGGCAGCTTTGAAGTACCCAAGTCTGCACCAAGCCAGGGGGTCTGGTCCTTGCTCCTTATTGAGCTGGCCCGGTGCAAGCCCTCCCTTCTCAGAATTCTCAGCTGTTTTTGTTTCTTGAGCCCCAACTGGGGTCTGGCCGCTTCTCCCTGGAACACTGGATCAGCACCCAGGGGGGAACTCACAGGCAGCTCTCCTGAGATATTTTTAGGGCAATTAAATACAGCAATAACGCCTCACTTTCTCTTAAGGCTCATTTCCTATTCCTCTATTAAAGGGAATAAAAGCCCATCCTGGAAGGATGCCCAATACCCTCTTTGGGGAAGGCGGTAGGACCGGATGCCAGACAATGTTGGTCAAAGTCAGACGGAGTTTGCCTGTGAAGCCCCCGGGAGGCTTGTCTGACACGCAGCCACTCCCACCTCAGCTGGCTCTCCTGAAGTGATGTCTGAGTTCCTTCCGCTGTGACCTGGGCACCAGGGATGGTTCGACAGTGCGGGCCGGCCAGCTGACTTTCCTGGTCTGGCTCAGGAGACAGCATTAGCTCCATCGCAAATGCACCACCTAAATCATCCCACCTTCCTGCAGGCCTGCCAGAGAGTCTACACTTTGGCTTTTTCTCTTGTTGGGTAAGCAGAGGGTTAATTCCACCCTTAAACATTTGCTCTTGGGGGTTGTCTCTCTGCAAGCCACCTACTTTAAAAGAGAAGTACCCCTGGGAAAGAAGATCCAATGTCAATGTATACTTAGTTGGGAAAGAGCGTTGCACCCAGGCTTGGAGGCCTGCATTTCAATCCTGCGTCTGTCGTTTATGAGGTGAATAATCTTGAGCAAATCATTTCCCGTCTCCGAGTCTCAGTTCCCTTACGTATCCACTCTGAACACTTATCTCTATAGGCCCTCTCTCCTGGGGCTCTTGTGAAGATCAAACTGAATAATGATTTTAAAAAGTACTTTAGAAGCTGTGAAGTTGTATTAGTCACGTTAGGTTAGGCTGTGCTACAGTAACAAAGAAACCCTGAATCCTCAGTAGCTGAACACATAATTATTTCTTTCTTATGTCAATGTCTCTGGTTCCATCTTTTGGCCTCCCTCTCTCAATTCATGGCTCCCCAAGTCACCACAGTAGGGGTGTAAGATCAGGGGGGTCCACACCCACCTTGACATGATTTGGATCTGAAATGACACTTGTCACTTCTGCTCATAGCCTATTGGTCAGAATTAGAATATGGCTCTGCCTGGTAGCAAAGGGGCTGAGAAATGCAGGGGGGATACGTGTGTTTGGTGAGCTGTCAATGTCTCTGTTGCAAAAGAGTTTTATAATTCAGAAGAATTATTGTTTGCTGTTGGCTTTGTTTCATTTTTTTGTTTGTTTGTTTTTGGCCACGCTGCACAGCCTGTGGGATTTCAGTTCCCTGACAAGGGCTGGAGCCCAGACCATGGCAATGAGTGCCGAATCCTAACCACTAGACCACCAGGGAACTCCCTGCATTATTGTTATTTGGAATGATGCTAGCAAGAGCAACTGACTCTGACTCTGGCTCATTTATAATGGGAGCAGGAAAAGGGATGGTGGAGGAGTAAAACTGCATATGGGATAGGATGAGGGTCCTGAATGCTCAGAGCAAGAGGAAAGGAGTCAAAGCAAATATTTGCCCTGTTGTAGACTGGGCAAGTACGGGGTGCCAGACAGCAGCCCACCTGCAATACCTTCTCTGCTGCATGTAAGCCAGCCAGCATCAGGTCGCCACAGTCCACTGGTTCTTGCCCAGGGTCTCACTCTAGCACCCCCAGGTCCCCATCAAAGTAAGCCAGGATCCCTTAGTTCTCAAACTCTCTGTGGCTACAGACGGGTTTTGTTTTTAATCTCCAACATGTCAAGGACATTTGTAAGGTACGATAAAAGAAAATTACTAGAGGAGTTAAATAACCTAGAAATTAATCTAGAAAATAACATGGATAGCCTAGGATGAAGTACTGTAGAAAAGAACCCAGTTAACACAAAGATAATTTTGAAAAATTTCTCAAAACTAATAAAATCCAAATAAAGTAATCTAGAACATAATCTAGAGACTAAAGAAATGAAATAGTTTGTTGTGAACATTTGCAAACTATAATTTAAAAAGCAGGATAAGGGAGGGAGGGATAAATTGGGAGATTGGAATTGATATATACACACTACTATATATAAAATAGATAACTAATAAGGACCTACTGTATAGCACAGGGAACTCTACTCAGTATTCTGTAATGGCCTATATGGGAAAAGAATCAAAAAAAGAGTAGATATATGTATATGTATAACTGATTCACTTTGCTGTACACCTGAAACTAACACAACACTGTAAAACACTATAGTTTAATAAAAAATTTTTTAGAAAAGCATTACTAGGATAATGAAAAGAAGGGCATCCTGACTTGTCTGCCTCCTGTTCAGTGAGATGAGTCCATTGATCAAGCCCACAGATGCTGTGCCTATATCACATTGCTATGGAAGTGAAGTGTTCCCCTTGATTTCCATACTTATCTCGTGGTGGACCAGTTTCCAAGGTGTGTGTGGCTCATCACTGATCCCTGAACACACTTCAGGGGCCCTGTTAGATGCAAGCTTTTGGGAGGCAGAGCCTGCATTTCCCTAACAAGGAATGTGGGGGTCACCCAGCTCAGCAGCCCTCAATGTGGGAGATACAAGACCCTGGCTGATGAATCATGGAGACCCCCAGCCATGGCCAGGAACATGCCAAGGAAAATCTCCCCAAATCATTAATGAAATGCTTACCCCCAAGTCAGAGCCTTGCCCCCGTGGAGGGGTGTGTCTTAAATTTTCCTCTCTCCAGATTCCATGTGTCCCCCTCTGCCATCCCACACCCACCCTCCTGAGTCACTCACACGCATTTATGGCTTTCGACTACCCGAGTCTGTGTTAATTAAAGAGCAGACTTGAGATAG
The DNA here is from genome assembly GCF_039906515.1 of Pseudorca crassidens. NCBI lineage: Eukaryota > Metazoa > Chordata > Mammalia > Artiodactyla > Delphinidae > Pseudorca > Pseudorca crassidens. The sequence goes on along the minus strand of NC_090315.1, from coordinate 33,041,744 downwards.
GAGAGCCGAGTGTCTTATTTTATAACGTAGATAATGTTAGAGATTTTAATTTACAAGGAGAGCGGAGACCAGGGTCTGTCTGTAGCAGAAACAGCCACAGAAAGCTTCTTAGTTTCTGAATCTGATATCTCGAGACTCTGAGTTGCCATAAATTCTGATAAAAATGTCTTCCCAGCGGCAAAAGATAATTTTTATAAGCTTTTGGAAGGGACTAATAAAGCGGTAATCTACCGTCTTCCATTATTTAAAGACCTGGCTTGAGGGATGTGATTTGTAAGGGTTTTCATATATAAATATATAGACGTACATTAATTATACATCTCAATCCATCACCCTCTCTGGAAAGGAACTGTGGCAGAGAGCTCTGGTTTTCCCAGGACCGGCCTCTTGCCTCAGCTGGAGCTGGAAAAATCTGTCTCTGAGACCTAACCCCACAGATCTCCATGCCTCCAGGAGAAGTGATCAAAGGTGATGGTGCAAACACCCTTCATCCCTCCCCTGGACCCGTGTGATAACCTTAGGGTTACAATTCATGTCTGACAAACATGATTCCACTGTGACAAGGCCTGGTGGCGATGAGGGAGGCTTAGTCAGCAACTGACAACAGACTCACGTTGGGGATTTTCCCATCTACCCCTTGCCCGAGTATTCTAGCTCTGGAGTTATCGTGCAAACACCAGCCTGAGCATCCAATAACAACAAGCTTAAGCTCAGAGCCAGAGAAGGCGGCCCTTGCATCTGACTCCAGGAGCCGGGACCCCTGCTGGGTAAGGCAGAGCAGATTTTCGAGACTGTGGGATTTGTGTGACTTATTCTGGGAGAACACTCCATGCCCCCGTAAAGTACCTTAGATGCTACAGGGCAAATATATGGTCCAAGTCCCTGCTCGTCAGCCTCCTTGCCTCATTCAAGCCAAGAGGCCTTTGGATGGTGGCAAAGAGCTGCTGAAGATGCTCCTTAAAGGGACAGAGGTGGTTCTGTATTGGCCACATTTCTCCCGTGTCTTTTTACAATCTGAGCGTACAAAGGGACCCAACACCAGGAAGATGCCAGTGGGAGCGGTGGTGTTTCATCCCCTATCTCTTCTCCCTTCAACCTCATGATCTGTGACCCCCAATACATAGGTGAAGAAAGTATAGCACAGATTAGTGAGGTGCAGAGGCAGAGCCGGGATTCAAATCCAGGTCTGGCTGACCCCATATGTTGTGTGGTTTTATCTACAAATATTGACTTATAGATAAGGAGAATAGATTTTTAAAAAGAAAAGAGGGAAGGAGGGAGGGCTTGGCAAATTTGAACTGGCCGCCTGGATTAGTTGCAGATTGCTGTGCTAAAAAGGAGGAGAGAGTTTGGGGAAATAGCTCACACAAGTGAGGGGTAGGAGCAGAATATCCCCTGAAGCCTGCAAAAACTCTGCAGGAGACCCTGGATAGGCGGCTGGCTGGAGATCCCAGGGCTGAAGCCTGGAAGATGAAATTAGAGAGAATGTCCGGCAGTCAGTTCCAAAGCAAGCGGTCTCCTCAGCTCCATGAGCGAGAAGCATCCTCCAGGGACCCCTGCTGGCCTCCTCCCAGCCAAGACTGGACCAAGAAATAGTTCCTATATGGCTGGACCTGGAGCCTGGACCAAGTTGCAGGCCTGGCCACTTCAGTTACAGCCCCTGCTCCAGGAGCCATGTTACAGCTCCAAGGCTTGCGTATTGAGACCTTGAGAGGCATTACGATCCCCTGAGTAAGATGAGAGAAGGGAGGCAAGAGTTTTCCGGTTGTGAAGCCAGCAGCCGCCAGCTTCCCAGGATGTCCAGACCTCCTCCTGTAAAGCTCGCACGCTGGGGTCACGTGCGGCTGAGGTCGCGGGCAGCAGCTTCCTCACGATTCATGAACGTCTAGATTTCCTGAAAGTCAGCAGCAGCATTCCCAACCCTTGCTTCCACCCGACCCCCACCACCTTTCAAGCATTGCACCATTTTCCAAGGCCCTGAATTAAAATCCTCCCTCTGGGAAATACCCAGAGCAACTCCTGGCTGCCTGGCCGAACCCTGAGTGAGACAGGAGACCAACTGGAACTGCCTGGCAGGAAGCGTCTATCACACAGAAGAACAGAAACTTAATCCAGTTTTGGAAAACGAAGAGACCTTTCCAAGCGTCTTTGCCCACCTGAGTATACAGACTGACAGTCATAACTTACTACATGTTTTTGAGGTAGCTATGGTCCTCAGGGTAGTCAGCACCTCCTACCCCATCGCAGGTCTCGACATTTACAAGGGACTTTCTTGGCCACCACTGATCCCACCTGCAAGCCTGCAAGGTGGGCGTGATCCCCATTTAGTGGATTAGAAACGTGGGTCTCTGGGACAGGAGCAAATAGAACCAAGGTCTTAGACCCTGCATTAGTCTGCTCAGGCTGCAAAAAAACAAAAGAAAACAAAACAAAACACCCTGACAGGCTGGGTGCCTTAAACAACAGAGATTTATTTTTCCACGGCTCTGGAGGCTGGAAGTCCCAGATCAGGGCTCGGCACAGTTGGTTTCCAGGGAGAGTTCTCTTCCTGGTGTACAGATGGCATCTTCTCTCCTTGTCCTCACATGGCCCTGCCTCTGTGTATGCACAGGGAGAGGGAGCGAGCTCTCTGGTGTCTCTTCTTACAAGGACACTAATCCTATAGATCAGGGCCCCACCCTTAGGACCTTACTTAACCTTAATTACTTCCTGAGAGGCTCCACCTCCAAAGACAGACACACTGTGGGGGACAGGGCTTCAACACAGGAATCTGGGGCGTGGGGGACACAAACATTCAGTTTGTACCGTACCTCTAGCCTGGTGCTCTTATTATGACCCTAGGAAACTGAATGCATTAGGGAGAGGCATCCAAGGAGGGTGAAAAGAGAAGGAAAAAAAGATGGAGGTGAAGGTCTTGGCCTAATTTCAACCGAAATCAAAAAGTCACACTGATCTCCAAGCCTTGAAGCAGACACCCTCCAACATATTGAATCTGGAAAGGCTGTCCACAGGCAAACTGCAGAGGCTTTGGCTTGGCCTGCATAATATCTTTTAGAAATTAGAATTTGTCGCCCATATTTAAAGATTGGAAGACTTCCCATAAAAACCTGGGTTTCTGGCTTCTCTTAAAAATCAGAAGGTGACTTCTCACTGGGGCTGCATGTCAGTATAGCAACCATTGGCCCGAGTTCTGGAGTGGCCACTCCTGATGGAGCATCTGACTTATTCCCTTGCTCACCGAGGTCCCCACCACTGGCCTGGGCCCTCCTGGCCCCTCTGGGCACACATTGGCCCCATAGGCCTGGGGAAGACGGGCCACCATGGAGCAGCCCGGCCTCCCTGAGCTTCTTTGCAGAGGTGACCGCACAGCGTGGGTCCTCTTTGACTCCAGGGCTGCTCATCCAATGTCCAGCTGCTCCTTCCCCCATGACAATATCGCATAATTCACATGAAAGCGGATTAATATATGGTCAGGAAATTCAGACACTTGATATAACTTCTAAGGGCCTCTTTATTTGTATGAAAAAGGGAGCATCCCAAAATATTCACTTCTCCTCCCCTCTGGGGTTTGAAGATCGTTCCCCAAGACCCTGTCCCACCAACCGTTTGGACGATAACCAGAGAATCCTGTGGGCTGAAGGTGGGCGGATTCCTGGATACCCCATGCTGGCTGCAGGCACCCCAAGCCTTCCATGTAAAGGGTCCGATCTTGGCGTTTATTTATTATTAAAAACACAATCTCTAGCTCTGAATCCTTTGCTGTTTTTTGGCTCTTGCCTGAAGCCTCTCCCACAACCCAGCTTCTCTGATCATTTGTGTCGGAAAGTTTCCTCTCTTGGCCCAGGATGAAGCAGCCCTGTTACCCCACCGTGCTGTTCAGCTCTGAAAAAAATGGGCTAAGGAAATGGTAACGGTTCTCCATCCTCCCACGCGGCTCCCCGCTCCTTAGCTGCGTGACCTTGGGCAAAACACTTTACCTCTCTGAGCTTTTGATCGTTCTTCTGTTAAGTGGTGTTTTAAAATACCACTCAGGGAAAATATACTGTGATCGTGGGTGAGAAAAATAATCTTTGAAAGATATAAAACACTATATAGAGCTTAACCCCGGTGAATTGGTCAGGACCCCTGAAAGGAAACAGATAATGCTTCCAAACAGGGTAACAGAAGACAAGGTTAATGAAAGGACTATTGACAAAGGAGTGGGGAGGTTTGAGGACTCTGACAAGGGATGGGGCAGCACCCTGAGGATGTATCTGTGAAGATACAAGCAAAGGAGTAACTGTCCCAGAACCCAGGAGTGGGACTGTATTAAGAGGGCTGCCTGGGAGGAGCAGTGGCCTTCAGTACAGTGCAGCCACCTCATGGTGACCTGGCGAGGCTGGGGGAGGTGGAGGAATAAATATCCCAGCATGCTTCACCCCTCACCCTCTACTGTCCTGTTGGGGTCTTCCATTGGTTAAACCCAGCCAGAAGCAAGAGAGTGAGGGAGCTCCTTGCTACTGTCCTCGGGCGTCAGTCTCTCAAGCCCCAGAGCAGGGTGTGGAAGAGTGGAGTTTGGATCCGGAGGGGCAAATGGAAGATGTTTGGAATCACTTGGAGCAAACAGTCGCTGTGTTTTTAAAGTGCACCAGACACCGTGGCAATGCTTTGTATCACCATATCACTGACTCTTCCTACCAGCCCTAGGAGGTGGAGACCCGATTATCCCCATTTTACAGATGAGCAAACTGAGGTTTGGGCAGGCAAATGGACCCCCTCAGGATCACTCAGCTACTAACTGGTAGAGGCAGGAATTGAACCTAGGAGCCCGGATTCCTTGAGGATGCTGCTGCATGGTCTCTCAGGTAGAGAGAGAGATACTCATTGTATCATCGTCCCGGATCACAGCGCAGTATTGTATTGATGCTTTCTGCCTTGTTCAATATTCAGGGGTCCTGTCCTCAGCACCATGGAGATTTGCTGCGCTGGCCTCAAGGGCTCATAACATAACCGTGAGCCCTGTGGAGGCAGGAAGCACGCCACGAATGCAGGCACATGGGGTGGATGGGATGCGCAATGCAGATGGAGAAGCACGTAAGGCTCAGAGGGTAATGAAATCAGGGGAGCGAGGAGACAGTCCCCCGATGAGGGTGGAGCCTCCTGTCGACAGAAGTAGGGGCGGTGGGGGGTGATGAAGATGAGTTCTTTTTGAGGTGCCTGTAGAGCATGCAACTGGACATGTCTAGCCAGCTGTTGGACTGTGTGGGGCTTTGAGCAGGTTATTCAGCTTCTATTTCCCAAGGAACCAAAGAAACAGGGCTGCCTTCCCTTTTTTTGGTCATCCATGAATTAATATAGAGGACAGCAAGGCACTAGGGAGACTGAAGCTAAAATATAGAAAGAGCTCAGGTCCCTAATCACTAAGGAGAAGTCATCTAGGTACCAGGCACTCCTGTCTTAGACTAATATGTGAGTGAGCAAATAAACTTTTATCATGTCAAGCCACTGACATTTTAGGGTTCGTTTGTTACAGCAGATACAATCAACTCGCCGATACATGGAGCTTTTCTGTGGATCACATCCTGTTTGTAGAACGACTCAATAGGATGGGAAGCTCAGAACTGCCTCCAGAGGGACCCCCGGCTTCTAAGAGTGGCTTCTTCAGGCAAGATGTGCTTCAGGAGAAGCACATCTTCCTCTAAGGAGCCAGCTTTAGCCAGGGTGAGGAGAGCCCAGGCTGAGAAGGCATTTACTCCCCAAAGCTGGGGTCACCCGAGGGATGGGCTTCTCTCAGGGGATCTGTGCAGCTGGGTCCCCGTTCAGCAGAGACCTGTAAGTGGTTGTGGTCCTGGGGCTCCACATATAACTGCTCTGGCTTTGACAACAGGCTTTGGGGTACAATGAGCATCTGTAGAACTCAGTTAGCAGGAAATTTATATCTCATCCCCTCACTTTCTTGTTGTATATATTGATTGAAGCAGCTCTTATTTAGCTTAAAGCCTCCAATAACAGGGTGTTTTTTTCGTTTTTTGGTCTTGGTTTTTTTTGGGGGGGGAGTATTTTTTTTTTTTTTTGCGGTACGCGGGCCTCTCACTGTTGTGGCCTCTCCCGCTGCGGAGCACAGGCTCCGGACGCACAGGCCCAGCGGCCACGGCTCACGGGCCCAGCCGCTCCGCGGCATGTGGGATCTTCCCGGACCGGGGCACGAACCCACGTCCCCTGCATCGGCAGGCGGACTCTCAACCGCTGCCCCACCAGGGAAGCCCAGAGGGGGAGAGTATTTTTTTCCAAAATGAAGCCACTTTCCGTTGAGTAATTGAGACCCATCTTGCTACCTCCCCCTCCACTGCCGGCCCCACCACCACTCTCCCAGGAGCCCCAGAAGAACCAGTGGGGCGGCAGCCAGGGTTTCCCAAACCATGGCCTAATTCAGTGCTATTTGATATTCCTGCAAACCCAGGACCCACACGATGCTCTGGGACAGTTTGTTTGGAGAACACATTTCTGCCCTTTTGTACTGCAAGCCTGGGACCAAATGACATGCATGTCTTTTCTGCAAATCTGGAGTTTGCGAGTGTGCTGGAGGGAAGACATCTTGCGACCACGTAGACATGCTACAGTTTCTCTATCCATGATATGGGCACGCTGCGACGTGGTCTGGCCACCTCAAAGGGTAGTTAAGGAATCGTGTGGGGAAAATGTCTTTGTCAGTCAGGAATGCCAGCTTCAAGGAACAGAAAAGTTTACGACTATGATCTAAATTAATAGGGGTTTCTTTTTTTCCCACTACAAGCTATCTGGAGGGTGGCAGTTTGGGGCACTGGCTCGGTGGCTCTGTGATGTCATCAGGGTCTAAGGTCTGTTTCATCTTTCAGTTCCCTCATCTTTGCCATGTTGACTTTGGATCTCGTGTGATTGCTTCCTGGTCCCCAAATGGCGAGTGACTCTCTAGATCCCATGTCAGCATCCAAGGCAGAAAGAAGGAGTCAAGGCCAAGGCTCTCTTCTAATGAGGCCTTGTCTTTTTATTTGGTAAGGTGTGCCGTCCCCGGTAGATTGCCCGGTTACCTCTCACTGGCCGGAACTGGATCAGAGGAAGGAAGGGGGACTGAGTGACGGCTGCTGGGTGGGCAGTGGGTAGCATCTGTGGCAGAACCACAGACCAAAGGCGAGAAGAGCTGGAGTTTAGGCCTGGTTCTGCACTCAGGGTGAGCTGTGTGTCTTTGGGTTCTGTCCCTGCCTTCTCTGGGCCCCAGGTTACCTTTGGTCCCAGGAGAGAGTTGAACTCAGTCATCTCCGGGGCACTTCCTGTGTCTGTGGTTCTGGGGCTGTGACCTGGACGTGGTGACTGGACTGTGGCAACCTCAGCAGAGGAAGCCCCTCCCATCGCAGTGGAGAAGGCCCCACCCACCCCTCTGCCAATTCCTCCTCCTATACTGCAATGGCACATTCACCTGCTCTGGGGTTCTGCCTCCAGGATCAAATGAATTGTGGCTGAGAGTGTGCAGGGGCTGCCTGGGACAGAAGAGTCCCCACGCGCAGGTTTGGGCTCCAGGAGTGCTGGATTCTGGTCCTAGTGATGCTTCTGATTGGCTGGTTGACCTTGGGCCAGTCTCTGGCTTTCTCTGTGTCACGGAGTCCGATTTATTCTGGGAGGACAGATTCTCCGGCTTAGTTTTTGTTTCACAGGCATCTCAAAGCATGGCCCAGAGATGACTCTGTTCTCCCAAACTTAACGTTTAAGGATTCATTATAAAAATACTTGGCAATGACCTGTCTCTCTATACTTCTCTTGTCCCTTGTTTGTCCCTCCCTCCTCCCCTCCCTCCCTCCCTCCCTCCCTCCCTTCCTTCCTTCCTTCCTTCCTTCCTTCCTGGAGCACTTATTGAGCAACTACTATGTACCAGGTGCTAAAGATATAACAAGAAACAAGGCAGACACAGTCCCCGCCTTCCTGGAACTGACACTAATGGAGAGACAGGCACTGAATAAGCATTTACTATCTGTATGTTGGGGATCAAAGCTATGAGTGCATAGATAAGAATCAACAAACATAGCCAAAGAGAAGGAATCAAGGAAGGAATCCTGAAGGATAAGGAGGGCTTAGCCAGGGGTAGTAAACGCTGGTGCACCCACTCTGGATGCTGTAAGCCGGGCTCTTAATGACCCACTACTGCCCCTTCTCCAGAGACTCATCAGCTGGGGAGCCACTTCATCTGGAAATGCCTAAGAGATTCCACGTTCCCCCCACTACCCTCATGAGGGGCAGGACGACAGTCAATAACTGATGTGTGGGCACAAAAACTCAGACCCCTTGCCTTAAGGAGGGGTGTCTTCACTCTCTAGAGCTCCCCGTGGATCAAGCTGAGGATTGACTCTTGCAGAACCCACAGCTTTGCCCAGCTTCCTCCCCTGCCCTCTCCTTTCATCACTCTCTTGTAGGGTTCTCCTGGGAACAAGTCCTCAAAAAGCCACTTGTATAAGAATCCCCATGTCAATCTGTTTCTAGGGAACTTATCCTAAGACATCAGGTGACCGACTACTCCAGCACAAAAAACAGCTTATATAAAGCTTTATATAAACCTTTAGTCTCTCCCAAAGCAGCTAAAGTTTGCATAGCTCCAATCCGGGCTTCTTCCTCATCCTCTTCTCTCCTTTTGAATCAAGTTTATCTCCTTAAAGGTCTTTCATCATCGTTATCTTATGGCCTCAAGACACACCTGTGAAATAGCAGGTCAGAACTGTAATTGTTAACCCTATGTGACAGAAGGGTAAATTGCATCCAAAGAGGTTAAGTGACGTGGCTAAAGTCCCCCAGCCAGAACCCCGATCTCCAGATTCCCAGCCCGGAGCCTCCCGGGTTAGGACTATTAGGAAGTTTTGGGTGCGAGGCCAAGAATCCCATATTCGCAGTCCAGGACTTGGCACATCAGCTCTTTGTCTTCTGCTGGAATCCCATTTGAGTTCAGCCTGATCTCAGACTATCTAAATGAGACGCCCATTCTAATGCTCAGAGACGGTTTTATGAATAACAATCAGCATTGGGGACATTTTTTTAAAGTTGCTAATATTAATCTTACAGAAATAAAATCTAATTGAATTCCTCCTGGCTTTCCCCATTAACTTAATGTTATGGACTTTTAACGGATGCTTTAATTAGACATTCCTAGTAATGGGAATATGGCTCAGTTTTCAAACGAGGGCCTAAGCTGCCAATATTCCCATTTGGACTTTTAATTAAGGTGAGAAAGTATTAACCAATTATACCGGGTTATTGCCTGGGCTCTTTGTAGGATGGTGAGGTCACAATAGAGCAGGAACCGCAAGGGCCTTCGGGTAAAGGAGGATGAGTATTGGGGTTGGGACAGCAGGGAAGGGCAAGCCAGGACCTCCAGAGAAAGGAATCCTGTATCAGCTGTTTCTCCATGTGAAGAGGCGGATGTGGAACCTGGTTTTAAATATTGATACTTCCCTGCATTTCTCTCTGATTTTTCTGGGTTCGTGGAATACTCAGTTGGCAAATGCATCAACTTGCTTTTGCTGTGTAACAAAACACCTCAAAATGTAGTGACTTTAAAAGCAACGTTTTATTATCTTACAATTCTGTATGACAGCCTTTGGACTGAGTTTAACTGGGTATTTCTTCTGGTCTGGGCTGGATTTGGCTCATCGTGGCTGGGCTTATTCGTGTATCTGTGGTCAACTAGTGGACCAGCTGGATGATGATGGTCTTGGCTGGGATAAGCGGGGCCTCTCTCCCAGTGGGTGCTCATCCTTCAGCAGGCTAGCCCAGATTACAGGGTTTTAAGAGCTACCAGAGGGTAAGCCCCTATGCTCAGATGCTTTTCCAGTCTTTGCTTGAATCTCATTTGCCACTGTCCCATTGGCCAAAGCAAGTCGTGCGGAGAGCACATCCCAAGGATGAAGACTTTATAAGAGGTGTGAACAAATTGGGATGTTCCTGCAACTGACCCACCACAGCAGGTTAGGTGAAAAGCAGCTGAGACACTAAACCAGAGGTCCCAAATCCAAATGCCTGCAGGGCATGACACAAGAATGAATGAAGCAGGCCTGGCAGTAGGCACTGAGGGACACCATTGACCACATCCTGACTAAAGGGACTCTTCACTGCTAAGCCCCAGCTGATCACTGCCATGCAGGGCCACTGGCCACCCATGGCCAAAGAGTCTCTGTTCTCTGCTGTAACCAGATGTCTGTATTTTAGTATAGAGTCTCTCAATTTTTGAAAGTTGGAAACAAAATTTTTAAATGCTGTACAGCTAGTAGAGAAATGAGAAGAAAGTTTAAACAGGAACTCTACAAGAGGAAATCAAAATGGCCAATAAATATACTAAGTGGTTGTTGACCTCATCAACCACCAAAGAAATACAAGTTAAAGCCAGGATGAGGTATAATTCACACCACGATCTCAGACGCTGCCGGTGGGAGTGAAAGCTGGGGCAAGAAATTATCGATAAGAGTTGAAGATCTGCATAGACCGTACACAGAAATTCCACTCCTTGGCACATATTAAGAAGTGTGAGCCCATATTCACTAAGTGACAGGTAAGAATGAGCTTGGTGGCATTGTACCAAACAGCCCAACATTGGAAACAACCCAAATGTCCATCAACAATAGAACTGATAAACACATTGTTGCATATTGCGTAGCAATACAATGAAGTACTATACAGCAGTGAACATGACCGAGATACCAAGATATGCAACAAAGTGGCTGAATCTCACAGATGTGATGCTGAGTGAAAGAAGTAGGGCACAAAAGGATGCACACTATAGATTCTCTTTCTAGAAAGTTCAGAAAGGAGTACAATTAAACACCATATTTACATAAGTATGCATAAATGCTAAAATACATTTTAAAAGACACGACAGCATTATGAAAAAGCCTAGACAGTGGTTATCTCCGGCGGCGAAGAAAGGGTGGTGATTGGCTAGGAGTACCCCAGGGGCTGTCGATATTCTCTTTCCTCACCTGGGAGGTGGTTTCATGAGTCGGGCGTATGAGTGGGACTTGGCTGGACAATTCTTTTGCTCCAGGTGGCCTTGCCTGGGGTCGCATGGGGGTGTTCAGTGGGTGGCTGCCCTAGTTTGGAGGATCCAAGATGCCTTAAGTCACATTTTTTGAAAGACTGTGCTTATCTGGACCCCTGTGCCTCCCCATGTGGTCTCTGCTGAAGGGTAGTTGGAATTCTTACATGACTGCTCAAGGCTCTAAGAGTGAGTGGACCCAGAGACAGGAGGTGGAAGTTGCTGGTGTTGGAAGGCCTGGGCCTGGAAACTAGTGCTTCTACGATATTCTATTCATCACAGCAGTCACAGTGCACCCAGGTTCAAGAAGAGGGAGCGTGGCCCCATCTCTCCATGGGAGGGTATCAAAGAATGGGAGGGTATCAAAGAATCTTTGGCCATCTTTAATCTGCCATCCTACAACTACATTACTATTATTGCTATTATTATTATTGATTAATTATTAGTATTATCCCAGGGTTAGAAATTTGAGGAGGTAGCACCAGAACCAAGATCTTCCCACTTTTCTTGCTGAAGAAGCAGCCCTGAAAACCAGCTTCCTCCTTCATCTGGGGCAGGGGCCCTGGATCCTACCCACCCCTCTGTGACTGGTTAGATGGAGGGAGATGAGTGGGTTTCTGGCAGATTTGCGTTCCCAAGGACATTTGTGTCCCCCCCCTCCAATTTCTCTCCCACTTCCTAGAGCCCACAGTTCCAGTGCCACCTTCCCCTTCCCCATCCCCACGCCCACACGTTGGGGGTCCTGGCCTGTCCCACTCCCTGTTCCCCGGGCAACGGTGCGCGAGTCTCACGGTGGGTCTGCCCAAGGCTCTGCAGCCAAGGGGAGGCTGTGTTACTCAGCCTCACATCCATTCCCTTTTCCACCCCAGGATGTGTCTCTTTCATTTCTTTTTTTTTTTTTTTTTTGCGGTACGCGGGTCTCTCACCGTTGTGGCCTCTCCCGTTGCGGAGCACAGGCTCCGGACGCGCAGGCTCAGCGGCCATGGCTCACGGGCCCAGCCGCTCCGCGGCATGTGGGATCTTCCCAGACCGGGGCACGAACCCACATCCCCTGCATCGGCAGGCAGACTCTCAACCACTGCGCCACCAGGGAAGTCCTCATTTCTTATTTATCAAATAACTTCTTATAGGGTGGCAGGTTAATAAAGAGGTGATATGCCTGCCGTTTGGAGCTGAGCTATCAGGGTTTGATCTTTAGTTCTGCCATTTACTGTGTGATGTTTAGCAGGTTATTCATGTTTCAATGCCTCAGTCTCCTTGTCTGTCCAATGGGGATACTAATAATAATATACCCCTGGCATGGGGCAACTATGAGGATGAAGTGAGTTATCATAAAAAGCACCAAGAACAGTACCTGCTTGTAGTAAGGACGACGTAAATGTTTTCCCTGATTTTTATTATTGCAGAGCGAAAAGGCACCTAGTAAAAATTATATAGAAGAACATACTATGAAAAGTCAGTCTGCCCACAACTGTGTATCTTCTGCCTTTCTCCTCAGAGGCAACCTCTGCTAGTAGTTTCTTGAATCCACAGCCAAAAATATTCATCCAAGTGTGTGTGTGTGTGTGTGTGTGTGTGTGTGAGAGAGAGATTTTAAATATCGTATATATATATATATATATATATATACCCATACCCATACACAGATATATATTTTGCAGAATACTGAATACTTTTAGACACTTGTCTATACTTTGCTTTCTTTCCTTAACTCCGTATCAAGATATTTACTGGCACATCTGGACTCAAGGACTAGAGCTCTAATGGTAGAAGTTCAGGACATTCGGGCCCGTAGGGAAGAAATCCATGGAAGAAAACATCCTTTAGAGGTACTCCCAAATTCTACCCTGTAGGTAGTTCCTGACCCTGGTTATAGCTTTTAAAGATTTTGGCTCAAATTGACTGTGTAACCTCAGAAAGTCCCTTCTCTCTGGCCTCAGTTTTCCTATCTGTTAAATAGGTACTGGACAAGGCTAGCTCCAAAGCCTTCTGGAGCAGGACGTCCAGGGCTTCCAGGGTACGAGAAGGCTCTGTCCTGGCGGGGACCCAGAGCCTTCAGGGTGTCAGCCTTCTTCTGCAGCCTGAGTGTTGCCTGGCCCCATTTCATACAGCCTCTGTGAAGGGGCTGGGATGTGTGTCACTGAGGTGTGGAGAGTCGGGTAACGAGGCCAGAGCGGGAACAAGGCAAATGTCCTGGGACTGCCTGAACCGAACCCAGGGCATCTGGAGACGCCAGGCGGGCGCCCTCGGTTTGTGTTGGACGCCTCACAGCCCGCCCGTGGTAACCGAACCGGCTTTTGTTTGTTTGTCTAAATAGGAAGACAGAGGCTCGGGGCTGCCTGGGATGGCTCCACAAACAGCCCCGCGGCCAGAGTGGGCGGCCGTGGGCTGAGCTGGGCAGCCAGAGGCCTCCGGGACTGAGGAGGGGGCGCCTGGAGGCCAGGCTAACCGAGCCTGTGAGGGGATAGTGTGACAGGCAGGCAGGGCCGGGGGAGCGGGACGGTCATGTTTCCCTCCCCTTGCAGAAGTGGGAGGACAGGACAGGAGACTCTGGACTGGCCCAGAGTGAGGCCTAGGCTAGGCTGCCCTCCCTCCGCCCTGGCTCTGCCCTGCAGCTTCTGACCTCACCCCAGGGGATGCAGACCTGGGGCCCAACCCCTGTGTGTGCCTCCGTCTTGCCCATCAGCTGCAAGTCAGCGTCAAAGGGTCCACTCATCTCTCCCTTCTGCCGCTGAGGGGGCGGTGGCTGGTGAATTAGGGCCTCCCCTTGGTCAGCAGAGGGAGTGGAGGGGACCAGCTCACTCTGAGGCCAGGAGAGCTGGACAGCTATCCGGGGTCCTCCTTGACCCTCGGGTCCCCGAGGCCTCGCTTCCTGTCCATCTCAGGGCGGCCAGGCTCCTAGTCGGGGTGGGGGGTGGGGGAACAGTACTCCCAGATTCGGAATTAGAGGAATGTTTGTGGGTTTTTTTGTGTGTGAAAGAGAAGGAAATATAGATCTAGATTATAGAGATTCAGTATAGGTATAGAGCTGAGCCATTTCAAAGAGCCATTTTTTATAGCTCAAAAATGGTCTAATACAGTCAATTTCATGTGGTTCAACTTAATAGTTGTAGTGATAAGGATATAAATGTAGTGCTGACATAGATACAGATGTACACACATATACACAGATATAGAAATATGTATACACATTGTAAAATGATACACTAGTCATTGTTTTTATCAGATACAGACAAACCTCACTGACCTCTGCTTTGCCCTCTGTGCTCCCCACTCCACCCCACAAGCACGAAGGTCTTGATATAGCCTCGGGGCCCTCACAGCATAAGGGCTCGCTTCAACAGTGGTCAGCGCTCCAGGGGTTGCTGACCAGGACTTCGCCTTGTTCACTCGCTGCAGGGCTGGGCAGCAAAAAGAGAACTTTGGCATCAGGCGAATCTGGAGCTGAATCCCCACCTTGTAACTTACTACTGGTGTGACCTTAGTTAAGGCGTCATTTCCTGGAGCCTCGTTTCCTCGTCTGTGAACGGGGGGATACAAAGAGGACCGACGTGGCAGAGCCTTTATGAAAACAAAATAGGATGATGTACACTGTGAACTGACCACTGACACGTGGAACCATCTTAACAGGTATTGATCTTCTCACTGCCTCTTACCCTTTCCTTCCTGGGCCCTTCTTAGCCAACAGGAGGGGAAAATTGCTTTGGCCCCTGTGCATGGCAGAAACATATGAATATTTTTTACATAAAATTTTTTTTTAATTATGAAAGTAATCCAAGTTCATTTTATGAAATTCAGAGTAGTAAAATAAAAGAAGAAACTAAGAGCCCCTGAATTCCACACTCTGAGACTACCAGTGTTAATATCGTATAATTAACGGGCAATTCTTAATTTACAATTTGCAAGTAAAGAAAACTGGACTCAAACCGGCTTAAGACAAAAGGTAATTGATGAGCTCACGTGACTGAAATGTTTAGAGGAAGCTTGTCAGATGGCAGGCACAGCTGGCCTAGGTGTTAAATGATGTCGTCAGGTATATTAGTCAGCTTGGGCTACCATAGCCAACACCGCAGACTGCGTGGCTTAAATGACAGAAATTTATTTTCTCACCATTCTAGAGGCTGAAAGTTCAGGATCAAGGGGCCAGCAGGGTTGGTTTCTCCCGAGGTCTCTCTCCTCAGCGTGCAGATGGCCTCCTTCTTGCTGTGTCCTCACATGGCCTTTTCCTCTGTGCACATACACTTCTGGTGTCTCTACCTCTTCTCATATGGACATCGGTCCTATCGAGTTAGGAATCCCCCTCCCACTTGTGACTTCATTTAAATTTAATTCTTTATTTTTTATTTTATTTTTTTATTTAGATGTTGGGGGTAGGAGTTTATTAATTTACTTATTTATTTTGCTGTGTTGGGTCTTCGTTTCTGTGCGAGGGCTTTCTCTAGTTGCGGCAAGTGGGAGCCACTCTTCATCGCGGTGCGCGGGCCTCTCACTATCGCAGCCTCTCTTGTTGCGGAGCACAGGCTCCAGACGCGCAGGCTCAGTAGTTGTGGCTCACGGGCCCAGTTGCTCCGCGGCACGTGGGACCCTCCCAGACCAGGGCTCGAACTCGTGTCCCCTGCGTTAGCAGGCAGATTCTCAACCACTGCGCCACCAGGGAAGCCCCTAATTACTTCTTTAAAGGCCCTATCTCCAAATACAGTCACACCAGGTGTTAGGACTTCAACATATGAATTTTTGAGGGGACACAATTCAGTCCATATCATTAGGGAGCTACCGTTCTCCATCTTTAGCCTGTTTTCCTCTGAGTGGCTTCATCCTTTGGCAGGAATGATGTCCATCAGCAACTCTAGGCCGACTTCCTAGTTCTTTATCTACAACAGAAAGAGAGCATCTCTGTCTGTCTCTACTGCTCCTACAAAGTTCCATTTGTTTGGTCCAGACTGCGTTATGTGCCCACTCCTGAGCCAACTGCTGTGTTCTGATTGGGCAGGCTGGTGCCACATGTTCACACGGGTTCTTGGGGCTCAAGTCAGCCACATGTGAGCATGTGGCCTGGAAGTGGGGGAAGGGCAGTTCCCCAAAGGAAACTGGGGTGCTATTTTCAGCAGGAGGGTACAAGGATGCCAGGTAGACCAAACAACTCATGTCCACCACACACATGGAATATAATCATATACAAATACATTTTCCTGAGAAAAATATGGCCAAAGCGGTGGGGAGCTTGGAGAGGCACAGATGCTAACCACCTACTCAAATGCCAGCTTTACATCTATTTCGTAGTTTTACAGTTTTACAAGCTATGCCTTGTGATTTCTCCCACAGGTGGTTTTGCCTTTATGTCCTTCTTATACAACTACTCCTCACCAGCCCCATCACATGGGCCACCCCTGAATATCAAATTTCCCAACAGACATGCTTCCTCTAGAAAGAATCAAGGTGACTTCAGACCCTGACAAGGCGGAAGGCTCAGGAAAGAGAGACTGGGCCTCAAAGATTTTGCAAAGGAAAATGGCATCCAATTCCATCTGTCACCAAACAGAAGGTGATCACTGCAACCGTGGGAAGATCAGGATCCAGTTCCGCCTCTTTTCTTTTTTCTTTTTTTTTTTTTTTTTGCGGTACGCGGGCCTCTCACTGTTGTGGCCTCTCCCATTGCGGAGCACAGGTTCCGGACGCACAGGCTCAGCGGCCATGGCTCACGGGCCCAGCCACTCCGCGGCACGTGGGATCTTCCCAGACCGGGTCACGAACCTGTGTCCCCTGCATCGGCAGGCAGACTCCCAACCACTGTGCCACCAGGGAAGCCCCCGCCTCTTTTCTTACTTCCTCTCTCTGATCCCCAGTGGGCCCACCTGCAAAGGAAGACCTCTGATCTCAGTAACAGACTCTGTATCCCAATACACCAGCTCCTGAAGTCAGCATCCTGATTTCCTGACTCACCCGCCTCCCTCAGAGGCATAGTTTGGGTGGGATGACAAACTCCTGAGCAGTACCCTGCTGTGTGGAAGCCACAGGCCGAGCGCAGTCTTCTCCCCTCCCCTCTGTAGACGGCGGTCCGTCAGGTGAGGGATCTAGGTGTGGCCAGCCAGGTGTTCTCACAGGGACTTTGTTTATGGAACCAGAGACACAAGGCTGAAGACATGGATGGCCTTCCTCGTGACCAGGCCATTCCTATTGTGACCCCACGGCTGTGCTGGCTGCTCCCCAGGCTCCCCTACCATATCCCAAGCTGGTGATTGCTTCATGTCCTGATCATAAATTTCCTAATGCTAATTTCTTTCTGTGGCTTACAACCCAAGGACCTAAACCAATCAGTGCTTTCAGGACCCTTTCAGTTCTGAAGTTGTATGAGGAAACGGCCATGACAGAGACCGCTCTGGAACACTCAAACCCACCCTCTCCTCTTGCTCCAGTCTGCACCGCCAGCTTGATTTCCCAGCCTCCCTTGCAGTTAAGCAAGACCACGTGACTAAGTTCTGGCCAATGGGGTGTGAGCATCCTGTGATGTGCGTCACTTCCTGCCCCCGCCCACAGAGCCGCACTGCAATTCTCCATGGCGAGGACTCTGAGATCAGAGGGCCGGGCGCTGCCGCAGGATGGAAGGGCCTTCCTCATCTTCACTCCCTGCCACCGTTTCGGCGTCACACGAGTGAGAAATGGAGTGTCAGAGTCTCAAACCTTAGAGACTCTGAGGTGCTGGTATGGGCCCTATCCATATCTACCTTAATTCTCCTGGTAAGCAGTCCTATGCCTCCGAGTTAGCAATGAAGACACCCAGCAAAGCCAAGAAGTGACCACCAGCTGCTGCTTCCCTCGTCAGCCAGAGGGGCAAGCTCCCCTGGACTAGGGCCCAGGCCATGTCTCCTGTGACACAGAAAGGCTTGATGCGGAAGGAGATGCAGCTCGAGGTGGGTCACGCTGGGGCTGCGCCTTTAAGTATAACTTCCAATTACATGACGAGTGAATTTCCGTCAGGGACCCAGGGATTTTGAAGCGACTTTCGGTTGTTCTGGAGCCTTCCCCTCAGAGTTCATTGGGTTGGGCTCCTTTCCCCAGAGCACTGTGGGAGGATCCTTCCCTGAGTAGAGGAGCAGATGTTGATTTGCATATATGCATGTTTCTGGTCTCTGATGAGATTAGGAGGTGCATATTTAATCAGAGCCTCCAGCGAGGCTGGGCCCTGGTAGGCAGCCTCAAGGGGGGAAGAGGAAATGTCACAGCAAAGAGGGTGGGGTCCTGGGAGAAAGAGACTCTCAGAGCTGAGCCTTGTTTGCAAAATCGGAGAGGGGCTGGCTGGGCTCTGTGGCTGGCAAACAGGGCTGAAGATGGAGGCAGACCTGGAAGTGAGGTCACGTGCCCCAGCCCCTGCAGTAGCTCTCTGTAAACCCTTGGACAAGTCCTGGCTTCTCCTTGAGGCTCAGATGACCCCGTAAAATGGAGGGTTGGGGTGAGGCCATTGGACCCACTAAGGAATGGGCTGCAGATCCAAGTCCAGGGTGTCAAGGGTTCTGTCTTGCAGGGAAGTACCCTTTTCCCACCAAGATGCCCAGCTGAAATAGAGGCCAGTGTGGGGTGGAAACTGCTATTTCCCTTCTGATGAATAGGGATGCCTTGCTTTTCCTGGAGGAGAATGCTTAGAAATGATTCCAGGGTGAAATCTGTGCTCCTTGAGGTGTCTGTTTCCCGAAGCAGAAGACTCTGAAGGATGAGTTGTGTCTACATGTGTTCCTTGAACACATCAAGTATTTCGCCTCCTCAGAACCTTTGCACCGGCTGTTCCCTCTGCCTGAAATGCTCTTCCCTTGTCGTTGACTCCTCAATTTCATTCATGTCTCTGCCGAAACGTTACCTCTTTGAATGGAAGTAACATCTGAGGAGGCAACCTGATCATCCTGGCTTCCCACACCACCCCGGTTTCAATACCTCTTGTCCATGACTCTCTCCCCCACCCCACGGTTTCTCGATCTCCGAACTGCTGATATTTTGTGCTGGATAATGCTTTGCAGTGGAGGTTCTCCTGTGCATTTTAGAACATTTAGCAGCATTTCTTGGCTCTTCCCATTAGATGCCAGTAGCATCCACCCTCCAAAGGTTGTGACGATCAAAAATGTCTCCAAACACGTGTCGTGGGGGCAAAGTCTTTCTAGCTGAGAACCCTAGTCCAACGTGTTTTATTTTTCTGTACGGGACTTGGCACTACCTGAAATTTGTATTTTGCAGGTTTTTCTGATCATTTGTTTATCATCCATTTCCACTGCTGGAATGTGAGGTCTGCTCAGGCAGGGACCCTGTCTTGTCTTGTTCAGCAGGGTGGCCCTAGCCTCAGAGTAGCACCTCACATGTCAAGGAGCCCAATGAATGCTTGTTGAATAAATAAGCAAGTGAGAAAAAAAGTAGCTTCGGCGGGAGTGTGTTTTAAGATCCCTTTAACGTCTGTGTGCACGTGTGTAACAAGATGCAGAGAGCTGTGCTCCTGCGGCAGCTGGTGCAAAAAGCCTTCCAGGGAGAGGCCAGTCTGCATCTGAACGGCACCATTCTTCATAAAGCCACTCTGAGCAGAGCTCCCCGAGGCTTCTCAAGGCCAGCTCCCACCTGGGTGTTCGAAAAGGGTTGAAATTGCTCTGGGTGAGACAGATACAGAACGCTCTGCTGATTCTGACCACATTCAGAACAAAAACTAATGTGTGTAGAATGAAATGCAGAGATCCTACAGGATCTACATTCCATGCCTCTCTGTCTCTCATCTCCTTTATTCTCCCTTTTGTGAACTCTGCCCCTGCCACACTGGCCTCCTTGGTATTCCTGGAACACTGCCAGCATATGCTGCCTCAGGGCCTTTGCACTTGCTGCTGCCTCTCCCTGGAACACTCTTAAACTTCTTACATGGGTTATTTCCATGGCTTGCCTCCTCCCCAACTCCTTTAAGTGTCTACTCAAAAGTTGCCTTTGCAGGGAGGCCCTTCCTGTCCACCTCCTTTATTTAATTCTCGTGTTATCTGTCTTCCCCAGGAGAGTATCTGCTCCTCCAGGCAGGAGCTCTTGATGGTTTCATTCTCTGCTGCATCCCCAGCACCCAGATTATGGCTTGGCATGTTCTTGGTCATGTGTGGGTGTGCATGGGTGCATGGGTGTGACTTATTTAACATTGTGACACCAGGGCAGAAAGCAATGGCTGGCACACAGGTGGGTGTTAAGCCTGGGTTCCCCAAGGCAGACCCTGAGATGGAGTCCGGTGAAAGTGATGCATTAGGAAGCATTTCTGGGAACAATCCACAGGGAGTGGAGAAGTGGGACAGGGAAGGGAAGGAGGCCAAGAGAGGGTGTGTATCCAGCAAAGTCCTACAGAGGGGACCTGGTGCTGGAGATAGCATGGGTCATACATTTGAGTTGTCCCTCGCGGGGACAGGTGAGGCAGAACCTTTCAACCCACACCCTTCAAGCTGCTCTAGAAGGATGTACTTTTCCAGGCGCTTCCAGCTCTCTGTGCATGCGTGTTCCAGCAATTTGAGGGCAGCGCACTGACAAAAAGACTCAGGTGTTGGCTCTTGGGAATGATAGCACGCCCAGAGCTGGCCTCCAGTGTGCAGCAAGGTGGGAGAAGGATCCCAGGGGACTGTGGGGGGAACTCTGACAGCGTCTGCTACAATAGGCCTGCTCCGTATTGTTGAGTAAACGTTCCAGCCTAGCTCAATTGCAACCGGAACATTCTTGGAGCTAAAGAAATGACAGCGTTTCATGCTACCACACCTTTATCCCTTGCAACTCACAACTCACATGAAAATGAGGACACTAGGACCTGCCTGGAGTTCGGCCTGGGCTAAATGAGTGGCGTGTGCCCTGCACCCACATTCCTGCTCCCTGAGGCTCAGGCAGAGCTGCTCCAGCTCAAGGCTGGTTTGTCTGTTTTGCATCCTGAGGTGGAGTCCACAGAGACCCTGTCACCGGAACAGACCTCACTTTCATCTGCTTCCTCTGCTTCAACTCCAGTAAATTTCGGATTCGTCCTCTCACCCCTCCCTGCCTTTACAGAGGCTGGGCCCTCTGCCTGGAATGTCCTCCTCGCCATTTTCAACCTTGAAATGCATTTGCCTTCCTTCCCTCCTTCCTTTCCTCCTTCCTTCCTTCCTTCCTTCTGCTCAGATATCACTTCTGAAGTGAGTGAACCCACCCTGCCCTCAGCTTCTATCACACAGGGCTGCTTTCGTTGGTCTCCCTGTTTGGGCAGCAACCATGGCTCTGTCTCTCTGGCCTCTGGTGCTAACCAGGTGCCTGGCTTCCAGGACATGAGTGGCATATGCTTCATGAGTGAACGCAACGTCCAACCACCGAAAACAGACAAGTGGAAGGAGAGATGCCACCCAAACCTGAGTCCTTCTCCATGGCACCTTCTCCCACCCCACGTGGACCTGGGATCAAGCATTGGGAGGCTGCTCTGGCCTTTGAGATTGCCACCGGGGACCCTCCTTTCCAGGGCCCCTCCTCTCCGGCACCCATATTCTGTTCTGTTCCCCCCACCCCAGGTTCCTTCCTTTCAGCTCCCCCGTTCCCTGGTTCCCCTTCCTCCCAGGGGTCCGCCCTGGTCTCCCTCCCATCTCTAGGGCCTCACTGACCTCGCTCCACTTGATTTCCTGTGCCAGAAACTTCTGGAACTAGATCAGACTCCAGTGCCCCAAGAGTTAACTACCTCAAACTCAGCTCGCACTGTTCATTGTCAAATGGATTTCTCAGGCCAGCCAGAGTGCCGGGGAGCCCGGGCCGAGCTGGGTCGAGTGGAGGTTTATTTTTCTGCTGACTACCATCTCCCAGTTGAGTATCTTTCCCAGGACAAATCTCAGGCCCCGTTTTCCCTGGCTCTCTCTCCCCGTATAAAAACAACTTTATCTCTAAAGAGCAAATAACACCCAGCGCTCATAAGAGATGCCAAGAACTGTTTCTGTTTTGATTTTTGAAAATAAAAATTCAACTGTGTTCAATAAAATTCAGAAGCCGCTTCCCTCTGTGGAAATTAAAGGAATCCAAGACGCCGGAGAAGCCACCGACCTTCCTAATTAAAGCTGCAGCAACGGCGGGAATCTGCTTCCTACAACCAGCCCGCTCTCGCTGAGCAGAGAACAAAGCCGACCCCCATCAATATTTCATTCTCTCTTTTCTTCCACGATAACAATGCTGTGTGTTCTGAGCGCGCCCCCAAAAAAAGACATGCAGAGCTATGTTAATTAGGGTTTAAATAATTGACGCCCTAGATCTCACTCTGTTTCCGGAAGTGTGCAAGATGGGTTGTTGGCTCAGCTCATAATTGCATCTGTTCGAAGTCACAGCCTCTGTCTGTCTGTCCAATTTGACAGGTACAGACTTAGGGAAAGACTAGTCCCGGTTCCTAGAAATTGCTTCCATGCTGAGGTTTTGGCTGGTTTTTTGCTTTGAGTGTAGACTGGAGTCTGATGAGATGTGTTAACTTGGGGCCTACTCAGAGGAGGGGAGCTCTGCACCTCTTCCTGTCCGGGCCACCCCCGGGCCTCTGACCTCATTCTGGGCACCCACTCTGGATGCCTGACATGCAGGAAAGTCATAGCAAACAGTCTTTAAGTGGAAGAAAGGAGAGAAGAGAGGGAGGGAGAATGAAAGGGAAGGATAGAGAGAAGGAAGGAGAAAGGATAAATGGATGGATGGATTCATGGATAGCTGGATGGATGGGTGGATGGGTGGATGGGTGGATGGGTGGATGGGTGGATGGATGAGTCTTTCCTTTGGGCCCATGGTGATTTATCTCCTCCTAGATGGGAAGTTTAAAACATGGTAGATAGTCTATCCATAGGTCCTTAGGTGCAGATAGTACCTTAGTACCTTGTTCTATAAACACTGATGAGAGGAGCTGTGGTGTGGTGGTTAAGAGCATGAACTCTGGGCCAGACTATCAAGGTTGGAATCCCAGCTCTGCCACTTACTAGCTGTACACCTTGGACAAGGTTCTTGGCCTCTCTGTGCCTCAGTTTCCTCATCTGTAAAATGAGGATAATAATAGGTAATACCTACGTCATAGGGTTAGATGTGTTTACATCGAGTATAAACTGCTATCGCTATTCCAGTTGTTCAGTACGAAGGATTGAATTTCAGGCAGCAAAGCAAAGAGCTGTAGGGGAGGAACCTCTGGGGGGACTTCCAGGGACTGCAATACGTAAAGGCATAAAGACAGCCAAGGCACAGAGTTTCGGGGGGTAGAGAGGGAGCTAAGGCTGCGAGTCACTGTGCTAAAGACATATCGAGCAAAGGCTCTTTTGGCTGCTGGAAGGACCAGCAACGGCCCACTGTGTGGACGGCCATTCCTTGTGGGGCATCTGCATCCGTCCTTAGTTGGTGTGGAGCCTTAACGGCATGTGACAGTGTTAATCCCTAGGTCCTCCCTCAAGCGCGCCCTTCCCTGACACCTTGCTTTGTGGTGTCCCCACCTCTCTGGCTGACCCTTCTCAGTATCCTTCAAGGTACCTCTTTCTCAGCCCACGCCCCAATCACCAAAGTTCCTCAGGGCTTGGTCCTTTCTTTTGCTCTGTTCTCCCCTCCCCTGCCCTCCCCTCTCTTCCTTCCACTGAACCCTCTCCTTCTGGACACAAGCATGGACTCCCATGGACCCACTAACCATTTCTAGACCTTCAGTAGAGGCTAAGACCCCTCATCTAAGCCTCAGACTTGTCCGTCCCACTGCTCACCCGGCAGCAACAACCAGGCTTCTGTCCTACAACCCCTTCAACTCAGCACATCACAAGCGGAACAATGCGAAGTGGTCCAGACCACAAACTCTAGAGCCAGACTGGCTGTATTCAGATCCTGGCCCTGACACCTGCCGGCTGTGCAGCCTTGGGCCAGGTGCTTAACCACTCTGTGCCTCACTTTCTCCATCTGTAAAGTGGGAAGAATGACAGTACCTGGCTCATTAAGGTGTAGGGAGGATTAATGACTTCACGTAGGTAAAGCACCTTGGAACAGCCCTGGATCAGAGTAAATGTTACATGGGTTTTTCTACTGTTCCTAATATTGCCTCCTCTTCCCTGCAACGTGTCCCTTCCTCAACTTTCCCATCTCAGCAAACGACACCACCATCCACCCCGGAAACGGGCTGTCTTCCTGCTATCTTGTCCCTTCCTTACGGCCGCGTATGTCATCATCCGATGCAATGCGTTCCCCCTGCTGAATACTTTCAACAACGTCCACTTCTCACCTTCCCACTGCCGCCTTCCTGGCCCTCACCCCCTCCTCTCTCTCCCGGGCTGGGAGCAGCCTCCTAACTGGTCTCTCTCTCTCTACCATTGGCCTCCTTCAATCTGCCCTCCACCCAGAGGCAGATTTATGCCCTCCGGGATAAAGCCCCAATGTCTGAGCATGGCCTCCGAAGGCCCTCGCCATTAGGCTTTGCTCCTATTCTATCAGCCACCAGCCAAACTGCTTCACACGGGCCTTTGGACCCGCTGCCCCATCCACCTGAAATCCACTTTCTCCTCCCGTTCTCTCCCCTCCCCTCCTTCCTTCCCATCTCCTCCTCCTCCCCCTAGTGCCCTCCAGAGCCTTCCTGACTGCCCACGACTCCTCTGCCAGGACTGCACTGGAACATCCACAGCCTCCTGGCTCATCCCTGTGCCGGTCTCAGCCCTACTAGGCTGGAGTCGTCTGTCAGCCGCACCAGACTCCGAGAGCCACACGAGCCATGTATTAATTTTCTATCACCGCTTGAAAAGTTACCACAAACTCAGCAGCTTAAAACAACACATACTTGTTACCTCATAGTTTCCCTGGGTCGGGAGACCGGACACAGCCTAGCTGGTCCCCCGCCCAGGGTCTCACAAGTCTGCATTGAAGATGGCGAGCAGACTCCACGATGCCGTTGGTTGTTGGCCGGACTCAGATGCTTGAAGTTGCGGGCCTGAGGTCCTTGCTTTTTCGCTGGCTGTCAGCTAGGGGTTGGGGAGGGGGTAATCAGGGGATGCTCTCAGCTTCAAGAGGTCGCCCACTGTTCCCTGTCACATGGCCTTTTCGTAGCCCCTCCCACACATGGCAGCTTACTTCTTCAAAGCAGAGGAGAAATTCTTTCTCTTCAAGAGGGGCCCAGTCACTCTTTTAAAGACTTTTCACCTGATTCAGTCAGGCCCACCAGGATAATCTCCCTTTTGATTAACTCAAAATTAACTAAAAATCCACTGATTTGAGACTTTAATTACATCTGAAAAAAATCCCTTCACCTTTGCCGTATAATAAAACCTGATCACAGAGTGAAATCCCACCCTATTCTCAAGGTCTTCCCATGCTCAAGGGGAGGGCATTATACAGACCATGTATGCAGCGGGCAGGAATCCTGGCTGCCAGCTCAGAATTCTGTCTCCCACAAGGGGGAACTTGGCTACCATGTTTCTAGCCCCTGGCACATGGCAGGTGCTCATAACCTTCTTTGAACATGTGAATGAATGAATGAATGAATAAATGAATGAGTCAAATGGCTGTGAGGCTCAGACCTTCTCCTTTGGGAAGGAAAGGTAGGATAGAATTACAGATTAGCCTGGAAGGTGACCCCTGATTCACCACCTAATCAACTCCTTTGAAGAGACCTTCAGTTGCCATTTGTCCTGGCACAGACCAGGCTGGACACAGGAAGACACAATCCCTTTCACTCCTCAGAGATGAGCTGGTGGAGGTCACTTGAGTGTAGCCAAGCTACAGAAGCTTGGCTTCCCCAGTCTCCCCCAGGCCACCCCAAAGTGAGAAGAGACCTCCCCTTTGCCAGGAACCAGCTTACTTGTTTCTTTGTGCCCCCATGTTGGCACACATGGTGTCCGGCTAGAGCCAGTGAAGGATCCCAGGGGACACCCTGACTTTGGGCAGGAATCAGGGATTGTGTGCAGTGAGCTGCGAGGAGCCGCTCGCTGAGAGGCCCGTGGTATCCTTTATTTATTTGCATTGAAATATTTATTGAGATGTGAGGCATCTATAATAGATTTGTCAGCCACTCGGGCGGGTCTGCTGGGGGACAAATCTGGGTGGCCTCTCTCCGAGGCATTACTATTCATTCAGTGAATAACTCACCTGGAAAACACTTCCTGGGGATCCACTGCAGACCAGGCACTGTGCTATGGAGTCAGATTGGGTCACTGCCTTTGTGGAGGAGAGGGAGACGAAGAGGGGGCAGGGGAGAAACTCGTGTCCATTGAATGCCTACTGTGTGCTAGGCATTTTACACATATCATCTCACTGGATTGTCACAGCAGCCCTATGATGTAGGTGGCATAATTATGTCTCCTGTAGAGATGAAGAAGGTGAGGTTCAGAGAGGTTAAGTAACTTGCCAAAGGTCACACAGTCTTACTTAAAAGTTCAAGGTCTTTCCATCAAGCCATGCTTCCTGAGACCTGAATTGAAAGCTCTTTATAAATTTCAACAACTAAAATAAGTTTGGGGGTGGGGTGTAAGGATAGGCAGTGGACTTGGGATGGAGCACAGGGAGGAGATGAGGGGACCAAACCCCAGAGGAGAAGCTAGTGAAGGGGAAATCATTGTGGTCCTCATTGGCTGAGCCCTCACTCAGCCCTCACTCAGCCAGCTCCTGTTCAAAGAAGTTTAG
This sequence comes from Pseudorca crassidens, assembly GCF_039906515.1. Taxonomy (NCBI): domain Eukaryota; kingdom Metazoa; phylum Chordata; class Mammalia; order Artiodactyla; family Delphinidae; genus Pseudorca; species Pseudorca crassidens. The sequence continues at coordinate 33,015,118 of NC_090315.1, read as the reverse complement.
TTCATTCCACCCTCCCAACAACCCTCTAGGGTGGCTATTATAACCTTCATTTTATGGGTGAGAAAATGGAGCTCAAGTTGGCAAAGCAACTTGCCCCAGCTCACCAGGTACAAAGTGGCTGAGCTGGGATTCGAAGCCAGGGTTCTGTTTCTGGGTGCATCTGGGAAATGGTTCACGGAAACAACAAGGCTTCCTGGGTCCTGACTCTGACCAGGCAGCTGCTCAGAGACCTTTATATGCATTAGCTCGGCCTGTCCTTACAGGCACCCCTGTGAGTCGTGCGTTGTCAATAGCCCCATTTTACAGAGGGGGAAATAAACCATGGAGCGGTAAAGGCCACCACACGGCCAGGGAGGGACAGAGATGGGATTTGAATCAAGGCAGTTTGGAGCCCAGAGCCAATCCTAAGTGTCGGGGCTTGGCAGTGGCCTGTAGACCAGGGCAAGCACCCCTAGGGAGGGGACAGGGCTTTCCCATAAGCTGGGGCCGGGAGGCACAGGTCCAGCCCCTTGTGCTTCCTGGGATCCCTGCACCTCTGATCCCCTGGCTTCCTGGGATCCTGCCATTTTTGCTATGCCCACTCTCTGGGATGCCATCATTTCTGCCTCGCCCTTGCCTTTCTTTGGTAAGCCTCTAATGTGGGACTCTGCAGAGCCCCAGAAAGATCTTTCCAGGTCCTTCCAGACTCCTGCTCTCCACACAACACCAAATCTCTGTCCTTTAGTGCTGCTTCCCTGTCCAGAGTCTGGTGGACAGTGATCTGGGTGAATATGTCACTCAGGGGCAAACAAACACAGGCACAGCTGCAGACGGCCCAGAGGAGGAATAACACAGGCTTAACCTCTTTGGGGAACCGGCCTGCTTCAGAAAGGAGGGGTATGTGTGTGTGTGTGACTTTATTTTTTTTTTAATTAAGAAAAAGTATCAATGTAATAAATATATGTGGCTTTTAAAGACAGATGATTTTATGAGGTTTAGCGAAGAACAGGCGTCTTCTGCTTCTCCCTGCCCTTTCCTCACCTGCAATTCCCACGCCCCCGAAGCATCCTCTTTCAGCTCTTAAAGTTCTTTTTTCTACTATTTACCATACTTCTATATAATATTCAGCTATTTTTCAATTTAACAGCTTTCTTGGGGTATAATTGACATACCATAAACTGTACATATTTAAAGTACATAATTTGATAAACTTTGACACGTGCTTATACCCATGAAACCATCACTAGTCAAGATAATGAGCCTATCCATCATCTCCCCAGATTTCCCCTTGCTCCTTGGCCATCCCTCTCTTGTCTCCCTAACTCCCCTTTCCCGCTCATCCCCAAGTCACCCATGATCTTTCTGTGACTGCCAACTGTTTGCATTTTCTAAACTTGTACACAAATAGAATCACACCATATGTACTCCTTTTTGTTTGGCTTCTTTCATTTAGCATAACTATTTTGAGATTTGTCCATGTTGTTGCAGTAACAAGCAATTAACAAGTTTTACTGCTGAGTTGTGTACCATCTTGTGGATATATGACTGTTTACCCATTAACTTGATGGACATTGAGACTGTTTCCAGTTTTCAGTAATTATAAATAAAGCTGCTAGGGGCACCTATGTACAAATGCCTTTATTTCTCTTGGACGAATACCTAGGAGTGGAATAATTCCATGATATGATATGCCTAGGTATAACTTTTTAAAGAAACTACCAAACTCTTTTCCAAATGGTCATGCCATTTTACTTTCGCATCAGCAGTGTATGAGAGTCCAAGTTGTTTTCTACTCTCGCCAACACTGGCATGCTTAGTCTTTTTAAGCCATTGTAATAGCTGTGTATCTAATAGGTGTTAGTGGTATCTCATTGTGGTGTTAATTTGCATTTACCTAATGACTAATGATGTTTCATGATGTTTTCATGTGCTTATTTGCTATCTATAAATTTTCTTTAGTAAAGTATTTGTTCAAATCATTGGCTCTTTTTTAAATTGGGTTTTCCATGTTCCTATTATTAAGTTTTGAGAGCTCTTTACATATTCTGGATACAAGTCCTTTATCAGAGGATTTGCAAATATTTTCTCACAGTCTGTGGCTTGCCTTTTCATTCTCTAAACAGTACCTTTCAAAGAGTGGAAGTCCTTAATTTTGATGATGCTCAGTTGATCAATTTTGATCTTCCATGGAGCATGTTTTTGATGCCTTTTCTAAGAAATCTATGCCTTACGCCAAGGTCACAAAGCTTCCCCCCCCCTTTTTTTCCTATAATTGTTTAGTTTTAAGTTTTACATTTTAGGTTTATGATCCATTTTGAGGTCTGTGAATAATTTTTATACTTAGGGAGAAGTATGGATCGAGACTCAATTATTTGCATATGGATATCCAATTATTCTCCATCATTTGTTAAAAAGACTGTCCTTTCCTCATTGATTTCTCTTTGTACCTTTGTTGAAAGTTGTTTGTCTATATATGTGTGGGTCTATTTGTACACTCTCTGTTCTGTTTCATTGATCTTTTTGTCTGTCTTAACACCAATACCACACTGTATTGATTAACATATTGATTACTTGATGTCAGATAGCATTAGTTCTCCCACTTTGATCTTCATTTTCAAAAGTGTTTTGGCTATTCCAGGTCCTTTGCGTTTCTATATGAAATTCAGAATCAGCTTGTCAATTTCCACAAAGAAACCTTCCTTCTGATTGAGGCTGCATCAAATTGGTAGATCAATTTGGGAAGAATTGTTATCGTAACAATGTTGAACTTTCCAATGCGTGAATATGATATATCTCTCCATTTATTTAGGTCTTTTAACACCTTTCATCAGTGTTTTGTAGTTTTGGGGGCACAGATCTTGCACATCTTTTGTCAGATTTATTCTTAAGTATTTCATATTTTCTAGTACATGGTATATTTTATTCCAATTTTCAATTATTCAGTGATAGCCTATAGAAATATAATTGATTTTGGTATAGTGACCTTGAATATTGCAACCTTATTACATTTGCTTATTAAATCTGGTAATGTTTTTGTAGATGCCGTTGGATTTTCTATATTAGACAATCATGGACAATCATGTCATCCACGACCAAAGACAGTTTTATTTTTCTTTCCCGATTTGAGTGTTCTTAAGTTGTTTTTCTTGCCTTATCACACTGGCTAGACCTTCTAGAATAATATTAAATAGAAATGGGGAGAGTGGACATATGCTGGTCTTGCTCTTGATCTTAGAGGGAAAGCAATCAGTGTTTCACCATTAAGTATGATGTTACCTGTGGGTTGTCATATAAGCCTTTCATCAAGTAAAGGTAGTTTCCTTCTATTCATAGTTTGCTGCAATATTTAAAAAATCAAGACTCAATATTGGATTTTGTTGAATGCCTTTCATGTATCTATTGAAATATCCATACATGTTTTTTGTTTTCAGTTTGTTAATATAGTGAATTGCATGGAGTGACTCTCAAATGTTAAACCAACCTTGCATTCCTGGGATAACCCCTACTTGGTCATGATGTAGTATCTTTTTATAAATTGTTGGATGCAAATTGCTAAAATGTTGTTAAGAAGTTTTGCCTCTATAGTCAAGGGGATATTGGTTTGTAGTTTTCAAGTAATGTCGCTGTCTGGTTTTGGTATCAGGGTAATGCTGGTCTATGAAAGTTGGGAAATATTTCATCCTCTTCAATTTTCTGGAACAGTTTTTATAGAATTGGTATTATTTCTTTATTAAATACTTAGTGGAATTCATCAGTGAAGACTTCTTGGCTTAGAGTTTTCTTTATGAGGAGATTTTATTTGTACTAAAATTTAATTTCTTTAATAAATTTGGCTATTCAGAATATCCATTTGTTTTTGAATAAGCTTTGTAGTTTTTTTCCCAAGAATTTGTTTATTTCATGAAAGCTATTGAATTTATTGGTATAAACTTGTCATAATAGTCCCTTATTATCTTTTAAATATCTGTAGAACCTATAGTGATTTCACCTCTCTCAGTGCTCGTACTGATAACCTGTGTCTTCTCGTTATCTAGATCAACCTGGATAATGATTTATTAATTTTATTGATCTCAAAATACCATCTTTTAGTATCAGTAATTTACTCCATTGTTTTTAAGTTTTCTATCTCCTTGATTTTCACTTTGATCTTTATTGTTCTTTTTTTTCCCTGCTTACTTTGGTTTCAATTTGCTCCTTTTATTTCTTTTTTCCTAGTTTCTTAAGATGGAAGTGGATGTCATTGGTGTAGACTCTTATTCTTTTGTACTATGCATGTTTAGTGCTATAAATTTCCTTTTATACTTTTTACATGTATCCCATGCCCTTTTATATTTTGGTTTTTTATTTATATTCATTTCAAAAAATCTAATTTTCTTTTGATTTCTTCTTTGACCCATGGTTTATTTAGAAGTGTGTCATTTAGTTTCTAAATACTTGGAGGTTTTCCAGATATATTTCTGTGATTGAGTTCAAACATAATTCCATATGGTCAGAGAACATATTTTGAATCTGTTTAAATTTATTGAGACTTGTTTTATGGCCCAGAATATGGTCTATCTTGGTAAATGTTCTGTGTGCACTTGTGAAGAATGTGTGTCCCGCTATTGTTGGGTGGGGTGTTCTGTAAATGCCAATCAGGTCAAGTTGATCGATACACCTGTACAAATCTTGCATAGCCTTATTGATTTTCCGTCTACTTCTTCTATTAATTATTGAAAAAAGGACATTGAAATTTCCAACTGTAATGGTGGATTTATCTGTTTTTCCTTGCAATTCCATCAGGTTTTGCTTCGTGTATTTGGAAGCTCAGTTATTAAGTGCATAAATGTTTAGGATTGCTATATCCTCTTGATGAATAGACCCCATTATCTTTATGAAATGAACTTCTTTGTCTCTGGCAGGATCAGAGAAGTGTTTAGTCTAGGGCTAATTATTCCCTGCTATTGAGGCAAGACCCTTCTGAGTACTCTACTCCATCCTCTGAGTTATGAGGGGTTTCCACTCGGGCTGGTGGGAATAGGTATCAGTGCAGGCCCTGTGTGAATGCCAAATACTATTCTATTTAATCCTTCTGGGTGGTTCTTTCCCCGCCTCGGGAAGCTTCCTCGCATGCATGTGTTGATCAGCACCCTGTGACTCCTCCAGGGGACTGTCTGCAGGTCTCTGTGCAGCTCCCTCCTTTCCTGTAGTCTTCCCTATACATTTCAGCTGCCTGGTCTCCCTGTATTCTTCACTCCATCTCCTCACCCAGGAAATCCACCCTGTCTCACCTGGGTTTCCTCTCCCTATGGCATGGCCTAGACACTCTCTCTAGGCAGTAAGCTGGGCTGTAGGCTTACCTCATTTGCTGTCCATCTCTCAGGGATCTGTGTCCTTCATTAAGTCATGTGCAGTGTCTTAAAAACCATTGCTTCATATATTTTGTCCAGTTTTATCATTGTTTGAGGTGGATTTTTATCACTGTTAAGTCTAGTTCTTGCGATTCCATTTTGGCTGGAAGTGGAAGTTTTTGGCTATTTTTTCATCTGTTCATTTTTAGGTATCTGTTTTGACCCGTGGCTGTGAAATCTGAGAGCTTAGATTGCTTACAAAAGATTCTCCACCTTCACCTGCACACCTTTTCCCTTCCCCCAGCCTCCCAATATAGATTTGGTTAAAATAGCATTAAATATTCACATTATGATGACTTTGAAAATATTACTCACATCTGACTCATCTGGTATGCTGGGGCTAAGGTCCTTTCTTTTATTTTAGTTGTCGATAGAGTTAATATTTATCTTTTAAAAAGGCTTGCTTTCTTATCTAATGGTTTATTCTTTTAGTTTAAGACTTTCATACTCAAATAACAGGAAGGCCAGCTGAGTCTGGAGGAGGGAGGTTACTGAAGGATCTGGGCTACATGGGCTGAGGCCACTTTTGTGTCTCTGGCATGGCAGAGGGGTAGGGCAGGGACTCAGGCTTTGACACACAGTCCTGGCCCTCTGCACCCACCGTACATGTCCCTGGCATATTCTGGGAAGGAAGGAAAACATGGGAATTGGGGTCAATAGAGAAGGTAAGAAGTATGAACACAGAACCGATCATGGGATTCCAGTCTTACCTGTGTTACTAGTGTTCTGTGTGACCTCAAGCGAACCTCTTCTCTGTTGAGACCCCAGCGACATATCTGTGACATGGGCATGAGGTTGAATGATTGCAAAAGTCTCTTCTAGATGTCCAAGGTCATGAAGGGATGGGGGTGTCCATGGAGATATTGGAAGCCTGAGAAGTTCCCCAGGGACCTGCGTCAATTCAACCAACACTCAGGCAATTCTTTGCGTATAAAAGAGAGCAGACATGGTTGTTTGGAGTCACCAACAAATCTAATGATGGGAGCCACAGGGAGTGGGTTTCAGACCAAGGTGGTGATGGATTGAGGAAACATAAGCCCTCTGTAGGTAATGAGCTCCCCATCACTGGAGTGTGTGAGCAGAGCTTGGACCAGCCTTAGGCAAAGTCCTGCATTCCTCCATTACAATCACCATACTGTATTGTCATTGGCTATTTCCTTCACTGGCTCCCTGACTGGACCGCAAGATGCCCGAGTGTGTAGCCCAGTGGTTCTCAACCAGGGCATTTTTCCCCCGAGTGACATTTGGCAATGACTGGAGACATTTTTGGTTGTCCCAACTTAGGGTGGGGGTGGGGAAGGTACTCCTAGTGGATAGAGGTCAGAGGTGCTGCTAAACATGCTGCAAAAGATAAGACGACACACAGCAAAGAATTATCTGGTAGGAAATGTTAGTGGTGCCGAGGTTGAGGAGCCCTGGGCTGTTCCACCACCTCAGCCCACACGCAGCTTGGGGTCTGGCACATGGGAGGCGATCAGTACGGGTAGGAGGAATGAACAACAATGCTGGGCAGGGGCTCTGCTTGCCCGATGTCCCCTGTTCCTACCCCGGGCCCTGAGGGGAGTGTTGCCCAGTGTGGCTTAGGGGAAGGTCCCCACCCCAAAGCACAGCGGGTGGACTTCTGGTCTGATCAGGCCTTCCCTTCCTCGGGTTTGTGAGCTATCCTGGCCAGACAGAAACTGGGCTGCAACCCCAGCCCTTCCTTGATCCTTGGCATTAACTCTTCCACTGTCAGCTGAATGAGCCAAGACTCGGGTTTTCTCTCTATGTCACGGGGAATTGCTGGAGCCCCTCAGGAGCCGAAGGGCAGAGGGTAGCGGTAGTTCATGGGGGAGTGTCGGAGCTTTGCCTTCCTAGACTCGTCAGAGTGCAACCAGTGGGATGACAGTGCCAGAGGGAGAAATTCCCTCATCCATCTATGCAACAAGTATTTATTGAGTATCTACTATGTGCGAGGCCTAGGTGTTGGGAATATAGCACTGAATCAGACAGAAATTCCTGTTCTCATGGAACTTACATTTTAGTGGAAGAGAGACAATTCAAAAAATTATGATAGAAAGAGAGGAAGAGAGAAAAAGAGAAAGGAAGGAAGAAAGGAGGAAAGAACGAAAAGAAACAACAGGGCATACAGATCCCAATTTTCCAAGTTTGTTAAATTGAATACAATTTACTGTTATACCTTATACTATAGGCAATTTTAATACGTTGAAGAAATTCTCCAGTTCATCACTTTCCAAACATCCATTTTACCTCCCTATTCCTCTCGTGTCCTCGTACGTTTCCAGAAATCATTTTGGTATGAACTTCACTCAAATCCCCTCTAATTTTGACGATTGAACAGATTTCATATACTGTGTGAAATGCTGGAGATAATGAAATCGATGACATAGTCTCTGCTGAAAAAAAATATGATAAGTAAATTATAGGAGATGACACATTATGATATAAAAGAAAAACAAATCAAAACAAGGCCCAGGGGATCAGGAGTGAGTGGGGCGAGGAGGGGGATAAGCCCTGTAATTTTAAGTGGGGTAGACACGGTGGGCATCGTTGAGAAGGTGACATCTGGTCAGAGGCCTGAAGGAGGAGACAGGGGTGGGAAGGTGGGTATGTGGGAAAGAGTGTCCAGGTGGAGGGAACAGCCCGTGCAAAGACCCTGGTGGGAAAAGGTAGCTGGTGTGCTTGAGGAACAGCAGGGAGGCCCGTGTGGCTGGGGCAGAGTGAGTGAGGCTGGCAGCTGGGACTCAAAGGTGAGGCCAGGAGGGACACACAGCACACCGGGCCTTGTGGACGCCCTGGCTTTGGCTCTGCACTGGAAAGCCATGGAAGGGCTTTGAGCAGAGGAGTGGTCTGGTCAGCCTTGGAGCTGTCTGACTTTCCTATTGCTGTTGTAGCAACTCACCACAAACTGAGTGGCCTACACCCTCGTGAATGTATTCTTTTATGGTTCTGGAGACCGGAAGTCCAAAGTCAGTTTCACTGGGCTAAAGTCAAGGTGTTTCCAGGCTGGTTTCTTCTTGAGGGTCCGGGAGAGAATCATTTCCTTGTCTTTTCTAGCTTCTGGAAGCCACCTGCCCTCCTTGGCCCATGACTCTGGCTCACATCACTGTGCCTTTTCTCCCGTTGCTCTGTGGACACACCACTTTCTTCCTCTTCCGTAGGTGTGTTTCCCTCTGCCTCCGTGTTAGAAGGATGCCTGCGATTACACCAGCCGCACTAGCCTTCTTGATGTTTCTTAAGCACACCAAACATTAGCACCTTTTCCTTGTCATGGTAAAGGGACCGTGGAGAGCATGAGTGGGTGAGGTTGACCTTGAACCCCCAGCGGGTCAAATCTCCAGGATCCCCTGCCAGCTCTGGGTGCTGCCCCCATGGTACACCCCCTGCCAAGCTGCAAGATGTGAAACGCTTATTTAAGGAAACTGTAGACCTGCTCTGGTCAGGGATACCCAGGTGGGTCATCCCAGATTCTCCCCCTACAGAACCGTAAACATTTTTAGACCCATGGTCCCGTAATTGAGAAGGGTGGCTATCATGTTGGAATTTCGGGTCTGGTGGCGATGCAAGGGAAGTGAATTACGGCTGGGTGGCTCCGCCACGACAGAGGGGCTTCCCTGGGCCATGGGAATGGATGTTGAGGACCTGGGATGCTGAGGTCCCTCCCGGGCCACACCGGAGTCTGGCCCTGATATGACCTAGCCCTGGAGTAGAGTGGCTTAGGAGAAAGAAGTCTAGCAGGTTGTGGCCTCCGTGAGCCTGGGGTTCAAATCCCAGAGCCTCCTCTTCCTAGCCCTGAGACTTCCTGTGCATAAATTAGGTCTCACAGTTTCTTTGTGCGACTGTTTTGAGGATTAAATAAATCAGAAAGTCCCACCAAGCGCCTGGCACGTAGTGGGCACACCCAAACCCCTCCCTGTTCTGGCTTTCTCTTCTTACGAGCCGCCCGGAGACCCTGTCTTCACTGTCACAGGGATAGTAGCCAGACCAGCCGGCCCACCCTCTACCCGGATCAGCCTCTCTGCGTTTGAAAACTTTCAAGGCAGGAAAACTTCGTTTCCCAGGCCGGCCCCGTCTCTGCTGCCACCATGAAAGCCCCTCCGCTTTCCCCCCACGCGACTGCCGCCGTCGTAAGAAAAACCCTCATCCCCTCTGCCGGGCGCGAAATCGTCACCAGGAAAGGAGGGAGCCGAGGGGGACGCACTAATGGGGGACGCGTCGGCAGAGGAGAAGACACAGTGGATAAAAGAAGAAAGCGCATCCGAACACGAGTTCTTGTTCTCGAGGAGAAGGGCCAAGTCTGACTTTATAGCAACAGCTTTGAGAGCAGCAGCGGTGGGATTTCATGGCAGAGGTTCCGCGGGAAAATCAATAAGCGGGGCCGCTGTTTGGAGAGGCAGCAAGAAAGGCCACTAACGAGGCCAGATTGTAACAGTTCTGCGAGCAGTCACAATGCTCACCTTACACGGCGCGGCCGCGCGTTAGTAAATAATAAATCACAGCGGCCGGCGGCCGGCGGCGGCGGCGGCGGCGGCGCCGGACAGAACGCAGCGCGTTTGACTGCAAAGCAGACCCGGGGCCATGAATTATTCACCGCCGCGCGGAGATAAAACACGGCAGCGGGAGGAGGCGCAGCCCTGCAAACAGGTGCCCGGCGCGGAAATCTACATTTTGATTACGAGCCTGGGCTGGGGCTGGGCCGGCCGGGCCGCAGTTCGGGGGCGTCGGCGCTCAGGGCGCGGGAAAAGCTGGGATTAATCAGGGGCGGCAGCCGCCGCCCAGCAAGAGCGATTTGCCAGACTCCGGAGCTGGGAGCAATTATAGGCGGGCGCGGCAGGGCTGGCGGGAGGGCCTGCGAGGGCTGGCGTGCGTGCGTGCGTGCGTGCGTGCGTGCGTGTGTGTGTGTGTGTACGTGTACGTGCGCGCTTGCCTGCGTGCACGCATGTTCGGGTGGTTAAGCATGCAGGTATGCTTTAGCGTACATACACCATGCATTTGGGTGCGCGTGTGCATATGTGCTGTGTGTGTGTGGTTATGCATGCACGTATGTTCCATTTGTGCACTGTGTGCACAGGTACCGTGATCCACATGCATGTGTGCACATATGTGAATTCTCATTATGTGTATCTGCATGTATGGCTATGCAGACATGCATGCACACGTGTGCAAATGTGGTGCATTTGCCTCTGCATACAAGGTGTGTGTGGGTATGTGTGAGGTTACGTATTCATGTGGGCACGCATGCGCAGTGCATGTGTGCTTAATGTGCTATATGTGTGTGCGTAAGCAAATCTGCGGGGTTATTTCTGCATATAGAGCATATGCAGATATGCGTGTGGGCATATGCAGGGTATGCGTTTGTATCAGCTCATACCTGCACGTGAGGTGTTTGTGCATGCATACAGGGTGGCTGTGTGTGCCTGTGTAGTATGTGTGGCAGGCGTCTGTACAAATGTGCACTTGTGCATGTGTGAATGTGTGTGGTTATACACACATGTGACCCTGCACAGGGCACCTGTGTGTGTGCATGTTGCATGTGTGTATTCATCCGTGCTTTGTGAAGTTTTAAAGGTTTATGGTGTGCATACATTGTACGTGTGTGTGCTTGTGGACAGTTACGCACACACACGTAGGTGTGCGGCAGCCTGTGTGCAGAGGTGCTCACGTGCACTGTGAGTACTTATACGATGTGGTCTTGCATAGCTGTTTGCTGGCGCCAGTGTACATGCACATGGCTGTGTCTGCAGTGTGCAGATGGGCACATGGACCTCAAGGTGTATGTTCGTGCACACGTACACCTCATTGAAACTGGGTCAGCTACATGTTTGAGGCAGCCACGTTCTCTCCTCAGTGCTCCCCTACAAGGAAGTCTTAAATGTCATTGCATCCACAAAGCAAAGCCCATCACAGACACATCTGCAAAGCACTGATGAATAACGTACACTCTACTGTAGTTTGCCTGGGGAGCTTGAGAGAAGCTTTATACCTTGCGTTGCACTCAGAAATTCTTTGAAAGCCATCTTAAATGACTCTATCTTTTTCCAAAGTGCACCATGGAGCTGTCTCATCTTTTCCTTCCCTCAACTCCCTTCTCCTGGGAGCCTGGGAAAATAACGTACGTGAGACCTGTACACCAGCCCCTAGGACACACAGTAGGAAGTAGTTGGTTCCCTAATACAAGGAAAATGTCAGAAAGCTCACAGCAGGGAGAGATACCTCACTGCTGGAGAACCCAGAGGTCTTCCTGGAGGAAGTGGCACCGAGGCTCAGAAGAGTGGAGAGGATTTAGCTGTACCAAGACAGAGACGTGGATGGGGGTTGAGATTGAGCTCCTGGTGGAGAAGAAGGGAAAATAAAGGCCTCAGGGATATGTCTCAGTCAGGATCCAGTTAGGAAACAGAAACCACTCCAGATATTTGAACAGAAAGAATTTAATATAAAGAATTATTAACCAGGTATTAGAGAACTCAAAACGTAAAAAGAAGACTAAGTTTTCATGGAGTTTGCAACTGCGGGAAATGACTGCCAGCCCTAGAGCCAGGAAAACAAAGGGAGGAGATTGGAATTATTAACATTTAGAAGCTTAGAAGGGGAGCCCTTTGGGCCAGGGATCTAGATCTCTGAGGCGGGGACACCAGTTGGCTGGAGTTAGCATCTCTGGGGGAGGGCCTCCAGACGTCAAGGACCCAGCCTGCTGGAAAGGGGGCACTGTCGCCTGGTGCTGGTATCTCCGAGGGGCTGGTTCTACAAGAATTGGAAAAACTGTACACTGGGCTCAGCCACTGCCTGGGAAGGGAACTGCCGCGGCCAGGGTGAAGAACCATCCCTGGATGATGTTGGCATGGACCACTAGTGGACAGGAAGTAATCCGGAAGGAGCCAATCCCTTCTTCCTCTTCCAGCCTTGCAGTCTCCCTCTAGCGACCCTATTGGCAGAGGTAACATGGAGCCAGAATGGTGGCTTGCAGAGCCCCAGCCCCTGCGTCACAAAGCTGAGGATGGAAGGGCCTCTTGGAGCTGAGAGGCAGTAATCTAATTAACCGACACAGCCTGCCCCCGTGGTTACCTGGCAGGGGTAGGCACCCTTTATACCGATTTGAAATTCCACACAATAACAAAACAACTTTGTGTTTCTGCCTAACTTGGGTTTTATTTGTGTAAATATAAACCTGTTCAGCTTCTCCCCGAAATAAGGAGGCAGCATTCTCAACTGACATTGTATCCATCTCTGCAAGATAGTGAGAGGGTGGGAAAAGAGGGGTCATCGTGGCAACAATGAGAAATCCAGACTGACCTTCCTGACTTGAGTCCCACACAGAGGCCTTGGGGGGGGGGTCAGCAGATGGCTCAGAGAGGGGTCTGTCCATCCAGTGGGACAGAAAGCTAAAGCCAGCTCTGTGGACCCTAGAGTCTGTAAGTGTTCTGGGTCCTACAAGTTTTGTCAAGCCATTTCCTCACGTTGACCATCAGCTTTGTCTTCTGTTAAAGGGACTGTCTGCCTGCAGTGAGAGCCAGAGAAAGGTGTCAGCCGTAAGAGCAACCTGTGGGTAGTGGGATGGTGGGTTCCAAGGCCGGACGTCCTGTCCACTTCTCTATCGTTGATGTCTTGTGTTCTGGCTCCAATTTAAAATGGGCTGAGTAAGGGTGTCCATGGGTCCCACTGTGGGGAGTAGACCAGGTCTGGTGGGTTTGGGACCCTGAACCAGAAGGGGGATACCACCCTAGCCAGCACAGACACATCCATGCCTTGCAGGAGGGAAGCAGAGATACTCTGATCTCCTCTCTACTGGGTTGAAGAGGGTCTCCTGCGTGTGTCCTCAGAGCTGGGGCACAGAAGCAGAACAGGGCCATGGAGACTAGAAGTGGTCTCCCCTTGCCACCTCCTCCCTCATCCTCTGCCTGTGCCCGGCTTCATTCTAATGATGCCCCTGTGAAGCATGGTCGGATCTGTTGTGCCTTGCCCACCCCGAGGATGACTGCCTTCTTATAGCTACTCCAGAGCCTGCTATGCTTATTATCCCAAGGAACAGGGGACTGAGGGTAGAATGTCAGGCGTCTGCAGGGCTGCCATGTGCAGTTGTGCAGGCTGTGCACTGCCAAAAGGCTCCCGGCAAAGGAGGCAAGTGGGGGCTGAAATCCATTCTGAAATCCTTTCTGAAGGTAGGGGAGCCGTTATCTAATTGGTACAAAGGCACTTTGCGGACTCGTACTGGAGGCGGGTATTGAGGTACCCAGGACAAAGGAAATCGCCAGAGGTTTTCTGCACGTGACTAGGCTCCCAGGCAACTGAGCAGTCCTCACCCACTAGCAGATCTCTGAGCAGGAACGATTCACAGCTGTTATCACAGCCAACATCCTGTCCATCTGCCTGCGCATAGCAGCACTGAGGCCCCAGAGGCTCAGAAAATAAGAGTGAATCTCAGGCTAAAGGCAGAGCTGAGACCAGACCCCAGTGGGAAGCTCTGCCCACTCCCTCAGCTCCCAGGCGACTCTGAGCTCACAAGGAAGAAAGACTTTCTTATCTTCACAGGATACAGGCAGTCCTGGCAGTCAAGCCCAGCCACCTCTGTGCAACTTCGGGCAAATGGCCTAACTTCTCTGTGCCGCAGTTTCCACCTCTGTAAAATGGGGATTATCATAGCTCCTCCCAGAACGACTGGGAGGATTAAATAAAGTGATAACAAAAAGAGTTCAATGTGAACTATGCCAAGTTTGGGAGCTATCAGTAATCCCATGTTAGAGATGAGAAAGCTTGGAGAGGTTAGGTAACTTACTCAAGGTCACAGCTACCCATTTTAGAGATGAGAAAGCTTGGAGAGGTTAGGTAACTTACTCAAGGTCACAGCTACTACGGGGCTGGGATCTGCATCCAGGCAGGCCCTAACTATGGCGTAAGATCATATGAGGAAACCTCCCAGCCCAGTCCCTGGCACACATGAGTCCTCAATAACTGTAGCTATTATTATATTTCTTGAATTGCAATAGGTCCTGCCCGACGTGGGTTATCTCTGGAAGCCACTGTGTCAGCTGTTGCTATGAGTCCACCAGCAGGGCCCAGCCTCCCATCCTTCCCAATGCCAACACCTGTGCCTGCAGGAACTCCAGGCCCTGGTGTCCCCAACTCTCAGACCCTCAAGCCTGGCTCTGGCCCTCCCTCCTCGGAGGCAGCTGTAGGTCTGCCGTTGACACACACTTAATTAGTTCCATCACTTGCTGAGCCCTGGCAGGGGCATATCAGTCTCTCTCTGTCTCAGGCACTGATGGGCTCCCCATAAGCAGCTTTGGAGGGAGATGGTGGAGAGATCTGAGGTACAGAAATGCATTTTCCCCTTCCTGCTTGCAGATAAAGTGGCAAGTAACCAAGCAGGCTTCTTTCTGGAGGAAGGCCTCCAGGCTGCGCAGTGGTGCATAGAAATGATTTATTTCCAGCCAGGCACTTGGGGCTTGTCAGGGAAAGTTCCCTGATTCCCAGACCTGTGGTCTCCAAGTGCCACCCTGGATGCAATGAGCTTTGGCAAGGTGGAAGGGCCTGGGAGGGGAGTGGTGCACAGGGCCCTGGCTGGATACTCTTGACCCTCTGAGCCGGTCCTATCTCAATCGGGGGGACAGGTGTGTTCCCTAATCCAGGCCTTCCCAGGTTGCATTCTGCTTTAGGCAAGCATGTTGTCTCCTAATTCAGGATGTGCTGAAAATCTCCATCACTTGGATGAGTGATGTTTCGTACATTAACCACGAGAGGTAGTATTGTTTCGTGACAAACTGGCTTTGATTCGGTGTTCCACCACCGACAAGCTCTGTGACCTTCAACACGTGACTTGACCTCTCTGTTCCTCAGTTTTCCAATTTATAAAATGATGATGAAAATGTCTATCTCATAGGGTTACCACAGGGATAAAAGATTATCATAAGGATCACCTCATAAGGTTATCAAAAGGAAAAAAGACTTTATTCTGTGTGGAGTACCTGGAACAGTGTCTGGAACAGTATTTCCCTGGTGCAGAGTAAATACTTAATATCGATGAGTTGTCATTGTTACTTGACTGTTTTCCACACTATACACCGTTTGTCATAAAGTGTGGTGATCTATTTCCCTCAGCCGTTGAGGGGCTCTGCTGTAGCACCGCATCCGGACAGGGGTTGCCGTTGACCCCATGAGAACAGGGCCAGGGACAGAATTTCTGGAGTGAGGGCTCACTCTTCCATGGGATGATTGATTAATCATGGTTGCCCAGAGCTTTGTGCATGCAAGGATTCCGGAGCCTTGTCTGAGCCCCAGAGGAACAAGCAATGTGATTGATTACTGATGTCTGCCCCAGGCATGAGCTAGGCAAGAAAGGGCTTTTAGTTGGCTTCCCCCCACAGGGGGCTGAGCCAAGACGGGTGCAAGGAGTGTATCTGGGAGGTGATGCCAGGAAGACCCGTAAGTGGGGCAGTAAGACAGGGAAGGCAGAAACCCAGTGAAGGGGGCAGTACGGGGAGGACTACTGCTGGGGCGACAGGAGGGGGCTCGTTTCTTCCGAGGACCTGGTGGAGACTGTAGCGCACACCTCGGCATCACCCCACTCGGGGGCAGGGCAGCTGGAGTGTGTAGCTGCCAATTCTCACGGCTCATTCCTGGAGAGTCGCTCTTCTGGCCTTAGTCCCTGGGCACTTGCTGCCAGTCCTGGATGTAGTCTGAGCACACATCCACGGCCAGGAAACTGCCTTCGAGTAGAAAGATCCAGTAAGCTGGAAGAGAGGCCAGGAAGGGTTGCAGCGGCCTTTGGGTGGGCTAGGGGTGTGGCTGGGGCAACGGGTACACAGGTCATGGATGCCTTGTGTGTGTCACCACACACTGCAAGACCAGAGGAGCTGTCACCTGCCCTCCCTCCTCCCTGAACACCCTCCTCCCTGCCTTTCTTTTTCTCTGCCCTCCCTCCTTCCTTTTGTTTTATTTTCTCTTCTTCCTCTCCTTCCCGCCTCCCTTCTGCAAATATTTTCTGTGTGTCTTGCCAGAGCTTATGCTAGGAACCGAAAGTAACAAAATAAATAAAAACTCGCCTTTGCCCTTTAGCTGTTCAATCTGATGAAAACGGCAGAGACCTCCCATCT
The DNA here is from genome assembly GCF_039906515.1 of Pseudorca crassidens. Lineage (NCBI taxonomy): Eukaryota > Metazoa > Chordata > Mammalia > Artiodactyla > Delphinidae > Pseudorca > Pseudorca crassidens. The sequence continues at coordinate 32,998,662 of NC_090315.1, read as the reverse complement.
CCCCGGAGGGGGAAGAAGACACCCAGAGCAGCTAATAAATGGTTTCAAGTGGTTCCTTTTCAGGCACTTTCATTTTTAAAAGGAGGGCCCAAGGGCTGCTGGGACTGGCAATTAGAGGCTGCGTCTCTGTGTTTGCCAAGAGGCAGGTGTGAGGAATCTGGACACTTGGAAAAAGTAAACTTATTAGGAGGAGGAGGATCTAACAGAGTATGAAATTTACAAAAGCCTCATCCGAAGTAACACTAATGACAGGCCACTTTATTGATGTTTAATTCAAAAACAGAAGCTAATGCAAGTACCCTTCCCTCAGAGTGGGAAGGAGGCGGGAGCCTTTCTTCCTAATAATTTACTTAAACTGAATTTCATATGGGAAATTAAGTTGTCTGGAATAAAAGCAAGACCTCACTCCAGAAGTAAGAAATCACCTTGAATGAGTCTATCCTCACAAGGGCAGCTCACTGTCTTCCAAGCCCAGAAAGTTCCATCTGATAGGCAGGCCTGGCGGTAGCACGACTATATTTTGGGGTCTTTGGGGGCTGTATGAGTTTTCTATTACTTTACTGTGTGACAAATTACTACAACTTTAGCTGCTTCAAACAACACCAATTGATTATCTCAGTTTCTGCGAGTCAGCTGCATGGGTCAGCTCAGGTCCCATAAGACTGCTATCAAGGTGTCGGCCAGGGCTGGGGCTTATTTGAGTCTCAGGTTCCCTTTCCAAGCTCATGCAGCTTGTTGCCAGAATTCAGTGCCCTGAAGCTGAAGAACTCGAGGTGGCTTTCATCTTCTTCAAGGTCAGCAAGAAAAAGGTATTTCGGGCCTTCGCCTTCACCTGATTAGGTCCGGCCCACCCAGGATGATCTCACTTTGGTTAATGCAAAGTACACTGATTAGAAACCTCATCACAGGACAGAAACCTCAGGGGAGGGGGCTGGACAGGGTGTGTACACCAGAGGGTGGGAATCTTGGGGACCCTCTTAGAATTCTGTCTCCCACCCAGGCAGAGGAGCTGGATCCAGCTGAACCTTCCTCAGCTCTGAGACTGTGGACAAACCATTTCCTGCTGCTTGGCCTTTGTGCTCTCACCTGTGCAACAGGTTATCGATCCTAGCCCTTCTGACCTGAAGAGGAACAGCAGAAGTGTCTTAAATGATTAGCTGGGTAGTAATTCAGTATTCAAAAATGACAGTGGGAAGTCATCAGAAATGGTGTATACTTGTTGCAGGCATTTTAACTTAAATTTGATAAGTAAATGTGCATTTGCTGATTTTTTTTCACATAGGACCAAGGCAGTTTTGTTGCACGTGACCCTCCCCCATGGAGTTCCAGGAATCGTTCTTACTTGAATTAAACCCACACCATTCCACCTATAATTTCTAATGTTCTTCAGCGTGGAGTGAGAACTTTGCACATGTGAAGCAACATGTGTGCAGAATCTGTCCAGATATTCACAACTTCTGCAGCCTTTCCTAATTATTTAATTCCCTCCTTGTTTGACACACATTTTCTTAGAAAACTGCCATTCCTGAGACCTTCCAAAGCGTTGACCTCCTTGGTTTTGTGCTCCCGTTTCATTGGTTTATGTAATATTTAATGTAATTATGTAAGTATAAGAACAAGCACAACTGGCATATAAACAGGTTTGGGAATAAATTCAACCAACTTGGGGTGAATTTGTCTGGCTCCACCGTGGCATACACGCGTGTGCGCACACTGGAGAGGATGTGACAGCTGGGACATTTGGCCTAGAATAGGCAACAACCAAGCTAATTTGAGAAAAAATATAATATTGGCTAATCTGGCAAGTTAATTAGGAGAAGGGTGGTTTACTCTGAAAATGAGAAATGCTTTGGCAAGTGTGAAGTTTGGTGTCAGTCTGAAGGGTGTTGGGGACCGAACCTACTGTCCCAATGCCTCTTATTTATTTGACTGCCTTGAGGCCAGGCCTCCTGCTTGATGTCACAGGGCTGGGGGTTAGGACCCCAGGGAAGGAGAGGCCATCCCATGAGTCACAGATGTAGACACTGAGGCACAGAGATGTCAAGTGATTTGCTCAGGTGATAAAAACGATGAAACTGGAATTCAAACCATGATCAATTTGACACCAGAGCCATTGCTCTTAACCCTTCAGAATTGGTTCTTGGACATGAATGTGCAAAGAATCCCATGGGGAATGGGGAGGGAGAGCTTGATAAAAATGCCACTTCCTGGGGCCCTACCTCCACCGATTCTGATGCAGTAGGTTTGGGTGGGGCCTGGGGATGTGTATTTCTAACAAACGTCCCAGGTGGACTGAAAGCCAAGTCAGGGGCTGTACCGTGCAAAGCCATGCCCTCCAGTGGTGCCCTTACCTAAGGCCTGGCCTGCTGAGTTCAAGAGAAGTGAGCCGATTCTGAACCCAGTCCTGAGTCTGCTGGGGACCCTGCCCAGAGAGAACTCTTGCCTGCCCCAGTGGAGACCTCCAAGATGGCCCCAGGGCGAACCATCAAATGGGCCAGCAGGCGCAGCATGACTTTCTACCAGCTGCACAATAGAATCATCATTCTATTCTACAATACCCATACCTGGACCCCTCCCCAGAGTTTCTGACTCATCTCAGCTGATTCTAAGGGACAGCCAGGATTGAGAATCACTGAGCTAAAGCAGAAAGATTTCAGACCTTTCTATTGTACCGTTTAAAGCTGTCTGGGACAGGGAAGCCTGCCTTGGGAAGTAATGAGCTCTCCGACTTAGAAGCCTGAAAGACAGAACTAGATGACTGCTACTTGTGATGGAGGATTAAGGGGCACTGGCGGGGGTGGAGGCTGCCACTGGGAGGCAGGTGGAGTGAGTGCTACAGCCTCCAACTTGCTGCTGTCAATGAGCAAAACAGAGTGGACTAGGGACAGGACGTCAAAGGAACATGGAGGCCAGATCCTTCCCCATCAGCCCTGTCATTATAATGATATCACTCACAGTCACAGGGTGCTGAGGTCTGTCCTGGACCCTTTAGATCGTGATCATGTGATTCAGCTGTTGTGAACAGCCTATGACATTTGTGACGTAGCCTCCATTTTCCAAATGGGGAGTTTAAGTCCCAGTGACGTTAAAAAATCTCGACTCAATCACAGAAGATTTGAGCCCAGCTGGTCAGATACTTTCTGCCTTTCTATTCAACCAGGCTGCTTCCTTTCTCTGAGGCAATACACACACACATACACACACACACACATACACACACACACGCACACACGCACACACACACATGCACACACTTGTTCCCATACACAATTCCTTGCATGAAAATACACTGTAGCGAGAGACTAGCTCAGCCCCCATGTCCCTGTGTCTCTGTCTTGTTCTCCTCCTGTCCCCCTCCTGTCCTCGGCTCTGTCCTTCTTACTTTCTGTGTGTCACACATACTGTCCAGTTTGAACTCTCCTCTGAGATTTCCAAAGAAGCCCCATCCACCTGCTTAAGTTTTATAGTTTCCAGTGAGATGTGCCAGAGGGGCCACCAGCTCCAGCCTTGAAGGAATTGTTCACCAGTTTGGCTTGCAGGGGAGGCCAAGCAGAAACTTCTAAATGCATGAAGGGCGGCTGGAAAACACCCTGGTATTTACAAATTGTTGTTGAAGCCAGGAAAACCCCAGGGAAGAGGATGAGGTAGGGAAGCAGTGCAGAGAGAAACTGCGAGGCCTCAGCCTGTCCAGGCGTGGGTCACCAACATCTACTAGCATCCAAAAAGCCTGGAAGAGGGGATGGCCAGACAGCATTGTCCCCATTGTACAGAAGGGGAGACTGAGGCCAGAGAGCTCCAATGATGCCATTCAGTGAGCTGGAAGTATCAGAGGCAGGAATCAAACACGGGACCTGAGGTCATAGAAACTGCAGCTGAGAATTCAGTGGAGAACTCAGCGGGACTCACCATCCATGGGTTTGTCTAGCTGCGTCCATTCTGATTGGCCAGTGCCCATACCTTACTGATTATCCAATTCCTTCACTTATTGGATCCTACTCTGGCCCCAGGCTGGGCACAATTGGGGGATGGCAGAGATTGGACAGAGAGAAGCTGGAGGTCTCTGGGTCGGCCACAGAACTCTGAGAATACTTCCGGGGCTTGCTTAGATGATGAGGTTGGGTAGACCCCAGCCCAAATTCTATTGTACACAAGTTTCTTCACGAGAAGTTCCCACCAGTGGAAAAGGCACTCTCCCCTCCACCTTGCACTTTCTGTCCCTGAAAATTGAATGTATTACTTGACTCCTTGGGCCATTTTCCAAGCGATCTCCCCATCTGATCTGTAACTTGGCCTCTGACGGATTTACAGGTCCAGCCTTGGTCCCGATTTTTCTGTGCCTTCCCGTGTGCTGCTCAGCACGGATGTCTTAATACGCCAGCTGAGACTTCTTAAATCCACATTGAAACAACTGTTGGGTTTTTATACCGTTGTAAAACTCTTTGTAGGGTATTCATAGAAAATGTTTTATTAATTGCCATATGTTTATTGATTTCTCTTTCATGTCGGTTCTTTTGTTCTTTCTTTGTAGTGGCAAAAGATCTCTCTGCATCATCATTTGCAAGTTATCTAAAATGTCAAAGGTGTTCTTTTGAAGTTTATTATAGATCACATGCCATAAGGCCCGGACGTTGGGTATTTACAGCAAGGGGGGAATTCCTGCACGGACTTTCAAAGCTCACAAAAGAATTGAGATCATATTGGTTTAAAACAAGACACACACACAAAACCCCAATTTATCATTTTTTTACAATTTTTCTCATTTTGAGGGAGTAGGGGTGGGTCGGCAAAGACATACCAACGAGGAGAAATGAACAAATGTTCTGGCTTATTCATAGCATGGGTCTCCCTCTCCGTCTTGCAATCTCATTGTGGTCCAGGTTATGGAATTGCTCCCCAACCTTCAACCTGCAGCCTAGCAAACCTTCACTTGGAGGTCCCCTCAGCTACCCTGCATAAGGGGGATAACCTGCCACTTTTCCCAGCAGGCCAGCTTCCGCCTCCCCATTTCAGTAGAGCCTGCTCCTGCTGAGGTGCTCAGGGGGGACCCCTGCGAAGAGAAATCTCCCCTACAGAGAGGAGGTCCTAGAGGTACCTGGGCTCTACCTCCAGGATCCAGGGTGGGGGATGGATGGGGGAGGGCCAGGAAAAAGAAAGTAAAAAGTGAATAGTGTAATTCCCCAAGTTTTAAGGGAGCTATTGATGTCTAAGTCAGCAGAGCATTTTCTTTTGAAAACCCCAAAAGTCATATTTTAAAAAGCCTAACCGGGAAAAACTCGCACTTTGATCTAGATGGGATATGAATGAGATCCACGCACTTATCAGGGAGGCATGAGGAGCTATTTTCCAAGCTCCCTCCCTTCCCAAGGGAAGGATGACTCCAACAAGCTGGAATCCAGCCCAGGCTTGCACCCCATCATGCTGGTGCACTTGGGTGGCTCACTGATGCTGCAGGAGCCTCGACTGCCTCATCTTTACATGAGTATAATGATTCCTAGCTGATCTGGGTCTCCAAGAACTCATGAGGGTCCACTGACACTTAGGAAAAGGACGTATTGTCTGGACTGCCTTCCTCCTCGGTCTCCTTTGCTAATTGCCAGTGTCCCCCTGGCTTCCGGTCCCCACTGCTTGGTTGGGAATTGGGGCTGGGGGCGGGGGTGGGATTTAGGTTGAGGACTTGATGTTTTGTTGCTAAACTCAACTAGCTGCGCCTTTCTCCCCCAGACTGGGCAAAGAGTCCGTAGCTGGAATCTGGCAAAAGAGCTAAAAGGGGACTGTGCCTGGGGCCCTGAGCTGGCTCTGCAGCAAAGGGAAAAAGAGAGACTCCCTGGATGGGGAGATGGAGAGGTTTGGGGAGGGTGAGGCCAGAGGCTGGGCCAGAGACTCCCAGGGGAGAGTGCTTGAGAGAGGCCTGTTGGAGCCTCTTTTGCTCACTGTCACAAAGCCACCATCCTGGTGGAGGCCTGAGCACTGCCCTGCTTCCCAGCAACCATGGGTCTGATTCCCAGTTCTGCCAGTGTCATGCTTTTTGCTCCTGGGTAATTTACGTCCTGTGTCAGAGCCTCAGTTTCCTCATATATGAAACAGGAACAGGCTGGGACTAGGGTGAGGAAATCCAAGTGCACCCTGGGTATAAGATTTAAGGAGGCACTCGCTTACGTGCTCGAGCAAGTGCAAGGTTGACACCTGAGAGCGAGTGCCTCCTTAAAATTGGCCTCCCACTTGTCTTGGCCCTGAATGGAAACTTGGCCATGCCCCTGAGTTTTGTGAAGGTCTGACGGGCCAGTTACTGGCTGCAATTGTGTGTGTGTGTGTGTGTGTGTGTGTGTGTGTGTGTGTGTGTGTAGAGGTTTGCATCCAGGCTCTAGAGCCACATCCTGGCCCTACCACTTTCTAGCTGTGTGACTTGGGCAAGTTACTTAACCTCTCTGATCCTCAGTTTCTTTGCATCTGAACAAGAGGTATTATTAGCTGCTTCTTTGCAGATTTGTACTGAGGTTTAAATAAGCTAATAGAAGTGAAGTGGCCAAGACAGTGCCTGCTGCATAGCGCGGTCATAGTTAAAAGTGCCAGCTGTTATTAACACCTGCCGCCTCCTTGGTGAGGGCTGCTGGGAGCCTAGAGTCCTTCCTTGTCCCTTCCCCTCTTCTTGCCACAAGAAGGAGCTTCTACCACTACCCCCTGGGCTTCCTCAAGACCCTTTGCCCACCCTCTCTGGGTGTTATGCATGGGGCTGTGCCCACCTCTCACCCCTCCGAGGCCCAGGAATTGCGGTGAGGACAGCTTTGGGGAAGGTTTCTGGGGCTCCCTCCCAAGCTTCAGGGTCGGCAGAGGAGCCTGTGAGGGAGACTGTCCCCAGCCCGAATCAAGCCCACGCCCACTCACACAGCCTCCCCTGGCCTTTCCCCAAAGCCAAGAGCTGTCTGTAGACCCGGAGAAGGAAACCAAGCTTCATCTATTCACACGTTTGTCCTCATCTGGGCCTGGCTCTATCTGGCATTGGGGACCCAGAGATGACCCCGGCTCTGCCCCCAGCCTCCAGGAATCCCCAGTCTAGGCCAGAATGTCTCCTGGTGACATGCTGGGGGGAGGGGCATGAGGCTTGCGGGGGGTGCAGGGGTGAGTACAGAAGTAGTGGCATTAGGGACACTTCCCAGAAGTGGTGACCTTTGAGCAGGACCTTGGAAGGGGAGGGGACCTTGGCTGGAGAGAACTTCGCCAGGCAAAGGGGTGTGTGTCCCTGGCACAGGGAGTCACCTGCACAAAGGTTTGTGGGCAGGAGAGAGGCTGGGAAATGATCGGGTAGGGAGGCCTGGAGAGCATCCCAGAGACCCTGCAGAGGCAGGTTAGGGCAGGGCCGGCCAGGGTCACGGGGTTAATGGGCAGGTTTGGAGACATGGCCTTTGGGGTATAGGGCCTGCCTACCCTTTGGGGTATAGGGCCTGCCCCGCCGGGGGCTAAAGCCTGGCTGGGTCCACGTTCCGTCTCTCCTACCCTTCACGATGGAGAAGCCATTTTCAAGGTCCCCAGGGCAGGATCTGCCATCATCTGGCCATTTGTGGACATCGTGGGCAGCTCAAGTCCCAAAGAAGTGCTGAGGTCTGGTCTCCCTGTGGGGTCTTTCGGATCACCAAGTAACAAGTGGGAGTGATTCTTTGATATGGTCCCGTTGGAGAAGCCTCAGATGGACTCTGGGCTCAAGAGGAGTCCATTGGAAATAGTGCCAAGTCCCTAAGCAACCAGGTGGCCTAACAGAGATGCTCAACTCCTGGGAGCTCTCCTGGGGCCTCCTGGGCCCTCCTGAGGGCAGTGCCCAGTTGCCAGGCTCTAGACATGGGTCACTGCGTTTGAACTGGGAGGTGCCTGGAGAGGCGGCCTGGGCCAAGATTCCCGGGACTCTGGCCATGGTTCCTTCCCCCCTTTCTCTGTCGTCTTCAGTAAGAGAGCCTGCTGGCCAAGAGCCACAAAGTTGACTTCCAATCCCAGCTCCACACTTTCCAGCTGTGTGACCTTGGGCAAATGAATGAATTTATTAGAAGAGAAGTTTCACACATCTTTGTTTTTTTCACTCCTCCATCCCCAGAGCTGAAAACAGAGTGTGGCACATAGAAGGTGCTCAGTAAATATCCGGAGCTCTTAAAGTCTTAAATGCCTTAATTGTCTCATGTGTGTAAAGTGAGCAAAATAATAGTACTTATCTCAGAGGTTAGCTGTGAGTAGCAAATAGAATATCCATTAAAAATGCTAAGCCTGGTGCACGGAGGCCAGTAGGTACTCAGTCACTATGAGATCACAGTGTTATCGCCATTGTAATCACCACCACGGCCACCTCACCTTTTAGAACCTCCCAAAGCACTTTCAGTCCCATGACCTCTCAGGAGTTTCTCAATGCACTAGAGATGGCAGGTGGGCTGCAATGAGGTCCAGAGAGGTCAAGATTCTTCCCCAAGGCCACGCTGCTCCATAGTGGCGGGGCAGCCTAGCTCCCTGACCACCCCTAGCGTGTCCTGGCACCCATCTAGAGAGGCTGACCTTGACCTGTCCTTTTATATACCATCCCGAGCCCAGTGCAGCGTCGGGTAGAGGAGTCGTCCAGTGGGGCTCCCTGATCGAATGATGAACTAGGTGACTATAGCTTGCTTGCACTACCACTTTATTTGTAGCTGGGACACGGTATAGGAAACTTTATGGCGTAAGGCAGAAGTCAGCAAACTTTCTCTGTAAAGGTCCAAATCATAATTATTTGGGCTTTGTGGGCCACATGGAGTTTCTGCCTCAACCACCAATGCAGGACCAAGCAGCACAAAAGCACCCTTAGACAATACATAAGTGAATGGTGTGGCTATTTCCAGTCAAACTTGATTTACAAGACGGGCAATGGCTAGGTTTGGCCCACAAATCACAATTTGCCAATTCTTGCTGAAAGAGGACAAGCCTAAACCAACAGTGAAAACTCGAGTCTGGTTTCAACCTACTGACTCCCTTCCTCTGGGCCTCAGTTTCCCGGTTGGTTCAATGACAGGGTTGAACTAGATCAAGGGTCTCACAATGAACTTCCTACAAGGGCAGGCAAGTGGGACAGAAGTGTGATGTGGCCCGGGGTGGGAGGGGGACAGCTGGAGGCAAGCTTTCTCATCTGAGGCAGCTACGATGTAGCATCCATTGATGGTGGTCAGGTCTCCTGAGAATCTGCGCGAGCAGAATTGTATGTGAACTGCCGAGATCTGTAAGAACTTCTTACTGACATACAACACGCGTACAGGAAAGTACATACAGCTTAATTATCCAGCTTGATGAATTTTCTTAAACTGAACACATCCAAGTAACTAACACCCAAATCAGGAACAGAAGGTGACCGGCACACCAAAAGCCTTCTGTGTGCCAACCCCCAGGGAACCGTTTCCTGACTTTGCACAATTTTTAATGTGGCATCTAGTTCTCTCTCTCTTTTTTTTTTAAGCTCTGTGTAGACTAAACGCATCGGCGGGCCACTTCTCGACGGCTGGCTCGGACATTCCTAGCGCTCAGTGACTTGTTAGTGATGACATTTCCAGGCACGTAAAATCGCAGGCTGTTGCCCAGAGCCGGCCACGCAGAGCAGACAGCAGGTGGGCAGCGCCCCGGGAGTGAGTGGCCGGTGTTTTTGTTCCCCTGAAGGCGTGTGCAGTGAGCAATCAGAGTGACAATGCGGCCCAAGGGGCATCCTAAGTGCCTTCCGAGGAGGGCAGCGGGAGGAGGCCGGGCCGGGCCGGCGCACTCGGCTGGCTTATTAAAACGACTTTGATCCCTGGCTGCTTTGATATCCCGGCTCTTATAAAGAATTCACTTTCAGGGGTAAATATAGGTAGTTCAGAGAGATTTTATGACATACCGTACAGGCTCCTCTTCGAGAGACTTATTTAATTACTGCGGTCGGGAGGGCTGGGGGCAGCAGAAATGCTGACAGAGAGTGGCTGGGCCTCTGTGTCATCTGCTGCCCACCAGCGGCACTGCCCGGCTCCGCTCCCACGGTCCCTGCCATTGGAGGGACCGTCTGTGTTGGCCTCTTCACCAGGGGTGCCCAGGAAAGGCCTAGGCTGGGGAAGCAGGCAGGGCCCTGCTACCTGCTGTTTAATCCGGGGCATTGGAAGAGGAACCAGGTGGGAGATGCGGGATGCGGGGCAGTGCTGCCCGATGGTCATTGCTTGTCACAGTGAGACCTAGCTTCGAACGAATGCAAGCTCTGCCAGCGAGTCACCTGGGGCAAGCGCCGCTCTCAGAGCCTCAGTTTTCTCATTTGTAAAGTGGGAACAAAAGCAGTGCCCACGTCCTAGGGTGGGTGTGAGGGGTTACAGTCATCATGGCAAGGGAGAGACTGACAGTGCTGAGCACACTGTAAGCAGAAAACCCAGCTCCACTGGGACCCAGACCGTGCCCTTTGATGGACCCCGGGCACAGCGTCACTCCTTCCAGGCTGTAGAAGGAGATGCTGTGCTGCTGAGGATCCTGTCCTGAGGGCTCTGATCCCTCCTCTGTCTGGGAGACTTCCCCACCCACACTGGTCCTGCAACACAGGACTACAGAACAAGCAGGACCTGTGTGGGGTAGGTAGTAAGTACCCATGGCTAGAGAAGTAAAAAGAGGCCGGGGAGGGAGTCCCGGGCTGCAAGGAGAATAGACTGGAACAGTGTGCTTCTCACGCTTAATTTCTCAAAATGCAGATTCTGATTCCGCCGATGGGGGGTGGCCAGATTCTGCATCTCTGCAGCATTTCCAAAGCTGCTGGTTGCCAGTCTACTCTGAGAATTGAGGGCCTGGGTGATCCCTGGGGCTTTCTCACCATGCCTTTGCCCCAAAGCACGTTCTTGTTTGGGTCACTCATGGGGTGCTCAATCCAGAATAATTCCCATTCTGTCAAGTGTTCCAGGATTTGCATCATCCAGAGAGGTGACACATGTAGAGAACTTAAAATAGTATTGAAATTTTAGTAAGCGCTCAGTGATGACAATTGAAACTGTTATTCTATTCTGAGGAGAGAGACTCAACATATGAGTATCTCAAAAGCTTCTATGTATTGACCATCTCTGTGTATTGGATCCTCTAGGGAAAATCATGAGGATAATAAGGTGTCGGTATAAAATGTCACAAGAAATGGCTATCATCAGCACCATTTTATGGATGGGAAAACTGAAACTCAGAGAGACGAGGGGATACATGCAAAGTCCCAGAGCTGATCAGTGACTAGGCAAGGATTGGAAATCAGTCAAGAATGTCAAACCCAAGTATCTTCTGCTACAGCCCCGCCTCAGTGATTTCTCCCATCTGCTATACACACATACACACACACACACACACACATATACACGCACACATGCACGCACACACACTTTGGGCCTGCCACTGCACTAGGCACATAGAACTCACGCATCCTTCATTACCTCGTAGAGTTGTTATTTTGTTTTCATGCCAAATGTCCCATTAGCTATGCACTCTTGACGGGCAAGAGTCACGTCTTCCTCATGGTTGACTGTCCAGGGTCTAGCGCAGGTGCTGGTATACAGTGGGTGCTCCGCACGTGCCTGCTAAATGAAAGAATGCCCAAGACATGAAATGAGCAAATTTACTAACCGTCCTTTGAGAGGGCCAGTGAGTTTGTTGCTTTTCCTGGTAACCAGCTGAATAAGCTCTCCCATCCTTCTTCTTGTATCTGTAGAAACACTGCCAGGTGACAGACAATGAATCCATCACAGAAAAATGGTGGTTTCGATCTAGAAAATACCGCCTTTTGCTATCATGGCCTGCTAACTAATCCCCTGTTCTCTCCAAACTGCAATCAAAGAAGGATTAGATAAAAACAAGATGTCAAAGCAGAGTAGACTCCAGGATGGAGGACGAGAGGCCTTCCTCATTCCAGGGGCCCTCAGTGCCCTGGCAAAGACCTTACACGTAGTAGGTGCTTAGATGCTCGTGGAATGAATGAGTCAGTGCTGGCTATTTCAAGCAAGAGAATGGAATAACTGTCCCCAGGTCTCTTCACCCCAGTCACACACGCATACACACACACTCACACACACATGTATACGCACACATTCACGAGCCCTTTCGGCATGGGGGAAGGAACCTGCTTGGAGGTTTAAGGGACCCTGGCATCCATCAGTCTGGGGACAGGAGCCCTTTGCTCTGTTTTTCTCTCCTTCTTCTTCACTCACTCCTCGCCTTGCCCTGGAGCTGAGGCAGTAACTAATATTGTTTCCTGGCCTAAATAGATAATTGCCCTTCTGGCTGGATGAAAGATGTCTCGCGGAGCAGAGTGAAATATCATTAATAAAAGAGACTGATTTACTCAGGAATTCCTCCAGAAGTGAGATTAATAAGCCATCCCCTGGTGTTAGATATAATCTTCAGTTCTCTCCTCACTGCATGACTTATTTTTGCAACAACTGCACTATTCTGTCATTAATCATTAGAGGAGGCCCACAGTTTATCTAGGCTAATGGGCCTGATACACAAACACAACAACTTTTTCCTCCCATTTGACAAGGGAGAAATTCAGGGGGAAAATTAATCAACTGTGTGTTTCTTGTTAAGGAAAGAATCTACCACCTGACCCAGGATTCAAAGCATATACACACCGTGGTGTGAATGAATATGCCGTATGACTACAGATGGGCGCATATATATGGAATATGACTGTGAATAGATAGATATGGGGCCTGGCCATGTGATTCTGTGTGTGCTTAAAATTGTATAAGCTGTGTTTGTGTGTGAATGTATATAGGGCACAAATAAATATGTAAGATATCAGAACCTGTGAATATATTGTATGGGATTATGCGCTCAGCTTTACGTGTAAACAGGTGACATGAACCTATGTATGTGGAAAGGTGCATGGCATATGCTTGTCTGTGTAAATGTATATGCCCATCTATGATGTCGTGTATGTAACTAACTTATGATGGATAATTTTTAGCATGTGTATCCCAGCTAATGAATGTATGCTTAATAAATGTTTCCTATACTAAATTGAAAGACAAAAGTCTGTTCAGTGTGAAAAAAACAAATCAACAAACTTTTAACTTACCCATTCCTGCTCCTTGGGATTTTCTGTCTGGCTGGCTATCTATCTGTCTACCTATCTATCTATATCTATCTATCTACCTATCTATCTATTCATCCATCCATCCATCTATCTATTTGCTGTCTTAGGCTGGGCACCCTAGAAGCAGAATCAAGACAGGGGTTCCCATCAAGTGATTTATGGGGTGGAGGAGAGGCTGACTTCCCGGCATTGAGGCAGAGGGTAGTCTCTATAGAAAGTCGCAGCCGCGAGCCGTTAGCATCCAACACTCCCAGCAGCTGGGGATGGGCACAGCTGCCCAGAACAGGGGATCTGGGAGCGGCACCTTAGCATATAAGGTACCTACCTGGTCTAGATTGGAGCTGGACTGGAAGAGTTCTTGACAACCAGGCTCTGGAATTTCTTAGACTCGATTTTGTGGGGAAGGAGGTACTGGTAGGCTTCAGAAGCTCCAAGATCAGACTGGGCTTCAGGACAACAGCCCTGGGGACACTCAGAGGCAGGGCTGTGGTGCTCCACGAGAGACCTGGGGCATTAATGGAGGCACTGGACCCCCAGGCCTTGCTGCCTCCACCCTGGTCCTTCAGGGGCCTACAGGGCCACAGCACCCGCTGGGGTCCCAAGCCCGTAGGCACAGAGACCACGGCTGCCCTGCCATCCCCTCCCCGAGCACGCGGGCGGTTCTAGCCACTGTCAATGACAGCATTCAGCCAGATGGGTTCCTGTCCCTTGGCCAGAGAAATGTCTGATCCCGGTGGGAAGGTGAGAGGCCGCTGGGTGCTTGTTTATAAACCAAGCTCCCTGTCCTTGTGGCAGGCAGTGAGGCAGCGCCCACGTGGGCAGCCAGCCCTGAGCCTGAGCTCTGACAGAGCCCACGCTTGTCTGGGCGGCGGAGAGCCGCCAGCCTGGCCCCCGTCTCGGGCGGAACCGGGCAGCAGCCCACAGCTTGGGTTCCATCCTTGCCCCCTCCCCGGGCCACGGAGGAGTCGGGTGGTTACACAGGCATTTCTGATGTTGTCTCATGAAACCCGAGTGCTGAATCCTGAATTATAGCCACGCTCCACTTGGTGACTCGAAGGAATGTGAAATGGGGCAATTCTGGCCGCCCTTGCCAATTGTAGTTCAGAGAATGTGGCATTTGTAGATGGAATTAGAGGCGGCTTTCATGTTAACAAACTGAAATGAGCAGGGTTTGGTTTTGCAAAATAAACTCCTCTCGGCCTGAGCTGCCTGGTGGTGGCCCAGGCTGTAGACACCCCATCTGACTCACGCGGGCCCTGACACCCAGGCACACACTCTCACAGCCACGCCATGTACGCCACGGCCACACAGGCGTGCATCGGGAGAGAGGCAGCTCTGTCCCAGCGGTTTAGAGCTCAGAGCCAGGCTGGGTTCAAAGCCCAGCTCCACCACTTAATGAATGAGCCGAATGACCTTGGCCAAGTCCATGGCACGAAAATGTCTTGACACTTCCCTAAAATTTGCTTACATTCCTTTTCAACAAAGGGCGAGTCCCGCCTTGAACTTGGACCTTGAACAGCCACGGTAGCTAGAATGGAAAACTGCCTTCTCTGTTCACTGTGCTCGTTTTCTTCATTATCTACTTTTTATGCCAAATGACCTTGATTTTTCCATTTCTGGTAGCAATCAAAGGTTTCTTTTAAAAGTAAACTTAAGTTCACAAATGAGTCAATTTAATGAAAAAAATATTATAACAAGGGATGGTCAAAGGAGTCTGTGGACTGGGGGAGCACGAGTGAAAGAGCTCTTCCAATGACTGCAGTGTGGAAAAGGCTTCATTTAGCTTTACTGCTTCTGCAGACCTGGGCGACCTGACCCCCTAGCCCTGTCTATGGGAGTCTGGGCGCTGGGGCAGGCTTAAAAGGATCCTGCCAGGAGAGTCAGTGAGGCCGGGACCTGCCCGTGGCCTTTGCAGGGTGGGGAGCCCCTTCCCTGCACACTCCGGATTGGAGTCGCTCTCTAAACGGCCATCATAGTCTCCAGCCCTCAGCTGGAGCTCTAGAAATTCAATAAGACAGCTAGCTGGACGGGAGCGCTGTTTCAAGGGTCCAAATGGATACAGGGTGCTATAGTACCTTCCTCAAGTGAGACTCCAAATGTGGAAGGAGAGAAAGGGAAACACAGAGGGAGGGACCCTGTACACACACACACACACGCATACATGCACACACATGCATGCACGAGCAACACACACACGTACATGCAAACACACACGACACATACATACAAGACATATTCATGCTAACACACATGCCTGCGAGCACAAATATACACATGAACATGCATGTGCAAACACACACAAACCACTCACACAACTGCTTCCTCCCGCTGAGGACAAGATCCTGGGGGAGGCCAGTGCAGTGAAGAGACCAGCTCTTCCGGAGGCCTGCTCGCCTCTGGCCCCAGGTGCTCTTCCCTCCTCTCAGAATGGAAGTCATGAGTAACTCCACACAGCGCCTGACAGAAAAGGTATTTGCTCCATCCTGACCTAATTACAAGGGCCATCCTGGGCCTGGCCTGGCCAGCTCAGCCTCTCCCTGCTCCCCTGCCCGTCTACTTTCCTGTGTGCTGGGGAATCTCTGGCCAGCCCGTTTCCCGGACATGGTGTCCATTAGGCCTCAATTACCTGGCAGGGCCATGGCCTTTGAAGTGGTTGCAGAGACCGCTGGGAGGCCATTTTTCTCTCACCTGTCACCACTTATTTTCCTGGGCTCCTGGCCTGTGGCCTGCCATTTTTAACTAATGGGGATTAAATAATCCAGCTGTAATACAAATGCCCACTCCTGGCCCCTGGGTCCACCTTGGAGTCATTAAGACCTCAGATGGAGCTGGCAGGCGCTCCCTCTGGAAGGGGTAAGGAGAGGCCGGGCAGCACATTCTGGATTTTTTTATTGCCTCCTCCTTATAGCTATTATCCACAAACACAACCGCTAATGAGAGGGCTGAGGAATTTGGGAGAGGAAAGGTTTCATTTGGGCTAGAGAAGGAAGCCATCGTCTGCCCTGAAATAGCAATGCCATGTCTGAGAGCGCCTCTCCCGCAGCACCCCACAACCCAGGGCATGAGCCGTGAAACTGTGGGCAGAAGGGGGCGGGAAAGAGACCTGCAAGCTGGGTTTCTAGTACCTGAAAAGAAAGGGATGCCCACGTCTCACTCGTGGGCTTGGCAATATTTACCGCACACAGCCAAGTGCCCGGGTCTGCATCAGGGCTGTGGAGGGACTGTGTAATTTATCACACAAACCAAGACAGCTCGGAGAGCGAAAGGGAGAAGCTGTAACAGTTTCTCCAGGACAACAGGCATAAACCAGGAATGTCCTAGGCCGGGACTAGGGTGAAACATGCGAGGCACTCATCTCGGCTGCAAAATTTAAGGCTATGCCCAAATACTCAGTCCTCAAGATAAATATTTTAACAAGCTGTTTTTAAAAAATCGAACTCAAGTCCAAAAAAAATTCTAGGCACATGAACAGATGCTCAACTTTGCTAATTATTAGAGAAATGCACATTAAAACCACAATGAGATTACACCTCACACCTGTCAGAACAACTATCATCAAAAAGAACACAAATAACAAATGTTGGTGAGGATGTGAAGAAAAGGGAACCCTCGTACAGCCTTGGTGGAAAGATAAATTGGTGAAGCCACTGTGCAAAACAGTATGGAGGTTTCTTAAAATCTAAAACTAGAACTACCATATGACCCAGCAATTCTACTCCTGGATATATATCAGGAAAAAAGGTGAAAACACTAATTTGAAAAGATACTCACACACCAATGTTCACAGCAGCATTATTTACAATAGCCAAGATATGGAAGCAACTTAAGTGTCCATCAACAGATGAATGGATAAAGAAGATGTGGTATACACACACAATGGAATATTACTCAGCCTTGAAAAAGAATGAAATTTTGCCATTTGCAACAACATGGGTGGACTTGAAGGGCATTATGCTAAGTGAAATAAGTCAGACAGGGAAAGACAAATACTGTATGATATCACATGTGGAATCTAAAAAATAAAACAAACTAGTAAATATAACAAAAAAGAAACAGGCTCACATATATAGAGAACATTAACTAGTGGTTACCAGTGGGGTGGGCGGTGGGGAAAAGGGCAAGATAGGGGTAGGGGATAAAGAGGTACAAAGTACAATGTACAAAATAAATAAACTGCAAGGATATATTGTACAACACAGGGAATACAGCCAATATTTTGTAATAACTGTAAATGGAATATAACCTTTAAATCTGTGAATCACTATGTTGTACACCTGAAACTTATATAATAGTGTACATCAACTATACCTCAAATAATAAATAAATAGAAGAATTTAATTCCAAGCAACTTAAAAAAGAAAGAAAAGAAAAGAAAAGAAAAAAAGTTAATGGGCTAAACACTCTAATTAAAAGGCAGCGATTGTTAATGAGAATAAAGGTCATTGTAAGACCAGAGAAGCCATACGGTTGAATGTAGGCCTGATGTTTACCTCGTAGGGGCTGATGCAGCTTACTGGTGGTTAGAAATACTTCCATACCAGTTGCTAACTAGGCCTGAGTGCTCACTTCATCCTAAACCCTAGCGCTTCCCTATGAAGCCCCACCTCTACCACCCAGCATCTCAATGCTACATGCCTAGCACAGGACAAGGATCCTGGGACCCTGCTCCAGCACGGAGGCCATGGTCCATTCTATTTTGACGTTTCCACTGCTGCACCAGTTGGCAATCTTTTGAATATCACCCCTGGCTGAATGTCAGAATTTGAAATCAGGGGTTACAAATGCCTCACCCCTGGTCTTGCCAGCCTCAGCATGTGATTCATTTCAGTATTTTGTTTCTTGCGCGCATTAAAAAGAGTATCCTGATTCGCACCGAAAAATAGTTTCAAACGATAAGAGTTTTATTTATTTTTTGTCCACAATCCAACTTGCAATCTCAGAATATACTTCACTTTAACAAAGGCATGCGGAGAGATTTTATTCCAAGGTGTTCCCCCCCACCAAATATTAAATTGGCCATATACAGTAATGTAGCAATGATCTCCAGCAGATTCAAATTGGGGAACAGACCTTGACATGTCTTTTGATGTTTTAAGTTTTCTGTAATATTGTTTTTATTATAGCTTTTTAGATACTTAAATCTATATAAAAATTTAAAACTGTCATTAAACGTTTGAAACGCTAAGGGCTGTATAGAATTTACTTTAAACTCCGCCAGCCTGTCCCCGCTCTATGTGTGGGTGCGTCTGTGTGTGTGTACACATGTGGGTGTACACGTGTGAGTGTGCTGTAGGTGTGTGTACGTGTGTGTGCTGTGTGTGAACCAGCACTCTTTCACAAGCATTATCTCCTGGGTGTTCACTAGTATCTGATGGAGGAAGGAGAGAGGACGGCTCTGTTTCCCGGCCTCTGCCTCTGCCTGGGGGCTTCATCTGCTCAGCCTGGAGGATGGCCCGTCCCCCGCCACGCCCACCAGTCGCACCCAATTCCCATCCCGCCTGGCGACGCTGGTGGCTCCCTGTGTCTGAGTGCAGAAAGGTCAGTGATGGGGTTTTAGAGACACTCATGATTACATCCTGGATGACCTCGGAGACGGGCCATTTGGGGGCTGACACCTTTCTAAACATAGCACGGGGGAAGGGCTGACATCCCGTTCGTCACCAAAGCCACTTACCCACCCAGACAGGCCCACACGCCAACAGGAGCCACTTATAGACACCTTCAAAAGGGCCCAGAGTGGGTGCAGTGCCCAGGGGAAGGGAGGGTGTGACGCTGTGGCCTGAGGCCTCTTGACCAGAGAGGAATCTCTGGAGCGTGACATTTAGAGAGGCCGAGGGACCTGCGTTCAAATTCTACCTCTGCCCCTGCCCGTGTGGGATCTCGTCACTGCTCTGAGCTTCCTTTGTCCCATTGGCAAGACGGGGATAGCGTTGCCCTGACTGTTCCTAAGAAGCAGAGCTCGCTGCTGGGGCTGAGGCCTGGAACTGACCCCCGCCCCACCTTTGGCCTCTCCGGCTCAGAAGCTGGGGAGAGGGTCTTGGCCGGGGCAGGGGTAGCTGTGGGCACGCGGGTGTGCATAGATGTCCCGATTCAGCGCCATACGCGCTGTGTGTCTTTGGGTGAACCGCTCTCCCTTTCTGAGCCTAATTTCTCTGAGCTGCCCCCTGTCCTTCCAGACCTATTGTCAGTCCTTCTTGAGCCACTGGTCTTTAACATCTGCATAAAACAGACTTCATCGCAAGTTGGGCTGGTCTTCATTGTGGTCTAATTGCCCCAGAGCCGGCCCAGCCCTGGGTCCCCACGAGGGCTTGGGAGCCTCCAGTAATACAGAAAAGGCCCGGTTCCCTTCCTCTTGGCACACAATCTCATTTTTACCAGGGGCCCAGTAGCTTCCATGCTGCCCTCAGGCTTCTGTCAATGCAAATTAATTCACTCCAAGGTGGCAGAGACTAAATCTGTCTCCAGACTCATGGCTTTTTCAAAGAGGGGCTGAAAAGGGCCGTGCTTAACCCAGCAGCATGACTGGGCGTGAGTGGCACCTTAGAGGTCCACGGGGAGGATGTCTAAAAGCAGAAGCTCCTAAAGTCATAGGTCAGCGCTAACAGCCGTGTCCCCCACGGGCCCAGATCAATAGGATTCTTCAGGCCTTCCTGTCTTGTTTGTCCCGGAACCACTGGGTGGCAGGAGAGATGGGTTCCAGGGGATTGGATGCAGGCGGACCTCCATCCTCAGGCAAGTCCTGCTGGGGTGGGGGTGCTGCTCTGGGTGAGCGCTGGAACTTCATGGCAGATTTGGTCGTGAGCAGCCCCTCTGCCCATGGGCTCAACTTCCCAGGACATTGTGCCCTGTGGCAAAGGGCACCCCAGGGGGTGATGCGTCCGGCTTTGAAGTCAGAGAGGCCTGCGCTTGCATTCTGTCTCTGCCCCGAGTGAGTGTGCAACCTTGGGTAAGCATTCCCCTTTCTGGGCCTCAGTTTCCTCATCTGGAAAATGAAGCCCATGTGTCCTCCTGCACGGGCTTGTGTGGAGGCTTCCAGGAGCTGAGCCACGGCAGGCTCCAAGCGCAGAGCCTGGGGCAGGATCCAGCTCTCCACAGACGGAGGCGTCGGAGGTGCTGGTGACCGTGGGGAAGAGGAGGAAAAGGAAAAGGACCACGTTAGAGATGGTGATGGCTCGGGAAGCAGGCCGTAGCTCTGACAGCGGGAGCTAGGGGTGCTGCAAGCTCCTCTCCCTGCCAGCGACGCTCTTTGCCATCAGCGACATCTGGCTCTCTGCCCTGGATGTGTATTAGGAGTGATTACGTGTCCCTTTAAATTCTGGGAGCTGTCGCTAACGGGTGCCGAGGTTTATCTGCACAGTTTATTTCAGCTCCCTTGCAGCCCCTGCCCTTCTCTCCTGAGAGGGGCAGGGGAGGAGAGACACCTGCTCAGTGTGTTTAATTTCCATGAAAAGCGTGCTTCCTGAGAAGGAAGCCCTTTGAAGTGCTCCGGGTTGCCTGGAAATGAGTCCCGAGTGACAGCCCCGACCCCAGACATGGGGCTCCCCCTTTCTGGAGATGGAGAGGAAGAGGAGTCCTTTCTAAAGGGGGATTCAAATTGGTTAGAAATTAAGGTGGAGGAGAAAAATGATGATGAGCCCGACCTGGGGGTGAGGACAGAGTGGGGCTTTGGGCGGGGTCTGGCCGGCCTGGGCTCCTGTCACATGATAGTCACATTCTGGTTGAGTTTCGGGGCACATTTCCTAACCTCTGGATAAAAAGGAAGAGCTGAGCCCCATCCCCAAAACACACACACACACACACACACACACACACACACACACACACACACACCCAGGAGGATGAAATGTCCTAGAAAATGTTGGATTCGAATTGCAGAGGTTGATATAATCACAACCACCCAGAACATTTGTGGAGCCAGGGCCAAGAAGCCCCCCTTTTAATATTCCTCCCCCAACTGCATGGCTCACTGTGTGGGCCCCTCACAGAGGTGTGTGGACCCTCCAGCCCAGCCACCCAGCCCTGTCCACACACTGCCACCCCTCGGAATCAGGGACATACACATCGGCTGCGTAGCTCAGTTTTGGGGGATTGGACTCACTGAAAAGACCCACAGAGCCCCTGGAAGGACGATTTGGGCAAGAATTCACGAGTCCCAGGTACCCAGAGCATCACCTAGAAACGGGACTGCAGGCTCTGAGCGGGCAGCCCCCTTTAACCCTTGACCCTTGCCTCTGAAGACACCTCACCTTGTGGGGTGAGGCGTAGCTGCAGGAGGGACAGAGCTGGGCTTCTCCTGCCAGGTCTCCACGGAGTACTGACATCAGAAGCTGGGGAGGATGCGAATAAACAGCGGCCGTCAGCCACTACCCGTGGGGGCAGAAGTGGGCACAGCTATTTTGGAGGGCAATTTGGTGGTGGCTGCTGAAATTTCAAATGCACGTAGATCCTATGACCCAGAAATTACACCTCTTCGTGGCGACCCCAGGAAAAAACACCACTGCGTCCAAAGAGGTGTGTGCAGAGGTCACAACATGACGTATAAAAGTCACACTAGGTGAAGTAAGTCAGAGTGAGAAAGACAACTAGCATATGATATCGCTTATATGCAGAATCTTACAAAATGATAGAAATGAACTTATTTACAAAACAGAAACAGACTCACAGACTTAGAGAACAAACTTATGGCTACCAGGGGGAAGGGGGGGGGAGGGACAGATTGGGAGTTTGACATGTACACGCTGCTATATTTAAAATAAAATGCTTTTCCATGAAAAAAAAAGAAAAGAAAAAAATAAAAATAGGTATAAGGATTCTTTTGGGGAGCATAAAAATGTTCTAAAATTGGTTGTGGTGTTGGTTGCACAACTCAGTGAATATTCTAAAAGACATTCAACAGTACACTTTAAATGTATGAATTGTACAATATGTGTTGTACCTCAATGAAGTTTTTTAAAAGAACTATAAAAAAAAGTTGAAAAACTGGAAACAACCTAAATGTCCATCAGGAGGGGAATGTTTAATTAAACCACAGAGTGGCCACACAAGGAACACTGTGCAGCCATTAAAAAGAATAATGCTAAGTCTGTACGTTCTCACAAGGGACAGTCGTGAAGGTGTGTTCTTGGTCAGAAAGAAGCATGGTATTTTGAGCCGATTTATAGCAAATCAAAACATAATACCACCATATATGTCTACGAGTATATGCACATGTATGTAAACACACAGAAACACGTCTGGAAAAATTCACAACGTGATACCAGAGATTATCTCTGGGGAATGGATTAGGGGACTAGGACAGGATTAAGTTCAAAGGAAATTTAATCTGTAATGTGTGAATATCTGCATATAGTTATGTGTTCCTTGTGTCACTAAAATTTAATCTACATTTTAGCTGAGTGGACACTCGATTGAAATCCATCTATGTTTCCTTTCCTTTCATCTTTAGGGCACGTGACAGTCTCCAAAGCATTTCTCACCCAGAGTTTGTAAATCAGCAGAGCCAAGAGAACCCCGTTTTACAGATGGGAAAAACAAGGTTCGTTACAGGGACTAATCAAAAATCTCCAAACCCGTCCTAGTGAGGACTCTACCTAGGAGCATTAAGAGGGTGGCACATAAGGAAAATGTCTAATTTCTTTAATGAGATAGAAAAAAAAAAGAAACCCGTATTCCCCTTATCATTATTCCTTAGCTGATGAAATGTGGTCATCTGAGTGTCCTGCTTCTGCTATGGCCTCTGCCTGGAACCCCTGCCTCACTCTACTTGTGTTCATCCTTCCCAGCATAGCTGCATCTCACCTCTTCCAGGAAGCCATCCCTGACTGCCCCAGCCCTATCTACCTCTCCTTCCTCTGCTTCTGTGTCTGCGAGAATAGCTATGTATCCACAGGAATACTTATTGTGCACCTTCTATATGCTAGCGGCATAAAACATTTTTTAAATGCACACGAAATATTAAGGAAACAACTAAATGTTAAATCGTATGGCACCGGGAGTAAATTATTCAAAGTTTAGTTATTCGGAAACCTCATTAGTCCAAAATACAACTCTAGAATACTGTTGCTTTATCCATACATTTTTACGTAAAGAAGAGTCCCACGAGGTCCTACTGAGGGCTTAATTACTCTTACGTGACAAATTATTCTAACAATCACAGTGATGTGGTTTCCAAATCTGAAGAAGGAACACAAATTAGAACGGGGAGAGAAATGGCGTTTCAGCAGTTGTACATCAGGAAACAGGAATGACATCCCCACATCCCGACAGGAAAATGAGAGAGAAACGCTAAAAAGCAGACAGGAGACTTGAAAAACCAGAGCCCCTTGGGACATTC
The DNA here is from genome assembly GCF_039906515.1 of Pseudorca crassidens. Lineage (NCBI taxonomy): Eukaryota > Metazoa > Chordata > Mammalia > Artiodactyla > Delphinidae > Pseudorca > Pseudorca crassidens. The sequence goes on along the minus strand of NC_090315.1, from coordinate 32,975,254 downwards.
AGTGCAAGGGCAAACAGTCCTCCACACTTGGGTGGGTCTCGAGCACATTCTCGATGTATTAAAACACAGAAAAATAATGACATAGTTTAAGTCATCCATAAAAGTTAAATAGTGTTCAGAGCTCTCTAAGAAAATAGGGATATACATGATTTATTTTAGAAAATTTTCCCCTGGAAAAAATTTAAATAAGAAAAAGTTGTATCTAGAAAGGGCAGCCTTCAATTGTCTAAAAATTCAAATATGTGAAAAAGCTTTGTTGCCTCATGATTCTGGGTAGCTGAGGCGGGACAGGTTACAGCTGATTGTCCCGTGAGTGCTAGTCTCAGTTTCCTTGACCCACGGAAGATGCGTGTTCTGTGACCACACCAATGTGGCCCTGGCATGAGGCTTGGCTCGGCAGAGGAACATGCCCACCGGATCACAGGCTTACAACTCAGAACTGGCTTTGCACTCCAGACTCCTGCCCAGCTCTGTACCTGGCATGCAGCTCTGGCTCTAAGACTCTGGTGGCATAAGAGTGAGCTGGAAAAAAGCATCTGAAACAGATGACGATAAACCAGAGGGGTGGGCATCTGTGGTCTAAATTAAACAACGCCTGAGAGGAGGTGGGAGGCGGATACATAGACATGAAAGAGACGGAGTGGCTGATTTATGGATAAAGCAACAATGTTCTAGAGTTGTATTTTGGACTAATGAGGTTTCCAAATAATTAAACTTTGAATCACTTACTCTCAGTGCCTTACAATTTAACATTTAGTTGTTTCCAGGACTTTGTGTGTCAGAAAGCCTCAAGCTCACTGAGAAAATCAAGAGGTTCAACGTGGTGAAGAGGGTTCATTTGATTTGCAGACTGCAATCATCTGCTAATGTCTGTTGGGGTAAGAAGATTCAGAAGCCAGGTCCAGACTCAGTGAGAAAGACTGCTGTGAGTGATTGGCTTTCCATCACTGATGTCTGCCACAAGCAGAAGGAGAGAGGGGCAGCGAGCATGATAAAGATTTGCTATCCTTGATCTAGTCTAATGCCTTTATTAAACAAATGGGATGGTGGGTGGTCTAGAGAAAAGAGTGATTTGCCTGGAGTCACCCAGCAAGAAGCAAGGAGATGGTTTAGAACTGTGCTGTCCAATATAGTGGCCACTAGCCACATGTGGCTACTTAGAACTTGGGATGCAATTGGTCCGAGTTAAGCCGTATAATTACAAAATACACATCGCATTTTGAAGACTTAATAGGAAATATCTCATTAACATTTTTATATTGATTGCATGCTGAAATGATAACGTTTTGGACATACTGAGTTGAATAAACGCTATTAATAAATTAATGTCACCTGTTTCATTTTACTTTCTTAAAATGTGGCTACTAGAGAATTGTAAATTCGTGGCTCCCATTACATTTCTATTAAACAGCGCTGTTTTAGAACAAAGCGGAGGCTGTCTGCCAGGCAGAGGGGAGTCAGCTATGGGGGACTAATTATCCTAATCTAGGAGGTCGTCCTGGGGGCAGGTAAGATCCAGAAATGTTTTGGTAAGTCCTGGTATGCAGTCCAATTTTATCTTCTTAAGATTATTAAAATATTGGAACAAATTGATACACCACCTTAGAAGTTAGTCACTTCCGTGTCCCTACCCCATACTGTCCCACCTTTTATGGTACCTTCCATGTCCCGGACATATGTGCTTACCTACCTCCATATCATCTCATCTCACCCAAAGGAGGATGGCATCTCACTAGCTCCATCCTACAGCTGCAGCAGTTGGGGCTTCAAGATGCCAGGGACCTTGCCCAAGCTAACAAAAGCTAGGCAGTGACAGAGAGTCAGTGCTCTTTCCTCCATGGGGGTGCGAGGGAGAGGGAACTCCTCAGCTGGTGCCTATTTTTAGGGCCAGGCGAAGCCAAAGAATTGCATTCGTTCTCCTGAAAAGCTCTAAATGGAATGCAGCCTCGCAATAAACCATAATCAAAACCTGACTTTGCAAAGCAGGGAGGGAAAGAGCCCCCTCCTGTTAGTCCTTCATTCAAATTTCCCTCGGGAGGAAGCTGGGGCATGGCTGGGCTCACATCTGGTGGGTGACGCTGCAGGGCACAAGCCCTGGGTGGCCATCCATGGGCAGATCGTGACTCTCTCCAGGACTCAGTGTCCCTGTCTCCGCCATAAGGAGGGTTGGGGTGATTTCATTTAACCCCTCCAGCCTCTCCAATTCCAGAAAATCTGCTCTGCTTCAAGGCTGGTGACTCAGGGACACTTGATGGGCTCAGCTCTAAGGAGAGTGGAATGGAGACAGAAGAAATCTAAGGATAGGGTTAGTGACAAGGCTTAGCTTTCCCAGCTCTGGGGCAGCATGGTTCTCAGGACTGTTGTGCAGGTTGTTCACTGCACCAGAGCATCCCTAAACAAAGCAAACAGGAGAAGAACTCTACTCCATCCTCCGAGCCGAGTTCCTGGTGCGGGAACCACATCTGCCCTGACGAAGTTGCACCCATACTAATGAGCACAAAATCACTGTATGGGCAAGCGAGGGGTCCTGGTGTTGCCCTCCCACTGCGCACTCACTCCCAAAATGACTCCACCCACCTTTTCTTGTCAATACCTTAACGATCAACACGGAGGTAGTGCCCACTCATGAAATTGGTACATCTTATGGCCTGAGGCTGGAGAGAGTGTAAGCGCCAGCCATGATCTTGGAGTCAAACACAGACAAGGGTACAGGGGCTGGGTGCAAAGGGCGCATTCAGGTGGGTGCATGGACGCCAAGAGACCAGGCCAGCGACCCAGGGACCATCTCTGGCCCTGGGCTTGGACAGCCTCACGGTCCAGGAGCCACTCCACCACCAGCTCCTCATATAGCTTTAGGCAAGTCACTTTCTCTTCCTGAGCCTCAGTTTTCTCATCTATCAAATGGGGGTGATTCTCCCAGGACCCCACTGAGGGTCGGTGGAAAGGTGGATATGGAAGCACCTGGTGGGCCACAGGATCCAGCCATGGCCGACTGACAGGTGCAGTTCAGTGCGTGCAGGACCTCAGCTTCCCCTGGGGCCTCCCTGGGTGACTCAACCCACACTGTCCCTGGCCTTGCACACACAGGCTACCCTATTCTTCGTCCTCAGGACCTTCCCAGTCCACATAAGCCCGGCAGAGATGCCCACCTGCAAAGCTCATCTTGAGGATGATGGACGATGGGGCGCAGGGCTGGGGTAAGGAGACACACTCCTCAAATAGTCACAGAAATTGTCAGCCCCGTCTTCAGAGAACCTGAGGGCCTCTCTCCCCACCCGCTGAGGTCCAGCTGCAGGGGGGCAGTTTGAGAAGGCTGAGACTTGGTCCTTGCTGTGTGGGAGCTGTTCCAGCTGAGGGGACAGAGAACAGGCCCCCAAACCCTGATGCAAAGTCACGGACACATCCACAGAACTGGGGCATGACTTTCACGGGTGCCGAGCCCTTGGTCCACTCCAGGGATGCCTCCGTCTGCACTGCTGGGGCTGACGAGAGGTAATATACCCACCCAACCCCAACTCTGAGGCCCAGGAGGGCCTCAGCTCCCAAATTCAAGGCCAAGACCGGGCAAGTGCTGTCCTGGGTATTAATCAGCTACCATCTGAGGCGTTCGGATCATTCAAGGTGACGGCTGACCCAGCCACTTTCTGTAATTGGGATCAAGTGCCCTCTTGGTGTTTGAAGAGGAGGCTCTGGGGCATAAAAGGCCCTCCAAGGTCTGGCCTCTCAACTCTCCAGGAGGATAGGGGGGCCTAGGCCATCCCCACTTACCAGCCCCCTTCCCCACTGCAGCCCACTGTGGTCTCCCTGCCCTTGCTGCCAGCCCACAGGCTGAGGAGGCGGGAGCTAGGAGCCCACTTCTCCCCGGCACAAGTACAAAGCAGTCCTTTCGCTTCCTCAGGCCTCCCCTTCTGCCTCTGGCACCCTTGGCCCAGATACCGGCTTGAGTCAGACAGATGCGGAGTCCTATCCTAGCTCTGCCACTTATTGGCTAGAAGCAAGTCCCAAGGCTTCCTGAGCCTCGGTTTTCATGTCTACAACACGGGCATCTTCTTATCACCCAGCCAGTGTAGCGAAGAGGGTTAAAAGAGATGATGCGTATCTGTTGTATGTCTGCCATTAATGTGCAATACTATTGCCCCACCCCACATCCCCTCCCTGCATAAAATGGGGGAGAAGAATGCCAACATGCCCAACTCACTAATTTAGCAATGGGTGTTCAAGTTCTTTGTTAGCTCTAAAGTGCTATGCAAATATTTATTGTTATTACATCGGTAATGAAAATTGACATTAATAACAATAGCCAACAACCTATGAGAGTTTAACTATGTGTGTCCAGCTAAAGAGACACCTGTGCTAAATAGATTCCTTTCCTTTCATTGTCTACTTGAATCCTAACATCAACTCAACCCAGTGGGTACAACTGCCATCCCACTTTACAGATGGGAAAACTGAGCCACAGACAGGTTGAGGAGCCTGTTCAAGATCACGGAGGACGGATCAGCCCAGATTTGAAGTCGAGTCTGACTCCCTCCAGAGCCTGCATTCTTGAAGGCTGAACCCTGCTGCCCTCATTAGCAGTGCACTGTCTTTTATTGAGGCCCCCAGGACCCAGCCCCCTGCTAAGGGCTCCCACCTAGATAAAGACAGGCCCTGCCCCTAAGGCCCTGGTTTAGCCCAGCTGCCATCTACTGTCCGCCCCACGATGTCTGTCTCGGAGCCTGTGCACGAAGGTGTTGGCAGAGGGCGAGAGGGCCAGTCCTGGGAGGGCTGCTGCGATCCTGCGATCCTTCCTTCCCCCACCGCATCCATTGATCTCAGCAAGGACTCTGGCAGCCCATCCTTAGGCCGAGAAGCCAAGCATGGCCCCTGCCTCCCACCCTCCCACCATCCCATTAGGTTGTGTCGAGTCACACTGTATAGAGAGAAGTTTGGGGGAACCTGTCTTTTTCCCATGAGTACCACTCCACCTCTGCCTAGCATCTGCTGTGCCTGGAAGGACTCAGAGACTTTTAGCATTTTACAGAAGCGGAAAACTTTGTGGAAAAAAAAAAAAGTCATGTGGGTGAGAAAGCCCAGGGCATTTTTGGGAACTGGTGAAGACTGGAGGGGGATGTGAGAGGAGCTGAGGCTGGGACCTAACAGCTCAGAATGCTAAAAGCCTCGCAGGCTGCACGAAGCCATCTAGACCTCATTCCGTACAGGAGGCACGGAAAGTTGGGGATCAGGAGACTGAGACACTCGGCGGTAACTTAGGAAAACAACTTGGGCTGCGGGAATGAGGATTCACTCATTCGTTGCACAAACACTTACTGAGCACCTACTATGTTCCAGATACTGTTCCAGGCTCTGGGGACTGATTGGTGAATAGGATTGACAAGGTCCTTGCCCTGGGGGGCTTACACTCTAGGGGAAAACACAGCCAGCACTGGAAAAGCTGGGAGAGTGGGGAAGGGGGCTCTTGGAGGATTTCAATTCTCTTTCGGATCCCCTTGTTCCTCGTCTCCGGATCAAGCAAGGCCACCCTCCATCAGGTTCTATGGATCGCAGACATGGCCCCTGAAAGAGGTTCTTCTGCCTAAGCACCTCCCAGAGACTCTGAGCCGTAGTCAATGCCCAGCCCCTCTGTAGGAACTCTGATCCCTTTCCTATGCTCCCAGGCTCCCCTGCTAATCTGCTAGGCCCTTGCTTGTCTGTGCTTGGCTCCTACTTGCCAGCGTCTTTTTTTAATTGTGGTAAACACACAGAACATAAAATTTACCGTTGTAACCATTCGTAAGTGTACAATTCAGTAGTGTTAAGTATATTCACATTGTCTCCAGAACATCTTCACACTCTTTCAAAAACCACTCTCCATTTCTCCCTCCCCCCACCCCCAGCTCCTGGAAACCACGATTCTACTGTCCCTAGGAATTTGACTACTCTCGATATCTCATGTAAGTGAAATCATACGGCATTTGTCTTTTTGTGACGGGCTTATTTCGCTTAGCATAATGTCCTCAAGGTTCATCCATGTTGTAGCAGGTGTCAGAATTGCCTTCCTTTTTAAGGATGGATTTTGTCATCCATTCATCAACAGTTGGGTTGTTTCCACATTTTGGCTATTGTGAATAATGCTGCTTTGAACACGGTGTACCTATATCTCTTTGGGCCCCTGTGATTCTTTTGGATATATATCCAGAAGTGGAATTACTGGACCATATGGTAATGCCATTTTTAATTTTTTGAGGAATCCTTGCCAGCATCCGAAGTTATTAATCAGTATAAAAGCATAGGCACTTTACCATCTTCAAGCACAGGTAACAGGTTAAAAATCTGCCTTTCCTATGGACCATTCAGACGGGTCAGACACATCTCAGGAGACAGCTTTCTAGGCCAAAGCCCACAGGAATAGCTGGTGTACAAATGGTTATGATCTAGGCTTACTGACCAGTGACAAACTAATCACTTGTCTGTTGCTTTAGGCAGCATTGATTGGCGATGTCAGTATCTGAAGACTGCGAGGAAGCTTCCCATGGAATTCAAATACAGTAGGATGAGCTTACACACCTCTTCAGTGGCATTAAGAACCCACTAAAAGGAAAATGGTTTTAATGAGGAGCAAACAAATAACACACGATTAGCCTTGTCAATATCATGGTAGCCAATGTTTCTCCACCTTGGCACTACTGACATTTGGGGCCAGATAATTCTCTACTGGGGCTGCCCTCTGCTTTGGAGGATGGATAACAGCATCCCTGGCCTCTACCCACTAGATCCCTGCAGTACCTTCCTTTCATTGCGACAGCCAAAAATGTCTCCCATCATCTCAAATGTCCCCTGGGTGGTGGTGGGGGGGTGGGATGCAGAATCGCCCCTTGTTGAGAACCACTGGTGTAGCCAGAGCGCCACTCGTCGTGTGTCGCAGTGGCCACTGCTGTTATTTAGACTGTGATGGTCTGGTGACAGTAAAACCGTATACATTTGAACTAAAGCCAACTTGGGCTCACGGGGTCAAGAATGTTTACGGAAAGAAGGGCTCAGAGAGGACTGCTTGGTCCGGGGCGTCCTCTGCTGAAGTTTCCTCTTGTGCTGCATTTGGAAATGAACTTGTAGACCAGAGCCTGCACACAAGACTGCAGGGGGCAGATGTGGCCTTCTGAACAAAACCAGCTTTCCAGGGGCTCTGCACGCAGATTGCCGCTGCCGTGTGCTAATTATAAATAATTATGAATTATTCTTTGATGCTCATGAAAGCGGGTCTTAGGTACAGCCTGTGTTGCTCCCTATGGCATTTGAGAGGAGTGAGCCTGGATTTGGGGGCCATTTTAAAGAAGGAGGGCCATTTCCATACCCATGACAGAGTCGACTGCATCTCGGGGCGGGGGCTGTCTTGGAGGAGGGATGCAGAGAGGTGTGGCATTGCTCCATCCGTGCTGGACTGCCGACCCGGGGCAGGAAGCTCCAGGTGAGGTGGGCAAGGAGACCCTCTCGACTCCCCCACGGATCCATCCTCCACCTGCCAAGTCAGGCTTCAGCACTTGTGCTAGGTGGAGAGGGGCAGAGTTCTCAGAGGATCCGGGGTATCCCCATCGCTGGCCTCTGATTTTCAGCATTAAGAAGTCCATACAGCTGTTCAAACGAATTCCCTGAGGTTTCCCTCCATCAGGTTCCAGGTTTGCCGTTAGGCCCAGACTGTCCGTACTGTGCAGCCCACTGCGGTGTCCACACCTTCGCCTGGACCCTGTACCACAGAATCATCGCCAGAGTCAGGTGCTCAGGGCTGGACCACCACCCCCTGAGGGTAGCACTGCCTCGGGCATTTGTCACATAACAGACACGTTCCCAGCTGGGGGAGTGCATGCAGAGTCCTTTTCACATTCACTTCAGCAACCAGCTGGATGGGCCAGAAATAGGTTTCCAGTCAGATTAAGCCGCTATTTATGAAGTTATCGGGAGAGGCTGGGCACTCTCCCCCATGGACACGGAACAGATGAGAAGGGGCATTGGAGCTGGGAAGGCCTGAGTTGAACTCCAAGAAGCCATTTGTTAAGGTTCTACATAGCATAAGTTTCTACATAGCATAGTCTGTGGAGAGCACAGGCTCTGTCCCCTTGGGGCCTGTGTTCGAAACTCAGCACAGACACTGTGTGATGTTGGGCAGGTCACTTCACCCTCTACAACTCAGAATCTTCACCTATCCAGGGGGCTGATAATAGACCCTATCCCAGAGCATCCTTGTGCCGAGTGAGTTTACGCATGGAAAGCACTAGAACACTCCCTGGCATTTGAGAAGCCCAGCGTGAGCCTTTCTCATTGCAGTGTAGTCTCCAGCAAGTCACTTGAAATCTTTCTGAGCCTCAGTTTCCCACTGCATAAGAGAGAAACCATAATGCCTCCTGAAGAGGGAAAACTAAACAAGAACGCACATCTGACATGCCGGGCACAGAGCAGGTGTACCATAATTGGTAGCAGTTATCTTTATGTGATGGACAAAACCATGTCCCTAGCCTCTAATTCCTCTGCCTTCTCGCTGTATTGTTTTCTCTCCCTCTTCTGTGTTGGAGGAGCTGAGGGATGTTCTCAGCTCATAATTACTCCTTTCAATAAAAGGGTCTGTGCGTAGAAAGGCTATTTGTCAGATCAGAACATTGAGTGAGCTCAGAGGTGGTGGCCACTTCCCATCCTCTCCTTGGCATTTACCTATCTGGCGACAATTTCCGCTGAAAGTAATTATGGCCACTGAGCGGATAATTAGAGAAGGGCTCCATCTTCCTCTCCCAGCTATGAAAATGTCACAGCTGGTTTCTCATCTCTGAGTGCAGTGAATTCTCAGGAGGCAATCAAGCCCACTGCTGGGGTAGAGATAATGCCTTCTCATCAATGCCCAGCTACTCCCCCTGGCGGCATGGCTCTGTCCCCAACTTGCTGGGTGACCCTGGGCCAGTGCTTAACCCCCCTGGGATTCAGCTTCCTTAGAGGAGGACTGAGATCCCCAACACCATGTTAGGACCTGTAGAAGCCAAAACAAAGCACAGGGCATGGCCCTTCCGGTATCATTCAGAAGAGGGTGAACTGGCCTGCAATTCAAGGGATGTGGGTTCTCATCCAGGCCGTGTGACCTCAGACAAGCCACCCCACCTGCCCAGCACTTGTATTGCACGTCTGTAAAATAGGCATTACACACATGAATCAGTTGTTTGTGTTCCTAGTTATTTATACTCTGCCTGCTTCCAAAAAGGATTTGAGACAGCTTGTAATCAGATGCTGTGAAAATAGACATGGAAAATCAAAGACCTTGAGGAAGGTGGGGGAAGAGGCAAATAGACCAGCCACATGGACCAACATAGCTTCTGTGGTTAATCTGACCCTTTTTGCCTTGGATCCCAGGAAGCTCAGGACTAAATTTGTTATTCCGGAGTTACACAATCCACTGTTCAAAGAAAATCCACTGTTACCAGTTGTTGAAGGGAGACAACCTTTTTCCAGAAGTAAATTCTGAAAATAATCAACAAAGATACCAAACCTCAGAAAACTCTCTATAAATATTAGTCTTTACATTGATTCACTCAGTAACTTTATTGAACAAGATGCCAGGTGTGGAGAATGTTGGGGATACGAGATGAACAAAGCTAACAAAGTCGCTGCCCTCGTGAAGTATATTTTAGTGAAGGAAAACACACAACATATAATAAACAACACCAAGTGCATAAACAAGAAGAGAGGAGATAATAAATGCAACTCCAAAAAATGATAGGGTGAGGGCTGGTGACCTTGGAAAGTCAAGAAAGCATCTTTGTGGAAATAACATTTGAGCTAAGAGCTCAATGGCAAGAAAACAGAAGCTTTGACAACATTTGAGGAGAGACAATATTCCAAGCAGAGGGAATAGCATGTGCAAATGTCCTGGGGGCAGGGGGGGAGAACTCAGCACTTGGAGGAAATGAAAGAAGAGGGGCAAAGCATAAGATGAGGAAGAGAGGGATAGGAGATGAGAGATGAAAAGTTAGATCATGGAAGTTGGAGGTTCTCACGCGGAGCTAAGCCTTAGAATCACCTGGGGAGCTCTTGCAAATACACTACACTCTGGTCCCATCCCTCAAGATTCTAATATAATTGGTCTAGGGTGGGCCCCACACCATAATTTGTTTCAAAGCTCCCCAAGTGATTCTACAGAACACCAGCATGAGAACCAGTGGTGTGGGGCCTCGTGGACTGTCTTAAGAAGTCTACTCACTATGATGGGAATCCACAGGAGGATTTAAAAGTCTTCTCTGCTGTTGGGTGGAGTATGAATCTAAATAGAGTAAGAGTGGAAGGAGGGAGCCTAGGCTATGTTGGGCCCTGGGAAAATATTTTTTCAGGGCCTCTGTCTATATAAATAATTTGAGTCACCCTGAATCAGTGAGTCAGCACCATTCAGGTGACCAGAACTCATAGGATCCTGTGAAAGAAATAGTACACGGTCTAGTGTGAAGGACCTGCTTGCCAGACTGCCCTCCTGGAACTATGGTGAGGCCACAGGCCCTGGGATGACCCCACAGGTATGTGTTCTGGAGCTCCTTGGGGCATCTGGTCTACCCAACGTATGTGTTGGGTTGGGATAGGGGGTTAGAGAGCACAGAGAAGGAGAGGGTTGGGGACCATAGCCTAAACAAGTCCCCGTCTGGACTGGGGGTGCCCAGTGGCACTGCTGGCCCCAACTGGCTCCAGGCATTAGAAGGGGACTAAGACTTACAAACTTTCAAGAAAATGACTCCAAAGCCCAGGACCCACTGAGGTCCAGCCCCCAGACCAAATCTAAGGATGGCACTGGGAGAGAACACAGGTAGTGGAGGTGACAGGTGATGGCAGCCTGGGCAAAAGTAGTAGCAGAGTACAGGGAAAAGTGGACTGCTCCAGGAATCCAGTATACACTGACTGGGAGGCAGAGCTGTTCTTATGAACAGAATTTATGACAATGATACTCATCAAGGCAGCTGACAAATATTGGGTCTTCTTGTTTGAAGGCACATGTTAGAATCACACTTCTTTGCCCACCTGAACTTTTGTGTGGTCATGTGAGTCTCTCCGGCCAATGAAGTGTGAGAGGAAGTGACATGGCGCTTTGACAGAAGTTCTGAGATAGCTCACAGCCCACCACGCTTTCCTCTCTACCTCTGCAAGACGGAGTCTCCACAACCAAGTCCCCAGGGTGGCTGTGCTGAACAGACATCCCCCACCCCACAGTGGGCATGCCACACGAGTGAACATGTGGCTTTGCTGTTGGAAGCCTCTGAGATGAGGCGCTGGGGAGGTATTTGTTATGGCAGCAAAACCAAGCTTGTCCTGACTGATGCAGTGGCTCTTGATTGGCCAAGGCTGAGGTTTCACCCACACTTTCCTCTTGTCCTTGGCCCACCGGGAGGGGGGCCCTTCCCAGCCTTATCCACTTGGCAGGACCCTAGGCAGCCATTTTCTGGGCCTTTGGAAGCCTCTGGAATAAGAACAGGCTGAAAGAGAATGTATGCGTGGCCCTCACCCCGCAGGCTGTCCAGCCGGGGCTCTGGCGCCTCCACCCCGGCTGTGGGCTCATTAGATGAAAGTACTATCACCTGTCAGACAAACTGCTAGAACTGTGATAAATTAATGATCAAATGATACAGTCAGCGCAGCTACTATACGGCCTTGGCTAGTTACAAGCCGGCCGGGTGCTTAAAAAATGCAGCCGGCATTAAAAAAAAATCAGGCATTAAAGGAAAATGTCACCTGGCTTTTCAAAAAGGATCTGTTTTAAAATGACCACAGACGGCTTGGTTTCAGGGTCTTTATTTGATTCCTGTTCTTTGTATTTTGTTTTATTGCTCACAAGGAAGGAAGGGGGTGGTGGTGGAGTGGGGAGAGGGCAGAAGGAAGGTTGGAATTTCTGACAATTTTCACCAGCCTCCAGCCCTTTGGAGCATCTGACATGGGACTCGGCCCCTCTTGACAAACACAGGGAGGTTCTTCCCAGGGCCTGGCTGGATTGAGTATCTGAGCAGTAATTACTATACAAATACAATAGTTACACGTCTTTTGTTCTAGGATCTTTGCTTTCTTATTTCATTTACTCATCCTGATAGCTCTACTAAGTCCCCATTTGTCAGATAAAAAAACTGATACTCAAGAAGTTACCGTGGTTAACAGTCTTCTGAGTGCTAACCATGTATCCTCAATGCACGTTCCACCTCTTGTTTTATGAGCTTAATTTATTCTTTTTAATATAAAATCTCATTACCTGAACATGATACCACCACTTCCACTTTACACGCACCATCTCATTCAACTGCCATCGTGGACCTGGGTGGATACTAACATGACCTCCACTTTAAAGAAGGAAGAGAGGATCAGAGAGGTTAAGCCACTCGCTCATAGTCACACAGCCAATAAGTGGTAAAGGGAGGACCTCCACAGCTGCTTCTGGCTCCTGGGACACTGAAATCTCATCTCTGGGGGCTTATGGGAGCAATTTCCAAAAAGAAACAGGAAAAAGAGTTCTCTTGACTTAAAACCCAGGCCCAAACCTGGACTCCTAATCATGGCGGATACACATTCTGTAAATGTATAGGTTTCCTCTGTGTGTCAGCCCCGCCTGGTCCTTCCACCTCCCGTTTTATGAGCTTAATTTATTCTTTTTAATATAAAATCTCATTACCTGAACATGATACCACCACTTCCACTTTGATATAAGAACAGAGAGAAACCTAAATCAAACCTTTAAATAAAGTCTATAATCATGCAGCACTTTCACTTGCTTTTCAAATTTCTAAACAAAATTAAGTCGAAATAGTTCAAGGAGAGGAGTGTGGAAAGGGAAGGGGAACTAGGGAGGGGAAGACCCCCACACATGGCTTTGCTGGGCAGCCACCAGGGACGTGATTACTCAGAGAAGGAGAACAGCTTCTGCTTGATGCTTGGTTCCTGCTGTTCTTTGGCTCCCCGGCCCAGGTTTGGAGAAGGAATCAAATGAAGTCTGCCCAAACCTGTGTTTGCCAGGGATTGATCTCAAAAAGCCATTTGCCTCACCTTGATATATATTTCAAGGCATTTGCTATCCGGCGTTAATTTTCATAAAGTGAAAATTGATGAGCAGTTTAAAGAAATATAGTCAAGGGCTTTTATTCCCCAGGAGCCAGGGGTGGGCAAGTTGAGGCCACGGGGGATCTTGGCAGCGGAGGGTGGCGCCGGTTGCTGGGAGAAGAAGCTCTTTCTTGGCCTTCAGAAGCATGGGTTCAGACCAGGAGCTTGGCTGGATACCAGCAGAGAAAGAGAACCGTGGGCAAGGCATGTCATTACTCTAGGCTCCCCTCAGTTTCCCCATCTGTGAAATGGGGATGAACACTCCCCACTTCACAGAGCTGTGCACATAAAATTAAAATAAACTATGGGAAAGTGTCCAGCTTTGTGTCCACAGACAGGGTAAGTGATACCCATTGTCAAATCTGAGCATGAAGAGCTGGACCCCTTCTTTCCTTTCTTCAACACATCACTTATCTTGGGATCTGGCCAACGTCTCTCCTCTTCCAGGAAGACTTCCTTGATTTTTGATAATGGATCTGAAGTATCCATGGTTTCACTTTCTTTAGACCTCAGGTAAATAGCACACATCATTGCAGCGTGAAGGGAGCAAGCAGGCTCTGGTGTCAGCCTTGCCTGAGTCCAAACTCTGGATCTGCACATCCTCACCTGTGACCTTGAGAAAGTCACTTGACCTCTGGGACCTCAGTTTGTTTTCTGTAAAGTGAAAAAATTCCCCAGAATCCTGCTTCATCGTTGTTGCTTACATTCAACGTATTAATTGCTGTTAAGGAGCTTAGAAAAATGCCTGATACATAACAAATCTCAATAAGGGGTAACTAATATTATCAATATTATTGCTGTCATCTCTCAAAGCAGCTTAGATGTCTATGGCTCTGTGTGTGTGTGTGTGTGTGTGTGTGTGTGTGTGTGTGAATCTTATGTAGGTGATGTTTTTATTGAAGTTTATTCTACAAACAGAAATACGAACATACCAGAAATCCAAAAATTTTCACAAAGCAAACACACTTGGTAACCAGCTTCTAGATCACGTTGCAGAATACCACCAGCCCCTTGGAAGAGCCCCTTGTGCCTCTCCTGGGAAGCAGCAGTCTCCTGGAGGAAGAGCTGGAATAGATAGAATCCCAGTAGATGCCAGTAGTATAGCCAATCTTAGAACAAATTCTTGAACCCGTGGGGTAGATGGACAAGGGAGAGAGTGGCTGTGATGAAAGCCCTCACCGCTATTCTATTTGGAACAGACCCCCACCCCTATCTCCAACTAGCTGTGAGACTAATCCCTTCCTCCCTCCAGGCCTCAATTTCCCCTTCTACACAAAGAGGCATTTGGTTGAGATAACCTCTTAGAGCTCTAAGGATGAATTCAGTCATCTATTGACTTAAATATTTGAGCACCTACTAGGTGCCAGGCTCTGTCCTAGGTACTTGAGATCCAGCAGTAAACAAAATAGATACCCATCCCTGTCCACAAGAATTCTACATTGTAGCAGGATGGAGTGAACCATAAATACCAGACATCATAAGTAATTACACGTGATTCTAGAAGAGTGCCCCAGCTAGAAGATAAAGGGTAGCCACCTGCCACAATTGTCTTGCCTCTCCAGTCCCCCTGGGTCTGTGTCAGAGCCAGGCCACAAGTGGCTACAAGATGGACTTTTCTGAACTGTGCTCCCTGAAGTGTGAGCCTATCCCTAAGGGGATGAAGGGACCGGGACATCATTTTTTCCAATTTGTCCAAATTAGGACAAAAGATTTCAGACACACAAAAGGATCGTAATAGAAATGAACAACCCCCAGCTTATGAGATGGAGTTGGAGCTCTTTGTACCCCTCTCTGATTGCATGGAGGTATGAATTCTCCTCATAAGGAGCTCTGCCCCACCACTTATGCTCTGTGGATTTGAAGGAACCAGTCCCCACACACCTGCCATTTTCCCAAAAATGAGCACATTGCCTTAGGGATCCCCTGCTTTCTGCCCAGAGAAAGATCTCATCAAATGCACTGAGACCTTGGAGAACATTCTCTCTGCAGAATGAACCTCCCGCTGCCTCTCTCTCCCTAGGTAGGAAGTGAAAACAGGCTGAGCTGGGCAGATGCAGGCCTTCGCTGGAACTCAGTCTGGGTGGAAGAGGCGATGAGAGGCTGGTGGGTGGTGGTGGAAGTGAGTCAGGAGAGACCAGGAAAAGGCTGATCTTAAATACCTGCAGGAGGGGGCAGCAGAGAGAAATAGCATGAGGGGTGAGCAGGAGGAGGAGGAGGAATAGCATCAGGGGTGATATTTCAATTATTTAACTTGAGTGCGTTGCATGGGTCCAAACAGGCCTTCTGGAGCACATCCTGGGTGGCCCATACTGGGTCAGGTTTTTCCCTTTACCTGCTGGATTGTGGGAAATCCAGGCATTGTAAGGAGGGCCTGGAGCCGCAGGGTGGGAAGGCACTCAGGGACTTGCTATGGCAGTTATTTGACAACAGGTTGAATATATTTTAATATTTTTACAGCCAATGTGACTTGTCCTAGAACGGCAGAGATGTGGGCTTTGATTGTAAAGAGCCTTGGGAAAGAATGCTAATGTAGGGCTCATACTCAAGTGCAGAAATGTCTATTCCATCTTGAGTTTTGAGGGTCCAGCTTTATCCTGAGCACAGGAAAAAGACAGTTTTCTGACATCAGTAACCATTTCAGGGGTCCAACGGGCATGGGTTATACCAGCTAGCTGCCTATAATCTACAAACTGATTTGCTGGAAACATAGAATGTTTTCTTTAAAAATTGTCCCTAGTTGTCCACATTTCCAAACGGGGAAATTTCACGTAAAAATCTGAACTTCCAGTTTCTCTTAACAGATCAGAAGAGGGGGCCATTGTCGGCCCAGCACCAGCTCTACATAGTGCCTGGAGCAGGGTGGGGCTGCTCTCCCAGATGGTATGTGCCCTCCCAGATGGTATGTTGCCCAAGTCCCTCTATAGCCCACTTCACTTGCTTATGTCTCCTTCCTGGCCCTGAGTTTGTCATCCCTGAGAAAATGGAAAAAGCAGAGGATTTGAAGCCAGAAGACCTGGGTTAATGTCTTACTCCTGTCTTCTCGAGCTCATCTAAACTCTTGGAACCTCAGTTACTCCATCTGTCAAATATGGGTCATAATAATTTCTTCTTCACAAGCGTTTGTGAGGATCAGATAAACTGTACAAATCACTGAGAGGCAGGACCACACAGAGATAAAGGGCAGAGGCATCTGAATCCAACTGTGTTTAAATGCTGGATTTGTCGCTGCCAGGCTGTATGACCCTGGACCTACCCTTTAACCTTCCTGTCCCTCATTTTTCTCATCTGTAAAATGGATACGATAAGAAGTCAGCCTGACAGGCTGTTGTGAGGATTCTGTGGATTGACACACGTGGAGGGCTTAGTCTGCTGCCACAACATACGTGTTCAATAAATGTACATTTATTACATTTATTTACATTTATTACAATTACTCTTACTATTATATGACTTGCTCTTTTTGTGCAGCTAAAACTTACACCCCTGGATCCGGGAAGGTGCTCTGTCTGCAGAATACCACAAGAGCAATCTCCTTTCACCCAGAATATTATCCCAAGGGAGGATAAATTGTAAGTTGGAAAATTATTATTTAAAATAATTTTGATATCAGTAAAATAAAAAACCAGTCAATGATAATTATTGTGTTCAATGGGACTCTTTGAGGGTACTTTTTATACACTTCCCGAAATGCTTCAGGAATCAGAAAACCCAATGGTATAATTGCTCTCCACTCATCCTTTAAGCATCTTCCTAGTATATCTTTCTGTCGTGAGCAGACCACAGAGCTATATATTGGCGACAAAAGAAAAAGGCTTGAACCATCAACTTTGGTGGGTGCAGAGCTGTGCTGGAAAGCTCTTAGACTGTGCTCAGAACCACTCTTTTGTCCTGAGGCAGTAACACGACCATGTTCCTTGATTTTGCAACAAAAGCGGGCTCCCTCCCCTGTCCAGAAGCAATCTGGGAAGAAGTCATCTTTTTTTTTTTTTAAATAAATACATTTATTTATTTTTGGCTGCTCTGGGTCTTCGTTGAGGTGCACGGGTTTTTCTCTAGTTGCGGCGAGCAGGGGCTACTATTCGTTGTGGTGCGCGGGCTTCTCATTGCTGTGGCTTCTCTTGTTGCGGAGCATGGGCTCTAGGCGCGCAGGCTTCAGTAGCTGTGACACATGGACTTCAGTAGTTGTGGCTCACGGGCTCTAGAGCTCAGGCTCAGTAGTTGGGGCGCACGGGATTAGTTGCCCCGCGGCATGTGGGATCTTCCCCGCCCAGGGCTTGAACCCGTGACTCCTGCATTGTCAGGTGAGTTCTTAACCACTGTGCCACCAGGGAAGTCCTGGGGAGAAGTCATCTTAATGGCCCATCTCCGACGGGAATAAAACGAACAGGATGACAAATGCAGGTCAGGCAGCCTAGGAATTTGCCAAGGATGGAAACCAGTCAAATGCTTCCCTCCGTGATGAAAGTCTGTTCCCCCAATGTATCATGCCTCCTCCCTCGCCTGTGCCCCTTTTCCCAGCAGGCTGCGCCCACGGTGGGTGCTTTTGAAGTCCAGCCAGCGGCCTCCCGTCTCCGCGCTTACAGCTAAACACGCCAGCCCCGGAAGCATGAGCCATTATCATTTTTGCCCTGGGAGAGAAAAGCAAAGATCTAAAACGGCTCTAGGAGATCCAAACAGGGAATATTTAAAATACCAAAGGAACGGGAAATGGGGTCGGGGGTATTTCTTTACTTTTGCCTCCTTTGCGCCAGCAGCAAGAAAACTGTTCTGAGCGCTCCGGGGGGAAGGAAGGGTCGAGGAAGCAAGGACGGTGTTGGGAACCAAGGTGCTGCTGGCAGGAAGCAGGATTTAGAAGGTGAACCAAAATCACTGAGGTCACATGCACAGACTCATGTGTATGCACTGGGCATCTTGTTACAACTCAGATTCTGATTCAGTAGGTCAGGGGTAGGGCCCAAGTCTCTGCATCTCCAACAAACTCCCAGGTGCTGCTGGCCTGAGGACCACACTCTGAGTGACAAGGGTTAGAGGGCTGGTTTTGAAGCTGGAGTTGCACAATTTTTACTTCGACTGTGCCTGTATTTGGAGAGATCTTGGGGTATCTGATTATCAAGGGGCTACAATCCATCATGACTTCCCTTTGCTTTCAGAATCAAGTTCAAGCTTCTTCCCAAGACTTGCAGAGCCTGCAGCATCCATCCCAGACCCATCCATGGCTTACTGCCCCCAGGCCCATGTCCTGTCCATCTCAACCCTACAGTCCAGAAACCAACCATCTGAACTGCTTGCAACGTCTGAACACCCCCATGCTCTGGCACTTCCGGGTCTTTGCACATGCTGTTCCCCCTGCATGGAACCTCAATGCCCATCTCTCTGTATGGTAAACCTCCCTGCATCCAGGTTTCAATTCAGATGACTCTTCCTCCAGGAAGCCTTCCCTGACTGTAGTGGTTAATTTTACATGTCAACTGGACTGGACCATGGAGGGTCCAGATATTTGGTCAAGTATTACAGTATTCTGGGTATGTCCATGAGGGTGTTTCTGGATGAGATTAACATTTGAATCGGTGGGATCAAGCAGATTGCCCTCCTCGATGTGGGTGGGCCTCACCCTATCTGTAGAAGGCCTGAGTAGAACAAAAAGGCTGACACTGCTGAGAGTAAGGGACAACTACCCCTGCCTGACTGCATTCCAGCTAGAACAGCGATTTTTTTTCCTGCATCTGAACTTGAACTGAAACATTTTTCTTCCTGGGTCTGTAGCCTGTCAGCTTTCAGACTGGAGCTATACCATAGGCTCTCCTGGGTTTTTAGCTTGCTGACTGCAGATCTTGGAACTTGTTAGACCCCATAATCACATGAGCCAGTTTCATATTATAATAATAATAATAGTAATAATAATAATAAATTCCATTGGTTTCTATTGGTTCTGTTTCTCTGGAGAGACTTGACTAATGCACTGACCCACCCAGGATTTTCTCTCTCATTTCTGCTGTTCTTGTATTTTCAACTTATACCAGGGATTCCATCTTATACCAGTAAAAATACCATAGCTGTACTTTAGAGCTGTACCATCCAATAAGATAGTCACTAGCCCTATGAGGCTGTTGAGAACTTGCAATAAGGAAGTGTGAACTGAGATCTGCTGTAAGTGTAAAATACACACCAGAATTTGAAGACAGTATGAAAAAAGAATTTAAAATCTTATTAGTGATTTATTGTACCCATTATCTGTTGAAATCATAATTGTGATACATTAGATTAAATAAAATATATTATTAAAATTAATTTTCCCTGCTTTTTTCCTCTCTAATGTAAAAATAGAAAAAAATATTAATATTTTAATGTAAAAATACAAAAAGTTGTGTCTACATCTTATGTTTATATTTCTATTAGATTGTGCTGCTCCAGAGCAAGGCCCAGTCAAAAGTCTAGATCCAACCAAGCTAGAAATGCTGAAAGTTACCAGAGCCTTCCAGGCTCCAGAATTCAAATTCCCACAAGATGGTTTCATAAGAAAATATATGTTAGGGCACTAGAGCAGAAATGAGTAAATTACAACCAAGGGGCCAAATCCAGCCTGCCACTGGCTTTTGTAAATAAAGTTTTATTGGAACAGAACCATGCTTCTTCATTCACATATCGTCTAAGGTTGCTTTCATGCTACAATGGTAGAGTCGAGTAGTTGCAACAGAGACTGTCTGGCCTGCACAGCTTAAAATATTTACCATCTGGCCCTTTATAAGAAAGTTTGCCAAGCCCTGGTCTAAGGCAAGAAGGTGGATACTGTAGCTCCGGCGGACAGAGAGGCCAGTGATTGGGTGCCGGCTCCACGGCTCATTAGCTGGACGTTCTGGGCATGTTACTGCGGACCTCTGAGCCTCAGTGTAGTCTGTAAAATGGGAGAGTTATAATAGTTACTTCATGGGTTGCTCTGAGAAGTGAGAGGATGCAGCTAAAGGGGCTGGTACCTAAATCATAATAGTAATTTATATGTCTATATGTCTCTGTTTGTTTGTTTTGCTGAGTTAGGGGCCCTGCTCTGTGCCTCCACAGGCCCCTGCAATGCTCTCTCTATATAAGACATTTTTCTGCTCCCCGGGTGTCTCCTTACCTGGACCATGACTTCTCTAAGGGAAGAGGAGTCTTTTTCTTGCTTTTGGTAGTTGCAAAACCAGTGCCAGGAAGTGCTGGCTGGCTCCCTCTGGTCTGGCCCTCACTCCTCTTGGCTCTATGGACAGCTGAGGGGACACTTCTCTGAGGAAACTGAGTGAGAATGTGGCCTTCCCACACTGAATTCTCCTCAGTGCTCTCCCCATTTGGGTCTGGGGGCTATGGAACCCTGAGGGGCTGGAGGCGGCAGCCTCTCCTTGCAGTGTTTCGCCCGACCCGTCTTGTCCAGTAGTTTCCACCCTGGTTCCTTATGGGGTGCCTCTGAGTCATTGAGGGACCCAGAGCGGGCGTCCAGATGGGATGGAAGCCTATTTTTATCCCCTATTGATCTCTCTTGCTCAGAAACCATCATTATCCTGGTGTAAAGTGGCCGCTCCCAATGCAGGAGACTCTTGGTGTCTCTGGCCAATGGACACCCGGCAAATTGCTCCAAGCCACACCGGCCAGGGAAACCAAAATAACGTCATGAGACAGCCGTCCAGCCAGGCCCTGCTGGGGCTCTCGGAAAACGGCTAACTTTGACCCTTTCTAACATTATCCACAGCTTGTCTTGTCTTTTCGGAAACAAAGATGAAGCTAGTCTCTAATTGACCTGCTGTCTGCAGTTCTTGACTGTGCCTGCCAGCTGGGCAGAGGTGAGGGGCCTTTGCCAGGGTCCAGCCCGTCAGTGACCATCCTCATGGAGCCATTGGTGGCCCAGGGCTCCGGGCTCACAGAGGAGTCACAGGGACCTCGTACACCGAAGGGCAGCTGCGGCCGAGGAAGAGGGTGATGTCTGGTCCTCATCCAAGGTAAAGCCAAACTCCCATCCAATAGCCCAGAAATCAGTCCCTGCTCCTCTAAGGGCAAGACGAACAAGCTTACCCCTTACGCACCCAGAACTGCCCTGTGGTATAGGAGTCAGCAAGGGGGATACAGTGATGCAGGGGGCACGGTCTTGGTAGCTGGACCCAGTGAGTCCTTTCCCATGGTTTGCCGGGAAATGTTTGACAACCGACTTCCGGGGGAAGGGCAGTAACCTTTATCTGTGGCCTTATTTGCTGATTCCCACAGTGTGAATATTACTCGCATGGCCGATTTCAAGGCACCAACGTGACTAAACGCAGAGTTGGGAAAAGACGCACACGATCGGCTCTCCCGAGCCATTCCACACCAGCTCCAGCTCACCAAGGGCTCCAGCTCTACCCCTGGTTGCTCTGTGGCCTCAGACAAGTTACTTAACCCCTCAGTTTAACTGTGCCTCAGTTTCCTCAAGTGTAAAACAGGACTCATAATAGTGCCTACTTCTTAAGATGATCGTAAGATGCAAATGATAAATGACTGGAAAACATTCCACGCTGGGCCTGGTGCATCGTAAGCACTCAGTAAATGCTGGAAGTAATTACGACCCCTGGGATTATTGCTATTAAGTTCATAACTGAGTTGGCAGGGAAGCACTCACGTACATACACGCTCTGTCACTTAGAGATGGGTGTAAGATAGTGCATCATGGGGCTTCCCTGATGGCGCAGTGGTTACGAATCTGCCTGCCAGTGCAGGGGACACGGGTTCAAGCCCTGGTCCAGGAAGATCCCACATGCCGCGGAGCAACTAAGCCCATGCACCACAACTACCACGCCTGCACCCTAGAGCCTGTGAGCCACAACTTCTGAAGCCCACGCACCTAGAGCCCGTGCTCCGCAACAAGAGAAGCCACCGCAATGAGAAACCCGCGCACCACAATGAAGAGTAGCCCCCGCTCACCACAACTAGAGAAAAACCTGTGCACAGCAACAAAGACCCAACGCAGCCAAAAAAAAAAAAAAAAAAAGATAGTGCACCACTAACTTGTGAAGGGTCAGGCAAAGAGAGATGAGCCTCGCGCGGAGCAGTCCCAGCAGGCTTCCTGGGGAGGCAAGATCCGGATCCGCAGGAGGTGAGCGAAGAGGAGAGCAGTGAGTGGAAGATTGGGGGCCAGAGACAGGACACACAGAGAGAGGAACACGTGAGGGCTCAGTCAAGGGGACGACAGTTCACTTAGAGAGTGGGCCCAAACCCACTTAGTGTGGGCCGGCTGGCGCATGCGGGCTGAACCTCCCGGGGCTCCCAACAACCGGGGCCCAGAGCGGAAGTCCAGGCCACGGGGATTCTGGAGCAGGGCACCTGGACCCCGCTGGGTTCCCCTGGCAGGCCGTGACCTAGAGAATTGGCCTGAGCAGCGGGTCCCGTACCCCCGGACGCGCAGAGTTTGCAGCTGTGCCTCCCTCCACGCCCGCCGCCCGCTCCCAGCCCGGCGGCCCCGACGCCGGTAAGGGCGGGTAATAATCAGCCAGTGTGTACAAAGGCCGGGCTTGTTTTCTCGTTCGGGTGGGGTGGCTGGGTAGCTGTGTTTGCGCCGGGAACTGGCGTAGGGCCTCTGTCCAGCCAGCGCTGTCTCTGCTTTGTTAACATTCCTCACTAACTGCGGCTCCTCCGGGGCTGGAGCCCGGGGCAGAAGGCGGCACCTCGGCCCGCGGGCCTCCGCGGCCCCGCTCCCGGCGCCGCAGACCCCTGGGAAACCTTGGCCCGGCTTCCTTCTCGCCACGGCCCCCAGGGACAGGCCCAGAACTAGCCCAGCTCACCTGGCAGGTGCAAGACCCACATCTCAGGCAATTGCCTTACACACGGGGCCTCCCCCGCCACCCCAGGTGGGTTGAGAACACTCCTTAGGTGTTCCTTTCTATGGCGGCCTTCTCTCTCTTCAGGGCCCCAGGGGCTAATTACACAGCTGGGCCCTCCCCACCTTGCACAGCCCCCAGGACAAATGCTACCTGGGTCCTCCCTCGGTTCTTCGAGCCCACTCCCACCCAGCACTTACACGGCCGACAAATGAATGTTTTGGCCTGTCCTCGGTTCACATAAATAGCCACAAATTCCTATAATTAACTACAGTAAGCTAGGCTGGGATTAAAACAAAGATGGGCTTGTTTACTGGGATGTCCTGAAACAAGCAATTTTCAACATTACAGTGACAACTACTGTCTCTGTCTTTGTTAAGCAAGGCATGGGGTAAGGAGGCGGGGGCGGGCATGAATGGTGAGGGGCCCCAGATGGGAGCCGGGAAGGCGTAGGGATGATCGCTTCTCATGTTTCAGCCAAAACTCCTTTGTCCATGGGTCATCGGACCCCCGAGGCCCCAAGACCCACTCAGCGTCTAGTGGAGACAGTGGAGTCAGGCATAGCCAAAGAGACACCCTCTCCTCTTCCCAGACGTTGGGGTTCGAGTGTTCCCCGAAGAGCTCCCTCCCTCACTCCTGGCAAAAGTGTCTCCCACTCACCCAGTAAGATTCCCGAAATTTCCACCGTTACGTGTTAAAGTGGGATAGGACTCTGGAAACTGTCTGGCCCAAGCCCGCCTCTTCCAGGTAGGGAAAATGAGCCCCAGGAGGCTGTCGTAGCTAGCCGCTCAGGGTAATGGTCTAGCAGGACTTGGCCCCAACTTTTCTTGTCGTAATCTACAAGGGTCAGCAAACTGGGGCCCACGGGCCAGTCCTACTCAATGTCTGTTTTGTTTTGTTTTGTTTTTTAACAGCCTGAGAGCTAAGAAGAGTTTTTACATTTTCCAATAGTTGAAAAAAATTAAAAGAAGAAAACGACAAAGCATGTGAATATTCCATGAAATCTAAGTGTCTATGAAAAAGAAGTTTTACTGGAACACAACCTCTCATCCATTTACAGGTTGTCTATGGCCTCTCTCAAGGTACATGAGGTGAGTAGTTGCCCTCGACTCTATGGCCTGCAAAGCTGAAAAGATTTCCTATCAGACCCCTCACAGGAGAAGTTTGCTGGTCCCTGTGCTAGTATATTACATGCTACTCTATTGCTTTAGTTAAGATAAAAAGGCAGAATTTTTTTCCCAAAAGTTTGTCTTCTACTCGGGACTCTTTTTTCAAACAAAATCTTGGGCACACCTTTGGTGTAGAATGCTTATCTCAAAAGGGGGTCTGTTCTGTTTAGTTGGGTGGGAGTGGGGTAAAAGCCCTGAGGAGACTTTGTGGGCTCCCCGAGCAGGTGGAAGAGTGTCTGAGCCCCCAAGTAAAAATAGCATCTCTTGCTAAGGCCTCCCTGTCACCCCGGAGCTGCAGGGGTGTCCACATGTTACAGTCATCAGCGGACGAGCCAGGTCTCTGGGCAGATCCACTCTAAGAGAGGAATTTTAAGGAGACTTTTCTGATGGGATTGCCTTACTTGGCATGGGTTGGGCAAATGAATTGAACATTCAGTGACTATTTCCTGAGCTCCTCCTCTGTACCAGGCACTGTGCTAAACTCTGAGAAGCCCGAGGTGAACATCAGGCAAAGTCCCTGCCCTCCCAGAGCTGACATTCTAGTAGGAAAGACAGAGCGTGAAGACATTAATTAATTAATGCCAAGTAGTTACTCACTATAAGGAAGAAAAATCGAGTAAGGGCTTAGAGAGAGATGAGATAGTAATACGAAATAAAGGAAAGAAGGAAGGACTCTGACAGGGTAAATTTGAGCAGGGAATGAATGACTGAATGATAAAAAAAAAAAAAAAGAAGAAGAAGAAGAAAGAAAGGGTAGAGAAAAATCCAGACTTTGGAGAAGGCTGGGGCAGGCTGGCCTGCATAGGTCACTAGAGCGAAACCTCAGAGACCCTTAGAGAGCGGCAGGTTGGACATTGAAAGATGACCTTGTAAACTTGGAGATTTGAGCTGGGAGAGGGGTTGCGGCAGGGGGTGGTCCCCCTGCAGACACAACCTTAAAACCCTGTGTCCCATCACTTGTGATCCTAGTTAGACCACTGCAAAAGAACCCAAACCACTGGCAAGACCAGGTATCAAAGGCACAAAGCAATCAATGGAGAATACCCTGGAATCCAGGTCCCTTGACCCCCAGAGAGGTCTTTCTGGGAAGGGTGGGCTGCTGGGGGTCACGGGCAGTGATTCCAGTTCACGCCCTGCTCACAATGTCACGTGTCTGCAGGCTGTGCTCTTGAACTCCCCAATGTCCAACCATTTATACGTGAATTTGTTGATCCTGATGGGCTGCCATAAAGGCAGCTCGGTGCGTGGCACGGTGACAAAGCTCTTAAAAGAGTCAAGAGTGTGTTTACTGGCCACCCAGCGGTGATGAGGGCTCCTGCCAGCTCTGTCTCTGGCCCAAGGGGCCAAGTAGCTGCAAACACATTAGTCTGAGCCCGAGTCTGGGCTGAGAGGGCAGAGCACTGTGAAAGCAGAGGAAGCCAGGCGATTCTACCCACGGTGACCTTCTGCAAGTCACTCACCCTCTCAGGGGCTCTGCTGGCGCTTCTGAAAAGTGGAGGGAAATGAACAATGCAATCTCTTGGGTATGCTTTGGAGCGCCAATGAAGTGACACGTACGAAGCCCTTTAAAAAGCGCTAAAGGGAAGTGCAGGCACCGCTGATGATATTACTAACAGAGGCAGAGCAATGGGTGTCCGGTCTGGCCAAGGAAAGGTCATGACCTCTCTGAATATCAGGAGTCTCATTAGACAACAGGTTGTAGGTGCAGAAATTAAGACGGGGCCTCTGGGGTCAGGCTGCCTGGGTTCAGATCTCAACACTGATACTTGGGGGTCGTGCAGTTTGGGTCAAGTTGCTTTGTTTCTTGGGATTTCAGTTTCATCATCTATAACGTGGAGATAATAATGGGTCTGACTTGACTTAGGGTTACTGCCAGAACTGCCTGTGTTAGTAACATAAATAAAGCAGTTAGAAGGAGCTTAGGGAATTCCCTGGAGGTGTAATGGTTAGGACTTCGAGCTCTCACTGCTGAGGGCCCAGTTCAATCCCTGGTCGGGGAACTAAGGTCCCACCCACAAGCCACGCAGGGTGGCCCGCAAAAAAAAAAGAAAAGGAGCATAGTTCATTGTTACTAACCAGGACCTTCTCTGCCACCCAGGGCTGCAGGGCTGTTGCGAGGACAGAGAGTGAGCTCTGAGATCAGTAGATAGCTGGGTACACGGGGAGGATTGTCTTACTGGTGTCTGGGGGCTGGTTGGGGGAATTTGGTGCTGATGAGGCCTTGCTTCTTGCTTCTCCCTCTTCTTAGGGCTTGTCACTGCGTGGCAGAAGTCGGGAACTGGCCAGAGCTCTTGTTTTCTCTTCATCAAATTATTTGCTAATGTTGAATTTACTGAATGCCAGGCATTAGTCTAGGTGCTGAAGACACTATGGGGAACCAACAGAGCCCAGTACCCTGCCTTGGGGAGCTGGTATTCTAGTGGAAGAGGCAAGAGATGCGAACGCAAACAGATGCACCATATCGTGCCGGGGAGTGAGTGGTGCTGTAAAGGAAACTAAAGCAGGTAAGGGGCTAGTGCCTGGGCCCTGCTTCAGCAGGGAGGGGTGAAGATCTCTGTGAGGAGGTGACGGCCGAGCACACAGTCCTCTCTGACCCTCGGTCTCTTCATCTGGATGACTTGTGGGACAGGAAGAACTGAGCAAGATGTTCGCTCTGGTCACCTTGCCCACCTTGCTGCTGCCTTCCTGGTGCCATTGTGTTGCAGACCCCGAGGCGTCCACCCTGAGCGAGCCCAGGGGCTGGCACGAGGCAGTACCTGGCTCCTCAGGCCCAGTGCTGCCATCAGCCCTGAGCAGAGCTATTTTTTTAATTCGGACCAAAGGTACAATTAACGGCCTCCGCTTGGGCCTCGCCCAGTCCCAGGGCCTCTGCTCAGCCTGACTGACCGGCAGGAGGGAGGAGACCCTCCCAGTGCCCCTCAGTCCAGTGCCAGGGCTATTTTGGTGACTGTTATTTGGGCAAGGAGTGGGCTAGTGGCTTGTGGGAAGGAGGGAAGATGCTAAAAATACGGAGGCCAGACTGAGGTGACCGGCCTCTACCCTCTCACGGGCCGGGCCTCCCTTCCTGGGTGAGGAGGGCCTGGTCCTTGGTCTCTCCTGGGGGATGGGCTGCTGAGGGCTCAAACCCACTCAGGAGCCCTTTGGTTTTGGATCATGTTAGTTGTGGTTTCCATTAGTAGGGAGGCTGGGGGGGAGGCGGTTAAGTGACCTGCAGAGGTCACGCAGCTGGTAGGTGGAGGACAGATGTCTGAAAAGTTGAGAACCAGCTGTAATTGGAGCAAAGGCCAGCCGGTCAGAGTGGCGTCCTGCTGAGGAGACGGTTTGGGAGAAATCTGCATGATGGCATCATCTCCCCAGGCCCTGCCAGTCCTTCCCTTGTTACAGGAAGACCCCAGCCGTCACCCCCCAACCACCAGTGCCCCTTCTCCACACATCAAATCCCACAGGCCAGGGCCACCTCCTCCAGGACGGCTGAAGCGAGGACCCAGTCAGCTGCATTCTCACTCTGCTCTCTGCTTTCTCATCTGCTGAACTGGTGGGCCCAGGGGACCAGGAGGGAGAAAACTCTTCTGCATCCTGGTTTGGTCACACCTTGCTCTTGGGTGACCTTGGACACAACACCCAACTTCCCAGGCCTCAGATCTTGGCTCTGACCACCTTGTAAACAGATATTTGGGTGACTTGCCATGACTTCTACCAGATGGGGGCCCCAGCTGAACTGTGGGTTCTTCAGCTTGAAGGTCAAGGTCTAGTGCATGAGTGAGCCCACCTCTACCTGGGGAGATAGGATCCACTGGGGGAAGGAACCTAAGAGGCCCTTGATGTTGGGATCTAATCATTCATTCATTCACTCATATGTTCCTTTCTTCAGTTATTCCTTCAAGATTTTTTGAGTAAGCACCACCTACATTTAGGCATTCTTCTAGACGATAGGAATCCAGTGGGAAGCAAGTCCAAGCCCTACATCCTTGTGGAACTTGCTTTGTAGAAGGAATGGACAGCCAGTGCACCAAGGAATGAAGCAATGTGCTCGGAGGTGATGGGGCCATGAAGAAGAAAAAGCAGATTAAAGAAATAGGGAGTGTGTGTGTGTGCATATGTGTGTGTGTGTGTGTGAGTGTTTCTATGTGTCTATGTATGTGTGTGCATGCATGTATATATGTGTGTGCATGTGTGTATATGTGTGTATGCATGTGTATACGTTTGTATGTATATGTATGCATGAGGGTTTCTCTGTGCATGTGTGTACGTGTGTTATGTGTATGTATGCATGTATGTGAGTGTGCATGTGTGTATTTGTGTGTGTGTGTGTGTGATGTGTAGGGGGCTGGGAATGGCGGTCAGGAAAGGTCATGTTTGAAGCAGGACTTGAAGAACGTGAGTGTATGAGCCATTCAGATACCTGGGGGAAGAGCACTCAGGGAGAGGCTGTGAAGCACAAGGGCGCTGAGGCACGGCACGCTCGGAGGAGACAGAAGGAAAGACCTCTGCGCCCTTGGTCCACCTTCTGCCACGGGTCCTGGGGGCAGAGGCAGTCCCTACACTCCCTCGCCCATCACAGCACCCTCTCCCCAGGGCGGGCCTCGCTCCCCTCTGCAGCCCCTGGTGAACCTTCACCCTACAATTACCATCCTCTGCCCAGGGCTATTTCCTGCAGACTTGTAAATAGAACCTCTTTCAGCTCCACACACATTATGGTTTGTCTAAAACGGTGTCAAAGGAGCCAATTTTCCTGAACGGGGACCATTGACTAGAGGTGAAGTTTACAGAGGGTCCCCGCAGGACCTGGGTCTGCGGAGTCGAAAACAAGGACCCAGGGGTGACGCAACCACCTGGCAAAGCCAGCTTGAATGCTTGAACAGAGGGGCAGACCTCAGGCATCTCTAGGGTGGATTTCCTTGGGGACGTGGAAATAAATAAGATGGCTAGGGCACAACCTGACTAGCTTTATCAGGGAGGGGCCCCAGCTCGGGCTCCGGGAGCAGGAGGGCCTGGGTGCTGGGCCTGGCCTCTCTGCTATCTTTCCCTCTCCATGAATCTGCTTACGTCTTGTGAGCAGACGCCAATGAACTTGACTAGCCAGCTGAGACGAGTTGCAGCCATCTTGCAGAAGGGAAGGAGGTTTATGATTGAGAGAGGAAAGAAGTATGAGTAACGGGGAGATGGTTCTAAGGACTCTCCCCCACTCTCACGTAGCCCTTAGTGACTTCCCAGGAGGCTGCAGGTCCACGTGATGGCTGCAAGTTGAGAAACAGCACCCGCTCTGGGCACAAGCAGTCCACAGGCACGGGGCTTGGTTGAGTAGAAGGCAGCTGGACTGGGGTCCTCCTGTGAAGTGAGGGTGATGATCTCCATCCTATACATGAAGAAACCGAAGCCCAGAGATGTCACACATTTAATGCTCAAAGTCACACATTTGATAAGTGGCAGAAGCAGGGTTTGAGCCCAAGCCCGTGTCATCCCAAAGCCTGTGAGTCTTCCACACTTCTGGACGTCTCCCCATCCTGACCCTGCTCTGCCTTAGCAAGTCCTGGGCACAGCCCTCTGAGCAGGAACCTCTACCGACCGTGACCTTCCCGCGGCCCCAGAGGAGTGTCCCGTGCCAGCTCTGCAGCTGCCGGCCCTTTCCAGGGGCCAGGCCTGAACCCTACAAGGCTGGTGCTGCCCGTTTTGGCCCAGGTTCCTGTCTTACTTAGGCTTCTATGAATAAAGGTTCAGAGAGCATTTTAGGAACCAAAACCACCTAGTAATCTTCCCTGACTTTAAAACAAAACAAAACAAAAAGAACAGATGTGCAAGGAATATCCTAGCTAGAAAAGTACACTCACTTGAATTATATAAAGATGACCCAGGAAACAGAGGTCCGGGATAGGGTTCTGGACCCAGATTTACCTCTAAGTCATTCGACTTCGCTGAGCCTCAGTTTCCTCATTTACCAAATGAGAAAGGTGTTAATATCTACCCTGTTCACATCCCACTTGAGAAACAGGGTAAAGTGGTTAAGAACACAGGTTTTAGGATCAAACACACCTGGATCTGAACTCTCAGCCTCACCGTTTCTAGCTGTGTGATCTCTGACATCTGTTAGTCTCCTCTCTGAGTCTTAGTTTCCTTAGCTGCAAAACGGAATTAACAATCCTTGCCCTGCCTCTCTTTCAGAATGAGTGTGAGGATACTGAGAAAGCAGGGGGGTATAATGTATCAAAGGGTTTCTTTCTCTCCCTGGGGATTTTTAGTTGTTAAAAGATATATATATATATATTCACACACACATATATATGTATATATATGTTAAAATCATGATTTACATACAAAAAAAGGGAACATGTATCAAAGATTTTATTTAACTCATTAATTAATGAGGCAACAGGCAAGATGTTACAACTGTTCAAAGGAGAATCAAAAGAACCCACATATATAGGCAATCGAGAAAGCAGGAAATGAATTTACAAATAGATGCAAAAATAATCCATCCACATGGCATTAATCAATTGCATTCCAACCAAACAAAATTCATTTGCATTCCTACGAACGAGAAGCGTTTGAATTATTATTAGTTCTCTACAACTGCAGAGATGTAAAATACCTTAAAGACTAAGAAATGCGGAAATAATCCAGAAGGGTGGACTATACAGAAGACACAACAATTTTTTTTCTGCTCATTTCAAAGCATTTCACAAATTTTCCTGACACGGTTCTGGTGCCCTCCCCACCTCCCTCCAAAATAGAGAGCAAAAAACATGTGTTGCTTGAGCCACTGGAATCATGGTGGCAGAAAAGTTTCATGTTAGGTATCAACTTCAATTAATCAGTAGCAACTGCCTAGAGAGCTCTTTGGAGGAGATTTGAAGGCTGCTCACCATGGGAGAGAATGGGTCTGGCCTGAGGGTGAGTGGTGCTCAGAACTCTCCCACAAACTCCCCTCTGTGGACCTGCTCCTCTCTTTCTCCTTCCAGCTGGCTGGACAAAAAAGGTCCCTGGCGTGACATTGAGAGTCAATTACTGCAAAGGACAGAGCCACGAGAAGGAAGGTGCCTGAGTCTCTGGACTGCAGGAGAACCTCCCAGTCAGGATACCGGACACAAGTGAGAAATAGAACTCTTTCTTCATTAAACCACTGAGATTCTGTGGTTTCTTTGCCTGTCTGGATTTGAAATCTTACTTACTTGCTGTGCGATCTTGGAAAAGTGACTTCATTTCTCTGAACCCTGGATTCCTCAAATGCACAAAATGGGGATTATGATATAACCATCACAAGTGAGGCGGGAGAATCAAATAAGAAAATGTATATGGCAAGAGCGCATGCCCCCTTTCAGGCAGACACTTAAAATCAAAAGCATCTTTTCTCCTGGACTGCACGGACAGACCTCTTTACAGTCGATATGATATTCTCTATAAGAGAAGCCAGGGCCAAGCAGGAGCAGAAAGAGAGAAATGAAATGCTTCTTAGCACAATAAGGGTGGAGGGTAAGAATGGCAATAGTTCCCAGTGGGCAGCAGCAAAGCCACGCTAATGGGAGAAATGGCCCCTCCTCCGCTTAGGAGCAAACTGAACCAACTCCAAAGGAGATGAATGCCCGCTGTGATGGTTTGTATCGTTCTCGCAGGTGATCTAGAAAGAGCATTGGTACATGTCTTTTGGATGCAGAGACTGAAGTGGAATCCACCCTCACTCATGGAACTTGACTGCATCCCTAGCTCCCTTTTGGGGTTTGCAATGGCTGAGCTGAGACAGTCCTCAAAAGGGTTCTGTTAGGGACACAGAAAGCACGGAGCCTCTTTCCCTTTGTTTGTAGGAAGCAGAGTGTCTTGAGGACAGACAAGAAAATGCCCCCATATGGAGAGATGTGGAATGTTAGGAAATGTTTTTTAAAGAGAGAAAGTAATCAGGGGGAGAAAGATTATCCACGGTGTGGGGTGGGAGAAGAAGTAGGGGAGCATCCCAGTGAAGTCTGAGTTTGCAAGGATCTTCACAGGACAAGGGAATGACCCTGAGAGTTACCATTCCCACCCTTTATTTCTGCCACCTTGTCCTTTCTGAGAAGTAGCTGACCCTTCATTAAGAAACTCCACTGTTAATGACTAATAAGTGAATTTAATAAAGTTGCAGGGTACAGAATCAATATACAAAAATCAGTTGTATTTCTATACATTAATAACTAGCAGAAAAAGAAATTAACAAAATGATCCTGCTTACAATTGCATCAAAAAGAATAAAATACGTAGGAATAAATCTAACCAAGAAGCTAAAAGATTTGTATACTGAACACTATAAGACATTGATGAAAGAAATTGAAGAAGACACAAATAAATGAATCCATGCTCGTGGATTGGAAGAATTAATATTGTTAAAATATCCATACTACTCAAAGCCATCTACAGATTCAGCACAACCCTTATTAAGATTCCAACAGCATTTTTCACAGAAATAGAACAAACAGTCCTAACATGTATATGGAACCACGGAAAACCCCAAATAGCCAAAGCAATCTGGAGAAAGAAGAACAGAGGCATCACACATCCTGATTTCCAACTATATTACAAAGCTATATTAATCAAAACCATATGGTATTGGCATAAAAACAAACACATAGATCAATGGAACAGAATGGAGAGCCCCAAATAAACCCATGCATGTATGGTCAACTAATTTATGACAAAGGAGCCAAGAAAAGAAAAAAAAAAAGAAACTCCAGGTGTTTGCACTGTAGTCTCAAGCCCTTGGTTTGGCAGAGACTGATGAGGCAGTGGTGGCCAGTGGAAGTGGCCGCCATCTCTGCTTCTCTTCTTTTGGGGGCGCTTGCAGAGATGATGCTGGGGAGGAATCCACCCCTCCTGGATGAAAATGTGTAGTCACCACTTGTTGTCAGCAGCCAAGTGAGACCCATGCCCCAACAGCAGGCACACAAGACCTTGAGGTGTGGGAGAGCAAGACCAAATTTCCTGATCTCCACCCTGACATTGCTCAGAACCCTGCCCCCGACCCCGGCCTCTTCTGAGTTACGACATGAATGGACCTGATACATGATGGTGGGTGATGGCACATGTATGCAGTTGTATATTCCCACGGGCTGGCACAGCCGTGCAATTAACAAGTGGTAGGACATCATTTCTCCCAAATGTGAGCACAGGGTGCTTGTATAGAAGCATAACATCTAGAGCCAGGGAGATGTAGGCTTTGCACTGATCAGACCCCATTGGGATGCTGGATTGTCATCAGCACCGTCACTAGCATGGTTACCTTCATCATGGTCATCATCATCACCATCATTACCATCATTTGCAACATCATTATTCATTACTACACACTTAGCACCTAGAACAGAGTGAATATAAGTGTTGAAGAATGAGTAAGAGGATGCATAAGTGAGAAAAGGGAAGAGCTAATGGCTCTGGCAGATATAAACATGTAGGTGTCTTATTTCCAGATAAGAACTAAAATGAGCCTGGTGCCCGGGGCCCTGGGACCAGTTGCTTCTGGTGCCAAGTGACAGGAAGCGTGTACTGAGCATACTCAGCCCAAGAATTAAGCTCTGAACTCCCAATGAATGCTGCTTCTTTGGGAGAAAATATTGGTTAAAATATGCAACCCCTGCCTACTTCCAGGTGCATCCCCTTAATGTCCTGTGGGAGTAACCGTGAACTTCCAATACCCCTTGGTGTTTTCCTGAGTTACCTGTCTTACAGGCCTCCAGATGAGATGTTTGTTTCTCAAGTGAAGGTGAATGGAACCCTCAAGGCAGAAAATAGAGTCTCTCTCCTCCAAACTGCATGGCCACCCACAGACTCCAGGAGAGTCATCACTCCTGTGAACAGGTTTACAGCCAGAGACTGCTTCTTGGCATGGAAGCTCAGCAGCTCCAAACACATCTATCATCTTGTCAACCGCCCTGGCTGCTGGGAAGAATTTGAGAACTATGACTTTTTAAATTTAAACATTCAGAATGCCTCACTATTAAACTTGGGACACTTTGAAGTGGAAATGTACTTGGCACTCAGAATGATCTTTTACATAGGTGGCTCTGAAAGCTTGCACTCCAGCCACCAAGACATGCCATGTTTTCTATCAGCCTTGCTTGCTGGTTGTAACCAGTCTCTGTAGAGACTCTGTCTTCTCCCTTGTATGAGTTGCTGGGAGAAGCATGGGATTTGGAATGACCTGGATTGGGATTTGAGTCCTACAGCTGAAATTTTTTAGCCGTTTGACTTTGAGCAAGTTTCTCAAACTTTCTGTGCCAGAGTTCTTTGTTGTGTTAAAAGGAGATCACAAAAGTTGTAACCCCTATCTAACTAAGTGTATCAGTCAGGACAGGCTAGGTCATGCTGCGTAACAAACAACTTCAAAATTTCAGTGCTTTAACACAAGAAAGATGCATTTGCTCACTCATCTACATGTCTATCCCACTGGCATAGAGTTCTGGTATATGTCCTTTTCATTCACCTAGGCTGGTAAAGTTACCACTGCCTGGAATATCACTGGTCATCGTGACAGGGTGAAGGGAAAGTGGAGAATTGTGAATTACCTCTGAAATGCTTCTACCCAGAAGCAACACATTCACTGATCTGGGCAAGTCACAAAGCCACACCTGAATTTAAGGGGAGAAGAAAGTGCAATTCCTCTGTGTCTGGAAGGGGAGGGAAACTGGAAATTTTGTCCTGCAGGACTCATATCTACCATGCCAAAGTTGGAAGGGGAGCATGTGTGAGAATCCCTTAGATTGTGGAAGACTCAAGACTGTAAAGAGTTTTCACATTCATTACTATTTTCAGAATATTCTGGCCACTGGGATGACCACCTTATAACTAAGTGACACACTTTCCAATGCCAGGCCTACTTTTGTGGTTACACTCACACTGGTGTCAAGAAGTACAACTATAATCATTGAGGGCTAAGGAGAAAAGGAACAGAGATAAACTTAACATGAAAAGATACATTAGTGTCAAATGAGAACCGATTGGCAAATGTATTACGGAATGCTTCCGGAACGCAAAAGAGCATCGGTGTAGCAGTCAGCACGATATTCTTATTTCAGGTGATGATTTGGTTTTGGTAAGACAATGTTATTCTTCATCTTAAATATTTATATTTTAAAATTTGAATGTTAATATTTTAAAACGTGGATGTTACTACTTTTTAGCAAAGTTCATATTTAATTTGTCAATGTGTTTGCATTGTATAGCAGTACAAGGGCTCTAAGCTAGTTTTATATTTGTAGTTTGCAGAGGACACTTGATGATTGTTTTGTCACTCAGCATTTGAACACTCTTCTGATGATAGTCAAATCCCCATCTTATGAATCAAGTCCACCATAAACATGGAGAAGCTGAAAATGCCAGCAACTTGCTTTCCCAGCCTCACTTGCAGCTAGGGAACAATCACATGACCTGGGTCCACCAAACAGATGTGCTCTCACCAGAGTCTGAGCAGGAGCTTGTGATGGGAAAAAGGAGACCACGTGGAACCCTTTCAGAGGAGGTTGGCGGCTGTGGTAGTGGCCACACCTGGGGTGCAGCACAGGTGGTGTCTGCAGAGGGCTCTTGACATCTATGCCAGCAGGGGCCCCACCCCAAGCTCTGTAGGACCAGTTCTGCCACTTGACTTGAAGTTATGGCATCTCCATCCTTGTTCCCTGGTCTTAAAGGAGAGTCTATTAGCCACTCTACAGTCTTTCATTAATATATTTTTTGCTCGTATTAGCCACCATAGTTTTCTGCTGTTTGCAACATACCTATAAAAATCAGAGTGATATTAAAATATTAAAATAAAAATAGTGTGTGTAGAACGTCAGCATCCACAAGAACCATGCCCCCCTCCTTGAAAGGACTGTGTCTATAACTTAAATATAAGCATTAACCTAGTGGGTCTCTTTTTAAAATGGAAAGATGGAGGATGTGACGGGGAAGGAACCTGCAGGGTCCCACAGTGGATGAGTAACAGAGTCCAGACGGGGACACAGATTCTGCACCTTCAGTCCCCAAGTGTCTTCCAGTGAAGTAGCCCAGCTGGGGCAGGGCTGACCTTCTCTGGGCCTGTGGCAGGTGGGGAGGGCAGGAGGCGTGAATGGGAGCTGATAATGGAACCCAGTGAAACGTCTGCACCCCAGGAACTGCCCCTCTGAGCATCCTGGCAAGGATGGGACTGGTCCGGGACTGGTCACCAGGATTCCTGGCATGGGCCCAAGAGCAAGCAGGGACTGTGGAGCAGCAGCCATTGCCCCCGGAGCCACCAGACAATCGCCCCGCAGTCCGCAGCCCTCCTGTAAACAAGCGGCTGTGCCTGAGAGAACAGGATAATAGCAGCCCCTGCCACCCTGCCCTCTCTCTGTGTTGGGGAAGGTCTGTAATTACTGTCTTAACTGACTCAGATATGACTGGCAGAGGGTAGACATTTCCTGAAGCTGTATACAATTTTTGCAAGCTTTTTCCTCCTCCCTCTTCTAGGGCTGGGGGTTCAGGCTCCCTCCCTCCAGCCCCACCCCTCAAACTTCTCCTGCAAGGCCAATGGTGGGGCGTGCTCCAGAGAACCGAAACACAGAAACTTCCTCTCCCAGAACTCACATCCACAGCTGTGGACCAAGGCTTGGAGGTGGGGTTGGGGGAGGGACAGTGAAGAAAGGTCTCTGTCTAATGGTCCCTGCCCAGACCTTTACTGTGCATGGAATTTCTCCATCAAAGAGCCAATCCTTTGGCAAAGCATGGCTCTCATAAAGTACCTGCTAGACAATGTTTTTCTCTTCAGGACACCGAAAGGACTTCAGAGAAAATCAATGGTTCAGATGCCTAAAACAGAGCATATTCAGAAGTAGGTAAATCCTGGAGAGGGTGTGGAGAAAAGGGAACATTTCTACCCTGTGGGAATGTAAATTGGTGCAGCCACTGTGGAGGACAGTGTGGAGGTTCCTTAAAAGACTAAAAATAGAGCTGCCCTTTGATCCAGCAATCCCGCTCCTGGGCATATATTTGAAGGAAACTATAATTTGAAAAGACACATGCACCCCAATGTTCACAGCAGCACTATTTACAATAGCCAAGACATGGAAGCAACCTAAGTGTCCATCAACAGATGAATGGTTAAAGAAGATGTGGTACATATATACAGTGGAATATTACTCAGCCATAAGAAAGAATGAAACAATGCCATTTGCAGCAACATGGATGGACCTAGAGATTATCATACTAAGTGAAGTAAGTCAGACAAAGACAAATATCATATGATATCACTTATATGTGGAATCTTAAAAAATGATACGAATGAATTTGTTTACAAAACAGAAATAGACTCAGACATAAAAAACAAACTTATGGTTACCAAAAGGGATGGGCGGGGATAAATTAGGAGTTTGGGATTAACATATACACACCACTATATATAAAATTTAGATAACCAACAAGGACCTACTATGTAGCACAGGGAACTATATTCAATATCTTGTAATAACTTATAAGGGAAAAGAATCTGAGAAAAAAATATAAATGTATGTATAACTGAATCACTTTGCTGTACATATAAACCTAAACCTAATACAACATTGTAAATCAACTACACTTCAATTAAAAAAAAAAAAAACAAAGTAAATCTGCCCAGGCCTGAGCTGAGTGACAGTGGCTAAGTGGCCTGGATAGGTCAGACCCGAGTCTCTGAAATGAGATTTGGTGCCCACCACTCACTGTCAGTCCTGGAGGCTCAGAAATGGGTATTAGGGAGTCACCACAGAATGAGGAGAGAAACTGGGAAGTAGAAAAGGAGCCAAGGAGACTTCTGGGCTTTAGAGAAATTTACTGATAGAGCCTGAACCGGGCCAAGTATTAGCCACCAAATCTTTTTGTGCCTTAGTTTTCTCATCTGTAAAATGGGGATGATAATTCCACCAATCAGGACAAGCTACGTTATCTTGCAGTAACAAACAACCCCGAAGCTCGGTGGCTGTCAACAACACAGGTGTGTTTCTCACTCACACTACACGTCCACCGTGAGTCATCGAGGAGTTTCTGCTCATTGTTTTCAGAGCAGCTACCAACCCAAATGTTGCTGGTTGATAACAGGAGGGAAGAGGAATGATTGAGATCTTGAACCAGCAATTGTGCTCTGTCCTGTAAATAACACAGGTCTCTCCTGTTCACACTCATTGTCCAGAAACAGTCCCCTGATCCATCCAGTTATCAGAAGTGCAGTCCACGTGTTCTGGAGAGAGAGTGCCAGAAATACTTGGTGAACAGCATGAATGCCTACCACAATAATCATAGAACAAACTTCTAAGGTTGTTGAGAGAATGAAAGGGATTCAATGTGTGATAAGTTCTGTGTAAGTGTAGGCTGTTCGCATTATGATAATAATGATGATGGTGATGTTTATTAGTAGGAAGAATATTAAAATAGGACCCGAGGAAACCATCAATGAAAGAATAATCACTGTTCTAAACTCCTATTAAAATGATATTAGAAAGTTGGATGTCATGTCAAGAAGAGCCACATCCTGGGTCTGCCACTAATTTGCTGTGTGATCTTAGGAAATAACGCTCTTTGTCTGAGCTTCCAATTCCTCTTTTGCGCAAAAGGGTTCTTGGGCTCGTTATTCAGGAATGAGCTTGGGGGTAGGTAGGGGTAGAATGTAAGTAAAAGGAGTCCAGGGCCTGGCTTGGACTCACCCTCACTAGCTTGGGTGACATGTACCCCTTGATGCTGAGCTCAGGAAAATCCTTGACATTGGAGCCATCTGTGTCAGGGTTATGAATCTCAATCCGTAAATTATGGGTGACAGTGGCTTCTTAAAGAGGAAATGAATTGTTGCAACACAATCCAGCCATGTTGTATCGATATGATTAGGTAGTTATCCACGGAGTGCAGTAATTTGCTTTGATTTTTAAGTATCCGTTAGCAGCCAAGTCCTAATGAGGCGGCTCTAAATTGATTAGATACTCTAAGATACAGCACGGTTCACAGATTGTTTCAGAAAACTGTCAAGATCCCGAGACTGGCGTTTCATTGGATTTAATGATTGCTGGAGAAGGTGTGCATCCCAGCCAGATACAGTCACATTTGTCAGCGTGATCCTTTTAAGCACAATTCAATTAAAGTGTTATTCTCTAATTTTATTAGAACCTGAGCCCAGAGCTAATGCAAACTCCCGATATTGCGTCAGGAGGGGAGTGTGCACAATTCAATTTCCCTAATTGGAGTTTAGTGATCTAACATGCTTTTCATATCTTAATTCTTGGGATAATCTCCGGTTTTTGCACCTGCTACAATTCCTTTAATGGAAATGAGGAATCAGATGCAACGGTTACGCCTGGCATGGAATCACCAGGTCACATCTGCCTCATTGAAGCGAATTTGCACATCTGGATCCTTTGCTTTTACCTGATCCTTTCCCACTGACCTTGGCCTTGGCTTTGATAAGAAGCATCTCTAACCTGGATATGATCAGCTTTTCCAGCCAGGCTGACAATCTTAGAATGAAGATGGTGGAAAGAATGTGGGCTAGTTTTGGATCTCAGCTCCATCAGGCATCCGTCCATGCAGCTGATCAATATTTTGTGGGTTCCTACTATGTGCTGGGCACTGTGTTAGGTGGTGAGGGTACAAGCCTGAGCAAATCAGACATGGCCTCTGACATCATAGGACTTAGAGCCTGCTGGGGAGAGGGTCATAAATAGTAATCACACGAATATCAAAACAATCGTTATTGTAATAAAAGACGTGAAGGGAAGGAATGATGTAAGAAAGACCTCGTCCCACTCCAGGCTTAGTTGTAGCAAGGGCCTCTAAAAAGGTCCTGTGGCCTGAAGATCCTGGATGAGAACCAAGGAAAGTGCTATGTCGCCTTCGTGCCAGACCCTCTCACTGGCTGCAGTGCCCCTCTCCCTGCCCCAAACAAGTCCCAGCCTTCAGGTTTTGGGTGGAGCCCCAAGTGGGAAGAAGCTTGGAACATTTGTGAAGCTAAGAGTTGGCTGTTCAGTTTAAATGACGTAGAAAGGGTCAAGGAATTAGGTTAGAGAGGTAGCTGGGGGCCAGATCCCATAAGATCTTACGGGTCTCAGTTGACATCTGTTGTCCTAATGCCCCAGTATGGGCGATAAATTACAAGGCCACCCACTTACAAGTCAAAATGGGGAGGGGTGTCTTATTGCTAACATCGTCTAGAATTGCTGATGCATGGCGCTGATAAGAAAAGATTCATAATAGGAAAAATAGCTAAAATGTATTGAGTTCTATGTGCTCAGCTCTTCTATACATTATCATTTGATGCTTTCAATGGCCGTAGGAGGGCACTGTGACAGTGTCCCTTCTACAGATGGGAAAACTGGGGCTCAGAGAGGTAAGTACTTTGCAAGGTCATCAGCTAGTACGTAGCAGAGCAGGATTTAAACTTTGCCTAGCTGACCCAGAACCACCAGCGTGAATTGCTTGATGTCATAAGCCTTCTCCTCACCCCCAATCCTGAAGTGCAAGTCCTGTTAAAAAAAGGGGAGGTACCAGAGCCTCACCAGGCCACACTGGATGTCTAGAGCCCTGTGGACCCTGCATATCCTCTCCTCAGCTCTAGACTGGCATAGCAAGTCCAACTCCAGCCAGGATTCAAAGGCAGGACACCCAGGGCCTGCCTCATTCCTGCCACTGTCACTTCTGGGACCTGGCCTGGTTACATCAGCTTTTGTTGGACTCTGTGGGGAAATAACACCCCAGCAGTGATCACAGCTAGATGACAGGCAAGGATGCTCCTTGCTGGTTAGAAATGGCTTCCCATGGCACTCAGAACCAAACCTCAAATTGTTTCCATGTTTCCACAAAACTATGGAAAATCTGGCCTCTGATCTATCACCAACCCCTCTTCTAATACTTTCACCTTCATGCGCTCCCACCACGCTGACCTTCTATCTGCTCCGCTATTTCCTCTCAGTCCTTCAGAGACAGAAGGCAGGTGAGAAACATATTTCTGGGAGTAATCAGTAAAAACTAACACTTGCCTAGGTATTGCTCTGTGCCAGACAGTGTGCTAAGTACTTTACATGAATTAACTCATTCTCATTCTCCCAAAAACCCTAGGAGGTTGGGGATGCGGGAGTATTACAGGCAGATGAAGTATCCGGGGCACAGAGAGGTTAAGTAACCTGTGCAATGTCACACAGCTGATAAGTGGTAGAGATGGGATTTGAACTCATAACCCTGCCTAGCTTTAGAATTTTTGCTCTTAACATG
This sequence comes from Pseudorca crassidens, assembly GCF_039906515.1. Classification (NCBI taxonomy): domain Eukaryota; kingdom Metazoa; phylum Chordata; class Mammalia; order Artiodactyla; family Delphinidae; genus Pseudorca; species Pseudorca crassidens. The sequence continues at coordinate 32,934,006 of NC_090315.1, read as the reverse complement.
CATTAACTCATTCCAGCTTCCAAACACTCCTGTAATGGGGTACTATCGGCACTTGCATTGTGGCGATAGTAAAACTGAGATTCAGGGAGGAAACGTGATTTACCCAGTGTTTAAGCCTTGTGAGTGGCAAGCTGACAGGCTAGTTCTATTTGGGTCCAGGCCAGACAGTGCCTCCCCAGGATGGAGGCAGGAGATGATAGATACTACTGGTAGCTAACATTGAATGTGTACTTACAATGTGTCAGCCACTGTTCTAAGTGCTTTCCAGGAATTAACACAAGTAATCCTTACATGAACCCTATGAAAGAGGTATAGCTTACCCCCATTGTACAGATCAGGCAACTGAGGCCCACAGAGGTTAGGCAGTTTGCCCAGGATCACACAGCTGGTAAGTAATGCAATCTGGCTCTAGAGTCCTTCTGCTTTTCTGCCTTATCTCCTAGACAAATGCCCTCTTTAGGCCTGAGGAGCACTAAACAGCACTCAAAATTTGCATCTAGGTATGGGGAAAGGTATCTGGGGAAACACTGGCCTCGCTGACTCTGAACAGCGCCAGATGATAGCTGATGCAGCCCGGATCAGGGGTTGGGAGGCCACCCTCAGCTGGGACCGTGAAGACCCAAGAATAAGATGTTCAAGTTTGAGGCTCCCCCAGGGGCTGGGTTCACTAATGGAAACCCACAGGATGTGCCAATAAAAGATGTGATGGGGAAGGTGATCACCTTACTCTGCTCTGCCCAGGAGTGACCTTACTGTCAGAAATGATTAGGGGTCAAGTTCGTCTGTGAGCCAGCTTGGGGGCCAAGGCGGTGGGGGTGAGTGGGAAGATGAGAGGGCCTATTAAAACAGAAAGAGGGGCTTCCCTGGTGGCGCAGTGGTTAAAAATCCGCCTGCAAATGCAGGGGACACGGGTTCAAGCACTGGTCTGGGAAGAGCCAACATGCCATGGAGCAACTAAGCCCGAGCACCACAACTACTGAGCCTGTGCTCTAGAGCCCATGAGCCACAACTACTGAGCCCGTGTGCCACAACTACTGAAGCCCACATACCTACAGCCCATGCTCCGCAACAAGAGAAGCCACCGCAATGAGAAGCCCACGCACTGCCACACTAGAGAAAGCCCATGTGCAGCAACGAAGACCCAACACAGCCAAAATAAAAAAACAAAAACCAGAAAGAGAAGCAGACTTACAGAGGCCGGGAGAGGGGAGGAGGAGGGAGAGAGATGGAGAGAGAAGGGGAAGAGAGACGAGAGACATATTGAAGCAATTGGGAAAAAAAGTAAAAGGAGAGAGAATCATTTCGAGCAAGCTCTTTTTAATCTCCCCTCCCCCCATATCCGTCATTCCATCCCAGTTTCCCTCTCCGCTCAAAGTTGTGATTAAGTTATCCTATACATAACAAATAGAATGAGACTGGCCTCTTGGAAAGTGATTTGGGGAAATAATTAAATTACTGTCTTCGTGAGCACTGGCCAAATAAAATGATTCTGGCCCCTTTTCATTCCAAGATGGGGCCGGGGCGGTGGAGGAAGGGAAGGGGGACCAGGTTAGCAGCCTGCCGGTGGAATTAACTTCTCAGTCTTTCTCTCTCTCTGAGGAGTGGTAAAGATTCATTTCATCTTCATGTTTGACTGTCCTGGCCGAGGAAGTGCTCACGACAGTAAAAAATGGCATGTGGTTCCAGGAATGACATCAGAGAAATAAAGGTAGCTCTCCAGCCTCCATCCCCAAGTAGGAGCCCAGATGCCAGTGCCCAGGATGACAGAGAGCCCAGGACTCCCCTGAGATGCCAGGAAAATCCACAGCCCTTGGCTCCACGGTTTTAGGGCAGAAGGCTCTGCTCCCCTCTTGGACTCCAGGGAAAGAGATGATGATGCCCCGCCCCAAAGGAGCTAGGTAGGTGGACCAAGCTTATTTATGATGCTGCCCGAGTTTCATTTGACTCAGGCAGAAAGACGAGTTTGTCCCCCGCAAAAGAGCGGCTTTTGATAACACGCTTTCCTCGATGACTCTTACTCCTCAATTCAGAGCTTCCGGTTAGAACTCTTAGCGATGGATGACCAGTCCCTGTGAAAGACTGCGCAGGTCATAACTGGCGGTGGGATTTCTTCTTGTCTTTGTGTTTTACAGCAACGGTGCTGACGGTAGCTTCATAATGCATTGCTGTCTCCTCCTTGGGTGTGGCTCCTTCCTTCCTCCTTCCCCCCCCTCCCCCCCCTCCCTCCCTCCCTTCCTTCCTCTCTCACTCCCTTTCTCCGTTACTTCAACAAATATCGACTGAGCACCTACTCTGTGCCAAATCCTGTCCTAAGCTCTGAGAATCCAGCAGTGAACAAGACAGACAAGATCCCTGCTCTCATGTAACCCGCATTCTGTATAGAAATTATAGACAATAAACAACAGCAAAAAAAACAAAGCCACAAATGCTAATACTATAAATCATGTTAAGCACTATAAGAAAAAAAAATGGACAAGTGTCATGGGGTGGCAGTGGGGGATGCAGCGGGCAGGGGGCGCTGTGTATTTGGAAGGCATCTCAGAGCGGGGTCTGCAGCAGAAGGGAGGGTGGTAGGAGGTGAGCTTGGAGGAGACGTGTGGTCAGATGGTGCAGGACCCGATGTTACTCTGGGTGAGATGGGAGCTGTCTGGCTGCTGGGTGGGAGATGGACAGAGAGACAATAGTCCAGGTGAGAGATGGACGTGGCAGAAGGAACGGAGATGTAGTTTGCAGGTAGAGCTGATCGGATTTGCTTAGGAATTGGAGAAAGAGCAGGGTCATCCTGGGATGATGAGAGGGTGAGTGCTGGGCGAACGGAATGCAGCTCCCTGCCTGGCAGTGCAGATGAGAAGACCCTCACCCCCTCGTTAGGGTGGGTACCTCAACTGCGGGAGGGCAGGCTGAGGCAAACACCTTGACCTTCCTCCCAGAGCTCTCTGGTGACCAACAAAGGAGGAGAAGGCACTCCTCATAGAACAATTACTCTTGCCACCCCTGACGGGGGGCCTCTCTGCAAAGTGTTATTACCCCCTTTTTGCACAGGGGAAAAAAAAAAAGATAAGCCTCGATTTCCGTTGATCCATCATGAATCAATGCTTTTAAAAAATCTCACGCACATACGCACATTTGGCTTAAGAGCCAAAGCATGCATTTTAGGTTTTGACATGGTGTCATCGATCGGAGGCAGGCGCGCACGTGTGTGTGTGTGTGTGTGTGTGTGTGCGCGTGTGCGCGGGCGCACGTGCGCGCCCCACCTGCCGGAGCCCCCCAGTCCACCCCCGGGACGGCGGGCCTGGTCGCGGTGCATCCTTAATGGCCTTGCCCCCGCCTGCACCTTCCATGCCTCCCCTGGCCCTCAGCACGGGGCCCTTTCTCAGGTTTTTTGAAAGGATCGATAAGGTGCTGAGGCCTCCCGCTGCTGCCTGTCACTCATACGCCGCCATACCATAAATTATGTATCTGCCTCTCTCTCTCTCCCTGCTCTCATTCCTCTTGCATTCTTCGATGACTCGGCGATGGTTGTCTCTTTTCAGCCCTCTGAGGCAGGGGTGCAGTTCAACTTTAGTGAGGACACGGGTCGGGGCTGCAGGCTTAGGAAGAGGGGCTGGAATGCGGGGAGAGGGAGTCAGCAGCTGCTGGTGATGGATGGAGGATAGGGGGAGGAGTGCTGGGGCTCGGGACGGCTGAGCTGCTTCCGGTGGTCCTGGGACCTTCTCAGTGGGGTGGCGGTGGATCAGAACCCAGCCTCCCAGCCTAGGAAAAAGGAACATCTTTCTGGGGGAGAAGGGAGAGATTGAAGTCGGCATAAAATATCATCTCCTGCTGGCTCTTTTACCCTGGCTTTTAGACCAACAGGGAATTTTGCTAAGACTGGGGCAAGCAGAGGGTAGTGAAAACAGGGTACAGCGTCCGTTAGCTGGAGAGTGGGCTTTCCTCGCTCGGGAGCCTCCAGACCACCCACCCAGAATGCTGAGTGATGTGTTAGAAGAACAGTGGGCTGGAAGGTCCCTTATTTACTGTGTGACTAGAGACGAGCCTGTTCCCTTCCCTCAGAGGTACAGCCTGGAGATCAAAGGAGCTAATACATGTAACAGCTACCAATTATTGAGCATTTACTACAGTTCATCTTCCCAACAGCCTCGGCACAATCCCAATCCCTATTTACAGATGAGCTAACTGAGGCCAGAGAGGTTGTCAGTTACTCAAGATCACACAGTTAGAAGTGAGGGACATTTGAACCCAGGCCTCTCCACATCAGAGGCTATGCTCCTAGTCACTCTGCCCTGCTTTGTTCCTCTTTGATTCTCTTAGAATCTGTCCATGTGATCTTTGCACTCTTATCTCAGGAGGTGTCTCAGAGACAGGCTTGGGAAGAGGGGCTGTAACTGGGAGAGAGGGAATCGAGCCCGTAGCCCGGCCACGCTCTAGCCAGGCCTCTCTTCCCCGCACCCTTTCTCTCCCACTCTCAATCTACACAACCACCATGCCTTCCTCTCTGTTGATGACAACGGTGGCTAGTGGATTGGTATGTTTTCTCCACCTGTGTAAATGTTTGCGATGAAAACTAGAAAAAGATTTGAGCCGGAAGTCCAAGTAATAACTTCTGCCTTCCGGTATGACCTAGAGCAAATCCTTTCCTCAATTTTCACCTCAGTTTCCTCCTCTGTAAAATGGGTACTATAAGGTAATGCATGTTTTATGTACCTCCTAATGGAGATGGGAAGGAGGGAAAGAAATGAGGTCATTTCTCAAAAACCGAGTAGATAATGAATGAGGAAATATTTTGAAGCCCTAAAACATCATACACATGAAACAGATTGGTGCAGATTTTGGTGCAAAGAGTGTTTTATTCTTACCCCAGGGAATAAAACTCTAACAGATTCTCTGGGTGACACTGGAAGGGAAACTAAGAAGATAGTCTAACTCTGCAGCTATAGTGACCTCTGTCTACTGGTCTCGGGGTTTCACTGAGGCCCAGCACGGCTCTTTGGACAATGAAAGATGTTTTCCGGTTGGTAATGATCACAATATATGTGTCCCTATTCCACTGATGTGAGTGGATCTTGTTAAGGCCAAGACCTAGCAGTTGGATGGAGCCCCCAAATCTACCAGGTTCAGAGCTGGAATATCTGTTCATATCTCGCAGAGAGAAGGGGTCTGCAGCTCTGAGCTGGGAACCGAGCAGAGAGACCCATTCATTCGGTATTCATCTAGCTGTAAAGTACTTGGTACAGTGCCTGGTATATAGTAGGTGCTATATAAGTGCATGCCTTCATCATTCACTTGTCCTTTCCCTCGCTCACTAGCTCACTCAGTCACAGGGCTGGTTTGCACAATTCCAGGGGGTGACATTCATATGGATGGGAGGGGGGCTGTTCATTCCATCTCTGAAGCTAGACACTGGGCCAGGGCCTTTGGGCTTACCAGGTGAATAAATGAGAGTCCCACCCCACCCCCACCCCAAGCATCTCACAGTCTGTAGCAGAGGAGACCAAGATGCCTATAAACATCCGTAATTCCCACAGAAGGTAGAAAGCAAGAAATAGCCCCTAGAGGGCTTCCCTGGTGGCGCAGTGGTTGACAGTCCTCCTGCCGATGCAGGGGACACGGGTTCATGCCCCGGTCCGGGAGGATCCCACATGCCGTGGAGCGGCTGGGCCCGTGAGCCATGGCCGCTGAGCCTGCGCGTCCGGAGCCTGTGCTCCGCAGCGGGAGAGGCCACAGCAGTGAGGCCCACGTACCGCAAAAAAAAAAAAAAAAAGAAAAAAAAAGAAATAGCCCCTAGAAGAAAAACACAGAGAGTGGAAGAGGAGGGGAAAGTTGGGGAGGATGGAGAGGAGGGGGAGGTGGGAGGGGAGGGGGAGGGGGAGGGGAGGGGGAGGGGAGGGGAGGGGGAGGGGAGGGGAGGGGAGGGGGAGGGGAGGGGAGGGGGAGGGGAGGGGAGGGGAGGGGAGGGGAGGGGAGGGGAGGGGGAGGGGAGGGGAGGGGAGGGGAGGGGAGGGGAGGGGAGGGGAGGGGGAGGAAGGTGACAGGAGGGAGGATCTCAGTTGCCTTCAGGTCTCAGGCAGGCAAAGTCCACCCTGGAGTAAGTGGAGAAATCGTGAAATGACTGCCCAACCTGCAGGGGGCAGCAGTGACCCATCTCCAGACGATTTTTTTTTTCACGATTTTTTATTTTTCACGGTTTTTTTTTTTTTTTTGGTCCAGGAATGTAGAGCCAGGATTGCCAGGTCTTCCGACTCTTTTTAGAGAAGGTGGAAATCCAAAATTTTAGGTGACGTTTTCTGATTTTTAAAAATATAGTGCAGGTCAAACAAAAGAGCCGCTAGCTTGTAACTCTGGCTTGAGCTTTGCAAGAAGAAATTAATTCCTTCCCAGGGAAGGCTTCATGGTGGCATTTGAGCCTGACCTTGTAAGACTGACATGCAAGATGGGAAGAAAAGATTGGCAGTGACCTTAGAGAGAATCTAGTTTCTCTATCTCACTTCATAGATTAGGAAATTAAGGCCTAGGGGTCTGGTTCCTTTTGGTTGCCAGTTAAGAGAAGATGGGAAATGGGCAAGAGTTTGGAAGACTAGGTTGGAGAAAAATTACAGAGGAGCTTGAATGCCAGGCTGGGGAATCTGGGTCTGAATAAGCATGTATGCCTAAGGGCATACTTAACTATGTGCACTTAACTATGTGCCAGGCCCAAGCACCATCTCATTTAACCTTCACAGTACAATTACTATCATTCCCATTTTACAGATGAGAAAACTGAGGCTTAGTGAGTTTAAGAAACTTGCCAAGTTCACACGGCTGGTAAATGGCAGAGCAGGTCCTCAGACCTAGGCCTTTCAGACCCCAAAGTTTGTGTTCTTGACCAGCAGTTCCTACTGCAAGAGAAAAACGGAGCAATGGATTTTCAAAAGATGTTCCATTACCTAGACAAATTTTTAACTTCTCTAACTCATTTCCTCCCAGAGCCCTGTTTTGTTCTATTGACTTGAAGATTAGGTTTCCACATTTCTTGAGAAGTCTCTCTCCACCCCTTTTTAAACACAGCTGTCTTTGAGGGTGGAGAGGAGGAGTATTTTAAACAGGAGTTGTTTAACTAATTGCCAATTATCTCTGAATAGGGTATGGTTTCCAACAGCTGTAAGGGATTTTGGTCTCCATCCATTGCCTACTGTTGCTGGTACTTGGAGTGTGTTGAGATATTCTTGGCCTCTTGCTTCAAAGGGACAAAACCAGTGCCTCACCCCTCCTCCATTCATGCAAACAGTCTCAGCCCTGCTTTTCACTGACTGGCTGGCTCAGGAGGGCACTGGCTGTTTCTGACTGTAAGAAGATCAGTAAAGACTTTCTATCTGTCTGTCTCTGAGTGTAAGTGGCCTGGTACTTGTGAGGGCAGAATTCTCCCCCAGGACTTGGCACCTTTACTATCATTTCCCAGGGCTTTTTAACATCTCCCTTGTGTATGGAGGTTTCTTGTTGAAATAGGAGACCTGCTTTGCCTCCTCCATCCTGAACCCAGCTGAAAGCTCAAAAGAAATAAATATGAGACGTCAGAAGACCCCAGTGCAGATGGGTGATGTTAATTGTCCCTTCTGGCTCTGTCTGCTGGATTCTTGGGAACCGGCCGAGGGGCAAACTTTTGTAAATGTTAATCTCCTTATGCTTAAGATATCACACTGCCTTTGATGTTCCCAAACATGTTCACTCCTATCTTGGTTAAGGGTGTGTGGCTCAGACAGGCCAAATGCTTGTTTTGTCTTCTGTCTTCCTCCAGGAGGGCTCAATTGATAATATGCTCACCTCCAGTTGAAATATGAACAAGTCCCTCTTCAAAGCCAAGGTGGTATTGGGGGTGGGGGGTGGGGAGGAAAGATGCAGTGACACTCAGGGCCCCTCCACCTCTATACCCAGAAACCAAACTTAACTGGAGTCATTTTCTCACCCACGGCCCTTTGCATTCAAGTGGGTTGAATTCAAGTGGATGGCCCTGTCCGTTGCAAACCCCTCCGCTACTATAGAAAGGGGAAAAAAGGAAAGATTTTTAAAAATCTATTTAATATATATGTATGGTTAAGGTAACACTGATTGCTGTAACAAAAAAAACCAAAAACGTATGATGGCTCAAATACAATGGAAGTATATTTATCCCTAATGTCAAGTCCAAAATGGACGCTCCTAACGGGAGGTGGCTTTCCTCCAAATGATGATTCAGGTACCCAGATTCATTGTCTTGTGGTCCTTTCATCTTCAACAATTGTTTCCAAGTTTGCTGTGTTCATCTACAAGGAGCTGTGGAAGAAGGAAGAGAGGGTGGGGAAGGCACACCCATTTCTTAACTGCTGGTGTCTGAAAATGGTACACATCAGAATGAGTCACGTGACCTCACCTAGAAGGGAAGCTGGGAAATGTAGTTCTGGCTCGTGGCTGCTTCCCACTAACACCCTGTATTACAGAAGTGGGAGCATGACTCTTTGGTGGACAATTCATTTCTCTGCCATATACTTGAGCTGTGAGGAGACAACTGTGACACCAGAGGAAGAGAAGCAGTTAGAAGCTATGGTTTGAGTTTCAAAGTCTGGCCATGTCCTTTTGGGTAGGTCACTTTCCCTTTCTGAGTCTCAGTTTCCTAATCTGGAAAATGGAGATAGTGCAGAATGGGAAGAGATAATAAGGATGACCGAGTTATATTCTATCAAACATCCTACCCGTGGCTGCACACTAAGCTTGGATGTTAGAGTATTTTAGGGAAAATGTGATGCAGTTGACGATTTATATGGATTTCAACTTTCCCTGAAAAAGAAAATAAAAAAGCAAAGGACTAGCAACACTGGGTCTGCATTCCTGGATGGTGAATCAGCCAGTGCTGAATGTAGAAAAGGTAGCATTGTGAAGTCCCCTACAGTTGAAACCACTCCCATATAGACTTTTGCCCATTTATATGGCTTTTCTTGCCATGTCAGCAGGGAAATTTGAGGATCCTGAGCTATACAAGTGTCATACCTGCTCATAACGGTGATCACACTCAAGCCTCAGGAATGTTTTACTTCTTTTCTGATTTCAAAGAACTTAGTCAGGGCTTCCCTGGTGGCACAGTGGTTGAGAGTCCACCTGCCGACGCAGGGAACACGGGTTCGTGCCCCGGTCCGGGAAGATCCCTCATGCCGCGGAGTGGCTAGGCCCGTGAGCCATGGCTGCTGAGCCTGTGCATCCAGAGCCTGTGCTCCGCAACGGGAGAGGCCACAACAGTGAGAGGCCCGCGTACCGCAAAAAAAAAAAAAAAAAAAAGATTTAGTCATTGCCAAACTTCCACCCCAGCGGCAGAATCTTGTACATTAGCTTTATTAACTGATAAACTCTAGAAATTCCATATTAACAATGAAGGCCAATGTATGTAATTTTTAATTGTCAATTTTTTTTTCAATCTTGGCAGAGTATTGTTACGGCTACCATAGCACAAACTTCAGGACCTTGTTAATTTTCCTGAGAAAATGGGCATTCTTGGAGAAGGTTCCATTCCAGAACTCAGAGCCCTGTGAGTCCAGTAATTTGCTTAGGAAGTTACCTCCTGCCGAGGCCAGTGCTGGGGAGGTCGACTGACTGACAGCTGTAATTGATGGACACTGGTGATGATGCCAGGGGCACAGCGTTGTGGGGCAGGCTGGTGATCTCCTGCCAATGTCCACTTGAATATCACTGGGAAGGCAGGAGATGACCAATCATCGATGCCTTTTAATAGTCTGTTGACAGAAGGTAAGATAAGAAATAGAGTTATGTAAGAAAGGCTGCCGGGCAGAGCAGAGCAGCAACGGAAGAGGGAGGGAAAAGGAGGGGAAGAAAGAGAAGGAGGACGAGTTCGAAGAGGATTCTACGTATATTATTTAGGATAGGCTAAGTTATGCTGTTATAACAAATGACCCCAAATCTCAACGGCTTAAAACAACAAAGGTTTATTTCTTGCTCACAGTGCGTATCCATCGAGGGTCAGCAGGGGTCTCTGTTCCATACTGTCCTCAGTCTGGGACCCAGGCTGATAGAGCCACCACCATCTGGAACAGCATTATGGGAAGGAAAGAGAGAGAGTGGTGAATCGCGCACGACTTGTAAAGAGCCCACCCGGAAGTGACGCCTATCACTTCTACTCCCATTTCATTGACAAAGGAAGACATATGCCCCGCCTCGCTCAGGATCAGTGGAGAAGTACAATTCTCCCACATGCCCAGAATGAGAAAAACTGGAAAGCTTGTGAATAGCCTTAATATCTACCTCTCAGAGGATCCAAGATTCTAGATCTGGAAAGAATCTGCACTAGTTGGAACCATTTGGGTTGCAAATATAGAAAGTGAAACTCAAACTACTTTAAACGAAGGACATTTATTGACTCACAAAACTAAAAATTCAGTGGTAGGTCTGTCTGTCTTCAGGCAAAACTTAATCCAAGGGATCAAATTCTCTAAGATCTGGTCTCTTTCCATCTCTCAGCTCTGTTCCCTTCCATGTAGGCTTTGTTCTCAGGTCTTCATAGTCCCAGAGTTCAAGTTCGATGAGAAAAGAGAGCCTGTACCTCTCTTCAATTTTAATAAAAATCTGAGGCCTCAATCTCTCTGGACCACATTGAGTCACGTGCATATTTCTGAACCAGTCACTGAACCCAAAAGGATGGAATGTCAGGCAGCCCTAAATCATACGTCTAGCCCTAGAATCAAAATTGAATTAACTTCATCAAAAGCATTTAGACCGGGCTTCCCTGGTGGCACAGTAGTTGGGAGTCCTCCTGCCAATGCAGGGAACACGGGTTTGAGCCCTGGTCTGCGAAGATCCCACATGCCGCAGAGCAACTCAGCCCGTGCGCCACAACTACTGAGCCTGCGCTCTAGAGCCTGTGAGCCACAACTACTGAAGCCCGCGCACCTAGAGCCCGTGCTCCGCAACAAGAGGAGCCACTGCAATGAGAAGCCCGCGCACCGCAACGAAGAGTAGCCCCCACTCGACGCAACTAGAGCAAGCCCGCGCACAGCAACGAAGACACAACACTGCCAAAAATAAATAAATAAAATAAAAATTTTAAAAAGCTTTTAGACACAGGGGAGGGGAGAGATGGTTCCCAAGGGAAATTCAGAATGCTGGACTAGAATAAGTATCCAAAAATATACACCAATAAAATAACACATATCCACTATAGGATGTAGAGATGCTCTGACCCAGTGGCTTTCCAAGTATTGTTTTGTGGATGGGAAGAGTAGGACGGAGTTCCTGCACTCTCCAATCTCCCTTTCAATTAGAGCAATTGTGCTTTGTTATACATTATACATTACATTATTACATTCCACGTAAGATTTTTTTGGAATTAAAAAAGGGGGATCTTCTGCTTTTTAAAAAAACAGGGGGATTAAGCAACCCTGCTGTTTGATCCCACCTGCTCGTTTTACAAAAGTAGAGATTGAGATTCAGAAAGATTAGTAGATTTCTCTTCACGTCTCATTGGCTAGAATTAGTCACATGGCCTCCTACCTGTAAGGGAGGCTGGGAAAGTGAGCATCTGGCAAGGAGAATGGAATGATCACAACTGGCCTAGAGATAAACGGTCCACCCCTAGGGCTGGGCACATTGCCACCCCACACAAAGGTGGGGTTCCTTTAGGAAAAGAGAAGGAAGGAAATGGTTCTCAAGGAGCTGTCAGCTGTGGTGGTATGAGTCTGATCTCATTGAAAGTTCCTTAAGGCTAGGACTGGGCCTTGTGCCTCTGTTTATTCCTCCACTGGTCTATGAATTGTGCCTGCAATGATCTCCTTTAATCCTCACAGCAATCCTATGAGGCAGTGAATCACACACTGACTGTTAAAACTGTCCAGCTAGAATGGACTTTTATTATTATGATTGTGCCCAGTTTTACAGAAAGAGAAACCGAACTTCAGAGATGAATTAATTACCCAAGGTCACACAACTAGTAAATGTTGCTTGTTCGTTACTTGACACCTTTAGCACTGAAGGAGGAGGGAACTTTACTCACAGATCTTTAACCATGTAGGGGTTGACTGTAGAAAGGTGGGGGGCAGACAGTGAGAACTGGGGCATGACAGAGGGAACAACAGCATGTGCAAAGGCCCAGAGGCAAAATAGTGTATATGAATGGCAAACAGGTTTGCCATTTGCAGGTTTAGAACCTAATGTTTAAAGGAACATTATACTCAGGAGTTCAAGTTTTGTATGAGGGCAATAGCGAGCCAATAGATATTTCAGGCAGAAGAATTATATCATCACATATGCAGTCTATCTTCAGTGGGGAAAATCAACTTCAGGAAACAGGACTAGAGCTGGAAGGCCATTGAGGAGGTGAGAGATGACAGTGGCCTGCATTACAAAGTTGGTGATGGTAACGAAGTGTAGATTCAGGGGAAAAAAATCAAGGACATTAAATCCACCAAGTCTGAATCCAGATTTCATAACCAGAGGTGACGACCTGGAGAAAATGGAAAAAGCCAAGACTGAGTCCCAGGTTTCTAGATGGTGGTGCCGTTGGCTAAGCTGGGGTAGGTGGGAGGTGAGTGTGGAGGGCAGGAACCCAGGCAGCCTGGCTCCCAAGGCTGCACCCCTCGTCACAATTCAGTCTGAATCCCCGACACTTAACACGCAGTAGGAAGATGTGAGGACTCAGGACCGGGCCAGGGGTATTAAGGGAAACCTGATGGAAGTGAGGAAACCTCCCTCATCCGGTGTGGGTACAAGTCCTCACACAGCCAGTTCCTCACCCTGCAAAGAACACCAGGCGCAAGTGAGTGCCCCTTGCCAGGAGCAGGTAGTGAGCCCCTCCCTCATCCTGCCTCAGAGCCACCATCTTTGCCCCTCCCCTGCACCCATCTGGGCCCTCAGATTCATCTTAGACTGACTGCAGTCTATTCTGGGCACCCCAGACTACGTCTTAGGGTGCCCAAGATAGATTCTATAGAATCTGGTATGCACTTGATTCGTTTCTCCACCTGTAGCCTCAGAGAATCATCTGGGTGCTCTCACACCTGTTACCCTGAAGCTCAGACTCTGTGCCTGGTACAGTACTGAGGGAAGGAGTACCAAAATTAATGATTTTGACACTTGTTAAATTCATCCTAAAACTTGTGTGGAAGAATAAATGCCCCCAAATAGCCAAGTCAAAGAGTTCTGAACAAGAAAAGCAAAAAGTAAGGACTGCTCTGTCGTATTGTAAGACACATTGCAAAGTCATAGTCAGATAAACAGTATGGGGTTCCAGACAAAGAGCCTGGGAGAGTGCAGAACCAGATCTGTGTGTTTCTGGAAATGTACATACAAAGATGAAGGGCCAGGTCTAAGCTCACAGAAGCATGTACTTTTTGGAATCACCTTGTTTCCAATCCTGTACATGGATGCTAATATGTGAACAAAGAACATACTGGCTTTGCAGGTGGTCCTGGAACGAATGACTTCTAAAGCACTCCACAGACAGGCTCACCCTCTAACCAAAAACCGGGACACAGATAGCATCATCATTACTTCACTCTGGTGGAACTGAGGCTCTGAGAGGTTAAGCCACTTGCCCAAGGTCACACAGCTGGCATGTGACAGAGATGGGAGGCAAACCCAGCTTTCCCTGACCCTAGAACCCGTGCGCTCTGCTGTCTCTCCCTCAGCAGCAGCCCCATGTGGAGAGGAAGCGGTGTGAGCTGGAGCCATTGTGAAAGCCCTAGAAGCTGCTAGAAGCACTTGAACTCAATCTCTGAAGGGCAAGTGGATTTAGACAGGTGACTGGGATGATGGCTCTGAGGCAGGGGACCCAGCTTGGGGAAGAGGGCTTGGAAAGTGACTGTTGAGCCAGTGTGACCAGAGCACAAGATACCCAGGAAGGGTCTAGGGAGACGGGGTCACCTGGGAGAATGGGGTCAGACTGATGAAGAGCTTCAGATGACTTAGAGAGGAATCCGTTGGAGTATAGTTTTGATTTTGTCACTCTCCCGCTCTACAACCTTCTGTAGCTCCTTTGGCTACTGTCTCCTGGCTAGTAAGGTAAGAGTATGTAGATGGAAAGATGGGGGAGAGCCTGGAGACAGAGAAACCAGTTAGGAGGCTGATGTCACAGTCCAAGAGGAAGGGGCCAAGGGCCTGGAGGGGATGGGAGAGAGGAAGAGCAGGCACTTTGGGACAGGGTTTTGTGAGATGCACGCCAACCCCTCCCCCTCCCCCCGCCCCTGGCCCTCATCACGTTGAGGATCACTGCTTCTCTGTAGCATCAGATAACATTCCAAGGTCAGCAAATGGCAGGTACCTTATTCTACTCACAGTAGAATTGAGCTGTGAATAGCCAGAGAAACAACTGCTGCCTAAAACTGCAAAGAACAGCCAGCAACTCCCTCCTGGCTCCATCTAGGCACAGAAGATGAGAGTCAGACATTCCTAGGTTCACATGTCACTTTGACGCTTACTCAGGCAAGTAAACCTTTCAGAACCTCAGTTTCTTCACCTGTAAAACAGAAATAGTGATAGTACGTACTCCATAGGTTTGATGAGGCATTACTGAGCTCATGTACATACAATCTTCAGTAGAATAACTGGTATACACTAAGAGTTCAATAAGGTAGCTATTATTATCAATAACAAAATCATTGTTTAGGTAATATGTTAACTGTTAACTGTACTATGCGATTGTTATGCAGCTTTTAGCAAAGGAATTGGTGTTGGAGTTCTCAAACATCACTTATTTTATCACCAAGGTGGCGACATGGGCCTTATGACTAAGAAATGTCAGAAGATGAAGCAAATTCCATTCAATTCAATTCAGGAAGTTGTGAATTGTCAGTCCTCATTATAAACTGTTAGAGAGATAGATGGACAGATAGTAAATCATGAAAGCTAACCATATTTCCCTATTTGAAGTACTGATTGCTATTTAAAAGAAAAGGAAAGAAAAGCCTATTATATCTCCCTCCAAAAGCCCCTGCTTCTGTGACAGAAGTCCATCGTTTCACCTCTAAGAGTTTTCATTATTCAGCAGTTTTGAGAATGAGTGATTGATGTAATTAAAGTTATTGGTAAAGAAAGACTCAGTTACCACGGAACAGATGAGTCAGCAGAAAGTTTAAGTAATGAAATAATGTTCCAAGGAGTGATTCTTAAAATAAGATTTTTTTTTCACTCTAGACATCTTAACCATTGCTGATCAGCAAAAAGATGTGAAGTAGTTAAGAAATGGAGAAAACACGCTACACAATTTTAGAAATTCTCAGATGAAATCATTTGCAATCATATGAAACCATATTTATTGAGTAATAATGGTAAGCACTCACATTTCTTGAGAGTCCACCATGTGCTTCGGTGCACTTTGCATCCATTATCTCATTTAATCCTCACCCTGTGAGGTAGGTACTGTATTATCCCTGTTTTATGGATGCTGAATTTCAGAGAGGTTAAGGAACTTTCCCAGGGTTGCACAGCTGGCAGAGGGCACAGATAGGAACAGAATCCAAGAAGTCTGGCACCCAATAGAGTCCACCTTTTCCAACACCACAGGTGCTGGGTCTCTCTGTTTAGATTTTTTAGTCATCTAATCTGGTTCATTAATATACCCAAGATAGTAGAGGGCAGTCAGGATTTGAATTCACATCTGTCTGACCCCAGAGCTGTTTCAAAATTCATTTCTATGGGAAAAATCCAAGTACACTGGCTTGGAATCCATTTCTTTGTTTTCATTTCCATCAACATGTATTGAATACCCAGGACGCTCCAGGCTTTGGGCTCTACTTTGGTGCTACAAAGATGGCTGGGGCAGGGAGACCTTCAGGAGGTATGTGATGGTCAGTATGACAGACGATGAAGTTCAGACCAGTGCAGTAGGTGGGGGAGACGGTTGAACAAAATCCCTCAGAAGGATCTATGGGACTTGGGGAGTGGATGCATACGAAGCATTGGGGAAAGGAAACTGTTGGCATGTTTCTGAAGTCCTTCCACTGGGTCACTGGATGAAGGAAGGCAAGAGAAGCCAATCTGGGGTTGGGGTGAGGCTAGGAATGGGAAGGAGGTGACTATAGCTTGGAACATTTTTTTTCATCTGTCATTTTATCTGGCTTTATTCTTTTATATATATATATTTCTTTTTATTATTTTTAGTTTCTATTGAAGTATAGTTGATATACAATATTATATAAGTTACAGGTGTACAATATAGTGATTCAAAAATTTTAAAGGTTATTCTCTATAGTTATTATAAAATATTGGCTATATTCCCTGTGTTGTACAATATATCCTTGTAGTTTTGTTTTGTTTGTTTTTTTTTTTGCCGTACGCGGGCCTCTCACTGTTGTGGCCTCTCCCATTGCGGAGCACAGGCTCCGGACACGCAGGCTCAGCAGCCATGGCTCAGGGGCCCAGCCGCTCCGCGGCATGTGGGATCTTCCCGGACAGGGGCATGAACCCGCGTCCCCTGCATCGGCAGGCGGACTCTCAACCACTGCACCACCAGGGAAGCTCCTTGTAGCTTATTTTATACCTAATAGTTTGTACCTCTTAATCCCCTACCCCTATTTTGCCCTTCCCCCATCTGCTCCCCACTGGTAACCACCAGTTTGTTCTCTATATCTGTGAGTCTGCGTCTTTTTTGTTATATTCACTACTTTGTTGTATTTTTTAGATTCCACATATAAGTGGTATCAGACAGTATTTGTCTTTCTCTGTCTGACTTATTTCACTTAGCATAATACCCCCCAAGTCCATTCATGTTGTCACAAATGGCAAAATTTCATTTTTTTAACAGCTGAGTAGTATTCCACTGTATATATATATATACCACATAGAAATTAAGGAAACAATCCCATTTACCATCATGTCAAAAAGAATAAAATACCTAGGAATAAACCTAGTTTGGGACATTTTGAATTTGAGTTGCTTGTGGTCCTTCCGGCTGGAGACAGACTTCAGGTAGTGGATAGGTGGCCTGGAGAAGAGGTGAGAGTGCTGGCTGGATGTAGGCCAGGTGTGCTGCAACACCACTGAGGGGCATGGCAGGCCTTCCAGGGCAGGTGAGGGAGGGCCTACCCAATAAACAAGCTATGCTAAAGGTCCCCACCCAGGGAGAAAAGAAAAGAGAGGAGAAAGGAGCAAGGTCCCCACCCAGGGAGAAAAGAAAAGAGAAGAGAAAGGAGCAAGCAAGCAAAGAGGAGAAAGTGTGTGTGTGTGTGTGTGTGTGTGTGTGTGTGTGTGTGTGTGTACAGGGGTGTTAACTTTGAGTGATATTACAGCCGGGAACCTAACAACACCCTACTTGTTAGCACTAAACAAAGTTCCCATGTGTCTCTGTGGCCAGCTTCAGAAAGGAGGGGAGAGGGATGGGAACCTCCCATTGTAAGTATCTGGAAAAAGGGGCACTGATAGGGCAGGAACCTCTCAAAGGGAAATGCATCCACCTCCTCAAGCCCACCCACCCCTTCTCCAAATTTTGCTCAGAGCTGGAGGCTCCAACCCTCTCTTCTTCCCCTGCAGAAGAAATGGAGAAGGACCAGAGCCCTTTGTGGCGTCAAAGAGCATACTGGGTTGTGGGTCTTGGCCTCTTACCCCCAAAGAGTGACCCACAGATAGGAAAAAAGAGATTCAGGCCTTGCAGAACCAGTGGAATGGAAGGAACAAAAGTTTACAAGGTTTGTACGAATTCTCCCATCTCGGTCCTGCTTCCCCAGAAGCTCACCCAGAGATGAGGATTACAGTGCAAGGAATTCATTAAGAAAAAGGCGTAGGGGGAGCAGGGTGGGGATAGTGGGCAGCCACCCCTGGCTGCTCTGTCACCAACAAGCTGTGTGATCTGGAGCAAACTGCTTTACCTCTCAGGGCCTCAATTTCCATATCTGTAAAATAAGCAGTTACTATTTTTTAAAGTGTGGGAAGCACATCTCTGGGGGGACACAGGATGACTTTAGGTGTGGGTGAAAAGATGCTCACGTGACCTACATAATCATTGGCAAAGCAGAAGGGATGGGGTTGCAGTAACCTCTAGAACAACCAGAGACCCTGAGAGACACCAGTTGCCTTCAAAGCCCAGGAGGCAAAGAACTTCACTTAATTAACTGGCTTCTTAATAATTGTCTTCCACTGATGGCGAGTGATACTCGTTTTTCAGTGACTGTAGTGGTACAAACATTCCTTTCAATATAAGTAAATGGTAACAAAATTCAAAGGAAATTATTCTGTAAATAGTAGTTTCAATAATCGTAGGCTATGACAAGGACTGGGAGGGCAGGGCTCAAATGAGTAAGTTTTGGGGAACACGGAGCAAGGACCCTTTCCTTGCAATTTCGAGTCCCACAGAGCCTTCTCAGACATTCCTCAGACATTTTCTAGGACCTGTCAGGCACTTACCAGATTAAAAGAAAAAAATTAAAAAGAAAAAAGAAAGTAAGAAAGAAAAAAATGTCTGGAGAGAGGGGGAAAAAAAACTCCACCAACCAAAATAAACCAGATTTCTACCAGATTTCTACCACATTCTTCATGAGCACAAAGAGGTGGTGTTTATTCCAAAAACACCCTTTTCTCCAAGTTGCCACTCATCCACTCTTTTATGTGATCCAGGAAAATCAGTCCTCAACTACCCATGAACATCTCTGCATGTATGAGTATTTAGAAAAAGAGCCACCTATTACAAATAGTAGGCAAACGAAATCAACCAACCAACCAACCAACCAACAAACAAAAAACCTTGTGGCTCGGACCTTAAAAAAAAAGTCTCAGCAATGACAACTGTGTGGTAAGTCTGATGTCAAACTCTGTTAGCTGGGAAGGTGTCTGGGATGTTCTGGAACTGTGAGGGTATTTGGAATCTAGGGCTAACAGATGTCTCACTCTGCTTGAAAGACATTGAGATGCTATTCCTAAGGGCCTGTGGGTTCCCTTGGGGACAAAGCCACTGATAGATTTTACAGAAAAAAATCCCCAAGCAGACGACCATATATATGACACAAGGAGTCAAGAAAAGGATTGAGGTGGGGAAAAAAAAGCAAAAAACAGTCAAGGTGAGGCACTGAAAAAAGAAAAAAAGAAAGAAATACAAAATACATGCATGAAAGACCTATGATTGGAGTCCTTGTCCCCAATTCAAATCTGTTTGCTGGGAGCTGCTCTGTAAAATGATGGGCAAAGGAACATTCGTTTTTGCTGCATTATGCGAGATCATTGTGGGCAGGCAGGCAGTCACTTCCAACAGGAGAAATGAGCAAATCTTTTCAGATGGTCATCTGTACTTCACACACACAGTCCTGAGGGGGCAGCCTGTCCTCCAGCAGCTTTGGAGGAGGGCTAAGATATTTCCCGGCCCTGCCTAAAAATATCTCCCTTGACAGCTTGTCACAGTGTCTGAGACTCCACCACTCTAAATTCATTCCTCTCTGTTAAGGCATTTTGTTTCCAGGAGTTCTCCGTTAAAACACAGATATCCGTGAGATCTTAGCTTCGCTGAGACAGAAGGAGAGCACAGCCTAGGAGTTAGGAGACCCGGGTTTCTGATTCGGTGCTGCCTATAAACTCACTGTGTGAGCTTGGGCAAGTCATTTCATTTCCTGAACCTCAGTTTCTCCACTGATAAAAAAAAAAGAAAAAGAAAAAGGGAAAGGAATAAAAGGCAGAAATAAAAGGGGAGATGGGGTTAGAAAGGTCTGAGATCTCTGGTCTCAGGCGGCAGGATCTGTTCACTTCAGGGTTTGGCCTGGCCACTGGATGACCAGCATGTCCACGAGAGCAACTCCTTTGGGCCAAAGGGCTTGGGGATCAGGTCAATGAGTATCTTACTTCCCCCTTCTCCAGAAAAAAAAAAAAAAAAAAAATCCCTGCTCCTCCCTTACCACTGGACATCTCAGCAAATGGCAACCCCATGCCTCTGGGTTTTCAGGCTCAAATTCTTGGAGGCATCTAGAACTCCACTCCTCTTATTCCCAACATCTAATCCATCAACAAAGCCTGTTGACACTACCTTCAGCCCAGACCTGATTGCTTCTCCTCACTTCCCCGGCTACCGTGCTGGACCAAGACCGCATTCCATTACCCCCCCCGCCAAATTCTCCATCACCCTCTTAACTGGTCCCTGCCTCTACTCTTGTCCTCCCAGTGTCTCAGCTCCTCATATAGGGGGATGCCTTTAAAACATAAATTTGATCCTGTCTCTCCCTTCAAAACCCTCCCTGCCTTCCTCTCCCTCTCTCTCTCCCTCTCTCTCTGTCACATCATAAAATCCACAGATCTCACCAGGACCCATGAGGCCCCATATAACCTGAACCTGGCTTTGCCTTGATCTAATCCCCTCCCATAAAAGTCTTCTTGGCGTTGCTCAAACCTGCTCCCACCTCAGGATCTTTGCACCTGCTATGCCTTCTTCCCAGAACTCTCTCCCCTGGGATACCTGCCTGGCTTATTCCCTAACTTCTTTCAGGTCTCTGCTCAAATGCCCCCTCCTAGGGGATGCTTCCCAGACCGTCCTCACTCCAAGAGCACACTCCCGTCCATGTCCTTACCCTACTTAATTTTTTTCCTAACACTCATCACCTGGAGATTGTGATAAGCCATTATCACACTTATTTGTTTGCTTTCTGCCCACCCCTCTAAAATGTAAGCTCCAGGAGGGCAGGGACTTTGCTCTGTTCTTTGCTCTATCATCAGCACCTAGAACAAGGAATCTGGCATATTATAGATGCTCAATTATGTATGTGGCAGGAAGGGAAAAAATAGTCTAAGTGGAGCTGCACTAACATGGAGGCCAACCAAGCCTCTTACTGGAGAGGTCAATGCCAAGGGCTTCCCTGTGCTCTGCTTCAGCAGGGCAGGATGTCCCAGGGAGGCAAAGGTAGAGCCAGGTGTTGGGAGATCTGGGTGGGGCAGTGTGCGGGGTACAAGGTAGGCAGGGGAGGTAAAGACTCCAAGCTGAGTTTATAAGTTTGTGGGCTGCAGGGTTTTGATTGAGGCTAGAGGAAGTGGCTAAAAGGACTTGGGGACACATTCCAAAAGACAGGAGCCTGCAGAAAAAGGGTGGGTTATACATAAATGAGAGGAGGTCTGAACTGTCCTGTGAACTAACTTGAACTTCAATTCTGCCCCCATGCAGGGGATCCCAAGGCAGGTCCGGTCAGCTCCCCAAAGCTCAGCTGTGATCAGAGCTGCCTTCCCAGGCTCCCCAGTGTCCCCCTCCAATCAAGCCCCAGAGAGTGATGTATAGCCAGAGGAGGCAGGGAAAGGGAAGAGTGCTAAAGAACAACAGCCATTCTGGCAGGATTCTCCCCAAGTCAGAACCCAAAGCCTCGGTCTCCCACCTTCTCCCCTTTCCCCCAGGCCTTGGCTAGCATCTCCAGCGAAGTGAAGTGCTAAGAGAGCATGACCCTAATAACTGTATTGAAGGATGACTATCTGCCACCCACTAGAATCCTCACAAAACAGGGGTGAAGGCTTCCCTGGTGGCGCAGTGGTTGAGAGTCCGCCTGCCGAAGCAGAGGACATGGGTTCATGCCCCGGTCTGGGAAGATCCCACATGCCGCGGAGCGGCTGGGCTCGTGAGCCGTGGTCGCTGAGCCTGCGTGTCCGGAGCCTGTGCTCCACAATGGGAGAGGCCACAACAGTGAGAGGCCCACGTACAGCAAAAAAAAAAAAAGAAAAGAAAAGAAAACAGGGGTGGTACAGGCCCATTCTACAGAGGAGGCCATTGAAGTTCAGAGAGCTTATTTGATCTGCCCAAGGACCCACAGCTTAGTAAATTGCAGAGGGAGGTAGGATTGAGCCACCAAGGCCCGAGGACCCAACCAGTACACTGTAACGCTTCTGGACAACAGCCTACATCTCCATCTTCACACTGCCTGGGGTGCCCTGGTCACACTCAAGGCCTGGCTTCTAGGACGCTGGAGAGGTGCTGTCCACCTCTGGGCCTGCAGCCACTGGAGTCCTGGCCTCCCCCCACCTCCACCCCCGCCGGAGCCGCTGGCCCGCAGGGGGCGATGGCGGCATGGCTGGAACCTGAGCCCCAAATCTTAGGCTGGTCAGCAGAAAGCGGCTAAGGTCAAGGAAAGCCCCCAGGGCCAGGGCTGGGTGCAAGAGAAAACCGTTGCAGGAGCTGAACCCCCGGAGGCCGAACCCCAGCTGTGCTGAGCGCCGCTGCCAGGCCGCCCCGTGTGGACCCGAGCTCTCCAGCCGTTGTTTGATGAGCAGCGGCCAATAAATTCATTAATCATCATTTTATGCCTCATCAAACCCCCTCCAAGCCCCTCCATGGGAGTTACACAAATTAGCCCCTGAAAAGACAGTAATTTCAGTTTAGCGAGGTAAGTGCTTTCTGATGGGCTCCGCGCACAGAGCTCTCCTGACAAGCCAATTCATCAGCGAGTTGGGGATGGGACGCGGCCGGCCCGCCCTGACCAGCCGGGCCTCACCAGTCCCAGCCCTGCCCAGCCTAGCCTCTGGGGTCTACCTGGCAAGGGTCTCCGCCTAGGGCGCCCCCTTTCCCAGGCTCCTTTGCACCCATCCTCCGCAGTCTGTCTCAGCTGGCCTCTTGCCTTCATCCACCCAGACCTCCTCCACCCTCCTAAACGGAAGAAAAACTTTGCCGGAAAAACCAAGGCCCAAACTTGGGGAACGAATTTGTCGAGGATGGCGGAGACCAACGCACTGGTGCTGAAGTTCTGAACTCCCGCCCAGTGGAGCTGGGAGTCAGGTAGTCCTTTCTCCTCCTACAGTCTGGATGTCCGGGTTCTGCGACCCTTTGAAACTATTGAAGGATTGTGTGCATTGCGGGCATACATTGGGGGAGGGGAGGTTATCCACGCCAGTCCTGAAAGAAATCCCAGAATCCAAAAGAGGGCCAACTGGGAACAGAGAAGGGTGGTCCTTCCATCTAAGGGGCGACTCCATGGGACCCTGGTGGCCGGGGGTCGGGGTGGAGGTGGGGGACGCCCCTGGCCTTTTCCACGTCCCTCCCGTCTTTCTTTCGGAAACCCCCGCCTGGGGTGAAAGACGACGCCTGGGGAGGGGAGCAAGAAAGGATTTTCTATCGAATCGGCCCTGCCAGTAGGACTCCTGTATGGAGAGTTGGGTAAAAACCGCAGAACACTGTGGCGAGAGGTTGAGTATTTGCAAGCGCGAAGCCGAAGCCGCGCCTTCTCACTTTCCGGTCCCTTTGCACAGAAAGTCCCAAGGGGATCCTACCCGGCGGGCAGGGCGCATACAGAGGGGGTGGACAAGGAGCCGCCGCCCAAGCCGAGCCGACCGACCAGCGCTCGAGCGCCCAGCGACGCGCCTCTCCTTCATTAGCTTCCCCTCCACGCGGCGCTGCATGGCTCGGAAAATAAGTTAGCAAACGGGGAGCCGTTTATCTCTTTTATCTTGGGGCCTGATCCAATTAAATAAGTGCACATTTACATTTGCATCCATCAGGCGAGAGCGCTGAGAGCCCGGGGTTTGCTCGGAGCAAATAAAAGCAGATTTCACTGAGAAAAGTGGCGTCTGGGAGCGCCAGGCTCGTCCGGGCGCCGGAAACGAGCGCGGCCGGGAGGGCGGCCTTGGGGACCCAGGGTTGGGGCCTGCGGCCGACGGGAGGCCGGAGATCCCCAACGGCCCGGAGGGGCCGGCCGGCGCTGGGTGTGCAGCCAGAGCTGCAGCCCGGTCCCCGAGGCGATCGTGTTAGGCCACAACCTGGGTCCCACCTCGTGCCTGGGACCCAAGTCGCATTTAGCGCGAAAACGAAAAGGAGATTAGCTCTGGCCTGGTTCAAAAGGGAGACCCGTGGGGTGGGTGTAGGACCAGTTCCACAGCTTTGGCCACTTTCGGGGGAGAGCAGGAGGCAAGATTCCGGTCGGGCCGATTTTCCTCCTATTCGGGGGCCGAGTGGCAAAGAAGGCGAAAGTCAGGTAGAGGGCGCGCCCCCCGCTGTCCCCAACATCCTTGCACCGGGGGAAACCAGCTGAGACTTCCCGTTAGCGCTTCTGGATGGGTAGAGGGGGACGTCCAGGTGAGCACCTCCTCCTTTGCCACGCCGAGCTCATTAAAGGTGCTTTCGAAATAGGGTTTGAAGAATTCGAGGGTAGTTTTGTTTTGTTTTTCCTTTTCCTAAAGATGTCCAACCTACAGGCCAAAAGATAGAAACGATCTTTGGGGGCGCGGCTGCGTCGTAGACCCCCGACATGCCAAACCGCAAATTAAAACTGTGCGGGGCCCAGAGGCCGGGAGTGGAAAGGCCAGCAGAAACGGAATACCTGCACCTGAAGCGGAGCGGGCGCACCGGCACTGCCTGGGCTGCGCACCGCCGCGCGCCCCCCCCCCCCCCCCGCAGGCTGCTCCAGCAGCCCGCATATTTCTCAACTGCCTGCCGCCAGGTTTTAAAGGCTGTGCCCAAGCCGCGGCAGGAATCTGTAGGGTTAATACTCTTCCAGTCGAAGGCCGTGCTTTCCGAATCCCCAATGTTAACTGGGTCCTGGGTCCCAGGCCGAAGCGAGTGGGATGGCGGAGCAATTTACTTTTGACCCTGTTGGGGTCCAGAGCTAAGGCCCCGCTGAGGGTGGAGGGCATAGCTGGGTGTCGCCTAACTCCTCCTCTTTGCGAGCCGCGTGGCGCCCGGGGACCAGTAGGCGGCGCCCTTCCTAAACTGCATCCGCCTCCGGCTCCCTCTTGGGAGCGCAATCACATTCCTTTCACTTTGGGCGCTTTGCAGGGCGCTGTTCTGTGCCTCCGCCCCAGCTGGCAGCTTGTTAGGCGGGACAGGTGGGCTGGTAGGAACAGCCAGTTCTGAAACCGCTCGCACGACCACCGCAGCCCAGCCCCCAACCTTCCAGGCTCCAAGAGCTGTGCACATCTCAGGGAACGAGAGGCCCTGAGGGGTTTGCAAACCAGGAGGCCTCGATAAAGACCCCTCACCCAGGCCGGGGAACAGCAGTTCGGGCCCTGGCACCCCGGTCCGAAGAGCGGGAAGGAGAAAGGGCCCCTTCTGCAGCCTCACCTCAATGCCCGAGTATGCACCCTCGGGGATTGACTGGGCTGTTGGTTCCTCACCCCAAATCCCAGAAGCTGATTCGTCCCTGCACAGGGGGGCAAGGGAAGAAACCCAGCCGGGCCCTGGTTTGGCGCTGCCTCGTGGGGCTGACTGCAGGGACCCCACTCAGTGGTCCCGCGGCCTCTGTTGCCAGTGGTTCAGCGACTCCTAGTCCCCTTAGTGCCAAGCTAGGCTCTGCTTGGGGGCTGCAACCAGTGCAGCCAAGCGCAGGTGACAAACGCCCGCGATACCCCAGCACCGAGGTGTATTAGGCACTGCTTCGCATAACTTCCGCGCCCCCGTCCAAGTCTGCGAACAAACCCCTGGCACACGCCGAAAGGTTTCCCCCAGCCCCCCTTGCAAGGAGCATCGCCTTCGACACGGCCCAAGATGCGGCCAGGCTGAGGCTCGGAGGCTCGAGGAGGGACTTGGGACCTTACAGACACGCATCTACTTCTGGGATTAAACGCAGGAGACATTTCCTAGCTGCACATACCTCGACCCGCCCAGCAGGCCGCCCCCAAACTGAGAAGTCTCTAGACAACAGAAAAACCACTGGC
This sequence comes from Pseudorca crassidens, assembly GCF_039906515.1. Lineage (NCBI taxonomy): Eukaryota > Metazoa > Chordata > Mammalia > Artiodactyla > Delphinidae > Pseudorca > Pseudorca crassidens. Next base: position 32,908,470 of record NC_090315.1, on the reverse strand, counting down.
CAACGAAACCCAGCTCTGCAAAGGAGAAAACCCTAAACTTAATTTGGGGCTTGTACTTAGGACGAAGTACGCAAAGAAAACCCTCGACCCTGCAGAGGCCAAGGGCAGGAGGGATGCGGACAGGGGGCAGCGATGTGGGCACCAGCCTTCCAGACTCTGGCGGTTTCGCTGCGCAGCCGGGAGGCGTCTCGCACAGCCCCTCGTTGGGGAGAAACGCCACGGGCTCCCCGGTACGCGGTTCCCGTTCCCAGGCAGCCCCCGCGGGCATTCGGCTCCCAGCCCGGAGCCTCGGCAATCAGACCCGGGAGGCCCGCGCCGCGCCATTTGCATATTCCCGGGAACACAAGGAAGCCTACAATTTTCTTTTTAAAATCGTTGGGCAGGGTTTAGGGCCAGTGCTTCCAAATCCCGCAGAGTTGATGTCGTCCTTAAACTCTCTCTTAAGAGAAGGCGACTGGCCTATTCTTCTGACTTTTTTAGAAGAGAAGGTGACTCCTGGGGCTGCATATTCAACAGGGGGGAAAAAGCTGATTGTGAACCGGGCTGTCGGGGGGTGGATGGAGGGGGCTGGGGCGCGGGGGGTAGGGCAAGTCATCTCTGGAATTCAATTGTTTAAAAAAATCATTTATAATTAAAGGGACAAAATAAAATACGATCGTCTCATGCATATTTAATCATTCACACTTCCAGCTTTGAAACCATTTTCCCTGCGTGAATTTTCTCACTAATTTAAACACTGAAGTCGACTGCTGTTCAAGAAAACATCTGGACAATGCTGCTTTCAAACTTGTTTAAATTCGAATAACTAAAGGAGCCCCGTTGCAGGTTAAAAAAAAAAAGTAGCAAAAGTGAAAACTCCAGTGAAAATTTGGGCTGTGTTTAAAAAAACAGGGTTAAAGTGGTCTTGAGTAGAAGTGCAAATATGTGAGTTTTGATTTAGCCTAATTAAACCGGTGTTATGTGCAAACACATTCTCTCTACGCTCAGGCTTGGGTTTAATAGAGCAAATTAATTCCCCTCGCTGGGGTATGTTTTTGCTGTAAAGCCTCCCGTCCCCCGACCAGTGAAAATTTCCCACGAAATTCCACAAGTCCGCGGTTCGCCATCTCCCGCGCAAAATGGAGAGGCGAACACCGACCGTGCTGGCGGGCCTCGGGCGCAGGGCGGTATCTCTTCCTCATGTGGGATTGAGACGTAACCTGCCTTTTCGTTTTGCGATGAAAGATGCGGGATTAAACGGAGAAAATAAAACCTCAAAAATACTTTTGTGGCTACTCGGACTCTTGAATCCGTGATGGGAAGAGTGCTAAAGTGACAAGCCTGATCAAGTCCACAACAGCCTCATTATCTAGGCAAACGTCCTCGAACTTTTGAATGCCGCTTGTCCAAAAAGGGGCCCTTGGGGGTAGGGCGGGGGGGGCTCTTCTGGTTCGTTCGGGGCTCCCCTTGCTTCCCCCAAGCGCTTATGGCACTCCCTCCCCCACTTCCGCCCACTCTCTCTCCAATCTCCGACTCTGCAAAGTGCAGGCTTGTAATTCAGGACAAGTGTGACACCTACCTGTGAAAGGGAGGAACCGTCCCCTCGCTGGTCCCGCGGCCCAGCCCCGCGGCTGCGCGGGGAATCTACCCGGCCGCCTACCACCCGCACGGTCGCGGATGGAACATTTACTAATCTAATCAAATCCAGCGAAGAAATCAATGCCCAATTTTGAAGGGGTAGAGAAGACAGTGACTTGGGAAAGCCTTCTCCTTGTCATCCCCTAACGCTTCCCGCCCGCATTAGCCCAGAGCACCTTTGAAAGAGTAATAAGGGCTAAATCCGGCATAAAATCGAACTCATTAGCAAAGTTCACCAGCTGATTGCTTTGCATAAAACACGACACTGATTGGAAGTAATTAGGTTAAGCAATGGAGCTCGGGTGGTGCGTGTCTCTAGCTGCCTTTGCCATCTCTTCTCCCTTCTGGGCACACACTTGGGTCTCTCTCCTCCCTCCTTCAGGGTCCAATCTCCCCACAGCAGCCCGCATCAGTGATCCAAATCTGCATTCCGGGCAGGGCCAGGTTCCCCGGGGCTCGAAGCCTAATTACAGTTTCCCGCTGCCACACTAGGTTTGGTGGAACCTTTCATTCCCCACTTCGAAAAAAAGTTGCAGTTTGCACCTTTTGTCCAGGGCGATGGACAGTTTACTGTGGCTTCTAAAAAGTAATGAGTGGCTCTGATTATGTTAAAATCTCTTTTAATTAAATATTTTGCATTTTACAAAGGCGGCTGCAGTTTCTTTTACTTTTTAAATCTAAGAGTATAACCTGTTCCCTTTCTGTAATAATACTTCAGCTCATACCCAGAAAAATCAATAGGTGTAAAAAATTAAATTAAACTTGTATTTTTAAACTATGAAACAGTTCTGGGGGAAACACAAATGTATATAGTTATATTACAAAAAAACATTAAATGCCTGTACAGGTGTCTTAATTTCATAATTTACTTCAAAGATATTGAGTTATCAATTTAAATACAAAAATGCTACATTAAATATACAGAATAAGATTTAATACAAATCCTTTTTTAAATTTTTCTTTTCAGTTGGTTAAGACATTTTTGTTTGTGTGTGGAGATGTTTACATTTTTATGTCATCCATCTCCAGGAACTATAAACTTTTTAGTAGGAGGGGTAGTTTTGTTTTTCTCTCATGTTGATGGAAAAATAACTGCCAAGGCCATTTTTTTTTAATAAATTAGGAAAGTCCAGGACCGACGCAGCCCGCGTTAAATGTCGGACATACCTTTCTTCAATTCATAGGGAGAGTCTTTGCACAGGTCTAGCTGGGACTGGCTCCGCAACATTTTCGGGTCTTTAGCCAAAGCGTCCGCTCGGTTCAACACGGTCTGGTTTAATCCATTGAAATGCGAGCTCGGACCCGTTGTAGGGCCTGGCCCGGGCCCCGGGTGGCCGTGAAGATGTCCGAAGGAGCCATAGTTCGTGTAGCCAGGATAGAAGGGCGCCGTGTAGTAGAGAGGCCGGGACAGCACTGTCCCGCCTGGAAAGGGACACTGAGCCGAGGGCGAGCGCGATGGCGCCGGTGCTGGTGACGCGCGGCTGCCTCCTAGGGCTTGCCCGGCTACGGGCCCGGGGCACGGTGGGCACGGAGAGCCCTCGCTCCCGCCGCCCCCGTCCTTGACCTTGTCCGAGGATGTGGCGATCTCCGCCAGAGACCACAGTTTGGGCTTGGCGAGCACCGCCTGAGGCGGTGGCGGTGGCGGCGAGTGTATGACCGAGGGCCCTCCGGGACCGGGGGGCAGCTCTCCCGCGGCTGGGTGTGGGCCCGGAGCCGGCGCGCCCGAGGAGTAGTGAGGGGCCGGGTCTTCGGCCAGCCGAGCTGCCGCAGGCCCGGCCGGGGAGGGCCCGCCGGCGCGGGGGGGCCCGGGCAGCGCGTCGAGGCGGCCCTCGGATGGCGGCTCTTTAAAATCCGAGTCGCTGAGGCTACCCTCGGTCTCTTTGCCGGCGGGGGTGGGCGGCCCCTGCAGCCGTTCAAAGCCTGAAGCCGCCTTCTGCTCTGCTCCTCCTGCGGGCGAAACCCAGGCGGTCAGAGGCGCGGAGGCCGCGCGGCGGGGCCCAGGTCCCCGCCCGCAAAGGCAAAGACCCCTGCCCTCAACCTCCAGGCCCTGTGCGCCCCCTCTCCAGTCCCCCTTTTGCTTAACGCACGCTTTCCCGCGTCCACCAACCTGCATCGGGGCCCTCGGGGTCGCCCTTGTCCTCGGGCTTCTGGGGCTCATCCTCGTCGTTCTTCTCCAGATCAATGTTCTCCTCCTCCTCCTCGTCCTCGCTGCGGTTCCGCGGCGTCCACGTCATCTTGTTCTCCTTCTTGAGGCGCCGGCGCGCATTAGCGAACCAGGTGGACACCTGGGTGAGGGTCATCTTGGTGATGATGGCCAGCATGATCTTCTCGCCCTTGGTGGGGTAGGGGTTCTTGCGGTGCTCGTTGAGCCAGGCCTTCAGTGTAGCAGTGGCATCTCGCGTGGCGTTCTTCCGGTACGCGGGGTCCCCGTAGGGGTACGAGCCCAGGGGTGCTGCGTACGGGTGGTACCCCAAGGAGCCTGCCATGCCGGGTGTATGGTCGTAGGGAGAGCCCTGCAGGGAAGGGGCAGAGAGAAAGTGAGAGTGGGCCGTGGTCCCCAGTGCCACCTGGGCGACTGAAAGACACTTTCCCTGCGCCCAGGGGTCTTCGGGCTGCGAGGCCCGCACTCAGGCTTTCCCTGGGGTAGGGCTGGAGAGCTCAGACCCTGGGGCAACGCCTCTTCCTCCTCATAAGGAAGCGGGGGCGCCAACTCCTGAGTCCTTGGGGGCGCTTGGAGCCGTCCTGGCTTCCCTGGCCCCTGGGAGGCCCAGGAACGTCCTCCCTCCGTGCGCAGATCCGGCCACGGCGGCCGGGCCCTCTACCCAGAGAGAGGCCTGGGCAGCGGCGGCGACTCTGCGCTCCGCAACCGAGTGGTTGCGCGTTGGGAGCAAGGGTGGTGAGCAAAGGAAATCAAGGACTTTTTTTCCCCACAGAGAAAGGCAAACGAAAAGCTAAGCCTTGCCTCGGCACTCCCACCCCTCCAAAAGTGTTACCCCAAACCGAAGCCAAGGCGCTTTTCCAGAAAGTGCACCCGGCCGAAAAATCCCGGATGCACCGCAGCTCGCCCGACTTTTCAGAAATTTAATACCTCCAAATCGGATTGCAAAGATAGGATTACGGATTTGCAACATTTTGGAGGACTAATTAAAGGCGAGGCCAAACACATTTACACAGACTTAGCACGCTTCTGTTCAGATTTCGGGTCTATTTCTTTTGAACTACTTTCTCCAAATGGCAAAACCAAAAAAAAAAAAAGAAAGAAAGAAAGTAAAATGTGCAGGGCGGCCTGGAGCTCACGTTTGCTGCTCTTTAATCGCAGCGACCTCTCCCCAAAAAACCCTTTCGCCAACTCAGCGATCCGAGCAAGACGCGGCTCTTCTCTCCGAGCAACTCCTGAACCCGAGGCCCGGGCGAAGCCGAGGGAGACAATCGCCCAAGGTTGCAGGGTCCGCGAGGCTTGGCAGGGGCGGCCCGCGGTGGAGCCGAGGCCCGTGTCCCCCGCAGCCCCCGATCGCCCCAAGCTGCCGCAGCTGCCCTCGCCCGCCCCGGCTCCAGCTCACTCACCACGTACGAAGAGAAGGCGGCGGCTGCCGCCGCCGCGGGGTCGGCGCCGTACTGGAGGTGCGAGTTGTAGCCCGGCGAGGGCGCCGTGAAGGCGGTGGAGCCGGCGTAGGGCGAGAACGCGGAGCCCGACGACGAGCGCCCGAGCTCATCCGTGCGGGGCCCCGAGATGACGCTGGTGCTGTACGCCGGGCACGAGTAGAGCGCCAGCGAGGCGGACGGCTGGTACAAGTAGCCCTGCGGGTAGGACATGGCCACGCACGGGCATGGGGCGCTCCGCGCCGCGGCCGCCAACGAGCCGGGCGGCGCCCTGCGAGGGCGTGCGGGCGGGCACCTGGTCTCCGGCTGCCCCGGGCCGCCGCTCCTCGGGCCCCGGCTCCCGGGCTCCGGCCCGCGTAGCCTCCTCGCTGACTTCCCGCGCGCCTCCGGCTGCGGCCGCCGAGCCCGCTCCTCTGCGCGCCTCGCTCGCCCCGGCAGGGTTTTCCCCCCCCTCCCTTGCTGCTTTCTCTTTTTCCCCCTCGCTCTTTGCACTGGGGGGCTCTGCTTTTGGCTTCGCAAAGGTCCTGCCAAGATGCTAAGTTGGAAATTGAGGATTCTGACGCCTTGTGCGCGCCTGAAGCTCCTCCTTCGCGGGGTGTAGTCGGTGGGAGGACTGGCAGGAGCCTCTGGGCGGCCGCAGCCAACCCGGCCGCCAGGCGCGCCTCGCCCTCTCCCTCTTCCTCCCCGGCTCCCTCTCCCGCTCGCTGGCGCTCCCCTCGCCCCTCCCTAGCGCCCGCCTCTCCTCCGCGGCACTCCTCTCCCCCCTCCTCTTATTTCCCCCCTCCCCTCCTAGGTCTCTCCCTCTCTCTCTCTCTCAGACTCTTGAGCGCCGGCCCCAGGATGACAAACACATCCCAGGCGCGCCGATCTCTTCCAACTTTCCTCCCCTGCTAAGTCGGGGTGGAGCGGCGGTTCCGACACAAGGCGGGCCCTGATGGCCGGTCCCGCCGCTTCGACGCACAAAGGGAACGAGGCCTCGGACCGCGCGCCAACGAAAGCTCTGCTTTCTGTACGCCGCAGTAAATCGCGGAGTTAGCGGATTTCTCGTTCGCCAGAAGGCTGAACTCCAAGGCAGATCGCCGCCCACCCGCCCCTGGCTTCTCCCCCAAGCTAGGGGACCCGAGAGCGAGATGGATACCCGGAATGAAGGCCCCCGAGAGAGCCGGATGGATGCCAGCGTCCAGGGCGCAGGGAGTCCGGGGTGACTGTCCCTCTCCGCCAGCAGCAGCAGGTGGGCGAGAGACAGGCCTTGGACATCTGCACGTCTCCGGCCCGGCCTCCCTTCCACCAACTCCCCGCCAGACGGCGAGGGAGGAGGCACTGGGGACCCAGTACTACGGGGGTAGCCTTTCTCTAGAGAGGTAGTGGGCAAGAGCTGCCAGACGGAGAAGCAGCTACACCGGAGTAGGTCGTCGGACTCCACTACACCTCCTCCCGCAATGCCTGGCTGCCTCTTTCTCGGGGCTCTGCATTATCCGCAGCCCGCCCCGTCAGGCCGGTGGTGGTGGAGAGTGCGGGTCCTCTTCCCCTTCGCACCCACTCGCGCATCCGCCCACGCTCCACTGCTAACATTGCGGAGCAGTAACCAACCCAACCATTTGTTCAGCGAGGCGCTGGCAAGGCAAACACACACAACCGAGTCACAGGCCGAGCCCTTGCCCACGAAGGCCACACATTTAGAATACAAAACAGACCCTTTGCCTGTCTCTCCACACCGCGCCGCCACAAGCCACAGAAGCACTCGAACTGTGGGACAGACAGGGGCGCTGGTGAACCAGGACAGGGGCTGGCACAGTGTTGGGCACTCCGCTGGGGCCCAGTAGATCGGGGACTTTGTGGCCTTTTATAATGAGGTCACACGGAAGCCGAAGTATGCCTATACACAGAGTTTCCCTCAATGACTCTGACGGGAGAGATACACTTTTACTTCCTGAGCTCCAACCCCTGCACCCAAGCCCACTCTCCACAACGGCACACTCTCCGCAGCGCGACTTCACGCACGCGCGCTGACTCCTCCCCTCCGTCAGTTCCCTCCAGACTCCGCCCCTCAGGCGGACGTCCTCCTACAACCGCTCTAGCCTCCCGGCCCCATCCCTCCCTGCTTTCACCTCTAATTGGACGCTGGCCTCTATTGGCTCCGCCCTTCGGCTACGTGAGCCCGCTTTCCTCAGAGTAACGGCGCCGAGAGGGCGGGGCTGGGCGGGGCGACGGCGCGCTATTGTCATGGAGACGGGAAGCCGGCGGCGGCGGTGGCGGGAACAGCCAGGCTGAGGTGGCAGCAAGCCGGCCGAGACTGAGGCGAGGCTGAGCGGCCTGGCGTGCGGAGCCGGCCAGTGGTGGCCTCGCAGGCAGCCAAGGGGCAATGTCTTCTGGGGCTCGGACAACGCCCGGGTGGTCGCGGGGAGTGCCCCGAAGCGTCCCCGCCCTGCTGGCATCGCTCCCGCCTCTCGCTGCCCCTCAGCTCCCCAGCGCCCGCCCCCCGGCTCCGCCCGCCGCCGCCGCCGCCGCCGCCGCCGCCGCCGCCGCCGCCGCCGCCGCCGCCGCCGCCGCCGCCGCAGCCCTTCGCGCTAAAGGTCTGTAGCGGCCCGCGCGCGCCGCCCGCCGGGGGCTCGCGCCAGCCACGAGGGAGCGTCCGCGGCTCGCGCGCCCGCGCCGTGGAGGAGAGGTGAGCCCCGGGTCCTCCATGCCACCGCGCACCCGCCCCGTTGCGGCCGGGCTTCCTGCCTCTCGAGCCGCGTCCGCGTCCCCTCGTGGACCGGACGGACGCGACGGTGCCCCGCGCGCCTCCGTGGGCATGGGCCGCGTGAAAGTTGGGCGGGCTTCTCCTGGTGTGACGGTCCCCGGGCGGGCGGGCGTGGGCGTGTCCCCTCCATCCACGCGCGGCGGCTTCACCCTCTGGGCTCTCGTCCGAGATTTCTGAAATGGAACCGTGGAGGTTTGTGCCACCGAAAATCTGAGTCTGTCCACACATTCTCGTTACATCATCATGTAACTCTGGGCAGCTAAGCAACCCCCCCACACAGACACACTATACTTACCAAACCCCCCTCCCCCCCCACTTCGTTTCTTTCTACTGTCTTCTTTTTGGTGCACGGACTGTAGAGAATCCTGCAAGATATTGAGGCATTTAGAATTTATGGAGTTTATGGTTCTGTTGCTGTGGTTGTCACCTCCGCTCTACGTCAAATTTGAGACTCATTTCTTAAGGATGTCTCTATTTTCTGGTTTATTTGCACATTGATGGCTCTGATGCTCGGCTGGCCACGGCCGCCCGGCGTCTGAGATAGACTCGTGTTAATATGTGAAAGGGAAGAGCTGATCATTAGCGTGCAGACGGGATTCAGATAACATCTGGTGGGTTTTCTCCGTTTTCATGTGAAAGCTTTCACGTTTTTGCTGGTAAACCGGAGGTTTTAACTTTTAGTCTTGGTAGCAGTGACGATAAGGATACGTTCCCTTCTCTCCACCCCGCCCCCGCCCCTTTTCCTCCTTTATTCATCAGCTTTGCCGTTTGGGAGCCTGCGTGCTTTTAGCAGTAGTTTAACTCCTCTCTTGTCACTGAAGCTTTCTCCCCCAGCAGAGGTGGGAGCTAACTCCCTCTGGTTCCAGGTTACCAAGACGACTCCTTTTGTTTTTGGCTTACTGTTGCATTTGTATCTTTCCGAACATTTTAACTTACACTAGGGATAGGTATTCCCTGATTGTTCTTAATGAAGGACTTTAAAAAAAATTCTAATTTTAAAACTTCCTAAGAGTTTATTGGTTTGTCATGTCTGCACGGATCCTGTTAGGCATAACTCTTAAAATTTAGAGCTTTAAAATAAGATCCACAATTGTATTGTTAAGACATGGTCGTGGAGCTTACTCTTCGAGTTTTGGCTGTACAGTTGTCATTGTTTAAATCAAGTGCAAAAGAGGTTATTCCTGTTTATTTAGTGTAATAACTGTTTACAGTTAAAACTTTAAAGACTCATAAAAGGAGATCTGCTGTATTTTAAAGATCTCATCATTCTTGTGGGAGAGACACAACACTGACGCTAGGAAAGGCAACAGATTGCTTCTGTCATATCGCTTTGCAGTTTTGGAGTGTACTTAAAGGATTATGATTGATAAGGCTGTCTTGCCAGAGAATGTTGACACAGGTGTGCATCGTTATCTTAATTAAGATCTTGAGAAAATGTTGTCTATAAAATGGTGACATAAGAAGGGCGGCATATTTCTGTACAGTTTTGCTTTTGGAGAATTTAATTGCATAGAAACCTGTCTTTGAGCTTCCAGCACTCTGGCAGCAGAAGTTTTAGACAGAAATGATAGTTCAATGTTAAGTGTTCTGGCATGTATTAATACTACTTGTGGCTTTTTGGCAATGCCTTTGTCGACTTCTTTTGTGCTTCCATCTTTGTGGAGTAATGGTTCCTGATTTAGAAAGAAAAGCATAAATAGCATAGTATATTATTAAGCAAACGTTTATTAGTGTTCAGTAAAAATATGTAGAGGAAGGCGTGCTTAATGTGCAGAAACAGGATTGTAATGAAAAGGTAAATATATAAGAAATTTATGTCCCTTCACTTTTTTTAGAAGACAGTCTCCTAGAATGTTTTAATGATCTAAAACAATTTCTTTTTTCTTATTGTCAGGTACTTAACTACATTTTTTATGGAATGTCTTGTTTTTATTTCCAGACGTAGAAGAAAACTGTTTCATTTCTTCCAAAATGTGGTTCTGTAAACTTGAATTGATGAGCAAGTGAAGATAGTGCATTTAGACTCTTATTAGTTTAAGGATCTGAATCATAACCTGGATGACCACTAGAATAGTATTACTGTCCTTTACTTCAAATCTCTGAATACCAAATGCCACAACAATAGCAGGACGGATGCTGCTGATTATATTACCCCTTGGCTTACTCAGCACCTAATACCCTTCAACATAAGTATTGCATTAAGATTTCCCCCCTCTCTTTGTAGCCCATGATTTCCTGGAAGCTGGCTGTCCATCAGTGTATATGTAAGATGTGTGAGTGTTTTTCTTTAATATTAAAACTCATTGTAGAAAGAGGAAATGAAAGTGGAGGAGGCCATAGGCGTTATGATCGGAGAGGCCAGGTGTAGAATCACAGCTCATTCGTGACTCCAAGGATAATGAGCAGCCGAGCATTACATGGTAAACTAAAATCAGAGAATGACTTATGTAGATTTGTTTGCTGAAACTAAAACAAGAGCATTAATTTTGACATAATTGCTTTACTTATCCCCCAACTCCCCTTCAAAAATTTCTTTTCTGGCAGCTAAGATCAGCATCCCAATGCTATTATCCATACATTATTTTCAAATTTGATATGCTGTGTTAAAAGAAATGAAATAGGAATATGAGCTAATTACCTGTCATCTGTTTTAATAAGTAACACCAAGTAATTATTACTATATTAATATATAATAATATAATATATTTTTACAGTATAGAAATCTTGTGGAAAATGTCAGTGTTCTTCAGTTGATAATGTGCAAGTAAATGAGATCGTGTAATCCTGAGTGAATTAAACATGTTCTTTAAAACAGATTATGAAAACAGGATCATATTTTGGAACAGTGTTTTACCTCTGAGATAGCACAGCCTATTTTGTGTGGTAATATCTCAATATCTTTGTGTATTTCCCTTCAGCGTCTACATTGTGTTGGCTCCTGTAGTTTAACATCTTTTCGGTATAAATGTTAGCTGTGTTATAGAGAATAATTGTCCTTAATAGAATAGCAGCTGATACCACTCTAAGAAGATGTAAAATCTTGGAATTATTTTTTTCTTGTTCAGTAATGACTCTGGTTTGCTTTCTGGTTTAGCACTACTCTGGAGTGTGATACTCATGACTTATTTCTGCATAAATCTGCAGTATTTTATAGCTAGAGTATACCTGAGCACCAATTTAGCTTGGCAAATTAACTTAGATGCTTCAAAATTGAAAACCAGTATATTCAAATGTAGTTAAAGTTTAAATCTTTATGAGTAAGGATGCACTTAACATTTGTTCAAGAGAATAGAATATAATTTTCTCCTGCAGTTGTCATTTATGTAATCCATTTTTCTAGCCTTTTCTCAGGCTAATGATATTCCACACCTTGATACAGTCTTTAGTTGTTTATTTGAGATAATATAGAGTGATACCTTGGAGAAAATTAGATTAGATATTCATATCTAATATCCCTAAAGTATTTAACCAGACTTCTGTGTTTCCTTAAACAGAATCGTTTCCATTTGCTGTGCAGGTTTTAAGTATGATGTTTCCGTAATACATTTGGATGTTTTCAGCTAAGCTCACTTCTGAACCATGGGGTTCCTCCAAATGTTGACTGAAATTTGTCCTTGTGCATCCCCAGGCTCATCTGCAAGTGAGTGTCTGCACAGTTGTGCTTGTGTGTGGAGTAAACCCAAAATAGCATTAGCGTTTGTTTTACCAAAGTATTTGTATTGGAAATGGGGATGGTCTAAGTACAGAATGTAGAGAATGTCACTTGAGGCCTTTGATTATTAAAATTTTACCAATGCATTGGTAAGTAGGAAAATTTTTGATTCATGGAACTGCACTTAAAATGCATTTATTTTTTAATGTTATCGTCGGATAGTGAAACTTTTGAGCTCAGTGCTTTTTGTAAAAATCAAGACTAAAGTTACGATATGTTATAGAAATAGGATTATTATTTAAAGGAAATAATGTTTATATCAAATTACAGTTTTTGATTATTTTCATTACCCCAGTTCTTTTAAGAATAAACTTAGAGGGAGTATCAGCTCTAGTCATGGGTACTAAACTCTTTTAAAAAGACAAAGGATATACAGGTGTGCACAAAACTTGTCACTTCTCATCAAAATAGGGGATGCTGAATACAAGCAGATGAGAAAAGCTATGAGAAAAAAAAAATACTGTGCAGAATATTTGCGTTGCCTAGTGGGGAGAGCAAGTACTGGATTTAGTGATAGAGAATATTTTCTTAAGTAAAAAAGATGGTTGAATGACCAAAAAAAAAAAAGCTAATTCTACAGAAGGCAACTCTAGTACAGCCTGCAGTAGAATAAGTGCTTCTCTGTGGATACTTTCAAAGGTATTAAAGTGATTTTTAATGTTATATAATTGTTTTTAAATAACACACTTGTGTTCTTCTATCACTGATTGGGCGTTATGGGGCTTCATGTATGACCAAGAGCTGAAGCATTACAGTCACTTAGGAAACACACAAATATGAAGAAAATGTTAAACAGTGAGCAGTCTGATTCCTCTTTGTTTGCCTTTAAGCTTAGTTTTTGTTTTTTTAACCACATGTAAACTTGTTGAATTTATAAGACAGAAGGATTAGATTTTTCTTCCCTCCTAAGGATGAATATAGGAAAAATCTAAACATATATGCAAATTAGTTGAGTTTTATATCTGTAATTAGCCAAAATTTATTATGAAGATTCATGTTTATTTCTTATATATTAATGGTATTCAAATGTATTAAAACCGATACTTCTTTTATATAAAATAGGTGGTGTGAGGGGGGGTTCCCCACTCTTGAAAATATGAAGAAAGCATGTCCTTTCAACAGTAATAGGTTATGGTTGATTAATTGAGAAGGTTATACTAAATGTTCTCTAGTGGAAATGGCTAGAGTATGCTTTTTGAGAACTATATCTATCATTCAGGAATAAAATCAATTGAAGTATTGGTAATTAAATTGTAATTCAATGAAGGAACGAACTGGTAGGAAAGATGAAGCTAACTCTTGCTGTTTTTCTCTTTAAGAATCTACAGTCCATAATGGAGCTACTGTACTGGCTATTGGAAGAAGGAGATTCTGAAGATAGGGAGGTAATATTATCTCTTTTAAAAGAATACTTTCCTCTGTAATCCTGTGCCTTTATTACATATAAGAACTTTATCTAGTAGAGAGCAATTTCTTTAAATTTGGGGTATGGAAACAATCTGATTTTCCTGTGCTGAGTTTTCGAGCTCCTCCTCCTGGGGTAATAGGCTATGTTGGGAGAGCTGAGAAATCTCATCTAGGCATACTCAGCACCCTTAAAATAGCTTCTTTCTGAGAATTAGGTCTGTGATGGTGGCCTACCCCGTTCTAGTAGATGTCATTTTAGCATGTGGTTGATGTGCAGGCATTGAGCGCGTTGCTTAGCTGTCCTCATTTACCTCTCTGGCTTTGTTGCCTTCTCTGGGGGAACGTGCTCTCGGCAGGGTGGTTTGCTGCCAGCCACCACCCAGCTCTGAGTGGGAGACTTGCTGGTTGACAACTGGTTCCAGGGCTCTGCCAAAGAGCTCACCAGGCCCAGCCTGGGCTGCTCTAGCGCACTGGAGGCCAGGAGCTCCCACACACGGGTTCCTTCCCTAGTTGTCAGCTTTAGGTCCCTTTCCATTTTTTGTGTAATCCTAGGCTATGGGTAATACTTTCCGTTTCCTCTCACTAGGTTGGCTTGTTGCTTTCTTTGCAGCTGTTGCAGGGATTCACATGGAATGGAGGACTCTGTTTTATTCTGGATGAGATCTTTGATCATTTCCCCACATGCTTTTCCAGTTTCAGAAACCTAATGCTGGTGTTACAGAATGAATCTAAGATTCTTGAACAACAAAAATGAAAAATCTGTGTCAATAAGAAAATCTTCCATCTTTTCATGCTATGTTGCTACATTGCCCATGCAAGTTAAATTAAAAACAGAGTCAAACCCCTTTATAAATTATCAATCGCTATGTCTAAGAATGTTTATAAAGGCTTAAATTGTGTAATGGTATTTATATCATTTTTTTTCCTTTTTAAGAAAAATGATATACTTTTCTAGTCATCAAAAATACTCCCTGAACTATATCTATGGAGAGATATTAATGTAATAATAAAGGGCTTTATGATGTCTAATTATATAATTGGGAAATTGGTAAGCAACAGTAGTAGATAAAATCAATTTCTTCTATTAAAGAGCTAGTATACATTTAAAAACAAAAACCTTCAAGAAGGGGACTCTTTAATCTTTAAATCATATGATGTTTTTGGTTAATACAACGGGAAGAGGAAATATACTAATCTCAGATTCTTTTATTCTTGCCTAGGTAGAGGTTGGAAGCAGCTGAGGAGCTATTAGCATGTAGCCTAGAAAAAAAATGATATAAAAGTGATTACTTGGAAGGCAGTTTACATTTGCAGAACAATTCAATATTATGTCCTTGACCAACTTTTACACTTCATATACTTGGGTTATTACTCTAGCGTTTAAAATATCAATCTATGGTGTAGCTTGTGTATGGAATGCAAGGGTATTTTTGAATTGACTAGGTCTTGCTGGTCATTCTAAAATGTGCTACAGTATTACAAAGTTGAAATGTAATATTTATTAATAGAAGGAAAATATAAAATTTAATATCTGGGCAACTGTGACCTTTAAACCTACTTTAAAAGTATAATCTTGACATCTGTGACACTATTTTTTGTCTTTGTTTATAGATAGAATTATGGATATTCTACAATCCAAATGATTTATTTATTAATTCCAAATTTTGTTCTCTATAATGGACTTTTAAAATAAAAAGAATACGTACTTTAGACATGGACTAATTTATTAAGCATTAGTACACAGAAAAGCAGCCTTGATTAATTTAAAACTGTGAAAGGGGGCAGGTAAAACTGTTTTCGGCTGAAATTTACTAATGCAGTAACCATTTAAATTAAATGTTTGTTAACGTAATAGTGATGGCATTTTCTCCTCCTCCTCCTTGTGGTTTTGTCCAACTAGATGTTACAGTGGCAGTTGCGCTGACTGTTAAGTGTTTAAATGATGACACCATTATGTGAAGTGATTTTGAAATGAGAGATTCCAGCCAAGAATTACATCTGCTCCCATCTCCTTCAAATCATACTCTCTGGCAGTACAGATTATGATTGATTTGTTTGTGACAGATTGCAGGAAACAGTCATTGATTTTTCAATATTTTACCTTAAAATTATTTACAGTTGTAACCATGGGGAGGTATTTCCACGGGCTGTCAGCCCCTGAAAGACTAGGATAATATTCCCTGCTCTCTGACAAGACAAATTACCTGTAATGAGTGCAGTAGCTGAAGGGTATACTTTTATTTTAAAATATGTCAATAACCCCAGTGACTAAACGAATATTGATTTAGCATAATGAAGCCTGAGTAATGTGAAAATGAGCTTTTTCAAGGAGCATGGTAAAGACTTTCTTTTTAGCTGGTTGTAAGAAGCTTTTCATTCTTTTCAACTAGCTAGTGGAGATAAGGAGTTTTATATGCAAACCATCAGGAATGATAGTGTTGTTTGTGATAACCAGGGTCCAAATATTTTGCCCTTGCTTTTATCGATTCTTTTTCAGATCTTATTTGGAGTCTTACTTTCAGTCATAGAATAGCTACTGATTTGCTTGCTCTTATCTTGAACCAAATAAATGTATTTACCATTTCAGCATATTTTGCGTTAGAACCTCTGGTATTGAATATTAAAATATAAGTCTATATACAATCATTTGTAGATGACATAATAATTATCTTAAGACATTTCAAATGGGTCTATTGTAGTATTTAATGTGCTGTGTGTTATGGTAGAATAATTCCTTGTCCCTGGACATCAGACTGCTTTCAGTGGGAATGAAGATTAATTTACTTAAGCCCTGATATTTTAGGCATCATTGCATGTTTTCATTTTTGTCAGACTTCCGCCCACCCTTTTCAAATGTAATTCTCAACTTTTTAATGGATTAAGATCCCAATACATAAGGTCCTTCAAACAAGAATGATAATAAAGTAGTATATTGCTTTATTTTATAGTTCATCAAGAAGCCAAAGATCTTATGCCTGACTAAGAATCTCCATATCTAACTTGGTAAGGAGAAAATAGGGTAGACAATGCCCATAATATATAGTAGAAAAGTCAGTATTTGAAGATGTCTAACTTGTATTCCATGGGAACCTAACGTATTTTATGATAACTAATAGTAATAAAATTTTATTGAAAGCAATAGGTAAAGTCCCTTTAGAAATTAAAAATGAGTTATGATTTAAAGAAAATTCAGATGGCTCTTTGTCAGTGCTAGTTCTTTTGTAGCATTGCATTGGAAATGTTGCAATAAAATGAAAAATATAAACATATCTTTTCATGGAAAATAGGATAGACTCTAGAACAGAAAATTATCGTTTTATTTTTTCCCAGGAATTTGCCTGAGGGTGTGACACAGATGATCTCTGTTACTCTTCTTAGTTGTGTCCTGCAATAAGCTGGATGCTTTATAAAATACTGGTCCCTTGGTTTCAAATGTAAGATTTTAGTTCTCCATCACCCCCTCCCCCCAATTTTTCCCTTTTTTCTATAAAGGACCTTTGAAAATAGAAATATAAAGGTTGCACTATCATCACATATGAAACTGGTAGCCCGAATTCTTCAACCATTAATTTGGTTTATAGTTTTCTAAGTTGATACTTTATCCTTAGAACTTATCTGTGGTTAAGGCCTATCTATAGATGTGCCCTCCAGAAAAAAATGAATATAGATTTTCTTCCTCAATAGTTTTTTTAAATGAAGCGTATTTTCTTCATACAAATCTACGTTAAGGAAAACATCTATATTGTTGTTTAGTTTATTTTGGAGTAAAATAATAAATGTATATGGTAAGTACCTCCTGACCCCATCATTTAGTTTAAACCTATCTGTTCATTTTATAGTACATGTGCAGAACTATTTACGTGAATAAAATTCAATAAATACGTAGATAAAGTAAAGCTTTTTCTGAGGAAATTATTCTCTTTTGGATACTCTGCCCTTTTCCATTTCTTTTCTCCCCTTGGGAAAAAAAAATCTTGCCCTTGTTCTCCTTTAAGGAAAAACTATTTAGATAAAGTGTTTTTAAATCATGCAAGTCATTGCCTGGGGTTGGTTAAAACATTTACTTTTTTGCAAAGAAGAAAAATGCCCCTGTTTTAAAAATCTTTCTTGTATTTGTATCTATTAAGATAAACAGTTTACTTTGATACGGTACATACCAATCTACTTAGTTAATTTTTTTTCCAGAATTCATTTTACTGTGCTTGGTATGACCTTCTATGATAACTTAATATAGGAACAAATTAGCATATAATTCTATTTTCCATGTGACCTCAACCAGTTGCAGAATTGTACCGCCACTTTTGGGGCGCAGTTTGATAGTCTATGTAGACTGTAGCATTTTTAAGTGTTTGCAAATGTTCAGTGCATCCTGCCTAAGGTGTTATCGAAAATGTTTAAAAGTAAGCAGTTAGAGGAAATACCCCTATTCCTAAGGTATCAAAATGCCTCCTAAAGGTAGCATTTTAAATTAGTGTGCATAATTGATTAGTGATTTGTCTTTCTCCCAAGCATAAAGCAACAGGGCAAAGTTAAGTGAGGTTGGTGAAGTATAAGAAGATATTAGGAACTGGTGGTGACAATGATCATGGCAACTAAATGGATTTCTTTTTTCTTTTAGATTCAGCTGTCAGTCTGAAATTTCCTGTGGTCTGTTCAGTCTAGATGCAAAGGCCATGGAAAAATCAAGTGCTCAAGTGGTTTAAATATGTTTTGGATGTTCTTATTTATAGATTACAGTATTTTTCCACTTAAAATCCACAGTTGTCATGCAGAAGAAGGTTATGCCCTTCTAGATCACCAATTTTATTTGACATGCTTAGCGTTGTAATGTATTACCAAGTGCTATCTGTTTTAATCAAAGTATAGAAAAAAATAAAATCAATTTTATATGTTGACTTTTTTTCTAAAACGACTTTATTGGATTGAATGAATGTTTATACCTGAAAAAGAGCGTTCCAAAAAAAAAAAAAAATCACATTCTCCAACCTAGCAATTCTTCTGGCAATCTGATATCATTAGAATAGGTTTAAAATCACTTTCTAATGTGACTGTATTATATTTATGGGAGAAAAAAGACTTGAAAGGTATCCTTATATATATTTTAATTCTCTATATTAGTCCCTCTGGAATAGAACATTTTCTTCTCAAAAAATCTATTAGCTCAACTCAGATACAAGATAAAAATCATAACTGGCAGAGCATTTGTTACGTGTTTGAGCATTTGTTATGTAAAGAAGGTTGACATCCAGTCTTTCACAGAGTTCTTACATTTGGGGAGACTGAATAATGACCGTTTGCCTTGCCATTGGGAAATTCCTTGTTGTGGCCTTTGTGGTGGCTGTAGGAAAATGGAAGGATTCCTCTGTGGTAGGCAGGCCTCTGGCTTCTGTGGTGTGAACACTGTCAAGGGGTATGTGTCACTAGAGGTGGCCCTTAGCGAGGGAACTGGGGAGATTCACAGATGCTCATGACACTCGAAGAAGCAGTTGTGAGTAACTGTTTTGTAAATGACCCAGTTCGTACTTCATCCACTTCTGTAGTTTTTACAAAGAAAGTGCTATGATAAATTCTTAAGCTCAGGTCTCCATATGGCAAAGTAAATTTATTAGGCTAGAGTGTTTCTTTTTTATTTTTAATTAAACTTAGTATTTTGAGATCATTATAGATTTCACATGCAGTTGTACTAAATAATGGAGAGGTCCTTTGTACCCTTTACCTAGTTTCCCCAAATAGTATGGTATATAGTGCCATATCACAACCTGGACATTGGCATCAGTACAGCCAAAATACAGAACAGTTCCTTCAGCACAAGGATTCCTCATGTTGCCCTTGTGTATCCATAGCTGCTTCTGTCCTGCTCCCCTTCCTTAACCATAGCAACCACTAGGCTGTTCTCCATTTCTATAATTTTTTCTTTTCAAGGATGTTATATAAATGGAATCATATAGTATATAACCTTTTGGAATTGACTTTTCTCACTCAGCACAATTTTCTGGAGATTGAACTTGAATATTTCAAGTCTGTTCTTTTTATGTTTGGGTAATATCCCACGGTATGGTTGTCCCACAGTTTGTTTAACCATTTACCAGTTGAGACTTCAGGGTTGTTTCTGGTTTTTCACTATTACGAATAAAACTGCTGTAAACATTCGTGTATAGATTTTTGTGTGAACGTAAGTTTTCATTTTCCTGGGATAAATGCCCAGGAGTGTGATTGTGGGTCATATGATAATTACAGAGAGCATTTCTTTTTAAGACTAGAATTGATTTTGTGTGTATGGAAGGGGAGACAAAGAGAACATCTACATTTTTGTGGTATTTTTGCTTTAACAGGATTTGTTTATGATTTCAAGACATGCAGACTATCTTAAATAACTTGTAGCTAGATATCAAAAAACATTTTTTCCACAACGTAGATTTTGTTCTTATTTTTAGAGAAATATTTTTGAGAAAAAATTACTTTTTGGGGGGGTAAACAATTTCTATGTAAAGGAATAAAGGTAGACATACACTATAGAAAAGATGCTGCAAAGCTGACAGGTTACTTGGGGGTATTTTCCAAGTGTTGATAGAGAGACTTGACGTTCAAGGATATATTATAATAGTTTTTCAATTGGTAGACTCTAGCTTTTGTCACCACCATGTTGCCTGTAGTTTTTATTTGTAGAATGAATTCATTATCTGTACAATTTGTGTTCAGCGGTATTGCATTTAATGTCCATTTAATTCAACTATATGCACTTAGGAAGAAAAGAAGGAAATAAAAAACAATAAGTATCTTTTCTAGTACATGGCCCCTAAAAGGCAACTGTTGACACTTTACATGATGCTTAATGGAAGAAACAGCTCTGTTCCCAACCCTGGTGAAAATTATACTGTTATACTTCCTGAGAGGCATGTATGAAACCGTCTATGCTATATTTTGGGAGAGACTTACTGAAAGTACTTTCAAGGGTAATTTTTATTCTAATTTTCCACCGTATATATTGACTTTGGAACTCTTACTGAAGACGTAGCTCCATTTCTTTTTTAGAAACATTGGATGCCTTTAACTGGTTACAATAATCCTTCTAACAAAAGTCAATATTTTAAATCTTTAACCTTTTTGAGTGAGGCCCTAGGCCCAGGGGAACCCCAATCATGCAATTCTTCTAAATATAGTTCATCTTTAGCCCATATGGTCATGACCACAGTGATATAAATGACATAAGATAATAAAATAGTCCTTGCCCTTAAAAATGACCTAGACAAAAGATAGTATGGACATATAGAATCTTTGAATACCAGTAGTCACTCATCAAGAAGCAGCTAGGGAAGCATCTCCTGTCTAGCACTTCTAGGAACTGGGACCCTAACAGTAAAGAAGAGCAATACAGGCCCTGATCCCTTTGCGGGGTTCTCGCGGCTCTTAGACTGGGGGGTGGGGACAGGGGAGAAGTAAAAAGAAACTGAGATAGAGTCCAACATGATTATGTGTTACTAGAAATCCAGAACCTTCGGAATTTAGGAGAGAGACTAGGAAAGCTGAAACTGCTGGAGCAGGCCTCACAGAAAATGGTGGGCTTGAATTGGGAAGGAGCATGTATGTGACACAGAGAAGGAGGACATCAGCAGCGGAGGGAAATGAGCTGCAGTGTGGTTGTTGGAAGTGAGGTGCAATCTGGTCTGGTCATCAGAATAGTAGGTGACTGCCCCAAAGTATACTTAACAGCGTCCTGTGTTTCAGGAACTCACCAGAAATGTGGCATGCTTTAAGAGTAATATTTGAGTTTAAATATGTATATTTGAGTGGAAAAACAAATGGATACTCTTCTTCTTAAAACTAGGACTTGGAAGTAGCTTTTGGACTATGAGGCTCAGTATGTGTGTGTGAATGTGAAAAACCACCTTACTTTCCTCCGTTTGTGTTTGATAAGGAATAAGATATTTTGTACCTTTCTGATGTCTTAAATGCATAATCTGTTAAGACTATAATACTTTAAAATGTTTTATTTTAGGCTTAAAATAAAAGAACTTAAAGTTCTTTTAGAAGAGCTCCAAAATTAAAACTGCAAGATCATATATAGATACAAGTTACATAAAGAATACATTTGTAAGGTGGTACATAGAGCTGATGGCTTTACTAAGAAACTATTTTGGGCACCCTAAGAAAATACAGGCATTTCTGTGCATTCTTTTCAAGTGTTCAAGGTAGTAAGAGAGCTGAGAGCCTTTTCTAAGTATGCATCCAATTTTAGAAGGCTAAACTAGGAAGCGCTAATACGCCTGAGGCCCTTTAAGTCAGGAACCTGGAAAAAGGAAGACACCTAAGGGACTATCAGAGTTTCTTTAAATTTATATAAATCATTGAATCATTTGATCAATGTGGTTATAAAAGACATCAAAATTAAGATACTCAGGATTTTATGTGTAATAATACAGATTCCAGTGCCCCCAACTATATGCCATTGCCAATGAGGCCAAAATGAATTGTGTTTTAGGAAAGTGCTACATTAGGTGGACGACTTAAAAGTTCTGAGTATGTATAATGAGCCAGCACTGTGGAATCATCTTGTAATACTGTTTATCTAGCAGTTTAAAAAAAAAAAAAATGGTGCTATTTTAGACAGTTAAAAAAATTTTTTTTACAAATATTGCAAATCATAGGTTGGTTACCACTAGACTTCCTGACTCTGCTGTGATTGCTGTATTCTCTCTATATTCTTTTAAAATATGAGGCACTTTATAATTTTGTCTATAATTGTTTATATATATTTTCTCCACAAAATGTTTTTAGAACAACTTATTGCTAAATTACCTTAACCTACCTGCCATTTTTAAACTTTGTGTATGAATGTACTGAAGTGTCAGTTGCAAGACACATTAGCAGACTATTTAATTTTTTTTTCCAGGAGTCTTTTTATTCAAAACACCTTGCAAACTCTATGCATAAAAATAGCAGGCAGCTTCCACTTGCAGGCTTTTGAAGCTGGAGAAGATGTGTTTTTCACGTGAAGAAACTTGAGTCCCAGGAAGATGAAATGCCTTGCTTCTAAGTGGTAATAAGGATCTTTTGACTCCACAGCAAATGCTGCCATCTTGAAGATGCTTGTCCCCAGTTCTGGAAATTCAATCTGCAGATGGTTGTATCACATCCCTATTCTTCATAATATTTTATTCTATACACATCAGAAATAAATGTCTACTTGCCATCTGTAGATGTCATACAAACATTTTGTCATCCAGTATGGGTACAAGTAACAAGTTAAAGTATGTTAATCTCAGAACTGAATTTTAACCAATAGAATGTTCCATGTATTCATTACTATTTATACATACCTGCTGGCTTTTAACATTGTGATAAATCCAGGGAATCAAATATGAATACAATATGTTCCCTGAATTCAACAACGTGGGCATTGGGCTCAGGCATGGAGATGAAATGGTGAACAGCATGCAGTGTTTGCCTTTGTGGAGCTTGGAGCTTAGCATCTATCTTGGCTACAGAGGCATAATCAGACCATTTCAGCACAGCACGGTGAGAGGGAAAGGCTAGGTGCCATGGGACCCCAGGGGCAGAGTCCTCACAAGCCTGACGGAGGGTGGGCAAAGTCAAGGAAGGCTTCCCAGAGGAGAGGGGCATTGGGGTTGAGCCTTGAAGGAAGGGGGAGCAAAGAAAGACAAGGGAGAGCACGTGCCTTCAAGAGTCAGCAAGGAGTTTGAAAGAAGCAGGAGAGGTGCGTGCGGAGGTTAGAAGGAGAGATGAGAGTAATCAGGGGCCAGGCTACAAAGGGTGGTTTATACGCTCGAGAGAGCAGCTTGGACCTCATCTTACTTTCACCTGACCAGCTCTGCGTTGTGGAGGTATCATGTTTGGTGGCAGCATGGGGAGTACATTGGAGACCAGCAAGACTGGTGGTGAGAGACTAGTTCAGTGGTTTTTGCAAGTAATTGTCCAGGGGTGAGAATAGTTGCGGGAGCCAGGGGAAGGAGAGCTGTCGGTGGATTGATGGGAGATACTAAGATGCTAGAAAATAAAGGACCTGTGGCTGACTGGTTACGTATGGGGGTAAAGGAAAAGCCTGTCAACAAGGGCGTCCAGAAGGCTGCAGCAGTTAGTTCGTGGTGGTAGTGTTTTGAGACAGGGAACCTAGGACAAGGAAGTCTAATGGGAGAAAAGAGTGTGGGCCGAGTAGACGGTGAGATGCTAGTAGAATATCCAGGGGATTTGGAAGTCACAATCTAGTAGCAGGCAGGGAACACAATCTATTCTTTCATATCCGTTTGTTTTCATTTCTCTGAAAGGCACATTTCTCCAAAAATGTGTTTTCTTTCATTATTAAATGTTGTTTTCCTTTTTTTCTTATGTGATACAGCTGTAATGGTCCTATGAAAAGCAAGTCTGAGATGAACCGTTCAATATTATTGGGCAGCGTTTGTTTTTAAAAAAAGATGGGCTTCAGGATACGAAGGAAGGAAAGTGAAAGAATATTCCTGGCTATAGCTGTCCCCTAAACCGTTCAATGGATTAAGTATACTCAATTTCATTTGTGCAGAGGGATTTAAAGATAGAGAGGGAGGGGCAAAACATTTCCAAGAAAAAAGCACTGGAGAATATTTTTGTTTTTAGACACTTGGTGAGTTTGGATTACAACATATGCTTAAGTGATTAGTAAGTAACATTATCTGGATCATGTTCTTCCAACATTCACCCACAAGTCCGTACTCAGCATGTACTGGGTACTGGACAGTGTTGGCCATCGAGTAGAGACCACAGTGGGCATGGTCCTTCCCTCACAGAGTTTATAGTCTAGCTGGAGGGTTATAAATCCTGAAGGTAGCTTTTTATGTTATTTCTGTCCATGTTTGTTTAATATAGTTGACATACATTGCGAGGACAACTTACGACTCTCAAATCCTATAAAAATGAACGTTTATGCCTCCAGAGGGCACTGCCATGTTCACAGGAGGAAGAAAAAGAAAGGCTTCAGGCTGCCTTGACTTTCTATCTGTTGAGGTGGGGCTAGTTGGAATTGTTCCTCAAATCAGGGGACTGGAGCACATGTGGACAGTAGCTCCTGGCTATTCCTGAGTAGCTAAGAAGTGGAGTTGTGACTTACTTGCTCAAAAGGGTCAACATTCCCCACCAGCGTGGTGCATTTGTTATAGTTGATGAACCTGTATTGACACCATCACCCAAAGTCCGTAGTTTACATTAAGATTTACTGTTGGTGTTTTATATTCTGTGGATTTGGACAAATGTGTAATGACATGTATCCCCCATTAGAGTATCATACAGAATAGTTTCACTGCCCTAAAAATCCTCTGTGCTTTGCTTATTCATCCTTTCGTCTCCACTAACCCCTGACAGCCATTGATCTTCTTACTGTCTCCATAGTTTTGCCTTTTCCATCATGTCATACTGTTAGAATCATCAAGTATTTAGCCTTTTCGGATTGGCTTCTTTTAGTTAGTGATATGCCTTTAAGGTTTCTCTCTGTCTTTTCATGGCTTGATAACTCATTTCTTTTTAGTGCTGAATAATATTTCATTGAATATACCAGTGTTTTTCCATTTACCTAATGAAGCGTATTTTGGTTGCTTCCAAGTTTTGGCAGTTACGAATAAAGTGGCTGTAAACATCTGTACGCAGGTTTTTGTGTGGATATAAATTTTCATCTCCTTTGGGTAAATACCATGGAGTGCTATTGTTGGATCATATGTAAGAGTATTAAGTTTTATAAGAAGCCGCCAAACTGTCTTGCAGAAGTGACTGTATTGTTTTGCGTTCCCACCAGCAAGGAATGAGAGAGACCCATGATTAGGTCTCTGGCTTTTAATAAGCCTGCTGCACCTCTTGTCAGAACTTCGCACTCCTCAGTCTCCCGCCCCCTTAGGTAGGACAGGGTGGCTAGAGCGGGCTGCAGTTACATATTTCCCTTCCTCCCTGTGGAAGGCTATGGCCAGCTGGAAGTGAGTATTTCTTTTCCTTCAGGTCAGTTAGGTTAGGCTCTATGAAAATAGTTTCTCCTGAGAGCAGACCTTGTTACGAATAAAGCTCTGGCACGTTTCAAAAATGCTTCCTTTTCCCCTCCCCCTGCCAGAAGCATGAGGGGATTTTTCCTGGACGTTCACTGTGAGGACCTGGTTGAGCTCCTGGAGGTGAAACTCACAAAAGGGTGGGAACTCCCTGTGACTGGGCCCCCCTGGAACTTTTGCCTTCAGAGTTGTCCACACTGAGCCTCCAGCAACTGGGCAATTACAGTTCAGGTTCTCCCACCTGCCATTGGCTCCCACGGAGGTTTCTGCTCTAGTGAGTTGTGATTTTCTGTACTCATCTGTCTCTCACTCCAGCTTTAGGGGCAGAAGTTTGTCCTGTAACTGCACTTCCCTTATGCATCTCACAAGATTGGCTGATTTTTCAGTTTGTTCATTTTTTTACTTGTTTTATATTGGAGTTGGTGACATCTAAGCTCCTTACGTGTTGGACCAGAAACCAGAAATCCACAAACATTTATCAGCCTGTGACAAGATAAATACCAAATAATAAGAGAAGGCATTTAGAAACTTACATGGCGATTTGACTTTGCCATAATATCTACGTGCACGATTTTATATTTTACAAAAATATTGGTCTGCAGAAGATTGGAAATTAGAAGCAAAACAAAAAGACAATGAACGATTGGCCCTTCACTACAGATAGGTGGAGGAGCTTGGAACTGGGAGGCAGTCAAGAAAACGATGATTGGGGATGGGAATTATACCACTTTATCAATTGTCCAGAAGGTGCTCTGAGATGCCAGGGGAAGAAAGTCAAACTGCTTGGAGTGCAAAGAAAAGGGTGATTAGGGCCTTTCAGAGTAGCTGTGCTGGGCAGGATACAGTGGCTTATGGGAGAGCATAGACATCCTCCACCCCCCACCTACCTCGCCCCTGCTGTCAGAGTGATCTTCCTAACATGGAGATCAGATCCTGTCACCCCCCTTGCTTAAATCCTTTAGAGACACCTTCTGCCTAACGCTCCTCAGCTTCTCAGCACCATTCCTAAGGCTGCTCTCCACCTGACCAGAGGACCCCTCTCACATCGTTTTCTACCGCTCCAGCCTGTGACCCTTCTCTCCAGCAGCTGGTTTTCCTGGAGTAGATCGTGGCATGCACTGCCACCTCAGTCATGCATGTGCAGCAACTACGCATCTGTGACCTCTTCTGTTGGGAAGGCCTTCCCTCCTCTCACTGTTCTCTGGTGAAATCCCACATATCCTTTAACATCATCCCCTTGGGGGTTTTCCTGCATTTGATGTCAAATGCACAGGTGAGGCGGGCCCAGGTGCTCAGTCAATGTGGGGTGAGTGTGGAGCTGGAAGGGAAACTTACAGATTCTGCTACATTTCGGATGATTTCATGTTCTTGTGTCTTCTTTGGGCATCTCATGACTGGAAAGGGGGATGTGTTTCAGGCCATTAGGTAGGAGCAATTACCAGATAACACTGATACTAGCATCTGGATGCCTCAGGGCTGCGGGGAGACCAGAGAAGAGGCCATTGAAGGTCGGGCTCTCCTGGGGCAGCTTTCCTGGGGTTCCCATCCTTCTCAGAGAGAGAGAGCCTCTAAAGCAGGCTTGGCACACTTTTTCCCGAAGGAGCCAGATAATGAGTATTTTTGGCTTTGTGGGCCAGACAATGTGTGTTGCGACTATTTTGTCATTGCAACGCAAAAGCAGGCATAGACAAGTGGGTGTGGCTGAGTTCCAGTGACACTTCTACAAAAGTGTTCCAATAACATTTATGAAAACAGACTGCAGGCTGAATTTAGCCCATGGGCTGTCGTTGCCAACCCCTGCTCAAAGGAAAGAAAACGTCCCCTTTCTTCTGCCCTGTCTCTAAATAGCCTTCGGAGGCCTCGCTAAGTTTACCTTTATAGTTTCTAAATTCCTGGATTTTATTTTCCTTCAAAATGGCATAAACAATGAGTAATCTGCCCCTACTTGCCAGTCAGTTGCAGCCTAAAATGTTCTTTATTGGTGGAGTGAAAGATGCAGTGGCATACACTGAACATGTACAAGTGTTTGTAAAATTCATCCTTAACCCAGGTCTTTATGAGATAGACACATGAGATTCTGACTATGAACTATATGAGAGCTAAAACCTTGCCATGAAGTGATTTGGTAATATCCTTGGTGCTCTGACTACCTTTTGGTGGGCTATGTGAATTTTGGACCTGGAAAGTAGAGTTAAGCTTTTCACAAACTGGGGTAAGGATGGGAACCTAGAGGATGCCCACGTCCATGGCCCAGTATACTGTCTAGAATTCACACCCGATGGGAAAAACTGCACAGCTTACTGATATCTTATCTTTGAGATAACAGAGTGGTAGATAGCGTAGCAATGCATAAACTAGGCCAGTAGACATTAAAGGCAAGTATACCTGCCTCAGCTGGCTCAGATGGTCATATACTCTATAAAATGCTCAAGCCAAATAGCCATGTAAATTAAAGTCGAAAACAGCGGGGTTACTAAAACCCTGACATCATCAGCACCAGGGAAGCAGGTAGAGGAGGCCTGCTAATGCTATGATAGCCTTTGTCACCTCCCTCTGCCCCCAAGGGGCCCCATGGAGGTCACCCTGCTACCCTATTTCCCCAAAGCCACAAATCAGGACATCTTTTGTGGCCCGACCGAACAGGACGACCTAGTAGCAAGACTCATGCGAGCTGTGACAGGGGGACTCTGACTTGGTCCTCATCATCTTCTGGTGCTATTTGGAGTATCTTTAGATTAGCCACAGTCTCCTACTCTGAAAAATAACCAGGATGGGACTTTCTTCACCCGGCAGTTTTTGCCCCCAGATGCAGTCAAAATCAATGTGTGCTTTATAGCCAGCAGTGGAGTGGTTTCCTTTACAATCTTGAATTCTTTCCCTTTCCTTATGTCTTAGACGTCTAACTAAACACCCCCAAGAAAAGTTGGTGATATTCCCAGTATCTCTCTTCTTTTATTTATATGACAACCAGACCAGTTGCAAATTGTATTTCAGATAAACAACAATATATTGAGCACCTACTAGGCCATTATGATGTGAAATCAAATTAGAATGGTGTGAAATATTACTAGATCCTCACCCAGATGTATAGGCTAGGTTTGTTCTCCTACAGCCTCTTCTCATGAGTGTAGTGTGTGATTATTTAGATTTTATCAAAAGGGTATAAATTAGTAATTTTATGTCTCTTTTCTCTCCATTTACCTTTGGAGATTTTCACTTTTCATTTTGAAAAGTCCATATTGAATATATTTATCATCAGTGTTGAAGAGGGCTAGTTTTAGTTTATTCTAATGTTATGTACTTTAGGGCTTGAATTATTTACTGTGGGTTTGGTTATTGACCTATTTTATTTGTCATTTTATGACATACATATTTTCAGTGGAGACGCTTAGGCTAAGCTATATTTATTTTTACCACAGTACATTAACGATAAAACTATCTAACTACAGTAAAAAACCACGATAATCTGGAACCCTCGGGGAATAGGTTATTCAAGATAGCCAAGTTTTAAGAATGAACATTAACTATTTGTGATGGAAACCTTTGTAAAATGGACCATACCTGTCCCTCTTATCTTGAAAAAAAGGTAGAGTCTCACTGCACTTTGATAATAACTCATGGTCTTCAGTAAGAATTGCACTGCGTGACTCAGCTCTCATTAAAGGACTTAGGTGTTCTTTTTTGTTTTTAGTTTCTTGTTGTTGTTGTTGATTTTTAATTCTCATGGGCATTTCTTAAACCAGTCTTCTTTCTTCAGTGGCTGTCAGCTGTGTTTCTCATGTGCCCTCCTGGTAGCCTTCCCTCTGCCCTTCAATTTACTGCTTTTATACTTCTGTGGACTTGGAAACAGGTGACGGAACTCATGAGAATAT
Organism: Pseudorca crassidens; assembly: GCF_039906515.1. Classification (NCBI taxonomy): domain Eukaryota; kingdom Metazoa; phylum Chordata; class Mammalia; order Artiodactyla; family Delphinidae; genus Pseudorca; species Pseudorca crassidens. Next base: position 32,879,502 of record NC_090315.1, on the reverse strand, counting down.
AGGCAGGCATGAGAAAGGACTTCCGGGGACCCACTAACGGGTCAGATGCCTCAGTTGTGTATTAATAACTTGCAAGCAACCCTTGGCTCCCTGAAAACTCTCACTCCTTAGCCTGTCGGTTCTCTGCGTTCTAGCCAGGGGGTGGTACAATGGGGCAGATCTGCTGTAATTCCTCCCCTCAACATGCTTCTCTACTCAGCAAAGCTCTGCAGAAGCGGATTCTAGCCAGGATAGGGGAGCTCTGAGCCTTGTGTCTGGGAACTAAGGCAGCTAGTTGAATACACCTTAGAAAAGAAAATCAGGTTTAAAACAGGTCTCATTTTAAGTTCACAGTTTATTAAATGATGCCTATATCATGATAATATCCTGCAAATTCTCCTTCTCTTTATCCTATTGCATCTTTTTCCTTTTTTAAAAAAAGTAAAATGCTAAACATATGCTCTTTGGGCTTGTAATTTATTGGGACTAAAGCTAAAGGCTTAATTCTAAGAAAGCATCTCTAGTCAAAACTGCCTAGCCCTTAACGATTCTAGTTTTTTTAATGCACGTTATTATGGATGCGTTACATATACTTTTTACTTTAGTTTCTTTGCACAAAAACAATGAAAAATTCTTTATTAAAGATGCTGGCAGGTGACCATTAGACTAGAAACTTGGTTGTCTGACACTTCCATGGTGCTTTGCAGGGTTTCATCATGTTTTCTCATTGGATCCTCAGAGCAATGCAGTGGTTATATTGTCAGAGCCCCATGCCAGAGCCAGGAGACCAGAGGTACAGAGGTGTCCAGTGACGCGTCCAAGGTCACACTGCTGTTAGCGCTCTCAGGATTGAGCTCAGCAGCTCTGCTTCCCAGACCTGTGGGCTTTCCCCCATTAGCTCCTAAGTTATCGTACTGGTCAGTAAGAGGTGAGACTTATTAGTTTACAGTGTGCAGGCACATTAGTTCTCAGTGTGCAGTTGGGGCTGCCAACCCCTCCGAGTATGTGAAGTGTCAGATCTTCCAAAGCGAGAGGAGGAGAACTTGATCAGCATGTGATCCTAAGGGAGAAGTCTGTCATCTTCAACCAGCCGTCACCCTGCTGCTGCTGGAGGGCTGGAGACTGCCCGTTTGGGATCCAAGGACTGATGGTCAGTTGTGTACAATAACCTAGGGACTCTGGTACTAAATATAGTGGCATTAGTTATTACTATAGATAATTGTCCAGTGTTTTTAGAGAACCAAATATTGTTTTGTTTAGTGGTTTTGGCCACATATGAGTAGTCAGTTAATGAAATTATTAGTTTTCAAAACCAGGTGCTAAAGAGTTTGGGAGTGTATTCTGATCCATTTCTTAATACAAACAATATATCTGTACCACTTGTATCCAAATCACAAGTTTCCTTTATTTTTACTTTCAGATTTCAAAATATAGCTGTTTTTGAGCTGGAAAAAATTAGTCTTTGGCAAAAACAATTTGCGTAACTGGATTTAATTTGTCATTTACAAACTCTATTGCTTTTTGTTTTAAGAATTGTAAATGATAGGTTATATTAAACCAATGTTTTTGAAGGTCTATTAAGATGTTACATTCCAAATAGAATGATATTTAAATAAACCTTTAACAAATTTATATTTTTCTTTTCATTTATATATGTGTGGGTGTGTATTTGCTGATGGAGTAGAGATTGCTTCCTGAGAAGTCAACCCAACCCCCAAATTCTAAAATGTTCGAATTCATTATCCAGTTTAGCTTTTTAAAAATCGGGAATTTAGTCCGATCTATTTATATTAACAGACTGGTGCTATCAAGTTAATCCTGTAATTAAAGTTCATTTCTCAAAGATGTTACTAACATCTTAGAAATATTAAAGATTTAAACCCTAAAAATTGGTATGGAAATTATTAAATTTTCCCTATTTTTTTCCCTTCTCTCCCAGAGTGATTCATTTCACTTTCTGTGTCTTCTTCCATGAACCATAATGCTTTTGTGGAGATCCCTAATTCAGTGAAACCTGTTTAGGGGATCATCTCTGTTAGAAAGACAGCTGCCAAAAAGGCATTCACTCTCCAAGTATGGACTTTAGATTATGGCCAATCAAGACTTGGAGCTGGAGGAACACCTGTCAGAGACGTTTTTCTGCAAGGAGATGGTGTCTTTAATCAGGTTTCATTGCACTTCAGAAAAATATTCATTTTAGAATGTGGGTAAAACAGAATCTGCTTTTATGATTCATCCTCACCATCCTTTTAAAGCTGAGAAACCAATTTAGAGTTTATTTATGACATTGTTCTATGGCAGAAGGAGAAACTTCAACAAAGTGTTTAGCAAAGAAGGACTTTCCCAGATGTTTGATTTGTAACTTTCTTTCGTGAAAGAAATCTAAACATTTATTTTTGAACTTTTTTCCTGTGAGTATAATTGACAATAGGAATTCTTATGGATAAACTTTTAAAACTGTTTAAGCTAAGTTGTGAATATGCATCCTGAAAGCTGGGAAACTCTCCTATGTTGCATTTATATGTGAACAATGCAAAGTATTATTGATACGGACTGGTGTTTAGAGGAACGACACTCAGCTTTCAACTCTGCTCTAATTAGAGGCACGGTTAAGTACATAAAACACAGGTACCTTCTCATATCTGCAGACTATACTGAGCATAACTATTAGAAGACAAACTTCATTTTGCAAACTGTAATTTAATGGTATAACAGTGTGCAGACCGGAATATTGGTTAATTTTCAAAACATTTTATTCTACACCAATTAGCTCAGGTCCTGGAGGGCAAAATGACAAGAGGTTACTCGTTTACTATGTATTTAATTAATTGAAAAATGCTCAAATTGCTTTTACAGTTGTTATTAAAAAGTAGAATCAGTGTTGCCAGTGCTCAACCATAATTGGAACCCCAGGGAATTAAATATTTAGCATTAGTAATGTAACAGCACTTAGGACACAAATTTCTATTTTCGTAATGAAAGCTATACACTGTGAGTGCAAGCGGCTGAAACGACAGCTGTGACAAGTGAAACGGCCTGGGATATTTCAATAAGACACCTCATTGGACAGCAAGTCTTACCACATTACTCGTTTGTAAGAGATCTGCAAGTTTAATTCCCAAAAGAAACCCGTTACCCAAGTATTTAGATTTCTAATTGCACGCAGGATGAACAGTTGGGCAAATGTCTTGCCATAAGTGGCTGAAATGTATAGTGCTTTCTAAATAATCCTATATAAGTTCATGCCTTTGTTAATTTAAAAATAGCAGGACTGTCAGGGAATAAAGATCTTGTTTGTTTTAAGTTTAATTACATTTTAAGCATAAATGCTCTCAGTGTTACAATGAGAAAAGTTGGATATTAGACTCTAATGAGCTACAGTGGTAGACGGCTGGAGACCCTAAGGGATTCCCTCCGTAAATTAACTGGATAAAAGTACTTGGTTAGGATATAGTTGATGGCTGAGCTGTTCTTAAAACCCAGTTATAGAGCTGTCTCTCACTCCTGTTTTCATTCCAAACAGGCCCTGTAGAGACTTTAATGGCCGCCTGTTACAACTGTTCAACTTGTCAAAATGTATTATATTACTCCACTAATAAATAGTATTAAAGGGTATTTGACTTCATTTCTCCTTTTCAGAGGAGATCAGGTTGATAAACACAACTGGCTTAGGTCAGTCTCATTTTAATTTATGTCATCTAAGTAATATTGAAGGTCCCTGGTTTGAATTTGGCAAACGTTATTTTCCCGGGGATGTAAAACTTACAAAATATTATGGACAATGGAAACAATTAATGGAGACTATTTATTATAGACTCTTTGTCTGTGAGAGATGTATGACTTTGACATGTTTAGCCCATGTTCAAAGTATTTGAAAAACCGTAGCTAAACTGACATTCTTTGAAGCATAACTCGACTAATTCCTTTGCCAATCATTCTGTCTTCTTGAAAAAAGAAAAAGTTGCAGGACTTTTTGATTTCATAATTTATTTTGCTTACCATTGTCTGAGTCAGTTTTTTTGAGAATTTATTCTAACTGATCATGATTTCTATTTTATTTTTTGTAATGTTTAGAACATACATGCTTATTTTTAAAAAAAAGAGAAGAAGAACGTAGAAATTTATTTGAGAGTCTCCCTTTCCCCCTTTCCCCCAATCCTCCCTCCCTCTCTGGTGATCACCTTTGCTAACAGTTTGATAACATATCAAGCATTCATAACCTTTTCTGTGCATATTATACACGTGCACATACAGATGTTATTTATTTATACATAGTACACAAAGCGTATTTAAAGAACATAATTTGGATCACCCCATAGAAGTCAGTGATTTGCTTTTTCCCCACACTTACTCATCATAGATATTTTCCTATACTGGTGTCCAAATATTCCTCATTCTTTTTCATAGCCAGTTGTCATTTCGTATTTTAGAGGTATAAAATTTATCTATTGCCTATTGATGTCATTTGAAGTCACCTCCGGTTTTTCCGCTATGGCAGATAGCATTGCAGTGAACTTCTGATTGTGCTTGAATGTGTGTGTGTTTGCAGCAGGTGTGTGTGCATCTTTGTGCACATGTCATAAAAAGATTGAGCTAACATTTATTGAGTGATTACTCTGTGCCAGGTGCTATTCAAAGCACTTTACACATACAGTATTAACTCATTGCATCATTACAATAAAGAGCTAAAATGTGTTATCTATATTTTACATATAGGGAAGCTGAGGCACAGCGAGGTTGAGTTGCTTGCCAAAGGCCACAGGCAGGTAATAGCAGAGCCTGGGCTCAAACGCAGGAGGTCTGGCACACCAGTCTGAGTGTTTAACCAAACCAGTGTGCCTGCAGAAATACTTTGTTTTTTCTTCTGATTTATCTTTCCTAAGTAGTGAGTTCAAATGTGGTTTCATATGTTTATTGCCATTACATTTCTTGTTCTGAGAATTGGTCCGTTTCTGTCTTTTGCTTGTTTTTCAGTAGTGTTGTCTTCTTAGCAAATTACAATAGATCCCTATTGATAATGGCTATTGACTCTTTGTTATAGTTTATCAAATTTTTTTCTAAGCTTGTTGCTTATATTTTTACTTTGTTTTATTTTAATATTACCAAGTTTTGCTTTATGGATTGAGGTATAATGAAGCCTTTTATCACCTGCAAGATTACAAGTATGTTTTCCTACATTTTCTTCTACTACTTTTAATTTTTTTTAAGTTTGATCTTTCACTCAAGTGGGTTTTATTTGGGTGTGCAGTGTGAGATAAAGATCAAACCTTTCATTTCTAGTAACACCCACAGGTTACTTTTGTAATTTGTCCATTTTTTTCTCTATGGTTTGAAAGATAATCTCTGTCTAATGCTATATTCCACCTATATATGTCCCTGGATTGCCAATTCTCTGGAATATTCCACTGGTCTAATCCTGCAACGTCACACTTTTTACCATTATAACATAAAAGTAAGTTTAAAATCTTATAATTAAAAAGATAATCTCTATCAAATACTCAATCTTAAATTATAAAAGTTATAGATATTATAAATATTATATAATAAAATTGTATATAATATAAAATTTCAAAAGATATTTTAACATCTCATACATTTGCTTTTTCAGATAAACATTTGTATCAGCTTTCAAATTTCATTTTAAAATTCCTTTGGGATTTCTATTGGGAATAGATTGAATTTATAGATTAATTTAGGGGAAGGGATGAATCTTTCTAATCCTTACTCCTTATGATATCTCAGAATAACAGCTAATATATATTTGTTGAATGAATGAATATATGCTTTGTTTTGTTTTTGGAGATGAGAGGGAGTAAATATTTGATCATTTTCTAGATGTTTTAAAAATTCTTAAAAATGATCATTTCACTTAGATTTTCAATTTATCATTGTAACATTTTACATAACATTTTCACTTAACAATTTTCCCCATATTTCTAAGTATGTCTGCTTTCTTAATCCAAATGTAGTTTACTTTGGTTTCTCCACTTTTTGTCTTTGTCAGACTTGACAGAGTTTTACTTTATTGGTCTTTAAGTATATTTAACAAATTGCTTTTATTGATATGCTCTCTTTTTTACTTGTTTGACTGCCCTTTCATCTTAATTCTTCATTTTACTTGTTTTAGTTTATATGATTGACTCTTTCCTGGGTATTTTAGCTGAATGTATAGTGTGTTTATTTTTTCTCTCTCTTAGTTTTTAATACATATTTTTAGGCTATAAATCATCCTCTAATTTCTGTTTTGGCCATGTCCAGTAGTTTTTATATATATTCCTTTCATTGTCTTTCATAAGTGAATAGTCCGTAATTTTACACTTTTATTGTTTTTTAACCAAAGAGTTATTTTGAAAATAGCATTAAAAAATAAGTGGTTAGAGCAATATTTTTTTGGGGGGGTGGGTGGCAACAGGTAAGGAGGAGAGAGCTATCCATATATTGTTTATTTCTAGGGTCTTTTTTTTTTTTTCATTATAGGTAGAGAATAGAGCCTATATGATTTCCCCTTTGGGTAGTATATTGAGATTTCCTTTGTAGTCAAACAGTTAATTTTTGTAAACATTCTACAGGTTTAAAGAAATGTGCATTCTCTCTTTAGGAAAAGTATCTTAAGTCTGCTTATTAAATCAACCTTGTTAATTATGTTTTTCAAATACTCTACAGTCTTATTTTCCATATATCTTAACCTGTCAGTCTTTAGGAGCTTGTGGTTTTCAGACATTCTCCTGTATTTCCAATAATGTGTTTATATATTTTGAGGCTTTGTTGTTTCATGGAGTAAAGGTTTGTTTCCACTGTATCTTCTTGGTAGATTGTACATTTAATTGATACAAAATTTCTCTCTTTGTTCCCTTTGATTACTAAAGGAAGCCTTTTCCCTAGTGTGGTGCTCCTTGTGATTTTTTTTTTTTTTTTTGAAGAGCCTGGAGTTATTTCACATTTTTCTTGCTTCTCCCTCTGCTCCAGCCCTCAAGCAGTGAGCCTTCCCCAGGCACATTTCTCCTTCTCTTTGGTGAGCAATTCTCAGCAGCAAACACTGCTGCTACAACCCACTGTACCTATGGGTGAGGGTGGGTGAGTGTGGAGAAAGGCTGGCACTAGGGTGGGCCAAGGGAGGCCCAGAGGGTGCAAAATTGATCACTGTCAGTGTCTGCAAAGTCAGGCAGACCTTGCATGCTGCTGAGAGTGAGTGCCCTCCTGAATTTGGCACTCTAGGGGCCTCACCTGCCTCCCCAGAGTCCCAGTCCTGCTAACAGAATCCATTGTCCTCCAGGTGGGCCTTTCAGGGATCTTGAGAGATTGCCCATCACTCACTCTGGGTCTCTCATATCTGTCATCTCTGAGTTTGCTCTTTCATCACTCCACTGAGAAGGACGACCTTCATTTCCATAGTAGCTATTCCTATACCTGTTTGGACTGTGGTTTACTCTGGTATTTCTGTTAATCTATTCCTGTCTTTTTAATTTTTATTTTCATCAGGGTAACAATGATAAATTAGTTAACAATGAAATAACCCTAAAAGAAAAACAGAAGGTCTTTACCTTGCCCTTCTTCACTCCCATTCTACTCGTCAGAGATAACCCTTGAAAAATTTCTAGCTGTTTCTTCTATTATTTGCCTTCACATTTCTAAATAATATGATTTCTGCTTTGCTTACCACTTGTAGGAATGCTTTATTGACTTCCACTCGTGACATATGAGTATATAGCTTTGTTACTTTACCATCCCCATTGCTCCAAAATTTCATTCTCCCAATATAATTTTTGGCTAAATTTGGTTTTTACTGCTGGGAAAAATAGTATACTTATACTTCCTTAATCATTTAAACTTTTTTTTCTTCAAGCTAATAATGGACTTGTTTCTATATTTGATTAGTTTCCATGTGTTCCATCAAATCCATTACTCACTATCAACAGTTTCTAAGCAGTTATATCTATCAGATAATAATTTATCAATTCTCTTTTATTTAGTTTTTCTTTTCTAGGGAACTCTCTCTGGAAACGTTTTTCTCTCCTTCTCCAGTTTGGATCGATTGCTTTCTTGCTTTGCCACCTGGTTGTCATCCTGAAACTTATCTTGATGTTCTCCTGTGTTGGAGTCTGTGTTTTCTCTTGTTTTATGTCTTCCTCTTTCTTGCTTCTCATTTTCATGGAGCACATCCTTCCACAGCTTTCTACAGAAATATGGATGGAAGTAAAATATTTTCATGTGAAAATGTCTTTATTGGAGGTGCCACACTTTTCCCAGAGCTCTATTTTATGCCCTGATTGCTCCTATTCTTTAACTGCCTCTTCTTGTTTCATCAATATAGCATCTTTTATTTCTCTGAGGTTGTTAATAACTTGATTTTAAGTACTATTTCCTTTTGTGCTCTGCATGGTCTCACGTTTCCTCCAGATCCCATTTTTATGTAAATTTAGGTCTTTCTCTTTCATGTTGGAGAATCTGCTCAAATGTCTTGTAGTCATTAGCTATAATATTTAAGAGAAAGGTGCTCAAAAGCTGATGGAAGCTCTGTGCTCATCTGTGGAGCTTGTTGGTGGATGAATTTCACTGTTGGATGATCAAGTGGCAAGGCATCCTTGGCTCTGGGGGACCCTTGAACTTCTGGATCTGGAAGTGTCCCTTTCCTTAGGCTTGGGTCTCAAGAGATGAACCTTCCAATCTCCTCTTTGGGAGGTATGATTTAGTGACTGACTTTCTGGAAGCAGCGAGGAGGAAGGGCCCAGGGAGCTCCCCGTTCAGTACATTTTTAAACCCTGTGCCTTATTGCAGCCCTTCTCTCTGCCTGGTATCTTTGAGTCTGGAGCCTCTAATTTAACGTCTCCTGCCCCCGACAGTTGCCTGAATACATACGAGAGGGGAGGAGATCTGGGAGTCTGCTGTGTACACAGACTTTGAGCCTATGTCCACCTTAACGCTCAGCCCTCATGCTCCACCATACCTGCTTCCTCCCATTCCTGAGCCTTTAGGTGTCCTGGGCTACATTCTCATTTTTGCTCCCCTTTGCAGAATTTAGCTTCTAGCTTCCTTTGCTCTTTAAAGCCAACTTATCACTCTCCACCCACTCTCCACTTTTGAAAATTGTTTTGATGTCTTTGAAAATGACTTTGATATCTTTCATGCAGTGATGTCTTCATCCTCTCTTTTTCCTTACGTACTGGTGTCCTCTTTGCCTGGAACCCTTGTCTCTTCCTTCACTGTACTGTCACCTCCTCAGAAAGCGGCTCCTGGGTCTCCATTTTCTCCCTCTTGTATTGTCCCTTGGCCTCTCTAGGCTGCAGGCTCTATCTTTCATCACTCTTTACTCAAATCCTGGCACCTGCTTGATACTTACTTGTTGAGTGAATAAACAAAGCAGAGCTAGGTTGTTCTAGACTGGAAGAAGTGTGACGTTTTCCTTCTGCCTGGCCTGGAGGAAGCTGCCGTCAGAAGCACCCAACGTTGCCTTTAAAGAGCCAGATCTGGGACCACATACTGCTTTACGGGCGAGTGAAGTTGGGATCCATGCGGAGAGGAGGATGATGTCTGCTCCTCACTCCCCCACATCTGTGTTCCAGCTGTGATGACTTAAGCCCTGTCCCTTTTGGAGAAAAGTGTGTAGATCAGTGCTCTGGGGTTGGGACTTGATTCGTAATGTTAATAATGACAACGCACATATATTGAGCATCTCCTATGTGCCGGGCACCATACTGCGTATGCAACATGCATAATCTCATTTAATTCCCATCTGGGGTAGATTATCCCTATTATTTCTGTTTTTATAGGTGAGGAGACTGAGACTTAGAGAAGATGAGTAACTCACTCAAGTCCATGGGATTCGTGAATGAAAGAACTAAACTTGGACCCAGGTCTGTCTGATGCGAAAGCTTCTGCTGGTACAGTCATGTTCTACTGGTTTCTGTGATGTTTTCCTCCCTCTACATTTAAGCATCACAGAATCACTGGCTGGAGTCACGACATCTCAAAGGAAGAAAAGATCATAGAGGTCATCTATTTGTTCCAACTCCTGTTGGCATTGAGGAGAAAATGTAAGCCTGACATTTCCAGCCACGTATCATTTGCACGGTGAGCACTGCATTTAGCATTGATGCCTCACAGGAAACAGTAGGATCAGAATCTGTAGCTAACCAGGGCAAAGAAGGGCACAAAAGCTGGCCCCAGATCATTTTTGGCAAGTGCACACAGCCCTCTGTCTACAGTGTGAATGAAGCTATACACCAGAGTAACTTAAGAAAGTACAGTGCTTGTCCTGAGAAAGGCACCTTGGGAATCTACTCTGACATAGATTTCCTTCTGACTTATAGTTGATATAAAACACCTAATATTCCATTGGTCAGCTTTCCGAATCCCCTGTGCCACTGGGCTTTGTGTTAAATACAACACACATGGCCCGAGACTGCAGACTCAAAGGACAATGTGGAATAAAAACAGCAGGACATGATTCCAGGATTCACTATACGATACAAATTTTGGACTAAAATCACAGGATATTTCTCCCCACCCTTCCCTCCAAGTTCACCTACTCCCATAGTTCCTTAGGTTTGCAAAGATTTGAAGGCAAGGGGATTACCACTGAAGTAAGTAGATTTCAAGTCCTGGTGATGTTTTTGTAGCTGCCACATGTGGCCCAGTGTTAAGTAGCTGAACATTTCTGCTTGCTGGCAGCCAAAGTCAGCCCTCACCTCCTATGGAGCTCTTTCTGACTTCAAAAAGCATTCCACAGGGTTGCAGAGAAGAGGAAATGTGGGAGAGGGTTACCACTTACGCTGCCTGAATTCATTTTCCATCTTTGTGCTTTCTGGTTATTAAAGCCATGCAGGAGACAACAGAAGGGCAGAGGAATTTGAGGGCTTCTTCAGATAAGGTGCTAGAAACCCCGATATTTGAATGAGAGATTGCATTCTCCTAGAAGCAACTTTTTTTAAAAGCGTAACTAAATGTAATTTCAATTGGGAAAGTTTCCTGTAACAGATGTGCAAAGTATGCTGAATCAGTTAAGGGATCCCTTGCTATATATGAAAGCTCATCTCTCTGCATCTTTCTGGGGAAAAACCCAGTCATTTGGAATGTTTTCCACAGTATAGCAATTCTGCTGGTGGCAAGCAAAGCCAGCCCAAGAAGGCACTGCTTACAGAATGGTGTAAGAAGCATGTCATTTACAAACCCTCTCTGTGCATAGCTGGAAAGCAGGAATGAGGCTGGAATAAATATAAGCTGGACACTCCCTGATGGGGAACATCTTAACAGCAGCTACCCTGTTGAATTTTTGAAAAAAAATTTGTTTTGCCTGTTAGAATTTCTGAAAGCTTGAAGAGGACTTTCAAGTCTTCTAGATCATTTCGACATTGAAAATAAACCAACATAATTCTTATTTTGTTCTACTTTATATTTTGAATGAAATTTTAAAATAATAATTGATTTTTTTTAATTTTCAAACTTTTGGCAGAACTCATAACACAGTACCATAAATTGCTGCATGAGCCAACCTCCTCCAACCAATTTAATGAGATGTGAGCAAAATTTGTTAGATCAAATCAAATAGGCTGATTTTTATTTTCAAATGTAGTCAGTCAACAGATACTTACTGGACATACCTGCATGTAAGGAACTGTGTGAGACCCTATAGGCATCACATGTTTAGGACACAATGACTAACTTAGAACGTTAGACATCTTCTGTTTTCCTTCTGCAGTGATACGTATTTTTATTGGAGTATGGTTGATTTACAATGTTGTGTTACTTTCTGCTGTACAGCAAAGTGAGTCAGTTATACATATACATATATCCACTCTTTTTAAAAATTCTTTTCCCATATAGGCCATTACAGAGTATTGAGTAGAGTTCCCTGTGCCATACAGTAGATCCTTATTAGTTATCTATTTTATATATAGTAGTGTGTATATGTCAATCCTAATCTCCCAATTTATCCCTCCCTGGCTTTCCCCCCTGGTAACCATAAGTTTGTTTTCTACATCTGTGACTGTTTCTGTTTTGTAAATAAGTTCATTTGAACCATTTTTTTTTAGATTCCACATATAAGCGAGATGTCATATATTTGTCTTTCTCTGTCTGACTTCACTCAGTATGACAATCTCTAGGTCCACCCATGTTGCTGCAAATGGCATTATTTTGTTCTTTTTTATGGCCGAGTAATATTCCATTGTATATATGTACTACATCTTCTTTATCCATTCCTCTGTCGATGGACATTTAGGTTGCTTCCATGTCCTGGCTATTGTGAATAGTGCTGCAATGAACATTGGGGTGCATGTATCTTTTCGAATTATGGTTTTCTTTGGATAGATGCCTAGGAGTGGGATTGCTTTATCATTTGGTAGCTCTGTTTTTAGTTTTTTAAGGAACCTCATATTGAGTGTGGACTATGAATTGGTTGTGATGATCTTGGGGAGGAAGGAGGCAGGGCCCTCTCAGCGGCACCTGCCCTTTGGTGCTGAACCTGACTTGAGTCAGTCTCTCTGTCACTCTGGGTTTCTGTCTCTCTCTCCTCGGTCTAACCCACAGGGTGGACTATGGTTGGAGTGGAGCTGGAGGTTTCGCTGTGTGAAGCTAATTGGCCCATTTGGGGCTTAAACCCAGATTCTCAGACCTCTTAGTATCTTACTGTAGACAAGTGGGCTTGGAACTTTGGATGCAAATGCTAATTGTTGATCACTAGGAATGACTTTCTCCATTGGGGTCCCAGAGGAGACAGGGGGGCTGGCTGGCTGCTGCATCAGCCCTGACTCACAGTTACAGTGAGAGCTTTGGTCCTCTGTGTAGAAACAAATGAAGTACAGGCATTGCAGGGCCAGTATGTCCCTCTAACATTCCAGGGGACGACTCAGTGGGCGACACATCCCACAACCTGGCCTCCTCCACGAGAACATGCATTCATCAGGAGTTAAGTTAAACAGCACCTAGAGATTGATGCAGATGTGTGAGCCACACGCGTATTTTTGGGTGTTAACCTAAAGGCTACCCTGGTGACTTTTTGAGGAAAAACTGTCTTCCTCTTCTCTGAGTCGATGGATTTGTTGGCTTGAGTTTTAGAGCAACCCGAACAGTGATTAGGCTAATGGCCTTTGTTGGCTCAAGGCAGTGTTCTCCTTATGTTCTTAAATAATAAAGCTTAAACATCCCAAGAAATAGATGTATAAAGAAAAACATTTACTTTTTAGTGAATTCAAAATTGCTGCCTTCCGGTATTGAAATACATCCAATATGCACAATAGCCTGAATCTCTGATAGGCCTTAAATTTAAAAGATGGATGCCAGAAGGACCCATCAGTCAATGTCCAGATCCAGGATGTAACTATCTGTCTCCCCATGTTCAAACAGCCATTCCTCATCTACCCTGGCACTCTTTCGCAAGCCCAGATGTGTCATTGGAACCTTTCCTCAGCACAAGTTTAAGTCAAGGGATTGGAATTGGCCCTTGAGATGACATTTATAGACCAGCTCTGATCTAGGTAGCTTCATTCAAGGAAATTTCAGAGTTCTACTTTTTTTTGCTCTACACTGGTTTATGTTTGGATATTCTCACTCTCCTTTTGTCATGACTTTTGTGTATTTCTGTCCAAATGGCATCAGTTTCCAACCTGGACTTAACTACATGTGCGGCCTTGTAGTTGCATGGGTACCAGGAAGCAAAGGAACTTTCCAAAGTCACATGCAGTTTTACATCATAATATGATGTCATATAATAGTAAATGACTTTTAGCCAGTGTTAAGTAGACTGTATTACTTTGCCCACTTTCCCACTGGGTGTGTCTTTTTCCAAGTGAATTATATAGACCCTTTATCAATTAAGGAAACGAGCCCTTAAGGCAGATATTTTCCCCACTTTACCCTTTGTCTTTTGTCTTTGTTTACAGTATTTTGGCCCATCCTAAGTTTTTAAATTTACGTTTTTAAATTTCTCAACACCCAGGAAATTTGTGGAGAGTTGGACTAAATCGCAAGATCCCTTCAAGTCTAAAGAAGATTCTACAAATACTAACAACCACAAAATGAAAGGAGCGCAAGTCCAGTGGTGGATTTTTTGCAGACTTTAGCAGGTGGGTGAAAGCCGCTTCTGTTGTCTAGGCCTTTCCAAGGATTCTGTCATCTCTCCTGTAAAATACTCTACTCTGCGTTGTAGCAGCTGAACAGTTGACATTACAGTCAAGATATGATTTTTAAAATGTTTTTAAAATGTTTTTATTAGTGTTATAAAAGTTGTATGTTTCACTACAGTGATTGAATTTTTAAAATCCAGGCTCTGGCACCATGCCTACCCCTCAGGAATGTGCTGGATGAGTCTACCAATGTTTGTGGTAAAGGAATGTGATTCACGAAAGGATGAACCTCCCTAGAAGGCTTGGTGAGCTCAAGGATGCCCTCACACTTCTTCAAGGGGAGGAAAAGAAAGTAAGAACTTTGAATGCAGACACTAAATGACTTGGAGATAGCTTTCAGTGATTTATGATATAGTTTTGAACTTTTTGGAAAATATGGATCCTCCCTAAACTATTAAGGTAAACTCAGTTATCTAAATTAGAGAGCTTCTCAAAACCTTGATGTGCATATGAATCATTTGGGGATCTTGTTTGAACGCGAATTCTGTGATTGGGTGGGGGGCTCAGGTAGGACTGAGATTCTGCATTTCTAGCAAGCTGCTTGTCCCAGACCTCTCAGTAGCCAGGCTCTAAAATATAACTCTCCTGAACACAGTCCCCTACTCCATAGTACTGTATGTGCATATACACATGCTTTGTATATATCTTTATATTCCTGCTTTCTCAAACATTAATTGGGAAATAGGCCATTGTTACAGAAACCGCAATGTGCTTCATGGAAAAAACATTGGATACAAAGGCAAAACATTGACAAATTGATACTTTCTTGCTTGGTCATGCCTGATTTAAGGAAATGAAGCCAAAATAGGCTATGTGAATTGGAAATTGACTTCAACCACATTTAAATTATTCTCTTTTAAAATATTAGCAGTTGAGTGTGTAAACCAATATTTATTTTCTAATCAAAGGTTTGTGGCAAATGGTCTATAAATGAAAGAAATGAGGGAAGAATGCTTTGAAATGCTTCTAGTAATAGAAATGGAAATAGGATATTTTATTTCTTTAAATGGCAGACACAGGCCTCAACTAAAATTCATCCTGCTCTAGGAAAAGGAAATTATATGAAAAGTTGATCATAGTATAAAAGCACAGGCCAGCACCTCTCTGCCAGCGATCATAATAAGTATTTTTTGGTGGAAAAAAAAGTTGAAGATCCAGCTACATTAAGGGAGAATCTATTAACAGAGTAATTGTATAGAGAGGATCCCTTAAGAAAAGCTTCCAAAATTCCATTATCTTAACTGTCACTCGCCACTTTGAGTTGTCTTGGAGCTGTGTGTTTTCATGAATTACCAGAGCTGTTTGTTTTTTCCTTTATCAGTCATCACCCTGTCAGCCGGGCCATTCATAACAACTTTTGGCAGCTCATCAGGAGAGTTCAGAGCTTGAATAGGACCCTATCAGCTCTCACACCTCATTGTGTGAAACTGTTTACCACCATTGCCTTTTTCTGTAAATATTACAAGCAGAGCCCTGAAAGTGGAGATGTGTGAAAACAAAATGGACAAATCTTGTAGCAGTTGGCTGAGATGGCAGATGGGGGGTGACTGAGAATTTACAAGTCCTTGTGGTTCCTTTATTCGGCTGAATACCGCCCAGTCACTGGGCTTGCCTTCTCGTGTATGCTTGTTAATTAGACAATATTTAATTTGACTTAACATTTGTGTCAGTTTGGTGAAAGTGAGACTTTGTAATTAGGGAGTACAGACCAGGTTTCTGTCACAATTCTACTCACTTACCCTAATTTAATGCCCCCTTTTCCAGTGTATTGTCACACTTGGTGTGCTGAGTTCCCCTGCTGTCTTTTATGCTTGCCTAGTAACAAGGTGGCCCACATTATACAACCACCAGCAAATGGACTCTGTCTCCTGGACTTAACAGCCTGAAGTTTCTGCCAGATTCACCCATCAGAAATAATTTCTTATTTAAAGCAAATGTCAACAATTCTCTATTGAAGCTAATATCATGAACTTGCAAATGGGTATGATTTTTTTGTTCTCTATTTTTATTGAAGTTATATATGCACAGATTTTGAAGTGTCAAGTAGTTCCAGGTTTTGTGACAAAAAATAGCCATGTCCCCAATCTCCCACCCCTACCGCCACAGACAACCACTTTCATTTCCTGCAGCAGATTATTTAGAAAAATAACTTCACAGTGAGAAATAGGTTGTTTCACTGTACCTGTTTTTGGATGTTACATACATGGAATCATTGCTGTGATTCACTTCTTCCACTTACCATGAAGGTGGGTTTTCTTTTTTTTTACAAATTTATTTATTTATTTTTGGCTGCGTTGGGTCTTCGTTGCTACGCGTGGACTTCTCATTGCGGTGGCTTCTCTTGTTGCGGAGCACGGGCTCTAGGCTCACGGGCTTCAGTAATTGTGGCTCGCAGGCTCAGTAGTTGTGGCTCACGGGCTTAGTTGCTCCGCGGCATGTGGGATCTTCCCGGACCAGGGCTCGATTCCGCATCCCCTGCATTGGCAGGCGGATTCTTAACCACTGAGCCACCAGGGAAGTCCCAGTGGGTTTTCTTTTAATTACTCTTTTTTAAAACCAAAGTATAATTTATATGCAATGAATGCACAGATTTTCAATGTACAGTTCAATACATTTTAACAGATGAATGTACCCACGTAACTGTATACCAAACTATGGAACATTTGCAATACCCCAGAAAGTTCCCTTATACACCTTTGCAATCAGCCCCCATCCATGAAGCAATCACTTTTGTTATTTCATTCATCGTAGATTAGATCTCCCTGCTCTAGAACTTTCTGTACGGCATTATACATTAGGCACTCTTTTGTGCCTGACTTCTTTTGCTCAAAGTGACATCTTTGAGATTCATGCAGAAATTTATTCCTTTAAACTACCAAGTAATGTTTCATTGTGTGAAAATACTACTGTTCATTTATCAGTTTACTTGTTGATGCTCAGTTGTTTCCATTTTGGGGCTATTGGGTTATCTTTTTATTATTGATTCATGGGAGTTTTATATATTCTAGATAAGAAGTTCTTTGTCAGAAATCAGCTTTGCAAATATCTCTCCCAGTCTGTGTTTCATCTTTTCATCTTCTTAATGGTATCATTTGATGAGCAGAAATTTTAAATATTGGTTTTGTCCATCTTATGATTTTTTTTTATGGCTTGTGCTTTTTGTATCCTGTCAAAGAACTCTTTGCCAACCACAAGTTCGTGCAAATATTCTTCTATGTTTTCTTTTAGAAAACATTGACGCTTTCTAGTTTCAGATTTTACATGAAAGATTCCTATCTAAATACAATTTTTGTGTTATGGTGTGAAGTAGAGGTCAAGGTTCTTTCTTTTTTAAAATATGGATATACAATTGTTCTAGCATCATTTGTTGTAAAAACTTTCCTTTCCCCGTTGGATGTGTGTGTGTGTGTGTGTGTGTGTGTATACTTCAGAACTTTATTCTGCTTCACTGATTTGCATATCTATCTTTATACAAGTAACAGTGTCTTAATTATTGTGGGGTTTTTTTGTTTGTTTGTTTTTTGCAGTACGCGGGCCTCTCACTGTTGTGGCTTCTCCCGTTGCGGAGCACAGGCTGCAGAAGCGCAGGCTCAGCGGCCATGACTCACGGGCCCAGCCGCTCCACGGCATGTGGGATCTTCCCAGACCGGGGCACGAACCCGTGTCCCCTGCATCAGCAGGCGGACTCTCAACCACTGCGCCACCAGGGAAGCCCAATCATTGTGGTTTTTAAGCACAATTTAAAAGCAGGTAGTGTAAGTCTTCCAAATTTTTTCTTCTTTTTCAGGTTATTTTTACTATTCTTAATCTTTCGTGTTTTCATATACATATAAAATCAGCTTGTTAATTTCTACTACAAGCCTCATGGAATTTTGATTGGGATTGCACTGAATTTGTAGATCAATTAGGGAAGAACGGATACTTTAGCAATATTAATTTTTCCCATCCCTAAATGTGTTATATGGTTTAAGTTTTTTATTTAATAACTTTTTGCAGTACGTAGTAGTTTTCAGAATACAAGTCCTACCTATCTTTTCTTATATTTATTTTTGAATATTTTATGTTATTCCTTCAATAGTAAATGAATTGCTTTTAAATTTCATTTTTTAATAATTTGCTGGTATAATTTTGAAATATAATTAAACTTTGTGTATTGACCTTAATTCCTGTGACTTTGCTAAATTCACTTTTCAGTTCTAGTAGTTTTCGGGGTAGATTCCTTAGAATGTTTTATATATACAGTCATGTCAACTGCAAAAAAGACTGTTTTGCTTCTTTCTTTTAAATTTTTATACCTTTATTTCTTGCTTACATTGTTGTGCTAGAAAGGGCTTCCACTATTCTGCTGAATAGACATGGAGACAGTGGGTACCTTGTTCCTGAACTAAGAAGCATTCAATATTTCACCAATAAGTATGCCATTAACTCTTCTTTCTTCATATATTCCCATTATCAGGTTGATGAAATTCCTTTCTTTTCCTAGTGTTTTGAGAGGTTTTTTTTATGAATGGTGTGACATTTTTTGACATTTTCAAAAATGTTTTTGCATCAATTGAGATTTTATTTTCTCTTTGATTCTGTTAATGTAATGAATTAGAACTATTGATTTCATAACGTAAAACCAACCTTTAATCCTGGCATAAGCTCCATTTATTAATAACATTTATCCTTTTCATATAATGCTGAATTTGATTTGTTAATATTTTCTTGAGGACTTTGTATATTTATTCATGTAGGATATTAGTCTATAATTTTCTTTTCTTGTAATGTCTTTGTCAGGTTGTAATAACAGGGTTATGCTGGCCTCATTAAACTACTTGAAAAGCATTTCCTTCTATTTTCTCAAAGAGTTTGTATAACACTGGTATTAGTTTTGTGCTTAAACCTTTCATAGAATTTGTGAGTAAAGCCCTCTGGGCCGGGGTTTTCTTTGTTGAAAGGTTTTTAATTATGAATTTAATTTTGAAAATGGATATAAAGCTCTTTGAATTTTTCTATTTCTTCCTGTGCTAATTTTGGGAAGATGTGCTTTTCAGGGAATTTGTCCACTTGCTCTAAGTTGTTGAAATTATAGGCATAAAGTCATTAATGTTTTTGTCTTCTTGGAGAATTGAATCCCTTTTCATCTTGTAATAAGCCTATCACTGGTAATATTTTTTGTCTGAAGCCTACCTTGATATTAATAAAGCCACTTCAGCTTTCTTTTGAGTAGTGTCTGCATGGAATATCTTCTTTCATTCTTTTAGTTTTAATCTAGTTATCTCTTTATATCTAAAGTGGTATTCTTGTAGGCAGCATATAGTTGGGCCTTGCTTTTTATCTAATCTAACAATCTATCTTTGAATTAGTGTGGCTTACATTTAATGTGATTATTGATATGGTTGAATTAAAATCTACCATCTAACCAGCTCTTTGCTGTTTCTTCCCTTTGTCCTTTGTTTCTTTTTTCCTTTCTTTTTGCTTCCTTTTCGATTAATTGAGCATTTTCATGATTCAATGTGATTTCCACTATTGAATTATCATGCACACCTCTTTTGAAAAAGATTTAGTACTTTTAGGGTTTACCATGTACCTGGTATTTAATTGAAGTCCACTTTCACATAATATCCTGTCATGTCTAGTACAAAGACAATATATCCCCAATTTCTCCCTCTCATTCTTCTTCTATTCTTGCCACATACTGACTCCTACATATGCTGTAAATACACAATACTACTATTTTTGCTTTAGGTAGTTATCTTTCAGAGCAATTAAAAATAATAAAAAGTAAATTTTGAACTTTGCTTACCTTTAGTTATTCCATTTATAGTGCTCTTAATTTTTTTGTGTAGATTCAAGCTTCTGTCTGCTATTATATTCCTTCTGTCTGAGGAACTTTCTTCAATATTACTTATAGCATGGGTCTACTGGCAATGAATTCGCTCAGGTTTGGTTTTTGGTTTTGGTTCAGGAAAGTCTTTATTTCTTGTTCCTTTTTGAAAGACATTTTTGCTGGGTATAGGATTCTGACTTGACAGGTTTTTGTTGTTGTTCAGCTACAGAGACCTCATTCCTTATCTTCTGTCTTGTGTAGTTTCTGGAGAAGTCTACTGTAACTCTTATCTTTAATTTTTATTCCTCTGTATGGTATGTGTCTTTTTTCACTGGCTGCCTTCATAATTTCCTTTGCCTTTGGTTTTCAGCAGCTTGTATATAATATGCCTATGGTGTGGGAGTACTTTTGGTAGGGTAGCACTTATCCTGCTTGGTGTTCTTTGAATGTCTTGGAACTGTTGTTTCATATCTGTCATTCATTTTGGAATATTCTCGTGTATTATTTCTCCTTATTTTTTCTTCCTGGGATGCCAATTACACACAGGTTAGACCTTTTGTTATTATATCGTATCTCTTGGATGCTCTGTTGTGTTTCTCCACCCACTCTCTATCCTTCCCCACTGTTCTGCAATCCATGCCAGAATTGTTATAAATCCAGTTTCCACAGATGTGAGGGTCTGACTGAAGAAACTTCATTGCTGTTCTCCTCTTATTCTCCAAATCCTTGTGGGTTTATCCCTTTAAAAGATTGTTTTCTGCCATTTTAGTGGTCTTGGGAAGGAGTGAAAGGAGATGCACATAGTCAATCTACCATCTTTACCTGGAAGTCAAGTGTGAGTTTCGTTATTTAAATTAAGGTTAGTGGTGGTAAGGAACTAAATTTCCTATTATCTTTGAAATAAATCAATCTATTATATCATATTTTCTAATTTTAAAGAACTTTTACATTCTGCAAAATAAAAGAATCACAAATAATAATAGCTAACATTTATTATACACTTATCATGTGTTAAGTGTTGTAAATGCTGCTACTGTATTAACTAATTTCATTCTCACAACAGCTTTATAATATAGACATCCTTATTCTTTTCATTTTTACAGATGAAGATAAACTGAGGCACAGAAGATTAAGTAATTTTTCCAAAGATTCAGAAATAGAAAATGACAGAACTTGGCTCCTTAACCACTATATGTATTCTGACTACCTCCAACAAATTGGAAGATGGTGGCTTTTAGGTAATACCTTTGTTTTTGGTCTCTGCAATCCTTCGTGCACTACTGTTACCTCTCCAAGAGTCTTAATCTATGAATCAGTAAGAACATATTCAGTGCCTGTTATGCGACCAGAATTGTTTTGTTCACTGCAGAGGTATAAAGAAATACAGCAAAAAAAAAAAAAAAAAAAAAAAAAAAAAAAAACAGCAGGGCTGCTTCCTTCAGGGAGTTTACATCTCTCTAAGAGAAGGCCCCCACTAGTCTGAAAATAAGCTTAATGGTACAAAGTAGTACCATCATTCAGGAAGGTGAAAGCTTGATTTGATCTGGGTGCTCAGAAACCATGAAAAACTCATTAAAAACACTGATGGTTATTCAAGAGTATACTTAGCTTCTGGCTTACCCATGCTGCCTTTCACTTCTCCCTTTACCTCTTGTTTTTGCAGCCTAATTTTAGCTACTGTACTGTTATAAATATTTTTTCCGCAGAGCAACTTAAGAGGATTGTTTATAAGCTCAAAAGATCTTTGTAAAAGTGTAAAGTGGGAAGAGTCTCAAATTCTTGGTCACAGTGATATATAGATATAGATATACCTTTTATTCCAACTATCTTCTTTCTCTGTCAAGATGGATAACTGAGAGTGAACATGTATTAACGTTAGGTGTTCTCTAGTATTTCTGGAATGGCTGTGAGTAAACAAAGGGTTGATAGATGCAATATTATCTTTAGATTGGCTAGCACAGGGACTGACTCCTAATAGATACCTAACAAATGTTTATTGTTTCATGGATTGAATGAATGAAATTAAATCCTAAGGTGAATCTTTTTTAGACAATGAGGAAAATCCTCATGAGTTTGTATTTTAATTTGAAGGAATTTTCCTAATTCAATGCACATCAACATGTCTTAGGGAGAAAGTTGTTGTAGTTGATTCATTATCCTTACCTGGAAGCTCTTCAGGATTAAGGGACGGGATTCACTCATAGCTTATGACCACTCCCTCCCTGGGGCAGTGCCTAGAATTTGTTGGATGGAAAGTTGAATCATTTGACAGTATCTGGTTTGAGGCTGAAGGAAGTCTAAGGGCTCTGTAACCACCTATCCCAACAGTAGGTTCTACACAAAACAGTAACAATAGAAAAAATTTTCAGGAAAAACTTGGTCATGTAGTAGTCAGACCATGTACTTTTTTTTTGGTGTTTTTATTTTTTTAATTTTTTTCAATTATTGGAGATTATATATATATTTTACATCTTTATTGGAGTATAATTGCTTTACAATGTTGTGTTAGTTTCTGCTGTACAACAAATTGAATCAGCTATATGTATACGTATATCCCCATATCCCCTCCCTCTTGAACCTCCCTCCCACCCTCCCTATCCCACCCCTCTAGGTCGTCACAAAGCACCGAGCTGATCTCCCTGTGCTATGCAGCAGCTTCCCACTAGCCATCCATTTTACATTTGGTAGTGTATATATGTCAATGCTACTCTCTCACTTCGTCCCAGCTTCCCCTTCCCCACTGTGTCCTCAAGTCCCTTCTCTATGTCTGCATCTTTACTCCTGCCCTGCCACTAGGTTAATCAGTACCATTTTTTTAGATTCCATATATATGTGTTAGCATACGGTATTTGTTTTTCTCTTTCTGACTTAATTCACTCTGTATGACAGGTCCATCCACCTCACTACAAATAACTCAATTTCGTTCCTTATGGCTGAGTAATATTCCATTGAATGTATGTGCCACATCTTCTTTATCCATTCATCTGTCGATGGACATTTTGGTTGCTTCCATGTCCTGGCTATTGTAAATAGAGCTGCAATGAACATTGTGGTGCATGCATGTTTTTGAATTATGGTTTTCTCAGGGTATATGCCCAGTAGTGGGATTGCTGGATCATATGGTCGTTCTATTTTTAGTTTTGTAAGGAACCTCCATACTGTTCTCCATAATGGCTGTATCAATTTACATTCTCACCGACAGTGCAGGAGGGTTCCCTTTTCTCCACACCCTCTCCAGCATTTATTGTTTGTAGATTTTTTGATGATGGCCATTCTGACTTGTGTGGGGTGAAACCTCATTGTAGTTTTGATTTACATTTCTCTAATGATTAGTGATGTTGACCATCCTTTCATGTGTTTGTTGGCAGTCTGTATATCTTCTTTGGAGAAATGTCTATTTAGGTCTTCTGCCCATTTTTGGATTGGGTTGTTTGTTTTTTTGATATTGAGCTGCATGAGCTCCTTGTATATTTTGGAGATTAATCCTTTATCCATTGCTTCATTTGCAAATATTTTCTCCCATTCTGAGGGTTGTCTTTTCGTCTTGTTTATGGTTTCCTTTGCTGTGCAAAAGCTTTGAAGTTTCATTAGGTCCCATTTGGTTTTTTTTTTGTTTTTATTTCCGTTTCTCTAGGAGGTGGGTCAAAAAGCATCTTGCTGTGATTTATGTCATAGAATGTTCTGCCTACGTTTTCCTCTAAGAGTTTTATAGTCAGACCATGTACTTTGAAACCAAGCAGACCTAGAGTCTAGTCCCATCTCTACCACTTAGGAGCTAGCCGTGTGACCTCAGGAAGTTGTTTAACCTCTCCAAGTCTCAATTTCCCAATCTTTCAGTTTGGAGCAGTAACAGTATTTCATATGTTTGTTGTGAGGATTGAATAAGATACTCCACACTGTGAACAACTACAGGAAGTGCTCAACAAATGGTAGATAAATAGTTATTATTCTACACAGATTTCAGGAGTTGAGGCTGTGGCCATTTTGATCTGTAAAGAATCTTGACAAAAGTGGGGAAATCTAAAACAGAGATATCTATATGCTTCCTGTGTTTGTCTCTTCTTGCTTCAGGAATTTTGAGTGGTGTTTGTTTGACTATATGAGTGTGTGGAAAGAGGTGCGATAGGACAGGAGCTAGAAATTCTTTCTACTTTTAGAGAAATGCCCTCTACCAAGGATTTATGCTAACAAGACCCCATAGGCCCACCCTGTCAGCTGAGGATGAAAACAGCCAGAGACAATGGAATATGACACAGTAATGCGTTCTCATTTGTCAGGTGTCAGCTTGCCGATATGGTCTAAGGATATGGTGTTCAGTAATTCCTAGAAATTGGTAATAATGATACCATTTACACAGCAGCTCCTCTGGCAGTTTTCAAAGCCCTTCCACATACACCATCTGATTTAATTTCCACCACAATGCTATGAGGAACCTGAAATAAATATTATCATTCCCATTTTATAGATGAGTAAATACATTCTGAGAAGCAAAATGACCATGCCCAAGGTCACATAGTTGCTCAGTAATCAACCTCAGACTTGAACCTGAGTTCTCACTCTGGGATCATTTTTTTTTTTCCATCAAACAAACAGCTTGTTTGTTCTACATAATCCATCTCATATTTTGAATATTAAGTGTGCTTGCACCCATGCTAGACCCTTAAGAATTTGTGTTTATAAGATCATTTAGTAATCAGTAGCAGCAGCTAACCTTGTGTGTCTTTTTCGTCCAACAAAGAACAAAGTTGGTCATCCTGATACACAGGTCTTTAATGATGTCAATAAAAGAAACAGCCCACCCTTTGGTTAAAAGACTCTGAGCCTAGGGCTTCCCTGGTGGCGCAGTGGTTGAGAGTCCGCCTGCCGATGCAGGGGACACGGGTTCGTGCCCTGGTCCGGGAAGATCCCACGTGCCGCGGAGCGGCTGGGCCCGTGAGCCATGGCCGCTGAGCCTGCGCGTCCGGAGCCTGTGCTCCGCAAAGGGAGAGGCCACAACAGTGAGAGGCCCGCGTACCGCAAAAAAAAAAAAAAAAAAGACTCTGAGCCCTCAAGGACCACTGGTTGTCCAGAGGAAGCCATGGTTATTCTGGTGAAGCACAAGGCCACGGTCGTTTTGATCAGTCGCTCAATGGAGGGTCCAAAGCTTAAGCAGAATAAACTCAGGACAGACAGCACTGGAAATCTAGGAGTGTAACCTCACCAGCAGATGAGGTAGTGATGGATGACTCCGGATTATGGAGTCCTTTTCATCTCTCAATTTATATTCTGAGTTGTTACCTAGAATAAATCCTACTGTTTCTAATTAATGCACTCGTTGTCTTTATTTTGAATGGAAAAGGGAAAAAATGTGTTTATACTCCTGCTAGCAGCATACGAAGTATGCCTAAAGTGGAATATCTTTCTCCATCATGAATAACATTAATCTTTGCAGTTCTCCAAAGTAACTAATTGCTGTATAGTTGAATTCCTGTTTGTATGGATGGGTGAGTTTCCAGGTGACAATTTGTTGCAGGAAGAATTCTCTCCAGAACCATTCTTAAGATTATTGTCAAATTCCTTAATCAAGAATGAGAATCCAGGGAATTCCGTGGCAGTCCTGTGGTTAGGAATCCGCACTCTCACTGCCAAGGGCCTGGGTTCAATCCCTGGTCGGGGAACTAAGATCCCACAAGCTGTGCAGCGTGGCCAAAAAAAAGAAAAAAGAAGAAGCCAGACTGGTTAGGCTAAATACACAGACAACTAGTTGGCAACAGGCTGAGCTCATCCTTCCTGGATTCTTAATTGTCAGAGAGAATTGATGGATAAAGCTACAGAGGACTTGTCATCCATTACAAATCTTCGAACGGGAGAGGAGCCGCCACGCCACAGTTTTCTTCTATCCTGAGCCTGTCTTGTGTTTTTCCAAGTTCGTGAGTATGAGATGCCTGCACACACCCATGCCCTCTGATGAGATGATGACGGTAATAGTGAACCTGAGGATGCCACACAACTGTGCCATATTCTCAAAAGAACCCAGTTTTGTTCCAACAACAATTTTCAGTGAAAAGAATCATCACATTTTGCATATTCCCTTACAAGGACTTGGAGAGATTACATCCCTTGTTCAAGGTCACACAATTATTAAACGGCAAAGTAGGAATTTGAGCCTGGGTCTGTCTGCCCCCAACCCCAGGCTTTCCAGCATCAGCCTCATTGTCTCTACTGTGATAATGGCTTCCCTGTGGTAACTGTTAGAGGCTGGAAAATGTGGGCCTGAGAGAACTTTTAAATATGAAATAACTCTTTGCCTACTGAGATTCTTATTTTTAAAAACCCAGAGGAAATTATATTAATATATTTATTTAACATTTATGTACAATATTTACATTTACAAAATGCTTTATAGTATAACAGAATGGGCAGAAGTATTTATTGGGGCATATAATTTGCCTTTCTTTCATATTCATTTATTCCTTTGATTTATATCAAATGTTCACCACTTGGTCTTCTGAGATCATGTACAATGGTAACAAATTTAAAATAAGATTAATAAAAGATTATTTTATATCACTCCTAGGGAAAACCGAGCAGGGCCATGCCATTCTCTGTTCTTGATAAATGTTATGCAAAAGCGCATAATATCGTCCCCAGCATACTGTCTGTAGCACCAGCTATGCTTGTTCATGGTACTTTGAAACTCTTATTCCTCATTGATTTTGTGGTATTCATTTCTGCCCTTCAGCTGGTCGGGGTGCTCCACATTTTGGATAATAAACTGCTGTGCGCAGCATCTGAAGAGGCTGCACTCTGGCCTTTCTTCATTGATCACCAAGCCAGAAGCCTCTGCAGAGTTTTCTCACTGATGATTCCCTCTGCCTGGACATCTTTCTTCCACTGATGGTCCCATAACTGCTACCTTCCTTCCCTCGGGCCTGAAATCAAACAGCACCTTCCCCAAGAGGCCTGCGTTGATCTCAGATCCCAAAGAATCACACCCCCATCAGTGTATCCTGGCATGCTCTTTTATTTTCTCTTTAGCACATAAGACTATTAAGAGCCCTAGAATTCCAGCGTTTGGGAAGAATAGATAAAAATATATATATTGATAAGCTAATATTTTGTCACTTTAAGTTGCTATGATCTGCTTTAAAATTAATCTTTTAAGGAATCTCTTTAATGCAAAGTACTCTCAAGGTTTGGAATACACTCCTTGTCTTTTTAGACTCAGATCGTTATTCTGGAGGGCATGCCAATATATGGCTAGGGGCAAATGCCCATGTTTGGTTACCTTACAGGTTCTAAATCTAAATAACTTGTGTGTATAATCAGTAGATTAAAACTCTACTCTCAGAAAAAATGTTTTTCTCATCCTTGTATATGTGTGTGTGAAAATTTACTTTTTTCTTTAAAGAATTGAAGGTAGAGTGCCTAACTAAACTGTGGTTTAGAAGGACAAGTATAGAGGTCTGCCCTGGGAGGGAGGGTTGGGGGACGGGCAGATTAGGTATGTGGTTCTCCACCCCGGCTGCACGTTATTAATAATGATCTATCCTACCAACCGGGACCAATCAAATCAGGATCTTGGAGGGTGCGCCCAGGCACTAGTGTTTTGTGTACTGTGCCAGGCGAGCTGGCCAGGGGTGAGAGCCACTGGATCAGCAGGCTGCTGTAGTCCAGTCTTGAGAAAAGGGAGTTACCAGGGCAGTCGTTGTCAGCCCTGCCTTCCCCACGCCTGCCAGTTAGAGGCGCCTGATTCTCATCCAGCTCTGACCGAACCTGGAAAGAACCTAGGATCCCCCTCTCTGCTGGTGGTTTCCGGAACTGGTCTTGCTATCTTCAACAGTGTTCAAAGAGCCTAGTGCTGCCACCATGGCACCCTCTCCTCCGTTCTGGTACCCTGTTTCGATTTCCCGTTTTTTTTCTTCCCCGCCGCACTACGTGGCTTGCGGGGTCTTAGGCCTTAGCTCCCCAGCCAGAGATTACACCCCGGGCCTCGGCAGTGAAAGCTCGCAGTCCTAACCACTGGACCGCCAGGGAATTGCCCTGTTTCAGTTTCCTGATTGGTTTCCAGCTGCCCTCCTGAACCCTCAGCCCAGACCTTTTCCGGCTCCTCTGTGCCTGGCTACTCTTTGCTTAGCTCCTGCTGGCTTCCTTTTCATGGACTCAGGGCCTTATTCCCTCTGTCCAAGCCGCCAGCTGGGGTCTGGCTTCCAACAGATTGAACCACCCAGAATCACAGTGGAGGCTCCCTCCTGACTCATCCCAGCCTGGCAAACTCAGAAGCTGCCAAAGCCCCAGTGGGACAATCTCCTTGAACATGGCCCCTCAACATGGCCTTTGAATTCCTGGAGAAATAAACTCCACGCCCTTAGCAGGGGGCTATGCAAAGCTATTTGCAAGGGGGCCTGAACACAGGGAGGGGTGAAAAATGGGGGCCAATGAATGCAGTCAGCCAACCACAGATGGGAAGCAAATAAGGGAGATATGGACTGAGCATTTCTGGGGAAGAAGCAAAAATTGTGTGAACATCAGCTCTACAGGGAGTTTAATTTGATCTGAGGTGAAAATAGGTGACAAAATGACAATTGTGATCACGTTGCCATGAAGCATCCGAAAGTTCGGCAACTTGGATGCGAGTCGAGAAAGGTATATGAATTATTTAGACAAGCTAATAATGGCAACTTGAGTGCTGCTCACAAGCGTGAACCAGGGGAGAGAACGGGCTTGGATGGGATCCTGGCAAACACTGGGGGGTCCGCCATGCAAAGCTGCTTCCTCCCAGGAAAGGAATGGGGGAGTCAGGGCTAGAGCGACCACGTGGTTCTTGGGAGCCTCTGTGGACTCGGTTGTACGACGTACACCCAGTTCATCCCTTTGCTTCTGTCACAGCAGCCTCAACTCTCTGAATTTCCTCTCCTCCGGGCACCTGGGTGGATTATACCTCCCTGCCCCTTTGAAATACGAGAGGAGGTGTCATACGTCACTTCCTTGTGGAAGCCATGAAGAGCCACCACTGTATTTTTTTGGTGTTCTCTTTTCCTGTGACAATGAATTGTCAACCTTGCATTGAGATGGTGGCATCAAAAAACGGTGGTCTTGGGTCCCTGGGTGACTAAATTAAGCACAGCCACCTGCTGACTCACAGTGGACAAATAGCATGAAAGAGACATAAACCTTTACTGTGTTAAGCCACGGAGCATCAGAGGTTGTTATTACCGCAGCAGAGCCTAGCCTATCCTGACTACTGCAAGGACTTTCCCCATGAACATGCCCCTGTTAACTCTCTAGAACTTTTGCTTACCCTCCAGCCTGGTAGAGTAGAAGGAACCAGTTTTTATCACTGAGAGGGGGAAAAAGTTTCTGGCATTACCCTTCTGTGCTCCTCTAAGGTGGATGGACTCAGGGAATGGAGAACGGAAGAGAACTAACGTTTGTTGATTTCCTACTCTGCACCAGGCACCATGCTGGTGCTGTTCATGCAACCAGTCTTTAGAACAGTATGGTTAAAGGATTTTGATTTTTATGTTATTGATAAGGAAGAAGAGCTCAAAAGAGGTTAACTTGCTCATCTGTAGATCTAGCTAGGAGATGACAGAGCCAGGAGAAGAACTGAAGTCCATCTGACTACAAAACCTATGTTCTTTTCTTGTAAAATAAATATACAAGTAATGAGCTTTTAACCCCTGATAGCCTGTTAGTGTTTTTCTCCAGACCATAATCTCTTTGGAATAATCTTTAGTTAGATCAAACTATTATTCCAAGCTATTATTCTTAGAATTATTTTCTTCTTTTATTTCACTCAGATTTGTTTTTACTGATCTTTGACACCTGAGGTGCTACAAATCTGCATGTTTGTTTAAACTCCAACCAAACGCACTCATGTTTAATTTGGAATATCATCACCAGGATGTCTGGAAATTCTTCTACCGCGGCTACGGGTTTTTTAAAAATGTGAGGTTTGCCCTTTCTGGCAAGGATCTTGGAGGAGGGAAATAGAATGAGATGAGATGTGGAGGGAGAAGGTTTATTTGTAAAGAGGAGAGCATGAAGGCTGTACGCAGTTACCAGAGGCCCTTTAGTACATGGGCTCTTTTCAGCTATCTCTCCGTGACGCTTAGAAATGTGGGATCCATCTACTCCAGGAGATCCCTGGTGACTCCCGCTGGGCCTCACCAAAATAAGATGAAATCTCGATGCAAACCCACGACTCACCCTCTGATTCCCTTGGCTTTCAGAGCGCAGCCAAGCCGCCCCATTCAGAGTTCGGCAGAGGGCATGCCTTGGCCTGTGTTCTCCAACTCATGACATGACTTCAGGATGGAGGGCCAGGATTTTTCTCAAGTGTAACAATATTAATTATCAAGTCACTTTAACACACGTGTGATGTATGTGTGCATTTATTTCACAGGAATAGTATAAAGATTAAATACTTAATGAATCCATTTTTCATATCAAGGATATATTTGCCCCGTGCCTAACTATATCTCTCCCTTCTGTTTCTCATGAGAAATATAGCTATCTTTATTATGTAATCAGTAATATATCATTCCTTCTAAGCAGGATCTAATTTTAGCAACAAGATGAATGGCCCGGGAATGTATTCCACTGCCCTCTGCAGAAAGGAATATATATCAGACCTGCTCAGGTGTGTGTCACTTCTTTATATTGGGAGCTTTCAAGCTCCCCAAGTGGCAGCCTGGGTTTTTCTGGCTGACAGCCCCAAGTTCTCTGTTATGGCTGCACAGACAGCATTAGGAAACGGCCATGTGTGCACAATAACCAGGCTTGCTCGCTCCAGCCAATGAGGGATGTGGCTCTCCTGGGCCTAGGATTATTGCACCAGCTAGAAAATGAACAGTTGGGGCTTTAATTTATGTATGTGCAGGATCTGTTTGTATAGGACCATCCTCAACTTCCTACCCACCACCTCCCATTTTTTCCCCCGATGCCTTTAAGCAGTGAAATTTCTTTAAAATGCAGGAATAATTCCAGTTTGACTAGCAGCATGAGGAATTAGTTTTTCTTGAGCTTTCAAGGAGAAAATGATCATTTTCTTTCATGCTGCCTGTGAGTTTTATAGCTTCTTCTGCCCATTCATAGCACCTTGTATCTTGATAACATTTTAATTTTGAAGCTATTTTGAATTCATTTTTGAATTGATCCGTAGGAGAATCAAAGCAATACCTTATCTACATTTCAGATGTGAAAACTGAGGCTCAGAGAGGGTTAGTGATTTGTTCAGGTTTGGGGACATGGCCAACTAAAAAGGAAAACTCCATATCACACGGTTGCCTATGCTTAATTTTTAATGATCTCTATATAAGATGCAAGATAAAAGTTAGAGGTGTTTGCTTTTGCAACAGTTGTATATGTGAAAATCTGAAATTCTTTGTGCAACTTCTGTATTTGCTGATTCTAAGATGTACTTTTCTCTCATACTTGTGTCCCCAAAACTGGGATACAGCTGATAATCAATGGAGAATCTTAATCTAATTGGTACTGTTTTTCCTTTCTTAGTGGTTGCAGCAGATTGACACTTAAAGTACCCCAAATCTTCACCCATCTCTGTCTCCACGTCCTTCGCAAAGATGTCACTTTGCAACTCTCCCATCAATCAAATCTATTTCCCTAAGCCTGGAAAATGGGTGGGTCTTATCTTTATTTGTTCTTGTAGAGGGCACGTTGGTGCCCACCCATTCCCCTTGGCCCTTACTGCCTCCGCCTGCCTGACTTCCACAGGCACCTGCATTCTTTGCTTGAGGCTGTCTTTGCCTACTGTGATGGCTTAAAATATGTTCACAGTCTTTGACATGCCTCCCTCCTCTCCTCTTGAACGTGGGCCATGTTTCATGACTTGTCTCGCTCCTCTCAAATGGAAGCTTGGAGAGATAGTGTGACTTTCAAGAGGAGGTTATAAAAGCACTGTGGCTTCACCCTCTCGGATCACTCACTTTGCGGTAAGCCCTATACCTTGTCCTGAGGACATTCAAGGGGTCAAAGGAATTGAGACCTCCGGCTAAAAGCCAGCCCTGACTGGCCAGCCATGTGAGTGGATCATGTTAGAAACAGATCCTCCAGCCACAGTCCAGCCTTTAGATAATGAAAGTCTTTCCGATTTCTTAACTGCAGCCTCATGAGGAAACAGAAGCCAGAACCCACCAGCTAAGCTATTCCAAAATCTCTGACCCTCACAAATAATATGAGGTAATAAATATTTATGGTTGTATTAAGCCACTAAGTGTTGGGATAATTCATTGCACATCAGTATATAACTAAATATATAAACTTATCCATGTGGCAAGCTGGAAAGTTTGGTGGATTGCATTTTGGAAGCATCCCTCAACCAATGACATGCAGTAGTTTGTATAAATACCACAGCTTCCTCACGCCTTGTAGATCATTGAACTCTCAGAGTTTCCCCAGGGGAAACTCCATTTGCCTGGGATAGTAACTGGATTGATAACACCCTTTATTGACTACTTTCCCTCCCCTAACTTCTTTATGTCCCTACTGGTGTTTCCTTCACCTCCCATATTAATTACTTGTTCTTAAATCCTTGTCTCAATACCTCCTTTTTTGGGGGAGGAAGGATGCAAACTAGGTCAATTCCACGTAACCAGTTGCCAGATCCTGTGTATTTTTAATTTGAAATTATATTTCCATGGTTGCAGTTCAATAGCGCCAACCTGACCTAATGCAAAAAAAAAAAAAAAAAAAGCTAAAAGGAACCCTCCCACTTCACACATATATGAATGTTGGTGAAAATATATCCCCTCCTCAATTTTTAATACAATTTAAAACTCAAAACTAGGGGAAAAAAATCCTCAAGTGCCAAGCACAAAGAGAATACTCAAAGTTACAGTGATAAGAGGGAGGAGAAATAAAAATGCTCACATGTGAATCAGGAGGAGAGAGAGACCTTAGCAGCTGAAGCTTTGAAGCTCTGTGAGCAGGATTATGTAGGTCTGAGCTCCGTGAGACCATAATCAGGAACCAGGCTACCTGCATAAAGCCAGGGGTCCTGAAGAGATTATCTAGTATCCTCTGAATCTGGAACTAGAGAAAACTTCTGCTAGCCTAGGGGAATTGCAGGAAAGCGTCTAATTTTCTTGGGGCTGTGAAAGTAATAGGAATCACCAAAAAAAAAAAAAAAAGGGAAATTTGTTCCACAAGTTGTATGAGGCCTGAATTCTGATTACTCATGTACTATGGGAACCCCAAACTAAGAAATTATCCTAAAATCTTGTCCAGAATTGGTAAGTGTAAAAATGCTCCAAAAGGATGTTTTAGGGCACATGAAAATTCTGTGGCCTCCCCTTTCAATCTCATCTCTTTAAGGAAGAGTTTGTGGAAAGAGAAATGAAAAAAAAGAAATCATAGAAGAAAGCCAACCACAATGCAATGGAGCCAGCAGATGAACAAATGTGAGAACTTGTACTTCAAGAACTGGAAATAATAGAACAACAATCTAAAAAAGACTTTAAAATAAGTAAAAACAAAAAACATTTCAAGACATGGAGAAAGAAATAGTAGTCACAAACCAAGAATAAAACTATTTGAAAAAGGGCAGATTTTGGGAAAAAATTCTAAAAATGAAAAATATAGTAATTGAAATAAAAAACTTAATAGACCAGTTGGACTGTAAGGTAGAGATGGCTGATGAGAGGTTAAGTGAATTGGAAGACACATTGCAAGAAGTCACCCAGAATATAACACACAAAGAGATGAAAAATATGAAAGTTGATCAAATGAGCAGGTCCTACCTATGTCTATTAAGGGTTCCAAACAGAAAAACAAGGGAGTTAGAAGCAAATAGATAGTAGTCAATAATTTCCATTATCTGAGACATGAGTCTTTAAAGAAGCACACCTGGCCTCATGCAGTATAATTAAAAACAAACCTACTTTTAAACACTAGTTCAACTGCAAAGTATCAACCTTAAAAACTACCAGAGAGAAACACAAATTTACCTACAAATGAATGACATTTAGACTGAGGGCATACTTCTCAAAGCAAAAATAGCTGGCAGAACATGGCTGTTGTGTTATAAATGTAGTCACAAATGCACAGGAATAATGCATTTAAATTGCTGAGAGAAAAACTGTCTTTCCAGAATGAAAGTAAAATAAAGTCAATTTCAGACACAAATGACTATTTTGACCAGTAGTACTTTGGCACGTTGTACATGAATATTTACTTCGGCAAGAAAGAATATTACCTTGAAAAGAAAAAGTGGGATGCAAGAAGTATTTTTAAAATGGATAAATATGTTGGTAAATATAAACAAAC
Organism: Pseudorca crassidens; assembly: GCF_039906515.1. Classification (NCBI taxonomy): domain Eukaryota; kingdom Metazoa; phylum Chordata; class Mammalia; order Artiodactyla; family Delphinidae; genus Pseudorca; species Pseudorca crassidens. The sequence continues at coordinate 32,845,323 of NC_090315.1, read as the reverse complement.
ACTTGATAATACAAATTAAAATGCCTATGTGTTTAAAAATAAGGGAAAAATAAATTTGTAAGTATAAAACCATGGAACATGGGAGAGCAGATCAGAGTTAAAACATGTTATTTAGAAGGAGGTAAGTGATATTGATTAATTCTAGACTTCAGTTTAGGTGTGAACATGAATATAAGGGTAGCCATAACAGAACAGAAATGGAATGCATAATTTGCATACAAGTAGAAGAAAAATATGAGCTGGAATACTGTCCACCAAATCATGATAGTAGTTTTCTCTTGGGAGAGAGAAGAGGCGATGGCCACCAGGAGGGGCTGGGGCAGGGGGTAAAGGAAACGTCAACTTTATCTGAAATGGTCTACATTTTTAAAACATTTAGAAACAAGCCTTTTTGTCCCCTTTGCCTCTGGGATATGTTCAGGATTTTCCCTGATATTCAAGGTCCCTCATAACCTGCCTCTATTTTTCAGCCAGCTTAGCTCCCTCTCCACCTCTCAACACATATTTTCTATTTCCATCAGGCCAGTCTCCCCATTTTTTTATAATCCTTGGCTTATTTTAGGATTCATATCTCTGTTGTCCAAATCCTGCCTGTCCTTAAACACCCTTCTTCCTATCACCCAATATTGACAACAGCAAATAGGACTGTCTGTAGCACATAATACATAATTACATTCTGTTTAGCTCTCTCTTATTTGTACATAACTATCTTACATTTATGTTTTCTATTTCCTTTTAATTGCTTTCTTTTATTCAGTATTTAACGTAAAAGATTATAGAATCTCAGAGGTCAAGAACTGTGGTGTTTATGATACCCTGCCCTGAAATCCCTCATGGCGTGTTCTACAGCTAAACACGTTGTAAAGAATGTATTTGTTAAATTGAAAGCAGTCCCTCTGATGGAAAGGCAATAAGAAAAGAAAATGAACAAGCAAGTTTTGATCATTCTTTGGTGGATAAATTGCACTGACTAAGCAATAATAAAAGTCACTTATTTCAAAGTTATTGATTAATCTCAGTGATCTGGAATATATTTGAGATTCAGAAAAAGTTGGTTAAAAACGTGTGCTTTGGTGTCAGACAGATCAGTTTAACCATGCGATTACTATCTTTATGACTATGAATAGGCAACCTAACTAGTTTGAGTCTTAATTTCTTCATGGGTAGAAAGGGAAAATAGTTCTTGCCTGGAAATCACCTAGCTCAGCACGTGGAACGTAGTTAAAGCACTCAGTAAATGTGACCTGGGATTATTATTATCTAAAATATGTAAACCCAAAGCCACGCATGAGATAACTCAGTTCTCTCCCATCCCGCTGCCAGCCCACAATAGAATTGCATTTGTCTGCCCTCTAGAAGTTAAGTGTGGCCATGCTATTTATGTTTGCCAATAAAATGTAATCATAAAGACATATTTCGTTTCCTACAGAATTTGTAAGACCTACTGAACAATTCATCACTTCACCTTCCCCTATATGGGGAAGCACATGTTGAGATGGAGCCTCTGCCAGCCTGGGTCCCTGAATGACCATGTTGAGGAGAGCTCTGCTGCAACCCAAGTGGACACATAAAATGAATGAGAAACAAGCTTTTGATGTGTTAAACTCCCTGAGATTTTGGAGTTTTTTTGTTCCTGCAGCAAAACCTAGCCCATCCTGATTAATATAATGCATTAAAAGTTGTAGTTTCCCACCATCCCCCCCAAAAAAAAACCTACCTAAAGCCATACTTTAGAATTCATTTGCTCTTATTTAAAGCACTTCTTTCCAACTTGTTTATGTCGTTTCCCATCTCACAGGATGTTTAGAGCAAAATATTAGAGGCGATGTCACCAGAGGTAGGCACTCACCCCAACGAGAAGGGAAAACTGTGATAAGAAGGTAAGGAACTCAAAAAGCATTATGATCTGGGGCCATTTTGGATAGGTGGAATTAATGATGCTTACTAAAAAGCCTTTGAAGCCATCTCTGTATCGCAGCAACGCTTTTTCAGTTTATTACAGTTTCATTACATTTTTATTTTGCTTATTCGTTTTCTTTATTTTATCATACATTTAGTTTTTACTACACTTTTTTTTTTTTTTTAATGCTTACTATCTCCCAAGCATCATGCTGAACACTTTGAATGTGTAGCAGGTCACTTAACACTCTCAGCCTCTCTCAGAAGCGGCAGGTTTTATCCCATCTCTGTGGCAGCACTCAGAGATTTGTAAGCGCCCGAGGTTTCTTGGTCACTATGGCAGCATCAGTTTCATGTGAACCCAGCCTGTCTGATTTCAGAGTCCTTTCACCATCATGCCTCTCAGGCATTAGCATAACACCGTAGGATGACCCTCAACAAAGGCTAAATTATGTTTCAGGAAAGTCTGTTTTAAAAGGCTGGGAGACATGTGTAACATTTTGGACATTTTTCTATAAAAAAAAAAAAAGATTCAACTTTAACAAGTGCTGGTGCTTCAAAGGCTAGAAAGCTTGGGTTATCAGGAAACGCACATGTGGGAAGCAGCTCTCTCTCTAACAGTGTGAGATAAATGAGACAGTCTTGAATTTCAATGATCTTATAAATGCAACAGGAATGATAAATATAAATCTATTAAAGCGCTTTCATTTAGAACAAGGAATCTGTATTCTTTGCCCATAGAACTTTTTTTCTTTACTGCAACTTTCAAACAGAAAAAGTTGCTGGCCACGGATGAGTCACTTCCTTGGTTCTTTACAATGTGAAGAGAAAGGACCCGTGGTTGGGGGTGGGGAAGTTGGGGAGAAGGTGAATTTCTCTGCTGCTGTCCAAATGGTTGCCAGAGAGGCCCCAGTTTGCCATTTCATCTCTGTAGTTGTTTCCTTATGCGAAGGATGGCGGCTGACACCCAGGGGTCTTCGCCATAAATGAAAAGAGCAGAGGACAACCAAACTAGAAGCCCAGAGAAGTTTCCTGCGTTGAGAGACATTTGGCAGACAGCGTTTCTTATAGGATAACAGCATCTCACTCCTCGCTGCCAGAAGGACCTCTCTGGGGCTCAACTAACCTGCTCTGGAAACCTGCATTGTCCCTACTTACCACAAACAAGGTTTCACTCTCAGTGGAAATTTGATTTTTGTTTGTATTTTTGTATGACCGTTCAACAGGTAAGCAACATATTTGTCGTAGAAACGTAGCACTATTGTTTAAACATCACAGTGACAATTTCAGTTCTCTGGAGGAGCTATTAAGCACGTAGGGTCCCTTCCCTGATCTGTGTTTTTGTCCCCCGTTACTGGGGGTGCAGCGTATTCACATACCTTCAGAGGGGTTCAGAGATGCCAGAAGGGGGGTGATTGCAAATGCTTACTATCAGGCTACTTCTGACAATTCCTAATGTAATCCATACACTACACATACATTCTAGTTATACAATTTATGAGGTATAACAAGGGGAGAGAAGTGAAGCTGGGATATAATTGTGACTGATGTGAAACAGACATGTAGAATGAATGGCCTTACAACATTTTCTTTGAAGTTTGTTAAAAGCAGTAAAGTGATATTCACTATAAGTGAAACCTGCTGTTATAGATATCCACTGGCTTGGGGAACATTTTCTTTTGACTTTATTTCTTGAATTTTAATTTGCCACTTGAAGTTTTCGAAATTTTTTTTCTTTTGACGTGCAATGGAAGAGAAAGGGAATAAAAATTGTGGAGCACCTACTACGTGCTTATCCCGTACCAGGCACTTGACATCAGGGCTGACTCACAAGCCATAGTAGGGCACAGTGCCTAGGGGCCACAGGAATGTTTTGGTTTCTTTTAAAGTCAGAAGAAAACAATGATATAATAATAATCCATTATCAATTCATATAATAAAGTTAAAATTTATTATAATAATAATGAATATAACAATGAATCGCACCTGGATTATATTTGTCTTTTAATCCTTTCTTTATGGAAGAAGGGGCCCCCAAAGGCAATGTGGCAAGGGCCCACGGATTCCATAATGTGGTGGCCCTGCTTGGTAGAAATTATCACGTTTAATTCTCCTGAGTAAATCTGAAAGACTGGAAAGTGACATTTCAGAGACTTAAGAAGTTTTCCTAAGGTCCTAAAGCTAGCAAGTGGTAGAGGCAGGTCTTAAGACTATTGTCTAATTCTTTCCACTGAAGAAGAGCTTAATGTATAGGTAATTCTACATTGGAACACCTGGCATTAGGAACGAAAAATGTCACATATATTTGGTACCAAAGAAATGAATGGAAAATCAGTTCTGAGGTTGGCATGTATTTTTCCATACAATATAGGAAGATGTCTAAAAATATATGTAACCCAGATGTCCCCAAGTTTACCAGCTTCAAGGTCAATACTTCTTTTCAATGCTCAAATTATAGTTTACGCACCCACAGGAAATCCGGCCTTTGTCCTATCACTATCATCTTCCCATCTTTCTCTTGGGACCTGTGAAGACCACTTATGTGTTCCTCTAACCAGTCCTGGTTAATACTCAACGTCTCAGCAGACTGCTTCTCACCACATTTGGGGCATCATTTTTGGGGCAGGTGGTCACAGCTCTCTCTTCACACATTGGTGCGTGCCCCTCTCTTTATTCCCCAGAGCACAACTAGGAGAGAGCTGGGACTTCCAACCAGTTTTTACTGAAGTCTTGGGGGCATTGGTAATACAACATGAAGGGGAATGCTCGACGAATACCTAGGTCGACCAAGCATCCTAATTTGCCCAGAACTAAAGGAGTTCTCGGGAAATTTTAGTTTGAAAACTGTGTCAGTCCTGGGCAAACCTGGACAAGTTGTTCACCCTACAGATGTCTCATCTTGAACCCACAGCCCTGACTTACCTCACTTAGGGCTTCATCTTGGCTATTGGTCTATCTCCACTTGGCTAAGCTGGTTCTTCCCATCCCTGTCACCTCCAAGAATGCTCTTTCCTTAGATCCCAGACCCAACTTTTCTTGGCCTCAGAGAGAGGAAGACCTCTTTCCTCTAGTTTAAGACCAGCCTCCTTCCCTGCCCAGCCTCATTACTAACAGGAAGCCCTCTTACCTTGCTGGGAAAGACCTGTGCTCCTCCATTAGCATGTCATTAAATCCTCATGGCCTGGACAAGACAAACCCAGAAGTCCACAAGACTGTTCCCAGACTCAAAGTCATTTGGTCTTAAATGACATCATGTATGGGACCCCAAGAGTCTAATATGGGTTGTTCTGTATCAAACCCATGCAGTTTCTTGTCACAATCTCTGGGCCTGATAGAGGAATGGGAGGTTGGGTCATCCCCATAATTTGGAATCTCTTGTGAGAAATGTTTAGTTTAGAACACAGACACATCTCTGGCACATCATGAGAAAAGAGGTTTGTAACCCCTAAGCAGCACAGTTCTGTTCAAACACACCACAGATGTTACCAAGAAGAGCACTCAGCCCCTTGAGGTGAAGTGTCTGAATTTTGGTTACTCTGTGAATTCAGGACTTTAGACAAGAACAATGGGTAGGTATATGTCCTATAAACGCTGTTGACTAAAACACCTTTAAATTGGACCTCCCTGAAAAAAAGGAAAGTTCTTTTCCAACACCAATTCCAAATCCTACCCTAGAGTTCAGCAACATTTGTGACTCTCAATGATGGGTTTCCAACTTTGAAAATTTAAAACTTAGGTCTACGAAGAACCCCATTACAGGTAAGATCAGAGAGTACGTAGATATTACAAAATTTGTAACAATGCAATTAAGTGTCACATGAGTTGACAATATTTATCACAAAGCTAAGAGGCCATCTTGGGCAAACTGACCAAAAATTTAATATTTCTGAGAAGGGAAGAAAAAATGAAATGAGACAAAGGTAAGAAAGCTGATTTCAGAAGACTTTACACTGAGGTGGTAAGACTGTAGGAGGGCTTTCGCCAGACTCTGTAGCATTAACTTTACCATACTTACATTAAAAAAATCATCATTGTACCTTTTTCTATACCCTGTCATTATAACATCACCTGTTTCAGTTTTTTGACCAATGATTATATGTGTGTATGTTAAACTTGAAATTAAAAATCAAATCATCTGTTTTAATAATTTTGCTGTCACTCTACTCACTAAATATCACTTTCCTTTTCTTTTCTCTGTATATAATCTCAAGAAATACAGGATAAAATAGGTGTTTAACTAAAATTCCAAGTAGACCTAAGAAGTTTGTTGTGCTGAGGCCTGGGTAGACTTAGGAACACATGAATCCAGGGGTTAGGGAAGAGTAGGGTCAAAAAGAAAAATAGTACAGGTAGTTTTTGCCTTGGTGAAAAGTCAGAACTTCGTATGCTGCAAAAGTGAGGTATCAGAGCAAATGTGGATTGCCACAGCATCAGACAAGAAATCAAAGGAATCCAAATTGGATAGAAGGCTGTAAAATTACCACCATTGGCAGATGACATGATACTATACATAGTTGACCCTTGAACAACACAAGGGCTAGGGGAGCCGACCCCCTGCATGGCTGAAAATCTGTGTATGACTTTTGACTCTCCAAAAACGTAACTATCAATAGCCTACTTATGACTGGAAGCCTTACTAATAACACAGTCAATTAACACATATTTTGTATGTTATATGTACTATATACTGTATTCTTACAATTAAGTGAGCCAGAGAAAAGAAAATGTTATTAAGAAAATTAACGAAGAGAAAATACATTTACAGTATTGTACTATATATTTTCAATACTGTTAAGTTTATGTCATCCATTTACAAGATGAATTGTCTATCTGTCAGCACCTACATCAATATTGGCTTATATGATACAAAGCACAGTAGATATTATACATATTACTAATAGCAGACAGCAAAAATGAAAAGATAATGTGAAAAAGAAATTCATATTTCTTTACAAGTATAACGATTCATGCATTGATAACAAAGAAGCAGCAATATGATTGCTTTATGTTAGCCTAGTGTAACTGATACAATTGCTTCATGGTAGCCTAGCATATAGGCTAATGAATGAATTGTTATAAATTTTCTTTATGACACACAATATTACAGTCATATTCATAATACAGTACTGGAAACACTGTTACATTATTTAGAAAACCACTTACTTGTGATGAGAGGCTGATATGCAGTTTCTCCAATTATGAGAGAGAGAGAAGCACACTGTACAGTAAGGTAATCCTTTGAAAACGAAGATATAAAACAGTAAGAAAACTAGCACATTATTAATTCTATATGGAATGTCACTCACCTATGCCTGTGTAAGAATACGCTATCCACTTCAATACAACTCTTGCACGTATATTTTTGTACATTTATTGAAAAAATATACATATCAGTGGATTTGTGCAGCTCAAACTCATATTGTTCAAAGGTCACCTATATGGAAAATCCTAAAGACACCACCAAAAAACTATTAGAACTAATAAATAAACTCAGTAAATGTTCAGGATACAAAATTAATATACAGAAATCTGTTGCATTTCCATATACTAAGAAAAAACTATCAGAAAGAGAAATTAAGAAAACATTCACAGTTGCATCAAAGAGAATAAAATACTTAGGAATAAATCTAACCAAGGAGGTAACTCAGAAGTTATGACATTGATGAAAGAAATTGAAGACAATATAAGCAATTGGAAAGATATTATGTGCTTATGGACTGAAAGAATTAATGTTGTTAAAATGACCATACTACCCAAGGCAATGTACAGATTCAATGCAATCCCTATCAAAATACCAATGGAATTTTTCACAGAACTAGAATAAATAATTCTAAAATTTGTATGGAAACAGAAAAGACCCTGAGTAGCCAAAACAATCTTGAGAAAGAAGAACAAAGAACAAAGCTGGAGGCATCACACTTCCTTATTCCTTATGCTACAAAGGTACAGTAATCAAAACAGTATGGTACTGGCACAAAATCAGACATATAGATCAATGAAACAGAATAGAGAACCCAGAAATGAACCCACATTTATATGGCTGATTAATTTACAACAAAGGAGGCAAGAATATACAATGGAGAAAAGACAGCCTCTTCAATTGGGAAACCTGGCCAGCTACATGCAAAAAAAATCAAACTGGTCTACCTTATCACACCATATACCAAAAAACCAAAAAACAAAGACAAAGACACCTCAAAATGCTTAAAGACTTTAATATAAGACCTGAAACCATAAAACTCCTAGAAGAAAACATAGACAGTACACTCTTAGAATCAGTCTTAGCAATACATATATACTTTTTGCCTATGTCTTCTCAGGCAAGGGAAGCAAAAGCAAAAATAAGCAAATGGGGCTATATCAAACTAAAAAGCATTGCACAGTGAAGGAAACTATCAACAAAACAAAAAGGCAGCCTACCAAATGAGAGTAGATATTTGCAAACAATATATCTAATAAGGGGTTAATATCCAAAATATACAAAGCATTCATACAACTCAACATTAAAAAAAACAACAACTGGATTACAAAATAGGAAAGAGCACCTGAATAGACATTTTTTCCAAAGAAGCCATACAGATGGCCAACAGGTACATGAAATGGTGCTCAGCATCACTAATCATCAGGGAAAGGCAAGTCAAAACCACGAGATACCACCTCAAACCTTTCAGAGTGGTTATTATCAAAAAGACAACAAATAACATGTGTTGGAGAGAGTGTGGGAAAAAGGGAATCCCTGCACACTGTTGTTTGGACCGTTCATTGGTGCAGCTGCTTTGGAAAACATTATGGAGGTGCCTCAAAAAGTTAAAAATAGAGCTGCCATATGATCCAGCAGTTTCAGTTCTGGGTGTTTACCAGAAGAAAACAAAAACATTAATTCAAAAAGATATACGCACTCCAGTGTTCATTGCAGCATTATAGCCGAGATACAAAAGCAACTTAATTGTCTGTCAGTAGATGAACGAATAAAGAAGATGTAGTATATATGTTTATCGTTCATAAAAAATGAAATCTTGTCATTTGCAACAACATGGATGGATCTAGAGGGTATTATGCTAAGTGAAGTAAGTCAGACAGAGAGAGACAAATACCACATGATCTCACTTACGTATGGCATTCTAAAAAACAAAATCAAGGAACAAAACAAAATGAAAACAGACTCATAGATACAGAAAACAAATGGGTGGTTGCCATAAGGGAGGGAGGGTAGGAGGAGTGAATGAAATAGATAAAGAGGATTAAGAGGTGTAAAATTCCGTTTATGTAATAAGCCACAGGGATGTAGTATACATTATTAGAAATATGGTCAATAATATTGTGGTAACTTTCTATGGGACTGATCATGATCATTTCATAATATAAGCAAATGTCAAATCATTACGTAGTATACCTGAATCTAACAAAACATTGTACATCAACTATATTTAATTTAGAAAAATCAATATAGTATGTTATTAGTGTAAGAATAGTGTAAGAATAGTCTGGTCAATGAGACACAATAGAGATTCCAGAAATAAGCCTGTATTATCACAATAAATTGATTTTTGACAATGGCATTGAAAGAATTCAATAAAGAAAAACCTTCAACAAGTGATGCTGGAGGAACTGAATACCCAGATGGAAAAAAAATGAACCTTGACCCTTACTTCAGTCCGTATAAAAAAGTTCATTTGGGATGGGTAATAGACCTAATTGTAAGAACCAAAACTATAAAGTTCCTAGAAGAAAACATAGGAGAAAATTTTTATGACCATGAAGTAAATAAAGACTTCCTAGAAAGAACACTGGTAGAAATAACCATAATATTTACAAAAATCAGATTTCATCAAAATTAAAAATTTCTGCTTATCAAATCGTATCATTAAGTACAGGAATAGACAAGCTACAGACTGGGAGAAAATATTCACAGAAAATATATGTGGCAAAGAACTTGTATCTAGTATCAAGGACTTGAATCTTTTATAACTCATTACTAAAAGGACAACACAATTTCTTAAATTTGCAAAAGACCTGAACAGGCAATTACAATAGAACAGATACCAGTAATTAAAAAGCACACCAAAAATTCATTAGTCATCAGAAAAATATTAATTAAAGCCATAATGGTATACTACTTCACACCCACAAAATAGATAAAATTTTAAAATGCTGACCATACCAAATGTTAATGAGAATGTGGAGTGATCAGAATTTGAATCTATCTCTGGTAGGAATTTAAAATGGTATAACCACTTGGAAGACACTGAAATTTTTTATAAGCTAAACATACATTTACTCTATGATCTAGTAATTCAACGCCTAGCTACATACTTAAAGAAACTGAAACATAAGTTCATAAAAAGATATGTATAAGAGTGTTCATAACAGCTTTATTCATAATAGCCCCAAACTGAAAACAGATCAAAAGTCCATCCTTGGGAGACTGGATCAACAAACTGTGGTATATTCATAGAATAAAATACTACACAGCACAAAAAGAAACAACCTACATGAATGAATCTCAAAAACATTATGCTGGGCAAAAAGAAGTCAGACACGAGAACCACGATTCCATTTATATCAAGTTTTATAACAGGCAAAACTAACCTATATTCCAAGATACATAGGAGAATTGAAAACATAGGTTTACAAAAAAATCTCGTACACGAGTGCTCACAGCAGAATTATTCATAGTAGAAAAAAAGTGGGAACCACCCAAATACCCACCAATTGATGAGTGGGTAAACAAACTGTGGTATATCCATACAATAAAATATTACTTAGCAATAAAAAGAAAGTACTGATGCATGCCACAATGCAGGCAAACCTTAAAAACGTTACGGTAACTGAAAGCCAGACGCAAAACGCCATGTGTTGTATGACTCCATTTATATGAAAGCACTAGAACTGGCAAATCCATACAGACAGAAAGTAGTTCAGTAGTTGCCAGGGGCTGGCAGGAAGGGGCAGTGGGGAGTGACTGCTGATAGGTATGTAGTGTCTTTTGGGGGTGATGAAAATATTCTAAAATTAGATAGTGGTAATGATAGTACAACTTTGTGAATATATCATTGAACTGTATACTTTAAAAGGATTAATTTTATAGTATATGAATTATATCTCAATGAAAAAAACTATAGTGACAGAAATTTGAGCAATGGTTGCCTTGAAATCAGGGTGTGGATGGCGATCAAAAGGAAAATAGGAAGGAACTTTCTGGGAGGATGGAAATGTTCTGTATTTCTTTAGAAGTGTGAGTTAGAAATGGCTAATAGAAATGGCTGTATGCAAATTTTTCAAAAATTATCAAACTATAAAAAGTAAGATCTGTGCATTTACATGTAGATTTTTGCCTCAATGATAAACAAATTAAAGGCAAAAAAGAAAAAAGACTTAGTTAAATTGGAATAGAATACTTCTTTAACCTAGGTATGACAATTTTATCATATATATAAATCTCAAACCAGTAAATCAATATCTTAGTATTGAAACCCTCTAGAATCTATCATTACAGTTGGAAACAAGACCATCATGTCCCGTTATGGGTGAAATGTTTTAACAAGATTCTGCAAGTGTTCACCAAAATAATTAGTGAAAATAAAAAAAATAAGGTTTCTGTATTAGAAAGGAGGTGGCCCCAAATATTGTTATTTACAGTTATTGGAATTGTCCACTTGAAAAACCCAAGAAATAATGAGAATTGTTGGAACCAAGAGGGTTTACCGTCCTAATGGTAAAGCCAATAGCTTTCCTACATAATATTAAACACTATTTTTAAAATATAATGGTTAAAACAATACCATTTTTAAAATTAACAAAAATAGGAAATGCCCAAGACCAATATAAGCAAAGTTATTAAACTCTACTGATGGACATGAAAATCACTTTAATAATTCAAGAGTGCCTCTCATCTTTGCATGGATGGACTCAAAATAATAAAGATACTGCTTTTCTCAATTCATGCACATGTACAGTCCCAAGCAAACCGCAGCAAGGTTTTTATGATATTTAAAAAAAATGATTCAAAACTAATATGGAATTAAATGTGTAAGAATAGCAAGAAGAGTGAACTTTCTTCTGCCAGGTATAAGAATCCTGTTTTTTTGGCCGTGCTGTGTGGCATGCAGGATATTAGTTCCCCGACCAGGGATCAAACCCGTGTCCCCTGCAGTGGAAGCGCAGAGCCCTAACCACTGAACCACCAGGGAGTTCCCCAAGAATCCACTAATTAACATTGGTGCAGAACTAGTACAGGAAGAGGGGTACCTTGATGGAAGATAATAGAGAGCCAAGACAAAAACCAAAGCATAAGTATGGATTGGGACAAAGGAAAGGCAGCGTTGAAATAACGAGAAAAAGATTGGATTGTTTACCAAATAACGTTAGGACAACTGATGTTTATGTGCAAATAAAAATGACTACCTATTACACACCTTACCATACCACAAATTCACGATGGATTAAAGGTTAAATGTAAAGACAAAACCAGAAAAGTACAAGGAAAACAATAGATAACTATTACATTTGTTAATTTTGGTTAGAGAAGGAGTTTAAGGAGGATGTTTGAAGTATATCATCAAAGCCAGACACTAAAGAGGAAAAGGATTGACTCCTTAAAAACAAAAAACTTCCATATGACAGAAACCTCCTTAAACAAAATTAAAAAACAAACAATTGGAGAAAACACTTACTGCTTATGTGACAGACCAAACGTTAATACCTTCAATATGTGCTTTTTTATGGTTGCTTTCAACTGAAGAGTCCTGCTCAAACTTGCTGAAACATGCACGGGGATTTGCTAGTTTCTGTAACTGGAGAGCCCAGGGATGGAGAGGCCTGAAGCTTCCATCATAAGGAAGCCATGTTGGTTGCCTGTAGCCCGGTCTCTCCTATCCTACCAACCTAACACTCCTCCAGGAAAGAGTGCTGCTTCTCTGATCGCTCCAGCACAGAAGCTTTTGGAAGGATTCTAACCCAGTTTGGGTCACAGGTCCATCACTGAATAACCCCTGTAGCTGAAGGAAGGTTTCTTTCTCTTTTGCTCCTGTTTCTCTTTTGTTCTGGGATTCTAGTGTGTTACCCACTGATGATTCTGCCCAGGCATGGATCATGTGCTACCCTTGTGGCAGGGAAAGGGGTAGGTCAGTGCAAAACACACTACTTGGGATGAATTTTTCATAATACAGAGAGATTCTGTTATCAGAATAAGGGAGAAGGAATGCTAAGGGGAAAAAAACAGATTTTCACTAACATATATAAAGAGCTCTCACAAATCAATAAGAAATAGTATGGTCAAAAATCCATGAAAAGCCATAATGATTCATCATTAATTAAATTTCACATTTCCTTAGTCCTATTCTTTTATTATCTCTGCTGAATGCTTTCCAAGGTTGTAGTTGGCTACTTTGACAAATTAAGCTGTTATAATTTATCACAAGATGCTAATATGTTATAATGAGCTTCCTCTCCTCTTAGGTAACCCATAGAGTGCAGGGGCTTCCTACAGACAATGTTTTAATCAAAGGATTGTCTCGGTTGTGAGGATTTTAGGCATGAAAACTAAGATACAGTCCCTCAGGCAGAATGAATGCTCAAATCTTTATTTCACTAGCATTCAATAAATCTTTCTTCTTGTATCTTTGACAAGCAAGGGAAGGCCTTGTTCTTTTGGTTTTTCTTGAATAACCTGTGATTTTGCAGTTATTTTATGTGCATATTTCTTAAATGAATTTAGGGCCCTGAACTTCACTGATTTTTTTTCAAATTTAGTTTGTCTCATTGCAAGAAAGATTAGATTATTACTTTTATATAATTTATATGTTTTTTATAAATATAAATTTTTATCTATTAGATTTCAAGTTGCTGCTTTTTAAAAAACATACAGGCTGTATATTTTAGGCCTAAATGAGAGTATTCATAGAAGATAAAAAGTTCAATTTTTGAGAAAACAGAACATTTCTATTAACTTAGAACCCTGAAACTCAGGAAGCATGATTATTTTGATTTTTTGTTTGTTTGCTTTTAAATTTTGCACATTATTTTTATGAAAGAGAAGGAACCAATGGCAGGGAGTTAATTCAGAGACCCTCTCAAGTTTATATTTCACTGAGTAAATAAAAGTATATGCTTAACCCTTTATGTGTGCTCGGAGGCGTTATTCACCTTCTCTGTGTCTCAGATTCATCATTTTTGAACAGGGATTACAATAGGATCTACCTCACAGGGTGGTTTTAAGGGTGCAATGAGTTAAAGTGCTTTGAAAAGTGCCTGGCCCAAAGTAAGTGCAGAGCAGTTGGCTATGCCTATTATTCATGTCATTTCTAACCATAGCCCATCCTACCGACAGTTATGTAGCTGACACAGTTCAGAAGTCCTTGGGAGGTTAAGACGTACCTCCTGCATGACAGAATGCAGTTGAATAGAGTTGAGAAGCTTACTTCCTTGAACTAGAATTCTCTGGAAATAGATGTTTCAACTATGGATAAAAGAAATGAACACTACCATTAATCAGAAACATAAAAAGTTCTCAGAATTCCTTGTTACCTCTCTGTAGTCCTTATTCTATGATGATTTATCCACTGAGGTTTCTGTTTTCTCTACTAATCTGTGAATTCAAAGGATGGCTATGATTTATTTACTATTAATTTCCTCGACCCACTATGGGCCTATCACAGAGGGGCTCACTGAATATTTGTTGAATGAATGAATGAATGAATCAGCTAATGAACAAATAACCGAACAGGCATACAACTCTCCAACCCTCTTATATAAATAGTACTCTACTGAGCAGTGTACAAGTCAGGACTAGAAGCCCCAGAGGCCAACTACCTGGAGAGCAATGGGACAGGTTTTATCTACTTGCAATCTATTAAAAGATCATCCTTCAAAAATTCTTTAAAGTGTCTTAAGAAGAGGAAATTCCATCATCACATGTGCTTCAGCCATGAATTTCAACATTTCTTCTTTGAAAAAACATGAAATATTATACCAACACAGATAAAATCTTTTGACTACTTTTATTGATCATTCATGCATATATACTGTTAAAGTTGAAACAGAATTGAAAGGTGGTAACCAAAAGGGAAGGTAAGTTAATTTAGAGAAATTTAAAGGATGAGAGGGAAGCAATAAACATGGTTGAATTTGCTGAATATTTTTCTATGCTGGGAAAAAAATATTACCTGATAGGTATTTGATACTTGAAGAGAATGAAATAGTTCGATTCAGAAAGTATTTTGAAGCTTTGATTTTCTTTTGATGCAGTAGGTGAGGTCTTTTATTTTTTTAAGAAAGTATCTAGTTCAGTTCTGTTTGAATGATCCTTCAGTATCTCTCTGCAGACATAACTTGTTTTATTGCACTTCGCTTTATTGACCTTTGCAGATGTTGTGTTTTTTACAAATTGATGGTTCGTGGCAACCCCTATCAGGCAAGTCTATGGGCGCCATTTTTCCAATAGCATTTGCTCACTTTGGGTCTCTGTGTCACATTTGGTAATTCTCACAATATTTCACTTTTTCATTATCATATTTGTTATGGTGATCAGTGATCAGTGATGTTTGATGTTACTATTGCAAAAAGATTACAACTCTCTAAAGGCTCAGATGATGGTGAGCGTTTTTTTAATCGATAGTGGGGTTTTTTTGTTTTTGTTTTTTTGTGGCCTCTCCCATTGCGGAGCACAGGCTCCGGACGCACGGGCTCAGTGGCCATGGCTCACAGGCCCAGCCGCTCTGCGGTATGTGGGATCCTCCCGGACCGGGGCACGAACCCGCGTCCCCTGCATCGGCAGGTGGACTCTCAACCACTGTGCCACCAGGGAAGCCCACGATAGTGTTTTTTAATTAAGGTATCTACATTGTTTTTGTACAGAACACTATTGAGCACTTAATAGACTGCAGTATAGCGTAAACATAACTTTTACAGGCCCTAGGAAACCAAAACGTTCGTGTGACTCACTTTATTGCGATATTTGATTTATTGCTGTGGCCTGGAACCAAACCTACAATGTCTCCGAGGTATTTCAGGTTGAGTATGATGAGCAATTGGATTCGGTTCAGCTTATAGCTCACAAAGGTTGTGTGTTTCCTTCTGGTTAGGTGGTTGTTGTCACCCCTCGGTCTGGCTGACACCTCCAGCTATTGTGAAACTCAGGGGTCTCCCCTGGAACTGTAAATGGAGACCCCAAATGAGATCAAATGAGGCAGACGCCTTAAATCAGAAGTGTCAGCTGAAGAAAGAGCTCTTTCCCTGGGTTCCTGCAGAGAGCGGTCCAGGGGCCCATCACTTAATTCAGAGCTAAAAGAACATAAGCAGCGTGCTGCGTTTTCAGAAGTGGCGAACTGAAATCCTTTCCCCTCAAATTTCAGAATTAATCAGGAAATATCTACAAGCATCAGATAGATGAAGATCAAAATGTCGTCTTTATTGCTGGCCTCACTCAATTAGAACATGTGGCTGGAATCCGTGGCCCAGTAATTGGGTTTCCACATCTTGCTTCTCACTCCCTCCTCCAAGACAAGGTATTAGGACGGCCCCTTTGTAAAGCAGACACTTCCTTGGTCAACGGCAGGTAGGGTCACTGTCTCCCATCTGAGAAATCTCATGAGTTCAGACTGGTAGAAATGGCCTTCCTACCTGCCTCCAGAAAGGAGATGCCAGGCCCAAGGTAACTCATCCTGTGCGTGCAGAAGCAAGAGGAGATGCCCCCTCCAGGCAGACAGCCCTGAGACAGAGCCAGGACCAGCCGAGCCAAGCTCAGGCCAACTAGGCAGGTAGCTCCTTCTCCTCTGGGGAGCGAGTGAAGGGGAGAAAGGGACCAGCAGCATTAGGGAATAGCTGTCCACTTTCCACGTATTTTATCCTTGCCCTTTCGTCTCACAGTTCAAAACAGCACTTTGAAAACTTTCTTCAGAATTGAGTCCCTGAGTAAAAGCATTTTCATCCTTCAAAGGAGCCACTCCCATTGCTTTTTTTTTTTTTGCGGTACGCGGGCCTCTCACTGTTGTGGCCTCTCCCGTGGCGGAGCACAGGCTCCGTATGCGCAGGCTCAGTAGCCATGGCTCATGGGCCCAGCCGCTCCGCGGCATGTGGGATCTTCCCAGATCGGGGCACGAACCCGTGTCCCCTGCACCGGCAGGCGGACTCTCAACCACTGCGCCACCAGGGGAGCCCTCCCATTGCTTTTAAGTCAGGAGAGCCATGGTTGGCTTTTTCTAGAAATCCCCCTTTCCAACATGCCTACCCCTTCACCAGAGGTTCCTGTCCTTGTCACTTTCTTCATCCTTAACAACTGAAAGTCTGCGGCCCTTTCTTGCTAAGAAGGGCCTCTTGTGTTGTCTCACACCAGCCCAGGTGGCTCTCACCCATTTCGAGACATTTTTCTCCCTCTCCCAAGCACCTGCCCTCTACCCAGCACACACAACTCGGAAGCTCTGATCTCCACCAAAGCCTTGGACCATTTGGATTATTTCCTGAGCACTTACTGTAGTCACAGCCTGTCTTAGAAGACTTAGTAAAGGTAGGGAATGGATTCCCTATATATACTAGTTTTCTCTATACTTACTAAATGTAAGACTGGAAACATTGATGTTGTTGATTTTGTTGTCATGTTCTGTTGCGTATGAGTTCTTGGGCCGTTGAATTCATTCATTCAACGCAATCATTTATTCATTCACCTACTAATGTTTCTGCAGTGTGCTTGGCCCTGTGCTGAACCTGGGGTTACAGATAGGAATAATGCTCAGTTCCTATCTTTGGGAAATCAGTCTGGGGGGAGGGATGGACGTAATAGATATTTTACCATATGGCCAGGTAAACTGAATTATAGAAGCACATTGAACCGAGGTCTTGGTTGAAGGTTGAAGGGTGAGGGAGACCAGGACATTTTGGCATGTCCTGGTCTCCTTCCGTGTGAAGAAGAGTGGAATGTGCCGCAGGAACAGTGAAAGGCAGGCTGGGCCCAATCTTGTGGAAGCCTTTGTAAGACAGAAGAAGGAGTTTAAACGGCATTCTGTAAGCAACAGGAAGCTGGCAGAGATTTTAAGCAGAGGTGTAACTCGATCAGCTTTTTATTAGGGAGATAACTCTGCATCAGGCGGATGGGATTCGTTCTTAGAAAAGTTAATCCTTCCAGGGCAATAGGCACTTGGCTGCTGAAGAAGCCTGGCTTTCAGCTCAGTGTTTGGAGGGTCTCGAGCGATATTGATATAATTGAGCTTTTAGCAAAAAAGATGAAATCGTAATAGCCAATATGTCTAAAATGAAAAGAACGTGATTTGCCTTATAATAAGGTACCCCCCCTTAAAAATAAATCTTTAATTCAACCTATGAATTTTTAATGCCAAGAACGCAGCATAATACTTTGAAATTGAGACTTGAGATACAGGCATGGCAAAAATCATCCCTACAGTGGATTTGGGGCGTACAAATTGAGCAGTATGAACTATTGACACCTCCTGGTGGCAGCAGATGTGTGCTGTTTGCTTGGTCAAAACAAGAGGGAAATGTATCAAAGGCATTGAAAATAAATAACACTGGTAGCCCAGGAGGAAGGGATGGGAGGATGAAATGGCCCTGGTCTCAGGACCGACCTGCTGGAAGAGAGAGA
Organism: Pseudorca crassidens; assembly: GCF_039906515.1. Classification (NCBI taxonomy): domain Eukaryota; kingdom Metazoa; phylum Chordata; class Mammalia; order Artiodactyla; family Delphinidae; genus Pseudorca; species Pseudorca crassidens. Next base: position 32,826,833 of record NC_090315.1, on the reverse strand, counting down.
TGGCAGAGGGAGGCCTCAGGTGACCAGGGCCAGCCGCCACTGCTCCTAGTGAGAAGGGCTGAGCAAGGGCGTCTGACAAATTTAAAACCAAAAGGTAGATGACTGAGATCGGTGTTCCAGAATGTCCGCTGGCAGTTCTTTTGTTGTTGTTGGTTTTTTTTAAATGTATTTATTTGTTTTTATTTTTGGCTGTGTTGGGTCTTCGTTGCTGTGTGCGGCTTTCTCTAGTTGAGGCGAGCGGGGGCTTCTTTGCGGTGCACAGGCTTCTCATTGCGGTGGCTTCTCTTGTTGAGGAGCACAGGCTCTAGGCACGCGGGCTCAGTAGTTGTGGCTCGAGGGCTCTAGAGCACAAGCTCAGTAGTTGTGGCGCACAGACTTAGTTGCTCCGCGGCATGTGGGATCTTCCCAGACCAGGGATCAAACCCGTGCCCCCTGCATTAGCAGGCGGATTCTTTTTTTTTTTTGCGGTACGCGGGCCTCTCACTGTTGTGGCCTCTCCCGCTGCGGAGCACAGGCTCCGGACGCGCAGGCTCGGCGGCCATGGCTCACGGGCCCAGCCGCTCCGCGGCATGTGGGATCTTCCTGGACCGGGGCACGAATCCCCGTCCCCTGCTTCGGCAGGTGGACTCTCAAACACTGCGCCACCAGGAAAGCCCTCAGTTCAAAATCTAAAATGAAAAGTTGAAGTTTCTTAGGAGAGTCTGGGAGTCACCTAACAACTGTGCTACCTCAGTCAGGGGAACCGTGAAGCCCAGTGAAAAAGGCTTATTTCTGTCGGAGGCTCCTTACCAACTCTGGCAGTGATAAACATGACATGGCATGTCGCTCTGCTCTCCCCAACCCCCAGACCAAGAAGGCTCTATGAATTAGCTTCAGCTCACAAGGAACAGGTCAGACAGAGGCCCCCGATTTTGTGAAATCCCAGGGAGAGAACACTACACGTAATTTATTTCTATCACTCTGCATCTGAGGCTTGCACACACCAACTGCACAGTCCCAGGCCAGCCGTCTGCCGGGGTTCAGAGCCCGGTCCGGACCCAGGCCGGACTGGGTTTCATCTCGCGACCTCCGATGGCACCAGCGGGTCGGCCTGGCTCAGGGCCACCTGGTCCTTCTTCTCCTGCTTTAAGACCTGCTCCTCCCACAGTGCCTGGACCACGTGATAGGCGGTGAGCACCACGGGCTTGGGCTTCTCCTCATCGAAGAGCCGCTCGTTGGCCTCCGGGTACAGCTGGTGGGGCCCGACTGCGCGCACATGTGCCGGCAGGTGCAGGAACTCGTGGGCCTTGAGGTCGCAGTCGCGCATCTGGTACCCCGGCAGCCACCAGCGGCCCACGAAGCCCACATCTGCGATCCGGTCAAGGAAGTCGGCCCAGCAGGGCAGCAGGTAGCAGCAGCGGGCCTGGTGGGGGCTGACCTGGGCGTTGAAGGGCGTCTCATACACCAGCGAGCAGAGGCCCGGGCTCACGGGGCGCCGGTGGCCGCGACCCGGAAGTCAGAGCGGCTGCTGCAAGGACGCTTCCGAGTCGCGTTGCGTGAGGCGGCCGCCAGCGGAAGGAGGGTCTCCGACGCTTCGAGAGATCGCTCCAGGCCAGGGCGCAGCAGGCCGCCGCGTCCCTGCAGGCCTCGGAGGAGTCCCAGAGCGGAGCGAGGGCACCGGAGCCCAACCGCGCCCACTTGCCGGGCTTTGCAGACGCAGCGTCGCCCTCCCTTCCGTGGCCTCGGGACCAGAATCCCTCCGGAGCGGCCACCGCCCTTCTCTTCAGCTTGGCCAGGTATGCGAAGCGGAAGGCCGGGGGAGTCTCTTCTGCTCAAGCGCCAACATTGCGGTTCGTGGCCCCTTTTTAATTAAAAAAAAGAAAAGAAAATGAGATTTTACGACTGCTTGCGTAGAATAGAAATATTTGCCTTTATGCCAACATAGTGCAAGTATGCATCTTGCTTCTTGCAAGAAGCGGACGTTCTTGTGCTGTGGGCCCCAGGGGCGCGGTGCCCGCAGCATCTCCTGGCAAAGTCGGCCCCGAGGAGGGGCAGCCGGAGAGGCAAAAGGTCACGCGGGGAAAGAGGTGAGCTTCGCTTTAAAGGAACCTGGAGGGCTTCCGTGGTGGCGCAGTGGTTGAGAGTCCGCCTGCCGATGCAGGGGACACGGGTTCGTGCCCCGGTCCGGGAAGATCCCACATGGCGTGGAGCGGCTGGGCCCATGAGCCATGGCCGCTGAGCCTGCGCGTCCGGAGCCTGTGCTCCGCGGCGGGAGAGGCCACAGCGGTGAGAGGCCCGCGTATCGCAAAAAAAAAGGAACCTGGAATCAAACTTGCACTCAGCCACTTATTCCTGTTTGGCTTCAGGCAAGTTATTTGCTCTGAGCCTCAAGTTTCTCCAACGTCAAATGAGGATAGTAAATCAGAGCAGCTCCCTAGGATTGCGGTGAGGGTTGAATGAGACAGTCCTCCAGACTCAGGCCTTTACGATTGCTCAGTGTCTGACATGTAGTAAGCGCTCCATAAATGGCGGCTGTTACTCTTCTTATTTTATTATCATCGTCTTCCCTAAGGGTTTGACCCATTTGGCCAGTATGGTTGCTCAGCTCAGAGCAGGGCTGACACCTGTCTGCCCACCCACTTTCTCCCTGGCAAGGTGAGCAGGGATCTTTCCTCCTGCAGGCATTAGGCCTAATTCATGGTAGCCTCACTTTGGGTTCCTCTCGCAAAGAGAGTGTGGGCCCATGGGGCTGCCAAGCCAGCTGGTTGGTAACGCCCACCCCCAGGCACAAGCTGATGAACCTCACCTGTGTTCATAGTTTGGGAGGGCAGTGATGGTAGCAGCCATCGCCCTGCTCTGTGACTGCTGAGATTATCACATTCCAGGGTGCTAAAAACCGCAATCATTATTTAACGCATTTGGTTGAGTTTCAAGCCTTTTTTTTTTTGCTATGTACACAGATTATTATAAATTTTTTAAAAGTACACTATTTAAGGACCTGAATCTATTCTTACACATTATTACTGGCGAGTAAAAAAGTTCCATGAAATTTGAGTGTGTGTGTTTGGGTCTTTTGCTAGCCTAAAGTTTCCATAACTACATCTGTTTAAGATTCTGTGGGTATGGAAATCTCATATTGTTGATCTAGAAGGGCTATTTTTGCTTTACCAAAGGCCAATCACACAGGTCAGTGGCAACCCCTCCCCCCGCCTTGCTCAACTGCTGTTCTTTGGGCATTAATTTTAATGTTTAAATAGTAAGTGCGTTTTCCAGACTGCATAAAGCACTAGATAAGCAGAAGGCCACTGGCTTGGGAAGAGGAGAATGCTTAGCGAAGCCTTTCGCATAGAGAGAATGCTGAATATCTCCACCATTATTTAGCATCAGAATCAGTTATGGTTGTCTGACTGATGGACAATTTTTTCCCTACCTGCTCTCTTTGCAAGTGACCTATACTGTCTAGACAGTTGCATATTATTTATACATTCATTTCAGATTTTATGATTTTTGTTTGTTTCAGTAAAGTTGTGCAGGTTTCATGCAGCCAACTATTGGAAATGTACTTCATGAAAAGCCATATATTTGCACCAGGTGAATGCTTGGTTTCTTAGAGTTGTGTCACCATTAAAATTTTTAAAACGTGTTTTCTTTTTTTAAGAAAAGACCATTATATGAGCTCTGAAAAAAAATGAGACCAAACTTTCCAACACACTCCCCTCCTATCTTCAGAGTACCAGCAGCAGGCCATGGAGGGAATTAAAGACAGCTAATTTCAAAGGTTCTTAATCAATTCAAGTTGATCCCATTTGTTGATTAGGGAGTCAAAACGCATTATTTGCATTCTGTTTCAAATTCAGAATTTTCTTCAGGAGATTTGAGGCTGGAGAAATCTCTTTCAGAGCGATCCCTTGGGCAATAAGGGAGTTAATTTGAAAACTCTGGTGAGTCTGATGGGTTTTGAAAGTTTCACATGAAACATTTATAATGGCTCCTTTCAGGGTGGTGGATTTTGGTTGAGTGTGTGTGTGTGTGTGTGTGTACTTGTGTGCTTGAGGGTTCTTCAGGAGTCATGAACCAGTGGCTGAAGCTTTGTGTAATTATCTGGGTAGTGAACAAAATGCCCCATTTCCATCCAGATACATGGTGTTCTGTAGACATTACAGTTGGAGAAGGGCGAATAGCACGAAGTTTAGGATAAAATGGAGGGACATTCCGTTCCCGAGGTGCATCTGAAGCTTGGGGCTAATTCTGTGCAGGTCTCAGGCCCCAAGTCTGACCAGCCCCACTACCTTGGATGCGCAGTTTGGAACTGTGTCTTTTCCTGGCTTCATTGTGGGAAGACTTTCTACATGAGACTGAAATTTGGTATGGGTTCCTTCAAGCCCATGACCTGGTGAGCTCTGGGAGACATGCCCTGACCAGCGTCAGAGGAAGTGAACCCGAGGGCCAGTTCTCCTGGGAGGACGTGCTCAGTGTAACCAGAAGTGAGGGCATGCATCTGGAAGTCCCTCCCCTCGGATTTCACCTCCCGCCCTCCCAACCCCAGTGAATTTTGCTAAAAAAATCCCAGCCCTGCTTAGAAAAGAAGCATGTTGATGTGTGTGCCCTACATATTGGAAGAAACTATTTCTTTGGGGCAAGATTATACATTAACCTACTTGCATCTCATTTATGTCAACTGGAGATGGTGAGGGTGAACATTTCATAGGAATTATATGAAGAAAAAAATGTAGCTCCAGCTGGATACACTTTGTTCTGTATCTTTGGAGTCTCACCCCTAGCCCCTCAATACGTACCCGCTTACACTGCTTCCATGTTCCATGGGGAGTCACAGTGGACACCTTAAAATTGACCCTGGTCACCAAATTGTCAACCGCGTTCTGTTTATCAGCCAACACCAACATTAAATCGTAAAACTTGCTTACCAGGTGGCTAAAGTTATTTGGGATGTAAAAATATCACAATGAAGAAAGCAAACAGTCTTCACCACTCTTACAGAAAGGGAGAAAGTTTCACCTGTCTAAATACCAATTCTAAAACACACCATTTCCTTCGATAATGGCGAAGTGGTCCTTTTCAAAGGCTGTTTCTTTCTCAGCTTTGATTTCATTTTCTATTCCGTTCCTACAGTATAAGATTAATTCCCACATTCTGCATATTGCCTGGAGTTCAGCACACATGTTCACCGAGGTGTACAGCCCTCAAATAACTTTGGTGCCTCTTTCACCCACTGTTAGGAAGTATATTTAAAAGAAATTGCCTTTTATAGATTTAAATTACAAAAGTACTGATATCATGCAAAAGGCAGTTTAACTCATGCAGGCATACAAATAGGTAAATCTTAGGGAAAAAGATACCAAGGCTAATATGAATGTAAATAGGATTAGCTGCCTGCATTAGCAGCGGCTGTGAAATTTAAAGTACTTTCTGTTAGGTTATTCTTTAAAATACACCTATATTTCATGTGTGCATTTGTAGATATTTGGGAATATATATTTTACTTTGTCTTGAATTTTGTAACAAGTATAGACAACGGTCCTGAGCTCCACTTATTGACAGCCAAAGTAGAAGGGGAATTTAACTTTCTTGACGGTTAAATATTTATTGATGTAGAATTTTAAATCTCTAGGAAAATAGGACACATTTTGACCAAGAAAACAGAGATTCATATTGCAAAGAAATTAGAAAACCGAGTGTCTAGTGGTTTTATTTTTCTTTTAAGAAAAGCCTTGTTTGTTCCCAAAGGTTGAATCAGATGTCAGTGAGCAGTTCAGAGCAGGGATTGGCAAACAGTAGCCAATGGGCTGGATCCAGCTCCCTGCCTGTTTTTGTTCATCCTCCAAGGTAGGAATGGTTTTCACGTTTTTCAATGGTTGTAAAAAAATCAGAAAAAGAGTACTTCGTGACACATAAAAATTACGTTAAATTCGAAACTTAGTATCCATAAATAAAGTTTTATTGGAATATGGCCATGATCACGTGTTTAAATATTGGCCGCTTTCTCACTCTAATAGCAGATTTGAGGAGCTTATGGCCTCTAGGGCCTAAAAGATTTACCATTTGCCTTTCGCAGAAAAAGTTTGCCAGCTCTAGGTTTAGAGTAAAAGTATCTTTATGCACTTTATTGTTGCGAATCAAAATCACGTTATTGGAGCTGGAAATCCGTTCTGAAAAGAATCTCTCATATTTGTTTACATTGAGATTATTTTCTTAGCTAGAAGCATCAGAAACAGATTATAGGTAATAAGGCATTTTTAAAAAGTAAGCCACAAGCTAACAGAGCACCTACGGGCTACAGGTATGAGTCTTTGGATGGAAAGATGTGTGGTCAAGTGAGAGGGAAGAGCCTGGATCTGGAGTCCAACTCCCTGGGCTCACATCTCCGGTCTGCGACATAAGTTATCATGCTTAACCTTCTTTTTTTTTTTTTTTTTTTTTTGTGGTACGCGGGCCTCTCACTGTTGTGGCCTCTCCCGTTGCGGAGCACAGGCTCCAGACGCGCAGGCTCAGCGGCCATGGCTCACGGGCCCAGCCGCTCCGCGGCATGTGGGATCTTCCCGGACCAGGGCACGAACCCGTGTCCCCTGCTTCGGCAGGCGGACTCTCAACCACTGCACCCCCAGGGAAGCCCAATGCTTAACCTTCTTGCTCCATAGTTTCCTTATCAGTAAAATGGGGACAATAATGAAAACTTGTCTCATAGGGCTTTGCCAGAACTAAATGAGATGATGCATTATCACACGTTTAGATGAGTGCCGGTCGGCAAAGCTCAGTTAGCGCTGGTTATTTTTTTTTTTTTTTAAATAGGATGTTGGCATTTAAATCCTTGTGTATTCTGAGAGTTCACTTCCATGATAGAAGCACCTATTCTTTAGGTCACAATATTTTGAAAGGGTTCATTAGGTAACATCACTTTGGGGTTTTGGAACACTTCCATGTGATGTGCATGCCAGCTGAGGATAAAATGCTAAAAATACAGCTTCCAGGAATCATTGATCAGGAGTCAGTTTTCTCGAGCTATGCTGAGGAATGGGATGGGACCAAAAGAATTGCTGAATTGATTTGCTTCAATCCAGCCTGTCCTATATTAGTTAATTTTAGATCTAGTTAAGAATATTCACTTAGTCCATCATTTTCACATGAAGACCTCAAGGTCCAGAGACTGGGATAGACTCAGCCAAGTCACACAATAAAGCAACCCCAGAGCCATGAGAGAACTCAGGACTTATAACTCTCAGACCTGGAGCCTAACAGTAAAAACACATGCGCTCAGCACCCTTTTTCTTAGACCATGATACTTAGCACGGTGCCCAGCACTTAGTAAGTGCTTAGTAAACATAAGAACAACAAAAAAGAATGAATGAATGAGCTACCTGAAATCTTCAAAGCCCTTTAAAACACACACAAGCATGAGAAAGATTTATTCCAATGGTTAAATGAAGAAAACGCTCCACAAAGAATTTTTTATGGTAGATCTGCCCCAGTGTCTTACACCTGAGCACCTGCTGTGATCCGTAGAGTCCAGTCCATCACTTTTTTTTCCAGTAAGAGTTTGAATGATTAGTGATTCAGTCCATACATAATGAGTTTATGCTTTTTCCTTTTCCTTTTCACCTACTCATAATTTATATTATAGTGGTATACTATATGGATCTCTATAAACCACCTCCAATACATATTGGAATAAGGTAAAGTGTGCATAAATAAATGAATTGATAGGGCTTCCCTGGTGGCGCAGTGGTTGGGAGTCCGCCTGCCGATGCAGGGGACGCGGGTTCGTGCCCCGGTCCGGGAGGATCCCACATGCCGCGGAGCGGCTGGGCCCGTGAGCCATGGCCGCTGGGCCTGCGCGTCCGGAGCCTGTGCTCCGCAACGGGAGAGGCCACAACAGTGAGAGGCCCGCGTAACGCAAAAAAAATAAAAAAATAAAAAAATAATAATAAATGAATTGATATATGGATGGATAAAGTACATAAAAGTGAGAAGGAGAATAAATGGATAAGTAGGTAAAAAGAGACGGTCAGCCAACAGCCATAAATTGCTTAGATGGGTATACGGTAGGTGCTTAATGAATATCGGTTGACAGGATAGCTAGATTAATATATTTTAGAAAGCTTTTCAACATGCAAAATTGCAACAGAATGTAACCTGACCATCAACTTGACCAAACTGGGCACATTGTTCCAGAGCCCTGGAGTTAGATGAGCTTTCTTCTGTCTGGCCTCACAAGGAGCACGGGAATACAAGGGCACCTCCTTCCCAGACCAAGTTTGATGCACGAAAATCTAGATTCCCAAAACAGATCAAAGAGCCATGCATCTCACTATTCATTCATTCGTCGAGTCCCTGCATTTTTGCCAGACCCGTACTAAATGCTGCACATCCAAAGCATTGTGCTTACCCTCGTGGAGCTTATAGTCTAGAAGAGCAACTAACATTAAACAGATATTCACGAGATATTACAACGTAGTTACACTTCACTAGAGAGGGTGCCCCAGGATATGGCATGTGAAGATTGGTTTGGCTAAATGGTACCTTTATTTAGCAAACCTTTAGTGGAGAAGACCTGATGGAGGAGGACAGATTTAATAATATATGTTCTCCTGGTGTTTAATGGTGTGTGAAGTCCTTCCCACAGGTGGGATGCATGATCACAATCCAACCATCAACACTTTGGGGCATTTCTGTTCTCAGTGGAAAGCTTGTAAAACCAAGAGTCAGAGAAACCCATTGATCTAGAACTACCTTGGTCCACATAGGCCTCTTTTCTAAGGCTGTATGCACAAAGCCAAGGTCATTTGGAGGAAGCAGGAAAGAACTCAACTTTTGAAGATGCAGCAAAGGGTTAGACAGCCCTGTTAGTTGACTGCATAACTGGTTCATCAGTTGGCTACTGTCTCAGTGTGATTATGAATATTCCTCTTGCACAAATAATAAATAATTGATATTTTAAATAAGCATCATTAGTAAGTTATGCACTTGATAATTTGGTGGAAGCATTTGATGAGTGCCTAGATTGTACAAAACATTGATCTACATGCGGTGGAGATGGGGGCCTGGAAGGTGTGCCACTCACATCTCCCTTCCAGAAAGAACTTGCCATTCAGCTACAAAGAAGGCAGTTACCTCAAGCCTCTGTTTGTTGGCCTTCAGAATCCACCTCAGCTTTCAGCCAAGACCATGCTCCTCCTAGGCAGTCTCTAGGTCTTGGCCATTTTTGCCCCATGCAGAACTCCACCAACGGCAACCATTGTTCTGGAGCTTCCTGTTGAATTGGTTAAGAGTTTATCGGATGAACATTATGTTCTGAGGCTCTTTCTTCCTAATCCTGCTTCCTCCCCACTTTTCCTTTCACTGGTATCAGCTCTGCATTGTGGTCCAATCTTGCTTCCTCCTTTGTACCAGTCTCCCTTCTAAGATGGTTCCCAATGATTCCCAGTCTCCCAGCATTCACGCCCTTGTGTAATCTCCTCTCCTTGGCTATTGGCTGGACCTAATGACTCACTTTTAATAAATGGAAATCAGCCAAAAAACGATGGGAAGTCATTTCTGTGACTTCGGTCTCCCTAGGGCTCTCTTGCTCTCTCCCCCAGTTGCTCACTCTGATGAAGCAGGCTGCCATATTGTGAGCTGCCCTATGGAAAGGCAAGAAATTTAGGGTAGACTCCAGCCAATAGTCACCTGAGGGCCTCAGATCAATAGCCTTCAAGGAACTGAATTCTGTCAATAACCATATAAGTGACCTTGGAAGCAAATCCTTCTCCATTTGAGCCTTTAGATAAGAGCAGAGTTTCAGCTGACACTGATTGCAGCCTCGTGAGAGACCTTGAGTCAGAAGTACCTAGTTAACTTGAGCCATATTCTTGACCCACAGTAACTATGGGGTAATTTGTTACACAGCAATGACTAAATAACGCATCCACTTTTATCTTTCATAGGCATTACTCCTTTCTGGAGAACCCAGCTCATCACATCTGATCATCACATCTGAGCCTTGGGAGAGAAGTCAAGGTAGGAAATGCAGACCTGATGGTCAGCAGCATAGACGTGGAACAAGAGATGATATCATTTCGGAGCGCGAGGTTGAGAAGAGAAGGGATCGGGTTGGGATCTGTGCATAGCTTCAGGCATTGGAATAAGAGCCAGCCAAGGAGACAGAGGAGGGATCAGAGAGCTTCCTTCTCTGGGACATCTTTCCTCATTCTTCCGTGACTCCTCCCCACTGCTCCCCTGCAGGGGTTGGTGAGATGCTCCCCCACACCCACCACCCCGTTTCCTCCCAATGCAAGTCATTCTGCTGTATCATAATTGTTGATTTCAGTGTCAGCCTCCCTAAGAACCCACAAGAGATCCTTGAGGGCAGGGCTAGTGTCTTCTTCGCCTTGACTTCCCAGTGTTTCACAAGGCTGGTGCTCAGTAGGAACCCATGTAATGTGTGAACAAATGTATGATCAGAATGTATGCAACCAGCAAAATGGGATGTAAGTTTGACTGTTAAAACATAACTCAGTGAACAATTCTGTATTAAAACCTTAAGAAGGGGGCTTCCCTGGTGGCGCAGTGGTTAAGAATCCGCCTGCCAATGCAGGGGACACGGGTTCGAGCCCTGGTCCGGGAAGATCCCACATGCCGCGGAGCAACGAAGCCCGTGGGCCACAACTACTGAAGCCCACGCACCTAGAGCCCATGCTCCTCAACAAGAGAAGCCACCGCAATGAGAAGCCCACGCACCGCAACAAAGAGTAGCCCCCGCTCACCGCAACTAGAGAAAACCCGTGCGCAACAACGAAGACCCAACGCAGCCAAAAATAAATAAATAAATAAAATAAATCTAAAAAAATTTTTTAAGAAGGTAGATCTCAAGTTTCTTACTGTAATTAAAGAAAAAAAAAAACCTAAACCAAAAAACTATAGCTCAGCTTTGTCAACATCTGCCCTGTAATACATGCAAAGTAATATATGCAGTTTTCTCAGTTAACCTTCCTAACTCTGTGAGACAGTGACTGCTATTTCCCACTTCACAGGGAGGAGACGAAAAATGATGCATTAGCTAGTGGGCAGCAAAGATAGAGCTTGAATGTGGGGACTTTGAGGTCCCGCTCTGCATGGGAACTAAAAGTTAGGTGAAGGCTCCCCAGCCTTCAGTCTGGACTTAGAATCTGCTTCTTGTGTCCAGGGGCTGAGTCTCCAGGCAGTAGAATCTGCCTTCCCTTCTCCCTTCAGTCATCTGGATCCTGGGAAGTTCAGTCCCTTCTGGCTGAGATCTCTGGGGTGACTGGCCAGGTTGGGTGAAATGTCTGAGATCAGCTTTTTGTGGGGAGAGGCTGGCCTGTAAACAGGAATAGTATTCTAACCGCTTACCACCCAGCATGCTCTGTTTACCTGTGGTTGGCTTCAGTGTCATGAAGATACAGACATCATCTGTCCTTTGAACTATGTCACAACTATTTGTTGCAAAGTAAAAATTTCGTCAATAAGCAAGTCATTTTTCTTCCTTTTGGATCATTCCTCCTTACCCATCCCTCCCCTGCCCTAAATTGACAAGTCATATGGCTGTTACATAGATACCATCTCAATAAGCTGACTTTTCCTGGCAACATCAACAATATGATGCGATAATGTGAGGATTGTACACATGCAGGTACAAAAGCTTTTGAAGTATCGGGGTGGGTACGTTTTCCTTGTAGCATAAAATCCGCATGCTGAGTGAGCATCTGCTAGTCACTGTCTATTCATATTATGGCAATAGCCAGTTAGTTGCACAATTACTGGGCACATTTTCATTAGATGCATACCATGTTTTTCCAAGAACAATTAAAAAATACCTGGAAATGGTCATGGAAAGTGTCCTTTGTTGATTTGACTCAGTTAAACAATGATTTCAAATAACTTTTGATCTAAATTTCTGTATAGAGCCTCCAAATAAACCACTTAGTGACAAGCTTTATCTGTTTCTAATTTATAATAGAGCAAAAAGAAAATTTATTTTAGGGTCCAGGAAATACTTCCTTAATCTCGATGTGTCCTATCACTACAGGGAGTAGCTTTGAAGAAGTGGAGATATCAACTCAGCAAATGAAACCAGAATAAGGCAAGGGTGCTGCTTTGATAGGAGAATTAGTTAGTTCCACTCACAAAGGGGCTACAAGGCAGTGGGACAAGCATAAACTTAGGAGACTTGCTTCTCTATTGAAAGTGTGGTCCATGGACCAGCAGCGTGAACATCACCTGAGAGCTTGTGAAAGATGCAGAATCTCAGGCCCCACCTTAGACCTGTGGAATCAGAACGTGCAGGTTAACAAGAGGCCCAGGTGATTCTTGTGCACATTAAACTCTGAAAAACTGCTGTAGCACCAGCCTTGCCTGTAACTAGACAAACCGGAGTATTATTCTCCATCTTTAAAATGAGGACTTTGGCCTAGAGTGGTGCTTCCTAAAGTAGGATCTTCCAAATACTGCTATCCTAAGATGCTCCTTGGGAAAGAGGATTCTGTGGTCAAACATGTTAATGAACAATGATTGTTAGCTTATTCAAGGCTCTGATAAGTCCTGCAATAAAGGAACCTTTTTAAGTAGCATTATTTGATCTCTAAACCATTTTCCGCTAAAATTCCATCCCATGGAATTAGTGTTCTACTGAGCATGCTCTGAGGGAAATTGTTTTGGTTTTTTTTTTTTGCAGTACGTGGGCCTCTCACTGTTGTGGCCTCTCCCGTTGCGGAGCACAGGCTCCGGACGCGCGGGCTCAGCGGCCATGGCTCACGGGCCCAGCCGCTCCGCGGCATGTGGGATCTTCCCGGACCGGGGCACGAACCCGTGTCCCTGCATCGGCAGGCAGACTCTCAACCACTGCACCACCAGGGAAGCCCAGGGAAATTGTTTTTAAAAGTCCTCTTTACCTCCCCGATTCTATAAAATACATGTCCTCTACGAGTTTTAGTCAGCATTTGTGTTGTGACAGGTGGTCCTCTCAGTAATCTTCAACCAAATCTAAATATCTCCTCTTTCCCAGCTTGTTTGAACCTTTAGAATGCTTGACCTGGAAGCTTAAGCCAAAAGATAAATAGTATAGGGGGACCAACCGCTTTCCCTAGACTGTCCTGGTTTTAGCACTCAAAGTTCTTCATCCCAGGAAACCCCTCAGACCAGGGCAGTTGGTAACCCAAAAAATAGATCCGTCTTAACAAGATTGACAACTGGCTCATTTTCCATTCCCCTTCTCTCTCCTCCCCTCCCTATCTAGTCCCCGTCTCTACCTGGCTCCCCTCAAATGATCAGCACGGGAGGAGTTGCCTGGTGGTTTGGTCAGATTGAAAGACACACGAGAAAAAGGGTAGTAGGTGTTGAGTTTGCAGACACAAACCATGTGGGTCGCAGTTCCAATGAATGGAGTTGTCCCGTTCAGCCAACCTGATACAAGAAGATATCCCAAGCTTAAGGTAGAGTGTGAGTCTTTGCTTCCCAAACAGATTCATCATAATGTTGAAAAATAAAGACGTACTTTGGAGGAAACATGAATGCTAAACATGGCAGGTATATTTTTGTATCTTTTAATCAGTTCTTGAAGAAACGCAGTATCCCCTATGGTGATGAAATCTAGATCGCTCAAGTTTCTGGGTATGGTTTGGGGCAGGAAACACCTAGACAGCCCCTGCCCTTGAATCTTTTTTTCCTGAGGCTTTCAAATATATTACATTTGATTGACAAGATCCGCACATGTGTACAAATTTCCTAGTTCAGGGATTGTTTTTTTTCCTTGCTACAGTCCAACCTCTGTGAAGTATTCTTTGTTAAAGAATACTTTGTGGAGTCCTCCTTCTAATCCCTATAATTCTAAATTCCAGCCTTACCTCACTGTGCATTGCATTTTCCTAGTTTCAGTTCGAGGGAACGTTTTAAAAGACAGCATTGCAACCAGAACTGGATGCCTCAGTTTTTGCAAAAGCAAAACCAAGTACTAGCATCCTTTAAATAACAATATTTTCTGATGTTAATGTTGAATTAATCCAAGAAATGAATATGTATTGATGGTATTCTTTTGGGTTTTGAAAATCCTTACAACCACATAATTAAATGAGTGCCTTTAGAAATACTGATAAAAGCCCATTGCCATTCAAATATCTATACAAGACAATGGCCGTAAGCTGTGGGCTTGGGAGATTAGTTTGGCCACGAGCCAGTGTTTATCACAATATTTCCATCTCAGCTGATAAAATTTAATCATTCTTATTTAAATAGAAATCAGAATTAATGCAGGTTTTAAAGAGAAGGAATAATAAACAAATCACACTATCTTTATTTCAGAGCTCCTGGCATATATTGTCTATTCAGAATGGAAATGCTAGCAGTTGTTGTGTTGTTTTTCTACCTTGGACTTTCATTCCAGAGTCCTCCAAAATAAGGAGCTATTGCTTCTCGAATATTTATGTCTTCAGCTCTGCTTTAAATAAAGTGGTTCCCACCCTCCTCTCCAGTGGGATAAGCAGGGCTTTGCGTGTGCCGGGGATTGTGACTTGAGTTGGAAGCAGCAGGGCACGTACTTGAGTGATTTCTCCCAGAGGGGCCATGGGTTTGGACTGTCCATTCACATCCTCTTGCCTGGGTCCCTCAAGACCACAGCGGGAATTGAGGAGGCATCCAGTGTAGATGGAGTGTGTGGCTGGCTTTGGACCAGAACCGTAGTGCTGCCAGAGGTCAAGTCCAGAGCCAAGTCTCTCCCTGGAACAGAGACCACGGCTTCATGTAAGCAGTTACAGCCTAAAGAAACCTTATTGGTCATTTAGTTCAACCCACTCATTTTGTGGACTAGGAAGTTGAAATCCAGAGAGCAGAATTGACTTGATTCTTCAGGGTCACCCTTCAAGATAGCAGTCTTGTTAGTATCACACTAACCTGGCAAGTCAGTTCTCCAGACCCCAGCCTGGTGTTCTTTAGACTTTGTACGGTCCTCTTAACCCTGGGCTAGACCTGGAGTGGATGCAACTCAGTACTATTTTGTGTGACTCTGCGTATACATTTTTGGTGCATGTCTCAAATGCTGTGTACCAAACCAAACCCGTTCAAATTTAAGTAACTCCCCATCCACAAAATAAACAAACCAACTAAAGGAACCACATTTTACCTCAGGATTTTTATTTCTTGGGTGGAGAGGTGTAGATAACCTTATTTCTCTTCCTCCTCCTTGAAATAATATTTTTTAAAATTTAAATGTCTTACATTTAAATATTAAAAAACCCAGTTTCCCTGTCATTTCATTGTCTACATAATATTGCTAATATTAAAAAAATAAAATAATTCCAATAGGTAAAATTTACTGATCATTTACTATGCTCTGGGCACGTTACTATCTCATCTAATCCATACAACATCCCAGTGAAGTGGGTACCATTTTTATTCCCATTTTACAGTTGAGAAAACTGAGGCTCAGAGGGGTCAAGTAACTTTCTCAAAGTCACCCAGCTAGCAAGTGACCGAGCTAGGAGTCTAGTGGTTGAGCTAGTCATAGTCCTAACAGCTTATCAAAATGCAGTCTGGCTATAGGCTCTGGCTCTTAACCATGATTCCATACAGCCTCAGAAATGTGGATTCTTAATTTAGCCAGCACTAAGGACTTACCCGAATTTTTAATTTCATTTCCTTTTCAAACTTTATGATGAATCCCATTGTTTCCATGACTGTATACTCTCTCCCAGTTGGAATGAGGCCCTAGTAAAGTCATTTGGTGTAAACAGTTAAATTTGTTAGAAAAGGCATTTTGGAATCAATTTGACTCTATTGCTTTTGACTTTTTTATGAATTTCAGTTTGGGTTAAGGGTGTATCAGACTTCAAAACATCTGGTTAGGTCATTTAAGAACCTTCCTGAGATTTCACAACCCCTTAAGACTTCCTTTCAAATGCAGACATTTCCTCTGTCACCACACTCTTACAAATGCTTTGAGAAACAATGAAACAGTGCTTTATTCATCTGCAATAATGTAAAGAAGACCTCCTTAATCTGGCATCAGTGGGAGTAAGATGTTTCACATGAGTGAAATTTCCAGATACCTCGACCTTAGACGAGATGACCTTAGCTCTTAGATTTAAGAGCTGGGAATTTTTTTCTCAATAGGTTTTGATAGTCACACATTCCTTTCTTTTCTTTTTGTTTTCTTTCTGTTTGTTTTTCTTGGGTTTTAACCTTTCTTGATAACCCAGAGCTATGGTCGTAATCATGAATAATATACTATGTACCCTAGTTGGAGGCTCTGGGAAAAATGATCTTTTGGGATTTGAGACTTGCAAACAAATGCCACTTTGTAATGAAAGCATCCCTTAAATTATTTGACGCCTTTAGAACTTAAACTATAAGCAGGATGATATAATTTGAGAATCATGCAGTAGTTTGAATACAAATACCACGCTTGCATTTTGATAGGCTGTTAGGATTATGAAGACAAGTTGAGAGGGTTAGTTAACTGTTATGGGTGGTCTGGGCTCACTTAGCATAATGTCCTTCAGGTTCATCCACATTGCTGCAAATGGCAAGATTTCCGTCCTTTTTAAGACTGAATAATATTCCATTGCATGTATACACCACATTTTCTTTGTCCGTTCATCCTTCCATGGATATTTAGGTTGCTTCCCTGTCTCCTATTGTGAATAATGCTGCAGTAAACATTTGGGTGCATATACCTCTTATAGGTCCTTTTGTTTGTTGCCCTTAGCTTGTGTGTTTTAGTCTCTGTCAAACTGAAATTTCAAACATAATAACTCAATTGAGAAACTCATGAGTGACAGATGGTCCTCTGTCTCCATTATTTATGATCATGTCTCGACTTAAAAATTAACCAGGTAGTGAAGAAAGTCACGTTTTGCATGACATTGGAGGCTGTTCCAACCAGTTAGCTGCTTTAAAAGGAGTATTGGCCTTTAGATGTCTTAAGTGTCCCTTTAGGAGTCTGCCTGACCAAGAACAAGAGAGAACAAACTTCACTGAGGTCCCAGCAGTTCTGTCCGTTCCAACCCGAGTCCCAGGGTGAACAGAGAGTGCTGACCCCCAAAGAGGCAAAAGGCAGAGAGTCTGGGCTTCCCAGGCCATGCCCGTTAGACTTGAGCTAGATCAAGTTTCCTCATCATCCCCATCCACTTACTTACGGGGGTCTGTGCTGGTAAATACCATTTTGGGCAGGTTCTCCTTGTTTTTTTACCATGGTTAGTGCAGGGGCACCCTTGCTGGACTTACTGTATTTCCTGCTGCTGCCAAAGTAACACTGGTCATTCTCCATCACCTTTGTCTTAATTCCCCAGAGAGAACCTTGGATTCAGGACTTTTGAGAACCCTCCTCTCTCCCATCCCTCTTTTTCAGCTTTTCCTGCCCCTCCACTCACTAACTCAGGCACTTAACCCCCCTCTGCCCAGGTAGTCCTTCAGTTATTCCCACCTGTCAGTCACTTTCCCTTTCCTTTTCCCCCCCTCCTCCCATCTGCTGATTTGTATCCTCCACCTACTGGTTCTAGTCCCAACCTGCTCTCTAATGCTGTGTGATCCTTGGCAGGTTGCTGCACCTCTCTGGACTCCATGTGTGCGTCTATACAATAAGAGAGTTGGATTGGATCAGCAGTTCCAAACCCAAGTGCAGGCAGGGTTCCAAAACGAGAAAATAAGACTGATATACTTTCTTTGCATATGAAATGATACTTAAAAAATTCTTCCCTTTCCCATCAAAACCTACTTGCTTTGATTTTTTTTGCTGAAACACATTACCGTCTCTGTCTAGCTTTCATCTTTCAACCAAGGATAGAGACAAGGGGCTGAGAAGTAGGTCACAGTTCTGTTTGCTCTAAGAACAAAACAGCACAGGTGTGATGACATATAGCAAATGACACCAGCCTCTGTGTTGTGAGGCAGTAGGGAGCAGTGGAGATTGTGGTAACTGGAAAGCAGGACACACACCCAGGCTGAGGGAAGATCCTGTTGTGCAGCCCCAGATGGGTATAGCTTGGCTCTCGCTACCCCCAGTAGGATTTGGAAATTCAGGTTTTTAATATAAAAATCTCTCAATGTTTTATTTTCTTCTTAAACACTGGCATCTAATTTCAACTCTAAAAATTAAAAAAAAAAAATCATTATATTAGTGAGCACCGTGCAGGCCTAACAAAAGAGGCCTCTGGGCCATATTTGGCTTAGGGGAGACCAGTTTGCTTCCTGGGGATTATAGGGCCTCTTATATAAGAGTCCCTATGTGTTTCCAGTTAATAATTCAGCACCTCTGAATCACATCTTTACTCTGTGCATTTTCAGCCCTTGCACGTTCGATTTATACTAACCCAGCAATCATTTCATTCATTGCTTTGCAGTTTCTCGAACAGTTTCATTTCTGTGTTTTATCTCATTATCCGGATCACTTGTTCCTTAGGGCTGAGCCAAGTGCTGGCCTAGACTCCAGGGAGAATTGCTAGGGTGAAAGGCGCCGGTCTCTGCCTTGAAAGGGAGAAGATGGATGGAGCATAGCTGATCTGGGCAGAGGGTACCGGGGGAGGTGCAGCCCAGGATGGGCCTGAGGGCAAGGGCAGCCCTTCCTCAGGTCTTTTCTTGATTCCAGGCGTCATCTCTAGTCCCAGCTCCATAGTTCTTTGCCCAGACCACTGCAGGAGCCCCCAGTGACCCCCTAGAGCTAATCTGGTCCCCTCCAGGCCTTTGAAATCACAACAGCCAGAGTGACTTATTATGTTTGTCTGTCCTATTCTAAACCTTCTAAGGGCTTCTCATTGCTCTTTGGATGAAACCCCTAGGTGTTAATGGGGCCTAAGAAGATCTGCCTGGTTTGACCCTCTCCAGTCGCATCTCCAGTCCCATCTTCACATCCCTGCTGTCTTCTCCATTCTTGCCTTTCAGTTTCTCAAACACATTCCCTTTCCTCCCACACTGGGCCTTTGCACATCCTCTGCCCTCTGTGCAGACGCTGCCCTTTGCCTGGTTAAACCCTTCTCAGCATTCAGGTCTCAATACAAGGGTTGCTTTCATGAGGAAAGCTTTCCTGAGCCCCCAGGCTAGGTCAGGCTTCCCCGTGGTCTGTGGGAACAGAGGTTTGAATTGCCTTCTTCACCATTAAATTCCTAGATTGTACAATGCCTGGCGCAGGGTTGGGAGAAAATAAATATTCACTGAGAGGCAGAATAAAGAGCTGCTGGAAGGGTGTGATTTTAGGAGTACTTGCTACATCCCTCTGTCCTAAAAGTATGCCCTCATCTGGGTCCTCTATCACAAATTAGTTTTACCGTAAGAAATATGGGTCAAGAAAAAGCATCCTTCTATAGTCCCTCCCTGGGAGGTGAGTTTAAGAATAGGCAGGGTGAACTCGGGCGACCGGGAATGTTCCCCGTGCCTGATAATTTTCGATCCGATTACTGCACCGATCACCACCTGAGAGATGCATGCGTCTGAGAAAAGCCATTTTCATTTTGAGGGTGCGGCATTCAGCACCCTGCTATCTGGTGCCTTGTTACCCAAAGCGTAGTCTGTGGTCCAGCCACATGGGCATCATCTGGGAGCTTGTTACAATGTGTACTTGACATGGACAGGCACTTTTTCTAGTTCACTCTTGTATTCCCATGGCCTGGAGTGGTGCCAGGTACACAGAAGGTATCCAGTGAACGTGTGAATGAATGAGCGATGGGAGGACCAAAAGCTGGAGTGAAGGGCTGTTTGAATGCAGGCATGTTGCAGATGAAGGGGGAATGAATGAATGCTGGATGAATGGACACGCGAGCGTGACATCATAGGCGTGTCAATGATGGGTTCCTTCCCTATGGGCACAGGGCCCTGGAGGAGGGGCTAAAGATACCCCTAAGGCTTCCTCAGGGGAGAGGGTGGGCCATCAACCACAGGCCCAAGAGGTGGAGCTTTGGCTTTAATTGAAGAAAGGGCCCCAGGAGAGTGGCTGGACTTCTTCAGGAACATGGGGCAAGCCCATGTTTGGGCATTAAAGTAAAACAAACAGCTAAACTGTTTGGTCTGTGAAACAGTGATCCTATTATTCCCAACCTCGACAAAGCTTGCTTAACTTGAACTTCAACTGTTGTCATTATTCATCAAGACAGCGCAACCCTAATCCCTTGGTCTTAGCTAAGCCCCAGGCTTGCCTGTGCTCCTTGCAATGGATCCCATGAGCAGATCCAAGCCACAGAGAGAAGAAAAAGGAGAGCAGATGACCACCAAGAGGTTGGTGATACATCCATGAAGGCCTGACTGTCCAGGCAAAACTTCAGAGGAGAAGCTACATTTTCTTATTAGTGTCATATTCCCAGGAAAAATAGGTCTGAAATATTAAGTGCTGAGTATGGAACATAGTATATTGTTTGGTAAATTTTCTACATCATGATGAAAGTAATAATAGTTCATACTTATATAGGCATTGCTCCAAGAAACTAACTTATATGAACTCATTTTACCTTTGTAACAATCCAGTGAAGAGCTATTACCACCCTCCCATTTTGCTGATGAGGAACTGAGGCCCTGAGAGATGAAGTAATTTCACCCAAGGTCACACAGCCATTGAGTCAGTAGCAGAGCTGGGATGCAAACCCAGGCAGCCAGGCTCCCCCGAGTGCATGATCTCAAACTATCTACTACCCAGCCTCATCTGAAGTCTGAAGACTATTAAACGAAGGGATGCGTGCATCCCTTCATGCATTTATTTATTCTGCAGATCTGAAAGCATCTATTATAAACTAGACCCTCTCCGTAGGGATCCAAAGGCAAAAATAGCAATTCCTTACCCCTGTACAGTGTTTTAGAAAGTATTTCCTTGATGGCCCAATGATGCTCTTCACAGATGTGGACACCTGACGCCTGGAGAAATTGTGTGTCTTTTTCAAGGTCCCGCGATTAGAAATAGAACGAGCTAGAACCTGAACCTGGATGTTCTGACCCCAGACCCAGTGTTATTTCCACCCTAACACGCTTGTTGAAAATACTGGAGGAGATTGGATACACAGACATGTAATAGGAATAAAACAAGATAGAAATGGTTTGTACTTTTACAGAACATGTTAAATACAATGGGGAGCTGTAGATTACCATTGTGTAACAGCCTACATGCTACCATCCTAGTGGAAGAACTCACCTCCTTTATCAGCCTTCCTGGAGAGGTGTTGGAGTGTGTTGTTTTAAAAGAATAAATACATGTATAAAACATCTTGTAAAATGCATGATTAAACCAGCCACAATTTCCTTTCCAAAGAAAGTATCGTTCTGAACCTCATACTATTAGCTAAAAAAACCCTATTTGCCAGTTTATGAAAATAATTTGGGGTCCATATTTCTCCGCCTCGTGGACTGACTTGCCCACTTAAAAGGTCGCCCTTTTGAAATGAACTCTCATTAAAATGCTCAGCTAGTGACATCAATAAGTTTATCCCTTGGAGAAAGCAAGCATGCTGGGGCTGTAATGACATGGTCTTTTGGTGATCTGAAGGCATTGATTAACCCTCACCTGCCAGAAATCATTAGCAACCAGACTGCTATTTTCTGATAGTTTTGAAAGGAGGATAAGTTTTAGTAAATAATCATTGGCCACTTTCCCAGGGGGAAAACCAGGCTGGATCAGCGCTGAACCGCCACACTGGTTTATTTTTTAGTGGGTGTATTCAGGGAGGAATGGAAATTGCATTCCAAGCAGCTAATTATAGGATAAGTGTGCCTACTTAACCAGGGAAAGCATGTCAGCTCTGCACAGAGCTATCATATTATATACATTTACTGTTCTCTGGATAATTAACAGGATCAAAATATTACTGTCAGATTCAAGGGGAAAATTAACACATTATCTTAATTGTCTTTTCTACTCAGGTACAAGGCATTACCATTTCAAAAAGGACTTGTTTAATACATTGGAATTTTAAACTGCAGTTCGTGAAGATGCCGTTAATCCCTTTCCAAACTTTGATCTACTGTTGTGATATCTTTGGACGCTGATTTCTCTGTTTCACTTTTGAACTGTTCAAAAAGGTCATAGAGGGTTACCACATTTTACTATTAACTTTGTTATTGAAGTTATCTCTACCGTATCTCTGTGGTAGAGACTATATAATGGTGACCTGGTGCTTCATCCTTTCCCAGCTCTGCATGCAGTGACATTACATTGGTAGCTTGCCACCAGCCATGGTGCAGGTATTTATGCCATGGAAACTGGCAGATACTACAAATCAAGGCTTTGTTAATTGTCTTAGACCAGGGTTGGCAAACTAGAGCTTGTGGGCTGGATGTCTATTTTAGTAAATAAATTTGTTGGAACATAGGCACGCTCATTTGTTTATATATTACCTATGGCTGCTTTTGTGCTACAGCCACAGAATTGGGTAGTTCCTGCAGAGACTGTATGTTCCGTAGGCCTAAAATATTTACTGTCTGGCTCTTTACAGAAATGTTGCTCTGGTCTGTATTAAGAAAGTGATGGAGAAAATACCGATAATGAAGCGGCAATTTGTACGTGTTATCATGTCTATAGCCGTTACATTTATGACTAGCTTGTATAACTAAAGAAGCCGGGGATCTCGTCTGCAGTCATGGCTATATCTAGGAGTTCAAATGATGCCATTGGGTCTCTCAGCTTTGCTCTCTTCTCTATTAAGTATTTTCAGGCAGGGTTTACCACGATGTGATAAAGTGGCTTCTTGGAGTCTCTGACTAATATCCTAGTTATAGTTAAGTGACCCCAGGTAAGACAGCATCACTTTCACGGTAGCTGCAGCAGCAAAAGCTCTGCCATGGGTATATGCCCAGGTTATATGAACCTGCCATGGGTCATATGGCCATGTATGAACCAGTCACAGAGATGAAGCGCCCTGATTGTTTAGGCCTAAGACACGGGCCCATGCCAAGAGCTAGGGTTGGGGTCAACATTAGTCCCATCTGTGTGCCCTAATTGAGAGGGAGAGAGTGTGTGTGGTTCTCCAAAAGAAAATCAGGTAATTGATTAGAGAACAAAGATGCTCTAATCCTTGCATGCTGGATAGGCAGAAGCAGCAGACGTCTGCTGTAAATATCATCTAAGCCCTTGCCGCTGAAAGAGTGGTCCCTGGCCAGCATTATCAGGGAGCTTATTAGGAATGCAGAATCACAGATCCCTTCCCAGACTTCTCGAACCAGGATCTGCAGTTTGACGTGATCTCCAGGTGATTTGTATGCACATTATGTTATGAGAAGTGCTGCTCTAGGCCAAACTTTTCACTCTGCAGGAAACCAGGGCTCAGAAGTTTCAGTGGCTTTTCCAGTGTCACCCAGATTAAGTGCTGATACTGCTTCAACCAGCTCGCTGTTCTCTCTGGTACCCCAACACACGTGCCAACACATGATTCCCTAAACAAAACTGCGACGGGTGCTCTCCCTGACCTCTTAGTCTGAAGCTGTCTTGAATTCTATACCCTGTCAGGAAAGAGGTTTTGAGATAAGACTCGAAAAAAAAATTCCCAGTGTTTCCAAAAGAGAGTCTGTCTTCAGCTCTCCATCGCCAAGAAACACAAAGTTAAACTCCCAAACAGTTACTTGCGCACACGTTGCTGGTGATCCATTAGTCCCCAGGCACCAGGTGGTCTTGTTTTATTTATGTTGGGCTAACGTGGAATGGTGTGTATTTTCATCATCATTACCATTATCATAAAAACAACAACAAGAACAATGGTGATAAGGAGTACATACTTTTTTTTTTTTTTTTTTGCGGTACGCGGGCCTCTCACTGTTGTGGCCTCTCCCGTCGCGGAGCACAGGCTCCGGACGCGCAGGCTCAGCGGCCATGGCTCACGGGCCCAGCCGCTCCGCGGCATGTGGGATCTTCCCGGACCGGGGCACGAACCCATGTCCCCTGCATCGGCAAGCGGACTCTCAACCACTGCGCCACCAGGGAAGCCCAGGAGTACATACTTTTAAAAGCCAACAGTGCCCTTTAGCATCCTTGGAGCTGGAGTGGAAATGCACAAATGTTAGGTCTCTCCCATGTTTCCTTCCATGTTGACATCAGGAATGACACACATGGTTCGCAGATTTTCCACATGTTTTTCTCCCTGGCTGACATCTCCCCACTCAATCAGAGTGAAGTCTGTGATCAGAGAGAGTGTTGATTGACTGCTTAGAGGGCAAGAGCCTTCACGAAAACACAGGCGTGACAGTTTATATAAATATCCTGACACTTTTTTCTTATTCTCCCCCATCCATTAAATTCCCATTTTTATTTCTTTTCTTTGAGCTTAAAATTAATATTTTCTTTGTGGACATGTAATATCCCGGCATGCCTCAGTGCTCACTCAAGCAGCTTGTTAGAATTTCCTATTTAACTGGACCTCTTTCTCCCTTACCCATGTGGAATTCTCTCACCATGGGTTTCCAATCGATCTAACATCAAAAAATAAGAAAAAAGAGACCATCCCCCCAAATTATAGTGTAATACATTGTCTTCTTTAGTAGAATGACCACAAAGATTCATACGTAGATCGATGTTATTTGGGGGTCCAGGACTACAAAGTTGCAATTATTTGGGTAATGTGGGCACATAGACCCTCTCTCATTTGTCCAGATTAGTTGGCTAATTGCAGCTGTTTGGTTCTAACCTGGAGGGATTTTGGCTCCTTCCAAAGTACAGGGAAATAAATGATGTCGTTTCCTTTGGAACAACATTAAAGTTGGAAAGATTTTAATATGTGCAATTTTCCCACTGATAACATTTAACTTTCTGGATGCCCTGGAGTGGAAGGAAGATTGTACACTATTGACAGAGGTGAAATTTTTTCAGTTCGTGGTCTCAGAATCTAACATAATTATGTAGTACATGTTACCCAAAACTCCTTCAGCCACCAGAGGAGACTGGTGAAATACTCTCTTCTAGTCGTCCAGATAATTCCAAATGGCAGCCGGCTGACCCCAAGCTCTGTCAACATCCACCTAAGATCTTAAGGGATTCACAATTCTTCCCAGGTTGGTCCTTAAAATGGAATTGGCTGTGACACTATTTCTGTCCCAGGGCTATACTTTTACCTGGGGATAGAGCCTCTCCATCCTTTGTCTTCATTTGTCCCATGGTGACACTGAGTGTGTGTATCCCACAGGTACTATGGTCCCTGACTTTCAGGGGACTCAATTACCAAAAGGTAGATCCTTCAGTCCTTTCTGAGCATGTGTTTCCTAGGCTTACCCACTCCTTCCGAGAGCCCAAAAGGGCTGTCTCTTTTCAGTCCCCTATACCCAGGGGATCACATGACCCAAGGGCAGCCCTTACTAGTGAAATTCTAAACTCCTCCCCAACTCCTACCCCATTCCCAGGTTACTTGATAAATATCTCTTATTTCACCTTTGCTTAGACACTATAGAAACAAGTCAAGTCAAGAACTCTGAATTCAATTCCCAATTCTGACTATCTTGCTGTTTGACCTTGGGAGAGTCCATTCATTTCTCAAGCCCTCAGTTTTCCCCATCTATAGAATGGGAGGCATTAGCTAAGGTCTAAGTTAAATCCAAACCCAAAAGATGAATCCATTTTAAGAGATTATCATACACCAGAGGAGACTTCCCTGGTGGTCCAGTGGTAAAGAATCCGCCTCCCAATGCAAGGGACTCGGTTTCGATCCCTGGTTAGGGAACTAGGTTCCCACATGCCGCAGGGCAGCTAAGCCCACGCACCACAACTACTAAGCTTGAGCGCCTCAACTAGAGAAGAGAAAACCCGCACACCACCACAACTAGAGAGAAGCCCGCGTGCCGCAGTGAGAGATCCTGCATGCCTCAAGGAAGATCCTGTGGGCCGCAACTAAGACCGACACAGCCGAAAAAAATTAAAAATAAATAAATAAAATAAATAGTTTTTTAAAAAAGAGATTATCATATACCAGAATTTAGAATACGGATTTTCCTATCTCTGAAAAGATGCCAGTTATTATGCATCTGTAAGAGTTTGCAAAATTATGACCAGTCTTAAAAAACCAGCAGTATAGTCATTGCCCATAACATAGAAAAAGCTGCTGCGTCTTCCCTCTGCAATGAATGTTTTTGTCTTGGCTCCTGTGAATGTCTAAACACTTCTAAAGAGAAAATTTCGACTCTCTTTTTTCCCCTTTGTGGGCCAATCTTTTGAACTGCAAATAGATGAGCAGAGACTATTTATGCATTCCTCTTCTCCTGTACATGTTTGTTTGACTGGTAAGATGGAAGGTAAGGGACTATTTAAAGATATCTTTGAGAATAATATAAGTACACAAGGGGGCCAGGAATAATAGGTTAACATCACAGAAAATGTAGGTTGGGTATAAACTTCCCGGCAGTTTGCATGATTCAGTTATGAAGAAGTATCCCATAGGAAGGGCTTTGATCATCTGTAATGGAGATGTTTGCAATTTCGCTGGATTTTTAAAAAATCTCTCAGAGTCATCTTTGCAAAAACAAAAGGAGAGAATGCCAAATTTGGGCTTATTCTATGCATTAATTTCTTTCTCTTTCTTTTTCCCTCCACTTGCTAATTTCTTTGAATAATCATTACAGTGAAGCGTCACAAAGGATCTATTTAGGATTTCAGAATAGCAACAGCATATGTGTACTTTGTAGAGGGCTATATGAGCCTAATCCGATACTGTTGGCTCCTATGTGAAGTGAAAATGTTTAACTCATTACTCAGGACTCGTAAGTGGATGTAACTTATCACTACTTGAGCTTTTCTTGAAGACTAGAATACTCCATTTTCTTTCTGCTTCCTTTATTTTTGGTTAACTGCTTTAAAATAAGACAGAGGAAAAAAAAAAAACACCAAAAAATGTATAGTTTAAAAAAAATGTATATTTTAAAGAGTTATTATAAGAGAAACATCCTTGCAGTCGCTACCCAGATCAAGAAATAGGACTTTGCCAGTCACCCTGGAAGACCTCTTATGTGTTCCATTCTAATCACAGCATCTTTCCTCCCCACAACCCTGACTTTTGTGTCACTTCCTTGCATTTCTTTATGGTTTTATTAAGTGGACATCCCTAGGCACCGCAGTCTTGCGCATTTTAAAAGACATTTTATGTTTTTAAAGTTTCTCTCAATCTATAGGTTTTCTGTCCATCCTTTTCTATTCTTTAACTACTTCTGTTGAAAAAACTTGGGACATTTAACTTGAGAGTTTCCCACAGTCTGGATTGTGCTGACTGCAAATTCAGGGTGCCATTTAGCATGTTCCCCTTCTGCTATCTTTCCTGCAAGGGAACCCAGAGGCTGTCTTGGACTCACGTGTGATCTGTTTAGAAAGAATATAGTTGGTGGTGTGTTCTTTCCGTGGAAAGCACATGAGGGTGTGTGTCTATTTCATGATATTAGCAGCCTTAGACATGCAATGCTTGGATCCTTTCATTCATTTGAGTTTATAAAATGATAGTATTTTAACTCTATAATTTTTCCCATTTAATAGCAACATGAATGTAAAGAGATGCTTGCTCTCATCTGTATTTGGCTGCCCAGTGGCACAGTTTATATATGAAAGGTTGGATAAAGGCTTAGTTTTCCCCCTGTATTTATGAGTTTCCAAGATAATGAATTGGCCGCCTACATTCCAAAGGTGACTAACCGGTGTCTTTAAAAATATCATTATGAATTGTCATCAAAAAAGAGGAAACAAATTGAGCACCAGAAAGAAATAAAGGAGGGAAGGAAGGAAGAAAGGAAAGGGAAGTGGAGGGGAAGAGAAGGGAGGGGCAATAAAAGAAAAGGAAAAGAAAAAATGGGAAAGGAAATGAAGGGAAAGGAAAAAGAAATACTTAGGTATAAATCTAACAAAACATATGAAGGATCCATATGTGGGAAACTATAAAATACTAATGAAAAAAAATCAGAGACCATTCAAATAAATGGAGAGATAGTTCATGTTAGTGGACTTCAGTTTAAAATAATGTATCAATATCAGTTCATTAACTGTAACAAATATACTCATGTAAGATGTTAATAGGGGAAAGTGGGTGTGGGACGTATGGAAACTCTCTGGACTATCTCCACAATTTCTCTGTAAACTAAAAACTCTTCTAAAATGTTTATTTGTAAAATGTCATTATGATCTCAAGAATTTAAACATATTTGATGGGATTCAATCAGTTGCATTTGTTTGTTTGTTTTTGCAGCTTAAATTGTCCTGTTGTTGGTCTCTTCAAAATTGGCTCTTGAGTCCTTTTCACATGACCCAAGTCCTTGAAAGTTTTCTGGGTATCTGGTATGACAAGGTGTTCCTGGCTCACCTCTTACACTCCCGCCCCAGACATAAAATCAGCCATTTCTCCAAGAAGCCCTGGTTTCTTCAGTTAGTTGGAAATGTATTTCAAGATCATAATCTTCGTGCTAGGGACAGTCATCTTTAGAACTCATCAACGGAGCTCACGAGTTTATACTAATGATTCCACTTCAAATTCAAGACCCCAGTTATTTTTTATTATTTTTTATTGATTTTTTAAGTTAACTTAGCCTCTTCTGTAATATATCTGTACACCCCCTTTTCCCCACACTGAGAACCTTGGTTCTCAGGGACACAGGGAGTGATAAAAATCAGAACATCCCATATTACTCATTTACTTTACCCCAAATTACACAACAGTTTCAGGACAATACTAACACTGTACCACCAATGTAACTATTGAGAAAAGTTAAAATTTTTTTCCATGTGGTCTTTTCATTCTTCCTGTTTTATAGTTGTACTATAGATAGCTACAATGCCCGGGCATGAGAGCCCTTACAAATTATACGCTTTTTCCCTTGAACCCTCACTTAGTCTTAGTTCCACAAGTAACTATATGTTAAAGCTTACAAACAGCCCTGTGTTTATGCCTCTCAAGCTGGTTGTCTGAAGCTCACGTTATAGAAACTTCCATGGGAAGGGCGCATGGAAACAATATTCTTTGAGATCTTGTATGTTGATAACATTTGCCTGTGTCCTTTGCACTTTAAAGGTACTATTATTAAATATAAAATTCTTGACTCATGTTTTCTTTCCTTGAATTTCTTAAATATTTCACTCCATTTTCTTCTGATATAAAGTGTTGTCATTGAACTGTCTCATTTTCTTTCCCTTATAAATCACTTGTTCTTTTCCCTAATTGTCTAAAGGATTTTCCCATTCCTTCCTCCCTTCATTCCATCTTTTCTTTTTTCTTTCTATGTTCCATTATTTACTAGAGTATGTCTTAATGTCTTAATGTTGGTAGCTTTGGGTCAATAGTAGTGTATTCTTTCAACGTATAGTTTCAAATCTTTTTTTCCTCAGTAAAGTTTTTCTGAATTACAATGTAATAGTAGTATTTGTTCGAAAGTATTCTTATTATTCCTTTGTTGGATAGTCTTTGCCTATCTTAAATACTTGTCACTTTATTTCAAACCCTTTTTAGTTCTTCCTTACTTTCATTTATATTTTTAATACTTTTGATCTATTTATCTTAGGGCATAATCTGTCATATTTATTCATACTTGTGTCCCTTCTAGTTTAATTTTCATTTCTGAAAATAATTTTAAATTTCTCTTCTTATTCCTGTTGTCTCATCTCCAAGTTTTTCAAATTCTGATCAATACTGTTCTTTTGTGCATATTTTCTTATTGTCTTTTAGCTCATTTTAAAATAGAAGTTTATAGTTTTGATTGGTTTTGTGAGCATATATTTCTGGCAAGCTTTTATTGTCTGCAGGAATGTTTTTCTGCCCCTTTTACTCTTTTTAAGATAATTTTGTATGAGATTTATCTTTGGTACATATCTGTCAATCATTTTTATACAGAATTGTTTTTCTGATCTTTTGGAAAGAAGTTTAGTTTCGGGTAGCTTTTATAACTTCAGAGAACTCCCTTTCCTGGTGTTTTTATATAGTATTAAGTATGATGACTTTTCTTGACCCTGTTTCCCTCCTTCACATTTATCTGGACCTTCTCCTTCCTTTGTGTGTGTTGACTCCTACTTATTTATGAATCTGTTTCTGCCAGTTATTCCTCAGTATGAGGGTCCTCTACTGAAAGGGAGTCCTGGCATACTAGTTTTGGATGTTGAAAGGAGCAAAGTTTCTGCAGTTTCTTCACTGCTTAGTGTGAACCCCTCCTATTCACCCACAGTTAGACTGGGCAAAACCTCTTCCAGTTTGAGCTACTATTCTCATATTGGTCTTCCTTGCTTGCTAGTGAACACTGTTGGTATTTTGAGATTCTTCTGTTTCCAGGTTCATCGGATGCTCTGTTGCTTTCCTCTGTTTCTTCCTGCACAGGCCTAGTGCCATTGGTGGTTATGATATTGTGATTGAAAATGAGAAATGTATATTTGGTCTTCATCACTGTTTCCAGCACAAAGCTCCTATCCTGGGATTTCGTAAGTGATAAAGGTGTCTTGATATTCATAAGTTATCCCTCTCAACCACACCTGAGTTTTCATTAATGAAGTGACTTTTAGAAAGCACCAAGGGATGGGGGCTCGTTGCCAGGGGGACCAACCACTTGATTAGACGGTTGGAACCTTCAATCTCACTCCCCCTGACCTCCAGGGAGGGGAGAGGGGTCAGTGATTTATTAATTTGCCTGTATAATAAAGCCTCCATAAAAAGCCAAAAAGATGGGGTTCGGAGAGCTTCAGGTTGGTGAACGCGTGGAGATTTGGGGAGAGTGACATGCTTAGAGGGAGCGTGGAAGCTCTGCTTCCCTCCCCGCATACCTTGCACTATGTATCTCTTCCATCTGTTTGTTCCTGTGTTATATCCTTTTATAAAAAAACTGGCAATCCAGCAAGCAAAATGTTTCTCTGAGTTCTGTGAGCCACTCTAGCAAATTAATCAAACCCAAGAAGGGGGGGTCATTGGAACCTCTAATCTATAGCAGGTTGGTCAAAAGCACAGGTAACAGTCTGGACTAATGATTGGCTTCTGAAGTTCGGCGGTGTCAGTCTTGTAGGACTGAGCCCTTAAGCTGTGGCATCTGACAGGTACCTCCAGGTAGACAGTGTCAGAACTGAGTTGAATCGTAGGACACCCAGCTGGTGTCCCAGAATTGCTTGGTGGTGTGGAAAAAACACACACATTAGAATTTTAGTGGTTTATCCCCACGCATTAGTTTTGGGGGGGTTCTTGGGAATACTTGATGCACAGTGTAATTACCAATATTGTTTATAGGTCTTTGATTTTTTCATCTAGTTTCTCTATTTTTATCCTGGAAATTGAGGAGATTAAAAAACTATGCCACAGCTGCTCCCGCTTTTTCAGAATTTCTCCATTTTTCTGACCCATTGCTACACTTATTCATTTTTTGATACCAAAGGAATAAACATTAATACATACAGAATATGAAACAGAGAACATTCTAGTTGTATTTTATTTAGAAATATTCATATATAAAACAAGTATTCTTAACTTGCAGAATATGGTATTTTTTGGAAAATTTTTCAGGAAGAAATAAGTCAACAAAAGGGAAATAGACCCACAAGAAAGATTTTTGCTAACCATACCTTTTGTTTGTTTGTTTATCTGGGAATATCTTTAAAAAATTTTTTAATTTTATATTGAAGTACAGTTGATTAACAATGTTGTATTAGTTTCAGATGTACAGAAGAGTGATTCAGTTATACATATACATGTATCTATTCTTTTTCAAATTCTTTTCCCATTTAGGTTATTACAGAGTATTGAGCAGAGTTCCCTGTGCTATATGGTAGGTCCTTGTTGGCTAAGCATACATTTTAGAAAGCTGTTCATCTTAAATGATTTTAAGAGACTTTAAGAAAATTGGGAAAGCTGGTAAAATAAGAATATCGACTTCCTTAATTTACAAATGTGGTAAATTTGAAAATTGAATAGTCCCTGCAAATCTAATTCCAGACACTTCTTCATTGGCTATTGAGAACCTTGGTGGTCACAGATAGTCAACCCAAGTTGAAATTATCTGAATCCTTGTTTCTCCATTTTTTTCTCCCCGTGTCCCCCCTTAGCCATAGCATTACCACTAGCATTACCATAACTGTAATTAATATTCACGTAGACTGCTCCTGTTTCCAAAACGCTTCTCATTTATCTAATGCTACTGAAGCCTTATAACTATAAAGATGTGTATCAGTTGGGGATGTGCTCAGTTGCAAATGACAGGTAACCCAACTAATACTGACTTCAACACATAGGAATTTATTTTCCTGTACACCAGAATCCAAAGATAGGCAATCCAAGGTTGATAAAGTTGCTTACGTGACCATCATGGACCCAGTTCTTTCTACTTCTCCACTCTCCCATTCTAAATATGTAGTTTTTGTCCTCATGGTTACAAAATGGTTGCTGCCTTTCTAGATATTATATGGACCATTGTCAAGATTGGGCCTTTGATGCTAAATTATGACAAAATTCAATACACATAACACACATAAATATGGAGAGCATATATTCACTCTTCTGTAAATTCTCTCTTTGGAGATAAATAGTTGAATCCTAAATGGAATGTTCTCATTTGTCAAGATACTCTCTTGTAAAAATATGGCGTTCTTCTGATAGTTTCATAAAAATGTTCTGGGAATTTGCACACCGAGCTCTGGGAATCTCTTATTCTACCATTTGTCTTCTTGCTTTGGTCTTGGGAATCTGCCAGGGGCCACACATAATCCTGGGGCTGTTATAGCGGAACCTGAATTTCACTTTTCTGTACCCCATGTGCAGAAAAACCACCGAGGCCAGTGACATGCCTGGCTGGGTCTTATTGCTGTGTTGGAACTTCACTGCTCTTTGCCTGGTGACCAGTTGGGTACTTAATCTTCGTTTCGTGGACAAGTATTTGTGAGAGTGTTGGAGCTTCATTCTTGGCTTCATTTCTTCAGTAGGCATGGAGGTTTGTTGGCAATGGTAGGTGTTCTATATGTAAGGCCTGGTGCCTATCCTCAACACCATTGTAAATATAGATATTGAAAGTACCAGTGTCCTACAGATGGGAGCTTATGTGAAGAAATCTACCACCTCTCTAAATAGGACCAAATTCTGCTCTGCAGAGCTGGCTGCTAAGGGCACAGAAAGGTGATCAGTTTGGGTCATCCATTCTGGCTTTTAGAGTCACCTCTCCTGGGGGCCATGAGCTGATCATGTGACCACCACACTGGCATCCCAGGGCTGCCCCTCCCTAAGGCCTGAACAGGTCTCTCTGACCCTGATTCTTCATCTGTAAAATGAAATAACACTCCTTAGTTCAAAGGGTTGTAAGGCTTAATGAGAGAACATCTATAAATCCAGCCATTCTCCTGTATCCACAGGTTCTGTATCTGCAGGTTTCTCATCCATGGATTCAACTAACCCTGGATCAAAACTGTTTTTTAAAAAAATTTCCAAGGGCTTCCCTAGTGGCACAGTGGTTAAGAATCCGCCTGTTAATGCAGGGGACACGGGTTCCAGACCTGGTCTGGGAGGATCCCACATGCCGCGGAGCAACTAAGCCCGTGCACCACAACTAGTAAGCCTGTGCTCTAGAGCCTGTGAGCCACAACTACTGAAGCCCACGCATCTAGAACCCATTGTCCACAACAAGAGAAGCCACCACTATGAGAGGCCCGCGCACCGCAATAAAGAGTAGGC
Source organism: Pseudorca crassidens (assembly GCF_039906515.1). NCBI lineage: Eukaryota > Metazoa > Chordata > Mammalia > Artiodactyla > Delphinidae > Pseudorca > Pseudorca crassidens. The sequence goes on along the minus strand of NC_090315.1, from coordinate 32,793,312 downwards.
CCCGCTCGCCGCAACTAGAGAAAGCCCATGCACAGTGACGAAGACCCAACGCAGCCAAAAAAAAAAATTTCCAGAAAGTTCCAAAAAGCAAAACTTGAATTTGCCATGTACCAGCAACTATTTACATAGCATTTACATGTGCTTACAACTACATAGCATTACATTGTGTTAGGTATCATAAGTAATCTGGAGATAACAAGTCTATTGAAGGGATGTGCATAGGCTATATGCAAATATTATGCCATTTTATATAAGGAACTTGAGCATCCGTGAATTTTGGTATTCGAATGGGGTCCTGGAACCAGTCCCCTGCAAATACCTAGGGATGACAGTAGTGACACCTCTGTAAATAATGCAGAAACTGATTAAGCCTCCAAGCACGATATCTAGCACTTAAGAAGTACTTACTCAAAGTTAACTTTTATTTTGCTCATCTGTGTTATAGATGAGGGTATTGTGACCCAGGGAGTTTAAAAAGACTGGTCCAAGGGTATGCGGTTATAATTAGTGGGGCAGGAATTTGAACTCAGGTCTACCTGGCTCTTAAGTTTAGCTTGAATGTGGATGCTAAGGAAGTAGGATAAACTTCTGAAAGGATAGGGGACTATACCCCACCCACTTCATTACCAGCATCTCAAGGCTCAGGTGTGAGAGTACAGGTTATTTGCAAAATATTCTTTGGCAGTGCTTGTGAGATACTCAAACATCCAGTCAGTTTAGACACTTTGGGGGAAAAAATGTTGAAATTAATTGTATAGACAATACAATCAGTTAATTGGCAGATTCTGACCCCAACCCTTCTCCAATTTTTTTCCTCTATTTTTCTTTCCTGTTCTCCTTCTAGTGATGGACTCCAGCAGTTAAAAAAAAAAAAAAAAAAAAAAAAAAGAACCTCCTTCCTGAGCTCTTCCTTTGTAAATGGTAAATATCTGCGTAAATATGCAGTATTTTGGATACGGATGGGAAGTGGAAAACCGAATGCATCATTTTGAGGTCCTGTTGACCAAATACTTGGAATTTTTTACTTCCCTTGTACTCCTTCAGTTTGGCATTACACAGGCCCAGAGGTATTCCTTTTTTCTAGTCACTTAAGTACTTTCCCTCTGAAGATGGAAAGACTAATAATATTGATACACAATAAAAGAGAGAGAGAGCTTCCCTGGTGGCGCAGTGGTTGAGAGTCTGCCTGCCGATGCAGGGGACACAGGTTCGTGCCCCGGTCCGGGTAGATCCCACATGCTGCGGAGCAGCTGGGCCCGTGAGCCATGGCCGCTGAGCCTGCTCGTCCGGAGCCTGTGCTCCGCAACGGGAGAGGCCACAACAGTGAGAGGCCCGCGTACCGCAAAAAAAAAAAAAAGACTTCAAATCCTTTTTTGTTTTAAGCCTTTGGGAATTTCGCTGATTTTTTTTTCTTTTTGTGAGCTCAGTTTTGCTGCATTTAAAAGGATGTTAATTATATGTCACCCAGTAGTTCTAGAGATTTTGTGATCAGAGATTCTTCAGGTTATCTAGTCCAAAATATTCCTAGAAATAGAGGTCTGCAAAGGAAGTTGAACTAGCTGTACCTACCCTGCATGAGACATGGCTGAGTTTTCTCAGAAAATAAACATTTTGAGGAGGTTTTGCAAAAGTGAAGAAGAAAGATGAGCAAATCTAGTATCTCTTTTTTAGGTGAAGAAATAAGTGAGAGGTGTTGCAGTCACCTGCACTCTCTGAGAGAACAATGGCATCTCTGGCAGGACATCTCATGACGTGATGTGATGTGATGGTTTCTTTTTCTTAGATTATGGAAGGATAATGCAATAGAGAGAAGGATATTTCATTTTAATCTTTTATGTCCATTCACAAGGTATAAAAGGAAAAAATAAGATAAAGCAGTGCTCTCTTGAAAAGTCCATATTTTCAAAGGCTTTCGGCAGTAATGTGCTTATTAATTGTCATAGATCGTCACTGTCATCAAAAGAATATTGCATAATATATAGTGGCCTTTATAGGGTGAAGAGAGAGAATTTCAAGTTTCTCTCTTAAGCTGAGCCACTTAAAATGAAAAACAAAGGCCATTAAATCCTGTTCACTTGAAGTGGATTCTAAATATAGTTTATTGGGGCTCTTAATTCACCCTGAAAAATGCTGTAATTATTAAAAGTGTCCAAGCTGTTAACTTGAAAACAACATATGCCACATTTACATAATGATTTGCATATAATTTCCATGTAATTCATTTAATGTCAAAATGTACAATTATACTTCCAACCCCTCTGCCTTTTACCCCCATGCCCCTTCCTGGCCCTGCTATGTTAAATCAGAATATCTTCCTTGTTGGAATCTGTTTACGAATGGGTTTCAAAGAGATGGCTGGATGGAGATTGTCTATCATATTGGTCCAAAAAGGTTTGGCCAAACGTATTTCTTCTTTCAGACTGGATTGGTTGTACTATCTGTACTGTGACACCTTGGAGACCAGTTACTCAGTTCTGCCTGAGACATATGGGCTCATTTTACAGATGAAGAAACTAAGGCTCAGAGAGGTTCTCCCTGATTTGCTGTGGTCTTTGCTTGCTTTTTCTGCCCCAGCAATCCAAAGGCCTCCACCTGCCATACAAAAGGCTTTCTCGTGTATCTTTTACAACAGACAAATATGCTTTGTTTAAAAAAATCATTTGCCGTAGCTCGTATGATTATTTGGGGTGTCAAAGAGGTAGCTCTTGGGTTTGCCATCAAGGACAGGGAAGAATCCTTCCATCTGATTCCATAAACGTATTTATGCAATGCGGGTGGACTTTCTGTCTAAACTAATCGCAGTCCCACAAACATGTCATGCTTTTTTCTGGCTCCTACCTGTGTTTTCTGCATGGGTTACTTTCCCACCTCTTCCCTCTCCCTGAATCTCTATTTGTACTCAACATCCAGTGTCCCGTTTACACATCACCAGGATGCCTTCCTCCATGCCCTGTGACTAGGTTTGATGCCCTTAGAGTGAACTCCTAGATCACCCTGTTTGACTCGAGTTCCCCTGAAAGCAACCCTTGAGACAAAGACTTGGGTGTAGATAGTGTATTTGGAAAGTGACCCCAGGGTAGAGGGATGAGGGAGCCGGGAGAGTGAAACCGGGAGGGAAGAAAAGCAATATTAGGGGGCATTGTTGAAATTGCTGCTGTCGGCAACAGGAGCTCGATTCCACTGGGTCCTCCTGGGGAGTGTTTGGAATGACTCCAGCATGAGTGCCTGGAGGATGGGAACTGAAGCATTTATCCCCTGGGTCAGTTGCCACTGGCTGAGGGTTGCCCTGGGAGCTGCTCATTTCCCTGCCCTTCCCAGCTGTGCAGCTGCACGGGATGACCAAGCTCTCCAGGGCTTCTGCCGTGTTGGGGTCACCCAGAAAACGAAGCTGTGTGTCCCTCAGGTTGGTAGCAATCTGCCAGGCACTGTCCACCCAGCCCTGGCTGAGATCAGAAGGAAGGCCAAGCAGGTGTGTCCCCAGATGTGTCTACCACTGCACTCACCACTCTGTTTTGCATTTCATTTCTCCTCTAGAGCATAAGCAACCTGAGGACAGGGGCTGTGTGACCACTGGGTCCCCAGCTAGACACAGTGTTTGATAATAATCTGTTGCACAAATGCCTCAGGTACCAAATTTAGTTCAGCTTCAGCAACTGGTTACCTCTAAGCTTAGGAAAGTCATAAGAGTTTTTTGTTTTTAATTTATCCATTTTTTTCTCCCCAATTCTGCCCTTTCTAAAAAATTGGAAGAAAGTAAATGAATCAAGGGGAATACACGTACACATTAAAAAACTGTCAGGAGCAAAAAGAAAACTGGGTCCATCAGGATTCTTTTCTTGAAGATACCAGCATATTCTGAGGCAAAATTGTAGCTGATACTTGGTTTCATTCAAAGGAATAGGCTCAAATAAACTAAGTTAAATGGGTAACAGCCAAGGTCACAGTTAGAGACACTTAGGGCGTTTTCTCCCAGAAGCAGCTCTATCTTTTCTACTCACCTCTTTGCTTTGTCCTTCCTGCCCTCTCATTTAGTTTCTGTTCCTCTCCTTTATTTCTTTTCTTTTCTTTTTTTTTTTTAACATCTTTATTGGAGTATAATTGCTTTACAGTGGTGTGTTAGTTCCTGCTGTATAACAAAGTGAATCAGCTATATGCATACCTATATCCCCATATCTCCTCCCTCCCGGGCCTCCCTCCCACCCGCCCTATCCCACCCCTCTAGGCGGTCACAAAGCACCGAGCTGATCTCCCTGTGCTACGCGGCTGCTTCCCTCGTGTCCTTCCTCAGGTCTAGGACTCCAGCTGCTGTATGGAGCCGACAGGGCGACAGGAACACCAGTGGGCGGTGGGGCCACCTTCACTTCGGACTCACATTTTGTCAAGACAAGAAGCCAGGTGCTCATTGTTCCTCCCCAAATAAACATGAAGATCTGACAGCCAGGGTGCTGAGCGGAGGCCATGCAAGTAAACAGCCCTTGGGGCTTCCTTATCTAGTAGGAACCCATCCAAAAATGTCAAGTCAACAGATATAGAGGACAAACTAGTGGTTACAGTGGGGGGGGAGGGGCAAGATGGGGGAGGAGATTAAGAGGTACAAGCTATTAGGTATAAAATAAATAAGCTATGAGGCTATATTGTAAAAATAAACAAATAAAAAATAATAGCGTTTGAGGGCTTCCCTGGTGGCGCAGTGTTTAAGAGTCCGCCTGCTGATGCAGGGGACACGGGTTCGTGCCCCGGTCCAGGAAGATCCCACATGCCGCGGAGCGGCTGGGCCCGTGAGCCATGGCCGCTGAGCCTGCGCGTCCGGAGCCTGTGCTCCGCAACGGGAGAGGCCACAACAGTGAGAGGCCTGCGTACTGCAAAAAAAAAAAGTAGCGTTTGATAACACTAAAACAATTTAAAGTAAAATACTGAAAAAAAAAATGTGAAGTTAGTGGGCCTGCAGGGGTGACATGGCACCCGCATTGGCCCCCCTCCATATCTCCGGGGACCTCTAGGCTATGGAAGTCTTGCCCTCCAAGCAGGGCCTGAGTGGCAGGCTGTACCTCACGGCGGGAATCTGCCGGTGGGTGATCCCTCGGATGTGCTCACACTCCAGGGGGTAGGCAGCTGCCGGATGGGGCCAGGGAGAGGATCTGAGAGAGGAGGGGACTTCCGGTTGGGAGACAGAGCAGCAGCCTCTCTTCCTGCCTCCCTCCTCACTCTGTAACTTTCAGATGCTCCAAGGGGATCCCTGTTAGCACAAATACCTGTGCCTGGTGCGTCCCTTTCTGGAAGCTCCATCCAGATATCCCTGTGATTGACACTGGACTGTGTGTCTGTGTATGTGTGTGTGTGTGTGTGTGAGAGAGAGAGAGAGAGAGAGAGAGAGAGACAGGGACAGAGATGGAGACAGAGAGACACAGAGAGAGATAGAAATATTATAAACAATATTTGTTTATAATAATGATGATAGCTGGGAATTCCCAGTAGTCCGGTGGTTAGGGCTCCGTGCTTCCACTGCCGGGCCCAGGTTCGATCCCTGGTCAGGGAACTAAGATTCCACAAGCCGAGTGGCGTAGCCAACAACAAAAAAAATGATGATAGCTAAATTTATCAAGGTGTTTGTCAAGTTCAGGCACCATGCTACGCTCTTCCCAGGTATCCTCTCATGGGTTCTATGAATATTCCCATTGCACAGATCGAGGACTGAGTCTCAGAAAGGTTAAGTGACTTACGCAAGGTCACACTGAGTAAGTGGAGTAGCTGGGCCTCACACCCAGGCAGGTCAAACTGCAGAAACCGGGTCTGTAATCATCACGGTGGGTGGTTAGACACCTGCAGGATGTGTTCCAGGCGGTGCACGAGTGTGTGTGTGTATGTGTGTGAGTGTACATGTGTGTCCTCTTGTGTGCACATGTATAGAGAAGGTCGTAGCTGAGAATACAGAATGGAGCCAGATGGCATGGGTTTGAAATCCAGATGTTATGTCTCATCTGTGCTATCTCAGGCAGGTAACTTACACCTCTCTGTGCCTCAACTGCATCATCTGTAAATTAGGCACAATAGTATCTAGCTCATCGGCCTGTGTGCACTTAGAAGGGTGACGTGTGTATGAAGTCTTATGTAAATGCTGGATATTAGTTATTAGCAGTAGTAATCACATATCATTGTTGAGTAAATGAGAGAGGTATCAAATGTTTATTGATAAGCATAATAATAATAGCATTTACTGGCTGCCCACCTTGATGCAGTGCTGTGAATACAGTCCCTGATTTAGACCTCCCAACTCTACTGTGAGGTAAGTATCATTATTTCCATTTTATATAGGAGGAATTGAGTCTCAGAAATATTAAATAATTGGCCCAAAGACAAATATCTAGGAGAGGTCAGAACAGAGACACAAACCTTGATCTCCGTGCTTTCCTGTCTTACACACTTTTTGTGGGTTCATTTGTTCATTTGAACAAATACCTTTCATACAGACTTAGAATTTTTTTTCCGAATTGGGAATTGTGCCCATCTGCCTGCCTGAGAAAAGTTTGCACAGAGCTGCTTTTGAATAGCGACCTCTTGTAGCTTTTTAATTGCCACTATCTCTTTGAACATTTGGAATTTGTAATGAAATCACTTTCCAACCCTGATTCATCCCAAATTCAATATTCTGTTTCCTTTCAGCTTTTTTTTGTTTCCCGAGCAATGAAAAGATTGGTAACTTTATAAAACATCTAAAAGTGCGGTGGAAGTTTCCTGGGGCTTCAAGTGTTGTGTTATGTTATCTTTGGAAAAACTTTGAAGTCCCACCGGTGTAATAGAAGCCGTTATTATGTCATGGAGCTGATTAGCATGCCTATGGGAAACATTAATTCATGCTGACATCATAGCTGGGTTTGCAATCAATCAGTTTGTTTTGCTTCTTCTTGTTCCCCGCCTACCCCACAAGCCACCCCTTGGTGCTCTTCACGTAAAGGTGATGGGCTGACTTTCTGAGGATGATGGGACATGTAAGGATGCCTCCAGATGAGGATGAACTGAACCACAGAAGAGGCCACCTCGTGACAGCCCTGGGAGGAAATGGCGAAACAAAGCTTTTGACAGAAGCAGGGAGAAGGCTGCTGGCCCTTTGATTTGCCTTGAAAGGTTTTGATTTAGTTGGCATTCAGACTCTTGATATATAAAACTTTTTAACTCAGTAGTCTGCACGGCTGCCTGAATCCATTTGGTTCCGGTCAGTTATGATTAAGCTGATTGCTGGTGGCTCTGGTGTGGTGAGGGGCAGCGCTGGCCTTCGTTGGGTGAGGCTAGCACATTCCAAACTGTCTCATCCTTCGGCCCAAAAGTACATCTCATTGACAAAGGAAGCTGTAAAGAGGAGGCCTGTAGACTCCTATTATCTCAAATTGTTAATATTTAACATGCATTAAAGAGCTATCTTTCTGTTCGCCACGTGCAATTAATTTAATCACCAATGCACTGTTAACTTATCTATCAGAAATGTGAATTTTTTCACGATGTATTAATCTGGTAATGATGTCTTTCCTTTTACCTTTAGATGTAGTATTATTATTTTATGTTATGTGGCATGTTCTCTTGGGAACTAGGGAGAAATTACAGGAAGTGTTGGGAAGAGCCTAATGACAGCTGATTTGGGGTAGGGAAGGTTCAGGGTATTTCTAGTCTGAACGGAACTTGGGACTCCCTTTCTCCTGGGCATGTGTGACCTGCTCTGCTCCCTCTCTCGACCTCTAGATTTATGTAGCTTGGAAAGCCAGGGTGATCAGTTCCCTGGGTCAATTTTTGACCTGGAAGATGGAAACTCTGTAGTCTATGGTGAATCAAGGAAGGAGAAAATTGGGGAAGGGAGGTGTTATTTTAGATGCCTATGTAAATAGCTGTATTTTCATAGCTGGGTCCCATTTTGCCACAGTTATAAGCCGCCCCCCACCCCAAGCTCCCTTTCCGAAAAGCCCATCACATTCACAACTGCCTGCTCAGAATCTGCTTTCTCCCATTAGATTCAGGCTGCCTGAAGGCAAGAACGTGTCTGCCTTGTTCACCAAAGTGAGAACCTACTATGTGTTAGATACTGTCCTGGACCTCAGGGTTATAGAGATGAGTAAGGTATGGTTCCTGCCCTCCAGATGTCATACTCTTATGAACAAAACAGTCATGCATTCAGATAAACAAAAGAATATTTGGAAAATGTCCCAAGCGAGGTCTGTCTTACATGCAGTAGCATGCAGTAGGAACAGAGGGGGACCGACTTCATAGCAGAAGTGAGGTTTGCACTAATTCGAAAGGTAATTGGGGATTTCTCCTAGCAGAGAAATTGGGGTGGGGTGCTGTGTTTTTGGTCACCTGCAAGAAACCCAGAATGGCTCCATTACAGGGGGTCCCCCGGGAGAGAGAAAGAGAAAGGAACAGGTAGGGAGTTCTGAAGCTCAGAAAGGCAAAATGACTTGCCCAAGGTGGCACAGCAGAGAGAGCTGGGAGTTGAAGGCAAGTCTACTCATAAACCCAGTACTCTTTTGGCTGGATAATAGTTCGCATGGGCTGCCCATGGGGAGAAAACACATCCCTAGTATCAGGATTCTCTCCAGGCAGCCCTATTTGGCTGCAGCAGACTTCCAGTTAACACATAACTTTCAAGCCCCAAATTCTAAGTGCCCAACCTATGGGGAGGACAGAGGTTTAAAAAAATTCATAAGTTATCATGTTGGAGAATGGGACTTTTGCAAAAATGAAACAGCATATAATATAGATAGAAACTGCTATAGAAATCCCCCTTCCCAGCTGAACTGTTGGTCCACAATGATCTATTGTCCTTATTTTATTTTTTTCCTCCAGTTCACGCTAGGTGTACCTTTATTTTATTTTTTCTATTCTATTCTATTTTCTATTTCATTTCATTTTTTATTTTCCCCTTCTGTGTCCTATCCTGACTCCAGATCTCCAACTCCACGTACATGCATCCTTGCTGGTGAATTTAGTTGAGGCTCTTCTAATCCGCCCCTCCATACACTGATATGTGCATCTCCTGGAACACATTCTGTATCTGTGCTAAAATTAGGTGGCATTGGCCTACCAATCTCATTCTGCGAGCCCTGGGCACCACGCTGTTATCAAACTCATTAATATATTTCTATATCAAAATGTATGAATCTTTACACTAAGTGGAATATGAAGAGACTCTAAGGGGCCTCATGTCAGTTCAGGTCAAGTTCTGCCTCCAAATAAGTTTGTGCCAAAGTTTTGAAAAAATTTCATATTTTCAGAGCTTTTAAGAATTGCAGATCGGGGACTGTGGACCATTTTACTCCTCCGTTCCGCCTCTGATGGACCCCTCTGAATTTCCAACTCTGCCAGTTTGAACAGTGCTTCAAAAGCAGGCCTCATCCGCGTCTTCCTGTGAAACTTTGGGAGAAAGTCTCTGGGGTAGACACCCCAGAGCAGAGGGTGTCCTGGGATCTTAGGACCTGTGCATTTTTACTCTCACTAACTACTGCCAGATTCATTCCTCTGCAAAATACCTGTAGCAGTTAACCCCCCGCCAGCAGGACATGAAGGAGAGTTCCTGTTTCCTAACATCCTCACCATCACTTAATATTATCTGATCGTCTAATTCTTTTTTCCAGTTTGAAGGGTGTAAAGTGCCACATCACAATCTTGTTCTAATTTGCCTTTCTCTGACTATCAGTGCACATGAACTTTGTAAGTATGTTAGCTCTTCTTGTTTTCTCTACTGGGAAACACCTGTTCGTATCCTTTTAGTTTCGCATCTTTTTTTCCCCCCACTATATCATTTGTTCTTTGGGGTTTTGACTACAAATCATTATCTACTCCAAGGTCACAAGCACATTTATCTTATCTGCTTACTATATTTCTTAAGTTTTACTGTTCATCAGTTCAGTCTTTAATTCATCCAATTTATCTAGTGCTTATGTTTTTGTCTATGGTGTGATGTATAATCCAACTTTTTCTCTATGCTATGAGTCAGTTTCTCCTTTTACCAAATAATCTGTACTTTCCCTATCCATGGGTGGTGCTCCCTCCCTTAGATACAAATGAAGTAGAAAATCCTACAAGGACATTGGTTGGAATTACAGTTGACCCTCGAACAATACAGGTATTAGGGGTGGCAACCCTACACATATTCAAAAATTCACATATAACATTACAATTGGCCCTCCAATACAGATACCATGGATCATGTGGTACTGTAGTATGTATTTATTGAAAAAAAATCTGTGTACTTTGTTGTGTATGTGGACCTGCATAGTTGAAACCCATGTTGTTCAAAGGTCAGTTGTACTGTAGTACATATTTAGTGGAAAAAAATTCACATATAAGTGGACCGGCACAGTTCAAACCCATATTGTTCAAGGGTCAACTGTATATATTTATTTAGGGAGATTTCACATCTTTTGTAGCTCATTTAGTCCTCACAAGAACACGGTGAGTTAGATCTTCTATTCTCAATTTACAAAGAAGGAAACAGAAGCTCCAAGAAACTAAATAAACCAGTTATTGAGTGGTAGAGCAAGGATTCAAACCCAGATCTGACTTTCTGAGGGTTTTTTTATTATTATTGCGTCTTTGTCTTTAGTATTACTAATCAGCCTTTCTCTTGCCCTTGTAAATGTATATCCTTGCTTATTTATTTATGACCAACCAGTCCCTCATAACCTGCTTTCCTTTAGCTACAAAAATAACCCAAGTGTAGTAGTTGCCAAAGCAGCTTGATAGCCTATATATATATATATATTTTTTTTTTTTCTACCTGAAACACAGGGGAATCTCTTGACTGCCTGCCACAGGAAGCAAGAACAAAAGCTTTGAGATTCCTTCTGCCCTCAAATCAGATCAGGGTCTTGGAGAAGTGACCTGTTCTACAAGTAAAACAAAAATGAATAGACTCTATAACTAATTTCCATTTTCCATTTTTAATACCTCTGATGAATGAAAGAATATCTGATGGCTGAACTTAAATTTGAAGTTTATAAAGAATCTCTAATTTGATCTAAAAAAATCATAAAATATTTATGGTATAAAAATAAGTAGAAAGTAATAAGAGCGATGATAAATTATATAGCCATAGTTCTTTATAGTTGTCAGAGCATATTAATGCTCTTTGTTTCTTTTGGTTCTTCCAACGGTCTTTTAAAGCAGGTAAACTGAGCCCCCATTTTACAGACAAAGAAATTGAGGCATGGAGTTTTACCCAAGCCCAGCTGATTGTGTGAATTCCCCCACCTCTTCACCTCTAACTGTATTCATCCTCTTTGCCATCTATCTTTAAAATTCTTCCCATTGAGAGGCAGAATATATTTCCTCAACCACTGATTCTGTGTTTGACCATGTAATTTGCTTTGATTCATAGGATGTTAGCAGACATGGCTAAAGCAGAGGTTTGAAAGTGCTTGGTGTGCTTGCCTGCATGTTTCTGCTTGCTTTCTTGCTTTTTGGATGTTACAATAAGGACAATCCAGGCTGGCCAGCTATTCCAAGGAGGAAAGTAAGAGACATCTGGAGCAAAGCTTCCCCAAATAAGATGCCCTGGCCAAGCCCTACCTGGAGCAGAGCCTCCCACTGACCTGCAGATTCATGAGTTTAATTATTTATGATTGTTGCCTTAAGCCACATAGTTTGGAAGATAGTTTGTTACACAGCAGTAGCTAACTGATACATCAAGGTAAACCAGCTAGTAAGTTGTAGAGCTGAAATTAGAATCTAGATCTTCAAACATGTAGTTCTACACACTTTCAACTATGCTAAGTTGCTTTTCATGCAGAGAGACATTTATTTGGGTGTGAAAATACCTCAGGATGGAGTCTTTTCTGGTCAGGGACTGTGTCTCACTCTTCTTTGATTCCTCAGATCCTAGTCCAGTCCCTTGCACATGGTAGGTAGTCAGGATATGTTCACTAAATAAATAAGAGATAAAAATATGAGGGCCATACCTCCATCCCTTTGGTCTTATTTTTACAGTTTCTGGTTAATAAAAATAAAGTCAAAATGGAAGGTATATTGATCAGTGAAAATCACCTTCTAAAAATTGGTCCCAGCAACTGCACAAAGAGGGAACAGTCATCCTTTTCTTTCAGACATCTGTCCATATGTGGCATATTTCCTCTCTGAAGAAAGATCAAACCCCATAAAATGCATCATTTATATGCCACTCCCCATTATGAACCAGCATGGAAACAATTAATGAGAAGCAAAGGCTAAAAGAAGAGTCCACGGGTTGGATTCAGGCAGACTGTGGTGAAAATGCACTGTCCTTTGGGAATTACACACAGGAAAGAAGAACAAACATCGTGCCTGATTCCCTGCCTGCCCCCCACCCTCACCTCCATCTCCACTTCCCCCGTCACAACAACAGCTTGAGGTAGAGAATTTGTATAACCCACATGGAGAGCTTTTTCCTCTGATTTTTTAATCTCAGAAGTCCAACAGTGGCGATGAAGGTAGCTGTGACATTTGCAATTTTCCATGCACCAGCCCATTCCATTTCCTTTCCTGGTGCTGCTTCCATGGTACAGTAAACCTCCAGCTCTGACAATAATTATAGCCGGAATAATATGAAGGGAGTAATAGGAACAAAGTGTCGCTGTAATTGCCTTTTCATTATTTGCTAACAGTTACTTATTCAGTCACAGGGAGAAATTACACAGTAATTGGTTGACAATGGGGAAGCAATCGCTGAATCCCACAACTATGATATTTTTGCTTGTTGGGCTTTAGCCCTTTTATTCATATTTTGATTAAACAGCTGGAGCATTAAACTGACATACGAATGTATCCTTGGTCAAATTCCGATGTGATTGTTTCTACCCCATTCAAAATGTTGAATTTAAACTAGCACCTACAGTAGAGCTGTAAATAGTCTATTGACTTTCAAATAAATCCCTCCTCTTTACTCCAGTTCATAAAGAAGGCATGGTGGGTGTAATAGCACAGACTATTTTTTTTTTTTTAACAAATCAGTTTTCAGTTGGGTGTTTTCAAAAGGAAAAAAAATATGGAATCACGTGGTGGAATCTTCCTGCCTTCAGATTTTTCTTGAATTTAACTTTCTAAACTCAAGGTCTTTATAAATAGAGTCCTAGAAAACATTCACTTTCACTTTCTCTTACAGGTAGAGAAACTGAGGTCCAGAAAGGGAGCTGTTCAGGGCTATCCGGCTCTCTACTCTTTTTAGGACTAGAAACCAGAATGCTGACTCTTAGTACTTCATCTCAACTGTCTTCTGGCTCCACATTTGCATGCAGGAGGACTAGGAAAGCAAGACAGGTAAGATCTACGCCTGCGCCTGCACAAGCGTGCATCTCCACATGTGTGCATGCGCTCACGCACACGTGCGCGAGCACACACACGCGCACACACACACACTACACGGGTAGATACTATATGTTGCTTGACTGTGGGATGTCGTTTAAGTGGTGTTTACAGTCTCCATTGGTAAGCTTCATGGGTACTGTAAGGAACGGCACCAAAAACGGAGGAGAGCTTAAACAAGCTTTATTTGGGAACGCTCCCGGGCGAGGGTCACTGATCCGACGGAAAGGGGCCAGAGAAGTCGCGCCCGGATGCGGGCGCGAACAAAATTTATAGGGGTGGACACAGGGGAGGTGCTTGCTGTGTGAAACAGCCCTTTTTTGGTAATCTCTCGGGTGTTGTGGCAATGTCAGGTGTCGGTTGCATCAGCCTCAGAGCCGTTGGTTCCGCCCCTCGGGGAGCGGGAAGACCGGGGCCGAGTGGTGTGGCAATGTCAGGTGTCGGTTGCATCAGCCACTTTGGTGGGGGTTCCGTCTGGCTCCCTGGGCCCTTCCCCGGCCCTGCTGGCCTTACAGGTACCACCTTTCCTTGGATTATTCCAGGCATCCAAGGACCTAGCCTAGGGCTGTGTGTGTCATGACACCTTGCGAAATGTTTGATGATGATAATAGAGCGAGAAGATCTAATTCTTAGGGTCCAAGCTTAGGAATCTTTTTACTCTTGGTGATATAAATGTTATCTTGGTTAAACAGCAGAGTGTTGAGTTGGTGTCCTTGTGGCAATTGCAGAAGCAGCTGAGAAGGTGCATTGTAAAGAATACATTCATGTTTGTATGCATGTGTATGCATGTGTCTGTATCAGAGGCTGCTGATGAAAGATGGAAACGCTGCCCCAAAGTCTTCATTTAAAGATGGAAATTTTCTGTTTAGGGGGTAGAATGCACTAGATCATGTGCATGGGGACTTGAACCCACTTCAGTATGCAGGTAAAAGAACCTCAAGGCCGTGACTCTGAGGAATTGGTTATGTATAGGAAAGATATGTGGGAACAGGATGGGTCTAAAGCTATGACTAACTCGGAAAGTCAGGAAATAAGCTTGGTGCTTCATACATGATCTTATTTAATTCTCACAGTAGCTCTAAGGGGCAAAGTTTCTCATCTTCATTTCATAGATAGAGACTAAGTCTTAGAGAGATTAAGGGACTTGCTGCAGATCACCAAGCTAGTGAGTGGGAGAACCAGTGAATAAAACCCAGAAGCTAAACTTTGTCCCTTGAAGTCGTTGCTGGCCTTTAGCCACTTGCAAGTAATTGGAACTTACCTAATTTTCCAAGTCAATCCACAGTCAACATTGTTTGATGTCTACCCTCTAAGTGCACCATGGGGATTCACAGGCAAATGAAAAGTTCCTCTCCTTGAGATGCTTAACCTCTCCTAGTGGAAACCATGAAGCAAGGCATGGATGAGTCAGTCCAGCATAGAGACCACTCCTATAACCGTGGTGACTCGGTTTAAGTTGCCCCAGAAGCAGACCCTGAGACAAAGACTCAAGTGCAACTAGTTTATTTGGAAGGTGATGCCAAGAAATGTGGATACAGGGTAAGGAGTCAGACAAAAAGGGCAGGAAGCCAACACGGGGTGCCTTGAAGGTTATTGCCAAGGACATCGGGGCCCCATTTTCCTGGGAGAATTCTAAGAGGCAGTGGCAATCAGGCTTCCGTGTTATCCTGACCTGAGGGTGAGGGAATTGGGGTATGTATCCTCAGTGCCCTGTCCATCACTGTTAAGGGCTGCTTCTCAAGGTATTAACTCTTTGCATTTCTAGTTTACTCTGTGCACAAGCTCAGGGTACACCAGCAGCCAGAAAGAGCCCTTGGTAAAGATTTGCCGGTGGTCTCACTGAGCATCCTTCTGTATGAGTGCCAAGGTGATATGGGTGGGGAGCTGGCAGTGTCTGTCACCATGGTGACAGGCAAAGTGTGTCCCAGAGTGGGTGGTATTGCTGAGTAAGACTTCAGAGGTGAACGAAAGGGCATTCTAGAGCATGGTCGCCACCTGAACAGGGGTGTAACTTGAGACCATCAATCTCTACAAGAGCTGCCAGGCTCCGTACCAGGGGCAGAAATTGTCTGAAACGCCAGATTCAATCCCAATGAAATCATCTCCTGCTCACTACATAAAGCCCATATTCTTGTCCTGGTATTCAACGCTATTCACAATGCAGCCTCAGTTTACCTCTTGACAAGTTCTGAGTAATACACCCTGGGCTTGGATTCCTGTGTTGCTGCCCAGTCTCCCCTTTGAGACGCTGCCAATCCTTGAGGCTCTCAGCTCCAAGCCTGCCTCCTATACAGCCTTTCATGACCAGCTTGGGTGGAGACCATTCTCTGCCCCCTACTCCTGGCCTGACACACTTATGCAGCCTCCGTAACTTCCAGTGATAAAAGCCACAATCTCTTTTCTGCATTTCCCAAATCCTTGGAGCTCTAGAAATTCAAAGAGTTTTGCTTTTGGTATCATTTGTTTGTTTTGCTTTTTAAAAAATCTTACATGGTAGCAAAATCTGACCTGAACTGCCATGAAGCTATTTCTAGTTCTTATTTGATCTAAATATTCACATATTTCACTACATAAATATTCATGTATTTGGTTACAGAATACAGCCCCAGATCCTGCTGTGATTTTCTATGTGTACCATATTTCTTCTCTAAGATCGTTTTATCTGCACCATATTTCTTTTCTATAATTTTTATGTGTGTCATATTTCTTTTCTAAAATCTGAAAAATTCTGAATTATAAAACACATATCTCTGGCTCACATGATTCAGACATGGGGTTTTGAGCCTGTAATAATAATAATAATAATAGGCAGTACTGTAGTCCATTCTAAGGATTTTATATATTTAATGATTTTAATCCTCATAAGGACCCAAGAAGATGAGTTCTAGTAATAACTCTATTTTCCTAACATCGCTTAGGAAACTAAGGTTCAGAGATGTTACGTAACTTGCTCCAGGTCACACAGCTTGCAAGTGCTGGAACCAGGATTTGAACTTAAGGCAGTCTGGCAGAGTCAAAGCTCTTACTTGCTCACTGGGCTTCTAAGTCTGAATGTCCAGCCTTGGAGTTGTACCTAGCACCCAGCTCAGACTTACCGTCTGGCTTGTCCCTGAGTGTTCTCCTGGGGAGCCTGTTTCCTTCTGAGTCTGAATTCTCGACTTGGAGCTTTAAGCCACCAGCATTGAGTTGGTGCTGGATATTTATCTCCCTGGTATGAGAGTTTCTGGAGCTTCTTGCAAACTTCAGTGGTCCTCAACTCCTCAGTCCACAGCCTCAGGAAGAGCAACTTGCCTCTTGCAGCCCAGCCCCGGAACTGGTGCTGCGTGCGCCCTGGGTCTGTAGCCCCTCCTCAGGCACCTCTTCTCTGCCCCTGGAACCTCACCCCTGCCTCTCCCATGTCTTGGAACACTTCTAAGATTAGAGACCATGTAAGTGTGTGTGCCCGGGAGTTATCCCAAGATCTTGCCTATAGTAGGGCCTTTGTGACGTATGGTGGCAAGAATATATAACTGAACGAGGAGGTCCAGATTTAGAACTTTTGCTAGTGTAGACATGGCCTTGGTTTTGAAATTACTCTCACACTTGACTCTCCCCACCACCCCATTCTATAGTACACACATAGTGCCAGGATTTGAACCCCCAAAATTGGATCCAGAGTTCATTCTCTTAACTATGGTGACAAACTATTCTTGTTAGGTGCTTCTTCTGCATTAGTCGCTACAGTAAGCCACTTAAATGCCTTGTCTCTGTTGATGCTCACAGCAGCCCTATAAGGAGGCACCATCACTGTATCCTTTTACTGTGCGAAGAAACCGAGGTAGAGGAAAAGGAACTTCCCCAAGGCCTCAGTACTTACTGCACCCGTCAACTGTTGTCACAATAACTTTGTAACAAGCCACTCCAAAACTCATCTGTTATTCCTGCTTACCCATCTGTTAGCTTTCACGACGTCATCTGGGCTACTACAGGCTTAACTCCAAGCTGCCATTGGGTTCAGGTCCGCTCCATACGCCTTTCATCCTGTTGGACCAGGGGCTAGTCTCGATATGTTTTTTCTCATCGTGATGGCAGGGCAAACCCGATGTCTCAAACGCAGTTTGAACCTCTAACTCTATCAAAACCACTAACGTCTCTTTGACCAATGCAAGGCACACGGTCAAGCCCAACATGGGGATGAGGGGCAGAATGCTCCTTCCAAGGACATAGGGAAATGGGACCCAGAGAGACTATCCATCAGACAGTAATCTAATCTACAATACCCACTAAAAATTAGAGCCAGAAGCCCCCCAGGGCTTCCAGCTCTGAAGCCACTTTTTCTTAAGCACTCTCTTGAGTAGCAACAAGTTCCCAGGGTACAGCTTTTGGACTTATAGGAAACAACATCAGTCTCTTGGGATTTTTGCTGCTGAGTTGGAAGACGTAAGGCTGCTCCTAGGCATGTGAGAGATGGCGGGAGAGCCTGAGCGGTGGAGGGCAGGTAAGTGCGTGTCCTGCCAAGCTGACATCCTCCCCTCTGCATCCACACATGACCCTGTGATGAAGCTCCCCTCTGGGCCTCAGACCTATCATTAGAGGATTAACTTTCTCATCACTCTCCTTACACATGTCTCCATGCAGCCTTGGAATGCATCATCAAAGTCCAAAGCAAGGGCATTTTAATTCTTTGCCTGGCAGACCTATTTTCTGGTGTTTAAAGAGATTGCTAGAAATTCCTAAATTTTGGAGCGGTTTTTTTTTTTTCACTGAGAGAGAGGAAGGAATAGCAAAAGCTCCCAGTGGATTAATTTATTCGTATTTTGCTCTAGCTCCTGACATTTGGAGAAGGCTTGAAGAGCTTCCTAATGTTTGCTATTTTGCATTTGCTTTGTAGGATGCTAGATCAAACCACAGAATCTTGGAAAATAGACTTGCTGTTTTCCTTTGTAGACGTACAAGGTCTGAAACTGCTCTCTCAAGTGCCAGGGTGGCCAACCCTCAGCTCCAGAGCTATGGCTCGTCTCCACCCTCACCCTAACAGACATTGCCAATCGATCCCAGCACTGCTGCCCGCGAAGCCCAGAAATGGCCCCAACCCTCCCAACACAGCCCTCCAGGCAGCCACTACCACTTGATCAGAATTAATGCAACTGAGTTCCCATCCTTGCTCTAAAACTTTTCCATTTTTAACATGCCAGTAAAATGACTTTATCAAGTTCTTTACAGAGTTCTGATAAAAAAAAAATACTGCCTTTTTCCGCTCTACTTCTCATTATGCTACTATCCAACTTAAAAATTCTCAGTCTCCAAACTCCTTGTCTTGCAATCAAGTTCCTTCATCATCTGACACTTTCACTCCCCAGAACTAATGCTCTTCGAATCCCTTTATCACCCCTTGTGTCAGGAAATATTCCTTTTTTTTTTAAGATTTATTTATTATTCATTTATTGATTTTATTTATTTTTGGCTGCGTCGGGTCTTAGTTGCAGCATGCGGGATTTTCGTCGAGGCATGTGAGATCTTTTGTTGTGGTGTGCAGGCTTCTCTCTAGTTGTGGCGTGTGGGTTTTCTCTTCTCTAGTTGTGGCACGCAGCCTCCAGGGCGCGTGAGCTCTGTAGTTTGTGGCACACGGGCTCTAGTTGAGGCATGCGAGCTCAGTAGTTGTGGCGCGTGGACTCAGTTGCCCTGCGGCATGTGGGATCTTAGTTCCCTGACCAGGGGTCGAACCCACGTCACCTGCATTGTAAGGCGGATTCTTAACCACTGGGCCACCAGGGAATTCCCTGTGGTAGTAAATATTCTAATTCAGCTGCCAAGGTTCCTACTCCTGCCTCCAATGCCGATATATGTGCCCTGTATAATCCTCTCCCCTTGAGTATGGGAGAAACTTGTGAATGTGATTAAGTTACTAATCAGTTGACTTGGAGTTAATCAAATGAGAGTTATCCTAGGTGGGCCTCACCAAATTACGTGAGCCTTTAAAAAGAGGGACCGATCCTTCTGGAAGACAGAGAGATTCTCCTGCTGGCCCTGAAGAGGCAAGCTGCTGTGTTGTGAGAGGGGCTATGGAGGGGTCCATGAGGAAGGGACCTGAGGGTGGCCTCTAGAAGCTGGCAGGGGTCTGTGGCCAGTAGTTAACAAGGATGCAGGAACCTCAGTCACACAACAGCAAGGAGCTGAGCCCTGCCAACAACCACATGAGGCTGGAAGAAGAGCTCCCCAGAGGAACCCCTTGGTTTCAGCCCTGGGAGATGCTGAGCAGAGAATCCAGCGAGGCTGAGCCCTGACTTCTGACCCACAGAAGCTGTGGGGTGATAAATGAGTGTTATTTTAAGCTGGTAACTTGGTGGTAGTTTTTAACATAGCAGTAGAAAACAAACACATCCCCGTTCTCAAGCCACATCCACATCCTTGCTACTATCCATACCCAGGTGAGTTTTCCTACCTCAGGGAAAACTTTGATTAGAGCCTTTTCTCAAACTGGGAGTCCTTTCTCATCTCTGTGCTTAAATCTTACCCAAGTGTAAACCTTACCCAAATGTACCCTCACCTCCTCCCTGAAGCCTGTTTTGGTAGGCTCAGACATACGTTACCTGGTCTTTTTTGTTTTTTGGTTTTTTTAAGGCCATAATTGTTTCCCTTCGTTTGGGCCTTGTATTGTAAAATCCCCCTGCAGACTTCTTTGCAAGGAGTCCTTGTCTACCTGATCCTTGCAGCCCATTGTAATTCACTGTACCCAGCACACAAGAGGTGGTTAATAAATACTTATTACATGAATGAGTGTTTTGTGAATTACAGTATGCATTTGACTAACTTGTGTATTTGACAAATTTTCTAACCTTAATATATAATATTTTGATGATATTTAAAAAGTTTACATGACCAGGAACCAAATGAAGACCTCCCCACTCTACATGCCCAAGTATAGTTACTCTCGCATTCCTCTCTCTTCTATTTAATTCAAATCAGTGCCCATCTGTTGCGTGCCAGGTCTTGTGCTCAGTCCCTGCCCTCAATGAACTTAGAGCCTGAGGGCGTTGGGTTCATCTGGCAGGAGAGGGGGAAGCACCGAGCAGCATTGAACAAAGGAGTGGCATGGACCCACTTGTACTTTAGATGGATCATTTGGGTCCCTTGGGTGTATGAGAGACCTGAGGTACCCAAGGCAGGCAGCAGGATGACAATGAGGAGACTGTTGACCTTATCAGGGAGAGGGGACCATGGCCTGAACTGGACAGTGACAGGGGAAATAGAGAGGAAGCAGAGATCTCTCTATCTCTCCATCTATCTACTCTTACACATACACATGCATAAACAAACATAGTGATGGAAAATATTTGTATGGACATTTATCTGGGATGTATATGCTTACCTTGTTAGGGTACAAAAATGGGATTATACCGTATATATTATACCTTTTCACGCATTTTTAATAGATCTTGAACATCTTTGTATAACTGTGCATATAGGTCTCTTCTCTCTCTGTGTCTTCAGTAGCTGCCTAGTATCCTGTTGTATGGATTTACCAGAAAGCAGTCCTCTATTAATTGGCATTTAGATTATTTTATTTATTCTTTCTTTTTTTTTACTCTTCCAATGCTGTAATGAACATCCTTATACATTATTTTTGAGTGCTAATACAAGTCTGTCTACAAGATAAAAATCTTAGAAGGTACATGGCTAGGTCAAAAGGGTATAGACATTTTAGTTTTTTTTGTTGTTGTTGTTTTGTTTTTTTTTTTTTATTTTGCGGTACGCGGGCCTCTCACTGTTGTGACCTCTCCCGTTGCGGAGCACAGGCTCCGGACGCGCAGGCTCAGCGGCCATGGCTCACGGACCCAGCCGCTCCGCGGCATGTGGGATCCTCCCAGACCGGGGCACGAACCCGTGTCCCCCGCATCAGCAGGCGGACTCTCAACCACTGCGCCACCAGGGAAGCCCCGACATTTTAGTTTTAATAGTTATTGACCAATTGCTGTCTGAAAAAGTTGTACCAATAAGCATTTCCATCAACAGCATATGAGAGTGTTTGTTTTATAACCATTTAAAAATTGAGAAGAAGTTGTATATCCTGATATAGAAATACATTTAAGAATGAGTAGAGTGGGACTTCCCTGGTGGCGCAGTGGTTAAGAATCCACCTGCCAATGCAGGGGACGCAGGTTCGATCCCTGGCCCCAGGAAGATCCCACATGCTGCGGAGCAACTAAGCCTGTGTGCCACAACTACTGGGCCTGCCTTCTAGAGCCTGCAAGCCACAATTACTGAAGCCCACACACCCTAGAGCCCGTGCGCCGCAACTACGGATCCTACACGCTGCAACTACTGAAGGCTGCGTGCTCTAGGGCCTACGTGCTACAACTACTGAGCCCGCATGCTGCAACTACTGAAGCCCGCATGCCTAGAGCCAGTGCTCTGCAACAAGAGAAGCTGCCGCAATGAGAAGCCTGCGCACCATGGAAGAGTAGCTCCTGCTCGCCGCAACTAGAGAAAGCCTGCCCGCAGCAACAAAGACCCAACGCAGCCAAAAATAAAAACAAAATTAAAAAAAAAAGGTTGATTGGAGGAGTCACCACATTATGTATATAACTCTGACTTTGATTCCTTTAGAATATGATCCAGAGCATAACCTTTAATATGCTGTATTTATCTAGTGTGAATCTTAAATGATTCAGAAAAGCATTTTACAATACACATTTTAAAGTATGAATTGGGCTTTAAGCAGTACTGCATGGCTCATATGAAATCATATCAATATAATAGCTCGCTTTGCCTTTCAATGTGACATCCACAAAAAGATATATTAAATATATCTATCATGTGATGAGTGAAATGTTTTCTATTAAAAAATGTCTACCACACTTGGTTCCGTTGCAATGCAAATTTTATGTTATGGTTCTTAAGTACATTTTTTCTTTTAGCTAGATCTTTATTAAAGTCAGTCAAAGGCTGCGCTTTTCATGTTATGAATAGTCGTCATAATTATCTAATGCAACTACTCCAAAAATCAGATTAGTAATTAGCTGGACCAACTGATTGGTATGACTTCCTGGATTCAGCTCTTTAATGTTGAACATTTACTTTGTGCTTGAAGGATTTGTTTGTGTATTTCCTATGTGTGATGAGAGCTTTTCGATAATTAGCTCCTAAGGGATGTCATATTCCAATAGTTAAAGAATAATTACAGCCTTATGAAAAGTGAAATGACTTCAGCTTCCTTTTGTTGTGGTTTAATTGTAGGCAACAAGTCTAGGAGGCCTCTCATTTCAAATTGTGATAGTGAAGATGTAGCTTTCATTAGAAAAAAAAAAAAGATGTGAATTTGGTGAAATGGCAAATTGGTGTAATTTTGAAAACAAACAAGGAAACCATCCTATTAAAACAAGACGTGTTATTTCATTAGTTCATAATTTTGATTACAAATTAAACTGTGGCAGAGTGAGGAGTTGTAAGGTTATACGACAAGGGAATGGAACTTGAAAAAGTTCACATCAAAAGGCATCAGCTGGGGGAATGCCACTGTAATGGATTGTTAATTAGTGCCAATGACCAAAATGAAGAGTAGAACGACAGGCCCGTTTTCACAGATCATATAATTTGGGGTTGAAGTTAGAATAAAACACACTAAAAATACTATATTTTCTTGAGTACACTTGTTACTTTTGAAAAATGGACTTTTTGGGGAAAAAAAGTTTTAAATCTAGCTGTATCAAGATATTTTTCACTCTGAGCAAGTGTGAGGGATTAAAGGATGCTAGTTTATACAAGACAGTAATATGTGAGTCAGTTATTGCTTCAATAATGCTGCATAACAAACCACTCCCAAAATCGGTGTCTTAAAATAACAGGCATTTATTTGTCACCCATTGGTCTGTGCATTTTTTGCAAATCTGTAAAAAGATTTTGCACACTTGCTGTATTGATGCCTTTCTTTTTTTATAGACATTATCTCTGTGATTTTTTTAAATTTTTATTTTATATTGGACTATGGTTCATTGACAATGTTGTGTTAGTTTCAGGTATACAGCAAAGTGATTCAGTTATACACATATCTATTCTTTTTCAGATTCTTTTCCCATTTAGGTTATTACAGAATATTGAGCAGAGTTCCCTGTGCTATATAGTAGGTCCTTGTTGGTTATTTATTTTAAATATAGCAGTGTTTATATGTCAATCCCAAACTCCTAATTTGTCATTCCCCTCCCACCTTTCCCATTTGGTAACCATAAGTTTGTTTTCGAAGTCTGTGAATCTGTTTCTGTTTTGTAAATTAGTTCATTTGCATCATTTTTTTTTTAGATTCTGCATATAAGTGATATCATATGATATTTGTCTTTATCTGACTTACTTCACTTAGCGTGGTAATCTCCAGGTCCATCCGTATTGCTGCAAACAGCATTATTTCATTCTTTGGGCATTGGTTGCAACTTGATTGGACTAGGGTGGACTTCAGGCTCATGACTCCAAGTTCCAAGGTCAGACTCAGGTGTCCTCCATATATCCTCTTTGGGCCAGTGGCTACCCAGAATGTGTTTCTCTTACAGAGAATGGCAGAAACAAAAGAGCCTAACCAGGATACACAAGACACATAAGGTTTCTGCTAGTGTCATGTCCAAACTTCTATTTGCCAAAGTGAGTTACATGGCCCAGCCCAAGATCAATGGGGTAGGGAAGTGTGCTCTGCCCAGAATGCAATAAGGCAGATGGAAGATGTGTGCTAAACAATCATTCACATGATCAGAGTAACCTGTGTTGATCATCATGGTTGAGATTATTCCCCCATCAATAGGAATTAAGATCTTCCAACGTTTTGATACATACACATTGTTTCCAGTTTAGGTGTGGCCTGATGCAGTCAGGCCACACCTAAACTGGAAAATGTTAAAGAAAAGAAAATACGATGAGACCAGTTTACTTGCAGCACTGGTTGTGACAGGACATAGTAAAAAGCCGTACTTCTTGTGCAGTGAGGTTTGGACCACTGGAAGCATGAAGCCAACAAGTTAAAGGAGTATTTTCCCTCTGTCCATCTTGAAAATTCTCTGGGCCGAATGGTGTGAAGTGGAAAGTAGACTTGTTCTGAAAATACTGGAACTTTACCTAAACTTGCATTATTTCCATCCAAAACCTGCCTTGCTTCAAAGCATCCTATGAGATTGCTTATTCCAGCATCACTGAAATAATCGACATAGTTGCGGCAGCCTTGTTGAAGCCACGTGTCTTGGAAATGGTTGAGCTAGGGTATGGTTTGGAAGGAAGAATAAAATGGTAGAACTGCCTTAGTCAAGTGACATCACCCATTCCAGAATCACTGATCCATTTTCCACTATTTTGAAGCACAACATGGAGGAATTCCCAGCTACTCTGTGTCCCTTCATCCAACGACTGGAGGAGATTAGCAATGTCCTCTTTACAGTCTTGTTTTTGTCCATTATATAGAGGATGGTGTCAACAAGGAAAACTCATTGCTGGTGAAC
Source organism: Pseudorca crassidens (assembly GCF_039906515.1). Taxonomy (NCBI): domain Eukaryota; kingdom Metazoa; phylum Chordata; class Mammalia; order Artiodactyla; family Delphinidae; genus Pseudorca; species Pseudorca crassidens. The sequence goes on along the minus strand of NC_090315.1, from coordinate 32,768,539 downwards.
CTGTTTCTAGAAATTGCAACAGCCTCTTGGAAATGGTGCAAATGTCACCTGGAAGAAAACTCACAGTATCTGTGTGTAGCAGACCCTGTCCATGCCCTTCTCATATCTCCTTGGCCCGTATCATGACTCACCATCTCCTGAATTCTGATGGCTTCTTGCTGTAAACACCTCCCACTCTCAAGCTGAAAATATTTTCTGGATGCTGGAGTAGGCTCAGCCCACGCACCAGGCAGGATCAAAATGCTGGAGAAGTTAGTGTCTCCAGGGGAACAACCCCCAACCAGTGATGAATGGGGGTTGATGCTTAAATATCCCTCACTGGGGACAATTCTGAAGCAGTTCTCCACTCTCTCCCAGGATTTGCCAGCAGGACCGCACCCGAGTGACCCGCAGCAGTAACCAGCTTGATGATACACCCTTTAATGTCTTCTTTCCATTCCCTGACTCCTTTCCCCACTCCCCTACAGGTGCTTCCTGGGATCACCTCCAAAATAAACTGCTTGCATTCATGTCCCCGTGCCAGGGACGGTTTACGGGGAAATCTGACCTAAGACACTGTACACCTGCAAAGCTGACGTCTCATCTGGTTTTGCTACTTGGTGAATAAAGAAGTTCTGTACCTTATCCTAACTTGCTGCTGTTTTTCACAGGATTCCACTAGTGTCAAAACAGTCGGCCAACAATGCTGACAGGCATCTGGTCGACCACAGGGAAGAGTCTCCGTGATATTAGAGCTAGATTCTGTTCACCACCTTTCCAGGGGGCTTGTCAGAAAGTGGAAACAGACTGAAGGCTTGCTCCAAAATCCTGAAGTTCCCTAGTTTCCAGGGGTAAATCTTCATGCACTTGATTACCATTGGGAAGAAGAAACGTGCCCTTTCTCAAAACAATTTGGAAGAAATTCTTTAAGTCTTGGCATTCTTGGCAGATTTTTTTTTTTTGGAGGTACGCAGGCTTCTCACTGTTGTGACCTCTCCCGTTGCAGAGCACAGGCTCTGGACGCGCAGGCTCAGCGGCCATGGCTCACAGGCCCAGCTGCTCCGCGGCATGTGGGATCTTCCCGGACCGGGGCATGAACCCGTGTCCCCTGCATCAGCAGGCGGACTCTCAACCACTGCGCCACCAGGGAAGCCCCTTGGCAGATTTTTTTAAAAGATCAAATGAACAAGATAAATCTCTTAATTCAAGGTCTTGCCATTCTTGTTATGGAAGCTGTTGCAAAAAAGCTCTGAACCCTTTAGGCGTCATACTTACTCTGGGTGAGAGGACTGGTGGTGGAGAATTCACCCGTTTCTTCAATTTTAAGATGAAATCTGCTGTAGAATATGCCGTTACTTTACTCACAGTTCAAGTGGGCGAGGGGACATTGCCCACATCCAATGTACTCATCAGCTCTAAGAGGGAAACTTTTAACATGCGATCTGGGAATGGAGGACTTACGAGGGAGCACCTGGTCAGTGCTAGTTGGAATGACCTCACGAGTACACTTGATGGTGGCAAATCCTCGTCAGTTTGGGGGCAGATGGAGATTGATGGACACCTGGAAGGCTATAAGGGCTTTTTGAAATTTTCTTATGCTCAGGGAGCCTTAACATTGAAATACGTAACCTTCTGCTGCTGTAGCTATTGTCAACGAGGAAGGTCCTGGCACAGATGACCTCTCTGACTTGACAAAGGGACTGATGTAAAACGCATTCCACTTTAAGTCTTGGGGAATTCTGATGTTTCTCTGACTAGCCTCACCCTTACCCGGCCACAGGAGCGACAGGAATTCTGACACTGTTTGCCACTGTTCATGACTGTGCCTCTGTATTGGCAGCCTGTGTCCCTCACAGAATGAACAAGAAATGAAATGAGTCAGATGTCAATGAATGGCTGTGTCGAAGACCCATCCACAGATTTACCCTCGCAGTCAATCCAAACAAAAGAACCTTCCAGTGGAAATTTACTTTCAAGCAAAATTAAAGTTTACTTTTTGTTTTATTTGTGTAATCTGTATCTGTTTCCTTCTGAAGGAGGGGGAAGCAGCCATTCATTTTCATCTGGGAAAAAAATGAAAGACAAAATTTTGACAAAAATTGATCTTATTGATGACTATATGAGAGGAACCTATTTCCAATGCGGAAGGCTGATATGCACAATTTTGCATATATGTGCATTTTCCTGAGGTTCATGGATTCCTTTAGACTTTTCAATGGCTTTGCAACCTCCCCAAAAAACTTTTTTTAATTACTGTTTGAGTCAAACTACTTTGGAAACTGAGGATTAAAAGAATGTAAGTGATTTACTCCATCATGATTATATAGTAAGGTATTTTTGAAGTTATGAAAAGAAGTGTATTTTTTCTCGAAGGTGAACAAGTCCTTCTTGCTCTGTTGACGTAACTATTAATTATCCTAATAACCCTCACCACCCTTCTTATACAGTGGAAAGAAACAAAAAGTCCACAGTTTGGTCTAATCACAAATGCTCACTTAGTAAATTAAGCTAACTAAGGTTTTGCAGTACATGTCTTATTATAATACTTTTGCATAAATCTCAATTTCGATCTATTTCTTCATATACCGTGGATAATTATGTAGCAAAGTTCTCTCTCTTGCTTGGGGATGATTTATCTTTTCCATCCACAGTGTTTCTCCTCACCTCCACCCCGACTCCAAAAGTCTTAACATATTTCCTTTCATTCAGAACCTATATAAATATATGTTTCTTTGTGATGCTAAAAACTAATCTTTGTTTTTTCAAGCTTTTAGGAGGGATACTTACCTTAATCCTCTTAGGTCTGTGTGCCTTGAAGTGATAGCTCTTGGCAAGTTTCAAGTTTCAAGGAGTAGGCTCTCCTAGGACTCAGGTTGGGTTGACCTTCCCTGAGATTCCTGCCCTGTCACCCTTGTGGGGAACACTTTAAAAAGATTTGTGGCTCTGTGCTTGGATATCTACCAATGGTGCATTTAACAAAGAGGAAAGACAAAAAGAGAAAAGAAAGAAGAGGAGGAAAGGGGAGGGGGGAGGGGGAAGGAGGAGAGGGGGGAAGAGGGAAGGATTCAAATTCCAGTGCATTGTTTCTACTTTTCTACTCTTTAAATATTTTCCTAATTGTGTCGGTGTTTTCTTTCTTTTCCTTTTCTTCTCTCTCTTTTAAAAAAGATTTTAGAACCCTTCTTATTTCATTAAAAGACTGTATTCCCATTATCAGACTCATACATCTGATAATAAGCTACAGGGTTTTCTGATCGGGCGTTCAAAGCTGTTTGTAAATCCCATCTGTCTTTGTGTTACTGGCAGACAAACCAGCCCTCAGCAAGTCGCCTTGATGAAGAGCCTCATCTCCCAGAGCCTTTAGTAAGCACCTGGCACTGCCCAAGAGGTAGTGAGAGGTGCGGTTACTGAAGGAGAAAAAGAGAGCAATTGCCAAGATCTGCTTTGCTTGTTTTAAAGACTCCCTCTGGCGATTATTTTGGATTTAGTGAAACTCGTTTAATACTTAATAATTGGTCTACGTTCCTAGGATCTAAACCAACGTCTCTTGACATAGAGTTCACAGGTCTTGACCTACATTACATTTAGGGGAGCAGTTTAAAATGCGAATCCTCATACCCCAGGTCTGCTGAATTTCTGGGAGCGGAGTACAGGAATCTGCTTTTCTAACAAAACTCCTTTGGCAATTCTGTAGTAACTGAAGTTTGAAAACTACATCTCTCAGCTTCCCACCCCTGACTGTTTCAGCTCCTGTGTACTCGCTCGAGGTACCCTCTCTAGTCCCCCCTCTAGTCCCTGCTCTCTCTCCCTGACGGCCAGTGTCTAAGAGATCGGGGGTGGTGTGTGTACGTGTGCATTTTGCCTGTTTGGCGTTGATTTTCACCCACTTCCGGTACCAGCTCTCAGATTTTCCTCAATGGGAACCACCCATTTCCTACTCTTAATTCATATGACCAGACAGGACCCCACATCTTCACACATCTAGGAGGTGGCATGTGACAAGTGGGCATTCTTATGCAAGAATTAAATGAGATGATGTATGTAAAGTGCTTATCACAATGCCTGGCCCAATTAATTAATAATTACCCAGTTAACCTTGGTTCTTCTTACTGACCTCAGTATACCTTTTCAACGTTTTTATTCCACTTTTACCGTATGTTGATATGTTTCATAAATGTCTCCCTAACTACCCGTACCCATCAGTTCAAACTTTTAAGCTCTTTGCAGTAAGCACTTCTGTTAACCAACTGTGGTTGGCTTTAGGTCTTTGAGCCTCAATTTACCTATCCAAAAATGGAGGGAGTAGGGGCAGAAGGGCTAGATTGTTGGACTAGATGTTCACTGATGTTTTTACTACTTTTAATATTTCTTCTGTGATTCCAAGAACTCTAAGTATGGTAACGAACAAACTAAAAGTTCCTAGGCAAACATCTCAATTTTGTATTGCTTAATCACTGATTTTGTCAAGGTACTTTAAAATATGCTTTTTATTCTCTGCATGAGGAGCTATAGGTGTGACTCTATATGTATGAATTTGGTCAAGAATCATATACACACTACTATATATAAAATAGATAACTAATAAGGGACCTACTGTACAGCACGGGGAACTCTACTCAATACTCTTTAATGACCTATATGGGAAAAGAATCTAAAAAAGAGTGGATATATGTATATGCATATCTGATTCACTTTGCTGTACAGCAGAAACTAACACAACATTGTAAATCAACTATACTCCAATAAAAGTTAATTTAAAAAAAGAATCAGAATGACTTCTACTGTACACACGTAGTTTTACTGCAAATGCTATCAATAGGTAAGAATGTTCTTTTGAAGCTTCCAGCCCAGAAGATAAATTGCATTTTGAAGATACCCAAAGATTCCCCCCATTTTTTTCATTTCTTTGATGCATGTAATTCTTTTGACTTCAGCCCAAGTCTCATCTTTTGGCAAATGACCAATTCACAGTTTCCAAGCAATATTCAGAATGTATTCAGCTAAAACAAATCAAGCCAGACAGTTGTCACAGAAGCATTTAACCAAAATTACTTCAACATTTTAACAATGCTTGACATTTTCAGGGACGTCTTTGAAGTACAGAGCTCCCAAAATATTTAGTGTTAACAGTTTTAGACAGGTGTTTTGCCAAAGACATGTAAAGATGTGTTGAGTGAAGATTATTATTTTGCAGTGAGCTTAGCCTCTGGAAAAATATTTATGTCTTAATTGGATGGAATTCCACCTGTCATTTTAGCAAACACTTTGCTTATGGTCCGTTTTGCTTAGAGTCCAAGAAAAATGAAAGTATTTTAGTTGTGAGAATTAATGAGACACGTTTGGGCTTTGTGGAATCACTGCATTTGTTAGGTGATAATTATAAGAGAGTGTTTTAGGAACTTGAACTGGGGTTTGCAATTAGAACATACAAAATTAGGTCTCAAAAGAAAGCTTAAGAAAGAAGAAGCGTGACAGAAACTGTTGCAAAGGTCCTTTTAGAGCAAACCAAAGTTATAGAACTGAAAAAATCACTTAATGAAAACTCAGATGGAAAAAGGCAGTCAACACATTTTCTAGGAGCTTCTTTCATTCTAGGGACCAGTTACCTTAGTACCTGTCACATAGTAGGTCCTCAAAAAGAGGGAGCTTCCTGCCTGTGTCTCCCTAGCTTTTCCCTTCTTTCACTTCATCATTCTTCCCTCTACAAGGTTTTTGGTCATTTACAGCGTGATTTCAACAAGGGATACTGAAAATAGAAAACAGAAGTCAGCTGCCTTTGAATCACTCTTTAGATCAGTGCAAAGAAATCTCCCTCCTTTGCTCAGAGAAGTTCTCTGTGTGAGTGTAGCTGATGAAGTGTTAGCGTATTGACTCCATTACCGAGATGAATAAATCTGGTTCACATTTTGATGGGCCAAGACAGACTGTGAAAGTACCTGCAATGTTCTGTTTAAGGCCCAACCACGTGTTGAATGAGTGTCAGCTCTGGGTGGGTCAGGGTGAGCCCCACTGTCACCTTAGAGACGTGATCCTGAAGGGAGAAGTGGGTCATAGGTGAGGTGTTTTGCCGGGTGGGGGGGGCAAGAGAGTGTTGGATCTACCTTCTGAACCTCTCATTTTGGGTCGTGGTACCCCAAAACCCCAGCAGTAAAAGGTCCAACTCAAACCAAAAAGCAAAGTCTCCCTCCTGTGTGGTGGCATCTAAAGAAACAGAGTGAAGGACAAATCCAGCTAGAGGACTTGACTCAGAGATTCCTTATAACGCACACCCGTCCCACCTCCACTTTGTTCTCTGTAGACCAGGCATTCTCACGTAGTCCCCAGATAAAGAAATGGAGAAGTTGTTCACCAGATCTCACCTCTATTTTCCTTGTAGTGAAAACACTTGAAGTGCTTGGGCTAGAAATTGAGGCTCTGGAGGGCCCTTGAAGGAGGCGGAGGGGCTCTGGGTAAGATTTGGTGGGGGGCGAAGTGTAGCCTGAGGAGGGCTGGGGGGAAGTAGAGCCGTGGAGCTAGTGAGAGGCTGTGGGTGACGTGATGACTGACCCCCCTATCTCTGCCCCTGAGCCCCTCGAACTTCTAAACTCCCACAAGGCTTGGTGAGGGCTCCGGCTTAGCCTCCTGTTCTTGGTGATGTGGAGAAGCAGTGCGTGCAGCCACGGGTCACCGAGGTAGAGAAGTGAGCCGTGGCAACTCACGGGCTTCATGGTGCGTTTGCCTCGATGGGAGCTCGAGGCCAGCTTCAGCCGATGACGAGGTCTCCCAAGGGACCCCGGCCACCAACCACATTGTCATCATAAGGACTGGGTAGGTGAGCCACTCCTGCACCCCTTTTTACCAGGGAGTGAGCCTCTAGCTTCTTGATGTGGGTAGCATCCTTCTCATCCTTCTTAATGCCCTTTCTTGTTCTCTGGCCTCTTATGCTATGGTTTCCTTTGTTTTCCTTTTTTTTTTTTTGGCCATACCACTCGGCTGGCGGGACCTCAGTCTCTGGACCAGGGATTGAACCCGGGCCACAGCAGTGAAAGCGCGAGTCCTAACCAGTGGACCACCGGGAACTCCCTACTGTTCCATTTTTGAATTTTTACAACATGTCGGGCACTTGTTGGATCAAGGTGACAGTCTGGTGTTTGTTTTTTCCAGTGTCCCCGTCAGGCCTGATACCTTGATCTTGGACTTCCAACCTCCAGAACTGTGAGGAAGTACATTTCTGTTGTGTAAGCCACCCGATCTGTGGTACTTTGTTTTGGTAAGCTTGGCAAACTGACACACTCCCCAAACAGGTAGATGGTCTGCAAATAAAGACACACGACCATGTAGATAGCTGGCACTGGAAAAAAATACAGCGAGGAAAGAAATTCCAGAAGCACCAAGAGCTCAAGCAGAGATAGAGGTAGGAAGAGGAAAATATATTTGAGACTGGAGTGTGGGAAGGAATAAAGGGTGATAAAGCTAGAAAGGTGAATTGGTCTCATATGATCAAGGTGAGTGAATTCTAGGTGGAGAAGTCTGGCCTCTCCAGATATCCTTTGGACCCTCAGTAGGCCAAGAGAACCAGGGAATAGATGTTGGATGTAAATTTAGAGCATGTGGAAAAGCCCAGCGTTTTTTCTTGCTTCTTTTCCTGTATGAGCTATTACTTTAAAAGTTGAAGGAGATTCTGGAGCATAAAAAACGTCTATAAAACGAAGAGAGAAGTTGAAAGAAGGTTTCTTCGCTTCAGGGGCTTTGGGTGGAAATTTTCGTTGGCTTGAAACTTTTATGGGCACAACGGCATTTCAATGCCCATTTATTTGAGTAAATCTGGGGACATTCTCCTAGATGTGATACATTTATTGGCGGGGAAGGTAAGAAGCTTCCTGACTGGGTCCCTTCAGTGCAAGCAATGAAATGACTTTGAGTCTTTTTACATTCAGTGAAGAAAATTTAGGTGGCTCACTTTCTGCTGCTGCGGCGTGCAGTGGAGGGCGTTAGTGCTGCGGATACCTGTCGGGGAGAGGGCTTCTCAGGGGCTCCCTACATGGCAGGCTTTTGTGTGCTCGGAGGAGAGACAGCTTGGAGCACAGGGACAAGGTGTGGCTGATAGGACCTGATAAACCCCACACAAAAAGCCAACTGTAGTGCTGAAAGGGTCTCCAATGTAGCTCTTTAATTTCCTCGCTTAGAAATGTTTCTCCTCTTTTCATCCCCAGCCTTTATCTTAACTTCTAATCAGAGCAAAGCGGCAGCCTTTCAAATTGAACAAATAGGTTCCTCTGGCCGTGACAAGATGTACCTCATTTTCTCAGCCAGCCTTCAGCAAGGTCACACCTTTTTAATTTATTTTCTGTAAGAAAAATCTACTTGCTGGATAGAACAAGGGCCAGATCTCGCTAGAGGTCATTTCTTGAGCTAGTCATAAAGCAGAATGGGATTAGAACCGTTTAATATCCTCACCCTCACCTTGCTGCCCACCGCCAGCATGGAGGGAGCAGAAGGGAGCTGGCTGGGCGACAGGGACATTCCACGTGGATTGTTCTGCCCTCCTATTGTGCTGGGGGTCTTTCCCCTTGTATTTATTTGTATTTCACACATGACTTTTACTCTCCAAAAATGCACTCACTTAAAAATGTTAGTGAAAGATCAGGGACTGGTTTAACATTTTCTAACATAAAAAAAAAGAAGGGACGGGAGATAGTTTGCTTCTGTTTTATATAATCTAATTTATTCGTTAATGGAACTTGCCCACCACCCCAACTTTTAAAATTGTTCCCCGACATTGTTTTTTCCCCCCTGGGCATTTAAAAATTGAAGTGAATGATTTTACTCTGAAATCAAGGAAGTCTTCATTCTTTAAGTTTTAATTATTGGATAATTTACTAAAATATCCAGCCAATTCTTTTTGTTTTGTTTTGTTTGTATTAAGTAACTTCATTTTTCTCTTTGTAAAATTAGTTACCATGTACTTTTATATATGTAAATATATAGAAAAATGTCTGGAAGTATATATACCAACCTTTAATAGTAATTACTCCTAGGGAAGCACGTAGGGATTGTAGGGAAAAGAGGACTCCATATATTAACTCATTACTTGAGTAATTTACAATGATAAGGCATTTATGTTAAAAAAAAGTTTTTTTAATAAACAAAAATAAATTTTTAGAAAACTAAAACCATGCTAAAATGGATAGCAAGTAAATACAAGTCACCTGTAATCTTACCTTCCAGGAAAAAATATTGATGACATTTTGTTGTATTCCTTCCCACACTTTAATCCTGTATACTTTTCTAACTCTTTTTCTCCATTTCATTAAATATTCTTTTAAAACAGTGTATTCAGTGCCTTCAGAGTATTCCATCATATATGCATACCTAATGCATTTAGACATTTTAAAACCTGCTTGCTGTTTTCAACTTGTGGCCTCTATTAAAGGAACCACTGCAATAAACAGCTTTATCTAGACACATTTGGGTACATCTCAGATCATTTTCTTAGGCTGGAGAAAATTCCTAGAAGTGGAGTTACTAGTTCAAAGCAGAGAACATATTCAAGACTATTGATACATTTTGCCAAATTAAACTCCAGTAACAGTGCCTTCATTTAAATTATCACCAGCAGTGTAGTAATGTGTCTATTATAATTTTTCCTTTTACCTGACTCTTTCAATTTGATGAGGGGAGTAGTCATTGTTTTGATTTGTATTTTAAAAATTATTAGTGATGTTAAACACCTATCATTAGTTTATCAGTTGTTGGTATTTCTTCTCTTATGACTCAGCTGTTTGGATTTTTTATCCATTTGTTTACTAGGGTTTTCATTTTTGCTTACTGACTTGTAAATCATCTTTAGAGTTTAAATATATTAACCCTTTGTATATATTTTGTATTCTAATGTAATTTGATATCTACATTTTTATTTTAATTATATTTAAAATATCATTTTTTTTCCATTTTTATGCATTCAAGCTCACCACTCATGTCCTTCGTGGTATTTTCATTTGCATTTATGCTTAGAAATGTCTTTTCTACCCTAAAAATATACCTATTTCATATCCTACTCAGATACTTATCCTTTCATTTTTTTATGTAACTCTGTATTGATTCAGAATTTATATAGTATAAGATAGGAAACACATTTTATTTCTCTAACTAGAAAACCAGTTTTTCTAAAACTGCTGATTGCATTCCTTTTTCTTGAAAATTTGAAATTCTAAAATTCTGTGTCCTGTTCCATTGATTTCTTTGTCTGTTCTTACATCGACAACATACTGGTTTAATAATTGTAGTTTTATAATATGTTTTCATATTTGTCAGTTTATTATTCTTCTTTTTCACAACTTCTTCCATAGTCTTGCCCATTTAATTTGCAGATGAATTTTTAAATTCCCCTGTCATTTGGTGCTTACCAATAAACACTTAGTACTTAACAAATAAACATTTTTGATTGTGCAAATGAATAATTAATTTGATTGGAACTGAATTAAACCTCTAATTGGGAAGTATTGACATCTATGCAATATTAACTTTCCCATCCATGGACATGATTTGTCACTTCATTTGTTTAAAATAATTGTGTTCCTCAATAATTTTTTTTTTTTTTTTCCACATAGGCCTCAAATATTCTGTGGTGCTTGTGGAGAGGGAGAGAACTAGATGGATTTGGGAGATAGATAAGATTCACAGGCTTTGCTGGTAGATCAGTCATGGGAGGTTAGGGAGAAGGTTCTTGGCTTTCATAACAGGAGAACAGATGGTGCCATTCACTAAGACAAGGAACGTCAGAGGAAAACCAGCTTTGGGGGAGAAAGATCCATACTTTGGTTCTGGACGTGTGAACTTTGGGATGACTTTGTGACATCCAAGTAGACACATGCAGGTTAGCAGATGTGCAGGTTTGAAGCTCGGCGGAAAGGGCTGAGCAAAAAAATCCACATTTATGAGTCACCTGCAAACAGATCGTAATTAAAGCCAGACGTTACGCAGGGAGCAAGCATGGCATGATAAGGGAAATATGCATAGGACTGAGCCTTTATGGCTGGGGAGATGTTGAGCCTGCAAAGGAGATAGAGAGACCAGAGTGAGCTTAAAGTCACCAGAGCCAAGGCAAGAAAGGGTCTCAATTACATCTACAGCTAACTGATCTTTGACAAGGGGGCCAAGACCATTCAATGGGGAAAGAGTAGTCTCTTCAACAAATGACGCTGAGACAATTGGATATCTACCTACAAAAGAATGAAGTTGAACCCTCACTTCATTCCACATAGGAAAATTAACTCAAAATGGATCAACACCTAAATATAAAAGTTAAACCATACAGGTCTTAAAAGTGTCATTTAAGAAACTACACACAAATCACCAACTGTTCCTCAAATTCTGAAAGAGTATTTGGAGCTTTATGCAGTAGTTAAGTTTTGGTTACAAGTTACAGAAATGGACTTCAGCGAGTTTATGTGAAAAAGAGTGAATTATTAGAGGAAGCCTCAGGAATTTAGTAAAAGTCAAGAAAATCAAGAGCCAGGAATGGGCTGGGACTGGGCATCAAATTGCCCTGGGGGGGGACCAAGGAAGTTTGTTGGTTTATTAGTTTTTTTCTCCCTCCCTTCTTTCTCCCATCCCCACCCAATCTCTCTCTGTCTCTCTATCTCTCTCTCTCTCTCACACACACATACACACACACACACACACACACACACACACTTTATGTCTTTCTGCTTCAATATCTTCTTTGTCTGCATTGTAGATTTCTCTGTTTCTCATTCTGAGTGGTGAAACATGACTAACAAGAGCTCCCAGGTTTACACGTGTTCAGTTTCTGCCAATCTTGGTTCCACTTCCAAAATCCTAGAGAACAGCTCTGACTGGCCCGCACTGGGTCAGATGCTCCAGCTTGGACCAATCATCTGTTACATTTTACTAAGACTGTGATATTCACCTAACAATGCATATGTAGTGGATGGGGAAAGAGCAGTTCCCTGAAATATGTGTAAAAGGTGGATACTAAACAAGTAAGTTTGGTTTTCTCTAAAAAAGTATAGTCCAAAACTTCTGAATTTGGAAGAAAGTGGCTAACTTTCAAATATTCAAACCACCTTAAGGAGCTATTAGTATGATTTGATTCAAGCTCCCTTTGATCAAGTCCTTGCCTTGGGAAATGAGAGCTACTTCAGAGTCATCTCTGATTATTGTAGGGTGCTGCCATTTTCAACACAAGTGCAAGTTTGTATGATAACTTGTTTTTGAAACTAGGGTGAATTAGGTGTAACTCCATTGCAGTAGGTTGGCTTTGAAAGAGGATGTTATTATAGTCAGGCATCAGAGTAGAAGATGCTTCATAATCAGGTAACAGTGTGGTTTGTTAAATCATGGCCAACATAGACAGACATTTTTCCATGATGACTACAGAATATTCAACAAAATCAAAGCATTTTGATTTTGCCCAATAGTTTGACTTAGTAATATCATTCAACTACTAGTAATACAGACCCTCAGATACAATAAGTTGGACCAGACAGGCATTCATTTTTCTCCCATAAAATGAAGTCCTGACGAAGACAGCGCAGTGTTGAAGCAGCAGTGACAATTCATGCCCAAGCTTCTCTACCCCATGTCTTTGGCCATCTCTAGCATGCTATATCCATGCTCAAGTTTGCCTCAGCATCACATAATGGCCCCTGCTGCTCCAACCATCACATCTATGTTTTATGAAAGAAGGAGGAGAAAGAGGGGAAGGCAAGAGAGCCCCTACCAGTTGAGTCAGTAAGTTTTCAAGAAGTATCTCAGAAACTCCACCCAACAGTATCCACTTACTTTTTGTTTCTAGAACTTAGTCATGAGACTGATCCTATCTGCAAGGGAGGCTGGGGAATGGAGATTTTCATTGGCTGTTATGCTGTCTTTCCCCTCAGATTTTCTACGGAAAGGAAGAAGAGATAGGACAATGAGTTGGTAACCAGCAGTTTGTCTTACCAACTTTGCTTTCTTTGACATTCTTTGGTTTCCACATTTACATTTCATGATTCTCCCACAGCTGCACACTAGTCTGTTCCCTGCGTTGAGAATTATCTATTTTTGCGATTTCATTTGCTTGTTCGTCTAACTAATATCTATTGAGCACCAACTGTGTGGCCGCATTTGTAGCTATGGCACTGAACAAAATTAAACAAAAATCCCTGCTCACAGAGTTTCATTTTAGTGAGAGAAAAGATGATAAATAAGAAAAAATATGTAAAAAAGATACTGTGCTCAATGGTCACAAGTGCTAAGGCAAAGAAAGGCCTTAGGGCAGTGGGATGGGAATGAAGCATTGGAGTAATGGTTGTTGAAATTTTAGATAAGAAAGCCCAAGAAGATCTCATCAATTTTTGGAATATAGGCAGAAAGAAGTAAGGGAGCTAGCTTCAGGAAGAGCATTCCAAGGAGAGGAAACTGCAGGTGCAAAGGCCCTGTGGTGGGAGTATCTGGAGTGTATCTGAAGAAAACAAAGGAGGTCAGTGTGGTTAAAGCAGAGTGCAGGGAAAGTAGTGGGAGATGAGTCAGAGGGAGAGCAGGGAGTGATCACTTGAGCATCAGAGACCCTATGAGGGACATCAGCTTTCATTATTTTGCCTCCTATCCCTACTCGGAATTTCTATAAACTGATAAAGCTTTCGCTTTAGTTTAATTTTAGTATTTATTTTTAAAATTCAGCTTATTTTAGTTGATTTACAATATTTCATTAGTTTCAAGCGAACAACATAGTGATTCAATATTTTTAGAGATTATACTCCATTTAAATATTTCATTATTTGTTTAATGAAATATCAGGTTTATGGGCTGATTACCAGCATTGGGTGAATATTTCTGCTTCTGTCTCATCAGCTTTAATAGCATTAGACTCATGCCTTTATTCTCCCCAATTACACACACATTCACACACATTTGCAAATACTTTTTATTTTGAGTTGTTGTTGTTGTTTTAAGTAGCATTGTTACTCACCAGTTGGCTGTGCTGGTGCACATTTTTATGTACTCAGTTCTTTGTAGAAACTGAGCGATATGGCCTGAATGTGGTTGACATGAGTGGGTGAGAGGATGATGATATGTGAGAAACATATTAAATATGAAGGCGATCCTTGTACAAAGGGATTTCAACCAGTGGGTTTAAAGATGGGAACCAACCCAGCGGCAGATGGAGTTACTTAGAAGTAGTTAGAGAAGGAATTCAAAGTGCAAGCTGAAACACAAACCTGGATTAAACCTCCCAAATATGAAGGAACTTTCATGATGAAGTTTGTTTTCTTTTTTTTTTCTCTCTTCAAATCCCAGCCCCAAACTGCATGTCTCAGATGAATAGGGAGCAAGTGTAATTAACTGAATAGAGCAGTAAAAGGAGAATTATGGGATATGGAAAGCATTTAAATATGATTCATGAGTTTGGAGATATTGCAAACATGTGATAGATGCTCGGAAGAGGCCATCAGAGAGATTGTGCTGAGAGCTCAGTTGGGAAATGACTAAAGCCTGCCCCCGAATCTTGGCAGTTCATATAATTAAAAGACTAAATATTTTATAAAGATGAAGCAAGTAAGATTTCACCAGCACCACACTCTGAGCCAGAAGTGATTAAACATAAACCAAAAATGCATGCACATTTTGTCCCTGGGAAGCAGGGTCTGTTTCTTCCCTCCGGAAGTCAGGACTGGAGGGGCACGGTGCTTACATCATTGCTGAATGGATTACTAGTGGCAGGAATCTGAAAGTAAGTGGAAACCAGGTCCTTGGCTCTATGGTGGATGGAACCAGGACGTGAGCTGGCATTCTACAAGAGAAAAACCATCCCAAAGCTTTCATATCACTTACCCTCTCACCACTCCCAGGATATCAGCACAGGCCATGCGCACAATGTGAAAGTTGCAACCGTAAGGCTTCTTAAAGAAAACATAGGAGACTAGCTTTATGACCTTGGGGTCAGCCAAGATTTGTTAGATGGGATGCAAGAAGAACTAACCATAAAACAGAAGATTTGATAAATTGAACTTGAATCAAAATGTAAACCTCTTCTCGTTGAAAGAAACTGTTGTGAAAATTAAAACACAAACACAGACTGGGAGAAAATATTCACAAAACATATATTCATATCCACAATATATAAAGAACTCTTATGAAACAATAACGAAAAATACAATACAATTTTAAATTGGCAAAACAAAACAGAAACAAACCAAAAAGTGGCCAAAAGACTTGAGCTGGAACTTCATAAGAGAAGACATATGAATAACCAGTAAGCATATGAAAAGGTGCTCAATATTATTACTCATCAGGGAAATATAGATTAAAGCCACAATGGGATACCAACAATACTCAGCAGGATGGCCCAGCTAGAAAAGCTCGGAGAGCTATCTCTGTGGTCATCCTTATCTTCCACCTCCAGCTGGTGGCCACATCTTGGCTGTTGTTCCCCCTTAATGTCACCAGTGACTGATCCACAGCCTTAGTTTCTGCCTTAGGACAGTCTCTCCCCAACTCTTCCTTTCACTTTTGGAACATCTTCCTTACCCATCTCCCTGACTCTGGTCCCTCTTCTTCCACTCTTCTTCACTCTGTTGCAAATTTGGTCAAATCCCTCCCTGTCCCACTTTCTTGGTGAGTTCCCCAAGCCTACAGGTAGAGTACGCCCTCCCCTAGCACCCTTGCCCCTCCAAAACCTCCACCTCTGGCCTCATCTCAGGAACCTGCTCTGTTCCAGACACACGACAAACTACCTTTACAGATTCCCAAATACATGGGCTCTGTGTCCATTTGTTTGTTTGTTTCCTGGAAATTCTGCCAGCCTATCCCCATCACCTTCAGGATAAACACCAAACTCCAAGGCCTTGCATGGCCCACCTCTTCAGGTAACTACCCACTAGGTCACTCTCTTTATTCCAGCCAGGGTTGGCGGGGGGGGGGGGGGGGGTGGTGGCTTATGCTCCATCCTGCCCCAGGGACTTTGCACACGCTATTCCCTTTCCCTGAAACACTCTTCTCCTTTCTACATCTAATTAATTCCTACCCAGGCTTTGCTCTCAGCTCAGTTTTCCCCTGCCCTTACCTGGACTGATTCAGATGCCCCTTATTATCCTCATAGCACCATGGACCTCTCCTTTGCAGTGTGTGTGTCATAGCTATAGTTTTACACACACAGTTTCTCTCACCACATTGTAGACAGGGACAGCATCTGTTTTTCCACCGTTGTACCCAGTGCTGTCAGCAGTGCCTGGCTCCTAGTAGGAGCTCGTAAGCACTTGTGGAGGGGCAGGGACTTGGTTGTGTGCTCAGACTCAGGTCAGACTGCCTTGATCCAAATCCTGGCTCAGCCACCTACCAGCCGTGTCAGCAAGTTATTTAACCTCTTGGTGCAGGGCTAGGACTAGAGTGGGGAAAGGTGCCTGCGGTGTAAAATGTAAAGAGGTACTCACTGCAGGACCTCCCCCTGCCCTAGTGTTGCTGAACCAAACTTGGGTCTGCTCACCCGCGTGCAGTAAAGCCAGTCTACCCACACCGGGCTGTGGGGAAGGGAAGTGCAGCGTTTATTGCAGGGCCAAGCAAGGAGTCCAGGCAGCTAGTGCTCAAAACACCTGAACTCTCCAATGGGTTTCAGCAAAACATTTTTAAAGACCAGGTGAGGGAAGGGAGTTGAGGCTGCATACGTGATCAACTCCTGCATGATTCTCTGATTGGTTGACGGTGAGGTATCAGGGCAGTGTCACAGGGGGTAACATTATCAATCCTTAGGCTCCAGGAGGCCTGGGGGCCTGGGGGTCATCAAGTAATAAACATCTTCCTGTTGGTGGGGGTTTTAGCGTCTGTAAAAAACTCAGGAAATATGGATCGGATACTATTATCTTGATACTTCAGAGAGGAGCTAAAGCAGAGAATATGGGGGAGGGCCTGTCCTGGGAAGGCCCCATAGGGTCCTGATCTGTTACACTGGCCTTGTCTCTCAGTGTCCTTATCTGGGATAATCACTGGGCCTGGGTCATAGGCTTACAGAGATGAAATGATTTCATGGATGCAAACCACTGGGACCAGTTCCTGGCGCAGCATCTTCATTTGTCAAGTGGCTCAAGGCTTAGTTCATACCTGTTCTGCCAGCACTTCCGACTCAGGCCCACCTCTTCCTTGGACCCCTGCTGCCACTGTCCTCTTCTGAACAAATGGCACCCCTAATAGTACTGAGGTGTACAGTTCTCATGGCACTCGACGCATCTGTCACTTTCTCTACTAGACAAGAGCACTTTGAGGACATCTAAACCTGAGCATCCCCTGCCCTAACCCAGGTCCCAACAAAGAGGGTGTCCTCCCTGAAAACAGGTTGAATGAATATTTATTTGCTACTCTTGTTCAAGGCCAGGTCTAAGAGCCCCTCCCGCCCCGGAGGGCATGTAACCCTGACTCCTGGTTGTCAAGCTTCAGAATTTGAATCTTGCGGCAGGGGGAGGAGGAAGGAGGTGCAGATTCCAGCAGCATCCGTACCTGGTCTCAGGGAAGCCCAGTTTGCTGGCAGAATGAGTATGTAGCCCGTGAAGAGCAGAAATGCTCAGAGAAGGAAACACCCTCAGAGGTGAACATTTGGGGGGCTGGGGAGAAGTTTATACAGAAACCCATCTAGGTAGCTAACCTTTTTGTTTGTTTGTTCCTTTAGTGGCTTGAACTATCTAGGAAACACTGCATACTTCAAGCAGTAAGCAAGCCTCTTTTCTTTCTTCATTGTCCTGCTTGTCACTCCTGGCCTATCTGCCATCCCCTGCTATCCACGCCTGCCCACTGGGAATACTGAAGGATCCCAGGTTCCCATTCCTCTGAAGAGGACCGGGATTGTGGCTTCTGTCTCTCTGTACGCCAGTGACCCTCACACTGAGATTCCATGCTGCCCAGCTTCTCACAGCCCGTGAGGTTGGTCACGAGGGGGCCGACGTCGGGGGGGAACAGGTTTTCCCAGCCTGGGGGCACATGCCCAGACTCTTGCCCCACAAATGGCCCGTCATCTTTAGAACCGTAGAACAGTGTGCATCTTTGTTTGGTGGAGGATGAATCCATCAGGAGACCCATCTCTGGGGCTGCTGGCTGGTGACTCACGCCCAAATGCTGTTTATTTCAAGCCCTGTGGGAAACTCTGAAACTGACATAGGTTTTCACACAGCTGGACTCTGGCTTGTCTCCTATATCCACTCCACCCCTTTTCTCTCCAACAGGAGAAACTGAGGACAAGAACGATCCCAAGGTCATTCTCACTGAACTGGGGGAGCTGTTTGGAAGGGCTTACAATTCCACAGGCGAATCTGGGTCCAGTGCAGCGTGTGGGGTCACCGTCTCCCCCGCTGTAAACCCTGATTATTCTTGCCCTCTTAATCTGCATCATTCCATCTGGCATCTGCAAAGGGAGAAAGCCAAGCAATCCAGAATATTATCAGTTACCCAGAGACGACAGAGAGTTAAGAACAATCTGGAATGGCATAAAATGGTACATTGTACACTGTGGAGTGGATCACTTCCAGTTAAGTTACAAAGGCTTCTGCTGCAATTATGACTTTATTCAAATCAATACTTAAACGAAGCTTGGAAATAGAGACGGAGAGGTCAGAAGGCAAAGCACAGCACGCCACGCAAAGCACCTTTCCAATAAATATGCAAGAGTGTCTCCGCCACGGAATCTATTGCTCCCGTGAAGTCAGCATAAATATGCGAAGTACTTAACAACACTCGCTGCATGTATATTGGCAATTTGTCAGCGTGCTAGCAGCAGGAATCGAATGCCTAGCGCCTGGTGTTGGGCTGGTGTCGTTTTTCAGAGGACCAGTACGGGAAATTGCTAACTCTGGTTAATTCTTTTGAATTAAAATGACCCACATGTTTTCCTGAATGAACCACAAACAATTCAGGGAAACTTCCTCCCCACCTTTCCCCAGCCTTACCACCCATCCCAGGGTTCCTTATATTCTCAGCTTCCTCTCCAAAAGCTAGCCAAGTTTGGTGGATATCTTTTGTTTCTTTCATCGGATCACCTCTCTGACAAACTATCTCAATTTTCCTCCAGGATAACTGTCCCTCCCGTATCCTCAGCCAGTGGTAGTCTGGGTGGGGTTGACTCCACCCTCAGCCTGTGTTTTGATCTGGCCAATCACATAATCACATTCCTCTAGCCCCAGTGACTGGTTCAGAGATAGGCGTGTTACTCAATTTGGGCCAATGAGAGTCAGGCCTGGGAATTTTTTTTAAGCTGCTTGGAGAGAAGAAGCTCTCTCTTTCTGCAGGGCTTGGAGCTTTGAAGAGTGAGCCTGGAGTTGCCCACGACCAGCACATGAGAAAATCTGCCTGAGAATAAAGCCAGCACAGAGGAAAGTGGAATCAACTGAGTCTTAATGACATTGTTTGAACCACTGGATCAAGCCATGCCTGAAGGCAGTAATCTCAATTTTTTAACTATAAGAATGTATTTAAAAATTATTATTTTTTGTTCAGTAGATTGAGTTGTGTTTTCTGTCACTCAACAACTGAAAAACTCCTAACTGATATGTCCTAAATCCCCAGAACATACACACTATTCTTTCAAGTACCCAATATTCTTTCAAGTACCCATGTTAGATTAGTGAAACTAAACGGCTCCTAAATAAAAATAAGTAATTATTTTAAAAGGAGAATGGGATGTTGCTGCAGACAGAGGGCACTGGATGTGTCACCAGCATCCCTGAAGTTAGTGTCACTCACCTGTGGGCTTCCCCTCACCTTGTTCAGTCTCTCCTCCGCGGCGTAGTGATGCTTCGTGCTTCCTCACTAGACCCGTGTGTTAGTCCTGTCTCAGTTTCAGCACTTAGGGCACTGCTTGGCACAGAGGAGATGTTTGATGTGTGACTTTGGGGAGATAGCTTAGCTTCCTTGTGCCATAAATTGCCACCCCCCCATGGAGATGCTCGCTAAGGCTGTGTATTCTGCAGTGGGAATGATGCACGGACAGCCCATGGCAACTGGAGAAGAAATCAACCTCACAAAACAAGTAAAACGACCTTCTGTTTATGCAGCACGGATGGAGCTAAAAATTGAACTCTGATTTTTTTTATCTTAGTATGTCCACATCCAGTATTTTCCATGAGGAAAGAAGATATGCCTTAACCAACAATTTCTCAAATTCCTTTTAGTAGATACACTACTCCTTGACTCCTTGTTCTGTTGCAGTGTCCATGAGTCTGTGTTATTTCTGCAAAGATGGTAACTGGGGTGGGGGAGAGAGTCACTTTGATTTGCTATGTGTCATTGAAATGTCTTAGCGCTGTCAGCCAAAAAAGCAGCTAAAAAACTCCCACACTGTATGCGCCCATCTGTGGAGCAAAATGAAGGTCTGAGTCGCGTGTTTGGGTTATGATCATAATCACAGCAAATAACCGCTTTGCTATTTTGCTGTGTGTACAGCCTTGTGTTTCAGCTCTGAGCTATCAGGTTTACTATTACCCCCAGTGCCATCTCACCAGCACACCGAGTTCAAAGTGGCGCCAGGCAGTGAGCTTTAAGGTTGGGTTTCCGCTGTGGTAGCAGATGTGACTCTTGTCCAATAAAACACATGCTCCTTTAGCATCTCCCGGTGACTTCAGCCTGAAAGGACAGGTTAAGGGACCATCATTCTTTGCGGGGAGATACTTCATCTGCTAAATTGTTTTCAGTGAAACAATCAAAGCTACTGTGTACAGCTCCAAAGTACAGGCAGGGACGAAGCAGGGAAAGTGCTAGGGTTGATATGCAATCTGGCTTGGGTTATAGCTACGTGTAGGCAAAATGCAGCTCCAGAAATAACTGTGAGGTTCCCGATTTTGATGCAGAAGTGGATAGCAGACTGGGCAGCTGGTAACGCCAGGTCACAATGAGCTCAGCACCAAGGAACATCAATCCTTTCAATGTGTCTGTATCCAGGACCTGCCCTGACTCCTATTTTCCCCCGGGGGTGGTGGACTTCCTCTTCTGAATTAAGAGGTAAGTCCCACAAAGGCAGAGAATTTCGGTCTTTTTGTTAACTGTTGTTTCCCCAGTGTCTGGAGCAGTACCTGGCATGTGGTAGGTGCCCGTAAATTTTTGTTGAAGAAAAGAATCACTCGATCGACAGACTCAAGTCTCCTTTGGGTGTTTACATATTGAGAAGGAAAAATGCAATGCACAAGGACGAATTATGAAATCCCCCAAGAGAAGGATAATGGCCCTCTGCAATCACAGCCTTTGTTTTACATGTAGATTTCAAGACTGGAAACTCTGCCATCACTGGTATGCGACAAGTTCACACTCTTAAACCGCATAATGATTGTCTGCTGATAACACTCCATGTTCTGGTGGCCTGTGGGCTGGGTCCCTGCAGCTCACACTAGTGTGAATCCAGCCTGTGTTGCATTTAAAGTGCAATTAAACTAGTTGGCAATGTTTAAAATCTGGGAGCTTTTAGATTACAATATGAATTGCTGGGTTTCCCTCAGTAGTAGAAAGGCACTCGCCTTCCTGCAGGGTAACACTTGGCTGGCGCTGAGATGTGGATGGTCCCATGAGAGGAGCCATCCTGTGACATCCAATTTGCTGAAGGTGCCTGGGTCACCTCCCTTGCTCTCATAACCTACCTGCCCCTGAAGACTTTTGAATTTGCTGCAGGGAGCCCTAGGGTATTATGCAGAGAGAATTATGTCCCTGTGAATTTTGGGTGTAGGACAGTCCAGAAAAGTGTGTCCTGAGTACCTTGATAATTTGTGAAAAGGCAACATTTTGTTGATTAGGAAAACAAAGCAGCAGGATTTCAGGAACAGATGCCATTAAATTTTTTGAATCAGTAAAAGCAAATTTGAAAACTTCATTATGGATCTATGGCATAAAAATTGAGGGCGTATCTTTCTCAGGGCACTTTGAGGTCACAGCCAATGTCTCCTTCCAGGGTAGTTTTTAATAGCAAAGAAGCTGATTTGTTTCAGAAACAGATGCCTTTTAAAACTTTGACTTGGATGTGTGCTGTAAAATATGTTAATGTATTTTATTATTTTGGGATGAGACTTTAGTCTTGCTAGTTGTGGTTTCGTACAACTGTTACGTATTTTTCTCCTACCCCCCTAGAACTGTAACCCCTGTCAGCAACAGGAGGTGACCGCATGGGGTTCAGGGTCAGGTTGTCGAGTTCAGACTAAAAGTGCTGTGAGGAATTCAGGAAAGCTTTGAGATTGGAGTGGACCAGGATTTCAGAGGAGGCTTCAAGGGAGCCAGGAAGCTGGTTCCCAGAATGCCAGGATGACAAAGGACTGCTCTAGTTGCGGGGAGCAACGGGAACCTGAGAGAGGAGAGAGAATTTAGTAGTGCATCTGGTAAGCTTTGGGAGGCAGTGCAGTCGAATTCTTAAGGGCCAACCTCTGCATTCAAATCCCACTGCATTCAGATTGCTTCCTGCTGTGCTACCTTGGGCAAGTTACTTAAATTTGCTGAGCATCAACTTCTTTATGTGAAATACGGTTCCTACCCCATAGGAGAGTTCAGTGAGTCTAAGTGCATACACTGCACTTGAAAAGAGTGCCCGGCTAGTGCTCTATAAATGCTTGCTACGATTGTCAAAATGTGGGTAGGCCTTGAGGGCAGACTTGTCCCTGGGAGCGTGAAGCTTGGTGCAGTCGTCTAAGACTCTGAGAATTGGTCCTGCTTGTGCTACATCTTCTCTTTGAGCTGCAGATAAGGCCTTGATACAGCTTTGTTGCACGGTATGGTCTGTCACTTCCTGGAAGATAAGGACCTAGTCTTAGGGTCTTTTGTGCCTGCCACAGGGTAAATACTTGGTATATATGATTTACTCACCAAATATTGGCTAGTTAATTCACTTCAAAGTCTCCATTCTTGTCCTAGATCAATTAGATCAAAAATTTCAAGAGAATGCAGAAATCCTAATTCTCAGGTAAAACTTTCCAATGTTAAAAAAAACTTAGTATGGGTCAACTAAAACATACCTGCAGGCTGCGTTCAGCCAGTGGACTGCTAGTTTGAAACTTCTAAGCTAGCTCTTTGTAGTGGATGCTAGTGGCGCTTGTGGGGGCTTATTACTTCAGAGCCCTCAGGGATGCTCAGCCCCTATGTCCCTTTGCCTGGGGTCTTTCTCAGGCCAAAGCATCCACTCAGTTCACACACAAGGATTTCAGTGCCAGGGGGTTGACCCTTTTCAAAAGCAGCTCACGTTAATAACTGATGGGAGTGGTGGATAAATACCTCAGCTCCCTCGCCCGTCAGACAGGATAACTCTGAGACCCGTGGATGTTCTATACTGGTTCTCCGTACTCTCCAGCAGGATGG
The DNA here is from genome assembly GCF_039906515.1 of Pseudorca crassidens. Taxonomy (NCBI): domain Eukaryota; kingdom Metazoa; phylum Chordata; class Mammalia; order Artiodactyla; family Delphinidae; genus Pseudorca; species Pseudorca crassidens. Next base: position 32,745,274 of record NC_090315.1, on the reverse strand, counting down.
AGCCCCAGTTTGACTGGCTTAGTAACACACCCTTTATTGGCTGGCTGCCTTCCTTCCCCTGTCTCACTCCTCCATTCTACCGCCCTGTTTCCTGAGACCACTTCCCTACAACTTACACGTGAATTCTTGTCTCAGGGTCTATTTCCAGGGGAACCCACACTAAAATAATTCTCTTGGACACCTGTCACTTGGGAAAACTGAGTCTTCCAGCTTATCTAGTTGGTGTCATTGGCCAGGCACTGCAAAATGGAGTGGCTTTGGGGCCCAAGGGCCTTTTGGGGACCAAAATAAGGTTTTGTGATCAACCTAGGCTTTTAGAGAATTCCCTCCTAATTTTGGAGGGAGATTCTTTCCATACCCATGCATTCATTTGCATTTAAATTTGAAGTTGAAATTAAGGTTTTTAGAAACTTTTAATTTCTATTTAACTATAAGAATTTCACTGCAGGGTATCTATCTGATTTAAAAGAATAATTAAAATTAGGTATAGCTGCAGTGATTTGCCACAGCGTATGTCTGTCCTTTAGAATGTTAAGCAACAGAAAATTATCTGTGGCTGGAGGTGCTCTATATGTAAATTCCCACAAGAAAAGAATTTGGTGATAGAGAAATTCAGATTATGAAAATCACGTTGCAAGTTTGAACATCAGTGCTTAATAAATGCCTTAGTTGTTACCATTACTTCTCTTAATATCCTCAATTAAATGATTTAAAATAGAACAACAGATAAGCAAGATCAATTAATTTTATAAGATGATCAAAGGAATGTGGTTCAGCATTGTCAAAGCTGTAAACGTGATAATGGTTTTATCAGACAAGAAAAATAACTCGAAGTGGCTCAAACCTTATTCATTTATGCTCAAAGGGGTTTTATTTGTGATTCATCAAATCGTCTTTTGTAATAGGGAGAGTTTTAGGATCTTACCCATTAATTTGAGAAAAAAATAATTCAGACATTAAAATAGATGCTATTCTCAGATGCTTGTATGTCAACCATAATAAGTAAAAACAACCATCAAAGTTTCTTGATCCCATAACCTGTTGGAAGGAGGCTGCAGGAGGAGCCAGGGAACTGCCAGTGGCAATGACATTGATCCTCCTGAGTACTCAAAGAAAGGCCCTAATTCAGCTTGTGTGTCTGAGGTCTAGGCTGGAGGCCAAACGCAAGGTACAGAATCAGCCAGTGATTCTCTGCTCAGATGAAGCATGTGCCATCGGGAATTTGAGAGCAGCAGGGTGAAAAGAGGGATCATTTCTGAAAGGCTACATTTATCTGCAGTGTGTATTGCGGTTAAGAATGATTCAATTATTTATACCCCTCTGCCTTTCAAAAAGGAAATAGGTAGCTTCCCCCCCCCCTCAAAAAAAGGACAGAAACAGTAAACAGAACAGAAAAAGAGCAAAGCTGAGTAATAAGAGGGTGGTGAGTTAGGATTACGGTGGCTCAATCTAAGCTAAGGGCAAATGTTTGCAACTAAAAAGTATTTTTTGATTTGGAGCTTCCTGGCAATCAGAGCAACAAGGGAAGCATAGTGAGTGATTGCCTCTTATTATCTTATTTAAAGTAGAAAAGAGATGACTTTTAATTTCTAAGAGGATATTTTTTTAACAAGAGTAAGAAAGTGAACACAAGCATTGATTGTAAAAAAAAAAAAAGGCAAGGTAATAGTGTCAGAAACACAAAAATAGTTCCTCTGTAAATTACCCTGCTTCATTTGGACCAGAAGACTTTTGTCTGGATGAAACCACATCAGCAAGTTTTGAGAAGGTGTCCATTCGTCTTGTGATATCAGTCGCAAAGGCCAGAAATATCCCCACAAATCTAGTTTTTTTCACAATGTAAGTTGGTGTCGTGGCTCATGGCCAGTCAGCATGCACTTGGCCGAAATGGGGTTGAAGGATCAAATATTGGCTTCGTGACTTTGAAGGGCAGTTCAGTGATTTCTGAGGAGAGAGCAGGGCACAGGGCGGCAGGCAGGGGACGGCACTGTGACCAACGAGTGGCTTTCTGGCAGTCAGCTTGCTGCATGAGCCACGGTTGGATTTCCCCACTGCTGTGAGGGTAAAGCTCGGTCACTAAGTGGCTCATGGGCTGCTGCCTGCCCTGCATTAGCGCAGCTATTTGGGGCTTACTGAAAGGACTTTGGCACGCTTGCTGATTAAGCAGACCACAATGTTCTCTTGCTCCTCCCCTGAAACTCCCGGGGCTAATCTCCTATGGCTCTCAGGTCTAATGGCAAAAAGGTGCAGCGCACTGCCATGGGCCAGCTCCCACTGGAAAATCAGCAAGGAGAAAGCTCCTGGACTCGGCTGTTATTCGAAATTCCTGGAGGGTAGATACGCCAAGGAATTTTCCTGACCGATGCTGATCCCTTTTCCAAGTCTCAAGGTCCTTCAAATACAAATCCTGCAGGAATGTGTCATTTTCTGCCTTACGTTACATTATTTCTGGGTGTGATACAAAGGGCTTGGGTCTGGGAGACAGATTTGGGTCCAAATCCCATTTTGCCACTTACGGGTTATGAGATCCTGGGTAGATTATGTAACTTTGTCGAGTCAGTTTTCTCATCTGAAAAACAAGTCTCCGTGAGTTAATAAATGTAAAGCATCAGGATCTGTCCTTGTGTGTAGACAGTCCTCTGGTCGTAGTTCCATTTTTAAATATGTGATCGACCCTGTTCTAGACGTTGAGAATACAGAGACAATAAAACACAATCCCTTGAAGAGTTCCAGGTCTACAGGGGAAACACCAAGACACTGTGACACGTGCTATTACTGAAGCATGTGTTGACAGTGCCAGAGAAGGAGGGAGTCTAGGTTGGTGATCTGTACACCAAAGGACGGTGTTGACCCAAAGGCCATGGCTGAAAGCAGAAGAAACAGTCTCTAGCTGCCTAGGGTATGAGCCATGGCCGAAGGTAAGCACTTATATTTTAGTTGCCTCATCTATAAAAGAAAGGAAGGTCATCAGGAGGTCCCTTATGTTCCTTAGTAGCCATATGGAGACTGGCCTTCAAGATAGACATTGAGAAAATTACAGAACTCAGGCAGATTTGAGCGTTAGAAAATTTACCCCGTCTCCACCCAGAGTTCACCCTGGAACTCTTCTATGAGAGCCAATGCTTTTCCATTAGCTAATCCCTGGTACCCAAAAAATACAAAGAGGGGAAACAGAGTACATAATCCATTCCTGTAAAGTAGTTATTAACCTTGCACTATGATTGTGTTTACAAGGTGACTGGTATGCCATTAATAAGAAGGATCCCATCCAGCCCAGTGACTGCAATTTAGTTCAGGGAAGGCAACCCATAGAGGTGCCCTGGCTGTCTTGCTGGCCAAGTACACTGAGTCAGGGTCACTCATCCAGCCTGATGTGCGCTTCAGCTTAAGCGCTGAACTTCATCAGCAGTGTAATTCCATTTATGCTATTACAAAATTAAATCGAGACTTGAACTGTGCTTTTTAAAAGATTATGTGACCATATGTACCTTGAACGAGGGCCAGCTTTGAGAAAAGTGGTCTTTTCACAATTCCTTTCTATTAGGTTAGGACTTTGTTATTTCTTGTTTCCTTTTTTTTTTTCTCCCATAAATTTGAATCAAACCCAGTCAGTAGTTAATACATTGATATGATTACAGCTTAAAGTATTTTTATTTAAAAATATGCTTTCAGTATGTTTTAAAACAAAAATAAAATCTTGTGGAATCCAGATCGTATATCGGGCATGGAATATCAGTGTTCCCACACTCTGAGGACAACATGAGCTAATGTTTCAAATGGCTTTTTATCAAATCAAGTTTTAAACCAAAAGTTTTAGAGTCAATACTGAGTAATTTAATTAGCAAATGGTACCCTTAATTCTTAAAGTAAGTCAAGTTAAGGAAAACAAAATCTTATTTCTAGTATAAAGCTACCATTTTTTGAGAAATTATTTAACATTCAGGGGAATGCCTCTCTTGTACTCACTAATACTAGGGAACTCAATTCAGATATATAAATTAAGCCAGCAGAGAATTTTTATAGCAATTAATTTTATAGATAAACAAAACAATATGAATAGTTTTCAATGAAATCCAGCCATTATTTTAAAGCACACATCATATCTGGAAAAATTAATAGGAAAAATAACCGTACTTGAAGTCTAAGGAGAACGTGGCCAGTTTTAATTTTTCTTAATCAGCATAAACTGTTCCTTGTAAAATCTAGACTGGTCTATGCATATGCAACAGCTCTTATTAAGATGCATTAGAAAACACAAGTGCCATTAGATAATGAAACTGACCAGAGGTATTTTCTAGTGCTTCAATTAATACCCTGGTGGTTAAACTATAATGACCAAACTCAATTGGCATCACATTCAGACGTGAATTGTACTTAAGGACCTCAGAGTCACTTCTTAGTGGATTGGTTTTGAAACACAAAAGCACTAAATTAAAATAATTGTTTTGTCTGAAAGTTTTTTTTCAGTGATCTCCAAAATGGGTGCTCCCTCAATCTCAGACGTTAGCACAGAGCACGGCAGGGTATTCGCATCTTCCATTCTTGTCCCGTGCCTGGCACATAGCTGGTACCCAGTAAATGTACTGTGTTAAGTACGTAAAGAGTGTTTTCAGAAACTCAGTACGATCTGATCCAAAGCAATATGTTCTTTCCTTTGAGATCTTCAAGTCCACAGGCTTGCCTTGACTGAAGTTCATTCAGTGCTAAACTCAATCTTGGTTTGTTTTTTATTTTTAATTTTTACTGGAGTAGAGTTGATTTACAATGTTGTGTTAGTTTCAGGTGTACAGCAAAGTGAATCAGTTATACGTATACGCACTCTGTTTTTAGATTCTTTTCCGATATAGGCCACTACAGAGTATTAAGTAGAGTTCCTTGTGCTATACAGTAGGTCCTTATTAGTTATCTATTTTATATATAGTAGTGTGTATATGTCAATCCAAGTCTCCCAACTTACCCCTACCCCCCCTTTACCCCCGGTAACCATAAGTTTGTTTTCTACATCTGCGCCTCTACTTCTGTTTTGTAACTAAGTTCATTTGTACCCTTTTTTTAGATTCCACATATAAGCAATATATGATATTTGTCTTTCTGTGTCTGACTTACTTCACTCAGTATGACAATCTCTAGGTCCATCCATGTTGCTGCAGATGGCATTAGTTTGTTCTTTTTTAAGGCTGAGTAATATTCCATTGTACCACATCTTCTTCATCCATTCCTCTGTTGATAGACATTTATGTTGCTTCCATGTCCTGGCTATTGTAAATAGTGCTGCAATGAACATTGGGGTGCATGTATCTTTTCAAATTATGGTTTTCTTAGGATAGATGCCTAGGAGTGGGATTGCTGGATCATATGGTAGCTCTATTTTTAGTTTTTTAAGAAACCTCCGTACTGTTCTCCATAGTGGCTGTACCAATTTACATTCCCAAAAACATTGGAGGAGGGTTCCCTTTTCTCCACACCCTCTCTAGCATTTATTGTTTGTAGATTTTTTTGATGATGGCCATTCTGACCAGTGTGAGGTGATACCTCATTATAGTTTTGATTTACATTTCTCTAATAATTAGTGATGTTGAGCATCTTTTCATGTGCTTTTTTTGGCCACCTGTATGTCTTCTTTGGAGAAATGTCTATTTACATCTTCCACCCATTTTTTTGATTGGGTTGGTTTTAATTTTAAAAATCTTGAAGGTGGAGGCACACAATATTTTTCATTTCATGAGTTTCTAAATAACATCCATATTCAGTTATTTGATCCTCACAACAACTCTATCCCAATTTTACGTAGTGAAATTAGATAACTTCCTGAAGGTTGCACATTCAGTTGGTGGTAGAACCAGGACTGGACCCAGTCAACCTAGATCCTAAAGCCATTCTTTCAGCCTCTACATCAGAGGTCCACAAACTATGGCCCAGAGGCCAAGTCCAGCCTGTTTTTATTAAGAAACTTTCCTTGGAACACAGCCCCACCCATTCGTTTGGGTATTGTCTAGGGCTGCATTCATGCTACAAAAACAGAGCTGAGAAGTTGCAACAGAGACTATATGGCTGTAAAGCCTGAATTATTTACTATCTGATCCTTTAGGAAAAAGTTGACTGACTCTTTTTCCACACAATTTGCTTAAGAGTAAAGAGGAGTCAAGATGACAGCTCAAAGAAGGTTCACATCCACAAAAGCCTTCCACTGAAGTCGACCAGAATCCACTGTCAGAAATAACGGTGTCTGTCAACCAATTCAAGACAGTGTGGGATGGTGAAAGGAGCATGTGGCTTTGGAGCCAAGTCAAGTTTAAATATTAACTCCAGCAGTTAATGATGTAGAGACAAGTAAGTCACCTCTTTTCTCTGGGTCCTCATTTTCCATCCGTAAAATTGGACTGGTTTATCCTTCCCATGCTGAGTTGTTTTAGTGAATTAAATAAGATAATTTATGTTGAAGTCTTAATGCAGTGCCTGGCATATAGTAGAAGGTCAATAAATAGTCATGAATCAACAGGGATTGATCCTTGTATTTTTTTTTTGTCTATATCTAACTACATCCATATATCTATTATCAGAAATCTTTTCTTTCTTTTTTTTTTTTTTTTGCTGTACGTGGGCCTCTCACTGTTGTGGCCTCTCCTGTTGCGGAGCACAGGCTCCGGACGTGCAGGCTCAGCGGCCACGGCTCACGGGCCCAGCTGCTCCGCAGCATGTGGGATCTTCCCGGACCGGGGCACAAACCCGTGTCCCCTGCATCGGCAGGTGGACTCTCAACCACTGCGCCACCAGGGAAGCCCTAATGTTCTTCTTTTATTTGGAGTCTCATGACTAATTCTAGGAAACCCTCAGCCTTCATGTACAACTGACACATCATGTTTTCTCCAATTCTTCCTATACTCATCTCTGGAACTCCAATTAGTTGTATTTGGATCTTCTGATTCCTTCCTTTCTGTCTCTTCATCTCTCTTCCATATGATCCGTGTTTCTCTGCTTCCACACTCCATTCTGAGAAACTTTCTCAGATCTATCTTCTGAGTCACTAATTCTCTCCTCAGCTGTATTTAATTTGCTATTTAACTAGTCCTTTGAAGTTTAACTGTCCATGAGTATATTATTCACAAATAAGAAGTTATTAATCAGAGAATTATTTATAATTTAGAAGCTGCCTAAATATCCAACAATTATAAAATAAATGATGATCAACTAAATCACAGTGCATATATTTGATAGGTAATTATGTAGCCATTAAAATTATAATTACAAAAAGCCTGAAAGCAAACAGTACAAAAACTTATTAAAATTAAAAAAATATAAAATTATATGTATGCTATCCTTGTGAACATATGCAAAGGTAAAAGTGAATACACAAGATAATAATAGTTGCAGTAGGGTGATTTCATTGGAGATGACCTTTTCCTCTTCCAACTTTTCTATAACGATGTTGCATTATTTTTACTATTAAAAATAGTCCCTTAAAACACATTCAACTTCTCAATAGAATGTCTGAGTACAGATGCTAAATATGAGGTCAGAATTAGCACTTGCTTAAATATGTCCCTCCTGTTGAATACTTCTAGCAAGCAGAAATCCATTTCTGGATGCTGATAGTCAAAATCTTGTTAGTCATTTTGAATCTATACATGTTATTTCTGTCCCAGAGCTGAGTTCAGAAAATTGAAATCCATGTGCTTGTATCATGACTGAGATGCCCCGAATCTGTTTCTTGCTTTTCTCTCAAACACAATTAAGAGTTTGGCTTTGAATATTGTCAATTAGCAACTGAAAAATGCATTTCCATTCTACAAATTGTGCTTTTGAAAAAAACAGTTTATAAAGCATGGGCCGTGCTTAAATTAACTGGGGACATGTTTTTAAAGATTTGGCTTTTGCTACATAAAAAAGAAGTTTACGGGCTTCTCTGGTGGCGCAGTGGTTGGGAGTTCGCCTGCTGATGCAGGGGACGGGGGTTCGTGCCCCGGTCCGGGAAGATCCCACATGCCGCGGAGCGGCTGGGCCCGTGAGCCGTGGCCGCTGAGCCTGCGCGTCCGGAGCCTGTGCTCCGCAATGGGAGAGGCCACAACAGTGAGAGGCCAGCGTACCGCAAAAGAACACAAAAAAACAAGTTTACATTTCTAAGAAAGAACTTAATCACTGCGTATTTGCCAATCATACTAATTTCTTACGCTGGCAATGTCAGGGTTTTCCTTAGCTTATCTGAGGCTAAAATTTGGCATTCAGAAAAGCTGTTACACAGGCCGCTCTAAAAATATCTGCAGTGTATCTGACCACATCCTCTAATTTGGTCAGTTTCCTTCATTTTCTTTCCTTCTTCCTAGTGTTTCTATAATGTTTTCTCTGCAGACTCAAAGATGCCCTTTCCCTGTTACATGTCCTCCACCAGCACTCTCTCACCTGATGAAACAACAGGACAGCAGGGGCCATAAAAACTGACAAAGGGAAAACTTCTCTAAAATTTCTGGATTTTTGACTCTCAATGGCCTGGCCTGGGTTCCTGTTTTCAAGATGCTCCTTGAGTTTGTATCATCCTCTGGTCGGACCATGATCCTTAAACACAGTGATAATCATAAATGCTCTTCTGTTTCCATTTATTCTGAGAGGTCAAAGATGCGGCTGGTTTATGAGTCTATTCTGCCATGTATCACTACAGGCGGGTCAGCAGGCCAGTGGATGGATGGGCAGTGCTCAGCTCTCCATTTATTACTCTTGTCAACTCAGAAGGGATTTTTTTTTTTTTTTTTTACCTTGTGAAAGGCCCATCAGCAATGAATCAGTGAAGTGAAGACGACAGTTGATTTGTGAATTTAGATTCTATAAAGTGACTCTGCTTTGGTGGGCTGTGTAGATAAAGCAACTGTCATGATAAGGTGGCAAGTGCAATTCCACAAAACCAAATTTATTGCACATTTGAGGAAATCATCCTATTTTAAAATGCCATAAATTCGAAATTGAATATTACTTATTCCCATGAATTTTGATTTATATTTTGAATATTTTTAATGGGATGCTAAATAGCCTAGGTTCGAAGCTATGAGTTTATGCATTTCTTCTTGCAGGCTATTGTGACTTGGCGCAGAATATATTGGCCATTCTTAGGATTTTATTCGTGTGGACCACAGTGCGGGTGGGAGAGAGGATTCATGCACTTGCTGAAGACGCCCTGTGGGGAATGATAGGGATGCTGGTTTAAAGAAAGGGAGCTGGCTGGCTGCAACCTTCTTTCTTCCAAGCAGTGAGCAGTCTCATACGGATGCCACGGAGCTCAGGGAGGGACTTTTGGCCCGAGCTCAGACAAGGCTGGGAATTGTGACTCTCCCCACGTGGGTTCGACCCCTATTAGCCACCTTCATTAGAATACCCATACTTCTCTGCAACACTTATTGCTGCAGTAATGAATGATTTCAGTGTTGACTTATTTACAAGCTGTGTCCAGCAGTGGGCTGCATCTCCTGGCTCACGACTGTAGCTCCACAGAGCCTGAGAAGCAAGAAATCCTCCGTCAATGAAGACAAAAACCTCCCTTTCCCAGAATGCTTTAGCCTATCACCTTTCCAGTTAGTTCAGCTTTCTGCTTAACTGATACGTAAAAAGAAAACCGGCCTAATTTCAACCCTGGCTGGTAATGCACTTCAGAAAAGGTATACCCAGTTTACCCTCCTGCAAGGAGAAAGATCCAACCTGTACTTGAAAACTGACAGCTTTGCCATGTCCCCACCAGGCAGCGGCCTCCAGGACTGTTTACCCGGCCCTCGGTGGAAAGGCAGCTGGGTTGGAAGGTCTTGAATACTTTCCCCACTCCTTGTGCAGACTTCACCCAGCACCTGGCATTGTGTGGAGCCAGGTGCTGAAACTGGCAGATGACGTGGTCAGGATTTCTCCAGCCTAGACTGGAGCTGCCTTGTCATTAATCCTCCCAGGCAGTGGCTGAGCTGGCAGAGAGAGAAACTTCCTCCAGTTGAGAAGATTCAGCAGAGCAGATTTAATATGCAGATGAGGGCCTGGGAGAGCCATGAAGGTGTCCAACTCCTCTTTATACTTTTAATCACTGCTGTGTTTGGAGCATGGGTGAAATTTGCATGGTACCTGCTAGAAACTTTCTAATCTCTGTGTAAAGTGAAACCTTATAACTTTTACCACCTGAGTCCTCTTAGGCCCCAAAGCCGCCAAAGAAATGTGCTGTTCTTTGCATTTACTGTGGTTTCTCTTCCCATGAGGCATAGAGAATAAGAGAAACACACAAATAAGCTTTGAAAAAAAAGATAGGGGGATTATCCGGCATACTCTACTCCGCCGTCTCTGACCACCACACCTACCAGGCTGTATAGCTGCGTCTGGGTAGCTTCAATGCACAAAATAATGTGATTCCACATACGACTGCATTGGCTGAGACCTGAGCTAGGGCTTTCTGGGAAAGTACCACCACATGGCCTCACCAGGTAGCCTGGGCGTCCTCACAACGTGTTGGCGGGGTCCAAAAGTGAGTGTCCAGAGTGGGAGAGAAGGATAGGAAGAGAGGGGCAAATAGAGACGGACAGACAGACAGACAGACACACACACACACACAGAGACAAAGAAACAGAAGAATAGCGAGGGAAAGAGAGAAGAGAGGGAGGGAGAGAGGGACAGAGAAAAAGAGACAGAAAGAGAAAAAGAGGGGCAGCGGGAGAGAGAGAGAGAAAACTAGGCAGAAGCTATAAGCTTTTTATGACCTAGCCTCGGAAGTCATAGAAAATCACTTGTCACTTCCTGTTCATTAAAATAAAGTTGCTTGATTAAGTCTGACCCACATTCAAGCAGAAGGAAATTAGACTCCACCGTTTGAAAGTGTCAATGAACGTGCAGACCTATTTTAAAACCACCACATAGGTTCATTGTGGGGAGCAAACTTGCCCCTATGGGTGTTGAGATCTACTCTGGGTGGTGCCTGAGACCTTTCAAAACTCAATTAGCATCTTTTGGAAGCAACCGAGGGAGTGGGGTTTGGCAAGCCACCTTCCTACCTGGACAGGAACTTGTAGCATCTCCTGTAGTGACATTTTTTTGGTTATAGGGGCTTTGAGGGAAAAGTGCATAAGCAAGTCTGAGGCCTCCTCTAGCATTCCAAATGCCATTTAATATTTTCTGGAACATCTCTATGTCAGGAGTAGGGGTAGCTGTGCTGTGCCCTCTGCTTGCAATGTCTCTGTGCTTGACAGACTCTACTCATCCTTTAATGCCCACACTTCAAGCACATCTCCTCTTTGAAGTATTTCAGGGCGCTTCCAGGGATTGTTGAATACCCCTGCCTCTCTACTTGCGCATAGTCTGTTATTCTCAGGTCCATCACAGCACCAAAATGTCTGTCACCTTGTCTTTTGGATGGTGGGTTCCCCTAGAGCCGTAATCCTGCCCTTTCCCAGCCATAAACAGGGCTCCTGGAATGTGCTAGGCATTTATAGTCCATAAATGTTGGCTCAGAGGAACTTAGAAAAATGGGCAATTGTTTTAGGCTAGCATTTTCCAATATGGGATGTATGCAAGCTTCACTTCATGAGATCCTATAAAAGGAGGGTTTTGTGTCAAATGAGTTTGAAAAAAATCTACTGTTTCTCATGGTGGGTGGTGATCTTGCTGAGTTTAGTGGGTGTCCTTTCGTGAGAACTCAGCACTCGTTCTGCCATCCTTGCAGGCATGTTCAGGAAGAGATGCAAAGCTCCTTTTGCGGTCAGGAACCTCCATCTCTGGTAGGGAGCTTCCGGCTCCTGATTACAGAAGCTCTGTTGCTTATTTACCCCTGCGAAGCTGCTCATAATTTTTGTTTAGCTCCTCATAGAGACTTGAGGGTGTCAGGGGCTTCCTGAATCCCTGGAGAGGTCTGGGCTCAAGGTGGCTACTTAAATACCTGTGGATACCTGGGTCCTGAGTTGAGTCAAATAAAGTGGTTTTAACTGTCCCACAGCTACGTCTCCTTTTTCTGGTAATAAACCACCTTGATCTTCCTTTGGGGAACCGCTCCTTCCCACTCCCTGGCTTTGTACCTTAGGTAGGGCCAACTGTAACCCCTGGCAACAGACTGGGCACATGACCCAGGTCTGGCCAATCAAAACATCCCATTTCCCTGCTTCAGAAAAGGACATGTGACCTAAGTGGTTCAATGAGGTGACTGGGTGGAACCATGGGAAGAGAGCCTGGCTGGTCGCGGGGTGCGGAGTGTGGAGCCGTGGAGAGTGCTGCCTTTGTCCGGGGGACATCAAACTCGTTGAAACCTCCGTTCTGATAAAAAGTGGGGAAAGAGAAAATTTGCAATTACATTACGGTTCCTCTCCAGAATAATCATTAATACTACAATGACTGTGTTTTATTGACTATTTACTATGTGCCAAGCTCCTGGGTCTCCTCAGTTCTAACGCACATCATTTCCCATTTGAACATCTCAGGAATCAGGTTTCATCTTCCCTTTGATGACTTCATACAACTGCTTCCAGCCAAGCAGTGGTCATGACCTGGTTGTCATTACCTTAACCAATATATCCCACTCCCATTTTGTATGAATACCAAGCGTGATACGTGGTGAAAGTCTACGTCAAGATAAATCTTCAAAATACTTTTTCAACAAAAATTCCAAATGATAAGAAAGCTTTGGGATATGGTTCCATCACCAGTGTTTTTCGTTTCTTGGAGAGACACAAAATAACGTTGCATCTTGTAATGGATGACATCTCCATTTCTACAAAATACAAGATTTCCTTATTTAGTGTTCATCTTGGTGTTGTGTTACATTTAAGGAAACCAATGCTTGGGGAAGTTAGCTAATTACCCAAATCCACCACCAAGTGCCAAGTGCTGAACCAATGTGTATAAAGCACATAAAACTGGGCCAAATTAGATCAGTTCAAAACTCAAATCAAAAATGGACTTTGCCCTCTGGGGAAAGATTTCTAATTTGTGATCGTAGGCAGAGGTCATCTTTTCGTATTCCTGTATTGAAAAAAAAAATTTGCTTCTGTCCTTTCCCAAATCCAAACCTTCCGTTAGTGTTGCTGCTTTAGATAATACCATCTCAGTACAGTAGCATCATGAAAAAGTTACTTGTAATCTACAGGATTAGATGAAAGCTGTGTTCCCAGTCTGCTGTTTCTCTACCAGAAAATTGATACCAGGGATTTTCCGAGCCGAAAGAGACCAGTGAGCTTGTTTAAAACAACCAAGGACCCAGTTGCCACGATGTGGCAACAATTAGAATATGATTTCCTTTGGGAAAACGGCACTCAGCTTATTTCAGCCAAATGCCCAAGTCGTTACGGACAATTTTTCTGCACAACCCACCCACTCCCAAATTTTTATAAATTAGAACCATCCAACTAGGCTTCAGAGTTTGCTTGGGGCGGGGGGCGGCGAGTTTCATTCCAGAAAAAATTGTACCACGGAAAGAAGGGTCTTAGCGCAGTTGCTGTTTCCTGATGGCGTGGAGGGGATGGGGGCATCGCGAGACTTTCCTTCAGAGGTTGCTTTGAACCCTGGCTTTCATGTGAATATCAGACGCTTTATTGCCTTGACTCAGGTGACCTCATCTACCAGAATGAAGTCATCCAACCCGCCAGGAAAGACAAACCTTCGTTCCAGAGAATCAATCAGGCCCATCAGGGGCCCTGCTTCCCCCCTTATCTCCAGCCAGTGAAGGAGTGCACAGTTATAAACCTGACAGGCCCCAGCGAGCCCCCGTTCTGCAGGTCCCACTAAATCAAAAAGGGACCCGGAGACTCGCAAAGCACCAGCTTGCTACTGGGTAAGCACTGCGTGACATCATTTCTGACTTGGGGGATTGTTTTGCATCGAGGTATTTCTTGAGAACAAAACCATGGCATTCCACTGAACTTCGGGATGTTTCTCCTTCTTGTTATTAAACTATTAACTCCTGCCAGATAGGAATGCCAGGCACGTAATTGCTCACCCGGCCTTTTTATCCCAGGCTGTTGCACAACCCATAAACATTCCAATTAGGGAACCAATTAAAATGAGAAAGAGGCTTCCTGAATAACCCAGCAGTTGAGGCAGCGCTGCCTTTTCGATGTCAGCCAGTGAAAGGTTTTTATTGCATCTGCTGAAGAGGTGAAAGGAGGAAGGAGAGTCGTGCTGCGCGCCTATGGGCTGAGCTGCAGCGAGAGGGGAGCCCTGGACAAACTCAGGGATGCCCTGGGAGACCACGAGGAGGGTGTCGGAGAAGGAGGAAGCTTTGCTTTGCTTATTAGAAGCAAGACAGAAATTACAAACAAAAATTAAAAACCGTACCATGAAGTTTATTCCTTTATTTCTGCAGAAGCTCTGGTGAATATGTACGGTTTCAGAAAGCGGATTCTTTCCCTAGGAAATGGATCCCGCCTTGAGAACCTGGAGGCCTCTCGTGTACATTGGATGCTGGATCCTTCTTCAAGGCACCCCTCTCGGTGGTTGTAGGAGCTTCACGCTACCAAGGAAGAAACTGACCTTACCTCTTCATGCATCTGTTCAAGAGACACTTTCTGTTGGCTGACTCCGGGCAGTAGACACTGCGGGCCCTGGGGGCCTGAAGAGTGAATAGGACAGACTTCTGCCTCCACTGACCTTGCAGGTTATAGACACATTCACTCACTTCTCCCTGGGCTCGCCTCCAGTTTAAACCTTTAGCTTCAGACCTAATACCAGTGCTTGACGCACAATGGGTACTCAAACAGGGGGATGGTGGAAGTGTCCAGACTCATAAACCTCTGCTCATCCTGCTTGGCCATCAGCATCCCGTCAAGGGTCCTCAAAAAGATGGGTGCTAATGATTCCTTTTCCTGAGATGGAAACTTGCATGTGTGTGTGTGCACACGTGCATACATGCATGCGTGTGCCTGTGTTTACGGGAGATATAGTTAATAAACTGAGCGTTTCTTGTTCTCCACGGTAATAGAGCCTCTTCGAAATATTGAGGCCACTCAGAACTCCACTTGTAAAATTGACTTTGTTCTTTGCTGCTTATAGAGTCAGAAGAAGGAAAGTGGATTGGAGGTGCAGTAGACCTCTGAAATGCCGAGAGGTGGTGCCCTACGAAAGCCCCATTGCACTCTGTAAACGCACCAACTGCTTCCTCCTTCTCTCTGAGAGAGTTTGCCATGTCTCCTTCCTCTCTGTCTGGATCTGAGCTCCTTGAAAATAGGCACGGGGCCTCTTTGCTGCTGCAGCCCCCAGGACCTCTGGCTCAGGGCCTGGCCAAGGGGGCCCCTCCCTGCATCACTGACAGGAGAACACACCGTTCTTGAATGTCTCTGACTTCCTCCGCCTTCTCTCTCTGTTAGCCCTGTAACCTCCTGGCCCACTTTATTTCCATTTGAAATGAGATGGTGGCTTCAGCACTAGGATTTGAGTCTGTTAACTTCAGTCTCATTGGGTAAAAAATTGGGTCTCATCCAAGTTCCTCCAATTAGTCACTTGGGCAAGTTGCTTAATCTTCTTAAGTCTCTGTCTTCTTATCTGTAAACCACAAATGATAATAGTACCTGAGTCAGGTTGTTGGAGGATTGAACGAGTTCATATATGCAACATGCCTAGACCAGGACCTGGTGCATGGCAGGTGCTTCACGATGTAAGCTGTTATCATTTCTGTGCTGTGGTATTTGTCCAAGCTGTTGGCTTTCTCCTGGCAAGACTAGACCTTGAGCGTGCAAGGCTATACTCACCCCTTTCCAGGAGGCTGAGAGCAGCATCAGTTTCAGTGGGCCTTGGGGGACTTCAAGTGCTCCCAGCATCTATGCTGGAATCCGCTGAAAGGTTGGTTGCCATGGATTGGGCATCCGGTATGTAGTAAACGCCATACTTTGTGTTTTCACATGTCCTGTCTCATTTAGTAAATGGCCAGCCTTGGCTTAAATTTCTGGTGGCTGGGAGCCCACTACATCATAAGATTTCTACTAAAATGTAGCATAGCAGAGTAGTTAAGAGTATGAGCTAATCATGTTTGAATCCCAGCTCTACAGCTGTGTGACCTTGGATGAATTACTTAAACTCTCTCTGCCTTATTTCTCCATCCATAGAATGGGGATAATAATAGTCCCGACCATACAGCTTTTATGAAGATTAAGTGAGGGAATATTTATAAAGTTTCTTGAAGAGTATCTGCTGTGTATAAAGTTAGCAAGAGCCTGGCTCAGAGAGGGTCTGTCACCACTGGGTTCAAGATGAGTTTCTGCATGCTAATTTGGACTGGGGTACCCATTTTATTTTATTTTATTTTATTGGGGGGGTACCCATTTTAGAAATGAGGAAAGGAAAGAGGAAGTAACCTCCCTAGACAGCATGGCTAGGGCATGGCCTAAATGATAATGGGCACCAAACTCAGGACTTTCTAAACTTGGCACCCTTGCTTGGCTCCGCTGAGCCAATATGGATTTCAGATCAGTAAAAGAAAGAACTGTCTAACATTGAGTCGTCATAAAAGTGGAACTTATTTACCGTAGTCTTATGTAGGGAAACACATCAAAATATTTTCAGATGAGAGGACATGATGTCATCCATGTTTTTTTTTTTTTTTTTTTTTTTTTTTTGTGGTACGCGGGCCTCTCACTGCTGTGGCCTCTCCTGTTGTGGAGCACAGGCTCCGGACGCGCAGGCTCAGCGGCCATGGCTCATGGGCCTAGCCGCTCCGCGGCATGTGGGATCTTCCCGGACCGGGGCACGAACCCCCGTCCCCTGCATCGGCAGGCGGACTCTCAACCACTGCGCCACCAGGGAAGCCCAACCATGTGTTTTTTGTTTTTTTTTAATTTTTATTGGAGTATAGTTGATTTACCATATTGTGTTAGTTTCTACTGTACAGCAAAGTGAATCAGCTATATGTATACATATATCTTATATACATATATCTTATACGTATACATATATCTTATATACATATATCTTATATACATATACATATATCATATATCATATATCTTTTTTGTATTTCCTTCCCATTTAGGTTACCACAGTGCACTGTGTAGAGTTCCCTGTGCTATACAGTAGGTTCTCATCAGTTATCTGTTTTATACATAGTATCAATAGTGTATATATGTCAATCCCAATCTCCCAATTCATCCCACCCCCACCTTTCCCCCTTGGTGTCCATACGTTTGTTCTCTACGTCTGTGTCTCTATTTCTGCTTTGTAAATAAGAGCGTCTATACCAATTTTTTCAGATTCCACATATATGCGTTAATATACGATATTTGTTTTCCTCTTTCTGACTTACTTCACTCTGTATGACAGTCTCTAAGTCCATCCATGTCTCTACAGATGACCCAATTTTGTTCCTTTTTATGGCTGAGCAATATTCCATTGTATATATGTGCCACATCTTCTTTATCCATTCATCTGTTGATGGACACTTAGGTTGCTTCCATGTCCTGGCTATTGTAAATAATGCTGCAATGAACATTGGGGCGCATGTGTCTTTTTGAATTATGGTTTTCTCTGGGTATATGCCCAGTAGTGGGATTGCTGTGTCATATGATAGTTCTGTTTTTAGTTTTTTAAGGAATCCCCATTACTGTTCTCCATGGTGGTTGTATCAATTTACTTTCCCACCAACAGTGCAAGAGGGTTCCCTTTATTCCACACCCTCTCCAGCATTTACTGTTTGTAGGTTTTTTTGATGATGGCCATTCTGACTGGTGTGAGGTGACACCTCATTGTAGTTTTGATTTGCATTTCTCTAATAATTAGTAATGCTCATCTTTTCATGAGTTTGTTGGCCATCTGTATGTCCTCTTTGGAGAAAGAAGACATGTTTAGGTCTTCTGCCCATTTTATTTAGGTCTTCCGCCCATTTTTTGATTGGGTTGTTTCTTTTTTTGATTGGGTTGTTTCTTTTTTTGATACTGAGCTGCATGAGCTGTTTGTATATTTTGGAGATTAATCCTTTATCAGCTGCTTCGTTTGCAAATATTTTCTCCCACTCTGAGGGCTTGTTTATGTCTTTTTGCCTTGTTTATGGTTTCCTTTGCTATGCAAAAGCTTTTAAGTTTCATTAGGTCCCATTTGTTTATTTTTGTTTTTATTCTCATTACTCTAGGAGGTGGGTAAAAAAGATCTTGCTGTGATTTATGTGTTCAAAGAGTGTTCTGCCTATGTTTTCCTCTAAGAGTTTTATAGTGTCTAGCCTTACATTTAGGTCTTTATTCCATTTTGAGTTTATTTTTGTGTATGGTGTTAGAGAGTGTTCTAATTTCATTCTTTTACATTTAGCTGTCCAGTTTTCCCAGCTCCACTTATTGAAGTAGCTGTCTTTAGTCTATTATATATTCTGGCCTCCTTTGTCATAGATTAGGTGACCATAGGTGCATGGGTTTATCTCTGGGCTTTCTATCCTGTACCATTGATCTATATTTCTGTTTTTGTGCCAATACCATATTGTCTTGATTACTGTAGCTTTATAGTATAGTCTGAAGTCAGGGAGCCTGATTCCTCCAGCTCCGTATTTTTCCTCAAGATTGCTTTTGCTATTCGAGGTCTTTTGTGTTTCCATAAAAATTGTAAAACTTTTTGTTCTAGTTCTGTGAAAAATGCCATTGGTAATTTGATAGGGATTGCATTGAATATGTAGTTTACTTTGGGTAGTATAACCATTTTCACAATATTGATTTTTCCAATCCAAGAACATGGTATGTCTCTCCATCTGTTTTTGTTGTCTTTGATTTCTTTCATCAGTATCTTATAGTTTTCTGTGTACATGTCTTTTGCCTCCTTAGGTTGGTTTATTCCTAGGTATTTCATTCTTTTGGCTGAAATGGTAAATGGGATTAATTTCTCTTTCTGATCTTTTGTTGTTAGAGTATAGGAATGTGAGAGATTTCTGAGTATTAATTTTGTATCCTGTGACTTTACTAAATTCATCAGTTAGCTCTAGTAGTTTTCTGGTGACATCTTTAGGATTTTCTATATATAGTATCATGTCATCTGCAAACAGTGATAGTTTTACTTCTTTGCCAATTTGGATTCCTTTTATTTCTTTTTCTTCTCTGATTGCTATGGCTAGGACTTCCAAAACTATGTTGAATAATAGTGGTGAGAGTGGGCAACCTTGTCTTGTTCCTGCTTTTAGAGGAAATGCTTTCAGTTTTTCACCATTGAGAATAATGTTTGCTGTGGGTTTGTCAGATATTGCCTTTATTATGTCAAGGTAGGTTCCCTCTGTGCCCACTTCCTGGAGAGTTTTTATCATAAATGGGTGTTGAATTTTGTCAAAAGCTTTTTCTGCATCTATTAAGATGATCATATGGTTTTTATTCTTCAGTTTGTTAATATGGTGTATCACATTGATTGATTTGCATATATTGAAGAATCCTTGCATTCCTGGGATAAATCCCCCTTGATCAAGGTGTGTGATCTTTTTAATGTGTTGTTGGATTGAGTTTGCTAGTATTTTGTTGAGGATTTTTGTGTCTATGTTCATCAGTGATATTGGTCTGTAATTTTCTTTTTTTGTGATATCTTTGTCTGGTTTTGGTATCAGGATGATGGTGGCCCCATAGAATGAGTTTGGGAGTGTTCCTCCCTCTGCAATTTTTTGGAAGAGTTTGAGAAGGATGGGTGTTAGCTCTTCTCTAAATGTTTGATAGAATTCACCTGTGAAGCCATCTGGTCCTGGACTTTTGTTTGTTGGAAGATTTTTAATCACAGTTTCAGTTTCATTACTTGTGAGTTGTCTGTTCATATTTTCTATTTCTTTCTGATTCAGTCTTGGAAGTTTGTACTCTTCTAAGAATTTGTCCATTTCTTCCAGGTTGTCCATTTTATTGGCATAGAGTTGTCTGTAGTAGTCTCTTACGATCCTTTGTATTTCTGTGGTGTCAGTTGTAACTTCTCCTTTTTCATTTCTAAGTTTGTTGATTTGAGTCCTCTCCCTTTTTTTCTTGATGAGTCTGCCTAAAGGTTTATCTGTTTTGTTTATCTTCTCAAAGAACCAGCTTTTAGTTTTATTGATCTTTGCTATTGTTTTTTTTTTCATTTCTATATCATTTATTTCTGCTCTGATCTTTATGCTTTCTTTACTAACTTTGGGTTTTGTTTGTTCTTCTTTCTCTAGTTGCTCTAGGTATAAGATTAGGTTGTTTATTTGAGATTTTTCTTGTTTCTTGAGGTAGGATTGTATTGCTATAAACTTCCCTCTTAGAACTGCTTTTGCTGCATCCCATAGGTTTTGTTCATTGTCATTTATTTCTAGGTATTTTCTTTTGTTTCCTCTTTGATTTCTTCAGTGATCTCTGGGTTATTTAGTAGCAATACTGTTTAGCCTCCATGTGTTTGTGTTTTTTATAGTTTTTTTCCTGTAATTGATTTCTAATCTCATAGCATTGTTGTTGTTCCATATGTTTTGAAGTGACCGGGCATGAAGAAGGGGTGGACAGTGGGCAGAGAAGATTGAAACAATGACTAGGTGTTGGTAGGCATTAAAGCTGAGAACAGCAGACTTATTTGATTATTCTCTCTACTTCTATATATGCTTGAAATTTTCTATAATAAATTTAAAAATAAACAGAATAATGTAATAGAATGAGCAGGGTTAGTGATGGAGAGGGAAATCAGGGAAGTCTCTCTGAAGTTCAATGGCAATGAGCCAGCCACATGGGGATAGAGGGGAGGGGGATTCCAGGCATAGGGAACAGCAAGTACATCACCAAGATTACTCAACTCTATCTAAGAAATAACCTTGTAGAGCCTTGGAAAATGCCACTTACACATTTTCTGAATGATCGGATCAGCCAAGAGAAGATGTCTAATTAGCAACTGAAAATATTGCTGCTTTGAAAATGATGCTGATTTTCAGTAGGGTTTCTTCTGTCCAAATGGAGATGTATGTGTGCAAACCTTATGCTTCGGATTAAAATTTCAAGTGTTTTAAATTTTGATTAGGATTATTTGAATTTAAAAATCTTAATTGCCTTATTGTCTTCATCGTCTGCTGTCTGATTCCACCACTGGGATCCATCCTGCACCTGCTGGAGTTCCATAAGCTGCCAGTTCAAACAGCCGCATGTCAGTGAATAAAAGGAAAAGACAGTTTTTTATGTTTGTGAAATACTGCACCAATGCATGTAGTGTAAAATAGGCCAGTGTGGTCCCAGCTGAATAGTAAGAGGGTGATTTATTCCCAAGGCTCTGTTTCCATTTTTGCTGTTTATGATAGCATATCAACGGAGCTTTTTGATTGAATTACCACCTTGTATTCAGGCTGGGACCATGCATTATTACATATGTAAGTATAAATGTTGATGCAAATGAGTTTTCTTAATGAAATGAGAGGCAGTTTATTTTTCCTTGCTTAATGGGTGGTTCTGAGGACCAGATTTATTTTCCAAAAGTGAGTACATGCTTATTTTTCAATTTGTCATCCATTTTTAGCACGAGCACCCCAATAATTCAGATCTGCAGATCTTTACGCTTTCACATGTTAATGTGGAATTTTTTTTTCGTTTTTAAACCGAAATCAATTTCAATGTGATTTATCATCAGAGAACTGCCTTATGTAAAATGCTTAAGTGAATGAAGTAATAACTTTAAGCCTCTCAGTTAGAGGGCAATTTTCAGATTCTGAGGTCTGAATAAATGGTGAGATCCCTGGGTCACATTTTCATTTCATTCATGACACTCTGTGCTTTAGTTATTACTAAGTTTGGGAATGTTTAGCAGCTTCAGATGAGCTGAATTGCTTTTAAATATTGCTGAATTTTACTTTATACAATTTGAGTTACTTTGCTTGGGTGTTGCTTGCTATTCTATTATCCCCTTACCTGAACCAGCTGGCCAAGTCTGGAGTTTATTTCACTCTTCATAAATTAAGATACTAATGCGGAGCCCTGGGCTCTTTCTTTGCATATGAAATTAACCACAGCTTCCTTGCTTTGAAAAGTAGAGTCAGTTGAGGATTTGCTTAGTAAACACTTGTCCAGAGATTGCAGAGGGAGAACCAGGCTGAAGGAAGTGCGGTACAGAAGTGTTTCTCTCCCAGCTTTGAAGAGGTGAAGGATCAGGTGAGCAGATCTCAAAGACAGACAGGAGTGTGCCCACCAAGCCTTCTTGTGTCAGTTTGGGGGTTAATTGGGCGGCACCTCTGAGAGCATAATGTGAGTTTAGGGACAATGACCTCTTTCTTTTCACAGGCCAGACATCTCCTAATAATAGTAATAGTATTTAATAATAATCTTTCTTTATTACTTACATATAACTAATATATAATAATAAATATATATATATTATACTAATATATAGGATTTATATTGTAATAATAATAATATTATTATTATTCAAATACTTATGGAGTACTTACTGGGTCCAGGCACTATGTTAAGTATCTAACATGTTATCTCATTTAATCTCCAAAACAACCTTCCAAGGTAAGAACCACTACAATCTCCATTTTACAAATAAAGAAGCAGAGACTCAGAGAAGTTAAGCAATTTGGCCAGGGTCACCCAGCGAATAAGTGGAGGAACGGCGATTTAAAAGCAGTCTGGCCTCAAAGCATTCTTCACCTCGCAAGCCTCTACTTTAGCAAGGTTTCCGCCTATGGAGGAATGCTCCTCTGTGCAGTGTTTGTGAAAACCCCCACAATCTCTCCTCCTGCGGAAGGGAAAGGAGATTATGTAGCCAGGTGGTGGGTGAGAGGGCCAACTTTAAAAGTCAGACAGATCTGGTTAAGTTCCAGCTCTGGGGCTGTCATTTCAGCTGCATGGCTTTGCATAAGTTGCTTGACCTCTGTCTGCCTCGGTTTCCCCACCTACAGTATGGAGATGCTAATGATACTATTGTTATTGTGAAGAATTAGTGAAGTAAGGCCACATCCAATGGGTCAGAACCTACTGGCACTAGCTACCCTTAAACTAAAATCTTACACCAGATTTATTCAGGTGGGAGCTGCCTCTGGGAGCTATTTTAAAGGGGCTTATCAATTTGCATTTCTAATTACCCTCTAACTACCTGCCTGGCCAGTCCTCTGAGGACTTGCTCGGTGATTGATGTGATACCACTTAGAAATTTCTTTGAGTTCCTCAGAAGAAAGATTTTCTGTACAATCCAGCTGGTGGTGTTACCGTTTAGAGGCATCTGGAAACCTAACTGTGCCGTTGATACGCTCATAGGGAGTTGAAAGGGGGATTATCTTTTAAGACCGGAGAATGTTGATGTTTGCAAATATTTTCTAGCTGCCTCTCCTAATACTGCAAATTGACTGCAGAGATAATGGGCAAAGGATGACATCATACAAAACAGCAGCCTTTTAAGTGCAAGAGCTGGAGGAACCACTTAGAGTAATTAGGAAATCCTTAAACAAGTGTTTGCAAAGTATTGACTCACCCTTAAGGTTGGCTTCTTTTTCCCCTGGCATCCACCTCGGAAAAATCTGACCTTGAATAATTATCTACCCACTGGCTTTCAGCACCAGGAGAAGAAAGGTTCCGGGTCGCCGTCTGGTTGCGTGTGGACAGCACCGCTGAACCCGAGTGCAGTTAACAAGCGAGGAGCTGTTTGGGAAAAGTGCTCTCAGACAGACAAACTGTTCAGAGTGGCGTTGCATGAGGCCCCTGCTAGATGTTCTGGGATAAAGTGCCAACTTCCTTTCCTCTTGCTTGTGTGGACTGTGTGTGGAGATCCAGGGCAGTCCTTCTGATGGAGGAACGTGGCCCACACTGATTGCTGATGCCCTCGAAGGCAGTAGTCCCCATTATAGTTTCCTTTCTGCCCCTGTACATCCCAGGGCTCTTTAGGTTCTGTATCAGGCCCTTTCCTCGATGCCCTGTCACAGGGTGCTTTGGGAAGCCAGCAGAGAGAACAGTGACCTGGGGCTCACCCATCCTCTGAGCATGCATGTAGAAGCCATTCCCTTGGAACCTCCCCTGTGTCACTCTTGCTCTGGTCTTCTGTTCCCCTCTCTCCCTTCTGCTCAATTTTTTATGGGGCTTCCCTGGTGGCGCAGTGGTTGAGAGTCCGCCTGCCAATGCAGGGGACATGGGTTCGTGTCCCTGTCCGGGAAGATCCCACATGCCGCGGAGCGGCTGGGCCCGTGAGCCATGGCTGCTAAGCCTGCGCGTCTGGAGCCTGTGCTCCGCAACGGGAGAGGCCACAACAGTGAGAGGCCCACGTAGCGAAAAAAAAAAAATTTAAGAATTTTTAAGATAAGAATTGAGTAATATTTAGGAATAACAACAGAACTTGAAATCAGGTTGAACTACAACAGTACAAGTTGAGATATTTAATATTGTACTTATTCTTAGACTCGGCAGTTGAAATCGTGTCCCAGGGTAAATGGTGATATTTTCCTCATTAAAATATTATGAGAGGGGCTTCCCTGGTGGTGCAGTGGTTAAGAATCTGCCTGCCAATACAGGGGACATGGGTTCGAGCCCTGGTCCGGGAAGATCCCACAGGCTGCGGAGCGACTAAGCCCATGCGCCACAACTACTGAGCCTGTGCTCTAGAGCCCGCGAGCCACAACTACTGAGCCCACGTGCCACAACTACTGAAGCCCGTGCACCTAGAGCCTGTGCTCCGCAGCAACAGAAGCCACCACAATGAGAAGCCCGTGCACCGCAACTAAGAGTAGCCCCCGCTCGCTGCAACTGAAGAAAGACCACACACAGCAACAGAGACCCAACACAGCCAAAAATTAATTAATTAATTAATTAAAAGCTATTACGACAGATGAATTACACTTTTTGCCCACTTGATTTGTAACACTGATTTATAACATCATATGTTTCATGTGGACAGCATTATAATTTGACTCTGTCTACACTACAGCATGCTCACCACTAAAAGTTTAGTTGTCATCCACTACCATATGCTGACTCCCTTTACCCACTTCACCCTCCTCCACCCCCTTCCCCTCTCATCACCAGTGTTCTCTGTATCTACGTGTTGTTTTTGTTTTGTTTGTTTGCTTATTCACTTTTTATATTCCACATACTGAAATCGTATGGTATTTGTCTGTCTCTGTCTATTTCACTAAGCATAATCTCAGAGAAATGCAAATCAAAACTGTAATGAGGTATCACCTCACACCAGTCAGAATGGCCATCATCAGTGTACACACTGCTATATTTAAAATAGATAACCAACAAGGATCTACTGCACAGCACAGGGAACACTGCTCAATATTCTGTAATAACCTAAATGGGAAAAGAATTTGAAAAAGAATAGATACATGTATATTTATAACTGAATCGCTTTGCTGTACACGTGAAACTAATACAACGTTTTTAATCAACCATGCTCCAATATAAAATAAAAATTTTTTTTTAAAGTCTACAAACAATGAATGCTGGAGAGGGTGTGGAGAAAAGGGAACCCTTCTACACTGTTGGTGGGCATGTAAATTGGTACAGCCACTATGGAGAACAGTATGGAGGTTCCTTCAAAAACTAAAAACAGAACTCCCATATGATCTAACAATCTCACTCCTGGGCATATATCCAGAGAAAACCATAATTTGAAAAGATACACACACCCCAGTGTTCATTGCAGCACTATTTACAATAGCCAGGACATGGAAACAACATAAATGTCTATCAACAGAGGAAATGATGAAGAAGATGTGGTACAATGGAATATTACTCAGCCATAAAAAAGAACAAAATAATGCCGTTTGCAGCAACATGGATGGACCTAGAGATTATCAAACAAAGTGAAGAGACAGAGAAAGACAAATATCATATGATATCACTTATATGTGGAATCTAATTTTTAAAAATGATGCAAATGAACTTATTTACAAAACAGAAACAGACTCACAGCTTTCAAAAACAAACTTATAGTTACCAAAGGGGAAATGGGTGGGAGGGATAAATTAGGAGATTGGGGTTAACATACACACAGTATTATATATAAAATAGATAATGCACAAGGACCTACTGTATAGCACAGGGAACTCTACTCAATATTCTGTAATAACCTATATGGGTAAAGAATCTGAAAAACAAGGAATATATATATATGTATAACTGAACCCCTTGGCTGTATGCCTGAAACTAACACAACATTGTAAATCAACTGTACTCCAATAAAATGTTTTTAAAAATAGCACCTCAGCATAATAATACCTTCGGGGGCAAGTCTTAATCCTCAAAAAGTAATAATGGGGTTTAATGGAGTTCAACAAAGAGGAGATCCACCATCATACATTAGCTTTTCAGATTCAAAACTATCTAAATTCCAAAGGAAATAAAAGGCATACAAAGAATTGGGGAGAAAAGTTTCCAAATAGATTAGAGCATAGGGATTCAGATTTTCTGCTGTGTTATTTTTCTTAATGATGCTCAAATTTCACATGGTAATTTCTTTTTTTTGTTTTTTTTTTTTGTTTGTTTGTTTTGCGGTACGCGGGCCTCTCACTGTTGTGGCCTCTCCCGTTGCGGAGCACAGGCTCCGGACGCGCAGGCTCAGCGGCCATGGCTCACGGGCCCAGCCGCTCCGCGGCACGTGGGATCTTCCCAGACCGGGGCACGAACCCGTGTCCCCTGCTTCGGCAGGCGGACTCTCAACCACTGCGCCACCAGGGAAGCCCTAATTTACCTTTTTTAAAGCAGTAAAGTAACATGATCAAATTTGTATCTCAAGATCCTTTGGGCTGCATTGTTAGGAAGGAGGTGAAGGTGGTAGGGAGACCAGCTGAGCCAGAGTCCACATGAAAGATGGCGGTGTCTCAGATGAAGGTCCTGGAGATGGCTCATGGAGAGACAGATCAGAAAAGGACTGTTTCTGCAGGAAAAATTGACAAGCCTTGGCCAGACTGGATGGAGGTGGGGGCTGGTGAGGGAGAGGAAGATACCAAGGATGAATTCTGGATACCTGCCTTCAAGCAGCCATTTACACGGAAGGAAAACCCTGAAGAACAGCGAACTTGGAGGTGGAAGAGAAACATGAGGGAATGAAGCATCGCAATGATTTCTTTACTTCGTATTTAAGACCTCTGACTCTCTGGGTAGTCTGGGAGTAGAAGACAGGACCCCATGTAGATGGTCCATTCTTGTCCTCAGAAGTTTACAATGATGTGGAGCCCAGGTGTTTTCACAGCGTCAACACTGATATCCCATTTCTTTTTTTCCTTTTTTAAATTTTTATTTATTTTCTTTATTTTTGGCTGCATTGGGTCTTCGTTGCTGCGCGCGGGCTTTTCTCTAGTTGTGTCAAGCGGGGGCTACTCTTCATTGCAGTGCGCATGCTTCTCATTGCAGTGGCTTCTCTTGTTGCGGAGCATGGGCTCTAGGCACACGGGCTTCAGTAGTTGTGGCACGTGGGCTCAGTAGTTGTGGCTTGCGGGCTCTAGAGCCCAGGCTCAGTAGTTGTGGTGCACGGGCTTAGTTGCTCCGCGGCATGTGGGATCTTCCCGGACCAGGGCTCGAACCTGTGTCCCCTGCATTGACAGGCGGATTCCCAACCACTGCGCCACCAGGGAAGCCCTTATATCCCATTTCTTAATACATGCTAGACTTCACATCTCTCCTGTTGGGGACGTAAGTGTATTCACTGCCAAATTTCTATATCATTTAATGCCTTTTGATAATGAATATAAATCATCCATCCACTCACCACCCAAAACGGAGGGATCGATCTGTTTTCCATCCCAAGTTGAGCTCTGCTATCCATATTCTTCTCCTGGTAACCACGGAGTGTGCAATTCTTAAGATATATTTTAACAAGTTTTCTTGAGTCATTTCAATAAGTTCTTTAAAAGAAACGGTGTATATTTTTTTCGGGAAGTAAACGATGGCATTTGTGCCGTTATAAATCATGATGGATTTCCATATTCTCTGAACCTTTTTTTCTCTTAGAAAGGAAAATTAAGGTTGCTGTACCAGGGGATCACTTTCATTATCTTTAGCATACAAATGATCTTTTAAAAAGATTTTCTTCCTTTACATATGTACAGTATCAGTGATATAATTTACATTGCATCCTTCATATTAACACTCTGATCCATCATCGCTAACAATGCAGGGTCTTTGTGTGAGAGGCTGTCGGACAAATGTTTTAGCTTGTGGGAAGAAAATTGTTAGCATTTGAATAGAGAATGGTACAGGAAGGATTAATAGCCTACTTTGATGGATTAGAATGTAGGGAAATTGCTCAATATTAATATGAAAATGTTTGTGAATTGGTGGCAAGGTGCTGTCAATGGAAAATGATTATGTCTCCAAGGCCTTATCAGTTGAGACTTGACTCTTAGCTAAGACTTTCACACAGAAGACTGATGAGGGGCTTGGAAGATGGCTGGCTCAGGGAGCCTGGACAGAAACCCACCATTCCACCAGTGGAGTCCTCCTGTCACTTTGGGTGCCCTTTCTGTGTTACTGTACATCTTTATATTAACATATCTGAATATGCATTTATAATAGAAGAGAAAGGAAAGTGTGGGCAATGTTATTATATTTATAATTTAGACTTTCCATTTTGGAAACCCCATCAGAAACAAGCAGGTTTTTGTTGCACAGACAATCTAGCTCCCTTTAACTGAACTTTTGGTCTGTGTACAATGGTTTCCAAGATGGTAATTTGCAAGGATGGTCAACAGTTCAAAAACCATGATATGAAAATGATTGTTTAATACTAGTGTCAACAGACTCAGAACCAGCCTAATTCTAGAATGATGTCTGTGAGGTTTGGGGGAGTGGGGTATTAAAAAGTCATATTTGGTAAAAAAAAAAAAAAAGTCATATTTGCAAAACTGCACTCTGGTGCTTTAAAAATATCTTAGGTATTAATTTACCTTTGAAAATAGATTTAGTACAGAACGTTCAGATTCATGACAAAAGGGAAACTAATAAAGCGCTGTTGCCTCTACAAACAATCTGAAACAATAGCTGGCTCTTTTTGCCCATCTGATGGGGTACCCACCAGTGTCGGGCAGCCTCATCCTGCACTGGTGCGGTAACGCTGTCATTCATTCTCACTGAGTGTCATCAGAGTAGAAATGACAGGCTGGGCAGCGGGAAACACTGCTCTTAAAATCAAGGCACTGTCTCTTCCAAGAACGGAATGCTCAACAGGGTCCTTGGACTATATGTTTCCGATTTAAGTTTCATATTTAATGCTAGAGCAGACTTTTCCAGCCTCAGTACTATTGGCATTTGGGGCAGAAAAAGTCTTCGCTGTGGGAGCCGTCCTGGGCATTGTAGATATTTAGCAGCATCTCTGGCCTCCACGCACTAGATGCCAGTAGCATCCGCCCCCAGTTGTGATGACCAAAAATATCTCAGACGCTGCCAAATGTCCCCTGCGGCACAACTCCTCTCCTCCCACCAGCTGAGGACCACTGGGCTAAAGGCGAGAGAGGTAACCATGAGCTACGCACACATATTACTGTTGGAATTAAAAATATATGATGTTAAATTATTCTCTCCTTAAAATACTGTAAAAGGTGAGATTCCATGACGTTTATTTACACATTTTATTTATTGATTGTTTTATTTACACGTTTTTAAAACAGGAATACTAGCAACTGTCTATTGAATGCTAGTGAGTTCCCCAGCATCGAACACTTGAACATCATTATATGGTCCTCAGAATTGGGTGAAATGATTCCTATTTAACAGGAACTGAGGCTTCAGGCGTTAAACCACTAGCCCAAAGTCAATTTGCTAAGATGGCACAAATGGGACTCAGAGCCGACTGACCCTGACAGCAGTGCCTCCTCAGCGCATCTGTGTGTTCCCGGCGGTGAGGTCCTCACTACAAATGGCTCCATTGTGCCCCTCACAGCCTCCTGTGCTTGGTGAATCTCAGCCTCCACCCATAACCCCTAAATGGAGCTCTGAGAGGCTGCCTCTTTCCCAGGCTGCTGAAGGGTCGCCAGGCAACATGGCAGCGGGGGCGGAGTGTGTCATGAACCCCGGGGTCCTGTTGGAAAGTGAAGCATTGTTCAGCTCTCCATGGCGCCTTGCACCTTTCTTGCTGCATTAGGCTGACATCCCCGCTGCACGGATCCACTCCTGCAAGGTACAGAAACCTGAAATAACAACGCTAGGTATAACCAAGAAGCCTAGAGACCGTGCAGTGCTTCCTCTTTCCCCATAGTCTCTATAGGTGAGACGCCCTAAAATGGTGACATCACTTCATCCTGGCCTGGTATCCAGTAGTTTTAGTCTCGTTGGCACAGTTAAGTATGGAGCCTGCACAAAAATAAATGCACATCTGCATACATATGCCAATTGACATAGATTTTCAGGGAGGTCATCGGACCTGCCAAGACTTCTTTCCCTAGACTCCAGATTAAGAACTCATTTCCTGACAAGTATGTGGGCTCTCCAAGAATTTTATCCTAACTCAGAGTAGCACCTTTTTCTTTAAAAAAAAGAATCCATTTTGGACATACTGGGATCTAATTTATGGAAATGAGCAGTTATAGTCACCAGCAAGGGTACACTGGGGAGGAGAGGTGACAGCCTCCCCGGGCCCGGCGATGTGCATTTAAGAGGGCTGACAGTTCGCGAGGCCAGCTGTGGCAGATGTGTCCCCCGCGTGCCCCTGGGATTGGCAGCTTCATTATTGCTGTCGTCTGTGTTTGTGGAGTGCCGACCCTGCGCGCCAGCCAGGCCTTTCCCAGGTAGAGATGTTCATTGTAAGCTATTAATTCCCAGGCAAAGACAGAGTCAAGATGGAGGGCTGGCAGCTCTTAATGCCTCCGCTGGACTTTCTGCTTTAATTCCTCCTTGTCTGTGGCTCAGGGCTGCCAACCTCCATCCTGTCTGTTGCCATCTTGGCCCAGATTCCCCTCTTCTTTTTTGAATTAAAAACTTTCCCCTAAAGTTATACATGTTCTTAGTTCTAAAAAAATTCAATAAAGCTCCCCCTTGCCTCTCCAAGTTCCCTTTTCACTCACCCCAATCCCACTCTCTACAAGTGACTCATTTCTTTCTGATGTATCTCTGTGCACATATTTCCATGTTTTCTAAATCACGTCTGTAGAGCTTTTTCTTTATTTTGAAATCTAGGTATTGTCTGTTAACTTTCCACTGTAGAATATGCGGCTCTGGCTCTTCATGCATTTCCCTACCACTGCCCCCAGTACATACACACGCCTGGCAGCACAGGCCCCCTTCCAGCCACCTTCCTCCCAATGAGTTGTCACAATTTGTATTTAGTTCAATATTTGGCATTTACCTCATTTTGATAATGTCAGCATAACCCACGATTGAGCCATCGATTATATTATGATCATATTTCGTTCTTGTATAAGTGTTTGTTTTCTCTGGAGTTGCTTATAGCCTTGTTTTCTAGGTACCTCTCAGTAATTCACCTGCAGGCTATCAAAACTGTGACTGTCTTCTCAGCATTTTTAAACACATCTGTTATTTCATCAGTTTTGGGATTCCTCTAGGAGGCGTCCCTGTGGTCTCCAGCACCACTCCATTCTCCTGCTCAGTCTGGACTGGCTGCCCTCTAGACTGCCTTCCTGGTCTTTCTTCACCATCATCCCAGGGGACCCCTTTAGTCTCCTTATTAGGTTAGATCTTTGTTTCCTGTCCCTATCTTTTGGTGGGCATCATCTAGTAACTTCTGATCGTGGGTTCATGTCACACACATTCTCTGAGACTGAAAATGCCTTTTTCCTAACCTCACCAACAAATGTCAAGGTTGCAAGTGACCCCATTTCAAAACATCATAAAAACCTCTTACAGTTTCCCCTGCCTTACTGCTCCCAGGGCATCAACATGTTTCTGTAGTCGTAGACTTTCTCCAGCTCTTAGGAGCATTGAGTATAACCCTGTAATCTATTTCTCACTGACGTCTCAGAACTAATAACAGCCTACATTGTATAGCCCTTTACTGTGTAGCAAGCGCTGCCATAGACATACCTCACTGCAGGAGGCAGGTAAACATTACGAATGTCGTGTCTGAGGAAGCTGAGGCTAACTCGGGACCGCACTGTTCATAAATGGGGTATGCGGGGAGTCAGGGTTCTGACTCCCAGTGAGTGCCCGAGAGCTTGAGAGACCAACAACACGTGTGCTTGTGGCACCAGAAAAACAGAGGCACCACAGAAATTTTTGTTTTGATGAGCTTAGCCAGAATTTTGCATTAAGAAATTCTTCCAATGAGCTGTTTTTTGTATCAGCTAACATGTTTCGGATAAGTTTCACATTTTATGGTTTTATAAGTTTTGAAGTCTATATGGTAGGTCAAGGGAGCACCGTAATATTTTCAGGGTTTAGGGCTTCTAAGGAGCTTAATCAGGTTTGCTTCAGGTTAGATGATTTGCTCCCCCATAACCCCACACCCACCTACTCTACCTTGATTAAATGAAGTTAATTTCTATAATTATGTTTTAGTTAGGTCCATCTTAGGAAACTAGCTTTTAGGAATTGACCAAAAACTCCTGCAAGAATGTTCTGTTGACTGAACAGTTTTGCAGTTGAAAAGGAAGGAAAGGGTTTTATATGCAAATCACCAGGAGAGAATTTTCCACCTGTACTCTCTCTCTCTCCCTGACATTTTGCCCTGATCTTTATTCCATTTCCTTCCACCATGCTAGGGGGCTGGTGTTACTGATGGTGGTAGGTGGGAAGAGAAAAAGTCAAAACAGTAGAATTCCACTGACCTTTATCAGAGTTTATGAACCACTTTTGGTTTCCAGGAAGAGTACATTGCAAGTGCAAAGGCCCTGTGTCCCTTTTGAGGCTCCCATTCCCTCGATGCTCTGCTTTCTCAGATAGCAGCTAGCTAATTTTTAAAGTACTTTTTAAAGTAATTTAAAAAGTAATTCCTGTTGAAGTACTCTGGATTAATGTCGTTTAAACATAGCTTGAAAAACATGTTTAGAGACTATACCTTAATCCAAAGAGGGAAGAGAAGTAGTGGAATTTCTGATCATGGCAGGCAGGGGACTTCTGTACTTTTTCAGCCATGGGGAACAGCCCACCTAAAGAAGCAGCAAGGTACAGATGAAACAGGAAGTATTTGAGATCAGGAGGCTCCTCTGGTAACCCCTGTTGTCCTATCCTGGCTGCGTGATCGGAGTCACTCCTTACTGTAAATAGAGATAATATAAAACATGCATGCCTTAACCTGTATCTCAAATGCAGAGGGGATAGCAAAGTGCTTTGTAATGCGGTACAGTATGTGAAAGACATTTGCATCCCGGTAAGCATTAAATGCATGTTAATTTCAATTTCATTTCTTAACATTTTCATGCCAACATATAGTACTCTCACATAACTCCCTCACAGAAGGTATATGTCTGTACCTCATTTTTCCATACCTGCCAAAACCCAGATTTCCTTTCCTTGGATGCAGTCTGCATAAAATTAAATGTGTGTAAGTGTGTGTATCAGTGAGGGCTTGGGGTTGCAAACACAGAGGTGGATTCTCTTATCTTAAGTAGAAAGGGGAATTTAGTCAAAGTTTATCGGGGTGTATAGAATTGATATTCAAAATAGTAACCGATAGGGTCTGGCACTGTCCAGTCAGAAGGGGGCTGGAACAGGTTCCTGGTGGCCTCCTGCTGTTCTGGGCGTTAACCCCTAGGTTTCCGGATGATGGGGAAAGCTGGGCAGGTTACAAGGAAGGGGCCTTAGCCAGGACAGCAGGTAGATACAGTTGGGGAGCTTGGAGCCATGGCTATTTACTGATGGGAGAAGAAGTACTTCAACGTTTTTACCTCTGGCACGGGTTCACTAATGCAGATCCACTGAGCATCAGCTCTGGCTGAGAGAGAGACCAAGAGAACCAGGCTGGTTCCCATATAGGAGGGATGATGCCTCCCGTATCTCTAACGAGACCTTCCGGGGAGGCCACTGTCACTGATTCTGCACATCACTGCTGTGAGGGAATTCCTAACTGTGCCTGCATTTTTGTGGCTTCATGCAGGATGCAAAGTCCTGCATGGGAACATCAGGCCGGCTGAGGGTAGGCATGCTCCCTGCCTGCCAGGGAATGACGAGGGCAACGTGACTTCCTACTACGACATAGCCAATGGGGATTCTTCCAAGGAGAAAAGGGCTTTGGATGCCGTGTACCCAATGTCCACTAGAATGAAGGTTTAATGTCGGGACAAAGATGCTTTCTGTAAGGTGGTCTCTAAACCTGTTTCTCCTCCTTTCCTGCATCAGGAGAGGAACTCTGTAAACAAATCATCGTCGTCGTCACAAAAAGACCTTAAAAAACCACAAGGTGATCGGCAGTGTGTTGCCAAGCTCAAGGTCACCTTGGATTTTCATCTTGACTGCCATGCTTTTCTTCTCATTAAAATATTTGACAAGAATTCTTTGCATGGACGAGCAGCTCCAAGCACCCCAGACCCACACTGTTCTCACAAAGATGTTGTCCTGTCAGAGGAAATAATTGTGCTGCCAGCTGAAAACCAGTATCTGTGTTATACACACATTAACACAGAAATCTGGTATTCGTACCGGTACAGTGCCAGAAGATATTGCACGACTTTTTGAGGAAATAACATATATTTCCTTCCCCTTATGTTACTTATTAGTGGCCTAAAAAGTAGGGTTTACATCTTCATTTATTCCCGGATCCCTGCTGCACTTGGCAAAAAGCGCTGATCACAGTTGATGGTTGAAAATGTTTATTGAGTTGGACAGTGTTGTTGGAAATTGCAAGAACATGACTACGTCCTAAGTCTAAGAAGTTGTATATGGGAGGAGGTCAAGTATAGTGGTTAGTATTACAGGCAGGATGACCAACTGTGCCAGTTTGCCTGGGACTGGGAGGGTGCCCAGGATAAAGGACATGCAGGGCTAAAACTGGGAAAGTCAGAGGCTACCAGACAACGTGGATTTGAATTCTGGTTCTACCACTTGTCAACTGCGTGACTCAGTTTTCTACTTGTATTTAAAATGCAAATAATGACACATTTATTACTGGGCTTTGGAAATACATATGCTAATATGTATAAAGTACTTAGGACCACGGTGGCTCAGAATACACGCTCAGTTAATGTTGACAAATAGTAAATTGTTATAATGCCTGACTATAATGTCTCCCACCAGAGCCCAGAAAATGCTTCCGTGAATATCATTCTTAGCATTTGTAAGTCTTTTTAAGATGCTGTGTGTTGGACTTCCCTGGCGGTGCAGTGGTTAAGAATACACCTGCCAATGCAGGGAACACAGGTTCGAGCCCTGGTCCGGGAAGATCCCACATGCCGCGGAGCAACTAAGCCCGTGCACCACAACTACTGACCTGTGCTCTAGAGCCCGCGAGCCACAACTACTGAGCCCACGTGCCACAACTACTGAAGCTCGCACACCTAGAGCCTGTGCTCCACAATAAGAGAAGCCACTGCAATGAGAAGCCCATGCTCCACAACAAAGAGTAGCCCCCGCTCACCGCAACTAGAGAAAGCCCGTGTGCAGCAACAGAGACCCAATGCAGCCAAAAATAAATAAATAAAAATTAATTAATTAAAAAAAAATGCTGTGTGTTGTAAAATTTTTTAGATGGCTGTTGTACTATCTGACTCTCCCAGTGACGCGCGCACACACACACACACACACACACACACCCTCCCCAACGCAATGCTGGTGGTTTTCATACTGGCAACTAGAGGATTTCCCAAAATTATCCAGGGGAAAAGAAAAGGAAAGTGGGGGAGGTGAGTGTTTAGCCTCCACTACCTAAATAAATACCATCGGAATGCCACCGTGGCTCTGATCTCTTTGATTTCCCCCTCTCTCTGATAGAAATGTTCCTTTGCCCCAATTTCATGAACAAGCTTAAATCAGTGTGTAAATATTTTGCCATCATTAGGGCCTGATTTCTTCATCTAAGTATTCAGAAGTCTTTAGTCCACATGTGAAAGAACACAGAGGCCTTATCATCTTACATGGAAACCAAGGCATGTGCTGAAAGCTAACCCAGGAAGGAATAATAGTGGTCTGTAAGGCAAAGACTTGCCAGCTCTCTGAGCTAGCACTCCCCTGAGCCAACGTGGCCCACTTGCTGTTAGCCCGGCCTTGCTTTTAACTGAGTTTCGGCTCCATGAGCTCAGATCATGAGGATGAAAAGAAGAAATGGTCGATAATCTGGGTGTTTTGTCTGTGCTGTCAAATATGTGGGCGTGGGGAATGTCTGTGTGGCTGAGTTCTGACTTTCTGTTATACAAGGCCTGAATCCTTTGTTTTTCTCCTTAGACTGTAAGATCCACTCAGGGTGAGCTACACTCAGAATTGTAAGGTAGCTGCAGTGTTTTCTTGTTTCCTCCTGCTTTTTAGAAGAACGAAGCAAAGAAACAGGAAGCGAATTAATAGAAACCTTTAGTTAAAAAGATGTTAAAGAAACAGGATACGATAGAGTGTCAGTAAGCGTTACCTGGCTTGGTGTTTCCAAGCGTAGGACACATGTCGCTGGAGGGGGGTGAAAAGATTTTAGGTGGAGCATTAAATAACAGAGACTTCCATAGCGATAAAGACTCCCTTTTCTAGTCTTTAATCCCTTTACCTCCATCTGGAAGAAAGTCTCAGCTGGGTGCTAGTATGTCTCTTAACATCCCTCCAACACTAGCTAACCTGCCCCTTTCCCAAAGATCAGTGGCCTAAGGTCCAACCCTTCAGTAGGCAACAGAATCTCTCTGGAATTTAATAACATTGCTTTACTTGCTTTTTATCTAATTTTCATATTTGCCTTCTTTTCCATTTATGGCACTGCATAAAGTTTTTCTTTTTAAATAAAAGTGTGCATATTTAAAGAAAGCCATTAAGTCATTGTAGTAAGGTCAGTGTACAGATATGGCAAAACTCATAAAGGAAATCTGTAAATAGTCCAATTTTAGGAACCAATGACCAAGTCCTTCACTGTGAAGAGACAGCGTAATCCTTTCATTCATCCATCCATTCACCCATGTACCCATCCATCCATCCACCGATCTTTCCATCGTCCGTTCATCCTTTCATCCATCCACCTATCCATCCATCCAGCAAATATTTCTTGAGTATCTATTATGTTGTGCTGAACCCTGCGGATCAGGGGGCAGAGTCCTTGGTCTTAAGGAGTAGTAGGGGAGATAGGCGGCAATCGAATCAACAAATAAGTATATAAAATAATGTCAGAAATAAAATGAAGGAAAAAAACCAAGGGACTAGAGAGTGACAGAAGGTTCTATTTTTGACAGAGTGGTGAGGAGAGAGCCCTCAGAGCATCTGAGGAGATGCCATTGAGCAAAGCTGGAATGAAGTCAGGTGTGAACTCTCATATATTTGGAGGAAAAGCATTTCAGGAAGATGGAACAGCCAGTGCAAAGTCCTGAGGCAGGAGGGTGCCTGGGGTGGTATGGTTACAGCAGAGTGAACAAGGGGTACAAGATGTGACTGGAGGTCTGGGCAGGACTGGAGTCACGTAGGGCCTTGTCGGCCGTGGTGATAATTTTATTCCTAGTGAAATGGGAGCCATTTGAGTGTCTTGAGCAAAGCAAACATGATCTGAACTACATTTTTAAAGGTCACTCCGGCTGCTGTGCAGAGAAGAGATGGGGAAGGGTGTGGAGACATGAGGAGGGTCCTATAGGCTGTTCCAGGCTGTGGCTTCTACCCACACGGTGGTGTTGAGAAATTTAAGCACCCAAGGCTGGGGACCTTTATTAACCATTTCTAAGGGATGAGTGAAAACTGCATAAGACTCTCTCTTCTTTCTACTCTGAATGGTCTCCACAGGTCTCCCATCCCAAATACACAGTGGACTGAACCATCTGCAAGTCTAACGTGTTATAATCCCTCTGTCCCACACTTCTAACTAGGTGTTTAAGAGAAGCCACATTCCCATCTCATCTCAGCAAAGAAAGCCCAAACCTCACCAAGGACAGAATGAGATTACTAGGAGATTGCGCACAATTCTCTTAAAAGAACCTGTCATATAATCTACCTTCCATCCGGCCCCACCCTTCTGGCAGTCCAGTCCATTCACTGCTGAAGATCACCAGAGACGCTCTTAAAGTGCTTCCTCGGACTTATCTTTTAGGCTCCATCAGCCAATTCTTATGATCCGATAACAGAAGCTATGCTCAGGAAGCTGTCAGGACCACCAGCTCACCACGTTAAAATGGAATTATCAGGCTGAAATCAGAAGCCATTTAAATCTTCAACAAGCTCTCACTACGGCTGTTGATTCAGGAGACTGTGCTTTCCCAGACACCGATAGTATTCCTGACAGATGTTTTGCTTGCATGGAGGAGGTCTCTTCAGAGGAGTAATTTACAAATATCCAAGGAGGCTGAAACATCAAGAATCTGCAAATCTCTTGGTCCTGTTTCTTTGGAAGGCGCAGAAGAGAAAATGCACCCAAAGTGCATCAGAGGTCCATCTTATCCTTCAGGAAAGAGCGAGACAGCCCCCTCAGAGTGTTTGCTCTGGGAGTATTCCCCAGTAAGCTTTATAATGTACTTGCTTCTTCAACTGGTGAACTGAAATGCAATCATCTTTTTTTTTTTTTTTTTCTTTTTTTTGCGGTACGCAGGCCTCTCACTGCTGTGGCTTCTCCCATTGTGGAGCACAGGCTCCGGACGCGCAGGCTCAGCGGCCATGGCGCACGGGCCCAGCCGCTCCGCGGCATGTGGGACCTTCCTGGACCGGGGCACGAACCCGTGTCCCCTGCATCGGCAGGCGGACTCTCAACCACTGCGCCACCAGGGAAGCCCCTCAATCATCTTCTTAATAATAAGAAGAGCTACTCTATTTTCAACAGTCCATCATCCTGGCATTGAGGGAGTCACAGCAGGTCTCCCGTGCTCCCCAAACCTTCCGAGGGCTCCCATTCCCTAGAAATATCCAAAGTCTTCCCAGGGCTCCCCCACTTTTCCTGATCTGGTCCTCTCTTACCTCACTGATGTCATCTCCCACCACTCTTGCCCTCCCTTGTTTTCTCCAGCCACACTGGTCCCCTTGCCGCTCCTCAGAAACTCCAGGCATGCTTTCACCGTAGGGTTCTGCACTGCCCCAATGCTTGGAATGACCCCACCCACTGTATTCTATTGGCCAACTCATTCAGCCCCTCCAAGTCTGACTCTACTGTGCCCTCCTAAGCTGTTCTTATTTTACCCCGACCTTTCTTTTTTCTATACTGTTTTCAACTAACTTCCATATGACTGTCTTGTTGTTTATTATTTACTGTCTTTTTCCACACTCGAGTATCAGTCCTACAAGGTCAGGGATCCTGTTGTGCCTGTTCTGTTTTGCTCATCCACGTATCCCATGTACCTCAAATAGAGTCCAGCACGTCGTAGTGCCCAGTAAATAACCGTTGAGTGCGGAATGGCTCAAATTCGTTGGGTGCTTAGTCTGCACTCATTACGCTGCGCACTTTACATGTGCACATATAATCCTTAGCAATCCAGGAGAAAGATAATATTATTAACCACACTTACAAGTGAAGAAATTGAAGCAGAGAGAGGTGGATTAACCTGCGAGGGTCACACAGCTAGTAGATGATGAAGCCAGGATTCAAAGCCAAGCAGTTAGCCCTAGAACACTAGTTCTTAACTCTACCAACTAAACTGAAACAGGCAATGCCGAGAAGAGGATGTGCACTCAGCAGGCAGGTTCTGCTTACGGTAGACATCAGCTTGCTGCTCCTACATTCGTTCTCTTGCTGGCAACTGCACCCAATTTTCCTCTAGGGAGTCATTCCTTCCCCCACTTTCAGTCTATGGGACTCTATCCCTGAGCAGGGGCAAAGCTCTTGCTGAGAGAAAGCCAGTCAGTACTGGTGAGCCTCAGGTCTTGGTGATTGGCTCAGGGGTGGTCATGTGACCCGATCAGCACTGAGAAAGCACTGACAATACGGCTTCACTGCTGCAGGACCTGGAGGCTAGGAAGCTGGAAAGCTGGTGGCGCCGGCTTGTGAGATCACAGGGAGGCGAGTCTGGGTGAGAAGAGCACCAACACACAGGAATTAGAGTCAGTGAACTTGAGAGAAGTCCTGAGGCTGCCCACTGGGCTTGTCTGAGGCCCTGAGAGGCTCTCCTCTCTACTCCAGCATCCTCTGTGGATAAGAGCGTCTCTCTGCAGAAGAACACCCCTTTGGTTTTCTGCTTTCATTTCTCTTTTCCCTTTTTTTCTCCCTTCCTTCTTTCCTTCCTTCCTTCCTTTTTCTTTTTCTTTCTTTCTCCTTTCTTTCTTTCTTTCTTTCTTTCTTTCTTTCTTTCTTTCTTTCTTTCTTTCTTTCCTTTCTTTCTTTCTTTCTTTCTTTCTTTCTTTCTTCCTTTCTTTCTTTCTTCCTTTCTTTCTTTCCTTCTTTCTTTCTTTCTTTCTTTCTTTCTTTCTTTCTTTCTTTCTTTCTTTCTTTCTTTCTTTCCTTTCTTTCTTTCTTTCTTTCTTTCTTTCTTTCTTCCTTTCTTCCTTTCTTCCTTTCTTTCTTTCTTTCTTTCTTTCTTTCTTTCTTTCTTTCTTTCTTTCTTTCTTTCTTTCTTTCTTTCTTTCTTTCTTTCTCTCCCTCCCTCCCTTCCTTCCTTTCTCTCTCTCCCCCTTCCTTCCTTTCCTTACATTAACTGAGTGGCTACTATACACCAGAAACTATCCTACATTTAAATACATCATCCCATTTTTGCAGCAACCATATTAGGTAGCCACATTTAATATTCCCATTCTATAGATGAAACCAGGCTAGAAAATCTGCACAGGGTCACCCAGTTGACTGAGTCCAATTTCAAACCCAAGCCATCTCACTCCAACCCATGTACCCTTAATCATTAGGCAAAACTTCCTCCCTTGTGGAGTACAGGGGTTTGTGTGGGGCAGGCCAGAGTGAATAAAAGGAGAAAGGGTGGCTACAAAGTCAGCTAGTGTGAATGCAGGTAGAGGGTAAGGGGCACACTGGCATAGTGATTAAGAACCGCGCTTTGGATTCAAGCCAGCTCTGGTTCGAATTCAGCCTCTTCCATATACTAGGTGTGTGGACTTGGCACACTCCTTAACCTCTCTGAGTTCTTTTTTTTTTTAAATTAATTAATTTATTTTTGGCTGTGTTGGGTCTTCGTTTCTGCGCGTGGGCTTTCTCTAGTTGCGGTGAGCGGGTGCCACTCTTCATCGCGCCTCTCTGAGCTCTTGAATTCTCATCTATACCATGAAGATCATATCCCTGTCTTGAAAATACGTTGCCTGGTTTAACTGAGAAAATGGATACAAAGCATTACTCTGTTATTTGGTACATAAGTGAAAGCCACTATGATAATAACACATATATAATTACTGTTAATAATTATAATTAATTAATAATAATCTGATTATTCGTAGTCACCCTTGGACCCCTCAGTCCCAGCAACAGTCATCTGAAGACAGAGAGCAATGTGGGTTTTCTCCCCTGTGACGTTAGCTGATAGCCCCCCTTCTAGCTTTACCCTTGTAACTGAAGACTACTTATATACGACTGAAAAACACCCATTTAAATTATGCCAGTTGAATTTTGTCAACCTTAGGAGGGAAAGTGTATGATATGTCTCCTTCAGGATGTGACTGTGTATCAAGAGATGTTCTCAGAAATACGCACGTGCCCCAATGAGGGGCAAATTAGTCTGAGTCCTTCCGCGGGTGATGTCAAGCAGACAGCTCTTTCAGAATTAGCAATCTGGCTATGAAGCCACTGGGATTGTGCCACGGGCATAAACCTTCGCAAGTGGCGGGGGGGGGGGTGGATAAGGAGGGTTGTACAAACAGAAAACATCTCCCAGATCTCAGATTAATGCAGCTGTGAGAAATAGCGTTTTAATAAGTGTGTTCTCCAAATGGGGGCACTTTTCTGGAAAAGCCTTTCTTTTCCATCCTGAGAGAAACAGAACGTTTTGGTTAAGCAGAAGCCACGGAGAAAATATTTTCTAAATACGTGTGTTTTCTGCGTGTCAGTTTCATTGAATGTTGTAGATGGTTTTTGAGCCTGCGTGGGGCTAAGAGCTCCCGCAAAATGCTTCTCTCCGACCTGAGCCATCAGAAATCACCAGACCTGTTTTACATTTGGGGGTTTCCGGCTTCCCTCCTTCCTTCCCCACTTCCTATGACTTTACGTTTACAAAAGAGCTTTACGTTTGTGCGTCAGCACCGACCAGAAGACCACTTGAAGTTAAAACACTTTGCCAGTTTCCATTTTCCTCACAGCATTCCTTTCCGCTTCTAATCTTTCTTTAAAAAACCAAAAAAAAAAAAGAAAGAGAAAACCTGATTTAAGAAAACTTGATCCATTTGGAGCAGACTGGCCCCAGCTATCCCTTCCTGTGCTCCCCGAGACAGAAGGAGTTGAGGCAAGAGGGCCTAGAAGATTCCGGAGGGATTGGGGTGGGAAGGAGAGATGCCAAGAGAGGGCAAGGGTGAATGGGGCCATCTCCACGGGGGATGTTCAATAACTCTCTTACTCTTTATGCTGTGGGACAGGGTCTCATTTGCTCAATTTGGGGTGACAGCAGCCGTTTTTGTTCCAGTGGAGCCAGAGTTTTAAATAAGTGCAGCTCTCAGAGGCCGCAAGCCGCGTTCGTTATCTTAGCCATGGGAGGGCATGGAAATCGGAGGCGTTTTGGCAAGGGCAACATAAATCCGATGTTTGTGAGGGGCCGACCCAGCCAGGGAGGAAGGAATGCACAGTTTTCCTCCGACGGTGTGATTTCCTGCTTCTCGCTGGAGTGGTCGTCTGGACTCCTGCAGAAGCAAAGTGTGCATCAATTACTTGAAAGGAAACCAACCCTATTCCTGAAGGTTTGGCAG
The DNA here is from genome assembly GCF_039906515.1 of Pseudorca crassidens. Taxonomy (NCBI): domain Eukaryota; kingdom Metazoa; phylum Chordata; class Mammalia; order Artiodactyla; family Delphinidae; genus Pseudorca; species Pseudorca crassidens. Next base: position 32,702,618 of record NC_090315.1, on the reverse strand, counting down.
CAGAAATATTCATTGTTGAGAAAGGGGAAGAAAAAAAAAAGCCTAATGAACTCCCCTCTCTTCGGTGTTTCCAAAGGCCTCTTGTGTGGGTGGCTGCTTTTTTTTTTTTCTTCCAGAGTTCTTAGGGACTCTCATTAGCCCCTCAATAAATGCTACTTTAAGGGCTTGTAACTTTGTCATTAAATCTTCGCTCCAAGATGAATTAAGGCTGCAGCCAAGAAATGCCTCGCCCACCCCTACCCCACAACCAGCATCTTTACAATTACCCAAAAGGCAGGAAAACAGATTTGTGGGCCATTTTTAGTACTCGTTTACGCACCTTCCTGTCAAATAGTGATTAATTCAGGGCCACTTAAGTTTTCCAAACTTTCATCTGTAATGGGCATGTTGACATTTTTATTTGAATCTCTTTACGCCATCCAAAATCATCTCCTTCAGCAACAGAAACTGTTGGTTAATTGCCACAGAGCAGCTGTTACCTCTTTTCCGTCGACAGCCTCTTTCGGGACGGTTTTGAGCTTGGTGCCTGCAAGAACACACGGGCCGGCGACAGAGGGTGTCAGGTGGATTGATTGAATGGCCCCCTTGTTCCTGACTGTCTGCGTCTACACCGGTATCGGCCAAACAAAGCCCTCCGCCTCTAAATATAGCATTTTCTTTGGCCCCGGGCCCTCACTGTCTTGTTTTTCCATTCTTCTACGCTCTAAAACAAATACAAGAGAGCTCTCTTATAACCTGGCTTATTTTTACCCAGATTTGCGTATTCCTTGGGTCCGTTGGAGTCCTGGAAATAGAAGTTCATGCACAATTAATCTCATTTTCTGGTTAATTGAAGGCTAACCAAAAAACAGCTTTGAAAAATTCACTCCTGCTACACAGTCTTCTGGAATGTGTTCAGACACTTTCAGAAAAGCAGAGTCTCAGAACTGAAAGAGAAACAGGCGTCTGTGTGCCCAGATCCCTATGAGGTAGAAGGTGGCACCTACGGATCTAGCTGAGTTACCTGGACTTTCCATCTTCTGCCCAAGCCATCCCAGTTTTTGAACAATTTTTGTTCTTGGATATTTCCTTCTTGTATGTCCTGCCTTAATTATTAGTGAAGTCCCGTGAATAGGTTTTTTTTTCAATTTTTCGCTCGATGGTGTGGTAGCCCCCAGGCCTTCAGGATCCCACGTTGGCTACTGTCCTGTCAACATGGAGGTCCTAGCACCTGGGTGTGATTGGGTGGCCCTGTTGGAGCCGAGAACCATCTGTAGCTATCACAGACTCTCCGAATTTGTCGTCTTATCATCTGCTTTTCTCCAAGAGTGGGCTGAGCTAGACCGATCCAGATATTGGGCATCCAATTAGATGAGATCTGTTCATCAATTTTGTGTTCTAGTGCAGTGAAAGGACAGCCCTTACTGAGTGTTGGTATAACCTGAGGCTGAAAAAGAAAAGGTAAAAATGGCTAATTTAAAATGATCAACCTACTCTTTTCAGATTGTAAAAGTAATATGTGTTATAATACGTTCACACAATACAGAAAAGTAAGAGAAAGTGAAAGTTCCCTAAAGTCCTACAGAAATATTTTATAATTAAAGAAGAAGCATCTGGCCCAGGCCGGGCCCATGTGGAGGTGGTATGGCCTTGAATCTAGATGTGATTACAGGTCGGGCTTCTACAGTTTAAGCTGTCAACCCCACCACCTGCTTCCTCTGTCTTCCAAGCATTGATAGAAACTCCAGGCAGCCTTCCAGCTCCCCTGGAAGGCCCAGCTGAGAACAGTGTTATTCAGGGACATCTAAGGATCATGACAGCCATACACCCCTCGAGGCCCCAGAGTTCTATCTTTGGATCAAGCTGGACACCAGAATCCTGCTCATTTGTGCCGGATTTGTTTAGCCCAAGGTGAGGAGTTCCACAGCACACACGTGGTCAATCATCTGCCCTCTTCTCTGCCCGGCCTCGATGTGGCCTTGAATTCTTCTCACAACAGGCTCTGTGAACCACCAGGCAGCTGGAGTGGGCACTAGACAGGTGCCCGTTTGCCTTACTTTTTTACCCTTGCTCTGGAATTTAACAACTGCATCTGCTCTCAAGTTGACGTTGAACTTCTTTTTCATTGCCCCCTTATGAAGAGCCTTGAGTGTAAAGTTTATTTTACAACAAAGTACCTGGGAAAATGTTTCTCCCCTCTGAAGAACTGTATGCTCAAGTGAAGTGAGCCTTTGTCATTGGTCATCATTCCCCTTTCACTCTTGCTGCCAGGAAGCTCTGAGTCAGATCCCAAAGTTCAGTGGTAGCAGACATAATGAGCCTTATGACTGCCCTATTCGCAACCTCCTTTTTTCATGTCCAGAGTTTCTGTCTCTAGCCTATGTGTTTTGGTTGCGAACTGCCGCACATCAAAGAGACAAAAATATAAATAGACACACAAATTTAAAAAGTCATGCTGCCAATCTCGTGCCTTGTGAACACAGTCCTCCGTCTGGGAGCTCATTTTGTTTTCCTTCATGCTTAAAAACACATCCATGGCTTTGGACTCTATCTAAGAAAAGAGATTGGCTGCCAGAACAATGTAAGGAGAAATAAAACTGAGTTGATGGCCTGGATATGGGATGTCTTTATTTTCAGCCTTTTGAGAATGTTCTTGTGGCCCATTTTACAGATAAGCAAGAGCAGACACGAAGGAGGACTGAGCTTCCAGGGGCCACCGGAGCCTGTCTGAGTGGCGTGTCACCCTGGAGACCTGCCTCCAGGCTGTTCTGCTTTGCAATCTCCTGCAACCTTGTCCATTTCAGCAGTGCTTCTGCGCTCCGGGTCCTTCCAAATGCTGCTGGTGAGCACAGTGAATTTCTACTTTGTTTAGCAGTCAGAATCGCTGAGACTTTTGAAAAGCATGAAATCTCCAAGGGAAGGAACACGTCCTTTAGGTACTAGGCTTCCAACCCCCCAATATGGAGAAACAATCTGCATACACAAAATTAGAAAAACATACACAGAATGGTTGTTTAAAATTCACAGCTGTCAACATCAAGTATTGTGTGTGAGAGAAAGAATGCACGAAACATCGGGTTAACAAAATAGCTGCAGATGGATGGGTTTGAGGCTGGGCCGGGGCCGGCATTGTCTGCACCATTTGCAGAGGCTCATTTGCATCGCAGGACAAAGGTTCCCTGTTGGAGACCCTTTCTCTCCAACCTCCTCAAAAAGGCGGCTCACCATCCGCAGTGAAGGTAGCCTGCCTCCGTCCTCCCATCAGAAACCTACAGGAACGAGCACAAATCTGTTATTTTAACACAACGTGGGCACAAAGTGGTGTTTTCACTCCGAATAAAGCCAGGGGAAGCCAAAGAATGGGGCCTTTTATTTGCAGGAGATACTCAAAGGAAGTAGGATTGAACTGTAGGCCAGCATGTATGAATAAAGTTGTTAGAGAATTTGCAGCCTGTGGTCTGGGAGCTCCACTGTAAGTTTGCCGACTGTCAGCTTGAAGCACTTTGCGTCAGAATGCATAATTGCACCTGTTAATGACATTTTTTTGCCCAGTTCTCCAACAGAGAATAAATTCATTTTCCCTCTACATTTCATACTGCCTGGGAGAGAAGACTTTTTTTTTTTTCAATTTAATAAACATGATTGACAACAGAAAAATGCAGATTTAATTTCTTTCTATTATGACTGTATTTTGGAGTCCGGAATGCACACATGTATTTTGCTGATGATTTTGCAACAGCCCATCAACAATGGCATTCATTCCACAAATTCTAAAGACCCTATCTTATGACTCTTGTAAGAAGTAGCTGGAAAGTGGCACGAAGAAATGTTTAAAAATACACTGAGACTAAGGACATTTTAAGCACCATGTCTAACGTGAAATGCCAGGGTAAAAAGGGCATGTCAGTGGTAAAGGCCAGCCTCTGAGGCCAGGGCAGCCTCTGAGATCATCACTTGGAAGACTGGGGCTCCCATCCCACATTTTAAGGGGGTTGAGCTCGAAATGCCTCAGTCTTTTACCACTGCCTTTGAACCAGGAACCCTTTGAACTTCAAACTTGGCTAAGCCCCACTGGGCAGCTGGTTTACCCTTTGCCCAAGGTCACAAGGATTGTTAGTAAGAGATGTGAGACCAGCACCCTGACCTGCCTGGATTGTGGGAGGGAGCCTGGGGTATCCATCCCCTTTCCTCTCTCTCCTTCCCTCCCTTCCACCCTTTCCCCCTCCCTCCCTCAGTCCCAGTGCTCCCAGGAAGAAAGGTTAAGAGTCCTCCTTTCCCCATATGGGTGGGGAATAGCAGAGGAAAGATGGCCGTAACTGAGGCTGAGAAACCCAGAGGACATGGTGATTTCTGAGGCTGTGGCCTGAGGCGCCATGAGTCTGGGGGTGGTGACTGTCCAGCCCTGCCTCAGAGAGGGGCCCCATGATGTAACGGAGGGCTTTGACCCCAGCTCTTTAAATCAGGGGCTCCTTTAGGGGTGCCCCACTGCCATTGTTTCTAATGGCCTTAATCCCAGGCCTGAGGGTCAGGTTCAATAATTTTTCTTTTTTAACCACTAAAGAAACCCTCATGTTTTAGTAGAAGAGAAAGGAAAAAAAAAGGCAGTCTCCCAGAGCATAGATAATCTCCTCTTGATCTGGTCTCCCCGGGCCTCTGGCTTGCAAAGGTCAGCCTTCATGATGGTTCCGGGAAGATGGGTGTGGGAATGTCCCCACTTGGGTTTGGGAGAGCATGCTAAGGAGTGGGTGTCCCTGCGAGATCTTCGGAGACCTCAGCCCACGCCTGCCAGTGACAGCTGTGAGTGTCACCTGGCGCAGAGCCGCAGACTGGTCTCCACGGCGCTTGCGGGCCGTGGTGTCGCACGGTCATATATTATGCGTCCAAACGAGAGGTCGGATGAGATCATCAGGGTGAAAGAGCTTTGTAAGCTATAAAGCACTGGGCCAACGTCAGTGCGTTTCCGTCATTAGTAGGACAGTCCCTCTTCTGCCAAGGAGACTATTAAAATTTTTTTTTTGGTCTGAGTTTTTTTTTTTTTTTAATTGTTAACAAATATTTATCAAGAGCCTACCACTGACCAGGCGCTTTAGAACAATAAATTGAATCGTGTCGCTCCCTGACTTGAACCACTCCAGGGCTCCTCATTACATGCAGAATAACATTCATAAGAGAGACCTGGCCCCGAAGGGTCCCCATCCTCATTCCCCTCCATCGCCCACTTCCCTCCTCTGCCCCAACCGGGGCACCCTCCTTGCTGCTCCCCAAACATGTCAACCTCATTGCACCTTAAAGCCTTTGTACATGCTGTTGAATCTGCCTGGAGGACACCCTCTTTCATCCACTCAGGTCTCCGTTCAAATGTCACTTCCTGCAGAAGGTTGCCCTTGACTATACTCTTTGCAACCACCCCTATACCTTTAACTTCCCACCTTGCTTTAAGGTTCTCCACAGCCCTCATCATAATCTGAAATTGTTGAAGATATGTGTGAGTGTGAGTGTGTGTGAGTGTGTGTGTGTGTGTGTCTGTGTGTATTGCTTGTCTTCCCCCACCAAAATACATGCTCTGTGAGGTGCATTTCACCCTTGTCTCTGTGGCCCTGGTACTTGGCATTCAGTGGGTGCTCAACAGAACCTGGCCCACAATGGTTGTTCAATAGATATTTATGGGATGAATGCAAAGATGAGAAAAAAATCAAGGAACTTAGAGTCCTGCCCTTTATCTCCTGGGACTTGGCTTAGAAGGGAAGCAAAGAATAAGAACACAGTGTTTACTTTGTGACTGCGTATGAAAGACTCGGACACCCAAGTTCTTTGTCGTAAGAAGACGCCCAAGATGGAAGATCTGGTTTCTAAGTTACCCTTGAGGCCAGAAGTTTTGGTGGGAGAGATGTAAAGACCAGGTCCAGAGAGCCAGGTCAGAGACTTCAGGGCTGGACACATACCGGGAGGGCCACCCAGCTCCCAGTGACTCACAGTGACTGGATTGGTGATACCACTTCTCTCCACCTCCCTCTCTGTGGGTCCAATGAGAGCTACATGGGGCATCCTCTCTGCCTCGTCTCTGATTGGTTAAAGAGTGAGCACCTCACCCAAGCTGAGCCCATGAGTCTCCTTCAACCCCTTGCCACGGGTGGCCAGCAGCCCTTAGTCAGGCCCGCTAGGCCCTCCCCTAGGGATTTTCCAACTGAAACGAGAGAGAAAAACTGTTTTCCTTTCTAATCACAAAGCTGTGAGGATGTGAGCTGGGAAGAGCCAGCAGCAGAAGTTCTAGCCTCATGGCAACAGCCACAGGAAGAGAAATGCAGAGACAAGAAGTAGTGACGGAGATACAGAGGTAAAGAGAGAAGGGCCAGTTCTAGCTCCACTCCCTCCCTTCCCTCCAGTCCTGAGCCACTAAATCCCCCCTTTCTGCCTAGGCTAACTCAAGCTGGGTATTTTTAAGGCAACCAAGTGTGCCCTGCTGAGTCTATTTTTAAACGCGTTATTCGGTTATTATAAAATAAGCACATACATTTAGTCAAAAAATGCAAACCCTCCAGGAGATTATCAAATGAAAAGTGGTCTTCCTGCCTGTTCCCCACTCCTCCCTCCGCCTCCCCCACTGCCCCCTTCCCCCCCCCCCGCCCCGCCCCAGTTTCATTCCCTAGAGGTAACTGGCAACCACTTGTTAAACTGATTATCCTTCTTACTGTCATTTGACCAACTTCTGGCAAGCATTTTGAAAAGCAGCAGAAAATCTTTTGTAATTTTGATTTATCTGATTGTAATATATATTACTCTCGTAGATTTTCTAACAATGGGTTATTCAGTCATTTATTTCAGTCAGCTCTGTCTGCATTAGTAAATGTTTTGACATTAGCCATTTATTTCAGAGATGAATGATTCATTTGGGTATTTCTCAACATCATAAAATAATACTGTGGGTGAGGGCATTGCTGACTTTTTGGCAGGGACTGAGTTATTCCTTTTCCCATTCTTTATACTCATCATGGTGCTTTGCGTAGAACAGGCCGCACAGTATGTGTTGGAATGGATGAAGAACGTGGTGAAAAGAAGCCCAGGACAGAAAGGGAAAGAATGAAGCTTTACTGAGTGCCTTCAAAGTACCATGGGCTTGGCATGCTTTATCTCTTTTAGTTGTCGCTGTAACCCTGAGTGACTCTACTCTCTGTCCTTCTCCAGCTGATTCTTTGGCTTTTCATTTCATAATGTGGCTACTCCACAACTCTCCCACTAATTTGTTTTGCTTAAATTAGCCAGGGCTGCTTTCTGTTGCTTGCAACTCAAGAACCCTAACTAACAGAGAAATCAGTGCATGAAAAGTAGGGTGCAATGGACTGGGCAGGAAACAGATGTATCCCCGTTTACAAATGAGGGAGATGAAGTTACAGAAACACTCAGTGCTTTGCTTCAGCCCACATAGCTAGAAAGTGGCCAAACAGGAATTAACTCAGGTCTGTCAGGGTACAGAATTTGGTCCTTTCCACCACTCTACAGCCAGGTGCCAAAATGGCGTGTCTTAGACACTTAGGAAACAATGTTTAGATGGGATAAATCATGCACTATTCTCCTATTTATCTTTCATATCTCCAAATGTTTCATGTTTGTCCCATTCCTCTTGTGCTGCCTTCACTACATAGTTCAAAAGAAAAGAATACGGACCTACCAGCTATGGTGAATATTGATCATTTGTTTGTTTTAGGTCTGACTCTTTACCTCACGCAATATTACAAAGTGATCAAAAGCAGAGACTCCAGGGCCAGATTTCCTACACTTGAATCCCAGCTCTGCCACTTGTTGTGCAACTTTGTGGTATGTGATAAGTTACTTACTATCTCTGTGACTCTGTTTTCTCATCTGTTAAATGGGTATAATAATAAAAGCTCATGTCTCCCAGGATTGTTGTAAGGATTAAAAAGTTAACAGATCTAAGACACTTAGAACAGAGCCTAGCACATAATAGGTGCTGTGTTTGTTATTAATATTTTTCCTTAATTTATTATTTAAATTTTTAAATTACATTTTAAGGTTTGGAAGAAACTGAGCAGATGAAATGTTTTGAATTCTGCAGGTACATGTGTGTGAATTTTGCAGTTCAGAACAGTAGCTTAGAGTCTGTGATTAAGGCATAGGTCTGGAAGTAACAAATGACTAGTAGCCGTAGGAGTATGAATAGAATACTGCTTCATAGATATTCTAATTATTCTTTCCTCTTTGACATGATTCCGTGTTTAGCTGCGTAACATTAAGCAATACTTACACAGTCGGGAAAGGGCAATTTAGAAAGATCAGACCCAATGATCTTAAAACCATGATGCATGGTTCAGTGAAAGTATAAGTAGGTCAGATACTTCTAACAGAATTAGCTGAAATTATGCAAGCTGTTATATTGGATATTACTGTTTGAACATTTTGTATAAACGGCAGTAATACACATTCGTCTTTAGAGGATGAATCAAGACTTAAAACTAATTCTGGTGAATTAAGAATTGTATTTTCCAGGAATTAACTACCACAATTTGACTGCAGCTGTAAAAATTTTATTAGGCAATACATCTGACCTCAAATTGGAAATTTGTGTTGGAACCAGTTTAGGAAATAATTATTGCTGTGCTGTTAATTTTATATTTGCCTAATAAAACACAGCAGGAGCGACAGGGTAGGGTGAATGTAACAAAAGAAAGCCCTTGGACATGCTTGAAACAAGTGTTTTCAACCTAGCTGGAACACCGACGAGGAATGAGTATATCTGATGAACGCTGTCCTGCTGACGCTGTGGAATTAATAGTTCATGGCTATCAGACTGTGAAAAAGAAACGTATTGATGTTGTTTGTATCCCTCACACCAGCCAATAAGAAGCATCACCGTGTGCATACCGTAAACCATTTGCCTTGGTAAGGTTTAACTTCCTGACGCACCTCTAACCTAACAGGAGCGCACACATACATGCTGACGTTGACGCTCATCCTACCTGCTTGTTCCTGTTTGTCCAGTTTGCATTGCGAAGAGTATGAGTAGAGAAAGACCCAACTTCTCTTGGACGCGTGTGGTTGCTGTCAGCACTGCCTCACGGTTGTGGAGAGAGGGAATTATTTCATGCCAATGTGTGAATGGCTATTACGCTTCCTTCTGCTAGTATCATCTTCTAGTATCTTCTAGTAGCATCTAGTATCTTCTAGTTTCACCTCAAAGACATAATTTGAGGTTATAAACTGTGTCCGTGGCTACTTGGTACTGGTTGCTGTGGGGCAGGATTATCCAAAAGTTGGGACACAAGCTGCCTTTGGGATGGAGTATCAAATACCATAGATTCACACCACGAGAAAGTTATTCCCTTAACAATCCTCTCACGATCCTTCTGGTTGTATCAACCAGGACATCTCAGTTTAGTGGTAGGATGTCTTTAACACCTTTTAAACTCGTTTACCTCCAGTTTTACCAAAGATTGGGGAGGGCTCAGGCAAAGCTGTGTAGCTAGTAGCTACAGTAGTAGCTAGCTAGAGATTAATGATGTTGATTTGTTTGCCCTGCTTTTTTTAATGGCTGTGGTTGATTTAGGATAAATGGACATTGTTTTTCACTTATGATAGGGGTTGAGTGTCTACTTTAAAATAAGTGAAACATAAAATAATTTAACTGATTTTAAGAAAAAATATTAGGTAAATATCAATAAGTAGTCCTTGGATAAGACAAGGACTTGGATAAGGCAGAATCAAGAAGATTGTTCTAAGAGGCATAAACGGCATGCTCAAAGAATTAACTGGAAAGAGGTTAATGAAATGACTAGTTACAGACACTTGAGCAGGGTGAGGGGACCAAAGACTCTGGTGAACACTCAGAACTAGCAACTATGGGAAGCCATTAGCCTCTGAGGGCTGAGTGTGAGGGAAAGGAAGGGTTTCCCCAGAGCTACATGAGACCTGGGACTTAGGAGGTGGGAAGGAGTTGCCCCATTGGGAAGCAGGGAAATAGACACCCTGACCTCTCCCTGCTTCCACCTTCCAACATGCTGCTGGTGACCTATATCAGCCCAACCCAACCAGAAGCCAAGGTCAAGGGAGAGGCTGGGAGATGCAGTCCTCGGAGGCCAGCCTCCTAGGGCACAGAGCAGGGTGGAGACGGAAGGAATGGGGGCCGGCAAATGGAGAAAAGCCAGAACAGTGGTGCTGAAGTGACTGAATTTGGGACATTCTGCTGTGCTGTCTAGGGAAGGGGCAAATGGTGATGGGGGGAAAGGGAACTGACTTTTGAGATCCTACCCTGTATTCTCCACCAGTCAAATATCCTTGACCTGCTTTATTTCATTATTTATATCATGAGTGGACAGATAAGATGAACAAAATTCACCTCTGAAACTCTTACCTTGCAAGAGAACAGAGCCAAGTGATAAGTTATTAGCAGATGAATGTTTAGTTGAAAGCCTCTGCAGGAGGGCAGCCTAGCTCACCCACTTGCTTTGTAAAGCAGAGCACAGCAGTTGAGAAGAATAGCTTAGGAACCCACCTTGCTGGGGTTCAAGTCCCAGCTCCATCATATATCAGCCGTCTGTTATTGAGCGAGTTATTTAATCTTTCTGTGTCTCATTTTATTCATCTACAAAATGGGAACGTGACAGTTCCTACTTCTTAGGGATGCTCTAAGGATTAAGTCGGTTAATACAGATAAAGTTCTCTGAACAACATCGGGCACATAGTAAGTGTTCAATAAGTCTTTTGTAGCAACGTTGTTGTAATTGTTTTGGTTTCATTTTGCAGATGATAATGATACCCCTTCTTTCTTTGGGGCATAAGTAATAGCACTAATGCTGAGGCATAAAATAATTGAATAAGAAAGGATCTTTCCTCCCCAGTATTTCTTAACTGCAGTAAAACCTTAATAGGTCAGAAGGCGTGATACACCAGTAACTGAGACCTTGGGTAATCAAGGAGATCAGAACTCCCTTTTTATTCTAATATCTGTCGAAATATTGGGTTGGCCAAGAAGTTCGTTCGGTTAGTGGATCTGTTTTCCATAAAGTTCTTCGTGAAAATGAAAAATGTGGTTTTTATTGGTACTTAAAGCCGAACAAACGTTTTGGCCACCCCAATATTTTCTAAGATGGGCCAGTCCACTTAGATCACCTAGTGAACACAGTAGTGAATACAGCTGAACCTTCTCCTGGAGACCGGAAGCCTGAGGGAGCTGAGACCCATGGTTCAGAAGATGTGGACTTACCCTTCTAGCCTGCGGATCAAGAATGGGTATTAGGGGCTTCCCTGGTAGCGCAGTGGTTGAGAGTCCGCCTGCCGGTGCAGGGGACACGGGTTCGTGCCCGGTCCGGGAGGATCCCACGTGCCGCAGAACGGCTGGGCCCGTGAGCCATGGCCGCTGGGCCTGCGCGTCCGGAGCCTGTGCTCCGCAACGGGAGAGGCCACAGCAGTGAGAGGCCTGCGTACCGAAAAAAAAAAAAACAACAAAGAATGGGTATGAGGTTGAACATCCCAGGCACTAATTTTAGAGTATTTGTCCTTAATCTACACTACAAAGTGCTATTTTATTATCATTTGTTTCTTTCTGATAAGATGAAGAAAATGCCCTGGAAGGCTAAGGTTCTCCTAGCCCAAGGATGCTTTAAGTGGAAAAAATCCTGCCTTTAATTTGTGTGTGTGTGTGTATGTGTGTCTGTGTTGTGGAGAGAGGGTGCCCAGGATGAGGCATGGCTCTGACCCTTGAAGAGATTATGATTATAATGAGGAGAGTGAGGCAAGATCCAGCTCAGACTCTTCTGACTGCCTTACGCCTGGTGGGCCTGGGGTGCAGAGGGAGTCCCCGAAAGGCATTTTCCCTTTCTGCCGGAGATAGAGAGTAAGTTGGACAGACCAGAGATCACCTGGGTAAGGGACTCATTTCTGAGCTGGATTTGGAGGGAAAAGTAGGTTGTTGAGAACTGGAGACGGGTGAGAGGAGTCATTTATGATTGAGAGAATTCTGCAAGTAAAAAAGACTTAAAGTGAGGACATTACCGAATAGGATTCAAACGCAGCAAACATCTAGCTTAGCAGCCATGTGCTTTGCACATTGTAAGCAGGCTCTTGATGTGTTTGTTTTATTGAATAGAATATGGCCTCCATTGTGAGAAATAGATCAGGAAATATGATTTGGGTCAAATTATGAAGAGTTTTGGATGCCAAGCCAAAGAATGAGTATGCAAGATTATGAGTTGATTTTTTGACTTTCAATCTTGAAGTAAAATGGTAGAGAGCCTTTTCAGCATCCCAGGTCTTAAAATTAAGAGATGGATGTTACAGAGTTCACAGTCAGACACGTAAGATGGTTAACCGCACAGTGTGGTGAAGGTCACAGCAGAGGGACTGTGGGAACAGAGGAGAAAGGCACCTAACTCATGGTGGGTCAGATAAAGAAGATGTGGCACATATATACAATGGAATATTACTCAGCCATAAAAAGGAATGAAACTGAGTTATTTGTAGTGAGGTGGATAGACCTAGAGACTGTCATACAGAGTGAAGTAAGTCAGAAAGAGAAAAGCAAATACCATATGCTAACACATATATATGGAATCTAAAAAAAAAAAGAAAATGGTCAGAAGAACCTAGGGGCAAGACGGGAATAAAGATGCAGACCTACTAGAGAATGGACTTAAGGATACGGGGAGGGGGAAGGGTAAGCTGGGACAGGGTGAGAGAGTGGCATGGACATATATACACTACCAAACGTAAAATAGATAGCTAGTGGGAAGCAGCCGCATAGCACAGGGAGATCAGCTCTGTGCTTTGTGACCACCTAGAGGGGTGGGATAGGGAGGGTGGGAGGGAGGGAGATGCAAGAGGGAAGAGATATGGGGACATATGTATATGTATAACTGATTCACTTTGTTATAAAGCAGAAACTGACACACCATTGTAAAGCAATTATACTTTAATAAAGATGTTAAAAAATTAAAAATAGAAAGCCTTCTGGAAGAGGGGGATTCCTGGGTGAGACACGGGGAAGGGCAATAGTTGATTCAGCAAAGGAAGGCAGAGAAAAGATACTCCGGGCAGAGAGAGCTGTGTGTGCAAAGATCCAGAGGTGAAAGAAGATGACTGTCGAGAAACAGCCAGTGTGCTTCCTCCAAGGATGTACTAGTCAGTAGCAAGGCACAGCAAGACACTCAAGCTAGTGCAAATACAAATATGGGGTTATCACAAGTATACTAAGGGCTCCTGGAGTCCAAAGACAATACAGCCAGGTTTCAGGGAACTTATTACCAGGGGCCAAACAGTCAATACTTTTCAGCCCTCCCCCATGGGCTACATAGTTTCTTATCTCCACTTTTTCTTGCCTTATCTATTTCTGTCTCTCTCTCTCTTCTTTGACTTCCAAGGTGGCCACCAGCCCATAACACTACTCAACCTGTCTGCACAACCCTAACTGTCAGCCTCTCAGCCTATAGTCGCAGGAGAGGACTCTGGTCACCTCAATTTAGCCAGAGTTCTTGGCACCAGACTATGCCATAGAACTGTCTAGAGATTTATTACCTTTGGGTCAGAACCTCTGTCCCAATAAGCTGTGGCTAGGAGGGAAGGGAATAAGGTCCTACAGTACATGTCAACTCATCTGGGGCTATGGGTCTTCATGCCCAAATCCCCAAAGGTTCTTGGATGCCACAGAAGTTGTAAGCTGTAGAGAAATCCAGGGATGAGTTGAACCAGCCCTTGAACTGACAACATGGTGCCTTGCAAAGCCCCTCCCCCTCCCTCCTCCTCTGCCGCCTCCCTGCCCCCATCCAATCTCAGTGTAATGACCTGAGAGCCACTTGCTTGATTGACATTCTTGTCAAGATCCACTCATTCTGGACCTAGACTGTTAATTTCATTTGGAACAGCAAAGAAATAAATAATTCAATTAGGCATTTTTCTGCTAAACCTATGGAGAGAACTAAGTGATAGGAATCTCTCCATCAAGTTGCCAGTTTTATCTTAAGCGCTCAGGGACAGAAAATGGTGGCAAATAACACTCTGTGATCGAAAGTATAAAGTGCAACCCTCCAGTCAAAATGTTAATTCTTAGAATTTTGTGTTTATCTTGATGGTTATGCTGCCTTCAATTTTATTAAAAGTTTAAGACTTTCTCTGATTAAAAATATACTAATATGCTAAGAAAAAATCCTCTCCCCCGCCATATTAAAATTTATTTCCCAGGAGAGAAAATAAATTTCCATGAAATGAAAGAAAGAACTAAGAGACGCTCGTTTTCTGAATAACCCTGTTTTCTTCTTGCAAAGAATGTGCTTTCAGGCAAATACATTTGTGTGCCTCTGGAGGTATGTGATGTCAGCTGCTGTAAGACAATAGTAATTAAAAAATTAAACAATTAAAAAAGGGAAAAGTTTGTCATCAATTTTAATGTTATGTTATGTGAATTAATATTTCTTCTTATAATGCAATATTCTGCAATTTATCATGCAGGCACAGTCCTTGCTTCCGCATTGTAGATAATTAGTTTACATTACTCTACAGAAATGAATTGTCGCTGGTGATCTCAAGCGCCCGCTAACAAATCACTTCTGTTGGGGGATTTATTGAGAGTCTACACAGGCCTTAACTATTGCTATATAGGGCACTGTTCTTAAATGTTAAATATCCAGCTAATTAAACAAACAAACCAACCCCCCCAAAACTAGATTCCTAGACCAAGAAGGCTGGAAGCCTATTCCTGTGACAAATCAACACTCTGTCCTCTTGCTTCACAAAAAGGATTTGTGTTCTCAAGTATAATTTTCATGACCGATTTTCTCCCCTCCCCCACCCCCAATCCAGCCGCTAAACAAACCAGCCAGGACAGTGAAGAGAGACTTGGGACTTCTGCAGGCTGTTAATGAGACAAAGTGACTCCGGAGTCTTTGTATACCTCCTCCTCTGAAACTTGGATCTCACCATGAGATACTCATGGAAAAGATAATTGACCTCAAGATCTAATTCTGAATTCCAGTATTTGTCATCACGTGTGCAAGAGCCATACTGTGGATCAGTTTCATCCCAGGAAAAAAACTGGGTTGTCTGATCGTGTCTGGTGAGCTCAGTACCGCAGAGCAGGTCTGTCTCACTACAGTCCTAAAGGGCAATATACATGGAGAATACAGCCTGAGCACACGGGGAACTGAGCAGGAGCTAACAGAGATGCAAGCTCCAAGCATCTCTTCTCTGGGAGTTTTAAGAGACTCTGAATCACTGTCATCTAGAGATTCTCAGGAACATGGGAGTACTCCTGAAGACTTCAGAGACATAGCAGCCCTGCCTCCCAAGAGTTCCAAGCCGAAGATGCAGCTAGATTTGACCGGGGCAGCAAGCATTTATGGAGCGCCTATAAAGGGCTCCATGATTATGTACTCTCAGGTAGAATTATTAAGAAGTACAAGTCTGGCCTCTGCATTAGAGGGACTTACAGTCTAATTGGGGGAGAAAGGTGAGCATAGGACAAAAGGAAATGGAATATAAGGGCACAAATATTGATTATTGATTAGTTTAGCATTTCCCAAAGTTCAAGTGATTTTAGGTGTACATGGACACAGCATTAATGAGTTAATGAGAAAATTAACTCATTTCAATCTCTTCTCAATCTCTCCAGACCAACAAGAGAATCTCTAAGTTTGGTTGCTGTTATGTCTTTAATACTTTGCTAACTCTTCCCAGCTTCCCTTTTAATAAGAAAAGAGCAGGTTTTAAGGTACAACCCGAGGCACAACCTTCATAACAGTATTCTTGTCTGTCTTTATTTACATTCCATTTATGCCAAGTGCCACTGGTTTTCAGTTTATAATTATGACACAAAATTTTCTTTTAAAATAAACTGCTTAAGTAAAAGTAGTGAATCTGTTTAAAGAAATGTATTCAGTAATTAGTAGCCTAGATGGTAAGTGGTTATAGCAAAAAAAAAAAAAAAAAATATGAAGGTGATATAGGTATGTCTGAAGTTTGGGAAACTCTGGATTACTGGAGTCAAGCATTAAACCCAGATGACCAACAGGGACAGGTCAGAGGAAGTGCACAGAAGGATGAGGTGAGAGGAAAAAGAGTTGAGGAATCCAGCCTGGGAGAGAAGAGAGGAACCATGGACAGCATGACACTGTTTGACCTTGTGACTTGTGGCAGTGAGGGCAGAAATCCTGGGCTATAAGTCTAAAGATGTATGAGTGCCCCAATCGAGCCACTTTGCTGCCCTGACACCTATATATACACTCAGACACCTGCCCCCATCTCCGACAGGTAAAGACAAAATCCAATTTATTTACATCATCTTTTTAGCTAGAGCTCAGAGACAAGAGCACACTTCTTCCCCAAGCTCTAGTGGGAGACTTAACATGCATCTAACGAGCAATCACTGTGCACAGAAAAAGAGTGTGCTGATTGGCCAGCTTGAGTCACATGCCCACCGCCACAGCCAGGGAGGTGGGGCTACGTGATTGGCAGCCTCAGCAGGTGTATGTGAGTGCCCCTGAAGTTAGAGACGCTGAGTAGAAAGTAACAGGTAGCCACCACCAAGGGGTAAGATGTCAAGAGACTGGGCAGAGAGAAGGGCCAGAAAAATCTTTTCTTAGTGCTTACTCTTGGCTCAGATCACAGACTAGTTTGCTCTCCCCACCTCCCTCTAGGTACCCAGGGCCTTCACATTCCCCTGCGTCCCTGGAAGTCTTCCCCTAGACTTGCCCTAGTAGCATTTTGAACTTAACCAAGCAGCCAGGAAGCACATGTTAGAGGTAACTGTGTCCTGACACCACATGGGGCTTTTCACGGAATGATCAGAAGTTGGCCTGCCATGTGATTCTCCCACCTCAGCCCCCAAATTATGAGGCTTATTGCTATATGTCTGAAATGGGGGACTGCTTTCCAAGAAGCATAAATCTTACCAAAAAGGTCTTCTGAACACCTTGATAGATTTAGGAGTGCTGACGATAGACCTCTTGGATCTGAGCGTGAGACCAGGAGTTGGTGAGAACTGAACTGCAGTTCCCTTGGGTGGGATAACAGCAGGGGAAGAGCACAGGAAATGGTTGGATGCTAGCTATGTGCAGTGACTTGGCCACTGAAAAACTCCCCGATGATTGGGAGTGAAGGAGTTACAAAAGTAGGGATGGCTGTTAGGAAGTCATTTGCACAGCTGTGATCTAGATCTCTAGCCATTCCTCCTCTTCTGTCACCTCAAAACTTTAACAAAGGTTTACTAGGTATAGAAAGGAGTGTGCGTGTGTGTGTGTGTGTGTGTGCGTGCACATGCGCGTGTGTTTATAAATCTCGGAATTGCTTGTTGATATGACAAATATCTGCAAGCTTTATTGTACAAGGCTGTGAGCAGTAACCGGGTGTCTAAAAGCCACCATCTGGATGTCTAGAGCAGGGACAGTGGCCATTGCTCACCTAGAGCCTCACTCCTTATATTCTATATGTATAAAGCCTTCCAGAACAGTGGCCCCAGGAATCGCCCTGCTATCCTCATTCTTCAATGCCACCTTCTCCCTGCTGGAATTTCTCTACCACCTGCAACAATCCCTCCCCAACCCCAGGCTCCGAGTCTCACCAACACAACTGGTGTGCAGAGGCCTGGCAGGAAGCGTTGAGGAAGGGACAGAGGCCATCTCCAACTCCATGATGCTCCTCCCAGGCCCAGGGCTGCTGCCCACCCATCCCCCTCCATCTCTGTCCACTGCCACCCCTCTTCTCCCAGTAAAATGCCCAGGATACGAGACCCACTGGGTGGGTTTTCTGGAATGCAGACTGTCTGGTTTTATTGTTTGAAGATGGGCACCAAAAGTCCCTTCTTTAGCATCTCAGTGGGCCTTTGGGAGAAAACCTTTTATTGTTTGTTCCTGTCTTACCAGTTTTCCTGTTTGCTAGAAGCAAAATCCCTTTAAAACTCATGAAGGATGTGGATGTGGGCTTGCCATGAGGAGAGAAGGGTAGGAAAGAAGCTCTTTTCCCAGATGTCCCCCAAGCTCAATAACTCACCTCCCTGGACCCCCTTTCTAGAACACTCCCTATCTCACTTCCCTGGTTTAATCTTCTCCCTAGCACTTATCAAACATTTCATATATTTAACCTGTTGATCTTATTTGATTGCCCGCTGCCCTGACTAGAACATCTCCTCCATGAGAATGGAGATTTTAGTCCGTTTTGTTCACTTGTGTCCCTGTAGTCTCTCCCTCTAGGAGATCAATAAATATCTGTCATTGAAAGACTTGTGTTACCTGGGCTGAGGGACCAAAACCCCAGTTGGAGAATGTAGGTACTAACTCCAAGATGGGAAGCTGACAGATGCACTTGGGTTCTTACAAAGGTCTGGAATGACCATAGATTTGGGCCAGGACAAAGGATCATCACTAGGGCTCGATTCCCTGCAGCTCATAACCCTTACCCCCTGGGACCCCATCCCTGCTGTTAACTCTGCCTTGTGGAAACCCCATTTTCCACCCTGGGTACTAGGAAAGTGGCTGGTTCTAGGTGACGCCTCACTTCCTTTGGCGGTAGAGAGTCTGGACTCGGGTTATACGGACTCATCCCATGGTTTAAGGGTGTTATGGGTTAAATCGGCATTTGAGGATTTGCTTGGGACACTCACCACTGGACTTTCTGTGGGAAGTGGGCCTGGCTTCCCTCAGCTCTCCGGCCACAGTACACGTGTGGGGTGGGATGTGGGAGCTGCCATGGCCAGGATGCACCCGTTGGAAAGTGTTTCTCCCAATCCCAGCTGCTTAAAGGCTAATCTTTTTGCCTCACATGGGTTAAGAGGGCAAAGTTGAATCCAAAAAGGGCTCAATTCAATCTCATTTCCTCCTCCCTTTGATCTCTTCATTTCCTATTTCACTTCCTCTGACAATTTCCTCCTTCCATTCCCAGAACAAACAACTCTCACTGTGGCACTTGGCCATTTTCAATCATTTTCCCAGACGCTGATTCTCTTTTGGCTGCCGTTTACCATGGCACTGTGGACGTTCTGCTAAATATCAGAGGCAGGGTTGGGGCACCTCACGTCATGCCCCGTGGCTCCTCATGCCCGAAACTTGGGTATAGCCAGAGATATGCGTCTATGAAGTCTTGGATCCCCCAAAAAGGAAGTAGTACAATTATAACCAAGAAACTATTTCACAGTGAGCAGAGGTAACTTTCCACCCCTGGATCCCTCAAGAGGGGCTAATGCCATGATTTCAGCCATTTATGTTTTTCTTTCCTAACTGAGCTCATAGGTAAGAACCAAATATTCCATTCCAAAAAAAAAAAAAAAAAAAGCTCAGAATGTTCTAGAAACTTTTGTGTTTTTATGTTGATGTCTGAGTCTCAATGTGAAATGGTTCCCGAACTAATCATATTAGTAAAACTGGCAAGATTGAAAGAGCCATAAACACACACGCTCAGTATTTCAACATCCATTAAAACGTATACTGCAGCCTCCCAGAATATTTAATAGGCTTGTATGATGACTGAACGTGAATTCATTCATCTCAGTCAAGTCGGGTTATTAAGATACACATACTAAGTGATTTGTCCTGTATTTACCCTGTGCTGGGAAAATGGTATCTGATTTGGAAAACAAAAAACAAAACTCAGAGTTGTTCTTTGTTGAAAGAAATGGGAGTCAGGACCCTACCCCACCCCCAGTTTCCATGCCAGCTCTGTCACGAGCAAACTGCTTAGTCCCTGTGGGACTCAGTTGTCCATCTGAGAAATTAGGACGGTTACCTAAACGATCTCTAATGTTCCTTCTAGCCCTGACCTCTTTAAATGTGGTAGGTGGGATAGAGGAGTGGTTAAGAGTGTGGGCTTTGGCATTGGACCACTAGGGCTCAAACCCTGCCTCTACCACTCAGTTTCCCCATCTGAAAAATGGGGATAATAATAGAAGGCTAAAGGGAGGTAATCAATGCAAATTGTGGTACCTAGGGAGTGCTCAATAAATGTAGGTTAACTTTAGAAATTAATGTAACATCTACTGGGCAGTTTGAAAAATGGATTTCATTCTTGAAGTTAAGAATATCACACTTTAGATACATTGTTTAACTTAATCCTCACCACAATTTTGCAAGGTAGATGGAGTTAACTTTGATTTGCAGATAAGAAACTGAGACCCAGAGAGATTAACTAGCCCAGAGTGACACAACTATTAAGAGACAAAGCCAGGATTTAAACTCAGATCCTGACTGACTCCATTATGGGCTTCCCTCCCACCCAATCTATCCATCTACCACCTCTGGTTAATTTCCAGTGCACTTAGCATCCCTCAGGGATTCTCAGTACAGCTCTAAGTATTCAAGTCTGTGGCCATTGACTTCTCCACTCTGGGAAAACAGGAAAAGCTGGACCATGTTCTTTCTGGTCATGCTGGTTTCTCTGGAGTTTAGGACTAGGAAATCAAAGTCCTGTTCTCAACACCTGTTCTCTCTCCTCCCTCCCTGAAGCTTAGTTGGCCAAGAGCAGCTTTTGTTCATGATTATTTTTTGGTTTTAATTTGCCGAGATTCAGGCTCAATAACATCACATCTCCAGCATTAATGTGTATCCCGGCCAAGCTGAGCCGAGTGGGAAACCGGTGTCATGCCTGAGTCTAGATCAGAGTTTCCCAACTTTGGCACTGTTGACATTTGGGGCCAACAATTCTTCATTGTGTGGGCCGTCCTGAACATCCTGGAGAACGTTTAGCAGCATCCCTGGCCTCCACCTACCAGATGCCAGTAGCAACCCCTCCCACTCTCCAGAGTGACAATCAAAAATGTCTCCAGACGTTGCCACATATCCCCTCGGGAGCAAAATCCCCATTGGTTGAGAACCACTGGGCTAGCTAAAGGGATGAAAAGCTTAAGCTTAAGTATTCTTTTCATTCTGCCTTTGCCTCCTTCATTGCATGGCTTTTGGAGCTATTTAGGTTCTGGTAAGCAATTGTTTTATCTGGCAACATCCTAGCAGGCAAAACATTGGCCACCGTGAGATGCTTTTGGTCTGAAGGCAAATTTGCCTGGACGGAAATACATGTTTTTGTCTCCGTGGCTAGCAGGCATGCTTTCTTCGGGACACTTAAGGCGGCCATCTTCAAAATGGTCCCCCCAACTCTCAATGGGGCCAGTGCCCTCTGCTGGAACGTTTGTCAGCATTGCCTCAGAGGAGGTCGGGACGCATGGTTTGAAAATTTGGAAAACAGCAGAAGTACAAAAGAATAAATGAAACAACCTAACGAGTAGGAAACTTTTGCAGTAACTTCCTTTGTATTTAGTCATTGTTTCCACAAGCTTTCTAATTTCTCAGCAGAGCTTTTTTTTTTTTTTTTTGGTAGATTAACCAAAACTTTCTTTCCATCCTTTCGTCTATACACCCATACAGTCTTTCACTGATAATTATAATAACCACATCAACAAAGATTTACTGAAGGGCTAACCGTGTGTTCAGTCACTGCGTCCCCTATATGCTTCCCCCTTTGGTCTTCTTAATAGCTCTCTGGGACAGGGGGTATTATTACTATTATTATTCACACATGAGGAAACCAAGACTTGAAGAGGCCAAGTGACCTGACCAAGGTCACACAGCTCATAATGGTGGAGGAAGGCCTCAATTCCAGAGCCCACGTCTTTAACCCTATGCTATGCTGCTACATTCCTTTATTCATCTTTTCTTTTTCATTCAATCCCAAAGTTTCCTTTCTAAATGTGACTCATTATTGATCTAAGGAAGCAGTGTATGGATGTCTGGTGTCATTTTGAATTTGCTCCCATTTATTTAAAGCATATTTTTCACCTAATTATCCCTTTTAGCTTCTGAAACCACAGGAAGATAAGTTGCTTTTCTCCCAATGTGAACTCTAGACACAGAATTCTAATAGCGAACTAGATTCTTAAGCATTCAAGGGCTCATGAATCTCTCTAAAAATATTATATTCGAATAACATTCATATGCATCAGAATACATCAGAATATATCCAAGACCTTGTAATTTATGGCCTCGCTTATTACTTTAAAAGCCTGGGATTCTTGTAGAATATGGCTTAGTGGGTCAAACATTCCCTTTCCTCTCATTTATCAGGCTTTTGATCTCACGTCAGTCCTGAATGTTGGCTTGCCTGGCCAGGAACCATGTGCTAGGAGATCACACACACAACAGACCCCCTTTCCTTTTAAAAACTTGTGGGGTTGCTGGTGCTACAGAGCCCCGCCTGGGTAAGCAGAGGAGGTATTGAGTTCCCCCGGTCCTCACTGCCCCTTTGTCTATTATTATTTTATAGTTTTGTTCTGCATTCCTTTCATTCAACCTCCAGTCCATAGAAGCCTGTTTCTTTATTAGTTACATATGTCTGCACCCTTTTACCCCAGCAGGGAAAGACAAAATATTCTGGAGGGCTCGGAGGCCTGGGATGGACAGCTAATCCATCCCCACCTTGAACTAATCGGCGGGCTGATGTGCTATTGTACCGGGTCCTGTTCTGTGCAGTTGAGCAGTGGGGTTTCAATTTGTAGGAGCATAAACAGATACTAAAGTTGGAAGAACGGCTCAGTCATTTGTTAGCAGAGTTCAGATCAAATTATCACAGCGGTCCCCTGCTGACAGCCTGAACAATTACCTCCTTTTTTCTTGATCTTTAAATGTTTTCTGTTTCACTTAAGCCTCAGTAAATAGTTTACTTCTCATGGGCTTCATTTATTGACACAGAGAGGCTGATTTATTTAATTTTGTTTCTCTGCTGCCTTCCCAGAAAGGAGTCGTAATGCTTTGTTGAAATCTCCCCACACGCCCCCAGTGATAAGTTTATCATGGTAGGCTGAGGAAGCGGTTTAATGATGTGACTATAAATTATCTGGGTTTTTAATGAGAAGTTTAGATCCCCAAATTTGAAAGCCGATTTTTAAAGGCTTTAAACCAGAACCCGGCATCTGTTGCTCGAAGAGGTTGAAACCCAGAGTCAGAAACTGGTCTAAGGAGAGACTGCTGAGGCTCTGGGATCTGAATCCATAATTGAATTATTCAAAACCCAGGAATTTGATTATTCTTTTAAAGAAAATAGCGTACATTGTGTCCGTCACGTTTGTCCTATCTTGGCGTAGATTCATTGATGTTCTGCGTGAGTTCACCGGAATTAACTCCAACATTTGTTTTCACTCTTTTTCCCCTTCCCCCATTTTCAACCCTTGACTTTCACTCTTCCATAGTTACATTTGTCTGCTTCTTACAGTCCTACTGGGACGGATTTATCATCATTTGCTAACATATCTGTCTCAAAATCTCAGCTTTGATCAGCTTGTATTTTATAACTTACATCTGTTCTACATTTAACCTTTTGTAATGCTGTTTTTCAAAAATATTACCTGAGCTAACAAAAGAATTGTACCAGAGCAAGAGCTCCAGAGTGTCGATTTAAAAAAAAAAAAGATCTCACCGAACATACCTGCCTACGTGACCATATTTTTATTACTCTTCCAAAGGTGACTTTTCATTAAATATATAAATCCATCATTTCCCCTCACTTCGTGGCAGGACTTCTGTTGACCCAAGGGCTTCGTGCTCCCTGTCTGCCCTTGTCCCATCATCTTGACCCTTCCTTTGCAAGGAATTCATGCCAGAGCACATGGCCGTGAAAAGGGTGCTTCTGCTGGGGTCCGTGGCTGGACCTGGAACCAGCTTTCCTGTCCTATTGGCCCGGTCTGGCGGGGGACCAGGGGCCGTGCTGACCAGGGCAGGCTGTCAAGGCAGCTCCTGTGGATTTTCCTTTCTAGCAGGTTCTGCCTTCCAAGAGGTTTGAATTCAATTTCATTTGCTTATTTTATTTTAATAAAGTTAATTTATTTTTACCGCTGAATTCTGAAATGTTTGACAACCGCCGCTCTGAATTGAGGGTACGCGTTTCTGGGTATTTCTTTATACTTTAACTGCTTATGTATGTTCTTCTACATAAGATTTTTCATATATTTCTGCTACATGCTCTCTTCATCCATGTTGATATGTGCAGCGCTAAGCAGTCATTTGCATTGTCGTAGAATGTTCCGTTTTATGATGAACATTTACATTATTTCAACTTTCTTGCTATGAAGAGCAGTCAATGCTTTATGAAAATTCTTCTGTATGTCTCCCAGGGTGCATGTGTGAGAGTTTCTCTAGGTTCTTCACTGAGAGGGAATGGCTGACTCACAGGATACGCGCTGCTCGATTTTAGTAAATATTGCCAAACTCTTTCCCGACACGGCTGTTTGATTTTACACTCTTGTCAGTGCTTAGTGTTGCCAGACATTTTTAATTTTTGCCAACTGATAGGACTGTAATGGTATCATGCAGCGGTTTTCATTTGCAGCTATTTGCTTACTAACAAAGTTGAAATGAAATGGCATAAAGTAATATTACTTATCACAGTGCCTGGCACATAGTAAATATTCTATTAATGAAACATTACTGTTGTGATTATTTTACTGAGCAATCATTTTATAGATGAGTGTCCAGGATCTGGAAACATACTAGCTCTAACAGGATAGATCCAGAGAAACACAAGCAGTGGAGATGATGGTGGTGGGCAGTAGCCTGTGATCCATAACTGACTTGCCGGTATCACTACCACGTGGAAAGACTGTGGTAGTGTGATCGGAACTGCCATCTTGAACGATGCTCGCCATCTTTTCTAACTGCTTTCACACCTGCTCTGAGTCAAGACTCAAAGTGGGAATGTGAAGGTCAAAGATCAGGCTCTCTTTTTTGGCTCATGGCTTGGGGAGAGGACAGGTGGCCCTTGCTTCACCCTGTGGTGGAGGAAATACCACCTGGACAGCAGGGGTCTCCATAGAATCAACTGACTCAGACCTTTGGGGGTCCCCTTCCCCACCTCCAGCCTGCCCCCTAAAAAGCAGCCCTGGAGGGCTTCCCAGGTGGCGCAGTGGTTGAGAGTCCGCCTGCTGATGCAGGGGACACGGGTTCGTGCCCCGGTCCGGGAAGATCCCACATGCCGCGGAGTGGCTGGGCCCGTGAGCCATGGCCACTGAGCCTGCGTGTCCGGAGCCTGTGCTCCACAACGGGAGAGGTCACAGCAGTGAGAGGCCCACGTACCGCAAAAAAAAAAAGCAGCAGCCCTGGAGACCATGGACTTCTTTACTGGCCTTGAAAGGCTAGAATTGAGTCCTCCTTCCTAACAGGAAGCTGGAAGAAGCCATATTTTGCGGGACATATATGTGTCATCTAGGTGACTGATGGGGATGATATTGATGATGAAGATTGTGATGAAAAAGAGGAGGCGAAAGAGGAAAGAAGCTACGTTTTGTGTTTTTTTTGGTTACCATGCAGTTTGCTCCTTCTACATGCCAAGCGCCATATGGACATCTTACATATATTCTCTGTCCTATTTGGAGCTCATGATAACTCTGTTAAGGAGGCAGTGTTATCTCCATTTTACAGTCCCAATAGGAGTCTAAGAAACATGAACAACCAGGCTCAGGACAGCCTGGTCTGGGGGGAAGAGGGAGTCAAGATATTCCTTTATTTTTTTCGCGGTACGCAGGCCTCTCACTATTGTGGCCTCTCCCATTGCGGAGCACAGGCTCCGGACGCGCAGGCTCAGCGGCCATGGCTCACGGGCCCAGCCACTCCGCAGCATGTGGGATCCTCCCGGACCGGGGCACAAACCCGCGTCCCCTGCATCGGCAGGGAAGCCCTCCGTTTTTACCTAAGGGTTTCTGTGCCCCAAACTCTCTCCCTTCTTTAAATTACTAGATTCATTTTCTTCTGCAGAGTCATCCATGCACTCTGTAAACTAGTCCTGTTTGGCCTTCAAACACCCAGGACCCCAGGACAAAAACAAGTTCACCATGAACTTGAAGCGCTATGTCTGGATTCCCCGTCTCCTTTAAGGACCAGTGTCTGGGGAGCGAGGTGGTGACTTCAGCTCCATCCAGTAGCACCTTGGATAAGAAAGGCGGTTGCATACCTCTGCTACCATTCTGAGGCTGAGGTCTAACCACACACCTTTTTCTCTTTTGATTTCCTGAAGACATGGGAACGGCTAAGGTTACCAAACACACCTCTCTTGATGGGGGAGAGACTTCTTTCATTTTGGTTTGGTTTGGTTGTGCCGAATTCTACCCTTTGAAAAATGCAGAAGCCCATTAGAGATTAAGACTACAAACAAGCTTAAACACATCTTAACAGCATTCCGAAAGTCCCAGGTGTAGGTGGGTCAAAGCCATATCTTGTTCTCCTACATATTTCAACAGATAGACAAACTTTTGATTGCGCTATCAGTTCGAAAAATGACTTTGAACTTTCCGCCAGTGCCGCCCACTTGGGCTTTCTTAACCCCACAGAGGGCCAGCAGCTGATAAGGGGCCTGAGTGGTCCCCGGCGGGTGGCGGGGGCCTTTCATCTCACCTCGGCTGTGTACACGAGCTGTTTGCTTAGCTTGGCGCTGCTATCCTGAGGACCTTTTAAAAATCCTCCCATTTATTAGGATCTAACAACCGATCTGTAAATAAACGAGGAGAAAATGTAGATTTCGGCAGTGGTAGGCGGGCAGTTCATTCTCAGGCAGGCTGATTTCTCCCTCTAGCTCTTTATTTCTCTCTCGTTTGCTCCCTAGATCCCCTCTTCCCTGCTCTCTCCTCCTCGACCCTCTCTTCCTTTCTCCTTTCCTTCCCTGCCTCCCTTCCTTTTCCTTCAGCTACTTGCAGATGACAAAAGAAAAATCGAATAGATGGGCTGTATTTTTGATGTAGGCTTTAAGTTCATGTATCAAGAAACAGTAAAAGCTTGGTGGCTAAGAGCCCAGACTCAGAGCCTGGACTTGACTTCTGGTAGAGTGGGTTCTCGATGTGTGACCTTAGGCAATTTACATAACTTCTTTGTGCCTCAGTTTTCTCATCAGTAAAGTGGGGACAATAACAGCACCTACCCCATGGGGTCATTGTGGGAACTAAAACTTAGAACAGGGCTTGGCACGTAGTACACACTAAGTCTTGGCCAGTTAGTTATTACTATATTATTATTATTAACGTGCAGAAAGCTTGGAGGTGGCATTCGTGGCATCACCAGTGGTCTCTGAAAGAGTTGTCCTCCACTGAGAGACCTTGGACAAATAGCTCCATGACAAGGATGTGAGCCCCTCTGCCGACCGGATTTCCCACAGTTGTGCCTGTGCTCTCATCCCCTCCAGGAGAGATGAAGGAAGAGGCAGTGGATCTCCTGTCCTGTGCTCAAGAAGCTGACAGTGTCTCCTGACCACGCCTCTCCCTCCACACTTCCCTCCCCCAGCACTCGAGGGATGGAGGGCCTATCTGGTGGCAATATTTCAAATGTGGGGAGATGCTGTGATTAGGCTGGTCCATCAAACCCTGTTGAGAGCTTTGGGGTCTCATCACTGGGAGGGAATGTAATCATCTCCTGGCCATGCTGTGTCCCTCACAAGAGAATGCTGGAACCCACCCAGCTCTCCTGGACCACATGGGTGAGGCCGGCAGAAAACAGAACCCAGAGTCCTCCCCTCTCTGTTCCGAGTCCACCCTGAGGCCTCCAGATTCTCTGACAGCCCAGGGCAGTTTGGATGGATTCTGTGGTCTCCCCTCACCAGTCCATCACGTGATTAGAGGAAAGCCCTGAACCCGTTTCTCAGAGAGATGGAGCCAGTAGAGGTGGCTGACCCAAGATACTGGGGCAAAGAACAGAGAACATCTTCTGCAGACTCTTTGCAGCCCTTTCTGCAGCGCAAGAGCAGACCAACTGAATCTGAAAGAAGCGTCCCTCACGGGTTGTGTACAAACGGAAATTTTGAACATCATTTTTCTTCCTAAATGCTCAGGGGTAGTTGGCTTTTGAAAGGACCTATGGTAAACTGAGAATCTTTCAGGATATAATTTGCAGCTTAGATGACCAGAATCAAGAGGATTTCTTCAATGAGAGCTGCACTGTGACACCTGCAACCTCCAAATGGGCTTCCCAAGCCCTAAGCAGATCTTGGGATCTGGGGTAACGGGAAGCAAAGGTCACTGAGGAAAGAGAACCACTGTCCTCGAAGATTCCCTTGCTTTAGTTAAGCTTTGTGCTGGAAACTGCCTGTGCCCACAAAGTGCATTCTCCCCTTTGGCCCAGCTGGACTGTATTACCCTTGCAGTTGACTCTGGCCACTTGACTTAAGTTTTTGCCAATAAAATGTGAGCCAAGCCACATGGGCCACTTTCA
The DNA here is from genome assembly GCF_039906515.1 of Pseudorca crassidens. Classification (NCBI taxonomy): domain Eukaryota; kingdom Metazoa; phylum Chordata; class Mammalia; order Artiodactyla; family Delphinidae; genus Pseudorca; species Pseudorca crassidens. The sequence goes on along the minus strand of NC_090315.1, from coordinate 32,674,482 downwards.
GTTCCAGGCTCTAACACATCCCGGTGCGCCTCCTGCATGTTCTCTTGCCTCTTCAGACTGGCTGGAATCTGGACAAGGCAGAGACCCATCAGACAGTGACAATGCCCCAGGGCAGGGCCAGTGACCTCCACCCAGATCCAGCCCAGAGTCGGCCAATTCTGGCCACGTCCATCACATGAACACTGCCTAGGGTTGCTTTGGGGCCACTGCCCCAGAGTTGCGTCCTTGTAACAGAAACATTATGACCGGCAAGCCAAAAATATTTATGATCTCCCCTTACAGAGAAAGTTTGCTGATCTCAACCTCGGGGGATGGCAGGGCAACGAAAAAGGAACTGAGTCCCTGAGCGCACACATGGAGCAGAGGGGTTGTGCACATCAGGACCACTGTGAGATGAGGAAATGGGTGTGCTTTGTTCACTAAGCCTCTGTGGTCTTGAGCGTCTGTCGCAGCTGCATAGGGCCAGTACCAGCTCCGGTCATCTTCTCTGGGAATGGTCTCAGAGAACTGTAAGTGCTGGCTCCCACCTTCTCTCCCCCCAGGCCCTACAGTCTACTCGGCACTGTTTCTGGAAACCGTATCAGGACACCCTAAGGAGAAGCCTGGCACACTGTAGGCATTCTATAAAATGTGGAGATCCAGCGATCCCACTTCTGGGGATATACCCAAAGGGAATGAAACCTGGATATGGAAGAGATATCTGCACTCCCGTGTTTATAGCAGCATTATTCACAAAAGCCAAGATGTGGAAACAGCCTAAGTGGCCATCAAGAGGTGTATGGTTAAAGAAGATATGCTTTATACATATACAATGGAACTTATTCATCTGTGAGAAAAAAGGAAATGTATTGAATGAATGAACGAGCTGGAGAGTAAAAGAAAGAAGGTCAAGAGAAGAGAAAGGAAAACCAGGGCACTCTTGCCAATGTAGAACAGCAGATGAGTTTTGAATGCAGTGATACCTTGGTCTGGTACACAAAAGCTGTGTGGCCTTCAGCAAGTCATTTAACCTCTCTGAGCCTTACTTTCTCCATCCCTATAAAGGGGATGGAAAGACTGAATCATGCAGTGTTGTTGTCAGGATTAGAGATAACAAGAGTAGAAGGCGTAATGTAGAAGACTTGGCTGTGGTTGTCTGACATTATGGTTGTCCACAACGTGGTAGTTTCTCTGCCATCAGCCACGAAGGGAGTGAAAAAAAGCACGTACCCCTGAGAACTTTTCCAAAGTCCTGGAAGTAAATACCACTTAAAAGAGATTATCGTCCTCTGAGTCATCATGTTATCCTCTAAATTAATTTGTACCCACAGGCCTCAAATGATAAGCAAGGTGGCGCAACTACTAGGGCAGCCATATTAACTCGGGGGGTGACAGTTATATTTCCTACGTAAGAAAGTGCTTGCTTTGCTATATAAGAATGTGTTGCTTTGAGCAGCTAGAGTGCAGCCTGAAATTCTATGATTCTGAAAACTAGGTGGGTTTCTGCTTGGCCTCTCCAGTGGGAAGAAGTTACTAAGTGTCGTAATAGCAAGTTCCAAATAAGGAGATGACAAGAAGTGCGTGTAAGTGTTGAGATGACAGGGCATCCGGGGCAGGCAAAGGGGGCAGGTGTCATCAGGGGCAGATTTGTTGAAACAGATGCACTTTGAGTGGTATAGCGTGATGATCCAATTAGCTGTCCTTTGCTGAACACAGAAGTGTTCTAGGAGCTGCAGTGGGTACTCTGAATTTTTAGCCAGCATACAAGGTAGGCACTGATTATTCTCCACCTTCTACAGATGAGGAAACTGAAACTAGGAGAAGGGACGTTGCTTGATTTGGAACAAACAACTGATAATGGTGGGGCCTGGATTCAAACCCTGGTCTGTAGGACTGTAGGACCCACAGCCTTGTCTGAAATACAGTATTTTCTAGGGCCTGCACCTCTCTATGATCCAAAGCCACAAATAGTAGGCAATGGTGGATACACTCACACATTTTAAAAAATTTAATTAATTACCCGTATTTAAAAACTAGGAGACTTTACGTTGAATCCTAGACATGGGGCTTATTGTGGTCAATCGGAAGATCTGGCAACATAGTGCAGGAATTGCCCTTCAACAATGACTGCCTGGAACCAAGCAGAGGCTGCTCCCTTCAGGAAAGACAAACAAGAACCAATTGGCCACAGTCCTCACCATTCCCTATTGTCTAGTCTCTGCCATTGTCACTCATTTTCTTTCCTTCCTGGTCCCTGTGGGCATTTGAGTTCAAGATCCCTGCCCTAGACTCTTGAGGCCCCTACCTCAAGGAAGCAATAGCAGTATCGTCTTGCCCTTTAGAGCATGGGGAGATGCGAATGGGTGGGAATGGTGGGTGGAGGAAGCACCGCGCTGTGGGTAAGTGACACAGTTTGTTCCAACAGGCAGAAGTCTTTTCTTCAGTGAGCACTATCTTGCCCTCCCCCCTCACCCCCCCACCGCCCCAGGGGCTCAAGAATCTCTTAAAGCAGCTTGTTATCCCACTTCCCTTGGCCAGAAGCCCTCAGTGGCTCCTACTGAAACCATTTTATTTATTTCACTTGATCTACAAAGAGTCCAGACTCATTATAGACCTTGGTAAATGCTTTCCCCCCGCCAGCTCTATGGGGAGATCTGCTAACTTGATCAATAGACCCAAACTTTAATTTTTCTTATACAGCTAAGGCTATAGGGTAGGTGGAGGGGAGTAGAGAGGGGAGAGGGAAGAAGTCTTAAAACAGTATAGTTATAATTTCCCTTTGCCTAGAGGAAGAAACCATGTTGCTTCAATTTTGGCATGAGTTAAACTCGCTGCAAACATCGCTGTAAATGGGTCAGGCAGTCAAGAAAGCCAACAGTTGGCCGCATTTGTGCTAAATCCAGTCTTTTTGTTTTTGCCAGAGGAAAAAAAAAATTCTAATTTCTATCAGTCTAAATTGAGTTGGGGAGCATTATCAGCTGGAAGGACCCTTCTGATTTGACAGGCCCCACTGTATGATGATTAATTACTTCTCAGCTTCATTGGACTTTTCTAATTTCCTTTTGCCACTGGCTGGAGGCATCGCGCGATAAGTACTGCTCTTATTATTTTGTGCAAAGGAAAATGTCTATTACGGTCTGTCGTACAAGCGAGCAGAATGAAAAGACAGCCGATCAGGAAACTTGCAAACTCCTCTATCTTTATTTGGTCTCCCCTGGTCTCCCTTCCTCACTTGTTCTAAGACAGAGGTGGCCACACACGGTTTCCTGTCAAAATAAGAAGATAAAATCATAATCTCTATCAGAGTACTTGACATTTGGAAATTTGTATAATGATTTCACGGGATTTAATCCCCCAGCTCGCCACAAATCCTCCTCCAAATGCAAATGCAACTAAAATATTATACTGAGAGATGCAGGGCCATTCTTCTTCACCAGCGCATTTATTTGGTCATAAATTCAACTTGAGGGATTGCCTTATTGTATACAATACTGAAATGAGAACAATAATAATAACGATGTTAATAATAGTTATTATTAAAGAACCATAATTGAATTTGGAAAGAGAACATTTTTCTAAGCGGACCAGACACCTAAATTATAATGTGTCGGTTTCCAGGGGCCTCTTGCCTCAGCACATGACAGCTTACGTGACTGGTGGGCTGGCTCTCTCCCTGGGATGATCACAGACTCTGCTGGAACGGACAATTGAGACTCAGCAGAGGCTGTTTGTTTTCCTGGAGAGGAGAGATATGAAAATGTATAACGGATCCCACTTCTGCAGCCCCTTCTGCCTGCTTATCCTCAGGCCTGGGCTGATACAGAGTTCAGCGACTCTCAGGACATGTTTACTGAGGCTCACGCAGGAAAAGCTCCACTGAGCAAATCACAGCAGCATTTTTCTACATCCCTGGCTGCTGCCGAGGAGGCTACTGCTTTCTCAAGGAGTCTGACTTCAAAGCAGGGGTGGAAGAGAAAAGGCTGAGAGTGCTGAGGGCAGGGCTGGAGGCCCGAGGCCCTGGGTTCCTGCCACAGCCCTGCACTGGCTTCTGAATTCTGCCTGTCTGCCACTGCTGCTTTGTTTGTTTATCTTTGGCGGGAAAGAGCTATTTAACTTGTTTTTGGAATAATAATACCAGCAAGTATTTAGTGAGCACTACATGAGAGCACTGTGCTAATTATGTACATTATCCCACGTGGTCTGTGCAGTCCACTTGATGTTGGTACCATTATGGACCCATTTTACAGACAGGAACACTCGGGCATCAAAGTTAAATGTCTTGCCTGGGATCACGTGGCTATTAAAAAACAGAGCCAGCATTTGACCCCAAGACTGTCATTCTTTCAACCTCTCTGCTCTGCTGTCTCCTATTTCTCTCTTTTAACTTTTGCAAAAGCCCTGATGATAGTGTGTGGGGTGAAGAATACTGGCTGGATACATAGGATTTGCCATTTTATTCGCATACTCCGTCATGATTCTCTCATTTATGTCTCTATTTGTTCCCTAAACATTTATTGAGCACTTATGGTGCTAGATGTTTTACTAGGCTTGAGGAATCCCCAGATAAAATCCCCACGGTACTTGCCCTCAGGAAGCTCACTCTAACAAACGGCTAAAGCTTAAAACCCAGAGCAAGAAATGCTATAATACAGATGCGTAAGAGTGACAAATTTTGCCTGAGGGAATGCGGAGGTTTGCAAGAGGGTCTGACATTTGACCTGAGCCTGGAAGGGCCTTCCAGGCAGAGAGAACCATCTGGGCAAAGACTAAAGAAGTAAGTAAGCCTGGTGAGGCTAGTTTGTGGGGTCCTTGAGTAACCGAGAGGACAGATCCACCGGAAACTAAGACTGGGAAAGTATCGAAGGCCAGACCCTGAGGCTTACTAAGGAGTCTGACGCTAGTTTAATCTCTGAAATGGCCTGTTTGTGATCTCAGGCAAGTCCCTTCCCATCTCTGGGCCTCAGTTTCCCTATCTCTACAATGCAGTCATTAGCCTAGACGAGAGATTGCAAACCAGTGACCCATGGCTAGATCTGGGCCACACATGAGTTTTCTTTGGTCTGCATGTTTCTTTCTTTAACAGAGAGCCACCATTCAAGAGTTCACATCAAAATCCAGGTCTCTAGCTAATTTTGAAAACAAAGCCACAACAGATGGCGCCTACTTTCCCACGCAGCCAGAAGTGGCTGGAGTGAAGAAGTAGATGCATTGCTCAGGTGAACAGAGTGCTTTCCAGTTCGCCACAGTCTCTGCCACTCCCTATCATATGCCTGACACCAAGGCCAACTAAACATGGTCATGTGTCCTCACGCTGGTATTGTTGATTAGTGTTTTTTCTTAGGGGAAATATACCTCTATAATCATGATGCTAACAAAAGTGGGAAACAAAATCTAGTCCAAGAAAGGACCACATTTTAAGAAAAATAGTAGAGGGCATATTTTCATATTGAATTAAAGAAGATTTCTGTGTATTTTCTATACAAACAAAGGTGTGCCTGGGTTGAAAGAATTCAGTTGTATTCATTCAGTGTTCCTGCTGGCATCTGAGTCTGAACCTTGGGCTTCGTATGTCTCTAAAACTTCACTCTGGGTCCTGAGGTGACCTGCTGTGGAGCCCTGGAGTTGGAGCTTGGCCAGCAATATGGCCCTAACAGAGGGCCAGGCTGAGAAGCAGATTGCTGGTCACCTTGTCCACCTCCCAATGTGGCCCTTTATGCATGAACCCTCTCTGGCTTTCATTGAGAGGTGTGTAAGTCACTTGGGTGGGGAGAGCCTCCAGCTACCAACTGACCCTACTGGAAGAAGGAATCCCTCATCCACTGGCACCTGGCACCCAACCCCCCAGCAGCCCAGGAAGAAAGACATGGCAGGGACCTTGGAATGGCATAGGTGAGGCATCCTGTGTGACAGGATGGTCTGCTGAGGTGAGCTCTGGTAGACTATAGCTTTGATTTGCCAATCAGTACACTTCTCCCCTGTGAACCTTCAACTTCCCTGGATCTATGCCCTCGTCTCTGTAACCTTGTGGTGCCCGCCCCTTGACTCTGTGTGACTTGCATTGGTCACTAAGACGTTAGCAAACACAAGGCAAGCAGAGGCTTGAAATGTGCTTATGCGTTTTCTCTTCTCCTCTTGCCCTCTGCCTTCTCCACGAGAACACACCCAGGCCAACCTGCTGGAAGATGTGACTCATGGAACAGAGCCCAGATCTCCAGTTGTCCCAGCCAAAGCCTTCCTAGGCCCATGACATCCAGCCTACCCTGAAACCTGGGAGAAAGCCAGCCCAAATCACCCTTAACCAACCCACAGCTGACCCCATACTCATGACTTGGGCCAGATGAGAGCAGAAGAAACTCCCCATCAACTGGCAAACTCAAAAGCTGAGGAAATGCCTATTGCTTAAGCCATTTTTGGAGTGGCTTGTAACACAGGATTCTTATGGCAACAGGTGACTGATAGACCCTCCCCACAAGGATGTTTCTTCCCCAACAGCGCAATCCTTCCGCCATGTCAGCAACCCCTACCTCTTGTCCCCAGGCTGACTCCTAGAAGATGAAGTGGGTCCAGAGCCCAAAGTGTTTGGTGTCTTTCAGAGGTGGGTCTGGGGTTTAACTCTGCCCATTCCCAACTCTGTTGCCTTTCACCAGCACTTTATTTTTTGAAGCCTCAGTTTCCTCATCTGTTTAATGGGAAGAATAATAATAAAAATAAAAAGACAACTCTATAAAGTGCTGGCTTTATAGAGCTGTTGTGATGATTAAATGAAAAAGGCAGGTAGAAAGGACATTCAGCCCAGTGCCTACCATGTGGTACATATTCAATAGTAATCAAATGAGTCTCACTCCCACCCCTTCCCCTTTCCTCTTTCTATTAATTTTCTCAAACTCTTGATGGAGTTTCATCCTTTTTCCACATAGCAGTGGGCACCCAGGCAACTCTTTCAACCTGTACTGAGTGTGATGATGTCAGAGCACACACCTGCAGAATTTCCCTCTGGCAAGAACCACAGACGACGCCTAGTTACCATGAGCCTGGGATTCCCCACTGCTTTCCTCATTCTCAGCAGGTCACTGAAGGTGGCCATAAGCACACGCTGACATGCCAGACATCACGTTGCACTTAGGAGACACAATCAGCAACACATCTAGAAGTCAAGTTTTGTCCCTAAGAGAGGCTGATGGTGCAGAAAAATGAGATTCTTTGTGTGTTGTAAATACCGGTGCTTCCCGAAGTGTGCACTGACAAAATGTTTCCCCATGGTGCCCCCTAAAGAAATAAATGATAGATAGATAGATAGATAGATAATAGATGATAGATAGATAGATAGATAGATAGATAGATAATAGATAGGTGATAGATAGATGATAGATAGATAGATGATTGATAGATAGATAGATAGATAGATAGATAGATAGATAGATAGAAATAGGACAATCCAAGGAAAAATAACTTTGATAAATTCTGAGCCAAACAGGCTTTGTGGAAGGACTTCTCAGAGACATTCAAGGATAATGTGTATTATTTCTCTCCAGCAAGGAGGTGGAGAATGTTGTGTTTTTTAAAAGTGATTTGACCACACAGCCCTCCATTTTGGAGTAATGCTTTACGAGACCAATAGCCTATGGAATATCCTTTTGGGAAACGGAGACTCGAACTCCAAGTTGGTAGCGTGGCTGCCATCGCAGACGAGCCATCCCCACCGGCAGGTTCTTCTCTGCCTCGTGGGAGACGCGGGGTGCAGTCACTGTTCTCTCTCTTACCATCCCTGGCTCTTTTGTTTGGGTCTCTCCTTACTCCCCTGTTTGGCCACCAATTAGAGCTGAAAGTTTGACTTCCCTTGGTTTTGTGGGGGTTTTTTTTCTCTTCTTAAAGTGAATTGTGCAGGCAGATGCCAGCAATTCGCTACTCCTCCCTGGTAGTGTGAACGCCCAAGAAGGCAGAAGTCCCTTCTTTGTGATGGAATAAAGCGGGGATGCTAGAAGCATTAGCCCTTCTTCATCATCCCCCCAATCAGACGAGGTTTAAATGGAATTCTGTCAGGGTCACCGACATGATTTTTTTTTAAACAGGCGCACAAGATACCATTACGTTTCATCTTAGGACAATTGTTCTCTGAGCAAAGTGTGTTATTTTCCTGTAGGTAATCCCCTTACCAGATTGTGGATTTTCCATGTTTAACATCAGCCACGACAACCAAAACGCAACGAACTGTGCTATTGACAGTGTTTTAATTACAATACATAAAAGATCCAAGACAGCAAAGACGAGAAAATTATCTGCCTGACGTGGCATTTGTATGTTTAAGAAAACTCACAGTGGCGGTTCTAGCACGACGCAGATATATAATTTTTTCTGCTAATGCTCAAAATTCTAGGAGCATGTATGGGATTGCTTTAAAAGAAATAATAACATTAATAGAAATGATTGTCCCTGGCAGCACGATAAATGAAATTAGAAGCTCTTAGAATTGTGGGCTTGCAACAATGTTAGTGTGAAATATAATTGTTGGATTGCTTTGTTCTTTTTTCCAATAAAAGGTGGAAGCTTTTGAGTATTGTTATTAGGCGAGTTAAGCTGGGCTTCTGTACAGCATAGTTTTGTGTGTCTGAACCAGCAGAAGCTTTTGAAGTCCCACGATTCCTTCTGCTTGCTAATTCTTCCATTTGTTTGATTTTTGGTACAAAGAAAATGAAAGAATATGATGAGATTATGGCATTTTAAGTCAATATTTATTAAAAAATCAATCTAGATGAAAATCTGCCCATCCCTCTAATTAGATGAGGCAACTTGAGGTTGATTTTTAATTGCAAAAGTAATTACACGGAGCAGATAGCCAGTGACATTTGATTATCTAGGTGATTGATTAAAAAGCCGAGCTCACCAAGCAGATTGCCAGCCAGGGAATCCAGACAAAAGAGCAAATTAAAAAAGTTGTCCTGTTAGTAATCACAAAATTCAAGGATGAAATTACAGAGCCAAACACCTCCATTGCCCCCTCATCTTCATCACTCACTCCACTCGCATTCACTCCAATGCCTGATAAAGAAATGGATTAGTGTGAAATTAATTGAAGAAGGAAAAAGAAGGGGGGGGACCAAATTCACGGCTGAGCACAGGGCTTTTAACAAGTTGAAACAAATTTCTCCAGTTTTATAATAAACTTTTCTGTTTTGGCAAGAGAGATGTTTTCATAAAGGATCTTTTCAGAATGTTTGATGATATTAATTTAGCCATTAAGAGAGAGGGAGGGGAAAAAGATCTCACTCTCTAGCAGAATAGGATATTAAGATGTCTTGCTTGTTCTTCATTTCATTATAACATGAAAGCCTGGGGAACGGGCTGTACATTTGGCAAGAGAATCCTTGGATTTGTAAACAGCCCTCGCTGACATATTGGGCAGAATAATGAAAGGGCTTCCCGGTCATTCAGAGGGACCCTGGTGTGGTCCACTTGAGGATATTGTGGATAAAGGTGGAAGGGTATATACCAGAGCAGTCCCCAAGAGGACCTCGGGTCTGGCTCACAGCGATAATTCCAAGTCCCAGGGAGTACCAGAAAAGCAAAAGGGAGACTGAGGCAGGGCCCCCCAGTGCGGCTCGGGCAGCCCTGAGAGCTCTGGCCGCCTCCTCACGACTGCTCGTCAGCACTGCTATGGGTAGGATGTAATGAAGCAGTCAAGAGATAAAGTCCAAATCACTGCTAACATCTATCCTTCTGCTTTGTCAGCAGATACCGTCCAGGCAGAGTTGGATGGGAGCGATGTGCTCCTTACACCCTCCAGGGCAGCTGATTTCAGCTAATTCCAGGGTCCAGAGCCTGCAGGTGCCACAGAGAGATGCTATGTCAATAGACAGATGCTTGGATTCCCAGCCTCTGATACTAGTTAACGCAACCCCTTCCTTGTATTCACTATTTTGCTTTCTCGAAAACCCATTTATTCCTTCAACACATCCTTTTGGTAAGGGAGTTTGATATTATGGTTAAGAGTTCAGGCTCTTAGAAAACAATTTAGCATCATCCAGGGCAACTGGAGTTATACACACCCTCTGACCTAGCGATTCTTCCACTAGGCATGCATCCTAGAAAAACATGTGCAATGTACACCAGCAGACATAGGCAAAAACACTCATAGCAACAAGGTTCTTATAGTTGCTGAAAACTGGGAACAGATCAAATGCCCATCACCTGAAAAATGGATAAATAAATTGAGGTATATCATTCAGTGGAATACTATGCACACATAAACTTCCACAGTCGCAACATTAGCCCAAGCAGCAAGACATGAAAGAGTATTTACTGAGTGATTCCATTTACATCAAGCTCAAAGTCAAGGAAAGCTAAATTACATTGTCTAAGAATCTATAGGTGGTCCAAGGAGAGGAAGGATTATAATCAGGGAAGAAGTGCAGTGAGTCTTTGGGGTATTTGCAATGTTTTAGTTTTATTTTTTGTCAGTGGTGGTGGTTATCAACTGTTTGTCCCACTGTACATATATGTTTCTTGGTTTTTTTCTGAATGTAGGTTATCTTTCACACATGCACACACATACTGGTAAATATATATATATATGAATTTAAAAATAGATGCTCGACAAATTCATGGCAAGAAGGGAAAGTGGACTGCAGATGTGGAACTTCAGCTTCACCTGTAATGTTTTATTTCTTTTATTTCAAAAAAAACTCCTCCAGTTTAGTTTTATGTTTAAGTTCTTTTGTTTAAAAGACTTGTAGCAAATATGGCCAAATCTTAACAAACATAAATTCTGGTTCATGGGAACATGGATATTTAAAATGTATCCATTACGCAATTTTCTTTTTCAAGAATTCTGAAAAGGAAAAAGAAACTACTTACTGCATATGAGAAAAACACTAATAAGGACCCAGGCTGAGTTCTGTGGGAGCCAAAAGAGGAAGAACCTGATTTGCCTGAGGTGAGCAGAGAAGGTTTCCAGAGGAGGTGCCACTTGAACAGAATCTTGGCAGATAAGTAGAAGTTCACCAGATAGATGCAGAGGATGAGGCAATCGAGTGGAAAAGAATATAGCAGTATGAGTGGACTGCAGACAATGAGTGCTACTAGAAGACCCCTCTGGGCCTCATTTTCCCAATCTGTAAAATGGGCTATTTTCCATCTCTCACATACCAGGCTCCAGAAAATGTGGACACTCAATTCAGCAAAAGCAGTGAAGATCCTGGGCTTTTAAAAAAATTTTATTTATTTAATTATTTTTGGCTGCATTGGGTCTTCATTGCTGCACGCAGGCTTTCTCTAGTTGTGGCGAGCGGGGGCTACTCTTTGTTGCGGTGCGTGGGCTTCTCATTGCAGTGACTTCTCTTGTTCTGGAGCACAGGCTCTAGGCACGTGGGCTTCAGTAGTTGTGGCTCATGGGCCCTAAAGCACAGGCTCAGTAGCTGTGGCACATGGGCTTAGTTGCTCCGTGGCGTGTGGGATCTTCCCAGACTAGGGCTTGAACCTGTGTTCAAGCCACCAAGAACAATGCAGTGAACCCTGCATTGGCAGGCGGATTCTTAACTACTGCGCCACCAGGGAAGTCCCAAGACCCTGGGCTTTTGACACAGCCTGCCCAAGTTCAAGTGCAGCTCCTTGGGCAGACAGTCAATCTCCCTGTGCTCCTCCTGCCTTGTCTGCACAAACAGTGATAACAGTACTTCAGTATTTACCTTGTAAAACCTTGGTAAGGATGCAATGAACTCATACACTTAAACTATATACATCAGTGTCTGGCAGATATTAAGGTCTATGGGAGGATTTATCTGCTGATTCTCAGATATCTGTGACATCCATTCATGACTTTTTCAAAAGTTCTGGCCGTTTCATTGCCTCTGTCCACAACAATTTCACAGGCTCAAGGATTCTGCCATGTTCACCAGGGGAATTCTCATAACCCGGTGCTCATATCATCCGGGTCATCTGATGATTGTGCTTCTAGATTTGCCAAGTATTCCCTCTCCATAGCTACCCCTCCTCCTTTAATAGCTCTTTTTCGCTGGGATCTCATTCATTCTTACTTGTCTGAGTTTTCCCTTCTTGTCGTTACTGTCAGCCAAATTCTCTGAAGGCCACAAGCAAAGATCCCCCAAATCCATACGCAATTACATTGCCCTCTCGAGGGGATGGAGACTAGTCCGGGAGATAACAAGAAAGATACCACTATTGGCTTTTCCTTTTTCCAGGGCTTTGGAGCAGGGCTTCTCTCCTCTCCGTTAGCCACTGTTAGGTAAATGTTCCCAGGCAGGTGCCCTCTGACCATGGGTAGGAAGCAGTTACTGGTGAGGCTGAGGGTGAAGTCCTCCGAGGGCAGTGCCCAGAGGGCGAGTGGAGGGGCGTCTTTTCCCGATGAACACTTGGACTTTAACATTGGCGAGGTGGGCAGGAGCTTGGGGTTTGATCCTGGGCTATCAGAGCTGGGGGGAACATAGCAAGAGCTGGTCCAGCCCCCTCATGACACAGATGAGGAAACTGAGGCCCCAAGAAGACCGAGCTGGGAGTACAGCCAACCTTCCTGATTTACAATCCATTACTCTCTCTCTCGCCACGTTGATTAGCTCAGCTTTTCACCCCCATCTCTAGGGGCAGTAAATTGATGGCAAAAAAGTCCCCAATTTTTCATGCCTTTCTATAAACACATTATTTGCAATGTCATTGCAGCTCCTCACATCAAGAAGTAAAGTCTGGGGCTTCCCTGGTGGCGCAGTAGTTGAGAGTCCGCCTGCCGATGCAGGGGACGCAGGTTCGTGTCCCGGTCTGGGAAGATCCCACATGCCACGGAGCGGCTGGGCCCGTGAGCCATGGCTGCTGCGCCTGCGCGTCCGGAGCCTGTGCTCCGCAACGGGAGAGGCCACAACAGTGAGAGGCCCACATAACGCAAAAAAAAAAAAAAAAGTAAAGTCTGTTTCCCCACCAAAATCTGTATTAGTTTGTAGGGCTGCCATAACAAAGAACCATATAGACTGGGAGGCTTCAACAACAGAAAAGTAATTTCTCATATTTCTGTAGGCCAGAAGTCCAAGATCAAGGTGTGGGCAGGGTTGGTTTCCTCTGAGACCTCTCTTCTTGCCTTGCAGATGCCATTTTCTCCCTGAGTCTTCACATGGTCTTCCCCCTTGCACGTCTGTGTCCTAGTCTCCTCTTCTTACAAAGACACCAGTCATAATGGATTAGGACCCTACCCACATGACTTCATTTTACTTTAACCATCTTTTTAAAGTCCCTATCTCCAGATACAGTCACATTTTAAGGTACTAGGGGTTAGGACTTCAACATATGAATAAGGGCTGAAAATGTGACTGGCTTTGGCCAACAGAATATGGCAGAAGTGATGGTACCAGCTCCAAGCCTAGGCCTCAGAAGACCTTGCTTGCTTCTTAGAACTCTTCCAGTGCCACCACCAGTGAACATGCCTGGACAAACCTATTGGCCACATGGAGCAGAGGGGGAGGCCATCCTAGATTGGCCAATAGCCAGCTAACTCCCAACATGTGAGTGAGCACAGCCGAGAGCCACAAAATAGACCCACAGGTGACCGGCCAGCTGACCAGAGACACCTGAGTGTGCATAGCCCAGCCCAGCAGAACCACCTATCCACCAAGCAGACCCATGAGCTTTTAAGGCACTGGGTTTGTGTTTGTTTAGTATGTGGCATATTATGGCAGATAACTGATACATTAACCCACATTGATTTTATTCATTGAACAGTTTACTCTGGCTGGATACTGTTAAGCACTTTGCATGTATTAGCTTGTTTAACTATTCTATTCCCATTTTTCAGATCAAGAACCTGAGGCAAAGAGAATGTGTGACTTGCCCAGGGTTGCATAGTGTGTTTGCTAAAAGAATCAAGATTGGAACTCAGGCAGTCTGGTTCTAGAACCCATGTTCTTTGATCATACTCTATGGTGCTTTTCTGTTATTGCTTAAGATGAATTATTTCTCTTCTACTGAAGTTATCAATAGATTTGACAAGAGAGCAATTCCCAGGTCCCACATTCCTGACTCCAGGGTGGCCTCTTCATAAGGAAGCTAGGGAGGGGATGAGCAGGGGTGAGGATCTTCTTCCGAATCGCTTCCGGTGTATGACCTGAGGTCAGCAAGTTAATTTTTCTCCCCTGTATCTAGAATAGTAGGAATGTTGGGAGCTAGTTTCACGAGGGCAATGGTGGTGAATGAGGCATGTCTAGACCAGGCCGCTCTTGGAATGAGAAGTTTCTGCGTCGCAGCTGTTTCGTAGGCCTCCAGAGTTTCCTAGCTTCCTGCTAGTCCTAAGACCCACCCCCTTCATCTCCCATCAATTTTGTAACCCTTATACCTTTCCTATAAAACATTTGTGTTTAATCAGCCAAACTGATTAACACTAAGAACAATCACCATGTCACCAATTGTATTTCATTCATTCAACAAACATTCATTGAGCACCTACTGTATGCCAAGTGCTATGCTAGGTGCTGCGGACACAGCAATGAATAAAGCACATGAATCCCATGCTCTCATGGAGCATACATTCTCGTAAATATGAGCCCTTTCCTGTTAAATGTGTTTGTGGGAAATGCAAGTACATCTCATCCTTCAAGGCAGCCAGATGATTGAGACCTTCAGAGTCAGTCCAATCTGGATTTAAGTCCCATAGAAAGGTCTTTAAAACTTCACATCTGAACCCCAAAATGAATTAGAATTTTTACTCTTGTCTATCCTATCTGGTTTATCTCATTACAAAGACATTCCTGTGTGATGTTTAAACAAGTCCATCAGCTTCTCCAAGCCTCACTTGTCTCTTTATGTGGAGTGTTGCAATTCCTAGGTTTCAGTAATAGCAGCTGTCTCTTAAGTAACTAAGTTCCAGGCATTTTTCTTACTATTAAATGTTGTCTTCGTCCCAATTCCAGGAGATAGGTACTATAATTCATCCGCAGACTGGCCACTTGCGGGTCTGCTTGAAGATCTGCTCTCCCACCCCACCCTTCTTCCCCTGTTCTGCTCTGCATTCAGGGAACTGAACTCGATAAATGGTTTCTCAGACTTCCTTGCCTCCTCCAAGGTACTGGCTCCCATGAGATGGCCCTGAATCCTGGACTCTGAAATGCCATTTTCCCCCTTGTCCCTTAGCCCTTGGGGCGGTAATAACTTCTTATTGCTAATCTCCGTGTTTTCTCACTGCACCTGTTTGGTGTCTTAGCTCTAGCTCTTCTATAGCTATATATGTAAATACATATATTATGTGGGTATGTATACACACACTCATTTGCATATATACATGCACATACATACATATGTATCGATATGATTTCTGTGTGTATATATACACAGGCATACAGCAGAAGCTGTATCACCTTTTAATTTTTTTTTCTTTTTTAATTGAAGTATAGTTGACTTACAGTGTTGTGTTAGTTTCAGGTATACAGCAAAGTGATTCAGTGCTATATATATTTATATATATATAAATATATTCTTTTTCAGATTCTTTTCCATTACAAGATATTGAATATAGTTCTTTGTGCTATACAGTAGGTCCTTGTTGTTTCTCTATTTTATGTATAGTAGTGTGTATCTGCTAATCCCAAACTCCTAATTTAATTTTAATTTTTATCTGAATATTCTTTTTTAAAAAGTTATCATACAGTAGAATTAACTTTTTTAATGTATGGGTTCATCTAACCACCATTACAATCAGGACACAGAAGTTTCATCACCTCCAAAACTCCCTCTTACTATCTACTATGGGGGTTGTAATACTATCCCCCTTTTCGTTACTAATATTGGTAATTTGTGTCTTCTATAATTTTAGTCAGTCTTGGTATAGGTATAGCCATTTTGGGTCTTTTCAGAGAAACAGCTTTTCTGTTTATGATTTCATTGACTTCTGCTTCTTTCTGCTTGCTTGCTTTCATTTTATTTTGCTTTTTCTTTCTTTTTTTTAGTTTCTTCACGCAGAGGCTTAGATTCTTAATTTGAGAACTTTCTCCTTTTCTTAATATAAACATTTAATGCTATAAATTTCCCTCTAAGCACTGCTGTATCTGCATCTTACAGATTTTGAAATAAGGTGTTTTTGTTTCTGTTCAGCTCAAAATCTTTTCTAATTTCCCTTGAGACTTCCTCCTTGACTTGTGGATTATTTAGGACTGTGTTGTTTCATTTCCAAGTGTTTAATCCAAGATCTTCCTGTTATTCATGATTAACTTCTGCTCTTTTTCCTTTGTTTCTCTTTTCCTGCCCTCTTTTCGGTTGTTTGAATATTTTCACATTTCATTTTAAGTTTTCTATTGTGTTTTTTTATCACACCTCTTTGTTTAGTTTATTTCTTGCTCTAGAGATTACAATATGCATACTTAACTTTTATAGTTCCCTTAGGATTGATAGCTTACCACTTCAAGTTGAAAGTAGAAACCTTACCACTGTATAGGTACTTTTACCCACCTTCCTTTATATCATAGGTGTTTTATATATTATATCTACATGCATTGACAACTCCATCAAACAATGTTATGATTTTTGCTTTCAACCACCAGACACATTTTAAAGGATTTAAGAGAAGAGTAGTCTATTATATTTTCCCAGATACTTACCGTTTCTGTTGCTCCTCCTTCATTCCTGATGTTCTAGGTCTCCTTCTAGTGTCATTTCCTTTCTGTCTGAAAAATTTCCTTTTGCAATTATTTTAGAGCCCATCTGCTGGCAATGAATTCTTTTATTTTCCTTCATTTGAAAATGTTTATTTCACCTTCATTTCTGAAGGATATATATATATATTTTGTGTGTGTGTGTGTGGTACGTGGGCCTCTCACTGTTGTGGCCTCTCCCTTTGAGGAGCACAGGCTCCAGACGCACAGGCTCAGCGGCCATGGCTCACGGGCCCAGCCACTCTGCAGCATGTGGGATCTTCCCAGACCGGGGCACGAACCTGTGTCCCCTGCATTGGCAGGCAGACTCTCAACCACTGTGCCACCAGGGAAGCCCTCTGAAGGATATTTTTGCTGGTTATAGAATTCTGGGTTGGTTTTTCTTTTAGCACTTTAAAAATGTCATTCTTCTTTTTTCTGGCATCCTTGGCTTCTGATGAGAAACTCACAATCATTCTAATTGTTGTCCCACTATAGGGAATGTATCATTTTCATCTGGCTCATTTAAATATTCTTTTCTTTGATCTAGTTTTCAGCAGTTTGATTGTGATTCTTTTAGGTTTGCCTGTTTAAGGTTCACTGAGCTTCCTGAATCTGTAGGTTTATGTCTTTCATCCTCACTCACTTCTCTGTCATCTCATTCTGCTATTGAGCCCATCCAGTGAGTTTTTCATTTCATTTCCTTTTTTTAAATTCTAAAATTAGATTATGAACTTTTTTATTTTGTCATTTATATCAAGAGTGTTCACAGTTACTTATTAGAGCATTTGTTTAATTGCTGCTTTGTCATATAGTTCCAACATCTTTCTTATCTCAGGGCTGGCATCTGTTGATTGTCTTTTCTCATGCATTTTGATATTTTCCTGGTTTTTCATATGCCAAGTAATTTGAGATGCTATCATGGACATTTTGAATATTAGATTACGAAATACTAGGTCTTATATAAATCCTATAGAGAAGGTTAACATTTTGATTTTAGCAGGCAATTGACTTGTCCTGTTCAAGTTGCAAGTTTCAACCTGTCTTCTGCAGGCTAGGGTTCAAATGTTAGTTCCGTTTTTAAAGTCTTTGTAGTGTTATTTGACTCTGGTCTGCATGCACACCACCCATTGCCATTCTGTCACATGGGCAGTGGTCTTTGTGTCAGTTCAGTTCTCAAAGTCTTTGGTATGCTAATTTGAATCAGATCCATGCGTGTGCAGCTCAGAGGTGAGCCCAGGAATTTATAAACCACTTTATGCAGTTGCTTTCCTAAACTCTTCTCTCTCTGCTGTCTCCCTGGTACTTTTCAACACAGTAAGGAGTCCCTTTTCTGTTCTCTATCCAGGAAGTCGGGGCTTTACTTACCCCAATCTGCCACATATTTCCATGACTATGCAGGGCCACGTGGTGGAAGGAGCAGGGGAAAAATGATAAACTCACCCCCACTTCAGTGATATTTCAAGTTCTGGTCTTCCTGAATCTGCCCATTACCCTTACTTTTCAGAGTCCTCAAGTATCTGCCCCAGGTATTTTGTACACAGCTTTATAGCTGTATTCAGTGAGAGAGACAGGGGATGTGCGCTTACTCTACCTTAGGTAACATCAGTACCGACCTATATCATCTTTTATGACAGTGACGGTGAGGTCTTGCCAAGTCACATGGTATCACTTCTGCCACACTCTATTAGTCAAGGCAGCTACAAAGGCTCATCCTGGTTCAATGGGAGGGGAGTGACAAGGTTCTGAAGGCACATGTGGGACCAGAAATATGGTTGTAGTCAATTTTGGAAAATATAATCTTCCACAAATAATAATGAGGAAGAAAGAAATTAGATCAAAAGGGAAATATGGAGAAGCTCAGGCTAAGGCTGTTGTACACAAAACATGGGCCCCAAGGTCCTGCAAACTTGCTACTTTGCTCCTTACGCTTTCAGAGCAGCCTAATAACTAAGGGAAGGTGAGAAGCATGATTCTTTACAATAGTGCTTCTCATATTTATCCAGGAGTATACCCCTGGGGAGGCTGGGAGCAAAACCTGAGTGGTTTTTCCTTCTCAAGGAATAATGACACCCTGGGAGCATGTGAAGATGCTTACTGTGTGCTTTTGTAACAACTGTAAGAGGTAGACCCTTAGAAGCTTCAGACACACCTGCATATCCCCCTCAGGGAACCTGAACCCTGGTTGGAGAGGTTGGTTTCATAAGTTTCAGTGTCCATACAGTAAAACCAATTTGATCTCTCCAGAGATGGTTCATTTTCCCCTGGTCTTGAAACTCAAGAGCAACTTCTTCCGTGGACCCTCTTAAATGGACATTGTGACCACAAAGTCATTGACCTCAAAGAGCAAAAGAATCCCTGCAGTGATGCTAAATGTCAGGGCCTTTTCTAATAGAGTGTCAGGACAGTGAGGCTCAGAGAAGGCACCCTGAGTTTGAATCCCAGCTCAGCACAGCACAAGCTTTGTGACTTGAGCAAGTCACTCCATCTTCCAACCCTCAGTTTCAAGTCTCAGAGACAATAATGGTGGCTACCTCATAAAGTTATTGGGGGGCTTAACTGAGTGAGATCAAGCCTGTAAAGCACAGTAGCTGGGACTCAGCAACCCATCCTTGAGTGCCAATTATTACTAATATCAGATAAGTCAGCCTGAGACCAGAACCTAGGGTGAGGCCAACCTCTCCCCAAGAGGTAACCTAACTTCTCTGTGCCTCAGTTTCCTCATCTGTAAGCTGGAAACCAGAATGGTATCTATCTCTTAGGGTTAATTAAAGGATTAAATTAGGAGTGAAAGAAATGGGGAGCTATTGGTTAAAGGGTGCAAACTTTCGTTTATAAGTTAAATAAATTCCGGGATCTCATGCACAGCTTGTTGATTACAGTTAACGATACTGTCTTGTATACTTGAAATTTGCTAAGAAAATAGATCTTAAGTGTTGTCACCGCACACACACAAAATGGTCACTATATGAGGCAATATTAACTTGATTATGGTGATCATTTCACAATGTATATTAAATCATCATGTGGTACACTTTTAAATAATCACATCGTACAACCTAAATAGATACAATTCTTATTTGTCAATCATACCCTCAATAGAGTTAGAAAAAATAGAATTTTAAAAATTAAAAAATAACTTAGAAAAATGATTCCATGAGCTAATCAGGTAAAGTGCTTAAAATAGCACTTGGACAAGGCAAGTCTGCAGAAGCCTGAGCAAGTTATTATTGGAAATTTATGAACTGTGAAACTGGGGTAAATGTATTTCAAGGTTAAATAGCATTGTGCAAGGAGATATAGGAAGCCATATGTTAAAGATGGTATATTTTTCTGGAATGTCAACTTGACAATTTAAGAAGAAAAGCCTAATGAATATGGACCAACGTGCCCCCAGCTATGCTGTTCTCTAACAGTCCATGGTTGATACCTAAGGATCCCAAGAATCCCACCCTCTCTCCCCAAAGTGATGTCTGGACTTCAGGGAGAGGACAGAGGAAGCCCCTGGATGACACGAAGGCACCTGGCCACCAGAGAGTGTGCAGGCACAGCACAGTCACAGCCCTGGCTGCCTTCTCCATCCCAGCTGCCTCAAGCACGGCCGTTTTCCACATTCCCCTTCATTAAACAAGAAACTCAGATGTTGGTAATTAGATCTCCGTCCCCAGCTGCCAAGTCACATTCGGTTCCAAAAAGCCCTGTATACAGCTACTTGTGTGTTTGTTAACAATGTCCCCACAACAGGTCTGCAATTAGAGCCCATCTGTTAGGTTTCTCAGAAAGCAGTGCCAATCAGGCTGGTGAACTTGGAGTCCTCCTGGTTGGGAATTTCTGACCAGAAACCCTGCGGCGGACGGCCACCTGTCCCTGAGTGAGTGTCTGGGGCTGGGGGCCCCTGGATACCAGTCATAATGAGTGCTCGTAATAAATGTTAAGGAAGGTGGGCGTGATCAGGTGATGGCAGGAGCTGCATATATGGCCATCGTGGGGTGTCTGTGCTGGTCTCCTCAATCAAAGCAGACCCCTTCCTTTCTCCAGCTGACCCATCCATCAGCTGGCCACACCCTGTGGGTCTGAGTGCTACTACTGGTACCGAGGGGGTCATTTCCCAGCCAGTGCTATTTGGTTGAAATCAAGTATCATTGCTTCCTTCGGTAGGGGGGTGGGTCCCCAGTCCCATCCCAGTAGGAGATGCTCTGTAGCCGATGTCAGCTCCCTTCCTGGATGAGTCCAGTCTTTCAGAGGAATCAGTGATAAACAGGGCTTCCCTCTGGGAACCAGTTGGGGAAAATGGAAAATGTTGGGGCATAGGAAGAGGACCAGAATCATCAGGATGCACATGTAGCCTATTTGAAACCTAACAAATTTAAAAATGTATTTTCCAAGAAGGAAGCTACACATGCATGCATCAGAAAACAGTTACTGACGGCCATTAAAAGGAATGAAATAATGCCATTTGCAGCAACGTGGATGGACCTAGAAATTATCATACTAAGTGAAGTAAGTCAGAAAGAAAAAGACAAATATCATATGATATCACTTATATGTGGAATCTAAGATATGACACAAATGAACCTATCTACGAAACAAAAACAGACTCACAGACATAGAGAACAGACTTGTGGTTGCCAAGGGCAGGGGATGGGGAGGGATGGGCTGGGAGTTTGGGATTATCAGATGTAAACTATTATATACAGGATGGATAAACAAGGTCCTACTGTATAACACAGGGAGCTATATTCAATATCCTGTGATAAACCATAATGGAAAAGAATATGAAAAAGAAATAGGGCTTCCCTGGTGGCGCAGTGGTTGAGAGTCTGCCTGCCGACGCAGGGGACACGGGTTCATGCCCCGGTCCGGGAGGATCCCACATGCCACGGAGCGGCTGGGCCCTGAGCCATGGCCGCTAAGCCTGCACATCTGGAGCCTGTGATCCGCAACGGGAGAGGCAACAGCAGTGAGACGCCTACGTACCGCCAAAAAAAAAAAAATATATATATATATATATATATATATATATATATGTAAATGAGTCACTTTGCTGGATGGCAGAAATTAAACACAATATTGTAAACCAACTATACTTCAATAAAATTTAAAAAAATAAGTTATTGAGCAGTGACTCAAGGTGAGGGTCCTTGCCAGGCACAAAAACAGGGAGGTTAGGGAGACATGGCCTTCCCATCTACCTTGTCAACCTTTGACTAAGACAGTGGTTTGCAACTCCAACTGCACATAAGCATCTTTTAAGGAGCTTTGAAAAATATTAATGCAATTAGGAAAACAATCCCATTTACATTAGCACCTAAAATAATTCAATACTTAAGAATAAATCTAACCAAGGAGGAGAAGGACTTGTATGATGAAAACTACAAAAATTGCTGGAAGAAATTAAAGAAGATCTAGATAAATGGAAAGACGTCCTTTGTTCATGGATAGGAAGATGTAACATTCTTATGATGTTAATACTACCTAAAATGATCTGCAGATTCAACACAATCCCTATCAAAAATTCCAACAGCCTTCTTTACAAGAATAAAAAAGCTGATCCTCAAATTTATATGGGATTGCAAAGGGCCCCAAATAGCCAACACAATCTTGAAAAAGAAGAATAAAGCTGGAAGGCTCACATTACCTGACATTGAAACTTACTACAGTCATAAAAACAGTATAGAACTCGCATCAGAACAGGCATATAGACCAATGGAATATAATAGAAATCCTAGTAAACCCTCACATATATGGTGCTATGGACTGAATGTTTGTATCAAAATTCATAGATTGAAGCTCTAATCCCCAATGTGATGGTATTTGAAGGTGGGGCCTTTGGGAGGTAATTAAGCCATGAAGGTGGAGTCTTCATGAAAGGGATTAGTACCCTTAAAAGAACGGGTAAGAGAGAGATGATTTCTCTCTCTGCCATGTGAGAATATAGCAGAAGGCATCCATCTTCAAACCAGGAAAACAGCTGTCACCAAGAACCCGACCGTACTGTCACACTGATCTCAGACTTCCATCCTCTATAACTGAGAAATAACCACTTGTTGTTTAAGCCACCCAATCTATGGTATTTTGGTATAGCATCTTGAACTCAGACATATGGTCAGTTGACGTTTGACAAGGGTGCCAAGACCATTCAACGAGGAAAGGCAGTCTTTTCAACAAATGTTGGAAAAATTGGATATCCCCAAGGCAAAACAATGAAGTTAGACACTTACCCTAAACCATATACACAAATTAATTCAAAATGGATCAAAGACCTAAGCCTAATTGCTAAAACTGTAAAACTCTTAGAGGAAAACATTGGGGGAAAATCATCATGACATTGGATTTGGCAATGACGTCATGGATATGACAGTGAAAGCAGACACAAAGTTAAAAATAGATAAATTGGACTCCATCAAAATTAAGAACTTTTGTGCATCAAAGGAGACTATCAAGAAAGCAAAAAGATAACATACTGCATGGAAATAATATTTGTAAATAGTCTACCTGATAAGGTATTAATATCCAGAATATATAAAGAACTCTTACAACCCAACAACAAAATAATAAACAACCCAATTTAAAAGTAGGGAAAGGAAATAAATAAATAAATAAATAAATAAAATAAAAGTAGAGAAAGGGACTTGAATAGGCACTTCTCCAAAGAAGATATACAAGTGGCCAACAAGCACGTGGAAAGATGCTCAACATGATTAATCATTAGGGAAATGCAATTAAAACCGCAATGAGATACCACATCACGCCGACTAGAATGACCACAGTTTTTTTTTTTTAAACTGAAAGATAACAAGTGTTGGTGAGGAGAATCCCCATGCATTGCTGGTAGGACGTAAAATGGTGTAGCTGCTATGCTTGTTAGTTTCTCAAAACCTTAAATATAGAACTCTACCGTGTGACCCTAGGCATATATCCAAAGGAATTGAAAGCAGGGAATGAAGCAGGTGTTTGTACACCAATATTCATAGCATTATTCACAGCAGCCAAAAGGTGGGAACAATCCAAGTCTCCATCCACAGATGAATGGATAAATAAAATGGATTAAAAAATGAATGGATAAAAAAATAAATAAAATCTGAGCTATAGATTCAATGGAATGTCATTCGACCATAAAAAGGAATGATGAAATGTTGATACGTGCTACAACGTGGATGGACCTTGAAAGCATTACACTAAGTGAAATAAGCCAGATATGGAAGGACAAATAGGTATGATTCCAGTTATATGAGGAACCCAAAATATGCAAGTTCACAGAGACAGAAAGTAGAATAGAGATTACCAGGGACTGAGTTATTGTTCAATGAGTACAGTTTTTGTTGGAGACGGTAAACAGGTTTTAGGTATAGACAGTGGTGATGGTTGCACACGGTATGAATATGTTTAATGCCACTGAATTGTATGCTTACAAATGGTTAAAATGATAAATATGTTATTCATATTTTACCACACCTACTATGTACCAGCTACTGTCCCAGGTCCTGGAGATCCCGTATGAACTAGGTCAGCAGGTTAGGCAGAGTGGAAGTAGGTGGAGACCAGTGATCAAGGGAAGGACAAGGAATGTCACAAAGCATTCCAGGTTTTTAATGTGAACTGGAGAGGGGCTGAGGATGCCCCTCTAAGAACTATTTCAAGCAGAAGAGTTGCTTCAAGGGTAAGTTTTAGGCATGTTATGCTTGAGCTGCCAACATGCCCTTCACTGTTGAGAAGTAATAGTTAATCTCTGTGATACCGCTTATCCATGGTGGGCCTTGGACATAATCCTCGGACTTCCTCACTGACCCTTAGTTTCCTCATCTGTAAAATGGGGCAGATGATGATTGAACGTTCCTCAAGGGGCTGTTGAAAATCCAATGACTCTGTATATTCAGTGCCTAGTACTGGATTAAGAGTGTTGGAAAAGATCACTAGTCATTTCCATTGAGTGTCAGATGAAGCAGTTGCTTTGTGTTTAAAGGCCAAGTTAGATCCCCAAAATAAGTTTTCCTATACTGGAAAATATGCAAGGAAAAGACCTACAGAGTAAAAGACAGATTCCTATCTCCCATCCCACCCGCTCTTGAGCATACATTCTCGGAGAAGGCAGACTCTCCGTCACCATTCAAATGGCTGCCCCATCTCTCTCTTGTGTGGCCCATGGGAAGACATGCTCATCTCCGTGGGCGCCACCAGGCTTGACTGCCAATGACCGTGGCCAATGGCAGAACCCAGCATGGACAGCTACTGATAAGGAGGGACCAGGGGCCTCTGCTGGATGCCTGGGTGATTGACAAAGCCCCCCTGGCTCCCGGAACTGAAATCAACCTTGGCAAGAAGGGGAGAAGAGAAGAGAGGGGAGGCTCTGCATTTGCCTGGATTATTTATCCGAAAGGGACTAAGGGGAAAATCTGGACTGAGCTTATCTCTCTTTCCTAAATCACATTTTCTGCTCTTGGGTAGAATCTGGGCTGGAAAGCAAAGTTTGGTTCAGTTAACAAAAAATAAAGGTCCGTTTTCATACATCTGAGTTTGTGGCTACGAAGGACATCCCTGCTACATTGCCAGCCTGCTATGGAGAAGTGAGGGAGGACACCCCTGCTATGTGATTTGGATCCACAGACATGTATGAAACACTCTCACTTGAGCAATAAGAGGAGGGGGAATGCGAGATGCTTGTTTGAACCAAAATATTAAGGTCGTGGGGAGTTTCCCTTATATTGTCAGGTAGACTGGAAGCTTAGAGAAGTCTCTTAGCGAGAGCCTTGCCATTTCCTGGACCATCTCCTGGAGGACATGCCATCAGAGTTGGGACTTGAAAGAGAGGCTACAGTGAAAACCTGAAGACATGGTTGGGTTTTATTTTTCCCCTAAAACACCGAGAACTGAGGGTCTCCATGATGAAAGATAAGACTTGGCATTTAGTGCTGAGTCTTCTAGCTCAGTTGTGAGGGTCAGGCCGTGCTAGCAGGACCATACTCTAGCATGAGCGCCAATACTGAGAGAGTGGAGTTTGAGAGCACGGGCTCCACCGTCAGAAAAGCTCTGCTGTGTGACTTTGGGTAAGTCACTTAGCCTCTCTGAACCCCTTCAGTCTCTCTATAAAAAGAAGACAATAACACCAACCTTATAAAATTCTTCTGAGGATAAATGAGAATCGTGTACAGATAGACACACAGACCTGGGTTGGATCCCAGTGCTGCAAGTGCTCCTGCTGCCTTTCACACGTAACCCTGTTCCCCCCAGAGCCCTGCTCCTCTAGAGATAATGAAAACTCGTGACTTCCCAGGCTTCTCTCAAGCTGCAGTCAGCCTGCTGTGATCTCGGGCACAGGTTTAGCCGCGTCCACAGATGGCAGCTACGGGGCTCTGGGAGGGGAGAGAGCCACTTCTCCTTTGGGGGCAGGGAAGAATCCATCCTTTCAGCCTCCATCAGGGCTGATGATGGGGAAGCCAAGCAAGCTTCAAGGTGCCTCCTCTAACTGTGGGAGGGGCAAGGTGTGGAAGAGGGAACAGCGTGTGCAAAGACTCTGGCACACTGGAGGAAAAGAAAGCAAGCCCTCCCTGGCTGAAGACGAGAAAGCTGGCGAAAGGGTGGCAGGAGAAGGTGGCAGGGAGAGCAGCCTTGCTGGGTGCCAGGCACTCCTCTAAGCCTCTGTTGAGCCATTCAGGCCTCAAAACAAGCCCCTGTGGTCAGTGCTAGCATCTTCCTCCCCTTTTATAGATTGTGCGAAAGAGAGGGTTTCTGTGACCTGCCCAACGTCATACAGCCAGGATTTAAAGCCAGCCCCCCTGGCATCCGCAGGACCCCTCTAACCATTCTGTGTACTGCCCCAGACACAGGGAGGATGTTTATTAAAGGTATCAGGCCTTATCCTAAGAGTAATAGGAACTCAGTAGGAGCAGCTCACAACCTCATCTGCATCGTGTGACAAGGTTCCTCTGGCTGTTGGTGGGGAACAGATTTGAGGAGGCCAAGAGAGGAAGCCAGAGGCTACCCACCGCAGAGCCCCTGAAGGCGGTCCTGATGACTGAGATTAGGGGCCGTGGCTGGACTGGTGTTGAGGGAGGTGGGAGAGAAGGGGGGGATATTTTAGAGATGTTGGGTGTCCTCACCACTGTGCTTTACCCTAATTTTATTTGGGGAACAATGAGCTCTTACTGGCTCAGCACTGGGGGTTTTGGGGGTGGGGGAGGTGTCAACTCACCAGAGAGCCTCAGCAGCTATTTCAGGGACCCGGCTGTCACTTCCCACTGCCTCTCCTGTCAAGGTGAAGGGCTGGGAACTCCTGCCCCTGAAGCTGGGGGTTGCTCCCAGGGGACCCGCCCTCAGATTAATTCCCCATGAACCAAGCAAACAGGGAGACAGCCCTCCCAGGGGGCAGGAAGCCCTCCCCAGACCCGAAGGATGCTCGCAGGCCACGCCCTGCCCTGGGGGCTGAGGCTTTAACCTGCATTCTGACACAACTGCTTCCACCTCAGGGTGGCCTGTGTGCCTTGGCAAAGGGAATCAAAGGCTGTTGGAAAGAACGCGCCCAGAGAGTCAGACAGTTACCCACCATCAGAGGCTGCTTTGAACCAAATCCTCACCTCCAGCTAGTATTTACCTCCGGCACACAGCCTGGGTTCCCTGCGGCTGCAAAAGGTCCGGCCTCACAGGGCAGCAGCCCGCCCCCTTCAGAAAACCCAAAAAACATCACCTTTTGGCCGGTGCGCTCCGTACCACCAAGATTAAGACTGAGTAGAGGGGATCCAGCATTGGGGTGAGGGAGGGAGATTCCAAACTGCTTCCCCCCAGCACCTTGAGGTCTCCGCTATTTGCATTCTGCCTCACCCCATTTCCTGCAACCACTGAGAGTTAATCTCCACAGCCCAGATTAGTTTATTCGATTAACTCTGCTCCCCGTAGACTATCCCGGGAGCTCTCCGCCACGCGTCCAGAACGAGCCTTACCAACAGTTTACCAGCCCGAAGAAGATTCAATAGAATAATCTTTTTCTCTCTTCCTTTCATATGATTGGAAAATAAATTGAAAATGAATTTCAGGCATTGCTTGTGTTTTAAATATGAGATAAAGGGCAGCGCCTCGTGCCAGCTAGTTCAATAGATGGTTCGGGGGGCAGGTGGCTTCCATTATAAGCAACACAAACGGGCTCTCCTAGGGAAGCAGGAGGCTAAGCAAATGTGTTAGGTTACCAACAATATTTGTGTAATTAGACTATTCCATTTCGACACGTTTAACTGATTATTGTTATTTTTTTGTTGGTTTCTGGAGACGTCCATCATAGCCATCAGAAGTTCTAAAAGAAAACTGTTCCCTCCACATCCTATTTCAAAATGTCACTTAAGCCACTGGTACTCCAACTTGCCTGCATGTTGAACCACATGGGGAATTTTTAAAAACTTGGATGCTTGGGTCCTGTCCCCCAGAAATGTGGATTTCATAGGTCAGGGGTGTGACCTAGGCAGGAAGAAGATTTGTAAAGCTTGATGATTTTCATTTTTAACTTTTTTTTTTTAATTTCTAAAGATTCTTTTAAAAGAGGATTCCAAGGTGGAGCCAAGTTTGAGAGCTTCTGTCACCAACTATTCTCTGCTGATAGCGATCTCAGGGAAACCCAAAGGTGTCAGCCCTCATTAACCATCCTGTTAAGCAGTGCATTCTCACACTCTTAGCATCATGTTAGAAACTTCGAGTCAACATGCTCCTTCTTACCTTCTTTTTCTCCAGTGGCGTAGGTGCCTGCCAAGCAGTAGGTGTCTTGGTGGGAAGGCCCTGAGTAAGAGTGACCCCGAGTGTTTGTAAGGCCATCTTCACGGATGTATTCATACAGGGCCTGTGTTCAGCACTTGTCATCACTGTCACCGAAAATGACTTCCTGGGTCATAAAAAATGACTATGAAGCTTGACCCTAAAGATGCGACTTGCCTATTTGCTTATTCAGGTTCAAGATGTGATGTCAAACACTGTTCTATTAGGGGTCGCTTTTCACATGGAATTTGCTCGGGGTTGGTAACAATGATGATTGGAGAAGCAGCCACATTCTAATGTTGGTCCAGATAGAAGGGTGGTGAGACGCCGAGAATGACGCGTGCTGACAAGGCAAGGAGGCTGGGAAAAGATGTGCAAAGGTGGATGTTACCTTCCCTGGCAGCACCTTTTCAGCAACGGGCCATTCATCACTGCGTAATAATAACGGCAGGATTCTTGGGACAAGGGTCTTCTCTAAGAGGTTTCTGGTTCTCATACACAATGCGGC
This sequence comes from Pseudorca crassidens, assembly GCF_039906515.1. Lineage (NCBI taxonomy): Eukaryota > Metazoa > Chordata > Mammalia > Artiodactyla > Delphinidae > Pseudorca > Pseudorca crassidens. The sequence continues at coordinate 32,645,649 of NC_090315.1, read as the reverse complement.
CACTGGCTTTACACAGCCCTCCGCGTACCTATTTGAAAATGCACTGAGATCTAATTAAAGTGGACGACCACACTTCTTTTAATTATTCATTACAGCTCCAGTACACAAAGACTCTTCCTAAAGTTAGAGTAACTGTCAAATAATGAGGCCTTATCCCCCCTTCCACTTCCTCATGAAACCAGGCGTAGGCTAGCTTACCTCCAAATCATATTAGCCCAACATTACTATAGGTGGCAGGAAGCGTGGGTGTCAGACCCAGATATTTTCAAAGAAGAAGCCTATTTTTAAATTAGATTATTAAAACACTCGGACAAGCAGACACGCCTAGATACACGTCAGATAAATAGCTGGGTGCTGGTGCAGTTTTTGAAAGATGGAGTGCATCCACTTTCATTAAATTATACGATTGTGTTAGGATGGGTTGTCGCTCAGCTATGAGACTTCAGCTAAGTCACATTAGAGCCAACATTAGGAGGGTGGATTACTTTTTAAAAATAATAATAACAAATAAAAATTGTAAGCACAGGAAAAAAATCTGAGTGTGTGATTTCGGCCACATGCCAAGAAACAAAAATTTCCTAAACTGAATGATCTCGTTTTTTATTAACCAAAATTATTATAAATAGATTTCAAATTGTTTGAGGTTATTTTTCTAAAGGTCCTTGAAGTGCTTCTTAAGTATATGTATTTGCAGGTTCTGCCTGGTGGAAACCTAATAACGGACTCTGTCCTCGACTTACATTTCAGCCATTTGGAATTCCGAACACTTCTGCATTCTCCTTCGGCATATTTTATGGTAAGCCAAACGTCATCTATTTGGAATCTATGATATTTCACCTTTGGAATGTGGGATTCCTTTTGTTGGACTGGTTTAAAAGAATCCTCTCCTCTGTACATTTTCAGGGTTTTAAAGAGGAGCTTGTCCAAAATCCATCACAATGTAGAAACAAGTGCTCACAACCTTTTAAAATCCTAACAGGCCATGGACCAGCCGAGTCCTGCAATTAAATCTTGACGTTAACAGAACTGCATGTTTTTAATTGGATTCTCTGATGACAACTTTTCCGGCCGTTCTTCCCCACGGAGGGGTTGTTACTGGGTCTTATGCCTGGAGGATTCGAATTCCTCATTGACAGTCTCTCCCAATGGGTGATGCTCCATTTAGTAGATTACTCCACACATAGTAGGAACTCGATAATTGTTCCTGGGGTTTATCATTTGGCTATTCATTTTCCATCCACTGTGCTAATAGTAAAAGAAACTCGTTACATGTGTGCTAAGAGTCCTTCAACAGAACAGCACGGGGTCCCCCCAGATCCAGCCTTCAGACGTGGCCCCAGGAACTCTGCTTCTGTGTGGGGAGCCCACAGATCTGCAAGCAGCTGCCACGCTGGGCTCCACCTTCCCACAGGGCGTCATATCCCACAGGGGCCCTTTGCCGGCCCCACCCCCCACCTCCTTTCTTCTGACAAAGTACAGAATATCAATAGCATTTTAGGCTTAGAAAGTTCAAGGGTCAATCTTCAAGGTGCTTAAGGCAGGGGGAAAACTCCCCAGAGACTTGAAGACAAACTCAGCCCTCAATAGCCAGGCTGGTGTCCTTGGGGTGCCTGACAGCGAAGGCATCTCCAAGTCAATAGAGGCATCCCCGTGTGAAAGCGCCAGTATTCCTCATGCTAATTAAACAAACCAATTATGGTAATTAACTGGCACAAATGTTTAAATGGCTGTGAATCAGAGTGAAGGGGGTTCCCACTTAGCCTCCACACAATTATCCTGGTAAAAATGGATTTCTAAACAAGAGTATACTAAACATTCGGATCACTTTCAAAATCTATGTATTGAAGTTCTTAAGAACGATCTGCCATTCTGCCCCAGCCTTAGAGCGTTAAAGACAAGAAATATTAGAAAGAAACAAACAAACAAAGGGAGAAAAAGAATACATAAACCAAATTTGTAAAATCCTGCTACACTGACGAGGAGGCTATGGGACGTTACTTTTCCCATCATTTCGTAATTAAAGAAATTCCGTTTCAGTGAAGGTCACCTTGACGTTAGGAAGGAAACAAGGCCTGAATGATATGCTAATTAGGACACATCTCTTTGGAAACTGTCTAAATGGCTGAATAGATATTTTTAGAGCAGGCCTGTGGTTAAAATAGTTTGCACCAAATTCTCGCTTTTTGTTTTCTTCCTAAAGAGAGTTGGTTGGTCAAGTGGATCCCTTGTTGTTGAAATTCAATCAAGGGCATTAAAGTGTAAACCAGTTGGAAAAACAAAGAGCTTTAGGGAAATTAGTTGCTTCAACAACAACAAACAAGCACTTGGTAATCTTCTTAGAGAAATTAATGAACAGCAAACCCCCCTCAACTGGGGAGAAGAATGATCCCTGGCTCTCAAAGCACAGGCCTGGGAGGTTTAGAGAGAAGGTGTGAATGAAGAGAGAAGGATTAAATCGAACTTCAATGAGAACACAAAGAAATTTGGGGGATCTGAGAGCACAGCGCACCCATTTTCAGATGGAAGAGTATTTTGGAAGGCCAAGGGGTCCTAATCCTTTATGCAAATCTCCTTAGATTGAAGTTTGCTTAAGTGTTTTATTTCTTTGCATACAATTAACATTCGAAGCTCTGAAATGCTAACCGACTTCAAAGAAGCCTCCTGGTCTAGAAGCATCTCGAATTATCAAGCATGCTGCATTTCATCATCTTCCAAAGTTTTCTGATACTTTAAAATGAAATCTCATTTTTCAGAGTCTTGAAGGCCTTACAAGCACTCAAAGAAAGAAAAAACACCTTCCCCACCAGCAAACAAACAAACAGAGCACCCCGTCTCCTGCATTACGGGCCAGAACCTTATCTTCTTTTCGTTGGGCTTAAGGTTGATAATTAAATCTCCTATATTTACTTCCAGTTTGATCGTGTTCCCTACACTCCTCTTTTTGATTTAAGATGCAAATCATAACCCTGAACTACAAGCAGTGTTTTGTTTTTTAAAATATTTATTTGGAAATAACTTCAAATTCACAGAAAAGTTACAAAACTAAAAACATTATAAAGAACACCCTTTCCCCTTGGCCTAGATTCGCCTCCCATTAGCGTTTTTTCCCATTGCTGCATCACTTGTGCATATCACACCCACACACACCCACACACACCGAATTTGCTTCTTTAAACCACTTGAGAGTACATTGCACACCTCAAGTTACATACCCTGAGATGCTTCTGTGGGGATTCCCTAAGAACAAGAATATCTTCTTACATAACCACAGTAAAGTTATCCACTTCAGTAAACTTAACCTTGATACAGTAACTTTTATCTAGTTGATCATTTGTGTTTCAATTTTGTCAGTGGACCCAGTAATGTTCTTGATAGCATTTTCCATCTTGCACTACAAGACCTGATGTAGGATCAGGTGTTACATTTGGTTGTCATACCTTTTTTAGTTTGAACAATGTTTTTAAAATTATATAAATTTTAAGCATTCGGATATCTTTAGCAAAAAATGATTAGATTCAATAAATGACTGCATTATTTTAGATACCTAAAGTTTAAGTTTTTGCCAACATTTGTCATTGATGTATGTGGAACCCAAGAATCAGGGAATAACAGTACGAACAGCAATGACAGTAAACCTTTACTGATGGCTTACTATGTGCCAGGAGCTCTGCTAGGTGATTTATATGGACTATCTGTGTGATTGTCTGTTCTATCAAGGCTTCCTTTTCTCTCTCCCAACACAGAATGAAGGGGTTTCCAGAAATGTTCAGGATCACCCTTCTCACCCCTTCTAAGAATCTCAGCATTTGAATCCCACTTCTGCGATTCAGACCTGGGGTCGTGCAAGCCATGAAGGAGGTCCAACACCCCAGGTCTTTAACTAGTAGATAAAACAGACAAAGTTGAGGGGACAAGTGCTAGGAAGAAAAATAAAGCAGGGTCAGGGAAAGAAAGTCAGATGGAATGGGAGTGGGAAGTCTATTTCATTTAGGGAAGTCAGGGAAGACCTCTCTTATGGGTGGCAATGGAAAAGAGCCCTGAAGTCAGGAGATGAATGTGTGATGCCTGTGGATATGTGGGGGAAGAGCAGCCTAGGCAGAGGAATCAGCACGTGCAAAGGCCCTGCGGCAGGACCAGGCTTGGTGTGCACCAGGCACCGTGGGGAACCCACCCAAGGCTGGAGCACAGTGACCTGGGAAGAGAAGGATGGGAAAGGAAAGAACAAAGGTGGCATGGAACTGCCAGGGTGAGGACTTGTAGGTCATGGTGAGGACTTGGGCTTTTATTCTGAGTGACATGAGAAACCATCACAGAGTCCTGAACAGAAGAATCTTTTTAAAGGTTGTGATGGAGAAGCAGGTAGAAACCAGGAAGCTATTAGAAGGCTATTATAACTAATCCAGACAATCGTGGTGGCTTGGACCAGTACCAGTGGGATGGCTATGTTTTGATGGGAGAACTGCCACGCTTTGCTGATGGATGGGATGTGGGTATGAGAGAGAGAAAAGGGTTAAAGATAGCTCCAAAATGTCAGGCCTGAGCAATGGGGAGGACAGACTTCTCATAGACAGAGATGAGGAAGGTGCCGGAGACAGTTTTGGGGAGAGGATGAGATAAGAGTGAACATCAGAAGTTCGTCTTTGAACACACGAAACCCCCATTAGACACCCAAGTGTCTGTCAATGGAAGTGAATCTTCCTCCCAGACTCTGATATTTGAGGTCAGTCGAGCCTTGAACAACATGGGGTTTAGGGTCGCTGACCCACCTCCAGGCAGTTGAAAATCCACATATAACTTTTGACTTCCCCCAAACTTAACTGCTGATAGCCTGCTGTTGACCAGAAACTTCACTGGTAACATAGATGGTAGATTAACACATATTTTGTATGTTATATGTACATCTACATACATATTTTGTGCATTCATGACATAACTTTTTCTTCCTTTTTTTTTGATATTTCTAGGCTATGTGGATCAGCTGTGACTTTTTTTTCAAATTGCTGCAAATCTCCAAAAGTTTTTCCAATTTATTTGCTGAAAAAAATCCACGTATAAGTGGACCCACGAAAGTCAAACCCGTGTTGTTCAAGGGTCAACTGTATTTTATCAAACCGGGATGGGGGGCTTCCCTGGTGGTGCAGTGGTTGAGAGTCCACCTGCCGATGCAGGGGACACGGGTTCGTGCCCCGGTCTGGGAAGATCCCACATGCCGCGGAGCGGCAGGGCCCGTGAGCCATGGCCGCTGAGCCTGCGCGTCCGGAGCCTGTGCTCCGCAACGGGAGAGGCCACAACAATGAGAGGCCCGCGTACCGCAAAAAGAAAACAGGGATGGGAGATGTTCCTAGATTTTGATAGAAGTGACCCTCTGCTTCTTGTCCTGGCAGAGTTCCCCCTGCTTCATCCACTTGGAGCATTTTCAACCCCTTCCTGTCCCCAGCCCCACCCCCTTTCCCCAATCTGTCCCAGTTCCAGAAACCATCACCACATCCTTTTGGGTTTCTAGGTCCCTGTGCTGACAAAGCTTCTGGGCGAGGGGTAGTTTTCCAGTTCTCCTAATCTCACTCTGTCCTTCTTCCCACACAGTGATTAAGAGGGGCAGGATCTGGACTCAGAAGACACAGGTCGGAGTCCCAGCTCTCCCCTTCTTAGCTGTGACCTTAGACGAATTGTCATACTTCTCTGAGCCTCAGCTTCCCTGTCAGTAAAATGGGGATGAGGAGGCTCAGACCTACCCAAAGAGCTGTAGCAGCTGTGATAAATCTGGGGCCACTGCGACTCACAGGGTGCATTTATGGAAAATGGGAGACGCCCCTTCCTCCCAGGGACACTATCCTGCTTGTGAACAGAATGTGAACTAGATGTCAGCCCTACCTCGTCCTTCCTCGGCATCTCTGACAGGGTATTGTCTGCCCAAACCAGTCATACAGGTCCTGGAAATAAAGCTACAACCTTTAGAACATGATATGCACTTGATATATACTCGCCAGTTTGCTAAGTGCTGTTCTCAAGGCAGCCCGGGCTCCTCTCCCGGCCTTTACCCTGCTTTGAATGGCCCAGAAAGTTTCTTCTCTGAATTCAAACAAGGTAGCCGAAAGGAGTAGCCCTGCCCATCAGAATACCCAACCAAGAGCTGCCCCGCCCTTCCACAGAGGACAGGTCGGTGTCGGGAGGCTGGCTATTACCACTTACGTTTCCATGTACCTGGTAGCAGCTGTCGGTATTTCTAAACTTGCAAAGAAAGGAGACTAATTTTCCCAGTTCCAGAAAATGGCTTGAGGCCTCCTGAATGCCCCCTTCAGACGGGCAGCTGGAGCAGGCTGGGGAGAAAGCAGCGCTGCGTGGTCTTTCTCAGGACCATCTGGGCAACTCGGCCTGTTCTGTGGCTACGCCCGCCCTGCTTGTCATCCCCAATCATACTTGCTCTAATCCGTGTTTTAATTTACTCTGCTGGTTCAACACCCGTGCTGCCAGGGCGGTCCTTGGGGCCCCCTCATTCCTGCTGCTGATGACAAGGCGTATGCAAAAGGCACAATTATTCACCCACCAAGGTGACAGAGGAGGCCTCTGCCTGGGAATAGGTTTCCAGCTTCTAACATTTTCATGTCAGTCGCTGAAGCACTTTGCAGTTTGCAAACAATTCTATGGAGACCTTTTTTTTTTTTCTCAAAAAAGCATTTTGATCCTAGCAAGTGACGAGACTTCAAGTGGTGGACGGCTGGCTCGCCACTGATTCTGAAGGCCCGTCTTCAGAAGGGTGGCCACACGCTCCTCCTATCCAGCTGGATTATTGGATTTTTTTTTTTTTTTAATCAAGTAAGATTCCCCCTGTCCCTTCATCTTCTCCTTTTCCTCCCAACCCCCAACCCCAGCCTGCTTGGCCTCAAACAAAGGAAAAATATGTCAAGCCTGGCCTATTAATTCGCACAGATTTGGCATTGTTTATGTTCTCATGTGGACCACATTCCAAAGCACCAAAATAAAACAGCTCGAATGTAGCTTTCCGCTCCCGAGCCCATGATGTATTTCATTTGCTACGGTCCAGCCATGGTAACAATGCCTTTCATTTTCTTCTGGCCTAAGATGATTTTCTTTTTGTGAGGGCCATTTTGAGAGAGAGAGCGAGAGAGAGAAGCAGAGACAGAAAAAGAGAGAGAAAAAGAGGGAAAGAGAGAGAGAGAGAGAGAGAAGAAAAGAAAACCACTTCTCTTTTCCTTTTCAGGGTATCATTTGCAATATAAAGCTAACCTGGGGAGTGCGGGGAACAATGGCGCTGCCCATAAAATGGTCCCCGCCGGGGGCCCGCATGCCCAATGAGGGTGATGTCGAGCTATTTAGTTCTTTGTCCTCCCATAATATCTACTTAATGCAGTTCAATAGCGGCGGATTGTTAGTGGCATTAAGGATTCTATTAAGTTCTTCCCAAAGCCCTGCTATTCTCCTCCAGCTGTTGAGAGCCTGAGGCTTTCAGCTGAGGCTGGGATAGAACCTTCCCAGAAGCACCTCTGCAAAATGGGTCTTCTTCAGGCTCAGAAAGACCACGCTAGATTGCAGACCGGAGCCCAGCGCAGAGACCTCTGCCTATGGCTAAGCAGAGCTGTTTTCAAATCCCACCAGGCCCCAAATTTGAATTTCTATCAAATTCTATCACATCTGTAAAATGCTTTCTCTGAAAACATTTTTAGAATGTTTTAATCATTTTTCAGTTCTGCTTTAGTGAGAATAAATAACCCACTCTGTTGTGATTTATTCTTTATTGTTTAGGTACAATCGGACAAGAGTTCAGTTTCAGATATGTTGACATAATCCTACCTCTTTAGAAATCTAATTAAACATTTTCTAAATTTGATCACGCCATTTTTCTTTTTGTATTTAGATGCCAATACTCTAACTTCATTTTTAGATAGGAAACGTGGTGGGCCTTGGGCTGATGGTGAAATGGCTTCTACCCTACTGGCAAAAAGTTTTGCCCAAGGCGCAGTGGTTGAGAGTCCGCCTGCCGATGCAGGGGACACGGGTTCGTGCCCCGGTCCGGGAAGATCCCACATGCCGCGGAGCGGCTGGGCCCGTGAGCTATGGCCGCTGAGCCTGCGCGTCCGGAGCCTGTGCTCCGCAACGGGAGAGGCCACAACAGTGAGAGGCCCGCGTAACGCAAAAAAAAAAAAGTTTTGCCCAAGACTGACTCCACATTATTCTGAGCCTGAATTAAGTCAGCCGGTGAGCCTCAAGGGCAGCCTTTTGATCTCTACTTGATGCTTCAAGCTTACCTCCTAGGATCTGGGGAAACCAAATAGAGCCGGGTGGCTAGGTTCCCCTTTTCAGGGCCTAGGATCATACCTGGCACACAGGGGTGCCCTCTGCTTCCCACGCGAGGATCATTTATTAATGAGTTCTTGAGAAAGCCATCCAGGGATCCTTGAATGCTATTTCCCTCTTGAGGCCACCCTGCCCCACAGACACTCCGGGGCGTGGTGGTCGGTGGGGGGGGGGGGGGCGTCCCGTTCTTGTCCGTTACGACAGGAAGGACCGGCAGAGCAGCCCTGGGTGCTGTGGCATCCGTCCGTGAGCCGGTCACTCTGTCCAGAATAGACAGAGAGAGGGAGGAGGGGCTGCAGGAGGACCAGCCAGAGGAGAGGGGGCCGCACCAGGATTTCACACAGTTGGCTGGAAGAGGCAAGCGCTAAGCTGCCTTTTCAACCACGGTAAACCCCGTCCATCTGGCCACCCTAAAACTCTGTTAGCTTGTCCCCCTTGCCCAGGGCTGATTAGGCCTCCTGAAGCAGAAGTAACGCCATCAATGGTGTAAAACCCCGGCCACTTGAGGGTATTACATTTCACTTCATGCTTGACTTAATCAAAACTGGGGAAATGAAATGTACACCTTTTTGATGTTCTTTTCCCTGCTGTTTAAAGAGAAGAATCTTAACCCATTTGATCTTCACGTGCACCCAGTAAATGACCAAATATGGCAAGCTGTCAGAAGCAGAAGGCGGCCAGTTGCCAGGCGGTGTTGGGTCACTGAGAAAGCACTTAATGCGGGAAAACTTAAGTTTGGAGCCCAGGGACTTTGTGGCAAATGCAGCATTTTCCCCAGCCAGCCTGCAGTTAGGAACTTTGGAAAGAAAAAGGTGGGTTGGGGAAAGGATTCGGAAGGAGGGAGCATTGGCTGACACTTGCTTCTCCGGGCCTTTGGAATTTCTCTCGGGTATCACTTCTTCCTGGAAGTTTTTCCCACCCTCTCCCCAGTACTGGTGAAGAAGGAGGGGACTCTGGGGTCACTCTCTGTATCTTTGGGCAAGTTACTTAACTTCTCTAGGGGCCTCAGTTAACTCATCTGTAAAATGGGGATGATTATATCAATCGTTTTGACCTCATTGGTTGCTATGAGGATTAAGTGCTATAATGTATGTAGAGGGCTGAGCAGGTTGTTTGGTACATCGGAGGTTCTCAATAACTGCAGCCTATTGTTATTATTACTATATTGGTTACTGACTCCTATGGACTAAATTGTGCCCCCCACCCCCGAGTTCATATGTTGAAGCCCAACCTCCAATGAGATTATATTTGGAGATGGGCTTCTAGGAGGTACTTAAGGTTAAATGAGATGGTAAGGGTGGGGTACAAATCTAGTAGGATTGGGGGACTTACCGGAAGAAAGAGAGATCTCTCTTTTTGCACTTGGACACACTGAGAAAAAGCCATGCAAGGACACAGCAAGATGGCAGCCATCTGCAAGCCAAGAAGAGAGCTCTTGCTAGAAATTCAGTCAGCCGACACCTTGATCTTGGACTTCACAGCCTCCAGGACTGTAAGAAAATAAGTTTCGGTTGTTTAAGTCACCCTATCTATGGTATTTTGTTATGGCAGCCCTACTGACTGTTAGAGTTCTCTATTCTTGTGATTTATGTGTATATCTCCTTAATGAGACTCTTAAATTCTTTGAAGGTTGACCCCACGACTCATCTGGCTTTGTATACTGGGGGCTTAGCACTGTGCCTGGTATACAGTGGGTGATCAAGAAGTACCTGCTAAATACATAAACGGGGGAACACAGTTTTGTGTGACAAGAGAGCCCTGGGCCTTTTCTTGTCCCACTCTGGCGCTTCTATGCTGTGACCTTCGACAAGTCACTCACCATCTCTGTGCCTCAGTCTCCTCATCGGGTTGGGCGGGATGATTTCTGGGATCTCAGAGACTGTGAGATTCTGCCTCTGAGAAGAGCAGGGTGACAGGGATGGTGGAGCCTAGAAAGAGGCTGCTGACTTCCCCCACCCCAGGCATCAGGAGAATGCTTGTAGACGACATTGAACTAGCAGAAAGTTGCCAAGATGGTTCATTAGGCAGCTTGAGTTGGGGTCAGGAGGATGCAGGCTCAGGACTGTTCAAACACAGGTCTCACTCGGTGGGGCTCGAAGCTCTGGTTCCCGTCTGCCCTGTGGGGCTGGGGAAGGTGTGGAGCTTTCTGTCCAGAGCTCAGGGATGCAAGGTAAGAGTGCAGACCTTCTGGAGTCCTAAGTGCAGAGTCAGCCAAAACAGATATGGTTGTCCATCTAGTTGGGTGGTTTTCAACAGCCATGAATATGGAAACACCAGAAGGAGGGTTGCTTGTTAAATCCCTGTGCCCCAGCCCTAAGCCCTGCCTTCTTAACTGGCTCAGTAAAGGGGAGCTCCAGCTTGGGGATTTCTACCAGGCCTCCCTGGAGAGCCAGGAATGCTTCCTGGATATGCCCCTACCCAACCAGCCTTGCCTGCCACGAACTCACTCGTGACCTTGGACCAGTCATGTCGACTCTCTGAGCCTTACTGTCTTCATCTTTGCAAGGAGCGTGATTAACATTTGCCTCTCCTAGGGCAGGTGTTGGTTTGCTTTTGAGGGCTGCTTCTCTGTAAGAGCAATGGACCACTTCGCATCCATCAAACAAAGATGCCTCTGATGTAAGGTTAGGTTAAAAAGGAACTTGAAAACCCATATACAGAGCATAATGCTGTTTCTGTAAAATGTGTGTGTAATGCACATGTGTGTTCACGTCACATCACATTTATATGTTAAATATCTATAGAAGCATGGGCTCTGGGAAGCGGACTGAGTTCTAATCTGGACTCCCACTTAGTAGCTTCAAGAAGTGGGCAATTAATTAACTTCACTCTTGCCTCCATTTCCTTATCTGTAAGACTGGGTTGATACGGACACCTACTAGCCTCATATGGTTGTTATAAAGATTGAATGAGTCAATCCCAAGTAAGATTCTCAGCACAGGCTCCTAACAGATATCCAGTGAAATGTGAGCCGTTCTTAGTTACGGAGAAGCATTTTTTTTTAAAGTCAGACAGGAGATCACCCAAATGACAGCCATGGTCACCAAGCACTTTTGTATTACATAATTGCCAGGCAAACAATTTTTTTTTTTTTCTTCAGGAAGAAAAATAACACAAGGATGGGACAGGGCTTATATCCTTTTAGTATGGAAAGATGGCCAAAAGCAATTGCGTAAGAGAAAAAGCGAGCTCTCTAACAGGCCGCGTGGTGGGAACTGCTATTGCCAGTAATAACGAAATGTCGGTATGCACAGGGAGACAACTCTGAAGGCCGATAGATCACCCTCTCACGGTGATCACTTCAGGAACAAGATTGGGTTTGGAGGGAGGCCGGCGAGGCAGCCAGAGCATGGAATCTGCACTAGCATCCTACGTGCCACACTTGTTTCACCCAATCCCATGCCTGCCCAGCGGGGCGAGAGTCTACGAGCTTTCATTTATTACACTCTTACACTTCTGTATTGTTTTAGTTATTTTGACAATTAGTCTTTATTTCTGTGTTGGGTATTATTCTTTATAATAACAAAGAATTGTTTATTTAAACAGTATAGTAACGGGCTTCCCAGGTGGCACAGTGGTTGAGAGTCCACCTGCCGATGCAGGGGACACGGGTTCGTGCCCCGGTCCAGGAAGATCCCACATGCCGCGGAGCGGCTGGGCCCATGAGCCATGGCCACTGAGCCTGCGCGTCCAGAGCCTGTGCTCCGCGACGGGAGAGGCCACAACAGTGAGAGGCCCGCGTACCGCAAAAAAAAAAAAAAATGTAAACAGTATAGTAACTGTTTTGACAATTATTCTTTATTTCTGTTTGTTTCTATTTTATTTCATGTTTATTTGATTTCTGTTAAAGAAATATTGTGGATTTCTTTAACAGCGTGGGGTATCCATAAATAAGTAATGCAATAATTCTAATCATATTTACTGCTGTCATTTATCCATTTGGATCCCAGGTATAGAGTTGCTGGCCCCCATCCCTGGCCCATGGTGCAAAATAACGCCGGCATCCAGTCCTTTTGGAGCTCTTGCTGTGTGCCAGGTCCTGTGTTGTCACAGGGATTAGCTCAGCTAACTCTCCTTCTGGTCTTCTGTGTAGGGTCTGTAAATATCCCCATTTTGAAATGAGAAAATATGAAGTTCAGAGACCTCAAGAGACTAGCTCGGGGTTGCACAGCTAGTAAGAGAGAGAGGTGGGATTTAAGCCCTTGGAGTCGGACTCTGGAGCCTGAACTTTCAACAGGTACGGGACCCTGCTCTACTCAGCCCAGATTTATCCATATAATTACATCTTCAACTCTCCTGCTTTGGGGACCCCTGGCACTTTTTTTTTTTCTGGTGGAACCGTATGCAACCAAATACCCCACCAAGAAAATCCCAGTTTCTGCCCCATCCCTGGGCTGCGCCAGTTTTTTTTCCCCCTTTTGTTAAGAGGCCTCATTTCTGACTTGATGAAAACATTTGTAATAGATAATCAAATGCTGATATGTTGCAGGGGACAATGCCTTATTTGTTAAATATAAATGAACATGAACACGGGTCCTCAGTGCCAGAAAGGCAAAGGGTTTGAGGCCTTTTCAGCGGCACAGGCTGAGCCCAGGAAAGAAAGCCAGGCGCCTGTAAAGGGTCTCGCCTAGGACGGTGATCGACCGACAGCTCTTGTGTGACAAGATACATAGTTTCTTTTCAGCAACAGGCAGATTATCGGTTACTATAGTTTCCCTAATGCTCAAATACAGCTCAGCCTAAGCTGAACAGAATAGGTTAAAAGGTGCCGAATTTTGGCCCGGGAAACCACTGTTGAGAATCAGACACCAAACAAAGCAAAAAGCACATCTCCCTGGGCTTTGATGTCTTTTCTGAGGGATGTAAAGTGAGAAAAATACAACCGGTGCTCAGGCCAGGGGCTGGATGGGGCCCCTGTGACAATGGCCGGCCGATTGGGAGTTCAGTACAATGCCCAGACAATGTCCCCAGTGCCAGGCGTCCCCGGCTGTGCTGTTCCTTCACAAACACCCTGCTGGAAACAGCCTTTTAGCCCCCAGTTTCTTAGAAAGTTCCTGCCTGCCTCCCCAGCCCAGCTAAACCTCCTCCCTTCCAAACCCGACCCTTTGACAAGGTCCCTCCTGAGAGAGGCGACTTTCTCATTAAATGCCACCACCCGCCCCCAGTCCGGTCCCTGCAACACAGCCACCCAGAGCATCATTCTTCTGCCTGCTTTAAATTTTTCCTAGATCTGCATAAACATCCTTTCTCAACCTCTGAAAAGAGGGAAGCTCTCTCCCTTCCATAATTCATTGCCTTGTGTGTATCCCTTGAAGGTGACAGTGTGACGTTTTTCCATAAACGGGATTAAATTAACCACTATTTATGCCAGCACCGTGGGTTCCTCCTCTTCTGCTGGGATCTGTTTATTTCATTGTGCTTTTTATTTCAATTTAGGGAGCAAGATAAATGTGCTTCCGCATTTGGAGATCTCCATCCATCACCGGTCGGCTGCATCTGGGAAAAGAAGTGAGTGGGAGATTATGGGCAAGGGAGAGAGCTAGCAAGCTGCAGGCTCACGCATGGAGTTCTGAATGTTTTTTAGTGGTTGTTGTAGTATTGTGCTTCTCGTTGTCATTAGTTCTTTATAATGTTTCATGAAAAATATCTAATTGTAACAACTGTATTCCGAGCGTGAACATATTCCTTGAATTGAGGCGCTCACAATGGCCATAGGATAACTGTCCTTGAATTTGAGCCCTTTGTGGGCTGTCAATAGGCTTACAATGTGCTGAATTAGCAGGCATATTAATGGGCAGATGCAATAGCAGCCATTCTTCAGCCTCAAATCTTCTTATGCAAATACCCCATGAATTCAGTTCAAAGAGCTGCCTTCGAAATGAGCTGATACCCCCTCTCAGAAGGGACCCCGGGAGAAAGTGACATGAGAAAAGTTTAGACACTTGTTTTTATAACTGGACATGATCTTGTTATCATAATCTGATACTGGTCACTTGCATGGCCGGCTTGTAGGATTTTAAACCCTTAACAGAGAGAGATAATCTTGGCCTTTGTAGGAGTGTGGACAGAATCCCGGCGTGCAGGAAAGCCGGCAGTGAGAAGCACAGTTCTTGTTTTCTCAAACAAAACTTTTCATGATAAAAGCTTTTATCCTAGGATAATCACCCGGCTGGATTTCAGTGGTGTTGGTAAGGTTGGCAAAGGGCAGTAAAGGCAAATTTTTGAAAAGTGAAAATAGCCATTCTTGAGATTACCCACAATCAGATGGAATCAGTTCTCAGAGTCCCTAAAACGGCAGTTGGAGAGTTTTCAAAGATCGCAAAGGAAACCACGTTCTGGTAACCTCTGCCTACCCCCGGGCAAGATCACAGAAGGATAGTAACATTTCCGTGGCACCAAAATATGCCCGGCATTTTGACTCAGTTTGTACAGTCTTTTACACATATCAACTTGTTTAATTTTCACAAATACCCTATGAAGTAGCTACCATTTTTAGCCCCATTTTACGGATGAGAAAAACGAGGAGAGGGGTTCAGCTCTTTGCCCAGGCACTGAGAGGTAATTAAGCCCTTTAGGGATAAATGTGCTGTACCCGCATCAACTAATTCCACTGGGAAATGGTAATTCCCCCATGATGACTTTTCTCTCCAGAAGAATCTGCTTCCCACCGCCCCCCCACCCCCGACCCCGTGAGCTGGGCGGCCTAACTAGTATAAGGGTATTTGGCCAGTTGGCCCCTATAAAGTGTTCTTTCCTCTTTGACGCTGTTATATGATAAATTTGCGTTTATAAAAATATTTTAGAGGAGAAGATAAATTTAACAGTCATGCTCCTCTATATCATGGCACTAGAATTGCCTCTAGAGCTGAATTGGAAGGCCACATGGAAGTTAAGTACACTGAGATGACACACCACACGCTGAAAGTCACTTATGTTGCTTAACAGGAAGTGACAGATTGCGTGGTATTATCATTAACGGTAACAGCAGACATTTTCTATTTGTGCATTTTTTTACTCATTTATTTACTGAGTATCAACTCATGTATTCCTTATGCTCACACTGGCAAGACGGGAGGTTTATGATTTCCATTTTACAGCTGAGAAAATTGAGACCCAGATAGTTCAGTAATTTGTCCAAGGTCAAGAGGCTGAGATTTGAACCCAAGACATCTGGTTCAACCCTCAGTCACTCTGCTGCGTGTCGGTCCAGATGGTCCAGCCACCCTGGGACCCACCCTGGGTACAGTGGCTGCGTTTTCCCTTGATCTGCCCTGACATTGCCACTCCCACCGGTTTCTCCGAATTGGCCTTCCCCACGGCCAAAGTGAGTTTCGTCAGATTTCTTGCCCCTTTGTTCCCCACCTCTCTCTGTAAGAGTTCTTGGTTCGTTATATTATAGCTTTGCATTCCCCACTTTGTGTGCGTGTGTGTGTGCATGTGCGTGTGTGTGTGTGCCTGCGCATGTGTGCGTGTGTGTGTGTGTGTGTGTTTGGTGTGGAGGATGATTGTGGGGGGGGGGGGAGGAGGAAGAGAAGAAACAGAATGATTGACCATCAGGGAGCCTGAAGGAACCAGAGGCAAAGAACTTGCTCAGGGTCTTAGATCTGGGTCAACCCCTCCAAGATACCCTCAGACAAGAGACATCCCCACCCCAGACTTAGGACCCTAAAGGTTTGTTACCTTAAAGAATTAAATAACAAAAGGATGAGACATATCTATGCTTCCCAGAATAATATCAGTATAATGATAGTTACAGCAGTAATAACAATAAAAGATAATAATAAAAGGCACTAGATGCTTTACCACGCCCCAGGCACTGTGCTAATGTGTGGATAATTCACTAGCCCTAGACAGGACAATGCAAAGGAAGAAAATACCATAAATATGAAATAAAATAAGTAGTTTTGGGGGAACTTAGGACGGGGTAGGGGAGAGTGAATGACGAATGGTGAGTTAGTCTGCTTATGCTCTCATAACAAATACCACAGACTTAAACAACAGACTTATTTCCTCATGGTTCTGGAGGATGGACATCCAAGATCATGATGCCATCAGGGTTGCTTTCTCATGAGGCATCTCTTCCTGGCTTGCAGACAGCCACCTTCTCACTTTGTCTCCCACATGACCTTTCCTGTGTGTGCTCACAGAGAGAGAGAGAGAGAGAGAGAGAGAGCGCGAGAGAAGGAGAGAGCATTCTGGTGTCTCCTCCTCTTCTTGTAAGGACACCAGTCAGATTAGAGCTCCGCCCTGGTAACCTCATTCAACCTTAATCACCTCCATAAAGCCCCTGTCTCCAAATACAGTCACCTTGGGGATTAGGTCTTCAACATATGAATTTTGGGGTGACACAATTCAGTCCATAACAAATAGGGGTTCTGGGAACACTTATTAGAGATGACAGCATCTGAGGCTGAATGAATGATTCTAACAAAGAAACTACAAATAGGTAAACTGGTTTTGTTTGGCCTGCACAGTGTTTTAAAAACAGAGAGAGAAAGAACTTCAATACCTGCATTTTCAACTTCCTTTGAAAAACTGAAAGCTCTGGCAACTCTGGGCCAGCCTTCCTAAACAGCAGTAGCTGGCTGGTTGGTGCTTCGTATAGGCACCAAGTTCACTTTTCCAAAGTCCCCACCACTCCCTATTGTACAGGCCCACGATTTCTCATCCAAAACTTTAGGGGTCAGATGTATCCCTGAATTCAGAATTTTTTAGATTTTAGAGAGCTAATGCAGTACATATACTCTATTACCTTATACCGCTAATTCAGTCTGGGGCACCACCTCCCTAATCAATCAACTAATATTTCTGTAATAAAATATATTCACACTAAGTGGGATAAATAAAGGCTTTAAGTAGCCTCTCATCTGTTCTGATCAGTTTCTGCTGCCAAATAAGACGGCATCAGGACAGACTTTGCCACAAGTGATTTATAGCAAACTTGTAATATCCAGGGCCTCTGCAATTGGGAATTTTAGGCAAGGGGTTTGGCCCTGTCTTCCACCCACCCAGCCTGCTTCACTGGTCTGTGCTCTGACCTGGCCCCGACAGGCATCTGCTTTTAACTTCTGCTTCAACAGGTGAAGAGTAGGGGACAGTGTGGGTGGCAGGGGAAAGAAGAGCTTCTAAGCACAAAAGCTTGGAGACAGGAAAGTGTTAGGTATATTTCAGAGAGGTATTTTCTGGCCAAAGTTGAATGAAACAGATTTTCTTTAAGACAATTTTGGGAAAGGGAAACACACTTCAGAAGATCCTTCAGAAGTAAAAACTGCATCGTGGTCCTGCCTGGGTCTGCTGAAGCACGTTTCAGGCTGGGGTTATGGGGATGGCAGCTCTAGGTGATTCTGCAGAAGCCTGTATCTACACTAGCTCTTGAGCTGAGCGCAGTGAGGACGTGGCTTGCGCCCTTGATAACAACATCGTCCAGATGTGGCAGCCCACAGCTCTGTTTGCTCTACACATGAGTTTGGACAGGTCAAGATGCCAAAGAGTGATCAGAAATTAGCTTAACCAGACAAGTCACATGGACCCACTAACACAATGAAAAACTCCGTTTACCATTTCAGCTAGGGCCAAAAAGAGGAAGGAAAAAAAATCCTGATTATTCCTTTATTGTTTTTCTAGCAACCCAAATCATGTTTTTTTTACCATTTAAACAGACCATCTAAAAACACAATTCAGGTTGCATCCCTTTCCTGCTGGATGGCTTCACAGTGATGAACAAAACAAAGGTCCCTGCCCTCGGGAAGTTTTACATTTTCGTGGGGAGGCTGGTCATCTGACTCCACCGACGGTGCCTGTAACCACATCAGGTAAGGGACTCCGGAGGCAACGGGTCCACTGTTAGTGCGCTTTCAAGAGGGGAAACTGAGGCATGTCTTGGGGAAGGATACGCCTTGGTCATTTATCCTGATTTGGCCACCTTGAATCACTTTTTAGGTGCAAGTCACACAGTGCTAACTTACATCTTCAGTTTGCACAAACTGGAACATTCCTCCGAAGAAAGATTACTCACTTCGTTGGTTTGCTTGGTTTGTGTTTCCTTGACCGTCGGTGTAGAAAGGATCTCTGGGGATGACTGTGGTTTCTATCACCATCTCTCTACAAGTACGTGCCATACTTCAGAGAGGGTCTCAACTTTCCCCAGAGTTTTTCCTGGAGGGTAATTGGAAACTGTGGTTAACGTAGCATGGCTTTTCAAATTGAGTTGAAAAGTTCATCAAAATGTCATTAATCTGCTTTACATAGCCTTTCCTGATTAAGTCAAACTTGTGTCTGCCCGATTATTTATGAAGCAGAGATCTGGTTGGGTCTGTTTTGGCATTTGTGGCCGGACATTCGGTCTGAGAAGGCAATGAGTCCTTGATACTGGCGGGGGTGGGGCCTCTAAGTCCCACTCAAATGCCATCCCCGCCCACGCCCAGCCAAAGGAGACCTAACTGGCCACACAGACCATTTCTACCCGGTCGACAACGTTTGATGGAGAAGTTCAGTTGAGCATCTACGCTGTGTGAAGTATGATGGGAGATGCCAAAAATAAGTCATCCCTTGTCATCTTGGGGTGACTATTTGGAGGAAACCCTTGCATATTTCGAGCTGGCACTAACCCACATTTGATTTCGGCTGTCCTCTGGAAGTAGCCACCAAGGGAAGACTCTGGGCCCTGGGCCTGCCTTCTGAGCTCTGGTCTGCAGTGGGGTTGGCAGTGAACCCAGAACCTTGCTCCACAGCTAGAGTCATAACAATGACAGTAACGACAATGACGGCGTCTACAGTACATTTCTATATGCTGGGCACACAGTTCTTACATGAATTAAAGTGGGATTATTAGCTCTTTCCTCCGATAAAGAAACAGAGGCTTCAAGAAGTTCAGAAGCCCCTGTGTGCAAGGTTCACTTACCCAGGGTCTCAGGGTCAAGGCTGGAACCTGAATCTGGGTGACAGAGGATATTAAGGCACTTAGCTGCCATGACTGAGTTGTTTTGTGTGTGTGTGTGGGGGGGGGGGGGGGTTTGTTTTTGGAGGGGGTTTGCTCGCAAACCAGTTTCCTTTGGGCAGAGAGGACGTTTCTCTGTCTAATTGCCCAGAGGGCCACAGACCCCCTCAGTCTGTGTGACATTTTTAATGACTTGGGCACAAACCAGTGGCAACTTAAGAGGACACACACCCTATCAGGAGCCACAGGACAAAGTGGGATCACAGGATCAGTGAAGACCCAAGGGAAAACTCCAGGAAACAGCCAGCCAGTGAGTCTGAGAGTGGGCCAGAACCGTGGTCTCCTGGAGGCCCCTCTGACCCAGCCACATACCCCGAGGCCTGCACACACCTCTGGGGGTTCTGAAAAGGAGGGAAACAGCCATGTTCTGGAGCAGTTGCTGCCTTAGGCCCGGCTTTGTGTGACTGTGGTTGCCCTTGTTTGTCATGGTGGCAAAAATATGGCGGATGGGGCGGCTGGAACTTCTGCCAGCAAGCTCAGCACATGGCATTAGACGGTATTTATATGGGTCAAGTTTCCCTCATTGACAGAGAGAGAGAGAACGAGACAGAACCCGTATTTCTGGAGTTTCAGAAGCTGTAGCGGCTACCAACGGTGCTCTGGGCAGGCTGCCACCAGCACCTCGGGACTCAGCCAGATCCTGTTTTATGAGTTTCTAGGTCCCCCAAAGACATCTTTATTAATGTCCGACTCTAGAGTGTGGCTTCTTAGGGTCAAATTTCCCATATCTCTCCGATATATTCCACAGGGAGAGGAGGGATACAGGCACACAGACTGCTGGGTTTATTTGTGTTTGTGTTTTATGGTTTGAGCTGTTTCTTCCTCCTTTTCCGCCTCCTTTCCCCTCTCCATTCTTCCCCTCCCCCTCGGCTTCTCCTTCTCCTTCTCCTTCGTCTTCTTCTTCTCCCTCCTCCTCAATATTTTCAGTATTTTTATAGGTTCCATATTATAAAACAAAATATATCACCCCAAGATATCAGCACATCGTGCTTGCCTGGGGGCAGGGGCCGTTTTATAAGATACACCACCTTCAATGAGGCGATTCTGACTTTTAATGACTGGCCTTGGCTTGACATGTGAGGGGCAGAAACCCCAATCTGAACTACTTGAAGCAAAAACGGAAATTTATTTATTGGCTCATAGGGCCAAGGAGTCCAGGGTAGCAGTCGCTCCAGGCTGAACCTCTCCTCAGATGATGCTAACAGGACCTGGTCTCTCTCTTCTCCTCTCCTCTTTGTTGGCTCCCTCTTCAGGCAGCCCCGCTTCTTAACGTGTGCAATGGCTTCCAGAGCCCCCTGGAATGTTCTCGCATCCACGTCTGTCCTTTTCCCAATAGTCAGGGCCTGACTCTAATTGGCTCAGATGGGGTCATATGCCCATTTCTGAACCAAATGTTCAGAGGATGGGATATGGTGAGAGGGATGGAACTTTGCTGAAGGAAATAGGTTTGCCAAATTCTTCTACTGCAGAAACTGGGAAGCAAGCAGGGATGCACAATATGCATCAATATGCAAAATGTCCTTCTAGAACATCCTGATTGGCCACCTTAGCCACTAGTTCATGTTCCCCTGAAAAATGGAACAAGTTGCATATTTTGCTGGATTTTTCTTCTAACTTCAGGAAACTGTTGCTTTTTCTTCACTTAGCGAGGAAACCTTAATCCAAAAATGTAAAACTGTATTTTTGTTAAAAAAAAAAAACCTTTAGTTTTAATAACTAAGAAGTCTAAAAGGAAATACCATACACTGCTGTTAATGTTTTCCACTCTCATGGGAATATTAACCTTTAAAGGGCAGTCACAGCCATCATTACTTTTGATCGGTGGGTCTCGACCAGGGACATTTTTATCCCCCAGGTGGTATTTGGTGATGTCTGAAGACATTTGGGGTTGTTACAACTCGGAGGGAGTGGTCCTGGCATCTACTGGCTGGAGGCCAGGGATGCTGTGAAACGTCCAGCAGTGCACGGAACAGCTCCCCAACAAAGAATTATCAGCCCCCAAATGCCAATAGTGATGAGGTTGAGAGATCCTCTTTTTGACCCTCACAGCGTGTCTGTGGGAAAGAAGAACTGGGGACATGGTGTCCTTGTTTGACATTGCCCAGAGAGGCTGTACTCACGAGGAAGGTATTTGGCTCCTAGAAACAGAAAATCCAACAGTTCCTTAAATAAACAGACATTTCTTTTTCTCAAATAACCAGAAATCCAGGGGCTGGCAGTAGCTGATGTTTATGTGCTCAAGATGCCACCAGAAGCCTTGGTCCTATGCCTCTTCTCGGTCACCCCTACTGGGCTGGCTGTCCTCTTCATGTGTGTCACCACATGGTTGTTATCGGGTTTCTGCAGCTCCCCGGATCGTCCACTCAAGGCAGGAAGAATGGAGAATAGGCTTGGCACCAGTCACCGCTGTAGTTTTTACCAGGCAATCACAGCTCTCTCTTCGATACACCCTCTTCTCATTAGACTTCTGCTTACATTTCACTGACCAGAGCTGGGTCACGTGGCCACCTCTGGCTGCAGAGCATGCTGGGAGAGGGAGTAATCAGCTTCCCAGCTGCATACAGGGAGACAGCCAAGAAGAGCGTGTGGGGAGCCAGTGCTGATTTAGGTAACCAATGGTGTCCACCACAGCGGATCAAGGACTTGCCCAAGGTCACGCAGCTAGTGGGTCAATCTAGGATTCAAGTATTTTGATAGGTGCACCAATCTCATTTTACTGGGATATGTCAGGCTTTTTGTAATGCCTGTGTTTCCAGAAACACAAAGCTTGTGAGTGAACCCAGGAAAAGAACTTGCTCTTTGGAAATTCCACAGGTTCTGTTTAGCTGACCAGAAATTGTTACTTGTATCCCTACTGCCCTGGTCACCAGAAATCATGGGCCTATTCATAGCTGCAAGACCACTACTGATAATAATAGCAATAACTCAGTCCCAAGAGTCCTGCAAATAGCTAGGTGTCTCAGACCTCAGAAATAAGAAGCTTAAAATAATCAAAGTGTAAGATCCCAAACAAATTGCCTATCTGGAAACTCTCTGGGTGGAAATGAAATATCAAGACAAACAGATGCTACTTACAGACCAGTATTTTTCAGTTGCAGCCCGTTAGTGGGTGGCAAATTCAATTTAGTGATGACCAGCATTAAAGAATTATGGAATAGAATAGTATAGAAAAGAAAGTGTCAGAGTGCATTGCAGACAGGAAGGTCAGTATAATTGTGCAACTTTGCAGGGGTGTGTGGTGTGTGTGTGTGTGTGTGTGTGTGTGTGTGTGTACCACACTGCAATATAAAATGTATTTCTTACTGTATGGGCCACAGTCAACAGGTTTGAAAAAAGCACTACATTCCCTTTGTCCAGAAATGAAAGGGCAATGCAAGGAGAGGCAGAAACTGCCCTGGGACGCAGGCAAGACTGGTGCTACATTGACTTAGGCTGTTAATGAATTGTCCTTCTGCTTCCTAATTATCTTGAAAGCCTGATTGAGGGGGACTTTTTGCGGAAATCTAAATAACCCTCCTGCCACTCTCTGTCTCATTGGTCTGAGTGGCTAGTCAGCCCTGACACCTCTGCAAGCCAGCTCTGGTTAATTAGAGCTACTGCTATCAGGAGCACATTTGGTGTCACCATTCCCTGGATTCTGTCCTCCACCTCGCCTCTGAGGAGTGGTGAGCTGCTTGGAATGTGAGGGATAGACAACTGGTGATCTCAATACCTTCTCCTTTAAAATGGGGGTGTTCTGGATTTGGGGAAAGGTTCTTTTGGGAAAATCCCACCAATAATCCTTCCCAGGGGCACTAGGTACCTCATAGAGAATGAGAGCCCCTTGGGCTTTAATTCAGATGTTTCAAGAACAGTGACCACCGCCCCCTGCCATCTCCTGTGGTTCTTGCATCCACGCAACAGTAGTAACAGCAACCGTCTGGGCTTCTCCGCCCAGAATACCATTGACCTCTGTTAAATCGCCATAACTACTTCAGGTCAAGGGGAAACAAGAAAGTATGCACCTTGAGCTTTGTTTAAGATCAGCAAACTGTAAGTGTCCTGTGCTCTTCTGTGACCTTAAACAGCGTAATTAAAGTCTACACACTAAAACTCAGACATATTAATAAATGTCACTTTATATATTTTCTATAACTGGCTTCATCTTTCTGAAGGGCGCCTATTCTCATTAATCCCAGTGTCTTCTGGGTTTAAGAGAGTCTCTTTTGGGTAAATAGAAAATCTATTTAAAGTTCCTGACGGAGCTGTTTCCTCCCTCTCCAACAATCATTCTTCTCCTTTGTCATTTCCAGTATGGCGTTTGGGTACAGGGGAAGCTTGCATACCCACATGGCAGCCAAGAGAAGGGGCAAGTGACCCTCGGGTTATTCTCTGGGGCCTCACTAAGGAGCCCTATAGTCCACTGCTTAGTGGCTTAGCATCTAGTGGTGTGGCCCGTTCCTTCTAGTCTGAGGGACATTGAACTTGAGCCCACTGCTGAGGCCTTTGATCATGGCCTCTAGTTACGAAGCCCACTCTCTGGGGCTGGCCCACCCTAAGCCCCAGTTCCTCCTGGCTCACTGTTTCCCATGACTTCTCTATCCCTTCAGTCTGGCATGTGGGAATTTGGGGGTCCCCTCGCGTTGGCTACGGGCAAGCAGGGGCTCTGCTCATGCCTCTTCACCTTGACAATGTCCTTGGATCCTGTTGCTTCAGGTTGGGCATGACCATACTGGGTCAACCCCAGCAGCTGAAGGGATGTTCATGCTTCCTGTCAGGTGGGAAACTCTGTGACGTCATCAACCCCATTCCCTCTAGGCTATGTGTGTATAAAGCTCTATGTTCACACCTCCAAGCCAGCTCTTGGTATGCAGAGGGGAGTCTGGAATGCCTCTTTTTTTTCCAGCAAGGATCATTGTCTCTCCACACACTCAAAAGAGTCTAGTTTAAAATGCAAAGTTGATCGGTGATCTCTTTATTTTTTCCTTCTCCTAAAGCAGTAAATTCACAGATGGGAGGAAACCACAGAAAGACTGGCCAGTAGATATCTTTGATTACCCTGAATAGGGTATATTGGTTTAATATCTAAAAATATTTTTATGTTGAAGCTGAGTGACGGTGCGTGGGGTTTCATCCTACCAGTCTCTCTACTTCTGTGTATGTTAGAATTTTTTCCATCATAAAAGAGTTGAAAATAAATAAATAAAAATACATATGCCCATCCCACGTAGAGGAGTCATCCATCGTCAGGTCGAGAGCTGGGAATAGTTACGCCGCCTCGGCAGCCGGCAGAAGTCTGCAGCTGAAGTTTGGGCTGGAGCTGTCTCAGCTGTGCCCTAAGCCACTAGTGGCTCCTGCTTCATTAAAACACCAGGGGAAGGCCCTCATTTAGCCAGATTTAATTTTCAACTTCTATAATTCATTTAAAATTTGATCAAGGAGTTAATTTATGACAAGGGCAAGGGGTGCCTTGCCAGCTCATCTGGTGGGCAAAGGCATTATAACTTAATTTATGGTTAAGGCAGCTTGTTATAATTGAGTGCAAAAAGGTGGTTTCTCATCTGGAGTTTGGAGGCCTGAGGTGAGTGGAGAGAGGAGTGGGTGTCCCACGTTCTCATCTGGGAGGCGGGGATGTGGGTGCTTGCGCAGGCGGCAGCAGAGTATTAATGGAGGGTCCATTTTGATCAAATGCCGTCCATCAAAAGCTTGTCAAGGGGCTAAGGAAACACACTGTGGCAGCTCTACACCCAGGACCCAGGACGTTCCGGGCTCCTCCCAGGGCCCCCTGGGAATGGGAGCATCTTCCCGAGCAGGGAAGGGAGGAGAAGGCAGCTGGCGTGCCTGCCACGTGATGCGGGTGCCTCCTTCCTGAAAAGTAATGGGAGAAAGCTTGGAGGTGTTAGTGACAAGGCTGGGACGTACCAAGAGCTCTGAATTTGTTTCATGGTTCAGGACTCTGCAGGTGTGTATGTGTGTGAAGTGAGGATGAGCAGATGTAACGATGAATGTGTGATAGTGTGGATGTGGGTGCGGTGTGCAATTGTATATCAGTGAACGTGTGTGTGTGAATGCGGAGGACATGTGTGTATATCTGTGGATGTGTGTGTTGTGTAAGAACTTGGGAGAATATATGTGTATGTGTATATCTGTGAACGTGTGTGTATCTGTGTGCGTGTAGATAGGGAAGTTAAATATATTTATGAGTGTGTTTCTGTGAACACGTATGACTTATGATGTATGTCTGGCGGGGGCGGACATGTGTGTACATCTGTGAACGTATGTGGTCTGTGTGGATCTGGGTAGAACGTGAGGACCTGAGGGTGTCTCTGTGAATGCGTATGTCTGTATGTCTATGAACAGGGGAATCGTGACTCCATCTATGCAGGGAGTATACGCGTGGGGATGTGTGTAGACTTGGGAATGTGCCCCCGTGTGTGTGAACAGGAAGACCGTGTGTCCACGTATGATATGTGCAGCTGTGTGTCGGAATGCAGGGGCTGTGTGTGTATGTGTGCATGTATGTGAGTAGATGTCTGTGTATATGGAGACTGGGAAAATGTGACTGTATCTGACAGTGTGCCTGTGTTAATGTGAATGTCTGTGTACCTGTGAATGCGTTTCTGCGTTTGAATGAGGGTGTTGTGTAATATCTGGGGATATATGTGTCTGTGTGTGTGTGTGTGAGCGAGCTACGTGTGAACTCAGGACGTGTGTGTTTGTGTGTGTGTGCGTGATGTGCCTGAGTGCGTGCTTGCACACGTGTGTGTTATGAGCACATTGACTGCAGCTGTGCACAGCAGCCCCGGGCCCACACGATGGCTGAATCTGGTATCGGGGTTTCTCTTGCCATCTTCCTCATTCTTTTCCTCTTTCACAAATATTTATGGAGACCTTGGAAATGTCAGGCCCTGAGCTGTGCTCTGGGAACCCAGCTGGGGCCCCACCTGCACCCAGACCGTGAACAGACACCGTCTCTGTGCCCTGAAGCTTCCCTGCAAGTCCCAAGCCCAGACATGCCTCTGGCACCCTCAGGAAGACATTTACCCCGCTGTCGCTGCTACCTACCGTCTCTCTGCGCCCTGCCCCACGAGGCACCAGTGCCCTCCTAGTTCTGAGTTTCTTGGGGTCACTTGTCTGGTTAGCATCCTGGTAATAGATAGCATATGTGATACACACATGGTAGTAAGGGGTTATTGTTATATCGTACACATAAAAGATAACTTCTGTGGGGCACTTGTTCTGTGCCTGGCATCACACTTAAGGCTCGACAAGCATTATCTCATTTAACCCCCCAAATATCCCATGAGCCAGGACTTATTATCCCCATTTAGCACAGAGGTAGTTGAAGCCCAGAGAGGTGCAGTGATCTGCTCAAAGTCACACAGCAAACAAGTGGCCACTCAGGGATTTAAACTCAGGACTGTGGAACGCCAGGGCCCGTGCCACGGTATGGGGTCCTGGTCATTTAATATGTGTCCATTGCTCTAGGCCTTCCTAAAGCAGAACTTTGTACCCTCAGCAGAACTTCCCAGGTCCACTCTGATCCGCCCATCTGGTAGAGTTTTCCTGGTGTTTCCTCAGCGTGCCTCTTGCCTTGGGCCAAGACTTAGCCCAAGACTCCAAGGATTAGAAAAAAGGGCCCCCCCCCGGGCAGCTTCAGGCCAGAAGGGACATGGCTTGTGAGCGGTGTGCTGTTGGTCGCCGGCCCCCTCTGGCCCCTCTGTTGGCGTCCCGGTGCCGTGAATGCCTGCCCACTGAATGTGGCAGCCCTGGCCCGGATCGCACGGCACCCTGCTCTCGGCGGCCCTTTTATCCTGCGCTCCCACCCACCCAAACCACACGCGCGTCCTCTAAGGCCCAGCTCAAATGCAATTTCCTCCGGAAAGTCTTTTTGGCTTCACACGGGCCCCTCTGAATCCTTGGCCTCTCTCCCTGCTGTTTATACATCTCTCAGACCACGGGCCACTCTCTACTTTGCATTAGAGCTATTTGCAAGTGAATCTCGGCCTCCCGGCTAGACTGTAACAAAGGCTCATTCACCTTTGTACCCACCCCCTGCGCTATTATCACCACTACGAGCATTGGCATGCTAATAATTCTCCTTGCGAGCTTCCTAGGAGTTTAGCACTGTATTTAACCCGCAGAGGAACCCTGAGAGTAAGGACCATTACCATCCCCATTTTATAGATGAGGAAACTGCGGCTCAGAGAGGTTCAGTCACTCATCCAAGATCACACAGCTACCGAACGACAGGGCTCAGGCTCAAACTGAGGGACCCGTCTGGTTCTAACATCCTTGCATTTCACCACCACTGAACACATTCTCAGGAGTGTGTTGATGAATGACTGTTTTTCTGAGGGTGTTTATACTTTGAAAGAGGACTGAGTAGAGAGAACAATGCTTAACCCACAAGAATGAATCTAGTGGTGGGATGGCTGGCGCTGTGGCTTGGGTCGCGGGCAGAGATTCGGACCAGAAAAGCCTTTTTGGGGCCTTCCCAGCACAGCTCACAGGGAGCTGCAGGATGGCAGGCTGGCCCGAGTCCCGCTCTCCATTTCTAGATGCCCCTTCTAAATCGGATGTTGTGACACAAGGGCTATGACACGCTTCCTTTAATGTGGGTCTGGGACAGAGTTGAGCCATTCGATTGCATTTAATATAGCTGTGGTTTTTACAGCCACGTGCCCTGTCTCGGCTGCCCCTGGCCTCTCTCTCCCTCAGGGGAGGCCTCAGGGTAATGGGCATATTAAATAAATCTATTACATGAATCAGTGAGACATTCTTGGACATCCTCATTACAGCTTTGAGAAAAGTAGAAGAGGCGCAGAGCTCTGGAGTGTTACCCCACGAACATCTAAAGCGCCGTTGTGTTTCTAGGATGCAAAGAAGGAGGGAGGGAGGATGGGAAAGAGCCCTATGCAGCCTTCACCGCGCTCCTGGCTGCCACTGGGCCAGGGTCCGTGGTTCTCCTTACCCAGGTGAACTCGGGTCTGCCATGTAGCGCTCAGGAAAAGACTGCCAGAGGAAAGATGTTGACTAGGCCACTCTGTCCAGTGTTTCTTTTCAATCAGCTCAGAGTTCTGCAACCTCGCGCTCCTGACATTTGTTGCTCATTTTCTGTTGTGGGGTAGGGCGGTTCCGTGCCTTACGGGAGGTTCGGCAGCATCCCTGGCCTCTATCCACTAGATGCTGGTAGCAAACCGCCGCCTCCTCAGTGCGACACCCAAAAATGACTTCAGACATTGCCAGCTGTCCCCAAGGTGGGTGAGGAGTGAGAAGGTTGGGAGAGGCCAGATCGGCCCTAGTGAGAACTACCCATCAGAAAACTAAGCAACAGAGCGGTAGGCGCCCCAAAGAGGAAAAGAATGAAAGAAAGCGGGCTTGGGTATTCCTTTCCCCGAAAGATCCAGAGCCCTCACCCCTGGGAAATGCCCTTTGGTGAGAGCCAATTCCTGTTTCGGTTGTATCCTGTGAGTCCCTCTCTGGCGGGTGGTGAGAAGGATTCGGAGGTACTTGTCATGACGGGGCAGCCCCATCTATTCTGTTCTGCACACACTTCCTGAACACCTACTGTGTGCCAGGCTTCATGCCAAGTGAACAGAGGCTCCTGATTCATCCTCAGAAAACCAGACAAAGAACAAAGAGCAGACGTGGGGAATAATAACTAAAATCACAATAGCTGATATATCCTGGGCATTTATAAAGGAATGAGTATTTTACAAGCTGGATCTCCCTAGGAGGTTGGTGCTTTTGAGAAAAGCCGGGCCAGAAGTTTTAAGAAACTTGTCCAAGGTCACACAGAAAGAAGAGTGAAGGACCTTGGCCTAGGACCCAGCAGGACTGGGCTGCAGAACCTGTGGGCTTTTCTTTCTTCCATACGAAAGGGCTGAAGGAATAATGTGCGAACATCCATATACCCACCACCTAGATTCTACAGTCACTGTTTTGCTATCCTTGCTTTATCACATATCCATCCTCTATCCAACCATCAATCCATTTAATTTACTTTTGTGTGTGTTCGTTTCTTAGTAAATCGCTGACGTCAGTACACTTTGTCCCTAAGCATATCAGCCTTCACATCAGTCACTAGGGTTTGATAATTGTTCACAGCGTTTTTTAGATACAATTTACATCCAGGAACTATGTAAACCTTAAGAATGCCAGTACGTGAATTTTGCAAATATGTATACCTTTGTAACGCACGCCCCCTATCAAAACAGACCACATTACCATCTCCCACGGACGCTCCCTCCCGGGTCTTCCAGTCTATACCGCAGAAGCAGCTGACTCTTCCAATTTTGTTTTCCATCATGAATGAATTTAGCCTGTTCTGGAACTTTTTTAAAAAATGGACTCATAACGTATGTGTATACGTAGGCGTAAGGCTTTTCACCATACGTCACGTTTTTGAGATGCATCCGTGGCATTGCACGTATTCCAGCAATCCCTTTTATTGCTGAATTCCATCATATGACTGCACCTGTTTGTTTATCCATTCTCTTGTTTATGAGCATCTAGACTGTTCCCAGATTTTGGACGATTATGAATTAAATGGCCGTGCCGGTTTGTAACAGACAAAATGATCGTTGAGGACTTAGCTTTTGGTAGACATATGCTTGTATTTCTCTTGTGTAACTACCCAGGACTGGGTTGCTGGGTCACGGGATAGCTGAGTGTTCCGTTATATAAAAAACCCACCTCACTTCCCCCAAAGTGATTGTAACCTTTTACATTCCTATCAACAACGTATGTGAGTTATAATTTTTCCACATCCTTGCCAACTTTCAGTGTTGTCGTTTTTCAAGTTTTAACCGTTCTGATGGGTGTGTAGTGGTAGCTCAAGGTGGCTTTCCATTTGCATCTTCCTGATGACTAATGATGTCGAGCCCTTTTTTCATGTGTTCATGGGCATTCACAAATTCCCTGTCCTTTGTAAGCTATCTGTTCAAATCTTTGTCTTTTAAAAGGTATTTCGTTGTTCATCTATTTGATTTTGAGTCAGAGGAGTACTTTACATCCTTACACAGATAGATAATTCAAAGTCTGTGGTTTTAACCTCCAGGAGGTCAGAGGCGATGAAGAGACTTGGGGCGTTCAAACTCTTCATCCTGCAGTAGGAGACACTCAGGTTGACATGAGTCAGATCCCCTCTCGCTTCCCCACCCCAAGCTGAAAAGTGCTCTGCACCCTTGGAAATAGACGGGGTAAGAGAATAAAGAGCTGGGAAAAGGAGAAGGAGAGGAAGAGGAGATTGGCACAAGAAAGAAGTTGCAAGGAGTTAAGCTCGGGAGGCTGTGTCCCGCAATCAGCTTTCCTCCTCCTGGAGGCCAGCTTCCCTTCACGTGGTGGTTTTCCAGACTCTTGTGTTGAGTTCTGTAGACTTGGGGTCTGTGATAGTCATTTCTGCTGTTCAACAAATATTTCCACCTCTCCTCCTTCCTGATTCAAGAAAGGACTGTATTTCCTTGCCTCCTTTGAAGCTAGGCTGGCCATGTGGCTTTTTCTGGCCAGTGAAATGTGAACAGAAGTTGACTTCCGGCAGAAAAATGTAAGAAGCAGTACAATCCTTGCTTCCCATGTTCTCTTCCCACAACTGCGGTGGGTCTGTGAGTGATAACCGTGGGCAGAGCCCCATGCTGACATGAGTTCGATATGTAACATTAGTATGAAATCAACTTTCTGCTGAGATTTTGTGGTTGTTTGTTACTGCCTCATAACCTAGCCTATCCTGATTGACAGAGGATTGCTACTTTCCCTTTCCGTAGGCTGCTCAAGAGGTACGGTGGAATTCGTATAATACAGCTTTCTTTCTCCCGTCCTTTAGCTGTATGCTTTCACGGTTCTGGGAAATTGATAGCCTGATTATCTTACAGCAAATGAATAACTGTAACAGTCGGAACTTGATCTTGCCATTAAGTTTCTTCTCTTCTCTTGGCCTTTTTTTTTAAAACAGCAGGAAAGTGCTTTTGATTTTTAATGTAGGATAACCAGCAAAGTGAATTAGGGCACATTTTAATTCAGGCAAAAACAAACAAAATTTAGTTCTGTTTTGAAATAGGGATGAAAGAGTATAGCAATCACGTGAACTTACAGCTTTTCATGGGCTCCCAAAAGGGTTTGCACTGGCAAACTAAGCAAAAGCTTCCCTGAAAAAGTAGGAGCCAGGAGGGGAAACCCGGTACCCTGGCCGTTGAAGAGTCTTCTCTAAGAGCTGCACAGGACCCAGCGCTCAGATCAGTCACAGAAGAAGATGGAATCAGTCAGCCAGAGCTGAATGCAGCTTCTTTTTTCCAACCAAGCCCTGTAGTCATGACTTACATTTGTCAACCAATTCCTACTCGTTAATGATCAGCAAATTCATAACTTCCCACGTTGACGTGTCCAGTTTCAAACTTATTGTTTCAGACTCTTTAGCGTATCAAAGTAGTGTTTACAAAGGGGCTAGCACTTAGCTTTGGGAATTGAAGAGTAAATAAAAGTCCAGTTGATTCTACACTATTCAACAAATATTTATTGATCTCTTTTACAGGGCCCAGTAATCACCATTCATAGATGAATCTGCCCAAAATAAAGTAAGTGGGGTTCGGTTAAATCCCAGGGATGAGAAGTGTCAACAGAGAACCAATTGGCCACTTCTTTTCACCAGTGAGTGCTCACAGATCAGCCTCTCCTTCGCCCTGGAGCAGTGATTGCAGCAAAGCATCAGAACTTGTAGGATCCTAGTGCGAGCGGTGATGTTTTCAATTGTGATTGCAGTTCGCACTCTTCCCCAGACTGGCTTCTCTCAGGAGATTGGCCTCTGGACCCGGGCTCATTTTTGTGGCTATATCAATATCCTTCGTGATGGTCCAGCTTGCATACGATGGATAATGATCTGCTCTTGTGATTATCATTCATTTTGCAATTTTATTTCAATCAAAAGAGTAAGGCTCAAGGGTGTGGCCCTACCCAACTCCCCAAGGCTCAGATCTTAATTCCCTGGGCTGGGAGCCCCTGATGAACACACATGGAACTGATTTAGTGGCCAGATGGCCTAACGGCAGAGGGAATTACACTAAAGAAGCTGGCTTCTCTGCCAGCCTGTGCTTCTAGGCCGTGTATATGGCTGACAGTGTGGAGTCATTACCGGGTGCCAGACGCGGTTGTACACTCTCCTTCTATTATCTGATTCAATCTTAGCAACCACCCTAGAGGTGCTGTTTTTATCACCATTTTATAAATGAGTAAACTGAGGCACAAAGACTCAGAGCCGCGGAACCTGTAAATGGCAGACTCAGAATTTACTCTCAGTAAACTTAACTCTACAAGTCCCGAGGATGTAATGTACCGCATGGTGACAATAGTTAATAACGCTGTATTAGATAGTTGAAAGCTGCTAAGGGAGTGAATCTTAGAAGTTCTCATCACAAGAAAAATAACTTTGTAGCTATTCTGTGATGGATGTTGACTTCTTGTGATCATTTTATAATATGCACATATATTGAATCATTGTGTGTTATACATCTGAAACTAATAGAACGTTATATTTCAATTATATCTCAATTTTTCAGAAAAGCATAACAGGGTGTACAGGGAAAAGCACACCTCTTCGACCCCTAGTGAAACAGTAGTGATCCCGGGGGCCAACCCTCACCGCCAAGTTTTGGTCCCTTCATGAAACTTCCTGAAACAGTATTTTAAATCATGGAGAATGCCTGTTCAGGGGGAGTTTTCAGAATGCCAGTACAAATGGGTACCTCAGTTCTTAGAGGTCAAGATAGAACATTTCCTCTTGGTGAATAGGAAATAGCTTTTAAAAGTGAAATAGATAGCTCCCTTGTCCCCAGATTAGGCGGTAAGGCACACAGCATTTTGGAACTCTATAAAGAACTCTATAATTGGGGTGATGATTCTGGATAGAAAGATTTAACTATGCATAGGTGCGCGCGCGCGCGCGCACACACACACACACACACACACACAGCATGGTCAAGTAGAAAGTTTCTGGAAATTTGAGTCAGACTGGCTAGATTTGAATCTCAGCTCCACTGTTTATGAACCATGAACCTGAGTTATGAAATCTCTTGGAACCTCAGCTTCCTAGGCTGTGAACTGGGGATAACATTGCCTACTTAGCCGTTTTATGGGCAGCAGGGCCTGAACTAGGATGAGGCAACCGAGACATTCATGTTGGGAGCAAAATTGAAGGCAGGGCCCCAAAACCTCAGTCTAATCAAGATAAATAATATTTTATTTTATTTTATTTTATTTTATGTATTTTTTGCGGTATGCGGGCCTGTCACTGCCGTGGCCTTTCCCGTTGCGGAGCACAGGCTCCGGACGCGCAGGTTCAGCGGCCATGGCTCACGGGCCCAGCCGCTCCGCGGCATGTGGGGTCTTCCCGGACCGGGGCAAGAACCCGCATCCCCTGCATCGGCAGGCGGACTCTCAGCCACTGCGCCACCAGGGAAGCCCAAGATAAATAATATTTTAATGCAATATTTCAAAAAATCAAATTAGTAAACTATGGCCTTGGGGCTGGCTGCTGTCTTTGTAAAGATGGTTTCACTGGAGTGAGAGGTGATTCATGTAGCGCCTCAAGTTCAATGTCTGACCCTTAGAAATAGGTGTCTTTCAGGTGAATCACGGAGCTTGGGTTAAGGGGTGTTTGTTGAATCCTTGGATCAGAGGATACCTAATTGAAAACGTTGTCCGGTGACTCTCATGCCCTCCCACTCACTTCTATCGCTCACAACGGAAATGGGGATCCCTCCTTGAGCCATTTATCAGAGTGGCAGATTAAAATCATGTGACAGGAAGTTTTCTGTTCATATTGTAATCTAACTGAATCACCAGTTCTCTATTGAAAATTCATTATGTGATGCCGCTCTCTTGCTGAAGCTCTGAAATGCTTTTTGCCATAATGACTTTAAAAACCCCACTTCTATAATGGCCTCCTGAGATGGTGCCCCTCAGCATCTCTTCCGTGTACAATAATATTATTCTGCAATCTGTCTTGGGAGAACGCTTAAAAGCTTTCTCTCATTTTCTCCATTTAACTCGTGTATTCTCTGAGTTTTTACATTAAATGGTCATTCTTAATATCCCATGACACGTCACCTCTTTTCTAGAGAGGACACGGATACAGTACTTACCCAATTCCAGAATCTATACTAATCAAATCACGCTTTCCCACTTCAGCCGAGAGCAGTTCGTTCAGTGGGACAGCATTTAATCTGGAGAAGGAACTTATGAAAGAGAACAAAAACAATTGAAGCTGCAGTCGGTTAAATGCGAATATGATTGATGCAATTTGTTGTATAAAAAGGAATTAGCAGATATTGAAGTCAAGTTGTGGAAGGAAGGTCAAAAATGCCCGGATTTATTGTTTGCAGACAACCAGCAACAAGGCTTTCTTAATAGCCTGACCTGAGCAGATTGTGGATAAACATTTGAGTTTTGATACAGAAGGAGAAGAAAGACTACAGCTAAGGCTTTAAATCTACACTACGAGCTAGTCATTTAAAAACACTGAAATCCATCCTTGAAACCCTGATACTTTACGCCGGACTCCCTCCACTCTGCTTAATCTGTGCTTCCCAGCCCTGCCTTGAGCAAGGAGCCAGAAAGCCGACTTACATACAGCACCTATTTTAAGGAAGAAAGAACATCTGATCATTGACTCACCTTCCCTGTAGGATTCAAACACAAAACGGAAAACTTGAAGCCCAAATTCCTTTACAGTATGAAAGGAAGGGACTGACTTTTGCCTTGAGGCCCCCTGGCTCCGAGTGCTTTGATTTTAAGAGTCAGGGACCTCCAAACCTGCGGGCTGATTTCTTTCTCGTGCAGATGGAAAGTTCCATCTCACTAATGGATTGGGGGCAGGACATGGGATGTGTTGGGAGGCCAGTCGTGGAGATGTTCATCTCAGTCCGAGAGTGGCTGGGGGTTGAGAGGAGGTCGGTGAGCAAAGACAAGGGACCATGAATCATCCATCCTTTCGACGTGGGCACCAGCCCTGAGGGGAACGGATGAACTTGACTGACCTACTCAGAATCTGCATGGTGGGGACCCCAAGAACAGAGAGCAAAAGTTTCCCAAACATTGGAGCCAAAAATATCTAGGTTTGAATTCTGTCTCTGCCACATAATAGCTGTGGAACTTTGGGCAAGTCACTTGACCTTTCTGAACCTCAGCTTCCTGATCTGTGTAATGGGGATGACAATACCTACCTTGGACGGTTGCAGTGAAGATAACAGATATAATCTACGTAAAGCACCCCACAGCATATCTTACACATAGTCTGTGCTCACCAAAGTGGCAGTTCCATACCATTCTGTGTGGCCAGT